>NC_132911.1:132170733-133603233 GCF_047675955.1 Chlorocebus sabaeus | reverse complement strand
ACAGGTTCTCTGTTGCCTAGGCTGGAGTGCAGTGGGATGGTCATGGCTTACTGCATCCTCCCACCTCAGCCTCCCAAGTAGCTGGGACTATAGACGTGTGCCACCAGCTGGGCTAATCTTTGTATTTTTAGCACAGACGGTGTTGCACCATGTTGCCTAGGCTGATCTTGAATTTCTGGGCTCAAGTGATCCACCCATCTTGGCCTCCCAAAATACTAGGATTACAATAGTGAGCCACCACGCCCGGCCAAACTTACTTTCTTTCACTGTAAGCTTGTTCTTGAATTCTTTCTTGGGTGAAGCCAAGAACTCTCCCTGAGTGAGCCACAATTTTGGGGTTCACCTGAGTCAGTCTCTGTGGATTTGCCCATTCTGGATATTTCATACAAGATATGGTCCTTTGTGTCTGTCATCTCTTAAGTAACAAACTTGTGTTGCTGATCAATTGCTGAGTCTTAGAAAGTATCCATGGATTGACCATGGAAGATGAGGATCTGGGGCCCCCTCTCTCTGTACCATGCACAAGTCCCATCCCTCATCTTTCCAGTGGAGTTACACTGGTTCCCCCTCACCCACCTGGCCATGTTCCAAGGCCCCCAGTGGATGCTGGCAACCACAGATAGGAGCGACCCCTGTATCTGTTGTTTTTTCTGATTGGATAACCCCTACAGCTACTGAGTGACTGATGGGCAAGTAGTGTAGACAGTGTGAAGATGTCGAACAGAGGGATGATTCATGTCCCCACAGGACAGAAAAGGACAGCACAAGATTTCATTATGTTACTCAAAACAGTGTGCAATTGAAAACTTATTAATTGCTTATTTTTTGAGTTTTCCATTGAAGATTTTTAGGGTAACTGAAACCACTAAAGCAAAACCTTAAATAGAGACTACTATACATCCTAATTTCCTGTGTTCATTATTAAAGACTAAAAATGCTATTCATGTATTAGTAAACTGTGATTTTTTTCTTTTCTTGGTGAATTTTTGTTTTACTTCTTTTGTCCTTTTCTTTTTGCTTTTCCCCTTGTTTTCTATGTACTTATGTATATCTAATTAAATTCAAACTCTGCTAATTGCATAACTCTCCTAATATGCTCAGATTCAAGGTATTAATTTTGCTTCCTGGAGAAATCTCTTGGGAACTCAGTATCATCTTGGGAATTCCTCTGTCTCTGATCTACATAAATCTCCTTTTCCTAGTGTCCAGTGTCTTCTTCTTGGATTTCTTTTAACTTTGGTATGTCACACCCTCTTATAGCTTTCTGGTAATGGAAACATGGGAAGCATTTAAAAAATAAATAAATAAATAAATAAATAAAGGTTTGTCTGAAAATGTCCTTATTCTAGCTTCAAGCTTGGTATAGAATTCTAGGTTGGAAATAATTTTCCCTCAAAATTTAGGAAGGGATTACTTCTAGTTTGGTTGTAAAGTCATTCTCACATATGGTCTTTTGTAAGTAACTTTTCTTCTTCCCTCCGGATTTGTACATTGTTTGAATGTTCTGAAATGTCATGAAAATATGTTTTGTTGTCAACCCAACTTCCTCCATTTGTGTCAGGAACTTGATGGGCTCTTAGATCTGGAAACTCGTATCTTAAGTGTGGAATATTTTCTTGAATTATTTTGTTGATGATTTCCTCTCTATTTTTAAAAATGTATGTGTTCTCTTATTTCGGAACTTGTTTCATTCAGATGTTAGGCTTACTGAACAGCTGCTCTAAAAGTCTTTTTTCTCTCCTATTTTTAATCTTTTGGGGTTTTACTCCACTTTTTAGGAAGCTATCTCAATTTCATCTTCTAACCCCTCTATTGGATTTTTTATTTCTCCCATCAGAGTTTGAATTTCTAAGAGTTCTTTTTATGTTCTCTCAGTGTTCATTTAAAAATGTCATCTTGTTATTATTGCAATAATTTTTCTTCTATTTCTCTGAGGATGTTAATGATGAAAAAAATACAATATACACTTTCTTCTTTCTGCATGCATTCCTCTGATCTGCTTTTTTGGTTTGTTTTAGTCTCTGTCTGTTTCTGAGATGTCTAGTGATCTTTGTCTGCTCCCACTTTGGAGAGGGGTGTTAAAAAGCATATCGGGAGTACTGAGCAGATGAGTGGTGCTTATTAACAGTGAGCTTCACCAAAGGCCAGTGGTGCCGACTTGCTTGAGATTAGAATCATCTAGTGTTTTTGAACTTTTCAATGCTCTTACCACAGAGCAATTAAACCAGAATTGTGGGGTGGACCCCAGGCATCAGTCTTTTTTTTTTTTTAAAGCTCCCCGGTGGATTCCTGTCTACACCTAGGGCTGAAACCTCTGCTAAGGGTTTCAAACCATCTGCCCCACTGTTTCCTCAGGGAAATCAGATTCTCAGGGAAACCAGATGTCTGTATCAGTTGGTCTTTTTCTTAAACTGAGTCCCCAGGGAGGAATCTTCCAGTCTTCTGCCTGGAAGGCAAAATCCTGGCTGCCTGCCGTTTGGGAACCCAGTAGAAGCCAGGCTGGATGGAAGTAGCCTTCAAGTGTAAATAATTCCTTTCTTTTCATTTCTTTTCTTTTTTTGAGACAGGGCTTCGCACCTGTTGCCCAGGCTGGAGTGCAATGGCATGATCTCAGCTCACTGCAACCTCTGCCTCCTGGGCTCAAGCAATTCTCCCACCTCAACCTCCTAAGTAGCTGGGATTATAGGAGCACACTATCGCACCAGGCTAATTTTTATATTTTTAGTGGAGATGGGAGTTTCACCATGTTGGCCACGCTGGTCTTGAACTCCAGAGCAATCCTCCTGCCTCGACCTCCCAAAGTACTGGGATTACAGGCGTGAGCCACTGTGCCTGGCCTATTCCTTTATTTTCAGTTTGATGACATTGTTCACAGTTGTGCCAGGTGATCCCCAGCCTAGTGACTCTGTCTTCTGCTCAAGTAAGGGAGGGGCAGTCTCCAGCTACGGAGTAAGGGAGATCTGAAGATCTGATCTGTTTCTTAACAATACTGTTTCAAAGATTATTTTAGCCTCTGTGCCCCTGACCCCCAATTTCCTCCCATGACTCCCTCCCTGAGATACTGGATCCTCTGGAGGACTCTGCAGTCTGTGGCCTGCAAGAAACGGGCTGCACAGCAGGAGGTGAGTGGTGGGTGAGTGAGTGAAGCTTCATCTATATTTATTTACAGCCACTCCCCATCACTCACATTAGCACCTGAACTCCACCTCCTGTCAGATCAGCAGAGGCATTAGATTCTCATAGGAGCATGAATCCTCTTGTGAACTGTGCATTTGAGGGCTTTAGGTTGTGTGCTCCTTATGAAAATCTAATGCCTGATGATCTGTCACTGTCTCCCATCACCTCAAGATGGGACTGTCCAGTTGCACGAAAACAAGCTCAGGGCTCCCACTGATTCTACCTTATAGTGAGTTGTATAATTATTTCATTATATATTACAATGTAATAATAATAGAAATAAAGTGCACAATAAATGTAATGCACTTGAATTATCCTGAAACCATTCCCCCAACATCCGTGGAAAAATTGTCTTCCAGGAAACTGGTCCCTGGTGCCAAAAATGTTGGGGACTACTGCTCTCTAGGCTCTAGGGGAGAACACTTCCTTGCCTCTTCCTGGCTTCTGGTGGATGTCGGCATCCTTGGTGTTCCTGGGCTTGTATGCATCACTCCAACCTCTGCTTCCATCTTCACATGGCCTTCTCTTCTCTGAGGGTCTCTGTATTTCCATCTGCTCTTCTGTAAGGACACCAGTCATTGGATTAGGGCCCACATTCACTCAGGATGTCCTGTTAAAGAAAAATTTATTCAAGACTCTTATTAAAGAATGGTATGAAGGACTTTATACAGGACCATTGCCATAGGCATAGGGACCCCTAAAGTGGGGTTTTGCAGTAGAGGAGAGAGATTAGGCTTAACACCGAATACAACAAAGAAAAGTGGGAATTTATAGTCAAGTAACAGAGTAGTGGGGTCTGTGGATGGAAAATTGTTTAGAGGAAACATCAGGGGAATTCTTGCTAAACAGACTGATATGGTTTGGCTGTGTCCCCACTGAAATCTCATCTTGAATTGTACTTCCATAATTCCCACATGTTGTGGGAGGGACCTGGTGGGAGATAATTTTAATCTTGGATGGGGCAGTTTCCCCCATAGTGTTCTCATAGTAGTAAATAAATCTCATTAGATCTGATGGTTTTATCAGGGATTTCTGCTTTTACATCTTCCTCATGTTCTCTTGCCACCTCCTTGTAAGAAGTGCCTTTCACCTCCCGCTATGATTCTGAGATCTCCCCAGCCATGTGGAATAGTAAGTCCAATTAAACTTCTTTTTCTTCCCAGTCTTGGGTATGTCTTTATCAGCAGTGTGAAAATGGACTAATACAGTAAATTAGTACTAGTAGAGTGCGACATTGCTGAAAAGATATCCAAAAATGTGGAAGTGACTTTGGAACTGGGTAACAGGCAGAGGTTGGAACAGTTTGGAGGGCTCAGAAGAGGACAGAAAAATGTGGGAAAGTTTGGAACTTCTTAGAGACTTGTTGAATGGCTTTAACCAAAAGCCTCATAGTGGTATGGACAATAAGGTCCAGGCTGAGGTGGTCTCAGATGGAGATGAGGAACTTGTTAGGAACTGGAGCAAAGGTGACTTTTGTTATGTTTTAGCAAAGAGACCGGCAGCATTTTGCCCCTGCCCTAGAGATTTGTGGAACTTTGAACTTGAAAGAGATGATTTAGGGTATCTGGTGGAAGAAATTTCTAGGCAGCAAAGCATTCAAGAGGTGACTTGGGTGCTGTTAAATGCATTCAGTTTTATAAGGGAAACAAAGCATAAAAGTTTAGAAAATTTGCAGCCTGACAACGTGATAGAAAAGAAAAACCCATCTTCTGAGGTGAAATTCAAGCTGGTTGCAGAAATTTGCATAAGTAACAAGGAGTCAAATGCTAATCCCCAAGACAATGGGGAAAATGTCTCCAGGGCATGTTGGATGTCTTCCCAGGGGCCTAGGAGAAAATGATTTCATGGGCTGGGCCTTGCTTTGTGCAGCCTAGGGACTTGGTGCCCTGAATCCCAGCCGCTCCAGCCATGGCTGAAAGGGGCCAACGTAGAGCTCACGTCATGGCTTCAGAGGGTGCAAGCCCCAACCCTTGGCAGATTCCACGTGGTGTTGAGCCTGTGAGTGAACAGAAGTCAAGAACTGGGGTTTGGGAACCTCTGCCTAAATTTCAGAAGATGTACATAAATGCCTGGATGCCCAGGGAGAAGTTTGCTGCAGACGTGGGATGCTCATGGAGAACTGTTAGGGCAGTGCAGAAGGGAAATGTGGGGTTAGAGCCCCCACACAGAGTCTCTACTTGGGCATTGCCTCGTGGAGCTGTGAGAAGAAGGCCATTGTCCTCCAGACCCCAGAATGTTAGATCCACTGACAGCTTGCACTGTGCGCCTGGAAAAGCCGCAGACACTCAACTGACCAGCCCATGAAACCAACCAGAAGGGAGGCTGTACCCTGCAAAGTCACAGAAGCAGAGCTGCTCAAGGTCATGGGAACCCACTTCTTTCATCAGCTGACCTGTTGTGAGACCTGGAGTCAAAGGAGATCATTTTGGAGCTTCAAAATTTAACTGCCCTGCTGGATTTTGGACTTGCATGGGCCCTGTAACCCCTTTGTTTTGGCCAATTTCTCCCATTTGGAATGGCTGTATTTACCCAATACTTGTATCCCCATTATATCGAGGAAGTAACTAGCTTGCTTTTGATTTTACAGGATCATAGGTGGAAGGGACTTGCCTTGTCTCAGATGAGACTTTGGACTGTGGACTTTGGGGTTAATGCTGAAATGAGTTAAGACTTTGGGGGACTGTTGGGAAGGCATGACTGGTTTTGAAATGTGAGACCATGAGATTTGGAGGGGCCAGGGGCAGAATGATATGGTTTGGCTCTGTGTCCCCACCCAAATCTCATCTTGAATTGTACTCCCACAATTCTCACGTGTTGGGGAGGGACCTGGCGGGAAGAATTCGAACCCTGGGGGTGGTTCCCCTCATAGTGTTCTCAGGGAAGTGAGTAAGTCTCATGAGATCTGACGGTTTTATCAGGGGTTTCCACTTTTGCATCTTCCTCATTTTGTCTTGCCACCACCATGTAAGAAGTGCCTTTTACCTCCCACCATGAGTCTGAGGCCTCTCCAGTAATGTGGAACTGTAAGTCCAATTAAACCTCTTTTTCTTCCCAGTCTCAGGTATGTCTTTATCGGCAGCGTAAAAACAGACTAATACACGGACTCAACAGGATTCTTGCTGAGGGCAGGCCAAAGTGATCACACATCACCTGGGGTGTGGTGGGCAATGAGGAATTTGGTCAGACATTGAGGGTGCCCAGATATTGAGGGTGGGGGGTTCTTTCTAAACTGACTTAGTAGGATTCTTCATAAAACTTGGATAATGCAGGACAGATATGGAAGTCCAAAAGTCAAAGCCTGGTTGGGAAGACAGTTAAGAGGAGCCTGACTAAAGTTTGGTTAAGGAGAAACTCTTTGTCAGACCTCATTTTAGTTTAATTATATCTGCAAAGACCCTATTTCCAAAAAAGGCCACATTCTGAGATCCCTGATAGACAGATTTTTGTGGGGGTGACACTAATCAACCCAGTGCAATATCTTTATACACATTTTTCTGAAGAAAAAAAAAAAGAATACTGAGATAGTGTCTTTTAAAAAATCCTCTGTATTTCCTGATTTTCGCATTCCCTTCCCACCCAATTTAGGTAAAAAAATGGACTCTGTTCATCGTCTCGGGGGAAGGAGGGAGCAGGGCAGAGAACGTGGGGGATGGGGAGGCTGCCAGAGTTTGTGCCTAAAGGTCCATGAGCCAGAGAAAGAGGGTATTCGGGGGTAGCTGCAGAATGCCTTCTCCTGAGTCTCACTGCCGAGGCCTGGGGTATCTTCATGTGCCGTGTCATTTCTTTTGAGATGAACGAGGCAGGGAGAGAATGCTCCAGAATAATGTCATCAACTGGTGGGTGGAAGGGAGGAATGGAAATAAACACATGGCCTGTTACTGATTGATACTAATTAAAATTTGAATCATTCTTTACACTTCATAATTATTTTCACATCCATGATCACATTCAAATGTCATGATAATTCTGTTACTGAAGTAGGTGAGTAAAATATAATGAAGGTTATCTTAATTTTACAGAGGAACAGAGAGGTTGAGAGACTTGACTAAGGACACACAGCAGTACTAGGGTGTGAATTCTTTTCTTGTTTTCCTTTACTCTAAATCGGTTCTACCCAATAAAAATATAATATAAGTCACATACACAATTAAAATTTTCTAGTAGCTACATTTAAGTAAAAGCAAATAAAATTAATGTAATATATAATATTTTATTTAACCCAACATATTAAAAACATTTCACCACATCATCAACATAAAAATATTAATGATGTCTTTTACATTATTTTTTCTCATACTAAACCTTCAAAATCTGGTATGTAGTTTAGTCTTCCAGCACATCTGAATTTGGGATAGGTACATTGCAAGTGATTAATAGCCACATGGGCTAATTGCTATTGAACTGGACAACACAGATATAAACTATGTGCTATTCTGATTGCATTATCCTGCTTACCCCTGAAGAACAAAGAGAAACAAAAGCTATTGAAATATCAAGTAGTATAGGAACAGAAAAGGCTTGTGTCTTCACTGGTTGCCCCAGGCTGAAGTGACTGTGATCATCTCATATGAAACACTTCTTGTCTTGTATAATAATTGTTGTGCTTTTGTGTATTCTAGTAATGGATGCCCCAATTTTCTTCTATATGCTTCTGATTTGAAATTTTCTGTCCTCAACTCACCAGGAATTTTGGAAGATCCAGATATTCCATTATTTTGGCACCTGACCTTCCTCTCCCCACCTGCCTCTTGCCCTTTGTGTATCAAGTATCCTAATATCTCTCTCTTTCTCTTTATATATATGTAAAAGCAAGAGAGAGAGAGAGAGAGAGAGAGAGAGAGAGAGAGAGAGACAGACAGACAGACAGACAGACAGACAGACAGGGTCTCACTCTGTACCCAGGCCGGAGTGCAGTGGCACAATCACGGCTCACTGCAGCCTTGACCTGCTGAGCTCTGGTGATCCTCGCATCTCAACCTCTCGAGTAGCTGGGACCACAGGTGCACCCAGCTAATTTTTAAATAAAAAAAATTTAAAAGCCTCCTGGGTGGCAGGACCACCATGCCTGGCTAAGTTTTAACTATTTTGTAGAGATGGGTAATACGGTCAGGCTTTGTGTCCCCACCCAAATCTCATCTTGAATTATACTTCGCGTAATCCCCACGTGACGAGGGAGAGACCAGGTGGAGGTAATTGAATCATGGGGGCAGTTTCCCACATGCTGTTCTCGTGATAGTGAGTTGTCACGAGAGCTGGTGGTTTTATAGGGGGGGCTCTTCTCCACCTTCTCTCTGCACTTCTCCTTCCTACCGTCTGGTGAAGATGGTGCCTTGCTTCTCCTTCACCTTCTACCGTAACTGTAAGTTTCCTGAGGCCTCCTCAGCCATGTTGAGCTGAGTCAATTAAACCTCTTTCCTTTATAAATTACCCAGTCTTGGGCAGTTCTTTATAACAGTATGAAAACGAACTAATACAACAGGGTTTGACCATGTTGCCCAGTCTGGTCTTGAACTCCTGAACTCTGGCAATCTGCCCGCCTGGGCCTCCCAGAGTGCTGAGCTTACAGGCTGTGAAGCACTGTGTCCTGTGCATCCTAATATTTTTGTTGCTAAAAATTAAGGGCTTTATGAGGACACCTGACCATTTCCCAGCCAAAATCAGGAGTCTCCATCTATTTACTGCAGTGGCTGTCAAACGTTAGCTGCATCAGAATCACCAGGAGGTCTCGCCCCAGAGTTTCTGAGCAGGTCCAGGATGGAGCCCCAGAAGGTGCAGGTCTAACAAGCTCCCCCTACCCCTCCGGGAGGCTGGTGCTGCTGCACTTGGAGAACCAGGACAGAGGTGGCTTGGGGTCAGCCTGAGAGTGGAGGGGATTCTGTTCTCTCCAAACCCTGTCCCCCAGCTCCGACCGCCTTAATTGACCCAGAGTCCCTCCGTGTGAGCCCTCAGGCCCAGATTATCTTCTGCTTGAAGAAGTGCTTTTCCTGCTGTTAGTTCCATAAAGAGGCGCCGGCTGAGCCAAAGTAACTGCACCCGCGGGGCCGATCTGAGCCCATCCTAGGGACTCTCGGACCAGGCCTGTTTGGATGGGAGAGGCTTGGGGAACCTGAGTGTAAAGTTCCCTGGAGGCCATCCTGGAACAGTTTTGTATACGAACACAAGCTCCCGCTTTCTGAGTGCGAAGCTACAGCCAGGTGCTTCATATGTCTCAGCGGATTTACAACAACGTGATTATCCCTATTTTAACAATAGGAATTTGAAGCACAGGTTCAATGACTTGCCCCTGACACAACTGGTAAGTGTCAGCGCTAGGGTTTGCACCCAGGGAGTCTAGCTATGAAGTTTGCAGTCTCAACTTCTGTGCTGTACTTAAATGAACAAAAAGCCACCATCAGTAAAATCCAGTTTCAAAGTCGCTGAGAAAATAGTGCATCTTTATTGTTGCTCTCTGCTGCCGCCCTGCGGTTACACATTGAGAAACAGTTTCCGCCTGAGCCTTCCTGTGTAGTCCGAGTTAACAGAGCAGGAAGAAATAACCTACAACCGGGAGGAGCCGATGGTGAGTTGGCAGAGCACGGGTAGGGGCACAGGCGTCTGGCAAGGACAGCTCCAGGGTGGCTGTTTGCGCTTGTGGCCACTGCTAATGCGGCTGACGAGAGTGACCTGCAGTGCCAGGTTTCAATAGGCTGGGTCCTGCGTCGATGAGGACTGCCAGTTCTCATGCCATTCCTGCTCCTTGCATTCGTTCTCCAGTTCTCTCCAACTTTAACATCTGGGTTGCGGGCTGGTGCAGTGGCTGACGCCTGTAATCCCAACACTTTGGGAGGCCGAGGTGGGTGGATAACTTGAGGTCAGAAGTTCGAGACGAGCCTGGCCAACATGGTGAAACCCTGTCTCTACTAAAAAATACGAAAATTAGCTGGGCGTGGTGGTGCGTTCCTGTAATCCCAGCTACTCGGGAGGCTGAGGCAGGAGAATTGCTTATACCGGGGAGGTGGAGGTTGCAGTGAGCTGAGATCGCACCACTGCCCTCCAGCCTGGGTGACAGAGTGAGACTCTGTCTCAAAAAAAAAAAGGAAAAAATGAACAAAAAAGATCTGGGTTTCCAGCTACCAGCCTCACAACAGACAGCACAGGGCTTGCATTTGGTTTCCCCTTTGTTGTGGTCTGAATGTGTGTGTCTCCTCCAAATTCACACTGAATCCCTCGCAGTAGTATTTGGAAATGAGGCCTTTGGACAGTATTTGGAAATGAGGTCTTTGGGAGGTAACTGGAGTTAGATTACGTCATGAGGGTGGGGCTCTCATGATGGGATTAGTGCCTTTATAGGAAGGGACTCCAGAGAGCTTGTCTCCAGAGCTCTCACTGTCTTCACCAGAGGACACAGTGAGAAGGTGGACTTCTACAAACTACGACAAGAGCCCTCACCAAAACCTGACCATGTTGGCACATTGATCTAGGACTTCCAGCTTCCAGAACTGTGAGAGAGAAATTTCCATTGTGTAAGCCACTAAGTCTATGGTATTTTGCAATGGCAGCCTGAGCAGATGAATCTGTCTTCGCCGTAGCATGGATGTTCATAATTAGGTTCATAACCAGGTTGGGCTCCGTGACATGCTTAGTGGGAGATCTACATAGAGAGATGGAGGAGCAGGCAGTGCTGCCTTTCTGTTTAGGAATAAAGGTGTGTGTTTGGCTGGAGCTTCTCTTGTGCAGTGTCTCGGGGACCCAAGGAAGATTCATAAGAAGAGGATATCCTGCCTTGCGCTGGTGGCTGGTGTTCCTTGACCACTGACCGCTTCCTCTCCTGGCCACTGAGCCAGGGCACCATGTAGGCCTGGCCTCTACCTTTCTTCCTCAAGTGTTGCTGGGGCTACACCTGGGGTTTTCAATCTACTGCTCTTTAAGCACAGCAGAGCCAGAGTCAGAGAAGCCTTAGTTTGAACCGCAGCTCTGTTTCTCACCAGCTTCATGACCTTTGGCAAGTTATTCTATCCAATAATGGGTGGGACGGTGGGAGGAAAGGCCTCAGTATGCATTCCTGGGATCACTGGTCTCTGACTCTGCTGTGGGAGCCTGGGACAGGCTTCCTTGCCCAGCTCAGTCACCAACCCCTCTGGTGACATGGAAGGCACTGCAGCTACCTCACTTCTCTGAGCTTCAGAGAAGCAAAGGAGTAGGCTAGGTGATCTCTAATTACCTTCCAAAAATAGATAACACAACTCCTGTGAACTCCTGACTTTTTCTTCTTGTGTTCTCCATGTAAGTTCGAGGATTCCACTCAAGACCATGGTTAACTGGAAGCAGTTCTGGCCTCAGATGTAAGTACCAGCTCTGTCTCTGAATGCTGTGCGATCCCAATCAGGTCCCTTGACCTCTATGTACTTTGAGGTCTGGCCAAGGATGATACTTGTCCTATCCATTTCATAGGTGTAGCATGAGGATGCAATAAGATAATGAATGGGAAAGGTTTGGGCAGGCCAAAGCTGTGGGGAGACAGAGTCTCACTCTGTAGCCCAGGCTGGAGTGCAACCGTGGCTCCCTGCAACCTCTGCCTCCAGGTTCAAGCAATTCTCCTGCCTCAGCCTCCTGAGTAGCTGGGATTACAGGTGCCCACCATCACGCCCAGTTAATTTTTGTGTTTTCGTAGAGATGAAGTTTCACCACATTGCCCAGGCAGGTCTTGCACTCCTGACCTCAGGTGATCCACCCCTCTCGACCTCCCAAAGTGCTGGGATTACAGGCGTGAGCCACCATGAGTGGCCATGCCAAGACTTTCATGTAACTTTGAGTGAGGGTCCCCTATCCCTGGTGCTGAATCAGTTTCTCTCTCTCTGTCTCTTTCTCTTCTCCAACCTCTGTCTCCCTGGAGAGACAGTATAGTATAGTAGTGACTTTGGGATGAGATAAACATTGGTTTGAATCCCAGCTCTGAGTCTTACCAGTTTTATGATCTTTGGAAAGTTACTGACCCCTGTGAGTCCAGGCGTCCTCATTTGTAGGATGGGGATTCTCTCTCTTAACTAGATGGAAGATTAAATGTATTGCCGTGTGAAAGTGTCCAGCATGTAATTTAGCACATGGTAGATACTTAGTAAACGCGAATTCTCTTCTTCCCCCTCTCCTTTTTCAAAGGTGAAAGTAAGACTTCCTGGATCTTATATTCAGATATTCAATAGGAGATGAGATTGTATTATTTTTCTTAATTGAGGATTATTTGGTTACAAAAGATAACTGCCTTAAGGGAGAAAGGGAACATAAGAATATACAAGGGATGTTAAATAGCAATTTTTTTTTATAGTAGCAGAAGTTACCAAAAGGCAAGGACATGGATGGCAAGCGAGAGAGGATGAATCTGTGCTTCTCAGCTTGGCAAACTCTCCTGTCGCTCATAACTGACTGCCGTAGAGGCGCTAGGAACAGGAGTGAGTCAATTCTGAAAGATGACACACAAAACCTTCAGCTTGTAGAACAGGGGAGGGGAGAAGTGTGTGCTGCCTAGGGCATGACCCTGATCTTCCCTTGAAAGCAGAGCTCTCCCTGGCCACTTCCGTGCCCCACTAGAGGCATGGGAAACTTCTGGAATGTACCATTCTGGTTTTTTTTGTTTGTTTGTTTTCCCCTGGGTGGAAAGAAAAAATAAATGTGAAACACCCAGAGCTAATTATTGTGGTTTAAAAAGCAAACAAAAACCACCCAAGAACATTTTCAATATAGGTGAAAACAGAAAATATGAATGAGACACAATCTCCTGGGGAGCAGGAGGAAGCTGAAGCGTCCTTTTCCACTTCACAGGCTTTGAACCCAAGCCTTAGTCGATCTTTCCGTCTCATCTGCTTGGGTGGGACATTAGAGATACAGGAGGATGGGATGTGGGGAGGGAAAGACTGGCTCCTGGGAAGAGAGAGGTGACTGGGAATGCAAGTGTTGGGGACAGCAAAGCTACCTAAGTGAAAGGTGGCTGTCGCACCTGTGACCTGCTCTCACAGCGAGAGGGCTTGCCTAGGCTCTGAGTCACTTTTTTCTCCCCCAGGCAAGGCAGGCTAGCACTCTCAAGGAACTGAAGACTCCTGAGGAGGGAATCCTTACCCTCTCTGCTCTTGGGAGGGTCTCCAGGATGCTGAATAAAACGGCCCAGAGGCTGGAACTCTGAGGCTGGAGGCTGGAGTCATCCACCTCCAAGGACACCTTCCATGATCAATGGCCGGTTACTTTCCAGGCCTCAGGGTCGGTCTGCCTTACTGGTGAGTTATCCCAGTAAGCATCCTGACCTTGGAGAGAGGTGTGATGTGAGGTTGACAGATCACAATATGGAAAGGGCTTTGGGGAGGTGGCATATCACCCATTCCTTTCATGAGGTCGAGGGCCAATCTTGTGACTCTTCCACCCTTCCCCAAAATCACTGTCACCCATTACGACTTCAAGGAGGTAGACGAGGTAGGGTCTTGGGTTGAGCCATGGGTTGCATGAGTTCTCTCCCAGCTCATTTAGGATGGCACTGCCAAGGCCATCCAAAGAATCTGAGGGACCCGGTTCTAACTACAGGAGGCAAGTATTATTGGTAATAATCGTAATACCATAAATCATATAATTTGCCTATATCTTCTGTATCTATAGGTGATTACCAAGGGGTGAGGGTGAGGGCTCTCTATCTCCCCCAGGAAATTCCAAGCAGCCTCCTTATGTGGGGCTGCACTCCCTGGCCCTGATTATGCCTTGGGCCAGCGTCCCCTGTCCTCATTGCTCTGGCATCTTGCTCATTCCTCCTCCCCCATATATCTTGGTGGTCATATCTCCCAAACCTGTCTCTTTACAGCTTTGATCTCCCTAGGCAGCTGTGAAACCCTTCACTATCCATGAAGAGAGCTCCTCTCTCCTCAAGCATGACCAGGATGCTATAGAACACGACACCTTGGAGGTTTTTTGAGAGCTGGGCCAGTGCCTCCTTTTCTTGAGAAAACTCATCTTGTAGATGCTTGAAATCTGCCTCAGGCATCAATACCAACCAGAAAGTGGACACAGTTCCTTGGTGAGAACATCCCTGAAATGCTATGTTACTCTCCATCAGTATGAGCCAGGCACCTCCATTCCTTTAGGTATCAACCAGAAACCTCTTTGCAGATGGCATGTTGGAGCTCTGTGTGCATCCACAATTGTTTTGGAAGGAGAAAGCACTGCTCCCTCACCAAGACTTGTCTCCTCTCCCTCTTCCTCTCTTCCATTTCCCTCTTCTCCTCTTTCCAAGTCCCTCTTCTTCCCCCTTATTTCTTACCTCTAACCACTATGAAAGAGGTGGAGCCCCAGGTAGCCCCCAACCCAACACACATACAGATACACACACACACCCCTCTGTCCTAGAGTTCAGAGGAGAAAGGTTGGATTCCCTGTGTCCCCAAGGGTTGTGGATGGTCAGAGCTAGGTGAGAATGGCAGGTGGTGTAGGAATCTGTCTGGGAAAGTTTCCTTGTGGGTCACTGGGAGCTGGGCCCACAGCAGGGCTCTTAGGAACATCTGTATTAGGCTGTTTTTGCATCACTATAAAGCAATACCTGAGGTTGGGTAATTTATAAAGAAAAGAGGTTTATTTGGCTCACAGTTCTGCAGGCTGTACGGGAAGCATGATGCCAGCATCTGTTTCTGATGAAGGCCTCAGGAAATTTCCAATCATGGCAGAAGATGAAGGGGGGCCAGCATGTCACATGACAAGAGTGGGAGCAAGGCAGAGAGAAGGGGGAGGTCCCAGACTCTTTTAAACAACCAGATCTTGACCGGGCGCGGTGGCTCAAGCCTGTAATCCCAGCACTTTGGGAGGCCGAGACGGGCGGATCACGAGGTCAGGAGATCGAGACCATCCTGGCTAACACGGTGAAACCCCGTCTCTACTAAAAAATACAAAAAACTAGCCGGGCATGGTGGTGGCGCCTGTAGTCCCAGCTACTCGGGAGGCTGAGGTAGGAGAATGGCGTAAACCCGGGAGGCAGAGCTTGCAGTGAGCTGAGATCCGGCCACTGCACTCCAGCCTGGGCAACAGAGCCAGACTCCGTCTCAAAAAAAAAAAAAAAAAAAACAAAAAAAAACAACCAGATCTTACATGAGCTAACTGAACAAGAGCTCACTTATCACCAAGGGGATAGAGCTAAACCATTCGTGAGAGATCTGCCCCCACGGGCAAGTTGCCTCCCACCAGGTCCCACCTCCAATGCTGGGAATCACATTTCAACATGAGATTTGGAGGGTACTAACATCCAAATCATATCATTTCACTCCTGGTCCCACAAATCTCAGGTCCTTCTCACATTTCAATATATATTCATACCTTCACAGTAGTCCCCCAAAGCCTTAACTCATTCCAGGATTAACTCAAAAGTCCCATATCTCAAAGTCCAAAGTCTCATCTGGAGATGAGCTCCTTCTGCCTAGGAACCTGTGAGATCAAAAACAAGTTACTGACTCCCAAGACACAATGGGCGTACAGGCATCGAGTATATATTCCCATTCCAAAAGAGAGAAATTGACCAAAATAAAGGGGTAATAGGCCCCATACACGTCTGAAACCCAGCAGAGAAGACATTACATATGAAAGCTCCAACATAATTCTTGACTCCATGTGCTGCATTCTGGTGCATGGGATGGGATCCCAAAGTCTTGGGCAGCCCTCATGTCTGCTTTCATGGGTTGGAGTTGAGTGCTTGCCGCTTTTCCAGGCAGAGGGCTTAAGCTGTATGAAGCTACCATTCTGGGGTCTGGAGGGCAGTAGCCCCCTTCCCACAGCTCTACTAGGCAGTGCCCTGGTAGCAACTCTGTGTGTGGAGCAAAATGTGACTCCAAAGCCACATTTCCCCTTGGCATCACTCTAGTAGAATTTCTCTTTGGGGGCTCTGCCCCTGTGGCAGATTTCTTCCTGGGTACCCAGGCTTTTCCATACATCCTCTGAAATCTAGGTAGAAGCTGTCAAGCCTTCTTCACACTTGCATTTGGAGCATCTGCAGACTTAACACCATGTGGAAGCCACCAAGCCTTAAGGCTTGTGCCCTCAGGACTGATGGCCCAAGCTGTACCTGGGCCCCTTTGTGCCAAGGAAGGAGCTGGAGTGGCAAGGATGAGGGAAGCCGTGTCCTGAGAATGTGCAGGGCCGCGGGACCCTGGGCCTGGTCTATGAAACCATTATTTCCTCCTAGGCCTCTGGCCTGTAATGGGAGGGGCTCTCAGATGACTTCTGAAATGGTGTTGAGGCCTTTATTAGGCTATTCTTGCATTGCTATAAAGAAATGCTTGAGACTGGGTAATTTATTTTTTCAAAAAGAGGTTTAATTGGCTCATGGTTCTGCAGGCTGTTTCTCGAAGTATGGTGCCAGCATTTGCTTCTGGTGAAGGCCTCAGGAAGTTTCCAATTATAATGGAAGGTGAAGGGAAGCCAGTATGTCACATGACAAGAGCAGGAGCGAGAGAGAGAGAGATATTAATAGAAGGGAGAGGTCCCAGACTGTTTTAAACAACCAAATTTTGAATGATCTAACTAAGCGAGAACTCATTTATCACCAAGGGAGTGGAACTAATCCATTTGTGAGAGACCCACCCCCCGTTCCTCGGGGCCCCGACGATCCGATTACCTCCCACCAGGCTCCACCTCCAACATTAGGAATCACATTTCAACATGAGATTTGGAGGGGACAAATACCCAAGCGGTATCAGCAGGGGGTCAGGGCTTAGCAAGGCCCAGGGTCCGGGGTCCAGACAGAGGACCTGCCCAGCTCTGAAACTCCCCTACTTAAAAGATTTTATGCTTATTGTCATCTGAGATGAAAAGACTGGCTGGAAGAAGGAACTACCTAGTGAGGAAAGCCAAAGGATGCTGAGGTCATTGCTGCTTAGTCTTTCATGGGCTCTGTGCTGCAGCCTCTGTCAGACCAGGTGTGGCAGCTTTTCTCAGTGTGACCTGGCTCCCTGGCTCCCCACCCCTGGCATTAGAGTCATCTGGAATGATTGTTTAATTGATCTCTGACCTCACTATATCTTCTGAATCAGGCTCTCTGAAAGAAAGCCTTGCAACCTGCATATTTTATTTTATTTTATTTTGATGGAGTCTTGCTTTGTCACCCAGGCTGGAGTGTAGCAGCATGACCTTGGCTCACTGCAACCTCCGCCTCCCAGGTTCAAACGATTCCCCTGCCTCAGCCTCTCAAGTAGCTGGAATTACAGGCATGTGCCACCACACCAGGCTAATTTTTGTATTTTTTAGTAGCGATGGGGTTTCACCATGTTGGCCAGGCTGGTCTTGAACTCCTGACCTCAAGTGATCCACCTGCCTTGGCCTCCCAAATTGCTGGGATTATAGGTGTGAGCCACTATGTCCAGCCGGAACCTACATTTAAAATATGCCTTTCTGGTGATCATTCTGCCCTCTAACACTGGAGAACTGCCTTTGTAAAGTAAAGAAGATTGGCTTCCTCCCTCCCTTGTCATGCAGGCTTGTCCTCCTGTTGCCCATGGTCTTGCTGTCATGGGGCCTCCTTCCCTCCTCCACTCCCAAGCCCGCCATCTTCTTGGGTGATTTCAAATCTATGGAGAGAAATGTATTGATGTCTGAGGATAACATAAAACTGAAAGTTAAGTGTTCAGGAGGGGAAAAGAGCCTTTGAAAGGGACAGGATAGAATCCAATAAAAAAAGACCCCACAGACCATGGTGTCTTGGTATCCAGGGAGAAGAGAGTTCCTATGATGGAGTGATCAAGCCGTGTTTGTTAGTGGCTTATGAGTAAGTTCACCGGAGAGTGGCCTGCAGTGGTTGAGGTGTATGGTAATGCCAGGGGAGGAAGTGGCAACCCAGTGTGTAAATGACTCTTGAAATATGTTGGCTGTGAGGGGACAATGGGTGGGAGGAGGTGACAGCTAATGGGGTGGGGGGGCCACTTGGAGAAGAGGGTTTATGGCAGAGACCTGAGCGTGTTGTCAGGTGAGGGGAAAGATACTGTTGAACGGGATAAGGTGAAGATAAATTGGTATCAGTTGCATTGCGGGACATGCAACTCCATTCCTTGTGTCAGCCCGGGAGAGAAGGTCTCGTTTCCATTATTTGCGAGAGAAGGCTGTGTAAGGACAAATAGAAATTAAAAATAAGGCTAATTCTCCCAGTTGAACATAAGGGAAGAGGGTTTCCTGGTCTCCTTTTTCTTAAATTTAGAAAACTTGTAAGTACTTTCTCTTCTCTTTGAAATGTATAGGTAAGGCGTGGTGGCTCACGCCTGTAATCACAGCACTTTGGGAGACTGAGGCAGGTGAATCGCTTGAACTCAGGACTTCAAAACCAGCCTGGGCAACACGGTGAAACACTGTCTCTACAAATAATACAAAAATTAACCGGGTGTGGTGTTGTGTACCTGCAGTTCTGGCTATCTGGGAGGCTGAGATGGGAGGATCGCTTTTGCCTGAGAGTTAGTGACTGCAGTGAACTGTGATTGCACCACTGCAATCCAGCCTGGGTGACAAAGTGAGATCCTGTCTCAGAAAAAATAATGTATATAAATCCTTTTGAAAACTAGATAGGTTATTTATCAGCTTGATGACTCAGAAATGTCTTTCTCAAGGATCTGAGAACCTGTCTTTCAAATGGAAACAACCCTATGTTCTATTTTCTGTGGGAAGACAGGACCCGAACTGGGTGCGGTGGGGAGGGGGTGTATCTTACTTCACATTGCAAAATTCCCTCCTGTCATAAAGATATTAGAGGTTTGTTTTTTCTCTGGATAAAGCCAATTTGCTAACAGGTGGTCACACCAATTACCAGGTGAATCTGGGATGCGCTGTGTCTGACAGATGGTGCTGTCAGATCCTCATACTTGGGGACTAGTTGTTGCTTATCTTGAAAACAAGTATGTAATTGGTGATATCTGCTTGTATATATAAAGAATACAATTTTATCCTTGTCTTTGCAGTCTCTTAGTGGATTGCTCGTGGTTTAATGTTTATTCAATTAAAAAAAGTATTTTCTTTTTCTACTACCTATGGATACAGGTTTTCTGGGTTGGAAGAATATTTCGTTTTTAATTATATTTTCCCAACAGCTGATACTTAAAGAGGGATTCGAATTTCCTCTGAAGTTACACAGCAGAGGCTATTGGAAATTATTGAACATTTCCGCACATTATTTTCCTTCTTGACTTGCTATGAGGGTTAAGTCCTTGGTGTCGGGCCAGTGTTTCCTTCCCTGGCACAATCCAGGTTGGTTTCCTTGTCCCCTAGGCCCGGATTGTGTTCAGAGACACCTCGCTCGCCTCCTAGTGGTCAGGTCGTGACTTGCAGGCTCTGCTACCAAGTTACCCTTCTGACTTCATTCACTTTCCGCTTGTCAACACATACGAAATATGCGATTTCTTTTCTTTTTCTTTTCTCTCCCTCTCTAAATTAAAATCACCGTATGGTTCACCATGATCTTGAAGAGCACACTATTTCCTGGTGCCCTCGGCAGGAGTCTCTGACCTCTCTCTAAAGTGTGAATCCGATTCTCATGCCTACTCCTCATTAGAGAGCTGCTTTGAATATGGTTGGTCTTTGTAGAAGCAGAGTCTGCTAAGTGCACAAGTTTAGAGGGTTTAGCCTTTTTCTGTTTATGGCCACCAATAGGTGGTAACTGACACCAGGACGCTCCCTTGACCAGATACAGTGATGTTGTAGATACAGGCAGCAGAGTGTGAGAGTGAGTGATGGCGTGAGGGCATTCCCTTATCTCAGAAGAGCTGAACCCCAGATGAATCAGGATGATCTCCAGCTGGGACTCAGCATTCGGGAAGGGAGAGGACAAGGACTCCTTCCCCACTCTGCTCTTGGGAGGGTCTCCAGGATGCAGAATACAACTTAAGTTATTGTTCCAACTTAATTTCCATCATGTTGGTAATTTAGGTACCCTCAGTTCTTTAGTATCATAATAATGCCATAATTAAGTATCTATACCTAAATATTTGCTTAACTTTTGGATTATTTTCTTAAGACATATTTGTATGTGCAAAATTACTGATTTAAAGAACATGAATGTCAAAAAATGATTTTAATTACTACTACAAGCTTAGAAATATTGTACAGCTTATGTTCCTACCAATATTTATATGAGTTCTGGTTTTACTGTATTATTGGCAGCACTGTAAAGTATTTGTATTTTTAAAAAACTTTAATCTGGGTGTGGAGGCTTATGCCTGCAATCCTAGTACTTTGAAAGACTGAGGCAGGTAGATCACTTGAGCCTGGAAGTTTGAGATCAGCCTGGGCAACATGGTAAAACCCTGACTCTACAAATAAAAGAATGAGATCCTGTCATTTGCAGCAACATGGATGGAACTGGAGGTCATTATGTTAAGTGAAATAAGCCAAGCACAGAAAGACAAACTTTACATGTTCTCTCTTATTTGTGAAAGCTAAAAATTAAAACAATTGAACTTATGGAGATAGAGAATAAAAGGATGGTTATCAGAGGCTGGGAAGTGTAGTGAGGTGGGTGTGCAGCGGTAGGGGGAATGGTTAATGAGTACAAAAAAATTTAGAATGAATAAGAGCTAATGTCTGATAACAGGGTGATGATAGTCAATAATAATTTAATTGTACACTTAAAAATAACTAAAAGAGTATAATTATATTGCAAACCAAAAAAAAAGTCTGAGATGATGGATACCTCATTTACCCTGGTGTGATTATTATACATTGTATGCCTGTCTTAAAATATCCCATATATACCATAAATAAGTATATAAATCTATGTACCCATAAAAATTAAAGACAAAACAAAACCAAAAACCACAGCCTTGCACAAAGGCTACTGCAACCTTGAACAAAAAATACTTCTGCCAGGACATCTGCCCACCAACTGCCTGTCTAACCTTGGACTGGTGCCACCTTTGTTACTGATCCTTGTAACCAAAGATAATTGATTCAAAACAATTGTGCAATCCTTCTTATTTTTCTTTTTAAAACTTTTTTCTTCCCTTACTGTGTATTCACCCTTCTCTGAATACACACATAGTTTGTGATGGCATGCATATTCCCATTGCAATGCTCATTCTTAAATAACTATCATTTTCTTTTAGAGAGCTTTTCTTTATCTGTTATGTAAGTTGATGTGACTCACATAACTGTTCCCAAACAGCTAAATTACTTTTCTCCGACTTCTGAATTACCCAATAGCAGGTTGGGGCCTGTAGAATGTTGGTACACAAAAGGGTTATGTATGTCTATAGTTTTTACAATGAAAATTGTAGAACGTGAAAGTTAATTTGGTACATCGTGTCTGCTGGTGGTATGCAGAAAGTACAGTCTGAGCTTTGTCCCAAGTGAAGTGCGTATCAGATTCTTATAGTGGAAAGGCAAGGCATAAGACTTTTTTGAATATTAAAAGAAAACAAAAGTAAAGTAAATGCATTGTAAAATACTGTCAGCTGAAAGGAATGTTGTTGTATTGAGTGTCAGTTCCAGGAAGTTACTCAAAACTTAAAGGTGTAGCAATCCTGTTTATACAGTTTCTCCTCCTATAGGCACTTTACTTCATCTTGAAACCCATAGGGAGTAATTGGAAAGAACATGGGTTTCAGGCAAGTTTTTAATTCTTTTCACAAATCCCCTTTTTATTTATCTTTAAAATAAAGATTGTTGCAAGAATGGATTTAGATAATACATGCATGGTACTTAATACAGAGGAAGCATTAAGCACAGTAATTCCTGTTGTACAGAGCTCCACATGTAGGCAGTTCAGACGTACTTCCCAGGGCCCTGGCACTGGTGCCTGTCCCTCCTGCTGAAGTTGCCTTTCCTGGTGTCCAATGATTGAATTCTAAATTCAGCACATATGCCAGAGGAACGCGAGCCAAAGAAGTTGTTACAGCTACAGTTGCTGGGAATCCATGAATCAAAGACTTGCTCAGCTAGTTCTGTATGTGAAAGGAAATGGGTGTGACACTGAAGAAGCCTTTTTAATTCTGATTCAGGAGATATATAATTAGATGCTACTTGATTTTGTTCCACAGATTTTTGGCTGAGAAGGACTTGAGAGCTAAGGTTCTGTGATCCAGAACTGGTTCCAGACTTACTCTTCTGGAAATGAAGAGGGCCCTCCCTGTGCTTATTTTTCCAGGATTGGAAATTGAATCAGGGACCCGTTGTTGAGAAGAGAACAGTGAGCAGAATCACATTGACCTGGTCCTGGAATTTGTCTGACAATTTCTGCTTGACTGCAGGAGGTCTGAAGACTGGAAGGGGCCCCACTCAATTGTGCTATTTCTCTCTCTCTCTTTTTTTTTTCTTTTGAGACGGAGTCGCCCAGGCTGGAGGGCAGTGGTGCGATCTCAGCTAACTGCAACCTCTGCCTCCTGGGTTCAAGCAGTTCTCTGCCTCAGCCTCCCAAGTAACTGGTATTACAGGTGCCTGCCACCACTCCTGGCTAATTTTTGCATTTTTAGTAGAGACGGGATTTCACCATCTTGGCCAGGCTGATCTTGAACTCCTGACCTTGTGATCCACCAGCTTCAGCCTCCTAAAGTGCTGGGATTACAGACGTGAGCCACGGCGCCCGGCCAATTGTGCTATTTCTCTACAGGACAAAAGGATATATAATTTGGTAAGTCCTAATGGGATCGGGGATGAAAAGAAAAGGTACCATCATCAGCGACAAAAATGTTCAGGATGGGTTTGTGAGATGAGTCAAAGAATTTTCTTTTCCTACATAATTTGACTGAAAAGGAAGTGAAGTTCTTTTTAATAATGGAGAATTCCTGATAGCGTGTAAGGCTAAGGAATATATCTTTGATACATTGTTGTACACGTCCAGTCTTGGAGAAGCTTCTTATGTTCTTATTATTCTCTGTTGTCCAGTGAGCTCTTACGTGGCCCATATCAGACAGAATTGAAATGGTCACATCAGGACTTCTACATGAACTGTTGAAAATTCTGACTCTCTTCATTATTGAACATATTTAGAATGTTCAAAAACCGAATTCCTATAGTTAGGAAATCCTATTCCTATTTGTTTTAATTATAACCATACAATTATACTGTTAATTGTAACAATACAATTATACTGTTTTAGCTATTTTTAACTGTACAATTATTGACTATAGTCACCCCGTTGTGTTATCAAATACTAGATCTTATTCAGAAATACTAGATCTTATTCAGTCTAACTATTTTTTTGGTACTCATTAACCATCCCCACCTCCCTCCCACCCCCTAATACCCTTCCCAGCCTCTGGTAACCATCATTTGACTCTCTATCTCCATAACTTCAATTGTCTTAATGTTTAGCTCTTATAAATAAGTGAGAACACGTAAAGTTTGTCTTTTTGTGCCTGGTTTACTTACTTAATCACCTCTAGTCCTATCTATGTTGTTGCGAATGACAGGATCTCTCCTTTTTTTTTTGAGATGGAGTTTTGCTCTTGTTGCCCAGGCTGGAGTGCAACAGTGTGATCTTGGCTCACTGCAACCTCCACTTCCTGGGTTCAAGTGATTCTCCTGCCTCAGCCTCCCGAGTAGCTGGGATTACAGGCATGTGACACCACATCTGGCTAATTTTGTATTTTTAGTAGAGACGGGATTTCTCCATGTTGGTCAGGCTGGTCTTGAACTCCTGACCTCAGGTGATCCACCCGCCTCAGCCTCCCAAAGTGCTGGGATTACAGGTATGAGCCACCGCGCCCAGCCGATCTCATTCTTTTTTATGGTTGAGTAGTACTTTGTTATGTATATGTACCACATTTTGTTTAACTGTTCATTTGTTGATGGACACTTGCATTGTTTCCCAGTTCCCAGTATTGTGAACAGTGCTGCAACAAACATGGGAGTGCAGATATCTCTTCAAAATACTGTTTTTCTTTCTTTTGAGTGTATACCCAGTAGAGAGGTTGCTGGGTTGTATGGCAGCTCTATTTTTAGCTTTTTGAGGAAGGTCCAAACTGTTCTCCATAGTGGCTGTACTAATTTACAGTCCCACAAACAGGGTACAAAGTTCTCTATTCTCCACCTTCTCTCCAGCATTTTTTATTAACGGGTGAGATTTTAACAGGGGTGAGATTATATCTCATTGTAGTTTTGATTACCATTTTTAACATGGGTGAGATTATATCTCATTGTAGTTTTGATTGACATTTTTCTGATAACTAAAAATGTTGAAGACCTTTTCATATGAGTTTTTCATTTGTATGTATTCCTTTGAGAAATGTTTATTCAACTCTTTTGACCATATTTTAATCCAATTGTTATATTTTTCCTATAGAGTTGTGTGGGCTCCTTATATTTTCTAGTTATTAATCCCTTTTCAGATGGGCGGTTTGCAAATATTTTCTCCCATTCTGTGGGTTGTATTTTTCTGTTGCTGATTTTTCCTTTTGCTGGAAGGAAGCTTTGTAACTTGATGAGATCCAGTTTGTCTATTTTTGCTTTGGTTACCTGTGCTTATGGTGTATTACTTAAGAAATTTTTACCTAGACCAATGTCCTAGAGAGTTTCCCCAATGTTTTCCTGTAGTAGTTTCACAGTTTGAGGCTTTAGATTGAAGTCTTTAATCTATTTTGATTTTATTTTTGTACATGATGAGAGAGAGTGGTGTAGTTTCAGTCTTCTGCATATGAATATCCAGCTTTCCCAGCACCATTTATTGAAGAGACTGTCCTTTCTCTAATGTATGTTCTTGGCACCTTGGTAAAAAATGAGCTTACTGTAGGTGTATGG
Organism: Chlorocebus sabaeus; assembly: GCF_047675955.1. Classification (NCBI taxonomy): domain Eukaryota; kingdom Metazoa; phylum Chordata; class Mammalia; order Primates; family Cercopithecidae; genus Chlorocebus; species Chlorocebus sabaeus. Next base: position 133,578,354 of record NC_132911.1, on the reverse strand, counting down.
ATTTGTTTCTGGGTTCTTGATTATTTTTCTTTGGTCTATGTGTTTGCTTTCATGCCAGTACCATGCTGCTTTGGTTACTGTAGCTCTGTAGTATAATTTGATGTCAGATAATATGATTCCTTGAGTTTTGCTCTTTTTGCTTAGGATAGATTTGGTTATTCTGGGTCTTCTGTGTTTCCATATACATTTTAGGATTGTTTTTTCTCTTTCTGTGAAGAATGTCATTGGTATTTTGATAGAATTTGCATAGAATCTGAAGATTGCTTTGTATAGTATGGATATTTTAACAATGTTGATTCTTCCAATCTATGAACATGGAATATCTTTTCATTTTTTTGTGTCATCTTTAGTTTCTTTCATCAATGTTTTATAGTTTTCATTGAAGAGATTTTTCACTTCTTCTGTTAAATTAATTCCTAGGAATTTAATTTTATTTGTGGCTCTTATAAATGGGATAACTTTCTTGATTTTCTTTTCCGATTCTTCGCTGTTGGCATATAGAAGTGCTACTGATTTTTGGATGTTGATTTTGTATACTGTAACTTTAATGAATTTATAACTTCTTTTTTTTTTTTTTGAGATGGAGTCTCACTCTGTCACCCAGGCTGGAGTGCAGTGGCGTTATCTCGGCTCACTCCAAGCTCTGCCTCCCAGGTTCACGCCATTCTCCTGCTTCAGCCTCCCAAGTAACTGGGACTACAGGCTCCCGCCACCATGCCTGGCTAATTTTTTGTACTTTTTAGTAGAGACGGGGTTTCACCGTGTTAGCCAGGATGGTCTCGATCTCCTGACTTTGTGATCCACCCACCTTGGCCTCCCAAAGTGCAGGGATTACAGGCATGAGCCACTGTGCCTGGCCAATGAATTTATAACTTCTAATAGTTTTTTTGTTGTTGGAATCTTTAGGTTGTTCCAAATATAAGACCACATCATCTACAAACAAGGACAATTTGACTTCTTCCTTTCCAATTAGGATGCCCCTTATTTTTTTCTTCTCCCCATTTAGTAAGTCTGTCATATATGACTTTTTATTATGTTGAGGTATGTTCCTTCTATACCCACTTTTTTGAGGGATTTTATCATCAAGGGACATTGAGTTTTATCAAGTGTTTTTCAGCATTAATGGAAATGATCACATGGTTTTTGTCGTTCGTTCTGTTAATATAAGGTATCACATTGATTGATTTGTGTATGTTGTACCATCCTTGCATCCCTGGGATAAATCCCACTTGGTCATGATAAATGATGTTTTTAATGTATTGTTGAATTTAGTTTCCTAGTATTTTGTTGAGGATGTTTCCATCAATATTCATCAGAGATATTGGCTTGTAGTTTTTTTGAAGTTTCTTTGTCTTGTTTTTTATTAGGGTAATATTGGCCTCATAAAATGAATTTGGAAGTATTCCCTCTTTGTCTATTTTTAAAAATAGTTTGAATAGGATTGGTATTAGCTCTTCTTTAAATGTTTGGTAGAATTCAGCATTGAATTCATTGGGTCCCAGGTTTTTATTTACTGGGAGACATTTTATTACGGCCTTGCTCTCATTAACTGTGATTGATATGTTCAGGTTTTGGATTTCTTCAAGGTTCAATCTTGGTAGGCTCTATGTTTCTGGGAATTTATCAATTTCCTCTAGATTTTCCAATTTATTGGTATATAGTTGCTCATAGTAGCCACCAATAATCTTTTGAATTCCTGCAGTATGAGTTATAATGTTTTCTTTTTCATCTATGTTTTTATTTATTTGGGCCTTCTCTCTTTTTTCTTAGTCTGCCTAAAGATTTGTCTATTTTGTTTATCTTTTCAACATAGCAACTTTCATTTCATTCATCTTTTATATTGTTTTCTTCATTTTAACTTTATTTCTGCACGATCATTATTGTTTATTATTTTCTACTAATTTTGGGTTTGGTCTGCTCTTGGTTTTCTAGTTCTTTAAAATGCATCATTAGGTTATTTATTTGAAATTTTTCTTCTCTTTTGATGTAGACACTTATAGCTATAAATTTCCCTCTTTGTACTGCTTTTGCTGTATCCATGGGTTTTGGTATGTTTGCATTATCATTTGTTTCAAGAAATGTTTCAATTTCCTCATCAATTTCTTCATTGGCCCATCAGTCATTCAGGAGCATATTGTTTACTTTCCGTGTGTTTGTATAATTTCTAAAATTTCTATTATTGATTTCTAGTTTTATTCCATTGTGTTCAGAGAAGATATGTTATATTATTTCAACTTTTTGAGTGTTTTAATACTAGTTCTGTGACCTAACATAGGTCCACTCTTGAGAATGATCCATGTGATGAGAAGAAGAAACGTGTATTCTGCGTCCATTGGATAAAATGTTCTGTAAACACCTATTAGGTTCATTTGTTCTATAGTACAGATTGAGTCCAGTGTTTCCTTGCTGATTCTCTGTCTGGGAGATCTGTCCAATGCTGAAAGCGAGGTGTTGAAGTCTCTAGCTATTATTGTATTGGGGTCTACCTCTTTAGCTCTAATCTGAATCTAAATCTATTTTGTCTGATATATATAGCTATTCCTGCTCTTTTTTGGTTTCCATTGTCACAAATATATTTTCCATTCTTATGTTTTTATTCCATGTGTATCTTTATAGGAGAAGTGTATTTCTTGTAGGTAACAGATCATTGGGTCTTGTTTTTTAATTAATTCAATCACGGTATGTCTTTAGATTGGACAGTTTAGTTCATTTACATTTAATGTTATTACTAATAAGTGAGGACTTTTGGTATTTTATTTTTTGTTTTCTGGTTGTTTTGTGATCTTCTGTTTCTTCTTCATTTTCCTCTTCCTTTTAGTGAAGGTAATTTTCACTGATGGCATATTTTAATTTCTTGCTTTTCATTTTTTGCTTATTCATTGTATGTTTTTAGATTTGAAATTACTATGAGGCTTACAAATGCTATCTTATAACTCATTATTTTAAATGGATGACAACTTAATAGTGATTGCATCAACAAACAAACACAAAAAGAAAACTAATAAAAACTCTACACTTTAACTTCGTCTCTCTGCTTTTTAACTGTTTGTTGTTTCTCTTTATGTCCTATGGTACTATGTCTTGAAAGTTGTAGTTGTTTCTGATTGGTTTATCATTTGGCCTTTCTACTTAAGATAAGAGTAGTTTACATACCACAATTGCAGTGTTACAATATTATGTGTTTTTCTGTGTGCTTCCTACTACCATTGAATTTTGTACCTTCAGATGATTTCTTCTTGCTCATTAACATCCTTTTCTTTCAGACCGAACAACTCCCTGTTTGTAAGACAGGTTTGGTGTTGATGAACTCTCTCAGTTTTTGTCTGTCTGGGAAAGTCTTTATTTCTCCTTCATCCTTGAAGCATAATTTTTGCCAGATATACTACTCTAAGGTAAAAGTTTTTTTCCCTTTAGCGTATTAAATATGTCATGCCACTGTCTCTTGGCCTGTAAGGTTTCCAGTGAAAAGTCTGATACTAGATGTATTGGAATTTTATTGTTTGCTATGTTTTCTTTTCTTTTGCCACTTTAGGATTCTTAGTTTATACTTGATATTTGGGAGTTTGATTAACAAATGTCTGAGGTAGTCTTCTTTGGGTTAAATTAGCTGGGTGTTCTGTTACCTTCTTGTACCTTGTACGTGAATATTGGTATCTTACTCTGGGTTTGGGAAGTTCTCCCTTTGCATAAACTTTCTACACCTATCTCTTTCTCAATCTTCTCTTTAAGGCCAATAACTCTTAGATTTGCCCTTTTGAGGCTATTTTCTACATCTTGTAGCATGCTTCATTTTTCTTTTGTCTCCTTTGACTATATATTTTCAAATAGCCTGTTTTCAAGATCATTAATTCTTCCTTCTGTTTGATCAATTCTGTTATTAAGAGATGCTGATGCATTCTCCTGTAGGTCAATGTATTTTTCAACTCCAGAATTTCTGCTTCTTTTTAATTATTTCAATTTCCTTAAAAAATGTATCTGATAGAATTCTGAATTCCTTTTATGTGTTATCTTGAATTCTTTTGAGTGTCCTCAAAAGAGCTACTTTGAATTCTTTGTTTGAATGATTACATATCTCTGTCTCTCTGGGATTGGTCCCTGATGCCTTATTTAGTCTATTTGGTAAGGTCATGTTTTCCTGAATAGTCTTTTTTTTTTAAAATTCAAAATTACATTTTATTGCAGAATTTAAAAATAGTTTTCCTTATAGGCTTCCTGGACTAGAGACTTACATTTTCTTTCTTTCTTTTTTAAATTATATATATATTTTCTTTTTCTATACTTTTATTTTAAGTTCAGGGGTACATGTGTAGGTTTGTTATATAGGTAAACTTGTATCATGGGAGTTTGTTGTACAAATTATTTTGTCACCAAGGTATTAAGCCTAGTACCCATTTGTTATTTTTCCTGATCCTCTCCCTCCTCCCACCCTCCATCCTCTACCTTCCAGTAGGCCCCAGTGTGCGTTGGTCCCCTCCATGAGTTTATGTGTTCTCATCATTTAGCTCCCACTTATAAGTGAAAACGTGGTATTTGGTTTTCTGTTTCTGTGTTAGTTTATTAGGGATAATGACTGCCAGCTCCACTGGGAGCTGTCCTTGATCTTGTTCTTTTTTTTGGCTACATAGTATTCCATGAGGTATATGTACCACATTTTCTTTATCCAGTCCACAATTGATGGGTATTTAGGGTTTATTCCATGTCTTTGCTATTGTGAATAGTGCTGCAATGAACATACGCAAGCATGTGTCTTTATTATAAAATGATATCTATTCTTTTGGGTATATACCCAGTAATGAGCTTGCTGGGTCAGATGGTGTTTCTGTCTTTAGGACTTTGAGGAATCACCGAATTGTCTTTCACAATGGTTGAACTGATTTACATTCCCATCAACAGTGTATAAGCATTCCTTTTTCTCCACAACCTTGCCAGCATCTGTTATTTTTTGACTTTTATTAATAGCCATTCAGACTTGTGTCAGTTGATATCTCATTGTGGTTTTGATTTGCATTTCTCTAATGATCAGTGATGTTGAGCTTTTTTTAAATAAGATTGTTGGCCACATGTATGTCTTTTTTTTTGAAAAGTGCCTCAGCAAATATTGCTGCCTGATCTTTCCTCTGGAAGCTTCATCTCAGAGGGGCACCCGGCTGTATAAGGTGTCAGTCGGCCCCTACTGGCAGACGTCTCCCAGTTAGGCTACACGGGGGTCAGGGACTCCCTTGAAGAGGCAGTCTATCTGCCCTCAGAGCTCAAACTCTGTGCTGGGATAACCACTGCTCTGTTCAGAGCTGTCAGTCGGGGACGTTTAAGTCAGCAGAAGTTTCTGCTCCCTTTTGTTCAGCTATGCCCTGCCCACAGAGGTGGAGTCTACAGAGGCAGACAGCCCTCGTTGAGCTGCAGTGGGCTCCACCCAGTTTGAGCTTCCTGGTGGCTTTGTTTACCTACTCAAGCCTCAGCAATAGCAGACACCCCTCTGCCAGCCCAGGCTGCCAGCTGGCAGTTCAATCTTGGACTGCTGCACTAGCACTGAGCAAGGCTCTGTGGGCGTGGGACCTGCCGAGCCAGGCGCGGGATATAATCTCCTGGTGTGCTGTTTGCTAAGACTATTGGAAAAGTGCAGTATTAGGGCAGGAATGTCCCGATTTTCCAGGTACAGTCTGTCACGGCTTCCCTTGGCTAGGAAGGGGAAATTCCCCAACCCCTTGCACTTCCCTGGTGAGGCAACACCCTGCCCTGCTTGGGCTCACCCTCCGTGGACTGCACCTACTATGCAACCAGTCCCAGCGAGATGAACCAGGTACCTCAGTTGGAAATGCAGAAATCACCTGTCTTCTGCATCGATCACGCTGGGAGTTGCAGACTGGAACTGTTGTTATTCGGCCATCTTGGAATGATCCTCCGCAAACCATCCTTTTCATATATGTTGTTTTTACCTTCAGTGTAGACTAGGACCTGATCATTTCTCATTACTTTGAGTGCAATGCCCTGGCCTACCCTGTCATTAATGATTACCTGTATTATTGCAAAACTGCCCTACTAGACTTCCCACTTCTGCCTGAACTCCCTTACTGCAGGCTAATGTCAACCCAGCCACCATAGACATCTCTCTGCAAAAGATGCATCAGATATGTCACTTGTGTTCTCAAATCCCTCCAAAGGCTTTTAATCTCACTTCAAGTAAAAGAGAGTGATGAAAATGACTGATAGGGGCCTTCACCAACTTGCCTTCAGTTTCTTCTGACCTCATCTTCTTTCCTTTCCATCTCACATATTCCAGGCATGCATTGCTTCTAAATCTTTTCACTTGCTGATTTCTCTACCTGGAATTCTTTTCTCCACATAATGTTCATTGTTTATACCTTGCCTCCTCTACATTATTGTTCAACTGTCACTTCTCAGTGTGGCTTTCTCGGTCAAACTGCAAACACCAACATATTCTCTACCACTACTCATATCATCTTAACATAAACGCCGCCTTCCCTCTGGCCCTTTAGTTGATGACAGTATTGAGCCCTTCCTTCTTCTTGTTATTTAGAGTATCCCTGGGTTAGAGGTGAGGAGATACCCAGGATTTCCTACTCCAACCATAAGGGGCAATGAATTTCACAGCAGTGCCTCTGTCAGAAGCCCAAATTGTCTTTAGAAGCCCAAAGTTGAAAGCCAGTTGTGGTAGTGTGTGCCTGTAATCCCAGATGCTAGGTAGGCTGAGGTGGGAGAATCACTTAAGCCCAAGAGTTCAAGACCAGTCTGGGCAACATGGCAAGACCCTGTCTCAAAAACAACAACAAAATGAACTCAAAGTTGAGAAAGTTATAATCTAGTCACTATTTTAAGTTAAGACCTGCTAATCTCATATGTAGATCTTTTCCTTTAGGGGAAATATCAATAATTGGTGAGAGTTTAACCATTTTCTTCCTTTCCCAACTGATGTTCTCCTTTCATCTCCTCCTAGCAACATGCCCTCCATGTTTGAACGCATTAGCAAAAATTTGATCAAAGAGATTGGAAGCAAAGACCTGACACCTGTCAAATACCTACTGAGTGCCACCAAATTACGTCAGTTTGTTATATTACGAAAGAAGGATTCTCGTTCATCTATTTGGGGACAATCTGACTATGTTCCAGTTGGATTCTCCCTCAATGATATCCTGGAGCCAAGTTCTTCAGTCCCAGGTATTGTCAGCCAGAGGCCTAGGAGGTGAGGGGTGAAAAACATGGGTGGTAAGAAAAAGATGGCCCAGCATCCAAAAATAACTGAGCACCTAGAAAGGAACTCTCAGGACTAGCCTTGCCTGTAGACAAGGGGCAAGAAACAAAGACAAATTGAGAATCCTACTAATTATCTGGATGTAGGCATTCATTAGGTCATTTAATATTTGCATCAGGCTCATGAGGATATTATCCCCATTTTACATAAGAGTAAATAGAAGGTTATACAATTGTCTGTTCAAAGTTACGTACCTGGGGGCTGGGCACTGTGGCTCATGCCTATAATTTCAGCACTTTGGGAGACTGAGGCGGGCAGATCACTTGAGGCCAGGAGTTCGAGATCAGTCTGGTCAACATGCCGAAACCCAGACAGGGTGGTGCACTCTTGTACTCTCATATACTCGGGAGGCTGAGACTCAATCATTGCTTGAGCCCAGAAGGTGGAGGTTGCAGTGAGCTGAGACTGCACCAATGCACTCCAGCCTGGATGACAGAGTGAGACTGTCTCAAAACAACAACCACCACCAAACAAAAACCAGTTACATCCCTGGGAACTGGTAGAACTGCGATCCAAACCCAGGTCTGTCTGGCTCCACATCCCAAACATTTTCGGCCCCAGTGTGCTGCCCTCTGCGGCTGGGTGCTGTGCCTGCTGCAGAGGAGACAGTGTGCGTGGAAGGATGATCCCAGGGGTCTTCTGGACACTGTACATTTGACACCACTACTTCTCAGGGTGAAGATTTTATCTCTGTCACACAGTGCCCCTTTAAACATTTAAACATTTTCTGTCTGTAGTAATTTACATTCAGTTGATTAGTTAGTTTTCAACAGAGTTTTAAATGAGTGGGAGGGTTGGGGCAAAAATAGGTCTTTGTGATTTCATTCTGCTCACCAGCTGTTCTTGGCTAAACCTTTGAATTCTTGAATGAATTCTTGGCTAAACCTATGGTCATCTTTTCTTTCCCAGAAACTGTTGTGACAGGACCGTTCCACTTCAGTGACGTTGTGATCCAGAAGCATAAGGCTGATGTGAGTGTGAATGTTGGTGTAGAAGTGAGTGTGTCAGGGGAGGCCTCTGTGGACCATGGATGCTCCCTTGAGTTTCAAATTGTTACCATCCCATCTCCAAACCTGGAAGACTTTCAAAAAAGGTGAGGTCATGGGAGAGGAAGGGGATGGATCATCAGTATCCCAGTGGGTGCTATCCTTGAACACAAAAATACATCTAGCAAGTCTTGTTGCAGGAATGAAAATCAAGATGATGACATCCCAGATTTTGCTACTCTTTTTAAGTATTCATATCTTCCTTTACTCGAGTAATTGCTATTAGTTACCTAACAAATACTTATTAGAGCAGTAACTACCCACTACTGTGTTGTTATTCATTGGGGATAGAATGAAAACAAGACAGATGTAAATACCTGTCATAAAGCAGCTTACATTTAGTGGAGACAAGGGATGGGCAGGGAGTAAGAAAATAAGCAATAAAAAATAAATTAACAAAGTATTAATTTAAGTGAGACAAAGACTCTAAAACTGTTTATTTAAATAACATGTACATTACTGTCTTGGGATTTATTTTTATTTTTTCCAGCTCTATTGAGATATAGTTGACAAATAAAATTGTGTGAATTTAAGGTGTACAATGTGATGATTTGATGTATGTGTATATTGTGAAAAGACCACAATAAAGGCAGTTAACATATTTATTACTTCCCCTCGTTATCATTTTTTTTTGTGGTGAGAACATTTAATATCTACTCAGCAAATTTCAAACATACAATACAGTATTGTTAGTCTGTGTTCCCTTTGACCAATGTCCCCCCATTTCCCTGACTTCCTAACCCCTGCTAACCACCATTATATTTTGTTTCTATAAGTTTGACTTTTACAGGTTCCACATATATGTGAGATTATACAGTATTTGTATTTCTCTGTTTGACTTTTATTTAGCATAAAGCCATCAAGGTTTATCCATGTTGTTGCAAATAGCAGGGTTTATTCCTTTTTTATGGCTGAATAATATTCCATTGTACACACATACCATGATTTCTTTTTCCATTCATCTGCTGACAGGCACTTAGGTTGTTTTGGTGTCTTGGTTTTTGTGAACAATGCTGCAATGAACATAGAAGTGCAGATATGTCTTTGAGCTACTGATTTAGTTTTCATTGGCTGTATACCCAGAAATGGGATTGCTGGATCATATGGTAGTTCTAGTTTTAGTTTTTTGAAGAACCAACATACTGTTTTCCATATGGCTATATCAATTACATTCCAACTAATAGTATACAAGGATTTCCTTTAATTCACATCTTTGCCAACACTTATCTTTTTGTTAAAAGCCATCCTAACAGATGTGAAGTTTTGTCTCATTGTGGTTTTGATTTGTATGTCCCTGATAAGTAATTTTGAGCACCATTTCATGTGCCTGTTAGCTTATTTGTATGTCTTTTTTTGGAGAAAATATCTATTTAGGTCCTTTGCCTATTTTTTAAATAAAGATTTTTGTTTTTGTTTTTGCAATTTAGCTATATGAATTCTTTTTTTATTATTATTATACTTTAAGTTCTAGGGTACATGTGCATAACGTGCAGGTTTGTTACATATGTATACTTGTGCCATGTTGGTGTGCTGCACCCATCAACTCGTCAGCACCATGAATTCTTTATATATTTTAGATATTAACCCTTTATCAGGTTTGCAAATATTTTTGACCATTCTGTAGGTTGCATTTTCACCCTGTTGATTGTTTCCTTTGCTGTGCAGAAGCTTTTTAGTTTGCTGAATACCACTTTTCTTTTTTTAGCTGCTGGTGCTTTTGGTGTCATATCAAACAAATTGTTGCCATAACCATTCTTGAGGACCTTTCCCCCTGTATTTTCTTCTAAAAATGTTTTAAGGTTCCGTATCGTATATTTAGGTTTCTAATCTACTTGGAGTTGATCTTTGTGTATAAGGTAAGGACCCAGTTTCAGTCTTTTGCATGTGAATATCCAGTTTTCTCAACACCGTTTTTTGAAGACACTATCCTTTATCCCACTATCTATTCTTGTCACGCTTGTCAAATATTAATTGATCATACACATATGAGTTTATTTCTTGGCCCTCTACTCGATTCCACTAGTTTATATGTCTGATTTTATGCAAGTGCCATAAGTTTTAACTTCTGTAGCTTTGTAATATACTTTGAAATCAGGAAGTATGGGGTGTCTAGCTTTGTTTTTTCTTGAGATTGCTTTAGCTATTCTGGGTCTTTCCGTAAGAGTTTTGGGATTATTTTTTCTATTTCTGTGAAGATTGTTGTTGGTATTTTGATAAGAATTGCATTGAATCTATAAATTACTTTGAGTAGTGTGACATTTTAATAATATGAAATCTTTTTATCCATGAGCACAAAAATTTTGCTGTTTATTTTTGTCGTCTTTAATCAATTTTGTAGTTTTCAGTATATAGACCTTTCACCACCTTGGTGAAATGTATTCACAAGTATTTTATTATTTTTGATTCTATTATAAATGGAATTTTTGTTTTTTAGACAGAGTCTCACTCTGTCACCCAGGCTGGAGTGCAATGGCATGACCTTGACTCACTGCAACCTCTGCCTCCCGGGTTCAAGCAATTCTCCTTCCTCAGCCTCCCAAGTAGCTGGGATTACAGGTGCCTGCCACAATGCCCAGCTAATGTTTCATATTTTCAGTAGAGATGGGGTTTTGCCATGTTGGCCAGGCTGGTCTCGAACTCCTGACCTCAGGTAATCCACCTGCCTCAGCCCCCCAAAGAGCTGGGATTACAGGTGAGAGCCACCATGTCCAGCCTATAAATTGATTTTTAAAGATAGTTCATTGTTAATTTATAGAAATGCAACTGATTTTTAATGTTGATTTTGTATCCCACAACTTGACTGCATTTATTTATTAGTTTTAATATTTTTAAAATGAAGTTTTTAGGATTTTCAATGTATAAGATAATATCATCTGTAAAGAGACAATTTTACTTCTTTCTTTCCTATTTAGGTGCCTTTTATTTATTTATTTTTCCCTAATTTCACTGGCTAGCATTTCCAGTGCTATACTGAAGAGAAGTGGTGAGGGTGGGCATTCTTGTTTTGTTCCTTATTTTAAAGGAAAAGCTTTTCAACGTTGAGCATAATGTTAGCTGTGGACTTTATTATGACCATGTATAGCCTTCATTATGTTAAAGTACATTTCTTCTATATCTAATTTGCTGAGAGTTTTTATCATGACAGGATGATAAATTTCACCAAATGCTTTTTCTACATCTACTGAGATGATCATATGGTTTTTGTCCTTCATTATGTCAATATGTTGTATTGTATTTATTGATTTGCATGTGTTGAACCATCCTTTCATTCCAGGGATAAATTCCACTTGATTATGGTGTATGATCCTTTTAATGTGCTGTTAAATTTGGTTTGCTAAAATTTTGTTAAGGACTTTTGCATCTATGTTTATCAGATATATTGGCCTGTAATTTTCTTTTCTTGTTGTAATGTGCTTATCTGGCTTTGGTATTAGAGTAATGCTGGCCTTGCACAATGAATCTGAATTATTCTTTCCTCTTCAATGTTTTGGTTTGAGCAGCATTGATGTAATCTTCTTTAAATGTCTAGTAGAATTCACCAGTGAAGGCATTCGGTCATGGGCATGTTTTTTGGGAGCTTTTTTGATTACTGATTCAATCACCTTACTTGTTAATGATATGTTTATATTTTCTGTTTCTTCATGAGTCAATCTCAATACGTCATATGTTTCTAGGAATTTATCCATTTCTCTTAGATGCCCCAGTTTGTTGATATATAATTGTTGCTAATAGGCTCTCATGATCTTTTTTATTTCTGTGGCATCATTTGTATGTCTCCTTTTAACTATAAATTTATTTATTGGAGTTCTTCTTTCTTGGTTTGTCTAGCTAAGGGTTTGTCAATTTTTAATTTTTTTCAAAAAACCCCTCAGTTTTATTGCCTTTTCTATTGTTTTTCTATTTTCCATTTAATTTATTCTGCTCTAATCTTTTTTTTTTGTTTGTTTTTTTAAAGACAGAGTCTTGTTCTGTTGCCTAGGTTGGAGGGCAGTGGTCAGTGGTGTGATCTTCGCTCACTGCATGCTCTGCCTCCTGGGTTCACACCATTCTCCTGCCTTAGCCTCCCAAGTAGCTGGGACTACAGGCACCCACCACCACACCTGGCTAATTTTTTTTTTTTTTTGTATTTTTAGTAGAGATGGGGTTTCATTGTGTTAGCCAGGATGGTCTCGGTCTCCTAACCTCGTGATCTGCCCGCCTTGGCCTCCCAAAGTGCTGGGATTACAGGTGTGAGCCACTGTGCCCAGTCTGTTCTTCTTTTCTAGTTCTTTAAGGTATAAAGTTAGGTTGTTGATCTGAATTATTTCTATTTTCTTAATGTGGGTGTTTATAAACTTTCCTCTTAGAACTGCTTTTGCTGTTTTGGTATGTTGTGTTTTCATTTTTATTTGTGTAAGATATTTTTTGAATTCCCCTTTTGATTTCTTCTTTGACCCACTGATTGTTCAGTTTAATTTCCACATATTTGTGAATTTTCTGAAATTCTTTGTTATTTCTAGTTTTGTGCCATTGTTATTGGAAAAGATACTTGAAATAAGTTCTGTCTTCTTAAATTTGTTAAGACTTGTTTTGTGGCCTAACATATGGTCTATCTTGGAGAATGTTCCATGTGCTCTGGAGAAGAATTTGTATTCTGCTGCTGTTAGATGGAATGTTCTGTATATGTCTGTTAGGCTCATTTGGTTTATAATATTTTTTTCAAGTCTTATATTTTTGCATTGATTTTTTTTTTCTGGGTGATGTGGCCATTAGAGTGGGTATTAAAGTCTAATTTTGTATTGCTGTTTATTTCTCCTTTTAGTTTTGTTAATGTTTGATTTACATATTTATGTGCTCTGATGTTTGGTGTGTATTTATAATAGTATCATTATATAATGACATTCTTCTATCTTGTCACAGTTTTTGACTTAAGTCTATTTTATCTGACATATATGTGTATATATAAATATATATAATATATGTGTGTGTGTGTACACGTGTGTGTGTGTGTGTGTCTATGTAAGTATGGCCACCCTTGTTCTTTTTTGGCCATCTTTTGCATTATAATTTCTTTTTCCATCTCTTCCCTTTCAGCCTGTGTGTCCTTAAAGCTAACACGAATCTCTTTTAGGCAGCAAGTCATTGGATCTTGCTTTCTTATATATTTAGCCACTCTGTCTTTAGTTTGGAAAATTTAATCTGTTTACATTTAATATAATTATTGATAGGTAACTACTTGCTATTGTCATTTTAATTGTTTTATGACTTTTATAGTTTTTTTCTTTCTTTTTTTTCTCACCTGCCATCTTCCTTTGTGATTTGATTACTTTTTGTGGTAGTATGCTTGATTCCTTTCTCTTAATCTTTTGCATACCTACTGCAGGTTTTTCCTTTGCAATTACAATGAGGCTTACATAAAATATCTTATAGTTATAATATCCTATTTTATGCTGATAACTTAATTTTGGGGGATTAATTTTTTTTGGGGGGTCAACCTATTTGGGACATTTTTGAGACAGTCTCACTGTGTCACTCAAGCTGGAATGCAGTAGCACAATCTCAGCTAACTGCAACCTCTGCCTCCTAGATTTAAGCAATTCTCATGCCTCAAACTCCCAAGTACGTGAGACTATGGGCGTGTGCCACCACAACTGGCAAATTTTTTGTATTTTTATTAGAGACAGGGTTTTGCCGTATTAGCCAGGCTGGTCTTGAACCCCTGGCCTCAAGTAATCTGCCTGCCTTGGACTCCTAAAATGCTGAGATTACAGACATGAGCCACCATGCCTGGCCTTCAGCTTAATTATGATTGCATAAAAAGCGTTATACCTTTACTTCTTCCCCTCATTGATATTTTAGGTTATTGATATTATGATTTACGTATTTTTATACTGTATATCTAAAAACAAATTATTGTAGAGTTATTTTTAATATACTTAAAACATTTTTATACCAGAGTTGAAAATCATTTATGTACCACATTTAGAATATTACAGAATTCTGACTCTGATTATATATTTTCCTTTACTGATGAATTTTGCACATTCATGTGTTTTATGTTGTTAATTAACATATTTTCATTTCAACTTGAAGAATTCCCTTTTGCATTTCTTGTAAGGTGCTCTGCCCTCATGAATGGATTAATATCATTATCGTGGGAGTTGGGTAGTTTTTGCAGGAGTGGGCTCTTGACAAAAGGGTGAAGTTCAGTGCTTATATTCTCTTTGTCTTGTGTGTTTGCTTCTGCTTTTCACCATCTTCTATGAGATGACATAACACCAAATGCTGGTGCCATGCTCTGAGGCTTCCCAGCCTCCAGAATCATGAGCCAAATAAACTCCAGTTTTATATAATTTAGCCAGTCTGTCATATTCTCTTACAGCAACAGAAAACAGAACAAGACAGCAGTTTTTTTTTTTCTTTCAGTATCTTGAATATATCATCCTTTCCTAGCCAGGTTTCTCCTAAGAAATTTGCTGATTGTCTCATAGATACTCCCCTGTATGTAATGAGTAGCTTTTCTCTTGTTACGCTCAGTATTTTCTCTTTATCTTTGACTTTTGATAATTTAATTGTAGTGTGTCTTGGTGTAGACCCTTTTGGGTTCAACCTATTTGGGAAATTTTTAGTGTCACAAATCTTGATGCCCCCTTCTCTCTCAAAATTTGGGAGTTTCCTCCTCTCCTCTCCTCTCCTCTCTGCTCCTCTCCTCTCCTCTCCTCTCTTCTCTTTTGTGACAGGGTCTTGCTCTGTCACTGAGGCTGGAGTGCAATGGCACGATCCTGGTTCACTGAGGCCTCTACCTCCTAGGCTGAAGTGATCCTCCCACCTCAGCTTCTTGAGTAGCTAGGACTACAGGTCCTAGCTACTCAAGGTGTGTGCCACCAACTTGCTTAAATTTTTAATTTTTGGAGAGACATAGTCTCAATATTATGCTCAGGCTGGTTGTGAAATCCTGGACACAAGTGATCCTCCAACCTTGGTCTCCCAAAGTGCTGGGATTATAGGTGTAAGCCACTGCCCCTGGCTATCATTATTTCTACAAATAGGTTTTTTATCTCTTTCTCACTCTCTTATGTTTCTGGAGAATATTATATTTTGTTTCATTTGATGGTATCCCATAAGTGCCATATATATTTTTTCACTCTGCATTCTGTTTTCTTTTTATTCCTCTGACTGGGTACTTTCAAATTGTCTTTGAGTCCACTAATTCTTCCTTTTGCTTGATTGAATCTGCTGTTGAAACTTTCCTAATTTTTTTTTCAGTTTAGTTACTGTATTCTTTATCTGTAGGATTTTTTAATGGTTTCTATTTCTTTGTGGAACTAATTTTGTATATTATTTTCTTAATTTTGTTTCATTGTCTATCTGTATTTTCTTGTAGTTCATTGAACTTCTGAATTCTTTGTCAGTTTGTTTATAGATCTCCATTTCTTTAGAATCAGTCATTGGCGTTTTATTAGTTTCCCTTGGTGGTATAACGTTTTCCTGATACCTCATAATCCTTGGATCTTGCATTTCTTTTTGTGCTTTTGAGGCAGCAGCCACTTCTTCTAGCCTTAACAAGTTCATATCAGTAGAGAGAGACCTTCACCAGTCAGTCCAGCCTTTGGTTCTAGATGGACTGGCTGTTAGTGTTCATGAGTAAGTGTGGGTTGCTATTCACACTCTCTAGTTGGTGCAGCCACTGCCCACACTCTGAGGTGGAACTGCTGGCTGTGCTCATGGTTGGGCTGGATCACTGGCTGGGTTCTGTGATCAGGAAGAGCTGTTGGCTGGGCTCTGCATTCAGGCAAGGCTACTGGTTGGGCTCCCTCATAGGGTGGGGATTTTGACTGGCTTTGTGGTCAAGTGGGGCCACTGGCTGGACCTCACAATCACCTCTTGTCAGATGTTGTTGCAGCCTGTGCTCCTTGTGGTACTGTTATTTAGGGTATATAATTGGGCAGGGCTTTAGGCTGGGCTCTGAAATTGCCCCTGGTTGGGTGGGGGCCCATGAAGTGCTCCCTCACTGGGTGTGCTGCTGGCTGAATGCCATGTTCAGATGGAGCCACAGAGTAGGTTTTGTAATTGGTGGTGGTCTCAGGCTGTGCTTTGTAGTTGGGCAGGCCACAGGCTGGGCTCCATGTGTGGGTAGAGGCACAGGCTGCACTGTGTGTTTGTGCTGGGTCACTGACTGGGAACTTGATCCAGGTAGGGCTACTCGCTTTGCTCCATGGTCAGTCATGGTCACTGAACTCCCAGATTGGCTGGGTTTGTAGCCTGTGTCCCACATTTGGGTGTGGTTGCAGGCGGAACTTCAAGGCTGTGTTGGGTTCTTGATCAGGCTCCTTCATGAGGCAGGGTAACAGACTATGCTCCACAGTTAGGCAGAGTCACCAGCTTGACTTCCTGCTTGAGCAGGGCCAGGGGCTGGGCTCTGAACTTGGAAAGCATCACTGTTTGGACTTCCTGCTCAGGCCAGGGCAGAGGCTGTGCTCTGCAGTTAGGTGTGGTTGCTGGCTGGCCTTCCTATCTGGGCAAAGTCTTAGGCTGGGCCCTGAGGCTGGGCAGAGTTGTGGAGGATCCTTGGTCCATTGGGGCCAGAGGCTGTGCTCCACAGTTAGGCAGTATTGCTGGCTGGCTTTCCTGTCTCACAAGGAACTTAGATTGGGCTCTGAGACTGACCTCCACAGTGAGGCTATACCACTGGCTAAGGATGCAAGCCAGACAGAAACTGCCTACCATACTTCCTGGCCAGACAATTTGGTTGGCTTGGGTCTGCAGGCGGGCAAGCTGCTGGCTGGTCTCTCTGATTGGGTGCCACTGCTAGTAGGAATGCAGTGTCACTGCCAAGATCCATGCAGTGATTGCTGAAGCCTTGACCACTTCTTTGCTTCTAGGTGACCCAGGTGGTCTAGTCCTGCCAATTCCCTCAATGTTCTCTGTGACATGGGACAGAGCTGGACCTCCTAGGATGTGCTTTGGAATGCTTTTTGAAGCTGGATAGCTACTTTGGCTCTCTTTTTTCCCATTGAAGAGATTGTGGGCCCAGGGGAACTCCATCCATGTTGTGATGGCGCTTGGGGGAAGGGTGATTCTGCCAAAGTAAAACTCTTACTCTTACCCTTCTAATGAAGGGTGAAACACCAAGCTTGGTGTTTTCAGGATAAGGGGCAAGGTCAGTGAGTTGGAAGCCTAGACAACCAGCATAAAGGAGATATAACATGAAGCTTGGAAGATAAGTAGATGTCACATAACATAGCATCTAAGGACATGGTAAGAAGACAGCAATGACAAAACCTAATATTGTGTGCTCAGTAACCTCCTCTACTGAAAGGCAAATTAAGAATCCCTCAATATTCCACATGACTGTTATCTAGGACACTGACTCCATGGGTGCCTTGAGTAGAATCAAGGTTGAGTCTCAGAAAGAACTGAAATAGAAATGAAATCTGTCTTCAGTACTTCAAACCATTCATATGTATCCCCAGAAACTACATCATCAAGTCAGCCCTACCAATCCACCCACCAAGGACAGTAAATCTGTAAAGGTCATAAAATCATCCAGAGTCTTCCCTGCTTCATCCCACTTTATCTGTCTGCTCTCCAGCCCACCCTGATTGTGCTAATGAACACGTTCGATGTGAATACCCAGCTTTGACAACAGGACTTCCTAAAGACCGTTCTCAATCATCTGGACCTGTCTGCTTCTAGCCCTTTTTTTTCTGAGAGACCCTAGTGTTGAAATTCTATAAATTATCCCTTAACAGCACCAGTATAATTTAGCAAAATGCAGATGCCTTTAACAATATGGTACATATACTCTCACACCTAAACCACCATCAATGGGATCTCCTCCATTCTGTATGTCAGATAAAACTTTCTGCTGCCCTAACACCCACTGGGGGCTCACCTTTCAGGGTCCAAAGGCATTGCACCCCTCCCAGGTCTTGAGGAGAAGGGCCCCCAGGGTAACCTGAAAAGGCATTGCTTTCCCACTCTGACTCTCCTCCTCCTTCCTTAAATCCCCAGGAAACTGTTGGATCCAGAGCCATCATTTCTGAAGGAGTGCCGGAGGAGAGGGGACAACCTGTACGTGGTGACAGAAGCTGTTGAACTGATCAACAATACTGTGCTGTACAATAGCAGTGGTGTGAATATTTTAGGGAAAATTTCTCTTTGGATTACCTATGGCAAGGTATAAAGTTGTCCTGAAGTGGGATTGAAATACAAAACATATAGCCCATCCTGGCAGCCAAGCTTCATTTCCTAGGGGGCTCTGGACTCTGTTTCCAGGGATTACAAAGGATGGAGTCATTATTTCCCACTTCTTACCTGTCAGTGTATCCTGACTTCTGATCTGAGAGTATATTCTAATATCCTCCATTATAGTGTTTTACTATACGGGGTCATGCAGTATTGACAAAATCAGAAATATATTTAATTATTTAGTATTGTGTTTTTCTTTGGGTAAATGATAAATTCTGCAGAATTCAAGTGTGTGACTTCTGTGTTATATACAGTCTAGTTTTGTGGCTGGAAGAGATGTGGGACTACTAGAACCAAACCCCAGTTGTTAAAGTACTTTAAACTCTAAGATAACCTGATGAGAAATATTTCAAGGAGTGAGATCACAGTATTTTCAAGAACATGTGACTTACACGAGTCATTCACAATAACCAAGTATAATATTTTTAATATAAATAAATTATCAAATATTCAGTATGGGTCAAGGACATATAAAGTTTGTGTGTGTTATAATGTGCTTTTACACTATGTCTGTGTAATTTGTCCTTACTTAAGAGCTTTAGAAACTAAGAAGAAACCTGATATGCATACTAACTTTCCCAATGCCAGTGAGTTACTGCTAAAAATTAGACAAATGATAACAGACCCCGGAAAGCTGGAATAGTGGACCCCCACCTGCAGCAGGGAAGAAAGTCTAGAAACAAGAATCCCCAAACGGTTCAGGAATCGGAGGCACTAGTTATCTCTGAAGATAGGGTATAGGTGGGACTGAAAGTAAGAATATTGATTGGAAATCTTTTTAATTTTTTAAAAAATGTTTGTGGGTATATAGTAGATGTATACATTTATGGGGTACATGAGATATTTTGATACAGGCATACAATGTGTAATAATCACTCCAGGGAATCTTTATAAGGGACACTCAGAGCCCAAATCCCTTCCCATCTCTGCATAGCCAGGCACCTACCCTCACCCACTCTGGCAGAAGATCTTGTGGAAAACTTATTCCCTGTGGATTCTAGATTTACGGAGACTAGTTACAGTGAAGGGTGGGAGTGAGAAGCCATATTAGAAAAGGGAAATAGGTGCAAGTCCTCATTGAGAGTGGGAACATTGAGTCCCTTTCCCCATTCAGCTCCAGGCATCATGTCTCTACCCTTTCTACCCCCACAACACACAGCCTAGGCAGGATATTGAAGAATTATTTCCTAAGAAAATTAACCAGTACAGAAGAAATAACTAAAAAACCCCCAACGACTGGAGACTCCAAAGAGATAGTTTAATCCCTGCCTGGTTGCCCCAAAGTGAAACCTCTACTCAACATGCCCTGCCTAGGCACACTTAGCAGCTTTCATGCTTCACTCGTTAGCGAAACAGAAAAAAATCACAGACACTTGAGGAAAGCCTAAAACACAAAACAAAAACACTTTGAAATTAGGAAATTAGAGGAAACAAAAACAACATAGGAAGGTAAGAAATACTTGATCCCGTTAAAGAGATAATATTTTATTTTCATGAAAGAATAATGCTCTGTAAAAAGGGTATTTATAGCTCTTAGAAATTAAAAATAGAGTAGTAGAAATTTATTATTCTTTTACTTAAATAGAAGAATCAAAAAGCAAAATCAAAGAAATTTCCAGGAAAAAGTAAGCAAAAAGACAGGAGAATGTTCATTAAAAAAATTTGGAGGCTAGGCACAGTGGCTCATGCCTGTAATCCTAGCACTTTGGGAGGCTCATGCAGGTGGATTGGTTGAGCTCAGGAGCTCAAAACCAGCCTGGGCAACATAGTGAGACCTTGTCTCTATAAAATATAAACAAAAAATTAGCCAGATGTGGTGGCGCATGCCTGTAGTTCCAGTTACTTGGGAGGCTGAGGTGGGAGAATTGCTTGAGCCTAGAAGTTGCAGCTGTTGTGAGCCATGATTGTTCCACTGCATTCCAGCCTGGGCGACAGAATGAGACACTGTCTCAATGAAAACAAAACAAAACTTGAGGATCAGTCAAGGAGATTTAACTACTCCTGAATAATAGGAGTTCCAGAAGGGGAGAACAAAGACATAATGCAATGTGGAAAATCTTTTAGGAGGAAATACAAGGAAGGTTCGGAGACCCAAAGAATGTGTTTCCAGAACGAAAATGTCCACTGAAGGCATGGTTTCTTGAGTCAACTTAGATCCACCCCATAAAACTTAAGAGTGAATTTTCAGAACACTTACCTCAAAAAGACAACAATAAATATTTCTAAAAGGGAAATAAAGTCATATTCCAGAGAATTCCAGCCAAGAATTGTATGACTAATCAAAATAGCAATCAAGTGTGAGAGGTACAATAAAAATGTCTTTAGATGTACAAGTTCTCAAAAAAATGTGTCCCCCATCTCCTCTGGAGAGAATGAGTAAAGAAACAGAGAAGGCACAGGGACATCACATTAACTGAATGTGGTGATAAAGGAAAGATGGGAGTGGTGAAAAGCAGTTTTGTCCAAGTATAAACAGTGAATATTACCTTAAAAATTGGGATATTCATATTTTAGGAAGATGGGAGAAGGGAAATAAGGAATGAGGAAAGAGAAGGAAAACAAATTCATCATAATCAAAAAGAGAATAAATAGTTAAATCTGGAAAGAAATAAAAACATTGCAATATCAACATGAAATTGAGAAATGGGAAGATGAGCACAGGATGAAACAAGGAAGAAAGAGCAGTGATTGGAAATCACAAGTCAGCAGTAGGCAGGATGAGAGCAGGGAATGCTGGTGGTTTTCCTCATGAGCTTTCTAGAGCCATCTGACCTTTAAAATTACATACATTTAATACTGTATTGTCTGATTTCTCTCCCCAGGGTCAAGGCCAAGGAGAGAGTCTCAGAGTGAAGAAGAAGGCGCTGACTCTGCAGAAGGGCATGGTGATGGCTTATAAGAGAAAACAGCTGGTTATCAAGGAGAAAGGTGGGAGTAAGCAGAGCTCAGCAAGGCAGATGGTGATGGAGAGGGGTGTCGGCTTCTCCTGAGAGAGAAGCGAGAGGAAAATAGCCATAATATGCAATCTTTGCTGCTCTGCCTATCCAAGGAGAAGCATGCACATTTCTTACTGTCCAGGGCACACACCCATCTTACCACACAGAGGTACCTCCAAGCATGGCCTGGCTGAAATGCTGCTACTGGGAGATACAGAGACAGCCTCATACATGCAAAATAATCCAACTTGTTCATCTTGGAGTGTTGTTAGCACTGGGCAAATTCCAACCCTAATCCTAACCATCCTTATTCACTTAAGTACCCTCAGCAACTCTTCAGTCACAGAGAATTACCCAAGCTTACCCATAATCCCATATTAAGGTCCTATGAGGTAACAACATCACAATCACAAACAAAACTGCACACACAATGCCCTAAGAACATAAGCCTGAATTTTATCTACATCTTTCCCTCCTTCATCAGCCTCAAAATGCACAGTTCCTGACCACACACACATTGGGTTTTGACTCCATGTGGGCAGAAGCATCTGTGTCAGTTGCATACCTGGGTGTGATGGTGAGTGCTGGGAACACAACCGGCTCTCAGAGTCCTTGTTCTCTCCATTCCCAAATGCTGAGTCCCAGCTAGAGCTCATTCAAATACAGATCGAGCTCAGCTCCTCATTCTTGCACACACTCTCACACTCTACTGCCTATAGTATCCTCACTGCAACATGGCCAAGGGAATGTCCTGATGTCAGTTACCTCCCATCAGTGGCCATAGACAGAATGAGGCTGAACTCTCTCCAATCTTTCAGTTAGTAGACTCTGGCTTCTGGAAAGACTGACCATATCCAAAGCAGCTCTCTAATGAGGAGAAGGGGTGAGAATGGGATTCCCACTCTTGGGAGAGGTCAGAGACTCCTGCGGAGGGCACCATGAGATGGTGGCACTACCAAAGGTCGTGGTGAATGATAAGATGATTTTAACATAGAAGGAAAAGAAAAGGAGCTGTAGTTTCAAAATATCATCATCATCAACAACAAACAAAGAATGATGTGGTCAGGTAAAAGAAGACCCCACAAAACATGATGTGGTAGTATCCAGATAGAATCAAGTCAGTATTCATTGGTGACTGAAGCCGGGTAGATTCATTGGAGAACAAACTACAGGAGTTGAAGTGTGAATGCAAAGAGGGGAAGTGAGGAACCAGTGTGTAGATGATTCTCGAAGGAAGTTGGCTGTGAGGAGACAATAGGTGGGAGGAGGAGATAACTAAAGGAAGATACTTAGCTTTGGAAAGGGAGTTTACGAGATAGTGAAGACTTGAGCCTGTTCTCAGGCTAGGGGAAAGATCCTGATGAACTGGAGAGGGTGAAGATGAATTGGTGTCAGTTACATTGCTGGACATGTATCTCCATTCCTTGCATCAGCTAGGGAGAGAAGATCTCATTTCCATTTTACAGATGAGATGTCTGACATAGAGGAGTGCCACTCTCCCCGCTAGTAGTCAGAACACGACTTGCAGTCACTGCTGTGAGGTTAGCTTTTCCTCTAACTTCATTCAGTTCACACTTTTCAACCCTTACAACCTTTTTGTCTTCTTCATAGGCTTTTTCCCCTGTTGAACACTTACACTTTAGTGTTAGGTGAGTTTCAGACTTCAGCATATTTCTCTACATGGAATGTGAAATCATCCAAGAAGATGCCAGATTGAGAGTGGTAAGTAAGGCAGGTCAGTAAGAAAAGGGCAGCAGGAAGCAATCCTACCTAGTGAAGGTCAAAGGGAGCTGAGTTCCTTTACTCTATCAAGGTAATTTCCAAATGTTGGATGGCAAAATGATTACCTGAATTGCTTATTTAAATACAGGTTCTATGGCACCCTTCAAAGTGATTCAGAAGGCACAGAGTGAGGCCAGGGGTCAGATTTAACAGGCGTCCCAGTGGTTTTGATACAAGGGGTTCCCTGGTCCCCCAGGTTGGGGCTGTGGGAAAGACTCAGGCAGGAACAACCTCAACTCTCCTAATGGAAGTTCTTTTCCATTCAGCCATTCTCATCTCAGATGATGATGAACAGAGAACCTTTCAAGATGGTGAGTTCCAAAGCCTGGTCTTTTTATTTTTTTATTTTTGTGAGTACACAGGAGGTATATATATTTATAAGGTACACGAGATATTTTGATACAGGCATGCAATGTGTAATAATCACATCATGGAAAATGGAGTATTCATCTCCTGAGGCATTTATCCTTCATATTATAAGCAATCCAGTTATACTGTTTTAGTTTTTTAAAAATGTACAATTAAATTATTTTGACGGTAGTCACCCTGTTGTGCTATCAAATGCTAGGTATTATTCATTCTTTCTAGCTTTTTAAAAGTGCCCATTAACCATCCTTACCTCTCCCCCAGGCCCCCCACCACCCTTCCCAGTCTCAGGTAGCATCCTTCTATCTCTATGTGTTTGACTGTTTTGACTTTTACATCCCACAAGTAAGTGAAAACATAAGATGTTTCTCTTTCTATTCCTGACTTATTTCACTTAACATAATGACCTCCAGTTTCATTCATGTTTTTGCAAATAATAGGATCTCATTCTTTATTTTATGGGTGAATAGTATACCATTGTGTATATGGATGATATTTTCTTTATATCTGTTGATGGACATTTAGTTTGTTTCCAAATCTTGACTATTATGAACAGTGTTGCAACAAACATGGTTTGTTTGTTCTTAAATCTCTCTTTGGTATACTGATTGCCTGCCTTTTGGTGTATATACCCAGCAGTGAGATTGCTGGATCATATTGTAACTCTAGTTTTTGTTTATTGAGGAAGGTCCAAACTGTTCTCCAAAGTGGTTGTACTAATTTACATTCCTGTCAACAGCATATGAGAGTCTCCTTTTCTCTGCATCCTCCCCAGCATGTGTTATTGCCTGTCTTTTGGATATAAGCCATTTTAACAGGGCTGAGATGATATTTCATTGTAGTTTTGATTTGCATTTCTCAGATGATCAATGATGTGAACACATTTTCATATGTCTGTTTGCTATTTGTGTGTCTTCTTTTGAGAAATGTCTACTCACATCTTTTGCCCATTTTCAATCAGATTATTAGATTTAGTTATGTAGAGTCATTTGAGCTTCTTAAATATTCTGGTTATTAATCCCTTCTCCGATGGGTAGTTTGCAAATATTTTCTCCGATTCTGCGGGTTGTGTCTTCACTTTGTTAATTGTTTCCTTTGCTGTGAAGAAGCTTTTTAACTTGATGTGATCCCATTTGTCTACTTTTGCTTTTGTTGCCAGTGCTTGTGGGTTATTTACTCAAGAAATCTTTGCCCAGACCATTGTCCTGAAGAGTTTCCTTAATGTTTTATTTTAGTAGTTTCATAGTTTAAGGCCTTATATTTAAATCTTTAAATGATTTTGATTTGATTTTTGTGTATGGTAAGAGATAGGGGTCTAGTTTCATTCTCTTGGATATGGATATCCAGTTTTCCCAGCAACATTTATTGAAAAGACTGTCCTTTCTCCATTGTATGTTCTTGGCACCTTTGTCAAAGATGAGTTCACTGTAGGTACATAGATTTGTACTGCATATGTTTGCTGACAGCCCAGGGGTTCAACAGTCAGCTCGTGGTAAGTGCTGTCTGGCCTAGGTCTCACCCTTTAGGGAAATGGGCTCTCCTCTGGCCCAGGGCAGGTCCAGAAATGCTGTTGAAGACCCTAGACCTGATCTTGAGGGCCCCAAGAGCCTGCTTGGTGCACTACACCACTGTGGCTGAACTGGTACCTAAGATGCAAGGCAAAGCCTCCTCTTGACTTTTCCCTCTGCTTTTCTCAAATAGAAGGAGTCTTTCACCATAGCCACCACAGTTGGGAATATGCTGGGTCACAACTTTGGTCAGTACATCTCAGAGCCCAAGGCCCACTACATACCACCTGGGTACTGCTGCTGGTTATTTAGGGCCCAGTGGTTCTTTATTAAGCAGATGATGAATTCTGCCAGGACTGTGTTCTTCCCTTCAAGGCAGTAGGTTCCCTTTTCACCCAGGGGTGTCTAGAGATGTTGTCCAGGAGCTAGGGCTTGGAACGGGGGCTTCACAACTCTACCTAGTCTCCTATCCTACTGTGGCTGAGATGGTATCCAAGATGTGGGACAGAATCCTCTCTACTCTTCACTCTCTTCCACTTAAACAAAGGGAATGAAACACTTTCATTGCTGTGAGCTGCACTGCCTGAGGTTGGGAGTGGGGTAGCACAAGTACCGTTTTTTAGTCACCCCAGCTGGTATCTCTTTAGGTCACATGTCACTCTAGTCCTCTGGCTCTGAGCCCAGCTCAGCATTAGAAATTGCTTAAATATTGCAGTCCTTCTGTCCTAGACTGACCTTTAAGTTTACTTAGGACTCCAGAGCACTCTGGCTGGCATTTGTGAGGCTTGCCAAGAAACTTGAGTTCTGAAAGAAGGAATGGGCAATTCCCCTTTGACTGGGTCTTATCCAAATTTTCCCTTTGTGCACTGGCACTGATTGAGCCCAGCCTGGCTCTGCTCTCTGCTATGACAAGGCAGTACTGAGTTCAATGTAAAGTTTTTCACCCAGTCACTGTGCTCTCCCTCTCTCCCAAGAGTACAAAATTTCCCAGAGGCTAGTCTCCTGTGCTGCGAGGAGTGAGGAGTGGCTACCATCATTTCATACTATCTCTCCAACCCTCTTCAATGCCTCACCCAAAGATATGAAGTTAAAACCAGGTACTGTGATTACTCACCTGATTTTTGCTTCTATGATCGTGCTTTTCTTTGTGCAGACAGTTGTTAAAATTTGGTGTTTGTGTGGGGTGTATGAACCATGTAGGCTTCTATTGCACCATCTTGCTCATCCTCCTCTGGCAGTTTTTTTTTGCCTAGAACTGAGGCACTGCTGATCCCTGACCCCCT
The DNA here is from genome assembly GCF_047675955.1 of Chlorocebus sabaeus. Classification (NCBI taxonomy): domain Eukaryota; kingdom Metazoa; phylum Chordata; class Mammalia; order Primates; family Cercopithecidae; genus Chlorocebus; species Chlorocebus sabaeus. The sequence goes on along the minus strand of NC_132911.1, from coordinate 133,551,936 downwards.
TTGAATTCCCACAAGAGCCCTGCTTGGGCTCAGCCCACACAGACCCACAGAGAACTTTCCCCCAATCAGGCTCCTCCATTTCCTGCAACTGACCCCTTCCTCTGACAGAGCCACTGTCCCCTGGGGCCACAGGGAAACCAGGCTTTCTCCTTTGAACATTGGGAATGGTGTGAGTCTGTTGGGGAGAGAGGCTGCCTGGGTATCCATCTCTCTAGGGAGGTTTTTCAACTGAACTGATGGTACATGTGGGAAATAAGGGGAGGATAGAGGAGTTAGAGGTGAGACCAAGAGGGAAAGAAGTAGAAGAGGAAAAGTAGGGGTAGACTAACGTTTGGTGAGTAAACACATTTCTTTCTCTTTCCAGAGCTATTTCTGAGACCGAAATTTTTGAGAGGGCATTTGCCAAGTGAGTGGAATCTGGCCCTCCCCTCCCAGGACAATCTGCACAACAAAAACTCACCTGATTGCCTTTGGTGCTATTACCCAAGGTCTTGGAGTCTGGCCCCTTGGGAAAAGGGCTGGAACAGATAGAGAAGAGGGGTTCAGGGAAAGAAAGGCAGAAGGCTGGAGAAATCCAGTCTTTGAGACTCTTTGGTGAGGAATTTCATTTCTCTTTTTAGAATACGAACAAATTTGCATTCTCCCAGTAGGTGAGTGTGAGTTTGCTGGAGGTGGTGGTGGGGATCCCATCCTGCACACATGGGGTAAGTAGGGCAGATTGCTCCTGCCTTGCCTTTGCCACCACTGCCCTAGGGACTGGCCCTTGGTCATATGGAATGGAAAGGGTCCAGAAAGGCTGAGAACATGGAGGGATGAATGGTGATGGGGGCAGGAAGAAGTTAAGTGAGAGGGAGGAGGTGGTAGGAGAGCAGAACCCTCCAAAACATCTCAAAAGCAAATTTGGGGGGATGAGGAAGTGAGATGATGACTTGATTCTCCTTCTAGGAAGAATAGAGGAACCCTTCTGGCAAAGTAAGTATTTATTAAGGGGAAACCTGGGGCTTCTAGGTGTGAGCTGCAAATCTGAGCACCTAAATTGGTGGTTTCCATGCAAGTCAGAAATCTAGATCCACTTCCAAATTTACACTTTGCTCATGAAACAAACACACGTTTATTGAGGACTTATTGGACAACAAGCATTATTCTGAACTTGAAAGTTATGGCTGTGAACCAAACAGACATAAATTCTTGTCTCTTTGGAGCTTCCAATCCAGTGATCTGTCATCCCAAGCAGATCACCCTGAGGGCGCCTGATGCCTCCTGGGAGAAACAGAGGGCCCCCAACATCCACCCCATGGTTAATTCTTCATAGACTTTGAGGATACTGGCAAAGTTGCCTGATAATAAGGGCAGCTTATATGTGCCATATGCCTTACATACATAAACTCTGTCTCTTTCTTGCTTTTTGAGATGGGGTCTCACTATGTTGGCCAGGCTGGTCTTGAACTCCTGGCCTCAAGCAATCCCCCCATCTCAGCCTCCCAAAGAGCTGGAATTACAGGTGTGAGCAACCATGCTTGGCCTACATAAACTCTTTTAATCCTCATAGCATCCCATTTAACCAATATGGAAACTGATTCCAGAGCACCTAAGATTTTCGCCTCTAAAGCCCAGTGCTAGATTTTACAGTATTCCTGACATGTCCTAGAAATGACCACTTTGTCATTATCTTCCATTAGTGATGATGTCTTTTCAAAATCTCAATCTCTGCTCCCAGTATCCTATTTCCTCTTTTCAGAATGCTGGATTGTCCATCTTTTTAGCTTCTATGACAGCTCTATCCACAGAGCTCAAGTGTGCCATTAGCAGAGACAATTTTGGTTAGTAGCTGAAAGGGATAGAAGAGTTTGGCTCATATTCATGCAAACAGGCTATCATTTCAAGGATGTTCTAATCAAATACTTGCCCCACTTTCTGGTTGGCATTGATGCCTGAGAGCAGATTTCAAGCATCTACAAGAGGAGGTTTTCCAGAAAATAAAGACACTGGCTCAGCTCTCAAAGGACGTTCAGGATGTCGTGTTCTATAGTATCCTGGCCATGCTCGGAGACAGAGGGGCTCTACAGGACCTGATGGACATGGTGAGGGGCTCCACAGTTGCATGGGTCTGGTAAGCTGTAAATGGGATTGGTTAGGAGATATGACTCTCAAGTTACATGGGGGAGGAAGAATAAGCAAGATGCCAGGGGACTGAGAAAGACTCGGGACTCTGGCGCCAGGCACAATGGGCCAGAAAGTGCCACCCCCACTACTGAGGCTGCTTGGAAACCCCGGTAGGAGGTAGAGAACCCTCACCCCTACCCCTTGGTTATCACCAGTAGACACAGGCAAATTATATAATGTTACTGTTATTAGTATTATTATTAACAATAATACCTGTCTTCTATAGCTGGAATTGGACAGCTCAGGTCATTTGGATGGCCCTGGTGGTGCCATCCTAAAGAAACTTCAACAGGATTCAAACCATGCATGGTTTAACCCAAAGGACCCCATTCTTTATCTCCTTGAAGCCATAATGGGTAAGATTAATTAAAGGGAAGAATGGGAGAATCATAAGTTTGGTCCCCAGACCCCCAAAAAGCTGTGTTAGATGCCATGTGTCCAAAGCCCTTTGAATGCCATGATCTTTCGTCCTTACATCACAGCTCTCTCTAAGGTCAGAGGGTTCACTGTGATAACTTGCCATATGATACAGAATGAGTTTAAGGCCTAGGAAGTCACCAGTTTATGTTCATCCACAGATCACTGGAGGTAGGTGATTCCAGCCTTCAGCCCCTGAATCCCATCCTCTGGTCCCTCTTATTTAGCATCCTGGAGACCATTCTGAAGGGCTTCCCAGGGCAGGGAGCTTGACCTTTAAGTCTAATGGGTTTTATTCCTCTACTTTGGAGTTATTCTCTCAGGGAGTCTCCTGCTTTATGGTGGGAGGAAAAATCTGGATTCTTCACTACTGTCTTTCCCCACATGTCCTCCACCCTCAGTGCTGAGTGACATCCAACACGATTTGCTGGCCTGTTCTGTGGAGATGAGGATCCTGCTTCAGCAACAGGAACTGGTGAGAACTTCCCAGGGGCCAGAAGTTCAGGGAAGAGGGTGAGGGAACCAGAGATAAGAAGAAAGATTCTGAGGAAAGAGAGATGATACAGATTTATGCTGGGAGGGGAGTCCTTATCCAGCGGTGGCCACTGGGAAATCCCTAGCTGCGGTGTCCTTCTGGAGACCTGGTCCAGTGGGTATGAGCCTCCCTCAGGAGGGTCTTAGCTTCCATGGCAATCTCTGCAGCATTCCCCAATGGTCTAAAATAGCCATATGGGAGCACAGGACTTTGAGGACTAAGGGGATATAATATTCCTGCTCTACTCACAGTTACCATTTGCTAATTACTTCTGCTCTAGTTACACTGTTATGATTTGCTAATTTCTCTGTTTTTCTCTCTCCAAGTATATGTACATATAAATACGTACCTTTATATGCATTTACTGTATTCTTACATATGTGCATATACATTTAAAAATAAAAACACCACTATTCTATGAGGAGAGTTTTATTTTCACCATTTCACAGATGTGGAACCAATGCTCCCTGATTTCCCATAACTTGATCTGCGGATCATAGGATATGACGAGCATGTTACTTCTTGTCCTATGGATCCCAAAGCTCTTGCTCCTTCTGTTATCCTGCATGGCCCCTGGATGCTGGGCAGAAGCCTTTTCTTCCTGATCTTAAAGGCTGGTCTGTAGAGTCTGATCATCCTTCTTCTAGGTAAGGAGCATCCTGGAGCCGAACTTCAGATACCCCTGGAGCATTCCCTTCACCCTCAAACCCGAGCTCCTTGCCCCACTCCAGAGTGAGGGTTTGGCCATCACCTATGGCCTGCTGGAGGAGTGTGGCCTGAGGATGGAGCTGGATAACCCCAGGTCAACCTGGGATCTAGAAGCAAAGATGCCCCTGTCTGCCCTCTATGGGACTCTCTCATTGCTGCAGCAGCTGGCTGAGGCCTAAGCCCTCCCTGATGGGCAGTCAGTCCAGAGATACTGGCCCTTGCCCAGTCTATGCTGTGAGTGTCCTTATGGGTGCAAGAGAGAGGGCTGTGCCTCTCTGCATTTCCAGGTGGAGTAGAGACAGCAGTGGGTAGAGGCTTTAGGAAATGTTTTGGGGTGGCGGAATACTCTATATATTGACAGGAGTTTATATATTTGTCAAAACTCCTCAAATAGTATGTTAAAGACGTAAGCATTTCACTATGTATAAATTTTACTTAAAAGTAATAAAAACAAATCCTGACTCTAGTTAACAGTGTGCATTTTGAATTGTTTTGGGTGAAGTGTACTGATAATGGTAACTGATATTGAAATGCAACAAAAAGTAAGTTGACTTGATGATAGACAGATACATGACCAAGTAAATGTGATAAAGTATTAATAATTGGGGAATATGGGTGAAGGATATAGAAGATGTTTTTTTCTTTTTCTTGAAACATTTTGTGAGTCTGACATTTCATATTAAATGTTAGCCCCCACGTGTGTGTGTATGTGCATATTCCTCAATTATTAACATTTTATCACATTTTCTTGGTCATATATCTGTCTCATTCTGTGCTCTCTGTGTCATTTGCTAATGCCACCTGGCCTCCTAAGCTGAAACCTGGGAGTCCACCTTGACTCCTCTCTCTCCTTAACCCCCGATCAACACAGTCTAGCCGACTCACTATAGCCCTCCTCTTCTCACCTGGACAGCTGATCTAGTGCTCCCAGCTGGTTGTCCTGCCACCATCTTGTTCTCTTCAAATTCTCCTTGAATCCTGGAGGCTCTTATCACGGCAGGCATGGGGCATAATTTAAAAAATGCAACCTTTATATGTCACTCCTCTGCCTAAAATCCTTTAGAGGCTCCCTGTCATCTAGAATCATCAACCAAGATTTTAAATATGATGTCTCGTCAGAATCACCTTTGCCCGCATTTCCACATGACAATAATCAAGTGCCTTATTACTAGTTCACTCCAGTGTATTCCAGTAATCCTTATTGCTCACATCATGTCTTCACTTTTAGACAGTGTTTACTTATTTTTTGCTAAAAAAGGCAAGAAAATGAGTTCTTCTCCCATCTTGCTCTTCTATCATCTCCTATCTCCAATTATTTTATTATTTGTAAATTGCCAAGGAGTGTAACCATATTCCTCATGTCTGTTTAGTGTTAATTCTTTATTTTTTTTGAGACAGAGTCTCGCTCTGTCACTAAGGCTGGAATGCAGTGGCATGGTCTCAGCTCACTGCAACCTCCACCTCCCAGGTTCAAGTGATTCTTGTGCCTCATCTTCCTGAATAGCTGGGATTACAGGCGTGCACCACCACACTCGGCTAGTTTTTGTATTTTTTTTTTTGTACAGACGGAGTTTCACCATGTTGGCCAGGCTGGTCTTGAACTCCTGACCTCAACTGATCTGCCCGCTTCGGCCTCCCAAAGTGCTGGGATTACAGGTGTGAGCCACCATTTCCAGTCTATTTAAATTTGTTCATTGCTAACTACCAGTCATTTTATTTTATTCCTTGAATGGCTGTGATCAAATAATTTTTTCAGTAGTGCTTCACTCCCCAAGTCCCTTCATATTTGAGAAACTTTGCCTGTTGCCTTTATTCTTGAAGAAATCCTTGGGGAGAGATTATATTTTTAGGTAACACCTTCTTGCCCTCAGTCTTTTGTAGCCATGCAAAGGTCTCCTGTTGACTTCTTTATGCCTTGAAGAAGATCAAGGCTAGTCAAATTTTCCCAAACTCTTTGCATATACATCTAAATGTATGCCTGAATAATTATTTCTTCATCCTTGAAGTTAAGCACTTTAATCAGGCAATACCCGTGTCTCAGTCACTCTGTGTCACTTTTCCTGGGACACTGTGCCTTCTGAGCTGCAGATTCAATTCTTTTAGGAATTTTTCCTCTTATAATAATTAAATATCTTTCATATTCTATTTGTTAGATTCTCTACCTCACAGGTACCAATTGTCCTGTAGGACTCTCATATATTATTTTGTCTAATTCCTGCATCTTTGATTTTTTTTCGTCTGCATTCTCTGAGATCACGGCAGGTCTTTGCTCTATGTCTATAACTCAACTGTCAACTATAATTCTTTCCAGTTTATCAGTTCAGATATTGTGTTGTGATCTCAATTCCTTTCCTTAGCTTTGCAATCTCTCTTCACATATTTCTGTTGTTTTATCTTTGCAGTTTGAGGTTTTGCCTTATTAAAGTATTTATCTTAAATTCTTCCATGGCATAAAACAATTCTTTTTCTTGAGCTATGTTTTCTACCTGAATTGATTCCTCTACTCGCTTCTTTTCCTGTAGTGTGTTTGTATGGAATCTCTTGTCACCCTCTACCTTCCCCTGCCATGTAATGCTCATCCTCAGCATGAGCAGCTTTGTCCAAACTCTATTTGCACAAAGACAATAGGGTAAATGAGTTTTTCTCAACTCTCTTATAAATGAAATGAGATGGTTTCTGTTCCTCTGCAAACTTTGGATCAAAACCTGTGTTTTCCAGTGCTTAAGGTCATGGCATGTGGAAGGGAAGGAGGGCTCACCTGGAGGTCTGGGCAGTCTTGGATGATTGCCCCGGCCTCTCTCTCTCCTTCTACAATTTTAAACATTCTCTGTGCCCGAGTTCCCTCACCTCATCAAGGGATTTTGCCCTTTTGGAAGTGACTTCTGATGTGAATTCCCTGAATTCATTCAAGGAACTCAGGTCCTTTTGTCAATCCTTGTACTGATTAGATTGTGGGATCATCATGGCAGGTGATCTGAGGTCAGATTTCTTAATTCCTTCAAACTAGGGTGAATGAAGCAGACTCTTCATTGTTGGAGGAACAGCAGGGGCTCCCATCCCAAATCCTAAGACTGTGGCATTAAGAGCTTTTTTTGGCTCATGAACATCTGCTTTATTCACTCCATTTCTTTATAGGCATTTAAAGATTTCCACCATGCTGGGATGAGATGCCTGACATCCTTTCTCTTTCTCCTTTATTTCACCCTCTTCATTTTTCCCCATTCTCTTAGGAACTACACCAGTCTTCTTCACTGTCCAGGTTTCAGCATAACCTTTCCCTTTGGAAATGGCTTTGAGGCTAGTGGCTATATCTCCAGTGGGCCAGCATCTGAACTTGATCCAGCATCAGGATCTGCCCCAGCACATTCTTTCCGTGACGATCCTGAGTCCTGAGGCTGTAGTCAGGCCAGCCAGAATCTAAGCTTGACTTGTCTATTCCTTCCATTTTAACCATGGATCACAACAAGCAAGGAATTGTATGTTTTGCTCTTTCTTGTTACTTTGCATTTCCTGATGCATTACAATGAAGCAGCCCCCTTAGGAGTTGGATCTCTCTTTTCTAAATTCCATTGCTGGCCCAGCTCCGTGGCTCATGTCTGTAATCCCAGTGCTTTGGGAGTCCGAGGCGGGTGAATCACTTGAGGTCAGGAGTTTGGGACCAGCCTGGCCAACATAGTGAAGCTGTCTCTACTAAAATTACAAACATTAGCCGGAAGTGGTGGTGTGCACCTGTAGTCCCAGCTACTCTAGAGGCTGAGGCAGAAGAATCGCTTGAACCCGGGACGTGGAGGCTGCAGTGAGCCAAGATCATGCCACTGCACTCCAACCTGGGTGACAGAGCAAGACTCTGTCTCAAAAAAAGAAAAATTCCATTGCTTAACTCTTATCAGTTAAGATCAGAGTTAGCAATTAGAAAACAGAGATCCTCAACTTCTATCATAACTGGTCACTGCACAGGTGCAGTTTTGTATCACAGGTCACTAGGGACTAGGTAGCCATTCAGGAATCAATGAGTATTCATCTCTCACCCTCTCATTCTTTCTCTTCCCAAAGCACATGTTTCAGTGAGTCCGGGTCACTGTGGCCAATACCACTTTTGTGAGATCAGAAAAATGACTTTTGACAATAACTACCTGGAGTCAGACTGAATTTTGCAGATGCAGGGCACTGCCCTCACTTCAGACACCAGCTACAAATTTGGGAGTTCCCAGGACATCTTCACTTTTGACCAGCTGGCTAGAAACTTGGTGTTTCTCACTACATCTTCAGGTTCAATAATTCACTGACACAACTCACAGAACTCATTGGAAGTGTCATACTTGCATTTACATTTTATTATAGCAAAAGGATACAAATCAATCAGCAAAAGGTAGAGTTGCATAGGGTGAGGTCTAGGAGGTTCTGATATGTGAAATTTGTTTTTTTAAAAATTTATTTTGTATATTTAAGGTATAGGAAATGATATTATGGCATGCATATAAATAGTAAAATGTATTAGTCCAGTTTCATGCTGCTGATAGACATACCCGAGACTGGGTAATTTATAAAGAAAAAAGAGGCAGGCAAAGAGGGAATGAGAACCAAATGAAAAGGGAAATCTTTTCATTTGTCCCTTGAAACCTCTTATAAAACCATCAGATCTCGTGAGACTTATTCACTACTATTCACTACCATGAGAACAGTATGGGAGAAACTGCCTGCTTGATTCATTATCTCCCACCCAGTACCTCCCATAACACTTGAGAATTATAGGAGCTACAATTCAAGATGAGATTTGGGTGGGGACACAGCCAAACCATATCAGTTACTATGGTGAAGCAAATGAACATAAATGTGAAACTCCCATGTCCTCAGGGACAGCTCACCCTCTTGGCACATCTAGGTATACAGAATGTCGTCAATCAAGGAACGTTACCTGAAGCAGGACCCTCAGCATGTTGGTGCATGGAGGAGTGGCATATGTAATCAAGATTTTATATTTCAAGTCTGTAGTTTTTACAATGTAAATGATAGGAAGTAAGACTCCATTTTGGTAAATCTTGTCTGGTGGTGATATGCAGAAAGTAGAGCTCTAAGCTACATTCTCAATGGGCTGCATATCAGATTCCTAAGACTGAGAAGGGAGGGCATGGGACTTTTATGAATATTAGAGGAGGCAAAAGTAAAATAAATGCATTGTGAATACTATCAATGGAAAGGAATGGGACTATTTTGTGTGTCAGTTCTGGGATGTTACTCAGAAGTTATAGGTGTGGCAATCCTGTTAACACAGTTTCTCCTCCGTCAGGCACTTCACTTATTCCTGTAAGCCTACAGGGAGTAAATGGAAAGGGAATGGGTTTGGGGCAAGATTTTTTTTTTGTCCTTTTGCTTTATCTTTAGGATATTGTTGTAAAATTGGATTATATAATATATGCAAGGTGCTTGACAGAAAGGAGGTGTTAAAAACATTAATTCCGTTTGTACAGATGTCCAGACTCCTACAGCCAGGCATTTCAGAGGTGCTTCCCAGGGTCCTGGCCCTTGGATTTGTCCCTGCTCCTGAAGCTGACATCTGCCTTCCGCTGTCCCATTCTGACATACGTTGATTGAGCCCATTCTTCTCTAGGGAATGGGAAAAAAAAGTGAGAATAATAGAAATATCAAGTTAGGGTTCTGCAGAAAGACAGAACCATATATCTATGAAGAGAGTTATTAGAGGAATTGGCTCACATCACACAAGTGTTTCCAAAAGACAAAAATAAATACTTTGTTGAGCCTGTACTGTACAAAGGGGTGTCCTTTGGAGGAAGCTTTGCAGTTCAGGTTCCTTGTTGTCTAACTATGTGACTGACTTACAGGCATATTGTGCAAGTGTGGAGAAACTTTCTCAAGGTGAATGGACACGGAAAGGGGAGCACGCATCAGCTGGGATGGGAAGATGATCTGCTGATTTTCTACTGAATGGAAAAGGACGAGGAAAAGTTAGACATCTATATTGAGTCTAGTTCAGCGTAGAACTTATAGTGGGAATACCAAAGGATGGATTTGAAAATAATATAGCCAAACTATTTCTTTTTCTAACTGGTGAGGGTTAAAGGTCCAAGGGTCTCCTCTCCTACCAATTTAGGCAGGTGCTAAGGCAAAGCTGTCCAACGGAAATATAATGCAGCCACATATAAAATCTTAACTTTCCCAGCAGCTGCATTAAAACAGTAAACATGAAACCAGTAAAATTAATGCTCATAATGGCATGATTGTATTATATCTAAAATATTGTTATTTCAACACAAGGGACAAATGGCATAATGGTGTGACAGCACCCAAATGGGGGAGCACCTCTGGTATGGGGGGTCAGAGAAGGTTTCCTTTTTCATAGAGCATCATTGGCATAATATAAAATTCACCCTTAAAAATTCTAGTAGTTTTAACAAATGCATACAAGTATGTAACCACCACAACAATCAAAACACAGAATACTGTCACCCTCCTGAATTTCCCTTGTGGGTTTTTGTAGTTAGCCACTCTTCCGACCTTCAGTCCATTATAAGCATTGATTGGTTTTGTGTCCTAACACAGAAATGGAATCATACTCGAGGTAGCCTTGTGAATTTGGCTTCTTAGCCTAACGCACTTTAGATTCATCCATGTTTGTTGCATGTATCAGCTGTTCATTTTCATTTCTGAGTTTGTTTGTTGTTATTCCATTTTATACAGTCTCTTGATCCAGTCATCAGTGAAGAATATTTGGATTGTTTCCAGTTTTCAGCAATTTTGAATAAAGACCCTAAAAACATTTGTGAGCATGTTTTTTATGAAATGTGAACATAAGTTCTCATTTCACTTTAAACGCTTAATCATTGCATTGCTGGGTTGTATGGTATGTGCTCTTTAACTTTATAGAAAATTGCCAACTCTTTTTGAAGGTGGCTGTAATATTTTGCATTCCCAGTAGAGTTCCAGTTTCTCTGTACTCTCCAGAGCAGTCTCAATAGCATTGTCATGCATTTTGATTGCAGCCATTCTGATAATTGTATAGTGGTGTCTCATTGTGGCTTTGATTTTCATTTCCTTAATGACTAATGATGTCTTTTAATTTTCAGTTTTTGCCATACATATGTGTTCTCTGGCAAAATGTTTATTCAAATATTTTGTCTGGCCAGGCGCGGTGGCTCACGTCTGTAATCCCAGCACTTTGGGAGGCTGAGGCGGGCGGATCACAAGGTCAGATCGAGACCATCCTGGCTAACATGGTGAAACCCTGTCTCTACAAAAACATAAAAAAATTAGCCGGGCGTGGTGGTGGCTGCCTGTAGTCCCAGCTGCTTGGGAGGCTGAGGCAGGAGAATGGCATGAACCTGGGAGATGGAGCTTGTTGTGAGCCCAGGTCACACCACTGCACTCCAACCTGGGCAATAGAGTGAGACTCCGTCTCAAAAAAAAAAAAAAGGAAATTAGCCAGGTGTTGTAGAACCAGCTACTCAGGACTCTGAGGCAAAAGGATGACTTGAGCCCAAGAATTTGAAGCTTCATTGAGCTCTGATCATGCTGCTGCACTCCAGCCTGGGCAGCAGAGAGAGACTGTCTCAAAAAAAATTTTTTGTTGTTTATTTTCTTATTGTGTTTTGAGAGTTCTTTATATATTCTTGATACCAGTCTTTTATCAGATGTTTTATTTACATTTTTAATTTACATTTTTACATTTTACATGTATAAAATTTAAAAATGTACATAATTTACATTTTTAAAAACAGCTTTGAGATATAATTCACATACAACCTAATTCCCCTAAAGTGTGTGATTCAATTTTTTTTTTCATATGTTCATAGAGTTGTGCAACTATCACCACAGTAAATGTTAGAACATTTTTATCGTCCCAAAAGGAAACCCCACACACCCATTTTCAGCCACTGAGCATTTTCCCCAATCCTAGGCAACCACTAATTTGGCATTATGGATTTGCTTAATGACATTTCATGTAAATGGAATCGTACGATTTGTGGTCTTTTGCAATTGGTTTCCTTCACTTAGCATAATGTTTTCAAGGTTCACCCATGTTGTAGTTTTTATTAGAATGTCCTTTCTTTGTAAGTCTAAATAATATTCTGTTGTGCAGATATACCACATTTTATTTTATCCATTTATTGATCAATGGACATTTGGATTATTTCTACATTTTGGTTATTAAGAATTACTTTGCTATGGATATTCATGTGCACATTTTTATGTTAGATATATGCTTTCATTTCTCTTGACTGTATAGCTAGGCGTGGATTTTCTGAGTATTATGGTTACTCGGTGTTTAACGTCTTAGTGAACTGTCAAACCATTTTCCAAACCAGCTGTATCATTTTACATTCCCCCCAGCAGTGTAACAGGGTTCAGGTTTCTCCACATCCTTGAGAACACTTGTTACATCTGTCTTTTTGAATATAGCTGTCTTAGTGGATATGATTTGGTATTTCACTGTGGTTTTGATTTGCATTTTCCTTTTGGCTAATAACATATTTTCATGTGCTTATTGGTCATTTGCATATATTCTCTGGATAAATGTCTACTCAAATTCGTCGTAATTTTAAAATTGGGTTGTCTTATTATTAGTGAGTCATCAGTGTTCTTTATGTCTCTTATCAGATATATGTTTGCAGATATTTTCTCCTAATCTGTCAGTTGTCTTTTCATTCTCTTAACAGTGTCTTTTAAAGAGCAGTTGAAGTTTGGATAAAATCCAATTTGTCATTTATTTATTTTATGGATTGTATCTTTTGTGTAGTATCTACAAAATCTTTGATTAACTCAAGGTCATACAAATTTCTCTTATGTGTTTTCTTATATTTTAAAGGTGGTTTTATGTTTAGGTCTATGATTATTTTGAGTTAATTTTTGCATATCAATGATATGCAAAATATGGGGTTTAAAAAGAACATTCTGATGGCGATGAGAATAAGTTAGTTGGGGTGTAGTAGCTATCAGGGTACTCTCTGGGGTGGTAGTTGTAGTAGGCCAGGTGAGGGATGACTGATAGTTTGGACTAGGGTGCTAAGAATGGAAATATAGAAAAGTGGAGGGATTTTATAAATATTTGGATGGTAAAAGTGCAGGATTTGATGATGAAATGAGTATTCAGAATAATTTAGAGCAACAGTAGGTCAAAGATGATGTTTAGTTTTCTAGCTTGTGCAACGGAGTGGCTTGTAGTGCTGTGCATTGAGGGGCAATGGCTGAGCATTAGTCTTGGGTGGGGAGGATCTTGCATTCACGTTTAGACATACTGAATTAGAAAAGTCTGTGAGATCTCCAAATGAAGGTGTAGAATAAGTAGTTTCATGGCTGGGCGCGGTGGCTCATACCTGTAATTCCAGCACTTTGGGACGCTGAGGCGGGCAGATCACGAGGTCAGGAGATTGAGACCATCCTGGCTAACATGGTGAAACCTCGTCTCTACTAAAAATACAAAAAATTAGCCGGGAGTGGTGGCGGGTGCCTGTAATCCCAGCTACTCGGGAGGCTGAGGCAGGAGAATGGCGTGAACCCGGGAGGTGGAGCTTGCAGTGAGCCGAGATCACACCACTGTACTCCAGCCTGGGCAACAGAGCGAGACTCTGTCTCAAGAAAGTAGTTTCACGTAATGGTTTTGGAGTTGAGAGGTTGGGGTGATGATGTACATTTGAGAGTTACTGCTCTACAGATGGTAACCGATGGCATGGGGAGAGATAAGTAAGACTGGCTTCAGAGACAATACATGGCAGAAGAAAAGAGAACCTAAGGCTGAGCCTGAGGCTCCCCAACATTTAAAGGTGGTTAGAGGAGGTTGATCCAGCAAATAAAACTAAAATGGGGTGGTATAGTAGGCAGAACCTTTAGGAATGGTCCCCAATATTCCATGCCCTAATCCCTGGAATCTGTGAATGTGACATCACTCATGTGATTGTGGTAGGTTATAAAGCAGTGTTGATTTAAAAAAATGGAGTATCTTCATGGGTCAGTCTAATAAAATAAGTCCTTAAAGGCAAAGAAGTTTCTATAGCTGATGGCAGAAGACTTCAGAGAGATTCCAAACATGAGAAGGGTTCCGTGTGCTGCTGCTGACTGAAGATGGGGGTGGTACATGTGTGAAGGAATATGGGAGATTTAAGGGGCTGCGAGTGAGGCCCCTGGAGTCAGTAAGAAAATGGACCTCAGTCCTATGATCACAAGGAATTGGATTCTGCCAACAACCTGAATGAGCTTGCAAGTAACTTATTCCTAGAGCTTAGAGAAAACAGCCCAACCAGACTGGGTACCTTGACTTCAGTCTTGTGAGACTCTCAGGAGAGAATCCAGTCAAGCCTGCCTTGAATTCTGACCTACAGAATGTGAAATAGTAATAACAATAGAGTATTGTAAGCTTCTGAGCTTTTCCCCCCTTATGCAACAATTGAAAACTAATACAGGTAACAAGAGGTAGGAGGAAAAACCAAGCATGTTGAATAATCAACATGATAGGAAGAGTGTTTTCCAAGAAAGAGAAAATGGCCAACAGATTTGAATGCTGCTAAGAAATAAAAACAAAGAATTAACCCTACATATTAGGTTTAGGTAAACAGATATAATTTGGAGAGGTTAGCAAGACCTATTGTCTGGAGTGACGAGCCCTGAAATTTGGTTGGCATGGATTGAGAACAGTGGGAGGTCAATTAATGGAGATGGCAAGTATAGACATCTTTGGAAGTTCCCTTCTTTTTGGTAGGAAAAGAAGGTAATTATAAGGCAGCAAGTTCCTCGAGGGGGTTGGAGGGTTGAGCAGAAACTTTTTTTTGTTCATTTGAGCAAGATTAAAAATGAACAGGAAGTATTAATAAAGAGGGAGAGGTTGAAGATACAGGAGAGATAAGGCATATGGATGAGTTATTTTATTTGTATTGATTTTGGCTTTCTTTTTTGTGAAATGAAGTCTTTTTGACTAGATGGATTCTACTTCTAGGGCTTTCATTTTCTGTGATTCTGGTCTTCACTTTAAGCTAAACTTTCAATCTTGCTTTGGCCCTTACAACTCTTTGAGACTCCCTTTGCTTCAGTCACCCAAATTCTTTAACTGATGCCCCTTTTATATTATTTCGGCCAACACTCTCTCTCCCTAAACACATTCCAAATATTTGCTTCTATCTTCTCGTGTCTCCACATGTTAGAGCCTTTCTTCATGCCCTCACCACACCTCAATTTCACATTCCCTACTGACAGATTCATACACAAAACAAGCTTGCTTTCCTCCTTAGAGGTTAGCCTGTCTCCAACACTGTTCAAGCCCAGCTGTAGACTGAGCAGAACCTATTCTCCCTGCTTGAGTAACCTTCTCTTTTAATTGTCTCTTCCATCTTCTGAATCTCAGTCTCTCCCTCAAAACTGTTCAGATTCTTTTTGGCCTGAAAAATGTCTACATTTTTCCAATCTTTTAACATTAATTTTTGTCTTTTAATCTTTTTTCCTTTTTTCTTCCAAAGTTCTCAAAATTTAGTAAAACAATATGCTTATTATCTTTATTAACTCACTTTATAGTCACTTTTCAGCCCAATGCAATCTGTCTTCATACCTGACAAATTTATTGAATTTTCTGTCATCATGGTTACCATGACCTCCTAATCATTTAAACCAATGGAAAAATCATAGCCCTAGTTTTATTGGAGACTTAATATTGAGTTATACACTATGAACTACTCATTCCTTCTTGAAATTTCCTCCTTTTGTGGCTGCAGAGAAGTAGTGCTCTTGTTTTACTAATCACTTATTTCTTTTTATTCACTAAACATTATTTACTGAAGGCCTAGTATGTGCCAGTCATTATTCTATGCACCTGGAGTTCCACTTCCCATTGATTTTATATTTCAGTGGAAAAAAGAGAAAATAAATAAATGTATTATACAGTATATTAGAAAGTAACAAGTATCATTATTTATCCAAGTGGAGATATTAAGTAGACAGTTGTAGGTTATAGTATATAATTTGGGAAGATGCCTGAGTTGAAGACAATCATTTGAGCACAGACACTATAGATGTATTAAAGTCATGAGGCTGGATGAGACAACTTAGGAAGCAGTGAAAAATCACTATGAGAGAGTAAAATGTTCCAGAGAGTAATATCCAGGGAACCCTACTGTTTAGTGGTTGAGTGAAGAGGAGGGAACATCAAAGAAGATGAGGACAACTGAATGTAAAGTAAGGAGAAAACTAGGAAAGAATGTGACACTTGGAAGTCACATGAAAAAGGTTTCAAAAACTTCCTGAAGTGTGATGTAAACAGTGCTAACAGATCAAATGATGCTAATAGATTGAGATGAGAACTGAGAATTGACTATTGAATTTTGCTACATTGAGGTCATTGATAACTTTGACAAAAGCAATTTTCATGGGTTTGTAGTATGAATTCTTGATTGGAATGGATTTAAGAGGGAATGGGAAGAAATCCGTGAGAGAGAGTCAGGGTAGACAACCCATTATCCTTTATAGGCTGTGTTTATACTTATTCATCCTTAAACATTGGACCTCTCCAGGTCTCATCTATTTTCTTTATACATTTGTGGCAGAGAAACAAGTGTCTACACAAAATATTGACTTCCAATATCCATTTTCCACTGCTACCAGTATGATAGCATTGTTAAATGAGCACATGGTCATTCAGAAGAAATAGTATATTTTCTAGTTTCCTATACAGCTAGGTTGGCCATATGACCACGGGTATGTAAGTAGTAGTTTTCTGAGTTAATATCCAGAAACCATTCTCTTTTCTTTTCCTTTCTTTTCTTTTCTTTTTTTTTTTTTTTTGTTTTTTGAGATGGAGTCTGGCTCTGTTGCCCAGGCTGGAGTACAGTGGCGTGATCTCGGCTCACTGCCAGCTCTGCCTCCCAGGTCCACGCCATTCTCCTGCCGCAACCTCCCTAGTAGCTGGGACTATAGGTGCCTGCCACCACGCCTGGCTAATTTTTCTATTTTTAGTAGAGACGGGGTTTCACCATGTTAGCCGGGATGATCTTGATCTCCTGACCTTGTGATCGCCCACCTTGGCCTCCCAAAGTGCTGGGATTACAGGCGTGAGCCACGGCGCCCAGCCAGAAACCATTCTTAAAGACAGTGTGTGCCTTCCTCGTCTCTTACTGGTCCCTTTATTCATTTGTCTGCTGGAATATGGATGGAAGGGCAGAGCATTGAGTTGGAAGAAGACTAAGTTCCTGAGGACTTTATAAAACACAGCTGCCCTGTCAGCCCTACACTGCCTACTTTTTACTTCTGCATGAAAGAAAATCAATTTCTTGTTGAAATTACCATTATGTTGGATCTGCATTACTTCTCTCTCAACCCAATTCTGTTATACGTTTCCTGGGCAATATTGTCCATAGTTACTATTTCATTTGCTGTCTATTTTTCAAATAATTACCTAACCTCCATCTCTAGAGCAGACCTCAACCTTCAGATATATTTCTTAAAATATGGAGTAGGCTTTCACTTTTAGCTTGATTAAATAACTTTTAGTGAATCTGCCCTCTTTCTGCAAATAAATAAAAACCTCACCAAAATATATTAAACAACTGTTTTCAGATATTGTATAGTAGCAAGCACAGGTAAACAAATAGGGGTCCTAAGATTGCCCCAGGTTTCTGCCTGGAGCACATTCTGAACCACAGCTCAGAAAGAGAAACCTATATAAGGTGGAGTGGTCTCTCTAAGTTAAGCACACAGAGATGGGAGGTTGAGGAGGCCAAGGCAGCTAACATTTTCAGGGCAGACTTCTAGGAAAGAGGGAGTATTATCCAGTAATTTATATAGGGTACCTTGAGTCTTGGTCTAAATACTTAACTTGTGCATCTATAGCATAAAGTCTTCAAAATAATAGATTTAAAAGCTATCAGCTATAGCCTGCAAAATTTCTAGAGCTTGACTGGGTCTGGCAGAAGAAAGAGTTGTACAGAGAGAAAACCCTAGAGACCTGTAGAATGATCATGGTTGGATGGCTTGCAATTGTGTGTTGACTGAGTGAGATATCATTACATTATTGAACATATTTTTTGTTTTTAAAATGAATATTATTTTTACAAATCATAATGGTATATTATGGGGCACAATGTGATATTTTGATATATGTATACAATAGGGGATGATTCAATCAAGCACATTAACATACCTGTCACTTCACTTTCTCATCATTTTTCGTGATGGGGCATTTGCAATTTACTCTCAGCGATTAACTATGGTCACCCTGTTGTACAATAGATCTCAAAAACGTATTCCTTTGTTTAATTGAAACTTTGTACTCTTCGACCAACATCTCTTCAATAACCCCCATCTCAGTCCCGCCCTAGAATCTGGTAGCTTCCTTTCTACCCTCTATTCCTATGAGTTTCACTTAAAAATTATTCATATAAGTGAGATCATGTGGTATTTTTCCTTTTGTGCCTGGCTTATTTCACTTAGCATTATGTCCTCCACATTCATCTGTGTTGTCACAAATGAAAGAATATCCTTCTTTTTTAAGGCTGAATATTATTTCATGTATATATATGTGTATATTTATTACATTTTCTTTATTTGCTCATCTGTTTATGAACACTTAGGTTGGTTTCATATCTTGGCTGTTGTAAATAATATGACAATGAATATGGGAGTGCAGATATTTCTCTAACATTGATTTTGATTCTTGTGGATATATAACTAGAAGTGGGACTGTTGAATCATGTGGTAGTTCTGTTGCTTTTAGTTTTTTGAGGAACCTCCATGCTGTCTTCTATCATGGCTGTACTAATTTATATTCCCAGCAACAGCCTACAAGACTTTCCTTTTTTCCACATCATCACCAACACTTATCTTTCATTTATCTGCTAATAACCATTCTAACAGGTGTGAGAGAATAGCTCATTGTAATTTTAACTTGCATTTTCCTGATGATTAGAACATTTCCCTGATGATTGAGCATTGATGACAAAAATTAAAGAAGACACAAGTAAATTAGAAAAATCCCATGTTCATGGGTTGGAAGAACTGATGCTGTTAAAATATCCCTATTACCCAAGTAATCTACAGATTCAATGCAATTCTTATCAAAATTCTAATATCATTTTCACAGAAATATAAAAAAAAACCCCAAATTCATATACAGCCAGAAAAGACTGAATAGTCAAAGTAATTTTGAGTTAAAATAACAAAGCTGGAGGCATCACAGTTTCTGATTTTTAAAATATATTATAAAGCTATTATAATCAAAACATCATAGTACTGGCATTACAACAGACAAATTGGCCAATGGAACAGGATAAAAAGCCCAGAAATAAACCCAAGTATTTAGGGTCAATTGATTTTCAACAAAAGTGCCAAGAATGCATAATGGTGAAAGAGCAATCTCTTCAATAAATGGTATTGGGAAAACTGGATATCCATATTCAGAAGAATAACATTAGACCTTTATACTCATGCCATTAAAAAAATCAATTCAAAATGGATAAAAGACTTAAGACTTGAAACAGCAAGGCCACCAGAAGAAAACATAGGGAAAAGCTCCATGACACTGGTTTGGGCAATGATTTATTGGGTAGAACTCTGAAAGCACAGACAACACTAGCAAAAATAGACAAATGGATTCCATTAACTTAAAAAGCTTCTGTACAGTAAAGGAAGACATTAACAGAGTGAAGAGACAACCTGTGGATTAGGAGAAAATATTTGCAATCCGTACATCTGATAAGGAGCTAATCTCCAAAACATATAGTCATGTATATATCAGTTGCTTAACGATGGAGCTACTTTCTAATAAATGCATCATTAGGTGATTTCAATTGTGGGAACCCCATAAAGTGTACTTACACAAACCTAGACAGTATAGTCTACTGCACACCTAAGCTATATGGTATGGCCTACTGCTCAAAGGCTATAAATCTCTACAGCATGTTAATGTACTGAATACTATAGACAGCTGTAATGCAATTATAAGAATTTGTGTATCTAAACATATCTAAAGTAGTAAAGGTACAGTAAAAATAAAGTATAAAAGTTAAAAATGGTACACCTGTATAAAGCCCTTACCACGAACGGAGCTTGCAGAAATAGCTTACCATGAACTGAAAGTTGCTCTGAGTGAGTCAGTGAGTGACTGGTGAGTGAATGTGAAGGCCTAGGATTGCTATACACTACTGTAGACTTTATAAATACTATGCACTCAGGCTACACTAAACCTACAAAAAATATTTTTCTTTCTTCAACAATAAACTTAGCTTACTGTGACTTTTTACTTTATAAACTTTTTATTTTTTTGCAAACTTTTTGACTCTTTTGTAATATTACTTAGCTTAAAGCACAAACATTCTAAAGCTGTACAAAACATTTTCTTATATCCTTATTCTATAAGGTTTTTTCTTTGTAAAATTTCTTTTTCTTTGTTTTAGTTTGTAAACTTTTTGTTAAAAATGAAGCCACAAACGCACATACATGAGCCCAGTCCTACACAGGGTTAGGATAATCAATATTACTTTCTTCCACCTCCACACCTTGTCCCACTGGAAGGTCCTCAGGGACAATAACATGCATGGAGCCGTCATCTCCTAGGATAACAAGGCTTTCTTCTGAAATGCATCCTGAAGGACATGCCTGAGTCTGTTTTATATTAACTTAAAAAAAAGGACAAATGAGTACATTCTAAAATAACAATCTATAGTAAACACATGAGCTAGTAGTGCAGTCATTTATGATTATTAGTATTCTGTATTATACATAATTGTGTGTGCTATACTTTTATATGGCTGGCTGTGCAGTAGGTTTGTTGACAGCAGCATCACCACATACATGTGAAGAATGCATTCTGCCGGGATATCAGGATGGCTACAATGTCAGCAGGTGATAGGATTTTTCAGCTCCATTATAATCTTATGGGACCACCGTCATATGTGTGGTCTGTCATTGACAGAAATGTCTTTATATGGTGCATGACCATATAAGGAACTCAAACAACTCAATAGCAAGAAAACAACCTGATTAAAAAATGGGCAAAGGATCCCAACAGACATTTCTCAAAAGGAGAGATACAAATGAACTTTTCTGAATTTTTTTCTACTCAAAATGCTCTAATAATTTCCCTTCTAGTTCAAAGTAAAAAGCAGAATCCTAATAGTGCACAGGATTTGCCCTTGCTTTCTTCTGTCCCCGTCGCTTCATAAGTTTTCCTTAGCTGCACCCTCCCGCCACATGGCATACTTGCTGTTCCTTAAACCCTCAGGCACAGTCCCGTCTCAGGGTGTTCTCACCTGCTGTTCCTTCTGTCTGGAAGGGCCTGCCTTGAACATGCACATGGCTTGCCACCCACTCCCTTCAGGTCTTCAGCAAACCAACATCGAAAGTGTACACCTATGTAACAAATTCCAGAATTTAAAGTATAACAAAAAAGTAAAAACTCTTTTTTCTTTATTTTTGTCTGACTGGATTGGTTAAAAAACTGGTCTTTTGGTCTCTTTTTTTTTTTTTTTTTTTTGAGACGGAGTCTCGCTCTGTCGCCCAGTCTGGAGTGCAGTGGCCGGATCTCAGCTCACTGCAAGCTCCGCCTCCCAGGTTTACGCCATTCTCCTGCCTCAGCCTCCCAAGTAGCTGGGACTACAGGTGCCCGCCACCTCGCCCGGCTAGTTTTTTGTATTTTTTTAGTAGAGACGGGGTTTCACCGTGTTAGCCAGGATGGTCTTGATCTCCTGACCTCATGATCCGCCCGTCTCAGCCTCCCAAAGTGCTGGGATTACAGGCAAAAAACTGGTCTTAAAGCTCTTGCTGAGGTTTTTTCTTCTGCTTGGTCCAGTCTATTGATAAATGTTTCAATTTTTTTTTTTTGCAATGCCTTAAGTGAGTTTTTCAAACCTAGAAACTCTGACTGATTTCTTCTTAAGATGTTTATCTCTTCCTTCATTTCCTAGATTGCTTTAGAAGTTTTTTTTCCTTCTTTTTTTTTTTTTAAATTATACTTTAAGTTCTAGGGTACATGTGCACAACGTGCAGGTTTGTTACATAGGTATACATGTGCCATGTTGGTTTGCTGCACCCGTTAACTCGTCGTTTACAGTAGGTATTTCTCCTAATGCTATTCCTCCCCCTGCCCCCCACCCCACAACAAGCCCCAGTGTGTGATGTTCCCCACCCTCTGTCCAAATGTTCTCAATGTTAAATTCCCGCCTATGAGTGAGAACATGCGGTGTTCGGTTTTCTGTCCTTGTGATAGTTTGCTTAGAATGATGGTTTCTACCTTCATCCACGTCCTTGCAAAGGACATGAACTCATCATTTTTTGTGGCTGCATAGTATTCCATGGTGTATGTACCACATTTTCTTAATCCAGTCTATCATTGATGAACATTTGAGTTGGCTCCAAGTCTTTGCTATTGTGAATAGTGCCTCAATAAACATACGTGTGCATATGTCTTTATAGCATGGTTTATAATCCTTTGGGTATATATCCAGTAATGGGATTGCTGGGTCAAATGGTATTTCTAGCTCTAGATCCTTGAGGAATCACCACACTGTCTTCCACAATGGTTGAACTAGTTTATACTCCCACCAACAATGTAAAAGCGTTCCTATTTCTCCACATCCTCTCCAGCATCTATTGTTTCCTGATTTTTTAACGATTGCCATTCTAACTGGTATGAGATGGTATCTCATTGTGGTTTTGATTTGCATTTCTCTGATGAGCATTTTTTCGCATGTCTGTCTGTTGGCTGCATAAATGTCTTCTTTTGAGAAGTATCTGTTCATATCCTTTGCCCACTTTTTGATAGGGTTTTTTGTTTTTTTATTGTAAATTTGTTTAAGTTCTTTGTAGATTCTGGATATTAGCCTTTTGTTAGATGGATAGATTACAAAAATTTTCTCCCATTCTGTAGGTTGCCTGTTTACTCTGATGGTAGTTTCTTTTGCTGTGCATAACTCTTTAGTTTAATTAGATCCTATTTGTGTATTTGTGTATTTTGGCTTTTGTTGCTATTGCTTTTGGTGTTTTAGTCATGAAGTCCTTGCCCATGCCTATGTCCTGAATGGTATTGCATAGGTTTGCTTCTAGGATTTCTTATGGTTTTAGGTCTTACATTTAAGTTTTTAATCCATCTTGAATTAATTTTTGTATAAGGTGCAAGGAAGGGATCCAGTTTCAGTTTTCTGCATATGACCAGCCAGTTTTCCCAGCACTATTTATTAAATAGGAATTCTTTCCCTATTTCTTGTTTTTTTTGGGTTTGTCAAAGATCAGATGGTTGTAGATGTGTGGTGTTATTTCTGAGGCCTCTGTTCTGTTCCATTGGTCTATATCTCTGTTTTGGTACCAGTATCATACTGTTTTGGTTACTGTAGCCTTGTAGTATAGTTTGAAGTCAGGTAGCATGATGCCTCCAGCTTTGTTCTTTTTGCTTAGAATTGTCTGGGCAATGTGGGCTCTTTTTTGGTTCCATATGAACTTCAAAGTGGTTTTTTCCAATTCTGTGAAGAAAGTCATTGGTAGCTTGATGGAGATGGCATTGAATCTATAAATTACCTTGGGCAGTATGGCCATTTTCACGATATTGATTCTTCCTTTGCATGAGCATGGAATGTTCTTCCACTTGTTTGTGTCCTCTTTTATTTCGTTGAGCAGTGGTTTTTAGTTCTCCTTGAGAGGTCCTTCACATCCCTCATAAGTTGGATTCCTAGGTATTTTACTTTCTTTGTAGCAATTGTGAATGGGAGTTCACTCATGATTTGGCTCTCTGTTTGTTTGTTATTGGTGTATATGAATGCTTGTGATTTTTGCACATTGATTTTGTATCCTGAGACTTTGCTGAAGTTGCTTATCAGCTTAAGGAGATTTTGGGCTGAGATGATGGGGTTTTCTAAATATACAATCATGTCATCTGCAAAGAGGGACAATTTGACTTCCTCTTTTCGTAATTGAATACCCTTGATTTCTTTCTCTTGCCTGATTGCCCTGGCCAGAACTTCCAACACTATGCTGAATAGGAGTGGTGAGAGAGGACATTCCTGTCTTGTGCCAGTTTTCAAAGGGAATGCTTCCAGTTTGTGCCCATTCAGTATGATATTGGCTGTGGGTTTGTCATAAACAGCTCTTACTATTTTGAGATATGTCCCATCAATACCTAGTTTATTGAGAGTTATTAGCATGAAGGGCTGTTGAATTTTGTCAAAGGCCTTTTCTGCATCTATTGAGATAATCATGTGGTTTTTTTCTTTGGTTCTATTTATGTGATGGATTACGTTTATTGATTTGCATGTGTTGAACCAGCCTTGCATCCCAGGGATGAAGCCAATTTGATTATGGTAGATAAGCTTTTTGATGTGCTGCTGGATTCAGTTTGCCAGTATTTTACTGAGGATTTTCACATCGATGTTCGTCAGGGATATTAGTCTAAAATTCTCTTTTGTTGTGACTCTGCCAGGCTTTGGTATCAGAAGGATGCTGGCCTCATAAAATGAGTTAGGGAGGATTCCTTCTTTTCCTATTGATTGGAATAGTTTCAGAAGGAATGTACCAGCTCCTCTTTGTACCTCTGGTAGAATGTGGCTGTGAATCCACATGGTCCTGGACTTTTTTTGGTTGGTAGGCTATTAATTATTGCCTCAATTTCAGAGCCTGTTATTGGTATATTCAAAAATTCAGTTTCTTCCAGGTTTAGTCGTGGTAGGGTGTATGTGTCCAGGAATTTATCCATTTCTTCTAGATTTTCTAGTTTATTTGCGTAGAGGTGTTTATAGTATTCTCTGATGGTAGTTTGTATTTCTGTGGGATTGGTGGTGATAGCCCCTTTATCATTTTTTTATTGCATCTGTTTGATTCTTCTCTCTTTTCTACTTTATTAGTCTTGCTAGCAGTCTACCAATTTTGTTGATCTTTTTAAAAAAACCAGCTCCTGGATTCATTGATTTTTTGAAGGGCTTTTTGTGTCTCTATCTCCTTCAGTTCTGCTCTGGTTTTAGTTATTTCTTGCCTTCTGCTAGCCTTTGAATGTGTTTGCTCTTGCTTTCTCTAGTTCTTTTAATTGTGATGTTAGGGTGTCAATTTTAGATCTTGCCTTCTTTCCCTTGTGGGCATTTAGTGCTATAAATTTCCCTCTACACACTGCTTTAAATGTGTCCCAGAGATTCTGGTACGTTGTATTTTTGTTCTCATTGATATCAAAGAACATCTTTATTTCTGCCTTCATTTCGTTATTTACCCAGTAGTCATTCAGGAGCAGGTTGTTCAATTTCCATGTAGTTGTGCAGTTTTGAGTGTTTCTTAATCCTGAGTTCTAATTTGATTGCATTGTGGTCTGAGAGACAGTTTGTTGTGATTTCTGTTCTTTTACATTTGTTGAGGAGTGCTTTACTTCCAACTATGTGGTCAATTTTGGAATAAGTGCAATGTGGTGCTGAGAAGAATGTATATTCTGTTGATTCAGGGTGGAGAGTTCTGTAGATATCTATTAGGTACACTTGGTGCAGAACTGAGTTCAGGTCCTGGATATTCTTGTTAACCTTCTGTCATTAATCTGTCTAATGTTGACAGTGGAGTGTTAAAGTCTCCCATTATTATTGTGTGAGAGTCTAAGTCTCTTTGTAGGTCTCTAAGGACTTGCTTTATGAATCTGGGTGCTCCTGTATTGGGTGTATATATATTTAGGATGGTTAGCTCTTCTTGTTGAATTGATCCCTTTACCATTATGTAATGGCCTTCTTTGTCTCTTTTGATCTTTGTTGGTTTAAAGTCTGTTTTATCAGAGACTAGGATTGCAACCCCTGCTCTTTTTTGCTTTCCATTTTCTTGGTAGATCTTCCTCCATCCCTCTATTTGAGCCTGTCTCTGCATGTGAGATGGGTCTCCCGAATACAGCAAACTGATGGGTCTTGACTCTTTATCCAATTTGCCAGTCTGTGTCTTTTAATTGGAGCATTTAGCCCATTTACGTTTAAGTTAATATTGTTATGTGTGAATTAGAGTGTGTCATATGATGTTAGCTGGTTATTTTTCCCGTTAGTTGATGCAGTTTCTTCCTAGCTTCAATGGTCTTTACAATTTGGCATGCTTTTGCAGTGGCTGGTACCTGTCGTTCCTTTCCATATTTAGTGCTTCCTTCAGGAGCTCTTGTAAGGTAGGCCTGGTGGTGACAAATCTCTCAGCATTTGCTTGTCCGTAAAGGATTTTATTTCTCCTTCACTTATGAAGCTTAGTTTGGCTGGATATGAAATTCTGGGTTGAAAATTCATCTCTTTAAGAATGTTGAATATTAGCCCCCACCCTCTTCTGGCTTGTAGAGTTGCTGCTGAGAGATCCACTGTAAGTCTGATGGGCTTCCTTTTGTGGGTAACCCAACCTTTCTCTCTGGCTGCCCTTAACATTTTTTCCTTCATTTCAATCTTGGTGAATCTGATGATTATGTTTCTTGGGGTTGCTGTTCTCGAGGAGTATCTTTGTAGTGTTCTCTGTATTTCCTGAATTTGAATGTTGGCCTGCCTTGCTAGGTTGGGGAAGTTCTCCTGGATATTATCCTGAAGAGTGTTTTCCAACTTGGTTCCATTCTCCTCGTCATTTTCAGGTACACCAATCAAACGTCTTTTCACTTAGTCCCATATTTCTTGGACGCTTTGTTTGTTCCTTTTTACTCTTTTTTCTCTAAACTCCTCTTCTCGCTTTATCTCATTAATTTGATCTTCAATCTCTGATACCGTTTCTTCCTCTTGATCAAATTGGGTATTGAAGCTTGTGCATGCATCATGTAGTTCTCGTGCCACAGTTTTCAGCTCCATCAGGTCATTTAAGGTCTTTCCTACACTCCTACACTGTTGATTCTAGTTAGCCATTCATCTAATCTTTTTTCAAGGTTTTTAGCTTCCTTACAATGGGTTCTAACATCCTCCTTTAGCTCAGAGGAATTCGTTATTACTGACCTTCTGAAGTCTACTTCTGTCAGCTCATCAAAATCATTCTCCACCCAGCTTTGTTCTGTTGCTGGTGAGGAGCTGTGATCCTTTGGAGGAGAAAAGACACTCTGGTTTTTAGACTTTTCCACTTTTCTGCTCTGGTTTCTCCCCATCTTTGTGGTTTTATCTACCTTTGGTCTTTGATGTTGTTGACCTACAGATGGGGTTTTGATGTGTATGTGCTTTTTGTTGATGTTGATGCTATTCCTTTCTGTTTGTTAGTTTTCCTTCTTGCAGTCATGTCCTTCAGCTGCAGGTCTGTTGGAGTTTGCTGGAGGTCCACTACAGACCCTGTTTGCCTGGTTATCACCACCAGAGGCTGCAGAACAGCAAATATTGCTGCCTGATCCTTCCTCTGGAAGCTTCATCCCAGGGGGGCATCCGTCTGTATGAGGTGTGTCAGTCAGCCCCTACTGTGAGGTATCTCCCAGTTAGGCTACACGGGGCTCAGGGACCTACTTGAGGAGGCAGTCTCTCCATTCTCAGAGCTCAAATACTGTGCTGGGAGAACCACTGCTCTGTTCAGAGCTGTCAGACAGGGACGTTTAAGTCTGCAGAAGTTTCTGCTGTCTTTTGTTCAGCTATGCCCTGCCCCCAGAGGTGGAATCTGCAGAGGCAACAGACCTTGCTGAGCTGTGGTGGGATCTGCCCAGTTCGAGCTTCCCCAGCCACTTTGTTTACCTACTCAAGCCTCAGCAATGGTGCACACCCCCCTCCCCTGCCAGGCTGCTGCCTCGCAGGTCAATCTCAGACTACTGTGCTAGCAGTGAGCAAGGCTTTGTTGGTGTGTCCTCCTTGATGTTAGTGGGCTTGATCCAGTCAGGTGAAGGCCTGAAGAGAAAAAAAGACTGTCCTCTTCCAAGAAAAAGACAATCCTCCAACAGATACCTTTGGACTGGACCTACACCATCAGCTTTCATGGGTCTCAAGCCTCTTGCCTCACACTCCAGCTTTTGGACTTGTTAGACTTAATAATAATCACACAAGCCAATCCTTTTAAGGGAGTTTCTTTGGAGAACCTTGACAAACACAAACATCTACTGAGAGTTCCTGTCCAAGTTTTGCTCACACCCTAGCAGGAGGCTTCTGGCTTACCAGTCCCAAGGGTGTGAGGTTATTTGGTTGCAAAACCTGAGCCACCAGCTGCCCACCAGCTCTGGCCCAGGGCAAGGCGGGGAACTTCCCTATCACTGAGCAGTGAGTAGCCACACTCTTTCCATTAGGTCTGACTTCACCTGGAAGGGGAGCCCCTTCCAAGGATGTTCCTTCCTTGAGTACTCTCAGTCCTGCGACATTATAGCTCTCTTTTATCCCTCTTAATAGCTAATACCATGATCAGTTAAAAGTTTTTTATATTAAAATTATCCCTGTCCAAGTTAATGGTATGGTTTCTGTCTCCTGACTGGATATTAGGATATAATATTTACTGTCATATTTCTACTACTTTAGGTTTAAAGTTTTTCATAATAAAGATTTAAACTGGATTTTGCATCATTCATTAAATATTTACATAGAACAGGACAAAGGATGATTTTCCTTTGTCTACTTATTGTAAAGAAGCGTCCAAGACTTACCACTACATCATGATTACAGGCGGCCACCAGCTTATGATGGTTTTAGGTTTTTTTTGACTTTATGATGGGTTTATCAGGATGTAAACCCATTTCAAGCTGAGGAGCTCCTTAGGACTTACGAATCATACATACCTCTTTCACACCACAGTAAAGTTGGAAAATTGTTAAGTCAAGGTGTCATTAAGTAGGAGACTGCGGTGTTGCTAATGTTAAAGGTATTTTTGACTTATGATGGGTTTGTTGGGAATTAACCACAATGTAAATCAAGGACCATCTGTATATTGTATGGTTTTTACTAATGCATTGAAAGAGATCTGTGTAAATTATCTATGACTTCAGAATATGCATATTACCTCCAACTGTGTTAACTCATGTTTTTAAAGAGAATAATGGTATTTTTACACTACGTGGATGTGCTGCAGTAGAATTTTTCTAAGCTACAAAAGCGTATGAATAAAAAATCAACTTAAACTTTTTGGGAAATAATTTCTACTAAAGATTCATAATCAGCATATTCCTTTAATGACCAAACAAGTTCATCCAGTAGATAATCTTCTTGCATAAAAGTTTCAAGATCATGCAGTGACTTGCTTATTCTGTGATCTGAGACCTGGTTCTGTGGAAAATTATAGGTTCTTATTTTCTCTGATCTTCCTTTACTTCCAGTCTGAATTTTTCTAGCCCTGTGTTTTTTATACATTTCTTCTTCTAGATACATGTTGTATAGTTTTACACATAAGTTTTTCATAGTCAGCTCTTCATTTTTCAGTTGAGATCTCTCTTGCTGACATTCAGAAACACCTGAACAGTGTTACAACAATTAAAAAGTTTTAATAGAAAAATCTTCTTTACTTATTTTCAAGGAATACTCCTTTTCCTTCTCATCCCTTTTCTTCTTCCTGTTGGAAGATGAACTAGCCGGACAGCACTGTCCGTGGTATTTACATGCTGCCCCCCAAGCTCCACTGGCTTGCTTAGTGTCAATTCTCAAATCTTTCAGATTAATCACCCGATTAATCTCAGTAGGCTGGGGCAATACTGCTTACAGTCATGGTGCTAGTATGGATGAGGCCTTGCTTTTCTGTCTTTGGCACTCTTTGTACTCTGCGCACACGACCTTCAAATTTCATGTCCCTATAGGCTTCTGAACCCCCAATGCTGGCAGATGCATGTCTGAGGCCACCTATTTCACTTGGAAAATATTCCAGGGTTTCAAAATGCCATCTTTTAAATGCAGCGTATGGCTGATACGTATCAAACATCTCTGAAGTAAACAACATTGCCTCCTGACCTCCAACTCCTGCGGTTACTTCCAGGAACAAATCATTTTCATCTGTTTCTTCTGATGCTTCAACTGGTTCTTTCTTTTTATAACACAGAGTTATTTCATTCTCTGCAAGTTTCCTTAAATCTTCATCCTCATCATGCAGCAAGTGCTCGGTCTCCTGCAGCTCCTGTTCCTTCTCGTTCAGCAGCTTGACCACCGCCAACAACTCATGCCTCCTGACCTTCAAATGGGCTTCAGACCCCGCCTGGCGCTTGAGAAAGGTCTGCAAGGGCCCGCCCCAGGTGAACAGCCTCTCCAGCGGCAGGCTACCGCAACTCAGGGGCCCAGGGGGCTGGGCCAACGGCCCCTGTGGGGCCAGAGCCACCAGGCAGTGCCCTCAGCAAGTTTTATATCACACTGTGCAGTTTGATCTACAAGCCAGTCGATGGTGCTTATAGGTAAGAGCTGGTGCAGCCAGTGTGGCTGGGTATATACTTGATCCTTGTTTATGGGCAGAAGCTCTGTTGCCCTAGACAATGAACTGATTCGTGGAATGCATAGTGGCCTGAGCTCCCTGCTCAGCCCCTGGGGGGAGGTGGTGCTCATTGGGGGTACACCTACAGGTTCTGTGATGGCAGGCACAAGCACCTGTGCTGAGGGAGAATCCAGTAGGTGACCACCAAGCACCCAGAGATGTGCCTAGGTGTAGAGCTGGAAAACTTCCTCAGTTCCCTGTTCTCTGTATGGTGATGGGGGGCAGCCTAACTCTAATCCAGGAGAGTGGATGTTCCAGATGCCTGGAGATCCGCCTGGTGTGTAGTGGAGAGGACTCCTCTGCACCAGGATCTCTGCACAGAAACAGTGGGGCAGGTCAGGCTGCTTATCAAGTTGAGTGGGTGTTCCAAATAGCTGGAGATCTGTCTGAGTGTGGAGGAGAGAGGGCCCCCTGCACCAAGATCTCTGCACAAGAGGGGTGAGGAGACTCAGGCTGCTGATCTGGGCAAGCAGGTGCTCTGAATGCCTGGAGATCTGCCTGGGCGTAGAGCAGTGAGGACCCCGTTGCACCATAGTCTATGTCCAGGAGGGATGGGGCAGCTTAGGCTGCTGGTCCAGGCCAAATGTGCTCTGAATGCCTGGGCTTCTGTCTAGGGTGGAGTGGAGAGGGCCCTGCTACACCACGATCTCAGAGGAGCAGTCTGGGCACCCAGCAATGGCACATGCAGGCGGGTTCCAGGTTGCCAAGATGGCCCTGGCTGAAGTCTTGCTGCCCACATAAAACTGCAGCTGTAGCAGCTTTCCTCTTGCCCCAGACCTGTGATGGGGGAGAACATAATTCTAACACTTACTGCTGAGGCACTTGCCACATTTCTGACTGTGGAGACTCCTACCCCACTCCAGAGCAGGTGCTCCAATCTCTTACCCAAGACTAAAATGCCTGTGCAGTCATGCTACTGGTCAGCAAAGGATGGGTGACTTTGCATGCACCTAGATTAAAAATGGCATCCTGATCTCAGTCCTGAGTCTGGGAATATGTCTGTGACTTTTCCCATTCACATTCCTTCACGGTGGCTTCAAACCTCTCCCCAAGTTAGTTCCACGGCTTGAGAGAAACAAAGTGCTCTACCTCGGCCTGTCTTTCTCGGATCCCCATGGAAAGGTGACTTACAGAGCGGGGTTCTCTGCCTCTCTCACGTACTGAGGCTTCGCTCACTTTGATCAGCCATACTCTGTCATGGGGGCTGTTGGCCGGTGTTCTCCTCCCTGGGATTTGGAATGTCCTTCACAATTCTGGTGGATTCCCATTTTCCTTCTTGAATTAAGCTCACAGAGTTGATCCTTATGCACTGCCTTGCTGTTTCCAAGTGGCTGAGCACACACTAAAAGCCTTTAATCCACCATCTTGAGAAAAACATTGTCTTTTCTTACAAGGACGTAAGTCGTATGTCCTTATATGTCCATTGTAAGTCATGGATTTAGGGCTCACTCTAATCCAGTATGACCTCTTTTTAGCTAAATATATATGCAAGGGCTGTATTTCCAAATAAGGTCACATTCTGAGGATCTGGATGAATGTAAACTTCAAGTAAACTTTCTTGACTTCAGGGGCCATGTGCATAAATAAGTATGTGAATAGGTGTGTGTGTGTGTGTGTGTGTATGTGTTTGTGTATTGGGTGTGGGTGGGAAGTTGTTGGAAGACTGAGACGTGGGGGTATCCCACTACAGCCATTTAAAACACTATTCTGAATATATATATAAAAGCTGAGCTGCTGTAACTGGGCTTGCAGGCTACCAGTTTGGGATCCTTCTTGGGCCAGAGAAACACATTTGAATTTATTCCAAGTGAAATTAAGTCATGGAGACTCTGGTTGCTAGAGGGAGGGGGTAGATGGGGGGAGGGACTGGATTGGAAGGGAGCCTGCATGGAGGTAAGTACAACATCAAGGACGTTTCTCTAATTGTCCAGGCATAGTATGGAATACTTTAAAAGACAGGAGCTTGGAAAGTAAGTGTATTTAATTGCAGTTTAAATAGATGCCAAGAACACCTTGGAGATAATTCAAAAAAACTTTATTCGTATATCAGATCACATCTTTGTGGGTTATCTGTAAAACGACAGTGACTAGTAATATCTTCTAGTAAATTTCCAATATATGCCAGAAGGTGGCAGCATTGTCAAACAGCAGGATGCTTGGTGCTGCCTGCCACTCTCCTTTATATGCTTTGGGACCTACTGCATTCAAGGCCATCTCCTCTCTCTCACCCCCGCCCTCCTTGCTGGGTTAACATGGCGTGGGCTGGGAGAAGTGGGGCATCAACAGGGGGCCTAACACTGGTCTCCTTTTATATTAATATCCTCAGAATAGAACCTCCTTAAAACACTACGTTGATTGTATTAAATGTTTCCGTTAAAAATCTCTGGGAGGTAAGACCAGAATGACGAGGAACTTAGAACAATTTCCCATATTTCAGAAAAGCCATGCCTTGGTAAAATGTCAGCTGCTTATGCTAGGATCATTATGGATTCTGTGATAAATCTGATTGTCTCATGCTGAGCAAAGACCTGGGTTGGGAGTTTCAAACATTTTTCCAGAAGCAGAGAAATATTATCTCTAAATAAATTCAGCCAGGCAATTAAACTCTTTCAAAACATTGGAATCTTGATTAACACATAAGAAAGCAGGGGTGGTGAGAATCTTGGGCTTCATTATCTTGGTGGATACAAAGGTCGTCTTCATTTAAAAGACTGTTTTGATTAGGGTGGCAGGGCTAACCAAAAAAACCTGGGTTTGGAGTTGGGCCGATCCCTAACTCTGCAACCTCCAGTAAATAATTCAAAATCTTTGAGCTTCATTTTTCTCATTGCATTGGATTGCTCTTGACATAAATTAAATAGTATATATGAAGAGCCTAGTATAGCGCTAGCACATAGTTGATGCTCAACAAGCTTTCCTTGAATGAATGGAACTAACAGCAGAGCAATATTGAGTTTTAGAGGCCTGCTGTGTGCCTGATACTGTGGTCGTGGCGAGACTCAAAAGCACCAAATGGAAAGAAGAGAAGAAAATATGATTCTCTGATCTGGGACATTTAAATTACTATTTTTAATTTTTAGATCTTGGGCAATTGAACACATTTGAAACTGCCCCCTGGCTCTGGAGGGGGGTGACAAGTAACTGAGATGCCAGGCCACATGCCACTTTTCTTACATACCTCACAGCATGCAGCAGAGGACACAATATCAACTCTGGAAACTGAGCCATTAGAAAGAAAGGAAAGCATGAGTATGTCTTTGATTTGAATACAGGTAGTCATCTCATTACCTGAGGTTCGAGGGAGGGCAAATCTTCCCTTTAATCTCTACCGGCTTTATTGTCAGGGAACAAGACAGGCACTTGCTGCCATTATTCACCATCTCTTATTTGAGGACACTTACTTAGCCTGTGCTCAAACAGATAGTCTAATAAGATGCTTGAGGGAGAGAGGGTGTGTGTGAACGTGAACGTGGAAAATGGTGGCCCCAAGGTCTTCCTCTTGAGCTTTCTCAGGCTAGCCGAGGACAGGAGCAATCACCACAGCTCAAGTTAGAAAGGGGCTGAAGGGTTAACTTGTTCAACTGGCCTTGTATTCTCAAATTCCTTTTATGATTGCCTCAGGAACACTTCAAGAAAAACTCCAAGTAGAGCTTGAGATCTTGGTACCCTGTGCCACCTTGCAATGCCTTTTTCTTCTCAGGAGAAGCTGGGCATCTCAAACTATGCCCTTTGTCAATTGTTCTTTCTTTGAATACTTCAAGGCCCTGCATTCCTTCTACATGTGGCTCCCTCCCACCCTGGTAACGGAGGAGGATTATGTGAATTCGAATAACATTTTTTTCCATAATTTCCAATAGTTCCTTTTTGGATAATCATGCTGTCTAATGCTTTTTTGCTAAAAGTATCATTTTATTGAAGAATTATACTTCTGTTTCTGTGCGTGAACATATATAGATTTCTATAAAAAATCAGGAACCGGCTGGGTGCAGTGGCTCACGCCTGTAATCCCAGCACTTTGGGAGGCTGAGGTGGGCGGATCGTGAGGTCAGGAGATCAAGACCATCCTGACTAACATGGTGAAATCCCGTCTCTACTGAAAATACAAAAAATTAGCCGGGTGTGGTGGTGGGCGCCTGTAGTTCCAGCTACTTGGGAGGCTGAGGCAGGAGAATGGCGTGAACCCGGGGGGCGGAGCTTGCAGTGAGCCGAGATTGCGCCACTGCAGTCCAGCCTGGGCAAGAGAGCGAGAGTCCATCTCAATAAAAAAAAAAAAATCAGAAACCAGCTTGTCATTAAGTGAGTTGTTACTCATTGTTTATTGGATGCATACAAGGTACCAGGAATACAGGAGTGAATAAGACAGAAAACTCGCCCTTCAGGAGTTTGTATTTTAATAAGCTGTCATCTCACACAAGGTGAAAGAAGATTGTATTATCTATTGCATAACAAATTGTTATTGTATTATTTGTTGTATTATCAATACAGCCTATTGATAAATAAATAGATTGTATTATCTATTGCATAACAAATCACCCCCCAAAACATAATGGCTTAAAATAATAAACATTTAACTTGTATTTTCCTCTTTCTGCTGTTTAAGAATTTGGGAATGGCCTACCTGGCTGGTTCTGACTTAGGGTCTTACGTGTGACTGCAGTTGGATGTTGGCAAAGGCTGTAGTCAGCTGAAAGCTGAAGTGAGGCTGGAGAACCTGTTTTGAAGATGGCTGTCTCACATGGCTGTAAGCAGGAGGCCTTAGTTCCTAACCATGTGGCCTCTCCATAGATGGCTTGAGTACCCTCACAACATGGAGGTTGGCTTTCTTCAGAGTGAGTGATTGCCTCAGGATACAGCAAGCCTACCTTTCCCCAGAGGCCATGATTGCCTCAGGATGCAAAAGCAAGTTTTGTGCCCACATATTAACTAATTAGTTAATTCAACAAGTATTTATTGAACACCGACTATTTGCTAGAAGTTCCAGCATTGAAACATCCCTCATTCTTTCCTCACTGAGAGTTTGGAAAAAGTAAAAATACTTTCAGCTTAGTTAAAAATTGGAAGGACTAGAGTAGTAGTATTTTCTAGAGTCATTCATAGAGAAATAAACCATCTAACCAAGGTAGGGGTGCAATCCAACCAGTTGCAGATAAACAGTGCAATTGTATTTGATTCAAGTGTGCTCTGGGTCTCTTTTTATTTTGGAAATCATTGTGCTTTTGGAATGGCTGCCTAGCAACCAGGGCTTTGCTCAGTTCACACCAGGAGTGTTTGAGCAGAGTTGCTCAATAGCATTAAAATTCACTGGGTTTCCCAAGCAGTAGAAAAACTGCTAGATGCAGCCGAGTGTGGTGGCTCATGCCTGTAATTCCAGCGTTTTGGGAGGCCCAGGCGGGCGGATCACGAGATCAGGAGTTCGAGACCAGCTTGACGGGATGGTGAAACCCTGTGTCTACTAAAAATACAGGAAAAAAAAAAAATTAGCTGGGCGTGGTGGTGCGTACCTGTAATACCAGCTACTCAGGACACTGAGGCAGGACAATTACTTGAACCCAGGAGGCGGAGGTTGCAGTGAACCGAGATTTCGCCACTGCACTCCAGCTTGGGTGACAGAGAGAGACTCCATCTCACAAAAAAAAAAAAAGAAAAGAAAAGAAAAGAAGAAAACTGCTAGATGTTGAGCCTGTATGGCCACCTAGCAGTGCAGAGGATGAGTGTCAAGGTCGGAAGACCTTGCAGGGGGGGAGGTGTAGAATTTTTCTAGGTTGGGAGGAAGGATGTACAGGCACGATGGTAGTTTTACGCATGGTTGGCTAACAGCGGCATGATTCACATCTAAGAATAGATAACATTTGTTTGAAAATGTTCTTGGTGTTTGCTTTCAGCGATGCTTACACTGAAATGGGAATGACACAGAAAAATAGAATGTGGTGAGTATGTCCCTCTTGTTTGTGAACATTCTACAGTTTTGTGATTAGCAGCTTTCAATTTTAGAACTCTGGCACATAGATCATTCAAATCAACTTACTTCTCAAAATTTGCACTGGCCCCAAACAAAAACATATGACTAGAATCCTTTTTAAAAATGGATTTTGAAAAAAGTTAAATCCATCTGTATGCAAGACTATGCTATATGTGGTCTTGGACCCTGGGTTAAGTGCTGTTGAAGTGAGAAGGACATTGTTTGGCATTTGCCATTCATTCATTCATTTATTCAACAAATATTAAAGGTACAATTTTCCAGGCACTCTGTTAGGCATTGGAATATAGACATCAATAAAATAGACACATTCGCTGTGCTCATAGTGTTACATTCTAGTGGGACTCATGACATATGAGAAAGAGAGAAAAACTCACATACCTCTCCTGGGGCAGTAGAAAGGCCAAAGGACTCCAGCAGGTGAAATAAGGATTTTGACAGCTACACAGGAAACTCAGAGCTGCCAAATTCTGCCTTCCTGGATGCTTTTCTGTGAATCCCATCCATGACAGGTGAATTCTTATGTAACAGACTTGTTTATAAGCTACACCAACCCAAGGTGTCCAACTGGGCTACCAGAAATAAAACTGTAACACCTTCACTCACCCACATTGATTATTCGTTAAAGCTTCACCTCTTTCAAAATCTCTCCCACTCATTCAAGGAGGGCTCTGAAATTTTTTCACACATGCTTGCAAATTGCTATTCCCTAGAGCACTGTAGGGCTTCTAGTGAGGTGTCATTGAAGACTCATGAACAGTGGGAAGAAATAATCAAATGTATCTTTAAGATTAATTTGCAAACAGGGAATAGAGTGATGTAAGGTGGAATGAAATCGGAATTAATTTCGAATTAATCGAAATTAATTAAGAAGCATACTGGAAGGATATTTTATATGTTTTTATTTTTTTTTGGCCAACTAGCTCTCCTTTCTCAGTTTAGTTCTTCAATTCTGCTTTGGGGGACCATCTTTTCCACTCTTAGTCATTGTGATTTGGGTGGGGCTAACCTAACCCCCACTCTGGGGGTGGGGTTAGTGAACTAGCTCTGGCCGAGGAGAAAACATACAGCACATTGTTCCAAAACCACAACAATTGTTCCAAAACCACAACAATCATTCATGGAATGTTTGCTGGAACCATGAGTGAGGCCTCTTACCAATGGGGTTGCCAGTTGGTAGGATGCAAACCCAAAGCTCTGTTTGCTATTACATAAGAAAACCTGACTGAGAGTGCTGTCAAGTCAGACAGAACTAGAGCAGTGATATGGAGAGTGATATTTGGTAATAATGAGGACCTTGATCCAGCCCTGTCTGAAGTCTAATTTTCAGTTACATTTTCCCACAAATTATTATCTTTATTAGAGGTGATTTGAGTTGGAATTTCTACCATTTCCACAAGAAGATCCTGGGGGAATACACTGGAATATTGAGCAGTATCAAGGCTTTAACACTAACAGTTGTAAAGTACTTAAAATTGGGGATGCCTCTGAGAAGGATTACAAAAAGATGTGGTAGATGAAGGGGAGAAGAGTAAGGCGGTAGGATTTGCCAGCTTTAGCCAGATGATTAAGAAGATGGTGCTATCTGTTCTTAATAGAAACAAAGAAGTCAGGAAAATGATTTGGAGTAAGGCAAAGGGGTGGGAGTGAAATCTACTGTAGACATGTTGAGTTCCTACTGATAGCTGGGCATCTAACCTAGTAGTTGAAAATTTGGGACCAAGTCAATGCAGAGAGACCATTTCTACAGTGGGAGGCAATAATTAAAAATGATGTGCCAGTTAAATCATGAAGGGAGAACCTGATGAATACAGAAGAAGAATGGGCCATTGGAAGACCCAGGTTTAGGATTCAAGAAGAAAATGTGAAACCAACAAAAATGGTTTCTTGTCCCAGTGCCTTTGCATGTGGGACCTTGATCCCCTGAGATCCACTACTCTTATGTCAGTCACTTCTTTAAGAGAGTTCAGATAGAACTTCTTCTAGCCTATCTTCTCTGCCTGTCCATCTTGTGCACCTGAGGTTGGGCTTCCCAGTGTCTATTTCAGTTTCCCACTGCACTTATCCCATTTTATTTTCACTATATCTCTGAGTCTGCTTCTGCAACAGGCTTGGCTAGAATTTGAAACCAAATCTTCCTGATTCTAGAAGGCATGCTTTTCCCACTATGCTTTGCTGTGATGATTTTTAGCCTACCTACAGTAGGACAATTGAAAACACCAATGAGATGATGTATATGAAATTGCTTTGGAAACTATAAATTAACATGTAAGCATAAGCTGACATTACTATTGCAAATCTGTTACTGACTATATATTTGTGTGCGTTTAAGGTGACATTATTGTAAATGTAGATAGTATATGTACACATGTACATTAACATGTAATATGTAATAAAGCATGTGTATATATACAGATAGAATAACATTAATATTTTATGTCTGTGGAATTATTCTTACATGTTATATTTATGTGGGTGTGAATGTGTGTATATTTATTACAGTACTCAGGAGACAATCAAGTTATTGGCTTTTAAAATGTACTCTATTAAATGAGAATTTAGAAAAAAAAAGAATTTTTCTGATATGTCCTGATACCAGTATTGTAAATACTCAAATTCATAATCTTGAATGTTGATAATAATAGTAATTATTTGCTACACGTGGATTTGTGGTCTTTAGCCTACAAAGGATGATCACAAGCACTATTCTATCTGTTCTCACCAAAACACTGTGAGGGTATCTGATTTGTATATTGGGACGTATTGGCTTTGATGTTTGGCAGACTAGGGCTTCTACTCTGGATCCTGTCTACTTTCTAGCTTGGTTCTTTTGAGCACATTATAATAGTTACATGATTGAGTGTCTTTTCTGTTCATATTCTTTTACATATTGTTTCTCATTTTTCATAGGGACTCCTAAATGGTAGATAGTGTTCCCATTTATGGATGAGAATACTTATTATTGGAGTAGTTATGTGACTTGGATATTTATTTATTTATTTATTTATTTATATTTTTGAGATAGAGTCTCCCTCTGTCACCCAGGCCGGACTGCAGTGGAGTGATCTCGGCTCACTGCAAGCTCCGCCTCCCGGGTTCACACCATTCTCCTGCCTCAGCCTCCCAAGTAGCTGGGACTACAGGTGCCCGTCACCACGCCTGGCTAATTTTTTGTATTTTTAGTAGAGATGGGGTTTCACTGTGTTAGCCAGGATGGTCTCGATCTCCTGACTTCATGATCTGCTCGCCTTGGCCTCCCAAAGTGCTGGGATTACAGGCGTGAGCCACCGCACCTGGCTGATATTTATTTATTTATTTATTTATTTATTTATTTATTTATTTACTTAGAGATGGAGTCTTGCTCTGTTGCCCAGGGTGGAGGGAAGTGAAGTGATATTGGCTCACTGCAACCTCTGCCTCCTGATTTCAAGCGATTCTTGTGCCTCAGCCTCCTGAGTAGATGGGATTACAGATGCACACCACGACATCCAGCTAATCTTTGTATTTTTAGTAGAGACAGGGTTTCACCATGTTGGCCAGGCTTGTCTCAAATTCCTGGCCTCAAGTGATCTGCCTGCCTCAGCCTCCCAAAGTTTTGGGATTACAGGCGTGAGCCACTGTGCCTGGCCATTTGAATCTTTTAAAAATGTATTGAGTTATTTTATGGACCAAAATAAAATCTACCTTCGTAAGTATTCCTCGTACTCTTGGAAAAAAATGTGTATTATGCTTATACAGAGTGGTGAATTCTATAAATGTTAATTTGGTCAAATTAGTTGACAGTATTGATCAAGTCTTCAGTTTCCTTACCAATCTTCTGTCAATTTGTTTGATTAATTACTGAGTTAGTGATATTGAAATCTTAGACCATAGTTGTCAATTTTTCACATCTCTTTTTGGTTTTATCAGTTTTTACTTCATGTATTTTGAAATTCTATTATTAGGTGTATAAACATTCAAAATTGTTATGTTTTCTTGAATTTGTCTCTTATTATGAAATGAACATTATTATCTGTGGTAATATTATGTCTTCTGAAGTCTATTTTGTTTGAATTTAATATAGCCAAATACATCGTTCTTTTTAAAGTTTTTTTTTAAAATTATACTTTAAGCTCTGGGATACATATGCAGAACATGCAGGTTTGTTACATAGGTATACATGTGCCACGGTGGTTTGCTGCACCCATCAACCTGTCATCTACATTAGGTATTTCTACTAACGCTATCCCTCCCCTTGCCCCCCACCTCCCGACAGGCCCTGGTGTGTGATGTTCCCGTCCCTGTGTCCATGAGTTCTCATTGTTCAACTCCCATTTATGAGTGAGAACATGTGGTGTTTTGTTTTCTGTTCCTGTGTTAGTTTGCTGAGAATGATGGTTTCCAGCTTCATTCATATCCCTGCAAAGGACATGAACTTATCCTTTTTTATGGCTGCATATTATTCCATGGTATATAAGTGCCACATTTTCTTTATCCAGTCTATTGTTGATGGGCATTTGGGTTGGTTCCAAGTCTTTGCTATTGTGAATAGTGCTGCAGTAAACATAGGTGTGCATGTGTCTTTATAGTAGAATGATTTATAATCCTTTGGGCATATATCCAGTAATGGGATTGCTGGGTCAAATGGTATTTCTGGTTCTAGATCCTTGAGGAATCTCCACACTGTCTTCCACAATGGTTGAACTAATTTCACTCCCACCAACAGTGTAAAAGCGTTACTATTTCTCCACATCCTGTCCGGCATCTGTTGTTTCCTCACTTTTTAATAATCACCATTCTACCTGGCATGAGATGGTAGTATCTAATTGTAGTTTTGATTTGTATTTCTCTAATGACCAGTGATGAGATGATGAGCTTTTTTTCATATGTTTGTTGGCCATATAAATGTCTTATTTTGAGAAGTGTCTGTTCATATCCTTTGCCCACTTTTTGATGTGGTTATTTGATTTTTTTTGGTAAATTTGTTTAAATT
This sequence comes from Chlorocebus sabaeus, assembly GCF_047675955.1. Classification (NCBI taxonomy): domain Eukaryota; kingdom Metazoa; phylum Chordata; class Mammalia; order Primates; family Cercopithecidae; genus Chlorocebus; species Chlorocebus sabaeus. Next base: position 133,510,872 of record NC_132911.1, on the reverse strand, counting down.
CCTTGTAGATTCTGTATATTAGCTCTTTGTTAGATGGATAGATTGCAAAATTTTTCTCCCATTTGGTAGGTTGCCTGTTTACTATACTGATAGTTTCTTTTGCTGTGCATAAACTCTTTAGTTTAATTAGATCCTATTTGTCAATTTTGGCTGCTTTTTGCCATTGCTTTTGGTGTTTTAGTCCTGAAGTCTTTGCCCATGTATATGTCCTGAATAGTACTGACTATGTTTTCTTCTAGGATTTTTATGGTTTTAGGTCTAACATTTAAGGCTTTAATCCATCTTGAGTGAATTTTTGTATAAGGTGTAAGGAAGGAGTCCAGTTTCAGTTTTCTGCATATGGCTAGCCAGTTTCCCCAACACCATTTATGAAATAGGGAATTCTTTCCCTATTGCTTGTTTTTGTCAGGTGTGTCAATGATCAGATTGTTGCAGATGTGTGCTGTTATTTCTGAGGCCTCTCTTCTGTTCCACTGGTCTCTCTCTCTATATATTTTGGTACCAGTACTATACTGTTTGGGTTACTGTAGCCTTGTAGTATAGTTTGAAGTCAGGTAGCGTGATGCCTCCAGCTTTTTCTTTCTTTTTTTTCTTAGGATTGTCTTGTCTATATGGGCTCTTTTTTGGTTCCATAGGAAATTTAAAGTAGTTTTTTTCTAATTCTGTGAGGAAAGTCAATGGTAGCTTGATGGGGATAGCATTGAATCTCTCAATTACTTTGGGCAGTATGGCCATTTTCACAGTATTAATTCTTCCTATCATGAGCATGGAATGTTTTTCCATTTGTTTGTGTTCTGTCTTATTTCCTTGAGCAGCGGTTTGTAGTTCTCCTGGAAGAGGTCCTTCATATCACCACTGATCCCACAGAAATACAAATGACCATCAGAAAATACTAGGAACACCTCTGCGCAAATAAACTAGAAAATCTAGAAGAAATGAATAAATTCCTGGACACATATACCCTCCCAAGACTAAACCAGGAAGAAGTCCAATCCCTGAATAGACCAATAACAAGTTCTGAAATTGAGGCAGTAATTAATAACCTACCAACCAAAAAAAAAAAAAAAAAACAAAAACAAAAACAAAAAAAAAACCCAGGACCAGAAGGATTCACAGCCAAATTCTACGAGATGTAAAAGATAAGCTGGTGCCATTCCTTCTGAAACTATTCCAAAGAATAGAAAAAGAGAGGTTCCTCCCTAACTCATTTTATGAGGCCTGCATTATTCTGATACCAAAACCTGTCAGAGACACAACAACAACAAAAAATTTCAGGCCAATATCCCTGAAGAACATCAACGTAAAAATCCTTAATAAAATACTGGCAAACCACATCTAGCAGCACATCAAAGAGCTTATCTACCACGATCAAGTCGGCTTCATGCCTGGGATGCAAGGCTGGTTCAACATATGCAAATCAATAAATGTAATCCATCACATAAACAGAACCAATGACAAAAACCACATGATTATGTCAACAGATGCAGAAATGCCTTCAATACAATTCAACACCTCTTTATCCTAAAAACTCAATAAATTTGGTATTGAAGGAATGCATCTCAAAATAGTAAGAGCTGTTTATGACAAACCCACAGCCAATCTCAAACCGAATAGGCAAAAGCTGGAAGCATTCCCTTGAATACTGGCACAAGACAGGGATGCCCTCTCTCACCACTCCTATTTAGCATAGTGTTGGAAGTTCTGGCCAGGGCAATCAGGCAAGAGAAAGAAATACAGGGTATTCGAATAGGAAGAGAGGAAGTCAAGTTGTCTCTGTTTGCAGATGACATGACTGTATATTTAGAAAACCCCATTATCTTGCCCCAAATCTCCTTAAGTTGATAAGCAACTTCAGCAAAGTGTCAGGATGCAAAATCAATGTGCAAAAATCACAAGCATTCCTATACACCAATAACAAATAGAGAGCCAAATCATGCGTGAACTCCCATTCACAATTGCTACAAAGAGAATGAAATACCAAATGCATCTGTCTTTTGATTGGTATTAATACATTATATCTTTTCTTACCTTTTTGTTTTTAATCTGTCTCTTCATATTTAAAGTACTTTTCTTGTAGAAAGCATATAGTTATGTCTTGCTTTTTCCCACATTCTGAAAATCTCTGCCTTTTATTTGGGATATTTAGACCACTTACATTTAATGGGATTCTTGATATGGCATGTTTAAGTCTATCATCTTGCCACTTTTTTAAAAAGTTGCCCATATGTTGTTTCCTTTTTCTTGCCTACTTTTGGAATGCATATATATATTTTTAAATTCCTTTTTATCTTTTTTGTTGGCTTATTTGCTGTAACTCTGTATTGTTATTTTATAAGTTGCTTTAGGTTCAAGTAATATTATACTACTTCATGTACAGTATAAAAAACTTACAATAGCATAATCTATTTTTCTCCTTACAACCTTATGATATTTTTGACATATATTCTACTTGTACCTGTGCTATAAAACTTGTACTACGTTGTTATTATTTTTGCTTAAACAGATTAGTTTGCCTAAAGACATTTAAATAATAAAAAATCTTATATGTTTACTCATGCAGTTGCCACTTACAGGGCTATTAATTCAATTGTGTAGAGCCACATTTCCATCTGATATCTTATTCCTCCTGCCTAAATGATGATGTCTTTTTGTATTTCTTGTAATGCAGCTTTGCTGGTGAATGCATTTGTTTAGTTTTCATATATCTGTAAAAGTTTTTTGTTTTGACTTTTAGTTTGATTTTGAAACTCATTTAAGCTGGGCGTAGAATTCTAGGTTGATAGTTTTTCTTTCAATACTTGTACTCAGGGTTTTGAGATTCTTATTCTGTGGGTTTTCAGATTTCATCAAATTTGGACATTTTAGAGAAATATTTCCCCTAATTTTTTTTCTGTCTCCTATCACCTCCTTTAGGGACTCTAATTACCTTGTTTGATGCTGGATATTTCTGTGTTCCTATATTATAGAGTCTTGTTCTGGGACACAGTTAAGTTACTTGGAAACAGATTTTTTGAAGTGTTGCTTTTATGTCTTTTTTATAGGCTGGGTCAGAACAGTGTTTAGTCTAGGACTGATTATTTTCCACTACTGAGTTAAGAAGACCCTCTGAGTATTCTATCTACTGCCCAGAAAATCATAAGGCTTTCACATCTAGTTTGGGGAAGAGACACTGTTTATGACCCTGTGTCATAATATTTATATTAATTTAGTGGTTTCTCTGAGAATTACAATATACATACCTAAATGTTCACATTCTATTTAGAGTTAATATTTTAACACTTCAGGTAAAGCATAGATGCCTTACCATCATCCAGGTCATTTTATCCTTATCCTTGGTGTTATAATTGATATGTATATTATGTCTATTACATTGGAGACCTCCCAGACAATGTTAGAATTTTTGCTTTCAATAGTTGTACATATTTTTAAGAATTTAAGAGAAGAAAAATAATCTATTTATCAAGTTATTTACATTTATGCCACTCTTCTTTTAATTCTGAAGTTTTCTTCCTTTTGATATAATTCCTCTTCAGCCTGAAGAACTTCCTTTTTTTCAAGCAGATCTGCTGATGACAAATCCTCTCAGCCATCTTTCATCTGAGAATGTCTTTATTTCAGAAGATTTTGGTCATATAATTATAAAATCTGTGTGTTTATTTACTGAAGATTTTTAAATTTAAATTGACTTCTTATTTTGGAGGAAGAAATTTAGACAAAATGAAAATTGAAATCACTACCATAAATGGAAAATCAGTATCACTTGCTATAGATAGATGACAACAATAAGATACACAGTGAAAACAAAACATTATTAAAGTCTCTTTTGCCTCCCAGGCACTGGTCATGAAAGAAGCTCTCTTTGTAACAAGTTCCCTTTAAGAAACACTGGTTGGATGAATGGATGGATGGAGGAATGAATGAATTAATAAATAAAAACAGACTATTTCTGTCTTTTTATTCATTGAATAAAGATTTACTAAGCCCGCATTCTGTGGTGGGCCCTGAACTATCTCTGGAGCTGCAATAATCATGGGACAGACGAGGTTTAGGCTCTCCCAGCACTGACAACTCAGTGTGAAGGAGTGGATCCAACCTTTACCTGAGAGTGGGCTTTGATGGGTGAAAGCTTGGGTAAGCGGCACACTTGAAAAGATGTAAAATGGAAAGGTTGTGAGAAATGAAGCTCTGTCGCCAATTGCTTCAGGCTGTCACTCCCTGTCTGCAGCATCCTGGGTTTTTCTCCCCTGCAGCTTGACCTCAGCTGAGATGGGTAGTGTTTGCTGCTTCCTGTGATGTTTGGAATCATCTCTTAGTATTATAACTGTCTGCTCCAAACATCTTTACTTAGCATTTAGTGAAAGCCCGACCTTTTTCCACCCAAGGCCATTAGTTATATCAGTGGGCTCTGTGTGTGCTCTTAGTCAGAATAAATCCCCCCTGAGTCAGGGGCAATAGATCATGGGCTCCATCATTTATGGCCTATAAATTAAAGGGTGGTTGGGAAATCTGGCTTCTGTGCCTGGCTGCTCACTCCTTAGATACACAGTGTCACTCTTTTATTGGTGGATGTTGGGGGGAGGCTGTTTGGTCTCCTTCTGAACCCCCTGAAAGACAGTATTTACTGGCTATGGAAATACCTTTACCGCATGTTTATTTCTTTGAGACACTCTGCCTCAAGCTCATTGGATCCTTGTTCTTGTCTCTGTCCAGAGCTGTCTGGGCATTTAATGGCCTTGGGTGGTATGCTCTCCACATTTCCAAGGCTCCTCAGTGACAGCAGAATAGGCTTTTAAAAGTCTCACCACACCCAGAGTGTTTGGGGTTTCATAATGGCAAAGTGTGGCTGTCTTCTGCACTCTGGAGGTTGCATGCCTGAGACAGGGCGTTCCTCCCTTTCCACTGAGGCCACAAGGCTCCATTGATGACTGGGACTGTCCCCTCCTTGCTCCTTGAGAGCCTCAGCAGCACTCTTGGGGCTCCTGCCTCCCCATGGCCTGTCGCATCACCTTTGAAACCAGACGCATGGCTGTGAAGTTGTAGGTTTCAGGATGGCTTTGCTGTTGTAGGGAGATTGTTCTCAGAGACATCTCTGTCAGGTTCAGCTCTTGGAGCATTGTGCTGTCTCCATATTTGGAATGAAATACTGTCGTGTAAAGCAGTTCTAGCATGTTTCTGTTTACTCCATAGAGAGCTCATGAGGATCCAGGGAGGAGTGAAGAGCAAAAGTGCGTGAGTCTGTTGCATTCAAGGGATTGCAGAGTTAAAGGAATAGCAAAGATCACTGGTCCCATCGTTTACCAGAGGCCAGCATCCTCACCCCAACATCCCTGACAGGTGCACATCCAGCTTTAGTCTGAATGTGCTGTACCCTGCCTGGATCCCAGCCTTGGTGAGCTCTTCACTGCCAGCTGGAACCTCTCAGCCTCATCTTTGTCTCCCCTCATGCCAAGCTCTGAGCCTCCCTGCTGTCCCAAGGCATGAAAGTTTTAAGAAACTCTAGATGGGTCAAATGAAACTTAATTTCAGGTCCCACTTGGGTTGCCTGCCTCATATTTATCATCTGTCCAGTTATCTGGTAACTGGGATAAACTTTATATTGATCCCAGCCACCTATCTCTCCCTTAGTCTCTGTGCCCAAGCCCTTGTTTTCATAACATATCTATGACTCAGCCCTGCATTGCCCTCATGGGATCTTCCTCCCCAGGATTTATAGCCTTGTCCTGGAGTTGCAGCCCAATGATTCGGGTCTTGCTGGCTGATGATGGACCTCCTAGATATAGACTTGTGTAGAGTACCACTTGCCCCTGTTTTCTTGCTGCTTTGTATTCCTGTGACGGCTGGTAACTCTTAACTAGAACCCATCATTAGGAAATAGGCCTAGCACCAGAACTGGCCTGCTAAGTTAGATGCTTTTCTGGGAATTGCAGCTTGGCCCATGCACGAAATGTTTAATTTCAAGTCTTAGACCATCCTGGAACATCCATCAGTCTGTATCATCTAACTGCAGCTAATCATGATATTCCTGTGTGCCTATTGAAAAATAAACCTCCTAAGGTAGAAATGTATTCAATGATAAAATATGTCATGTATTGAATAAGTACTACTACATGTTAGACACTTTGCTATGCATTTTTGTGTGCATTACATCCCCAAAGCCTATGAACAAGGTGTTATTATTATTCTTTATTAATTAAGTTGTTTATTTTTTGAGATAGGATCTTGCTATGGTGCCCAGGCAGGCCTCAAACTCCTGGGCTCAAGTGATCTTTGTGCCTCAGCCTCCCAAGTAGCTGGTACTATGGATGTGTGCCATCATGCCAGGCCCTTTGCCCTTTTATTATTATTTCTAGTAGCATGCAGTGACTCTTCAGAGCACAGGCACTATAACTGGACTACCTGGATCAAAATTCCAATTGTGCCTGTTTTTAGTTGGGTACCTTGGACAAGCTGCTTGGTCTGTTTGTTTTTTAGTTATCTCATTCATAAAATGAGGTTAACTAATGATCACTTCAAATGATAGTATGAGGACTGAATCAGTTGATGCATTTAAAATATTTAGAACAGTGCCTAGTGGCCCAGAGATGTCAAGTAACTTGCCCAGCACACACAGTAAGTGGCACAGCTGGGACTTGCAGGAAGGACCCTTTGGTCTCTCCCTTTATATCTCATTGTGCCCCCTCATCAGCCTTGAAACCCCTGGGTTTGGGCTGGGTCACCCCTTAGATGGTAATTCTTCGCAATGATCAGCTTTGCTTTCCTTGGTCTTCAACTCGTCACCCTTCATGTGTAAAGACCATGTTATTAATCTGCTTGTCAAGAAAAACAGTCTCTGTGTTGTCCTAGCTAAGAGAATGGAACTGACTTTTGGAATACCGGGATCTGGTAGGAGGATCTGCCACTTCCCAGATGAGTGATTTTTGGTAAATCAACAAATCTCTTCCACCTTCAGTTTTCCCATCTGTAAAAGAAAGAGAATAAACTCTACCTTGCAAGCCTGCCGTGAATTCAATTAGACGACATGGATAAGAGAGTGGATGTGAAGTAATTTTGTTAATATCAGTTTTCTCATTTGTCAGGTGGCATGATTGTACATGCATGTAAAGATCAAGTGAAAAAGTTCACGTGAAGAGCTTAGCATACCACCTGTCACAGAGTAACTACTCAAGAAATGCTACGGTCATCATCATCACCAACACCAGTAAGATGTCCTAATCAAATGTAAACAAATATTTGGTTGTTTTCCTTTGATGAGGGGTTTCAGCAAACGCATCCGTCCTACACCGTTCCCTCCTGGACAAGATGATCCAGGAGGAATGCATGAACTTCTGCAAGATGGTTGCCCAGCATCAGGGCATGTAATATGGCTGTGAAGCAATTTTCTCTCTGCCTGCAGATAACTAGTCTCTAGGGGACCTCAAACCTGTGACCCTGTCTTCATTAGCCATGTGAACTTGCTGGCCTCGTCTGCCCTTGGTAATAATTCCTGCCAGGTCACAAAGAATATCTTTCCCCCATGAGCCTTGGGTTAATAGCAACCTTTGACCCTATTCACTTAAAAGGTAATAAGCAACAGAAGCATTCATTCATCCAGCAAACATTTATCAAGGGACATTCTTGAGTTTCTTAGTTCATCATGACTCAGTGTGCCTGCCGCTGACTCTTTCAGGCTGTCACATTCTTCCCGAGATAAGAACAAAGTCAGGTATTTGAATTTTCCTTGTATTTGGGCCATTCATCACCTTTTCTCTTCTCTCCACACCCAATCGAATCAGGAACTCACATTAAAAGGGCTTTGAGCTGATGACTCTGAAAAAGCCCAGGACCCTGATTCCCCTTCCTTTATGATCCCATTAGCAGGCTGATGGTGATGACCATGTGAACACACCAAACACAAGAAAGCATCACTGACAAATGCAGAACACATGTTGGCCGGTGCAAGGATGTGGCACTTCCTTTATACCAGCAGGTATACTTAATTCAGTTCAGTCCAGCAAGTTTTGGGTACGTGCCCATTTGCTCATTCATTCAATAATTCATTCATTCATCAAAATTTGAGTGTCGTATACAAGCCCTGTACTGTGCTGCATGCTAGATTGGAAACAAAAGAAATCTATAATGCTCACCCTGCTGGCATTCTAGTGAAAGATACTGTTTGCATTTGCAAAGCACCCAGAAAAAAATGCATGCATGAGGAGAAGAAAAAAATAATATTTACTTCATTTATTATGTATGCTTGCCTTCATTCATTCATTCAATTTGTTAATTACCAACTGTGTGTCATGCACATGCTAAATGCTGGTACCCAGAGATGAACAACAAAGACATAATTTCTGCCATCACAGAAACTTGGAAGACCACCTTAGATGAGATGATCAAAGAACACCACATTAAAGCTGAGACCTCTGTGGTGAGAAAGAACTAGCTTTGCCACCAGTGGCGAAAGGTCATTTCAGACAGAGGGAAGAACTTACATGAAGCCTTATTATAGGAAAGAGATTGACATTTTTGAGAAGACATTTTGAAAACAGGCTAGCAGGGTTGGAAAGTAATGATGAAGGGGAAGGATGACAAGAGATGAGGACAGAATGGGGAAGGGCCAGATAATGCAGAGAGCCTTGGCAGGCCATGATGGAAGTGTGGAGATATATAGCTATCTCCATATCTATCTATCATCTATCTATTTATCTATCCATCTATCTATCTATCATCTATCTATCTATCTATCTATCTATCTATCTATCTATCTATCAATCTATCATCTATCTTCTATCTATATATTATCTCTCTATCTATATCTGTCTCTATCAACTATCTATCATCTATCTATATCTATCATCTGTCTATCATCTATTATCTATCTGTCTATCTAGCATCTATATCTATCTATCTATCTATCTATCTATCTATCTATCTATCTATCTATCTATCTATCTATCTATATCTATCTGTCTCTCTATCAATCATCTACCTTTTGAGGCCAAAGGGAAACTTTTTAAAAGAGTTTGAAGCTGAACACTGCCATAATTCAATCTACTGTGTGCTTCTGGTGTGTCAGGAATTGTGCTAAGGACTCTGATGATAAAGTAAACAAACAATACTGAGACTCACTGAGTTTGGAAATTCACCCAATGTCATTCATCGCTTTTTCACAGTAGCAGTCAGCCAGCTGAATGTAACCAATTAATGTGTGGGATAGATAAACATTAAAAAAAAGAAGGGAGTATTCAGTGACAGCTGGAAATAGAAGCACCATGGATGGGATAAGATTTGTTCAGGACCTTCTTGGACACAGCAGGAATACTTCTGAACAGGGAGGTAGAATATACAAAGTGAAGGGGGACGTGTCAGGAAAAAAAAAGAGAATACTCCTTTCTTCATGTGTTACCTTGTTGAATCTATACAACATCTCTTTGAGGCAGGTATTATTTCCCCTATTTTCAGATGAGGAAACTGAGGCCCATAAAGGTACCTAGCCAAGGACACCTTGGCACGGCGGCATGGACCATTGTCCAGAGTTGGAAAGGTTTTCAACATCTGGCTGGTGAACCAGAGAGAAAACCAGAGAGTTCACCCACAGCTGAAGAAGACTTGGTGCTAGAAGAGGCATTTCAGCGGTTTCGTTTGCTGTTAGTTAAGGATGGCATTCCCAATTTCCATCTGGCAAGGCTTGAATAAAGGCCAGGAGTGGATCCTGTCCTAGGTCCTGTCCTAGGAGAAAACCCACTTGGCTGCATGGCCAGTGCCGAATCCACTGCCCCTGACTTCCATTCCCATGACAACTCTCAGCAATGTGAAAGATGGCCCTTCTGTGGCTAGCAGTGAAATTGCTCAGGCCTCAGAGTCCTGGTGAATATGAGAGTGTTATATTGGCTATTTTTCCCTTTCTGGGTTCTAGGAGGTTCCTTGAGGCTGAGTGTAAGAGGACTGTAACTTCTTTCTTTTGCTTCTCATCCCAAACTCCTCTCTGAGTCCTTCAGGGAGACAGACCCTTATTTGCCATTTTCTCTGCAGAACCTGGGGTGCTTTTCTCTTTGCTAAGGCAGCTCCCATAAGCAACCAATCTCCCCTCTTTACCTGGCCTAACTAACCTGGGTCTTTAGGGCTCTGGACTCAGCATTTCAGTCAGCCTTCAGGAACTGTTCCCTTGGCTGTGAACTCTGGGGCCCCTCTAAGCAGAGATGGCTTTATGAGCTTGTCCATGACTTATTCTGAGCTTAATGCTCTGCTGCCACAGTCTTAAATTCTTAGTCTTTTTATATTTGAACTTACGTTTTATAAGTGGAGTCCAATGGGACAATGAAGCACACACTTGAACAGAGGAGAGATGCACAGTGTGAGCGTCCACAGTATTTCAACATGCCATTCACATTGGGGCATTCGTGATGCCCATGAGCACAGAACTCTGGTGGACCCAGGATGTCTGGGAGATCAGCATGATTTAAAGTGTATACAAGACAGGCCATTTGAACTAGAGCTTACTTTGAGTGCCAAAGGAAGGCAATGGCATTCAAAAAAGCATGAATTTTTATTTGTACTACTTCCTTGTATTAGTCAACCACTTATGCCAAGAATGATGGTTGATGAAAAGCGAAGATAAGTTAAGCCATAGTTTTCTTTCCTTGAAGTCCTTCCTTACTCATCAGTAAACCAAAGGTAGAAAGCGTTGGTAGAATATATGTGTACCAAGAAATGTAATAAAAACATCTGTGCTGTTTCCATTGTTCTGGTAAGAATAGCTTTGTGCTGTTTCCATTGTTCTGGTAAGAATGAAATACAAACTACCAATTTTGAATTACATAATTTTGATGATTCTGCATTTGAGTTAAATACTTTTATATTTGCATTTAAAACTGGTGTGGCATAACATAAAGATGAACAGTAAAATTAATGGTACTTAGATGTTTTCCTTAGAATAATATTGAGTAACAAATACAAAACCCCCACCATGCCTAACTGAAAGGAACCATGAAAGGAAGAAAAAAAAGCTTTATATTTTAGTTTCTGTAAGGGCATGTTTTCCCTGCATTTTGAACAAGAGGTTCTATACTTTCATTTCCTATTGGGCCCTGCAGATTGTGCAGCCATCCTTGCATTCAGGGCTTATCCAATCAAATATTTTTTAGCTGCCCGATCAGCACCAGCCACATTACTCATCTGGGCATTTTTTTTTTTTTTTCTATCCAGGCTGAGAATACGGCAGAGCTTGTCTTGGTTCTTTCTATCTGATCACTGCATCCTTCCAGGCACTGGGTATCCAGAGAGAAATAGATGCAACCCCTGCTCTGGAGGAGTTTACGGCACCTTGAGGGGAAATGACAGGTAATGATGCCTGGGGAGCACAGAACGGGAGTACCACCATGTCTGGTGGAGAGAGAACACTTTATTATTAATATCCTCTATTTTCCAGAACCTAGCACAGTGCCTGGTACACAGTGAATGCTCCATAAACATTTAATAAATGAACAAATGGTGTGATGAACACAAGTGCCCTATTAACAGCTGAATACTATGGAAATTGTAGGGTGTTCATTAATGGTGGGGGAAATACATGTGGTAGAGAGAAGATGGCTTTCCAAAGGTCAGCTGGAGCAGAGCAATGTAGCCTCTCTTCTGTCCTCATGATTTTTTTTTTTCTTTTTTTTTTGAGATGGAGTCTCGCTCTGTCACCCAGGCTGGAGTGCAGTGGCGGGATCTCGGCTCACTGCAAGCTCCGCTCCTGGGTTCCCGCCATTCTCCTACCTCAGCATCTTGAGTAGCTGGGACTACAGGCCCCCACCACCACGCCTGGCTAATTTTTTGTGTTTTTAGTAGAGACGGGGTTTCACCATGGTAGCCAGGATGGTCTCGATCTCCTGACCTCGTGATCTGCCCGTCTTGGCCTCCCAAAGTGCTGGGATTACAGGCGTGAGCCACTGCGCCCAGCCTGTCCTCACGAGTTTTAACTGATCTTTTTCCTCCATGAACTTTTTGGGGAGTTGCTTCTGTACTTGTTGCATGGGGTTTGCATCTTGAGGATGAGGAATGTTGTCTAAAATCAAATGCCTGCAAGTGATTCCATCATTTCTTCCACAGATATACACTGAGTGCATGCTAAGTGCCTGGCTCCATTTTTGGACTGGGAACAGCAAGTATCTGGGCCAGGAAAGGACTTCGAAGTCATTGAGTTCAGTAGTTCTCACATATAGGCCCTCAAACTGGTGCTGCTCAGTGATGTTTTCACTGCTTTATAGAAGAGTGTGGAAAAGAGAGTGATGTTTAGAAAGCTAAGGTTATGACTTTAAAGCATTTCCTTTCTTCTGAGATCATGTTTTTCCTTTTCTTCCCTTCTGTTAAAACATGCTGTTTTTTGGTTTTTGTTTTTACAGAATGACTGCAATAGTGGATGATAATTGAATTAGTTGTAATATCCATTGTTGGCAAAAAGTTGGCAACCCTCTGTAATTCCTCTGATTTTTTTTTTTGGTGGAGAAAATTTGTATTGATCTGAGAAACAGAAAATCTGGAAAGCATCCACAGCATCCAGTTTCAATTCCTCTACACCTGAGCCCCCCCTCCAGCAGCATCACCTTGAACAGACGGTAGGAGTCATCCTTCCAAGGGCAAGGGAATTCCCTTCCTATCTGTAGAAATAATTTTTAAAATTTATTCATGTTAATTACTATTATTTCACTATAATTTCCAATATCAGGTCACTGTTCATCCATATGAATATATTGACTGATTACCTGATTGACTTTTCAACCAAGTAGAACCAATAAAATTTATTAGGCATGGTCTTAGTGCCAAGCATCCTACCAGGACCTGGGGACACAAAGATGAAGATGGCAAAATAGCCCTTCCTATATTTGAAGACAAATTCTAGGCCCCCTCTCTTCTATTCCTCCGCTTCACTCCACATTTCTCTGCATCCAATTAACCATCTCTGATCTTCAGCCCTTGATATGGTTTAGCTGTGTCCCCACCCAAATCTCATCTTGAATTGTAGTTCCCATAATCCTCACGTGTCATGGGAGGGACCCAGTGGGAGGCAATTTAGTCATGGAGGTGGTTACCCTCATGCTGTTCTCATGATAGTGAGTGAATTCTCATGATATCTGATGGTTTTATAAGGGACTTTTCCCTCTTTTGCTTGGTACTTCTCCTTGCTGCTGCCATGTGAAGAAGGACATGTTTGCTTCCCCTTCAGCCATGATTGTAAGTTTCCTGAGGCCTCCCCAGTCATGCTGAACTGTGAGTCAATTAAACCTCTTTCCTTTATAAATTACCCAGTCTCAGGTATGTCTTTATTAGCAGCATGAGAATGAACTAATACAGCCCCCTTTCATATAAGAAGGTGTTACTCTTCTACACCATTTGGGTCCATCTCCTTTGAATACCCTTCAGTTTATTTAAATTTCTCTTAAAATAGTTCCTCTGAAATTGAGATATACTGTGTGTGGTCTCATTAGTGGCGATTATACAAGGACTATCACCTCCACTATTATACTTATATATTTCCATTAATGCAGCCTAAAGAACAATTACTTTTTTTTGGCAGCTGCAACACATCATTAATTATAATAGTAATTGATTATATGGTGCTTTCTATATGGTAGCCAATGTTCTAAATAAATTACATGTACTAAGTTATTTAATCCTTTCAATAATCTTATGAGTGGGTATTTTTATAGAAGAGGAAACTGAGGCACAGAGAGGCAAATGGTTTAGGCCTGACTCCTTAGAAGAAGCCATGTCTCACAAATGGACAAAATGTCTATGGGAAGCAATGAAAGTGCTTGACTTAGACCCTAAAGCCAGGATGAGATTCCCCCAGGTTGGGGGAATCAAGCAGAATTGTAGGTTCCATAGCAGTGAAGATTCAGGGAGCTGAATACCAGGCAAGAGCCATAGGAAAGGGTGCTGGGTGGTCATCAATACAGATGGGATCCGAGGCAGCCTGGCAAAGGATTCCTGTGACCAAAGCTTGGCCCCGAAGCAGCAGAAACTGTCCAACCTGGAGGGCCTGGGGACTAGGACATGGGCATCTTTGCAGTCCCCTGTGTGGCAGAAGATAACGGCCAAGCTTGCCTCCAAGTGCTTCCACACTGCATAAGACTCCAACCTTGAAGTGACCGTATTAGGGTGCTATTCCAAATGACCAAGGTTGCGGCATTGGGGTTTAACATAGAAATTGCTTGTTTATAGTGTCATATTTGTGTGACACAGGAAAAAAGGAGGGAAGAAGGAAGGGGCAGAAGGAAAAAGGGACAGAGGGAAGGGAGGAGGGAATAAGGCAGGAAGGAGGGAGGGAAGGAAGGAACAGGAGGTGAGGGAGAGGGGAAAAGAATATAAATCTAGCTTCCTCCTTTCGATGCCCCCTTTCTCCTGGTTCCCTCAAGGTAAGCAGTGGCCTCAGCTGTCTTACTGCATGAGTGAGTGAGAACAGGCTGTCCACAGACAGTCACAAGGAGCAAGGAGATCATTAGCTGCAGTGATTTATTGCAGGTCAAAGTGCTGCACTTTTGTGCCAAACACAGAAGCCCTTGAAGCCTCGTGATGAATTAGAAGCCAGATACTGTTAAGGGAGATGCTCAGGGCTGGGGAGCAGCAGGGATCACTGGGCAGCTGTTCTCATCTTTGCTGTAGGTGACTGGCCAGGCCAATGTTTTTGGGCAGGTTCCTTCTTTTTAGGCCTCAGTTTTCCAATCTGTAAAATGAGGGGCTGAGTAAGATGATTTTCTTTTGGGGGGTATCATTTTTTTTCTGCACTAATATTATTCTGTGCTAATTATCATTAGTGAATAACACAACACTCTGATGTGTTGTGTTATTAGCAGGACCGGCGATGGCAGATCGTGCTGTCCATATCACCTTGCTTCCTCTCATGTCCTTTTCTTTTGAAACCCACGTTCATCACCGAGCCTCTGAAACACTGGCTCGTTTCATGCACTGGGCTCTTGCCTCTCTATTCTTTACAACCAAATTCACCTTGCCTCCTTCTTCCTAGGCAGCTCTGAGAAATGGATTAGAGATCTTTTATTCCATCTCGGAGTATGAAAACCTAACCTCTAGAATTAAGCATATCATAGAGAAAGGCACAGGTTTTCTTCATTTTTCCCCTTTAACCATAACCTATTTAAGACATTCATTTCGCATTCAAGCTAACACAGCTCTAGCGTTGAGTAGTATGCATAATCCATAGAAAACTTTAAGCTAAGACTGGAAACTTAAAGGAGCATCCTTTTTCCAGAAGGCTAATTTCGGCTTCCATGTCAGATTTCCATCATCGTTGCCATTTGGCCTACTTCCTTTGTAAACTCTGAAAAGCACTTACTTGCTCAATTTCTCCTTCCTGCTAGACCGCATATGTGTGTGACACCTGAGAACTTCTGGAGACCCTAAGACTCTCTCCCCTGCCATGTAGTCTTAGGGGACAAGGAGTCAGCTCAGATGATGGAGTTCTTTGGGGCCAAGGGTGGAGTAGGAGGGCGTGGGGCGGGCTAGGGGAAAAGTACCGAGGGATGAGAGGAGAGGTGGGGTCCAGAAGGCCAAAAAGAAAAATTCACAGGGGCAAGACAAATTCATAAAAGGTCCTCCTGCAGGCAGATCTGTCAGTGTGTATGGATTGGCTGATGGAATATAGTCAGGTGACCTGGGAGGTACAAAACCCAAATTTCTGTGCATGGAGGCTGTACTGAGGGGCTATTGAAATGAAGATGCTGGAAGCTGGCCTGGATATCAGGGCAGAAGCAGGGAGTTCTGAGAGCAGAGGGCAGTAGGGCCACATGTAGCGTTGGTCCCAAAAAAGGGGCTTTAAGACAATCGCCTAGAAAAGAAGCAATGCTTTCAAAGTGTGCTCTGGGGACAACCTACCTAAACACATCACCTGGGGATACTTGTTAATCATGCCGATCATCAGCCCCCCTGCCTAGACCTAGGAAGGCGGGATTCCTACGTGTACTAAAGATTCCTATGTGTACTAAAGATTTGTACTAAAGATTCCTATGTGTACTAAAGATCATCAGCCCCCTGCCTAGACCTAGGAAGGTGGGATTCCTATGTGTACAAAAGATCATAAAGATATGAACCTAGGAGGTTCAGGACAAAATAGGCCTCTTCTGGGTGGTGTAGTCCAGCTCGGTTTAAAGAAAAAATACAGGATAGAACTGAACTTTGGCTCAAGCACAGGCTGTCGTGGAGGGTGCTTCAGTCTTGGCGGAGGCTGGGAAAGAAGGGGCTTTTGACCCTGAAGAGCTCTGGGACTGTCTCAGACAGCATCTGTGAAAGCACATGGCTTAGCGCCTACAACACATCGTAGGTGCTCCAGGAACAGCCGTTCCTTTCTTTCCCTTCTGCCTCCATGTGTGTGCAGGGATGACCCTGGATGCTTGCAAATTGGCCTTGTTTCCAGCTGTCCACAGAGCTGCAGGGGCATTTCTGCAGTCCTTGCCATTAAACATAGCTTCCCCTGAACAGCTGCCCAGCATCCTTGAGCCCCCGCTTCCCCACACTTGTGCAGACCAGCGGCACCCTCTCTCAGCAGACACCCCTGGCCTACTTCCAAGACCCTGTGATAGATACGCCTCTTCCTGAAGCGTGGTGCAGCGTGGAGAGGTGATTTTGATCCTGCTCCTCAGCTGGGCCCAGCTGTTTCCAGTTTGGGAAGGACCTTTTATTTCCAGCTCTTCATTTGTTCCAGGATAAAACTCAATGTTCACTTCAAGGTTTCTAGACCACCCAGGGTTTCTCAGGCCTTGTTGGAAGAGGCCCTGGAAATGCTTTTGACTCTGGAGGCCATGTTATTGGGTGGGGGAGGGATGGTGTGGGGAGGGCTGCAAGGTTCAGTAGCAGTGGTGGGGCCAGGCCTGAAAAGAGCATGAGCTTTGGAGCTGGGCTGACCTGGTGTGGATCCTGGCTCTGACTAGCTGATTACCTTGGACGCACTGGTTCTTGGACATCAATCCTCATCTACATTATGAGAATGACATAACCCTCTCCACAGGTTCTTGTGAGGATTAAATGAAATGATGTGCATGCTGGCAGTGTCTTTGCTTTGTTGGTAACCTTTGCAAAGATGGAAAAGTGCACTTCATTACCAGGATGAAAACCATACTATTCATGACCATGCGTGGAGACAGAGTACAGAGGAAGGGTGAGAGGGAGCTCTCCTTCTCGTGTGGGTATGGACATCCCTGGGGCCCTCTGCCATGAGCTCTTTCCTTTATTCTTTCTCCCCCAGCAGCCCCATGATGCACCTCTCTGCCTCTGCCCACTCTCCACTAAGAGTTCATCCTCTGAGTCCATTGGTTCCATCTTGTTCTTCCTTGACACTTAGGCTAGGATGAGAGCCTTAGATCATGTAAGGCCCTTTTGCAGCTAGATAAAGCTAATTAGGTATGTTAGAAAGATGATCAATCCCAAGAATTAAACTAACCGGCATTTTGCTTACCTCTCTAGTAAGCAGGACGTTAACCTTTTTCTCTTTTACTGAAAATTTCTATGGAGTATTTTGGTGAATAGAGCATCTAATGTGAAGTTCTCCCTTCATGTAGGTCTAAGATATAAGATAAAAATATTCATTTCAAGTGTTGGCAGCAAAAGTACACAGTAGGTACTCAACAGTTGTATACTCTATCCATTAAAAATACATGGCAACCTCCACTCCTTCCACCAAAGAGCAGATTATTTAAAGGATCCAGCTTTTCTGGGCTTTCATCAATGGTGGTTCAGGTGCTACTATCCATTTCTAAGGATAGTGTGAGATTATGATCATGACTCACGATAGTTGCTTAGGGTTTGGAACCTGGCCCTTTAAATCAGTGGATAGCAAGGGTCCCTTGTCTCTCTTCTGTCTCTCATCCTTGCCTTTGACAACTACTTGTCCCTTCTCCCCTTGCCTCCTCCATTACTGGAGGCTGTTAGGCCCACATCTGTTTACCTGGCTGCAGTTTGGGCCCAAGAACCATATTAGTGTCGTGCTTACATGATACCAACCCCAGGAATTTGGAGCTCTAAACTCATTTTTCTCTTCGAGAATCTCACAACCTCATCTGTTCCTGGGGCTGTCAGTGGGTAATTCATGTGATGAGAGAGAATGAAACAGGTCCTCTATCAGAGTCACAGTCAAAGGCCCAAAAATGGAAATGCTATGGGGCTTCATCTTTGTGTAAGCAGGTTTGTGGTCACATACGTGGGGGTCACAGGACGGGTAAGGGAAAACGGGATCACTCCAAGCAGCTTCTTCCAGTGAGGTCTGAGAGGTCCCCTCCTCTTCCCTAATTAGCTTTGCCTGGCCACACCTCCTTTATTGAGCAGACACTCTCTGGGAAGATGCAAACTTTGAAGATGTTAATTAATCACACCTCTTTTATTACTCTGTTATTGACAAACTGGGAGATGAGACAGGCAGTTGGACATGAAAAACAGATCAACATAATTACTGTGAAGGCTACATAGGGGAACACTGCCATGCTGTGAACGCCACATCCTCATCTAAATGGTGGCAAAGCCCATGATCTGGTTAGGAGGATCTCTGGGCCTCACCATGCTAGCGTCAGGGCTGGGCCTGGAACTTGGGAGTCCTTAATTTCCTATCAATGCTTATTACATACCAACTTGCCCTTTTGCCATAAGATGGCTTAAATCACATCCAGCCCCTCTTGCTTTCATGGGGTTCAGAACCCAATATTCCCTGGTAATAGGTTCAATATTTAATTCTTTGTAGCTACAGGGATAGTAGAGTATTTAATAGGGGAGGGGATGGGATGAAGGTACTGTTAAGTTAGGTTGCTACATGGGTCTGGACTGAGAGGCTCCTCATACCTCCATGTTTATTGGGTTTGTAGGTTTGCCAGGTTGAACAACCTCCTTAAGTTCTATGGTGATATCATTCGTGTCCTGCAGGTGGAGATGTTACTACACGTAAGAGAGTTTTAGACAGTGACTTGAAGTGCCACACCTCCCTTTCCAAAAAAAAAAAAAAAAAAGAAAAAAAAAAAAAGGAAGTTTTTTTCTTGTTCCTTCTTTGAAAAATGGGGCAAGAGCTTTCTAAATGGAAAGCTTTTAGGTAAGATTTAGGTAAGCTTTAGGTAAGATTTAAAATGAATTTGAAAGAAACCATATCCTCTTCTCATCTTTCCCCTCTGATGGGTTCAGCAATGTCTATGATCCTTTTCTCCTTCCTTCCCTCCCCCCCTCCTTCCTTCCCACACTTCGTCCTTCCTTCCCTCCCTCCCTCCTTCCTTCCCTCCCTTTGTCCTTCCTTCCCTCCCTCCCTCCTTCCTTCTCTCCCTCCCTCTCTCCCATCTCCCTCCAATCCTTCCTTCCTTCCTTCCTTCCCTCCCTCCTTCTTTCCCTCCCTCCCTCTCTCCCACCTCCCTCCAATCCTTCCTTCCTTCCCTCCCGCCTTCCTTCCCTCCCTCCCTCTCTCCCACCTCCCTCCAATCCTTCCTTCCTTCCTTCCCTCCCTCCTTCCTTCCTTCTTTCCTTCCGTCCTTCCTTCCCTCCCTCCTTCTTTCCTTCCTTCCTTCCTCCTTCCTCCCTCTATCCCTTCTTCCTTCCTTCCTTCCTCCTTCCTCCATCCCTTCTTCCTTCCTTTCTTCCTCTCTCCCTCCCTCTATCCCTTCTTCCTTCCTTCCTCCTTCCTCCCTCTATCCCTTCTTCCTTCCTTTCTTCCTCCCTCCCTCCCTCCTTCCCTCCCTCCCTCCCTCCCTCCTTCCTTCCTTCCTTCCTTGCTTCCTTCCTTCCTTCTTTCCCTGTATTGGTGCCACTTTATTTATGTAGCACATGGAATTTTAAAACAATTTAATATAAATTGGGAAAGGTAACATTTGTACTTGTTAATTGCACATATAATTTCATTTCAAAAAGTGTGTAATAGAAAAGACTAGAAGGAAATCTGCCAAAGTGTTAACAGTGGTTTCCTCCACTGGTAAATAGGTTTATAAAGAACTTCTTTTGGTATTTTATTTTTAAAATATTATTGTACAAAAAATTGACTTATTTTGGTGTACAGTTCTATGAATTTCAACATATGAATTTGCATAACTGCCATATGGCTGCTTTCTTTCCTCCTTTTACCCTCACCTGGCCCTGTTAGTCCTTCCTACTTCTTCTCCCGTCTCTCTGTCCATTCCTTCCTGCTTTCCTTGGCTGGCTTGTCTTTCTCTAAATGCCAGTGTTTCAGCTTTTTTACTTTTATTTTTTAAAATAGGGACTCTATCCTGTTGGTGTTCTTATTCACTCACAAATTCTCTTATTACCTTCATGCCAAATGGCTCCTAAACTATATCTCCAATCCAGATGTCTCGGTTCCATTCCAGATCCACTTGCTGCACACCTTTTGGATATCACCTGGATGTCCCATAAATAACTCACACTACATGTCACCAACTAAATTCAGTGTTTCTTCCTATTGTGCATGTCTCTCTTGCATTCCAAATCTCTCTTAAAGGGGACACTGGAAACCTCACTTCCCAAGCTGGAAACGCAGGAGCATTTTTATGCTCGTTCTATTGCCTCTTGCATAAATCAATTGCCAAGTCCCATGTGTGGTGCTGGCGTTTTAGGTGTATCTCTTGATCCATTGCCTTATCTCTATCCTCATTGTCTTTTGCCTTAGTCTGGGCCCTCTGCCTTGCCATGGTTGTGAGGGTTCACTTTAAACACCTCCTAATTGGTATCTTTGTCTCTAGCTTCTCTTGTCTCCTATCCATCCTTCCCGTGGCCAGCATGGGATTCACCTTCATCAATCACAGATGTGATATTTCACTCTTGTGCTTAAACTCCTTCCATAGCCATGGAAGAGCATTCCAGGTGCTATCTAGAGCTTCCACGATGGCCCTGTGAAACTTTGTGAGTCTCATCTTCCTCTGCCTAGCTCTCAAGATCCACTACGTGGATGGGACACCCCAAACACTGTGCTCAGAAAGCCCTTGCATGTTCCTCAAACCAGAAACCTTCCACTCTATTGTCAAGAATGAGTGAAAAATTCCCTGTTCTCAACTCTTCCAGGAAATTCTAATTGTGCTTTATTTTGGACTCTCCTGCATGTTGACCACTGGGAGGTGGGAAGTCATGCTCCAGAGGACATGATCAGAACTTAAAGGACCTTCACAATATGAGAAATGTCCATAAAATAACAGAATGAAATAAGGACCAAGAGAAAGATGGAGTAAGAAATAGAGGAGGAAGATGAAGGTTAAAAAACCGGAGGATGATGGTGAGAGCTATCACATGATACAAGCATATGATTCATCGAATTCAGTCTTCACAAGCATCATAAGAATTTATTTTTCAGATTATGAAGGTAAGGTTCAAAGAATTTGAGTAACTTGCCCCAAATAACACAATTTTGCAAGTCCAAAGGTTTGTGCTTTGCAGTATAGAAAACTTGCTCACAGGTGCTCATCAAGTTGGCTCTTGCAAGAGCAGTTTCTAAGTCAGAACATATTTTGCGTGTGAGACAGGATCTTACTCTATCACCCAGGCTGGTGTGCAGTAGTGTGATCTCTGTTCACTGCAACCTCTGCCTCCCAGGCTCAAGTGATCCTCCCATCTCAGCCTCCCCAGTAGCTGGGACTACAGGCATGTACCACTGTGCCCAGCTAACTTTTTTTGTATGTGTTTTGTAGAGACAGGGTTTTGTCATGTTGCCCAGGCTGGTCTTGAACACCCATATCCACCTCAGCTTCCCAAAGTGCTGGAATTATAAGTGTGAGCCACTGTGCCCATCCAGCACATATCTTCTCTTTGGAGTGTTGACATAACCAAGTAGAGTAGACCTGGAGTCACTGGCTAATGGCCGACATTCTCCCCTCAGATGGTTGCTGACATTCAAAGGGAAACCTCTTCAGCACAAGCCCTCTGAAATCCCTTGAGCCAGGAAAGTCATGTAAACCAGCTCAGTGGGGGTGAGAATGGGCATTCACAGCTGTCGCCCAAGCTTCTCAGAATGAGTTAGTACCTAGCTTGGAACAGGGAGCAGGGTGTCAGGCTCCTGAAGCAAGACCACCTCCTGGTCCTGCTAGAGTCACTCCTGGTGAATAGTGTGTTTTCCCAGAATTCTGGACCTATCTGCTTTCAAATGCAAGACTTGAAAAACAGGCCAAGTCCAGAAGGCAGGAGGACAGCTGGTGGAACACCTGTTGTCCCAGGATTCGGGAGACCTGGCTTCTAGGTCTGGCACTCACTAGCTCTGTGGTTTGAGAAAAGAACTTAATGATTCTGAGCATTTTAATGTTTCCTTGTCAAATGCAAATCATAATGCTTACCCCACAGGTGGGGATTTAATGAGAACGTAGCATCTGGAATTGACAAATTACATGTCCGGCCCCCCTCGTAGCCTGTGAAATCCTTGGGGACCAAGTGTCTTCCTCATCTTCATATATATATATTTTTTTACATAAAAATAAAGAAACAGTTAAGATACCGTGTATTAAGGGCTTCGTAACTCTTAATAAATGTAAAGCATCTTTTCTAGGATTCTGAAGATGATACTCTTCTATATTAAATCAATCATTCATTCATTCATTCTTTTATTCATATATCTATTCATTTTTTAAAAAACAACTATTTGTTGATCACTTACAGTGTACCAGGCAGGTATGTGAGTTCTTGGTGATGAAAAAACAAACATAGCCTCTATCATCAGGAGATTGAAGTACTAGTTGCGGACATAATCATTGCACAGACACACACATGCACAAGTATAAGCTGTAGGGAGTTCTAGGAAGGAAAAAAAAAACAGGCAAAATGGATGAATATGTTAAGAGGAGGGGCATAATTTGGTTTGTGAAAGGTGGGCAGGGGAGGCATTTCTGAGCAGGGACATCAAAACTGAGACCTGAATGATGAGCAGGGGCTTGCTAGACAAAGAGTGGGGCTGGGGGAATACGGGTGGGTGGGGAGGTGTGGAGAGGAGGGAGCAGGCATTCCACACAAAATCAGTTCTAAGGTAGACGTTGTTTTTGTTCCACTCAAGGGAGATCAGTTCTGGAACTACCTTTTAATAAGAGAGTTTCACAGCCTGTGGTCCAAAAGGAATTGCAGAGCGAGGCTCCAGGCCCTAGGCAAGCTGCAAGCAGCAGTTTACCGTCATTACATGAGGAGAGCTGCATCAATACCACCGATGTCAAGGTCCCCAAGGTTTGGGGGAGAGGGAGGTCTCCATCAAGGGTCTAGGGGCCATGTGCAGGAGCTGCCAATAACAAAGAGATTTCTGTTCTCACTGGCCTGTCTTCCACCCTGGCCCAGAGGCACAGTCATTCATTTGACCCTCCTTCTGCTGTGTCTGTGTGAAGACCCCCACTCCAAACTACTTCAATGGCAAGAGGCGACTGGGAACAGCTGGGAACTGTTGTTAGCTTCTGGCAACATCCTGGAATTTCTTCCTTGTGGATCCTGTGCCCCTGAGCTGCTGGGGGCCCCCGACTTGACCTGGAGTTGAACTTAGCTGAAGGGTCCAGGGCTAGGGGTTGCCTCCTTGTCAGCTCTGATAGTAGCATGAAATTACACAGTCTTTTCAAGAAAGCCGAGGCTGCCTTTCTAGCCATTCCTGGGGTGGAAAGACTATCAGAGGCTATGTTTTCTGCAAATCCATTCACATTTTCCAAGGGCAGGATAGTGCAGGAGAGAGTGACCAGATAAGACACTTGCTTTTGTTCACAAACACCCTGAGGAGGTCCCTTAAGAGATAGCAAAGCTCCTGGTGGGGATGAGGCAGAGAAGGTTTGCTTCAGATAAGATGCTGGTAGAGGCATAATTGTTGTTTTTAAGGGAGGAGATAGAAAACATCCGTTAATGGGGTTTGTCCAAGGATGAGCTTTTCATTCACAGAATTAGAGAATGGGGAGTTGCAGCAATTCTAGTCTAACTCTTTCTTTTAAAACACAAGCAAAAAGAGGCCAAGAGAGGGGAGGCGACTTTACCTAGATCCCACAGCAAGTCAGGAGTAAAGCTCTGTGTAGGGTTGCATGCTCTGACATAAAGTCCATTGCTTTTAACTACTGAGTCCCAATATTTCACCTCTCCACCCTGTTATTTCTCTATGTCTTTATTTATTAATGAGTCCATCCATCCATTCATGCATTCCTTTATGTGTTTGCTCATCAACGTTTGTTCAGAGTGCAGAGATGACTGACAGTTCCTCAAGGAATGGATGATGCCATGGAGGAGTTGCCCATGAGTGCATAGCAGAGGGACTAGCCAAGTAGTATGGGAGAGGCAGAGACAGGGCATTATCATGGTGAGATTGAAGAAGGCTTCATGGGGAGGATGAAGAAGGCTTCATGGGGAGGATGGCATTGGAGCTGGGTCTTAAGGTGGAAAAGGATTACATTTGTTGAAGAAGAGGAGAAATGCTTTAGCTCCGTACTTCTAGAAATAGCATGAAGAATGAATTGTAAGAAGTGAGACATTGGCACCAAAGAGATGATTATAGCAGTTGATTCATTCCACAAATCAGTGATACATGCTTCATGTCTTCAGAGGCCATCCATGGTGTTGGCCACTGCAGGGATGTCAAGATGTAAAGACCTGGACCCTTTCCTTAAGGAGCTGAACTTGCCAAAACACAAATGTGCTCAAATAACATAACGAAATGCAAAACGAACACAGGACTGGAAATTGTGAGCTCTGGATTTTAGTCTCACTCTGGCATTGATCTGCATGGTCTTTTGGGGCCTTGATTATTTCCTTGCCCGTGAGATGGTGAGGTTAGGTCTGCCTTCCTGTCCCAGGGAAAAGGCAAAGGCAGTGTCCATCTCAAGCCTATTCCTTCTCAGTTGTATGATCGTGAGAAGTCATTTCATCCTCATTTTTAATGTGGGGGAAGTAAAAGCATATCCCACAGAGTGTGAGGATGGTCTAAAACAGCTGTGGGAGAGTACAGAGCATGCTACCTGGAACAGAGTCAGCCTCTAACAAATGCTCATTCTTTGCCCCACACTCCATGGCTCTGTTTTTTCTTGGAAGGGGTGAATGGAATCAAGGATGATAATATATATGAAATCTCCTTATAATAGGAAACACCCTCCATAAATGCCAGGGCAATCTCATGTAGATTTCTACACAGGAGAGTCTGGGGGCTCGTAAGGCTGATCTCTGGGAGGATCTGCGCCTCTCCCAGTGTCCTGTCTTTCTCCTGGTTCGAAGTCTCTGGACGGGCCTTCCCCTGGAGGGCTCCTTGGGAAAAGGAACTCCTTTGCCAGAAGTATGCAGAAGGTGACAGGCACAAACACAAAGACAGACTGTCCTTGGCTTTCTGGAGCAGAGATAGCTTCAGACATTCTGCTTCATTCTTATGGGGATCTGCCAGCCCGGTTCTTGGGTCAGAAAATGGATTCATGGTAGGTTAACATAAGCCACAACCAGTAACGACTACTTTTCTCTAATGGTTCATCAAAGCCTTTTGATCCTTCCTTCTCCATTGCTCTCCCATCCACCTCCACTGTTCCAGCCTTCCTGTATCTCCAACATACTGCATGCCTTCATCGCTTCCTGCTTTGCCTCTGGCGCTAGCATCTGACTGTTCTTTCCTCCTCCCAGTCCACCTTTCTCACCACAGCTAAAAGAACCTTTCTGCTTTGATCACATGATTGCTGTGGAAGTGAAACATGCAGAGAACCCCAAGGGGTGAGGAGGCTGCAGCCTTTTATTTGGCTGGACTTTGTCTTGAGAGCTTCTCTGCTCTTGCTTTGCTTTGTTTATATAGAAACACTTATTTCGTTATAATTCCTTTTTTTTTTTTTTTTTTCCTGCAGAAAGATTAAGTACAAACACTTGCCATTCAAGGCAACACCCCAGGGAATCCAGCTTTTCCAGCATTCTATGAAAAACTCCTTCAAGTACACTGTAGTGATTAAGGGCATGGACTTTCAATCCTGACTATGTTCAAGTCTTACCTCTGCTGCTGTCTTACCTCAAGCTGTGTGATCTTGGGCAAGTTACTTAACCTCTCTATGCCTTGACTTCCTTATCCATACTTGGGGATAATAATGCTCCGTACCTCACAGGGTTATTGTGAGGGTTAAATAAGATTATCTATGTAAAGTTCTTAGAACTTTGCTTAGCACAGTAGGTACTCAATAAGTTCTATCCATTCCAGAAACCTCCATCCCAGCTAAATTCATCTCTGTTAACAGCCGCACGTGTGCTTTTGACTTTCGTGCCTCTGTGATTTCAGCTGCTCCTTTCACCTGCCTGCAATGATCCCTCTCCTTCCATTTGGCTTTATCGAAGCTCTCCTTGTCCTCTATTGCTAAGGAAACTTACGCAGTTGCTCAGGAGAACGAACCGAACTCACCCTGGTTCCTACAGCTGAGTTACTGTGGGAGGTCATTTGGTTTCTCCACATTTCAGCCTTCCCCTTGGTGAAGTGGAGATACTTACACAGACCTTGTGAAGTCATTGAAAGAAAAGTTCTCAAATTCTGGCAGACCGTAGGTATTTAATGAATGATAGATATTATTAAGCTAAGTCTTGCTACTCCTTTCTACCTGAACTTTTCCCTCTGAACTCTTCTAGTAATTACTGATTCCATCATTTATCTGGTCATTCACTGACCATGTAGTACTTTGCATCACCTCATATTTTCTTTCTTTTTGTCCTGCTTGGAGTGATTACCGTAATCTCACGGCTGCTTAGCTTTTTAAACATGCATAGTATCCTCCCCACCGCATTGGGGTTTCCTGGCAGGAAGACCCAGCACAGATATTTGTAACATGATCAGAGTTTTAATGTGCAATCCTACCATGCTAGCAGCTTGGTGAGGTGCTTACATTTTGTAGGACTTCACTGACTTTTTGCTGTGGTCAGTCGGCCTGGTGCAGCCCAGGGCTTTGAGGTTGCAGCTCTCTCTTAAGTGTTTATTTTTTTGCACTTTTGCCTTTGGGTGATGGGCTCCCCTACCTAAAGCTTTAGACTTTTCCTGGCTGCCTCATTGACCAGTTGTGAGGCCGACACCAGCCTGTGAGTCCAGAGCTGGGTCAGAGCAGATAAGGGCTTATTCTCAGAACCAGCATGGTGATCACTGTGTGTCTTCTCTTTATTTTCTTCTCTGTGAAAACATGTGCCTCGTAATTTGTGTTCTAAGAAATATCTCAACGGTCCTGTGCCCTAAACATTTCCTCATCTGAGATAAGGCCTGGATGTTGGCTCTAAGGAGGGGAAAAGGTACAGTGGAGAGGAAGTTCTGATCAGCAGGAAGATTTCCCAAGCAATGACACCGCCTCTGGCAGCAATGGCCTAGAAATTGGGCTGCCTTGGTGCAGACCAAGACCAAGGCCATTCCCAAAGGAGAGGCTGACAGCATTGCCCAGGCATCCTCTTCCCTGCCAGGCATGGACCTTCTGAGGGAGTGGGGGCTACTGCACCTAGAGAGAGGCACTGCAGCCTGAGAGGTCAGTGCTTCGGGGCCTCAGTGGTGGGGCTGGTGGCCAAGGCTGCTGCTGGTGGAGCTGATGGGCCCTGGACAAGACCCAGAGTTCAAGATTCTGATCTTGGCCATCAGTTCCTCACTGTGTGAACCTGGGCATGTCGCTTAATCTCTTTGGAACTCAGTTTCTTGCCTAGAAAATAAGTATGTCCTCTCAGTGGTTTTTAATTTTTAATTAAAAAAAAAATCATCAGTATGCTTTAAAACTTTTTTTTTCCAAAAAGGATTATATGCATATTCCCAGTTGATACAACAGACAAAAAGAACAGTCCTATATGGAGGAGTTTGGGCCACCAGGGGCCTGTGCCCAGGTCCTTCCTGTCATTCCCTGCTGCCATGCCTGTTCTGTTCCCCGGGACATGTCCATGCAAACCTGGCTTCCCCAGCACATTTTTTTTCCTCACATGGAATCTCACTCTGTTGCCCAGGCTGGAGTGCAGTGGCGCGATCTCAGCTCACTATAAGCTCCACCTCCTGGGTTCACGCCATTCTCCTGCCTCAGCCTCCCTAGTAGCTGGGACTACAGGCACCTGCCACCACACCCAGCTAATTTTTTTGTATTTATAGTAGAGGCAGGGTTTTACCGTGTTAGCCAGGATGCTCTCGATCTCCTGACCTTGTGATTTGCCCGCTTTGGCCTCCCAAAGTGCTGGAATTACAGGTGTGAGCCACTGCGCTCAGCCCTTCCCCAACACATTTTAAGCCCTCTGGACTAGCTTTGTCTGCAGCTTTGTGTTCTGGGCCTACTAGTCAGCTTGGCTGATTTTCCCCATGTCAGTGGTGATGGGAGAGCAGTGCGGTGTGCTCCAAATATTTCACCAGAGGACCCAATCCCAGACAAATCACAGAGGATGCTGGTCAGAGTGCATTGGTTGAATATCAGTACCAGTTTCATATCAGAATGAGCTGTGAAATTTCTAACAAATACATCCTTCAGGGTCTATCCAGCTTCACTTGAATCAAAATTTAGGGCTACTATTTTGAAAAATAGGAAATAGGTATGTGCATCCCCTCCTCCTAACAAATAGGCAACCCCAAATCAAAATACTGAAACCTCGATTCTGGAGCTTTGGATGGGTGGGTGGTCTCCAGGAGGTATCGGCAGAATGAAAAGGGTCTTAAGTTAACTTGGAGCATGGCAAGGGCAAGAATAACACCAATGATATGATGAAGCACTTACTCTGGAATAGGCTCCATGCTTAACATGCCATGAAATAGGTGGATACTAGTTTCCTAGGGCTGTTTTAGCAAATGACCACAAGATTCATGACTTAAAAAATCCCGAGGCAGGTGGATCACAAGGTCAGGAGATCGAGACCATCCTGGCTAACATGGTGAAACCCCGTCTCTACTAAAAGTACAAAAAATTAGCCGGGCGTGGTGGCGGGTGCCTGCAGTCCCAGCTACTCAGGAGGCTGAGGCAGGAGAATGGTGTGAACCCAGGAGGTGGAGCTTGCAGTGAGCCGAGATTGTGCCATTGCACTCCAGCCTGGGCAACAGAGCGAGACTCCGTCTCAAAAAAAAAAAAAAAAAAAAAAATCCCCCAGAAGTTTATTTGCTTAGAGCCCTGGAGGCCAGAGTACAAACTCAAGGTGCTGGCAGGGCCACACTCACTCTGATGGCTCTAGAGGGGACTTTGTCTTAACCTCTTTCAGCTCAGGGAGGTTCCAGGCATTCTGTGGCTTGTGGCTGGATAACTCCTACCTCTACCTTCATCTTTCTTTGTGTGGACTTTTCTTCTCCCGGTGCCTCTCTTTCTGGTGTCATAAGAACAGTTGTCACTGGATTTAGAGACTGCTTGGATAATACAGGATGATCTCATCTCAAGAACCTTTACATAATTACATCTGCCAAGACCCCTTTTTTTTTTTTTTTTTTTATCAAATATGGTCACATTCAGAGGTCCTAAGGATTAAGATGTGAACCTATATATTGGTGTCGGGGACAGCATTTAACCCAACTTGTTATTAACACCAACTTAAAGATAAGAAAGCCCAGGTCCAGTCCATAGAGGTAACTTGCCCATGGCCACACCGCTGGTGAGTGGCAGAGCTGGGCTAGGACTCACCCTCAGGCCTGCTTTGTGCTTGTCTTCTACAGAGCCTGTCACACAGACGTCCAGGGTCCAGGGAGTATGTGGACCAGGCAGATGCAGGAAGTCACTGGGGCCAGCTTGCAAGACTCTGCCTTGCCTACAGAGGGTGCTCAATGTCTGTCTGTTATAGAGGTGGTTCTTGATTCTGAGACCTTGACCAAGACTTCTAGGGCGTAGTGAATTAATCTACCTGCCTCTGTATCTTTAGGACAGTGCAGGAAATGTCAGATAAGTGAACCTGAATGCCTAGAAGAAGATAATGTTCTCATATGTCCGTGGACCTTTATAGGGTCGGTAGCTTATAGTTAGTGTATAGATGCAGTGGAAAAAGGCTGTATGGGAAGATAGGGATTCCTCTGAGAGATTCAGGTCCATGTCTCCCTTCTTGTTGTAGTCACAATCTGCTTGAGGGAATTCAGATCCATCACCCTGCCTCAATTTCCTAGTATATAAAGTGCGGCTACTAATGGATTTCACAGGGTGTTTTCATGCTTTGTTGACATACAGGGGTCCTGTCTGAAGGCAAGGGGAAGTAAAAGATAGAATTTCTAAGCTCCTCCTAGTCCTAGGGTTTTAGAAAAAAAAGTTAATCATATTTTGCACCAGCAGATGTAAGCACATATTGTAACTGTGAGAAAAACATGAAATAGAGGACAATCATGCTCTTTTACTTGGATTAGGGCAAGACACATTTTGCTTAAACTTCAATTAGATGGAAGTTAGACAAGAATCCCTTTGTGATGTCAGCAGATGTATTTCATGGGAATGGGGGCTGAGACAGACTTCTCAGAGGAGAGTTTGGGAAGGAAGAGGACTGTGGGGTGCAGAGGACGGGAACGAAGCCTGATGAAACATTTTGACATAAGGAAGACTTTTCAAACTATTAAAGCTGTGAAATCTGGCAATAAGTGACTTGGAAATATGACAGGACCTTGCAATCAACAAAACAGAGGCCAGACTCTTAAACCCTTGTGTATTATTTGAAGGTCATTCTGCCTCATATATACATATTTTTTTACTGAGATGGAGTTTCAGTCTTGTCACCCAGGCTAGAGTGCAATGGCGCGATCCTGGCTCACTGCAACCTCCGCCTTCCGGGTTCAAGTGATTCTCTTGTCTCAGACTCCCAAGTAGCTGGGATTACAGGCATGCACCACCACGTTGGCCAAGCTAGTCTTGAACTCCTGACCTCAGGTTAGCCACCCACCTCGGCCTTCCAAGGTGCTGGGATTGATTACAGGCATGAGCTACTACGTGTGGCCTCTGCCTCATATTTATCCAGCCAGTGTAGACCTGGGATTTGGAGTCAGACAGATCTGTGTCAAGTTCGCGCATTGTCGTTTGCCAGTTTTTGACCTTGTACAAGTTACTTAACTATCCTGAGCCCCAGGTTCCTTGGCTGTGATAGTGATGCAGAGCACCTCTCTCCCGAGGTTGTCTGTAAGGATCAGATGAGTCAAGGCATGGTATATAATGGTACTTGGCATATAAGAAGCATTTAGAAGTTCTGATATATGTGTAGGAAACCCTGTCATCCTTGTTTATGCCATGTGAACACTTTGACAAAGCTCCGAGTTGAGGCAGGAGAGTCATCACACTATTTAATAACAAATGCTTTCAGTGTTTCAAAATGGAGGTAAATTGAAACTTGATGTTTTTGCTCAAATACCGTTAAGTTGAGGCAAGGCTTGGAGGAGCCTCAGGAAGTTCTCCTTTCCTGTGACTGTGGGTCTCGGGCACAGTGTTGGAATGCCCCTGCCCCCTGGCTTCCTTCTGCTGCTTTGGGAACTGTCCGCAGACAGGCCAGATCCCAGTCATCTGAAACACCACTCAGAAGGCAGGAATGTGCAATCCGTTCCAAGCTGGAAGTGACTTTCATGTGACAGGCCGCACCGCTCTGTGACTCTGTAACTAATTTTCCCTGCCCTGGAAGCTCTCCAAATTCCTGCGATGTGATCAATTGGCGAAACCACTTCAGGTCACATTCAGGAGAGTGCTGTATCTGGAATTGGGTGTGAGAGCTCCCGGCATGTGGAAAATTCAGACCCCAAGTTTCTTTCTTTCTTTATTTTTTTCTACTCTTTTCAGGCTGGTCTTGTTAGGTAAGGAACATGCAAAGAAACCCTCAAAATTGAAAGAAGTTAAGACAAAAACAAGAGCTGGAATTCCTTGACTGAAGAGGTCATTGTACGTGGCAAACAAACGCTCAGCTTATCTTTACTTAACTGAAATAAACGGAACTAAACTGAATTGCTGTCAACGTGTTTATGTGAACGCATCTGGGACATTTATCACCGTAAAGGTGGTCTTATAAAAGGAATATTCCTGTGTGAATCCAGACACTGGCTTCTAGTGTTAGCTGGGTTCCTAACTCACTCTGATCTGTAGGCAAGCTGCCTTCCTTCCCAGGAAGTCAGTCTCTGTCTCTAAAATTAGTTGGGCTCAGAGTTTCCTTCTCTGTTTACAATTCTTTGACGTGTTTTAGAGGGCCGGAAAATTCACCACTGATGGATCCATAGTAGGATTCATAAAGGTCTCTTATGTTTGTATATTGCTTCATTATTTCCTTTGCTATTTAGAATCTATTCAGTTCGACAGGGAAGGTTGTGTTATCCCAATGTATAGATTAGAAAACTGAGGCTCAGATAAATTGAATGATGTGGCCATTCAATGATGTGGCTGGTGACTGGAGGAGGTGAGAATACAACCCGGATCTCCTGACATCTAGTCTAGAGTTCTTTCCTCTTGACATGTAAGGTTGTGAGAAACCATATCTGACCATGTCTGGTCTCCATCAGAGGCACAATCTTGTTAACTTGTTCCTTCTGAATCATGATCTGACCTCAGGTAACTCTTCGTAGGTTCTTAATTGGAATTCAGTTTTTAATAAAATGTATTACATGTTGATAATGCAGATTTCCAAGGTGAGTCTTACGACAAGGCATTCAGAGGAAACATGAGTATGGGAGAAGGAGTTTAGGCCTGAAACCACGTAGACCTGGTGGGCATCTCTGTTCTACGGTTAACTGGCTGCTCACTTACCTTCATTTTCACATCTTTAAAAGGGGCATTATAATATCTAACGTTTAGGGTCCTTGATACATTAATTCACTCTCTTCATATTAGTCATTTGTAAACAATATTCTACATTCTTCATAAATGATGTCATATAGGAACATTGAATGATAGAAAGATAGTAATATATTGCTATGTTAGACAAATGATACAAGTAGTATGTTTTGTATGAACTCAATTTGTAAAAAAATGCACAAAGTACACAATAGAGAAGAACGATCACATATGGTTAATAGTGGTCTTCTGTAGGTGGTGGGACTACAAGTCCTTTCAAGTTTTTTCTTGTTGCTTTTCTTCTTTTACTTAAATATCTAAATTGACCATATATTAATGTGGTAATCAGTTTTAAAAAGTTCTTTCTCTTAAAGGAGTAAAGGTGATGATTCTAAGTGATTGGGAAAAAAATGGAATAACCAGCTTTCTTTCAAATGGTTGTTCAAAAGACGCATTCCCATATAATTTAAAAACAGGCACCAATGATGTTTTCAGGAGTCATTGTTAACTAACGCTTTTTTCCTTCTTGTCAGTGGAGACAACCCCAGTCAGCCACCAGTGGGTCTGTGACATTGAAAAGGACATTGCCCAGCGCTGTTGGGGCCCGGACTCCACATCTACTGCTTGCCCTTGCCAAACAGCTGTGTTCTGAGCAAACAGCGTGATGACACTCACCTGCAGGAAGCGGAAATGGGGTCATGGAGTTGGGCTGCAGTCACAGGTGGGGTCACAAAGAGCTGGTGGTGCCACGGTTCCACCCCAACACGCGGGCCAGCCTATCAGGAGAGGGCCAGGACAATGCCGAAAGAAGGTCTGTTGCTCTTAGTAATGAGTGACAGTTCTCCAGCTGTCGGGTAAGCCCTGGGCAGGATGCTGTCACAATTACAATTTGGCCAGAACCCGCAGTCCCGGGCTCAGGTCTTACAACACAGGGGATGCTGATGGGAGTTCCTCCCGAGCTTAGTAGCGAGGCTGGAGAGAGAATGACGGAGAAAATGGTGCGTACACATGGAGAAGCGTGGAGTGAATGAACACAGAAACTCTCTGCCCCATAGTGCGTTTTTGCTGCATTTCTTTCAGTCTAATCAGGAGCAAAGAGGGTACCTTTCTTTGCAATGGCTCCCCCAAATTAGAAAGTGAGATAACTTTATTTCATACATGGATGTACATCTTCACTTTAACTTTTGGGTTTTAGTGTATGTCTTTAAAGGCTGATTTTTGTTTTGTGACAGGAGATTGTTTTTCCATTCCTGAGAGTAACGGTGTTCTTTTAAAAATACATTGCTTGAAGTAAAAAAAAAAAAACGGGGTCACTTAATATGTTAATATAGTTAGTGTGTGGAAGTGGCAAAAATCTTCAAAGGGTGATGCAAACAACTAAAATATGGACATCACTTTTCTTCACTGGCCTGGAAGTTGAAAGACTTTGGTCCCTGCCATTTTACCTACTAATTAGGAGAACGTCAGTCAGTGGTTCCCAAACCTACCCACACGTTGGAATCACCTGGGTGTGGGGGAACTTCAAAAACGATTGATGCCTGTTTTCTACCCCAGAGGTTCTGATTCAATAGGTCTGCGTGTGGCTTGAGCTTTGGAGGTTGTAAAAGATACCCAGGTGATCCTCATGTCAGGCACATTAGGAGCCAGTTCTTTGAGGTACCTGAGACTTAGTTTCCTTTCTGTAGTATGGAGGTGTTGAGTATCTACTAAACAGGATTTGTTCTACTCTTCATGTTCTTAAAAAAAAAAAAAAAAAGCAAATGCTTTCAAGCTCAATGTTTTCTCCCTGAAAGGGACTGCTGGACAGTATGAGACACTGGGTTCTAGATGGATAAAACAGGTCCAGTCTGGGGCTTCTGGTGCAAAGCAGAGAAGGTGGAACCAAAAATGGAGAGGAAAAGGGTACCTGGCAGAAGCTCTTTCCTCTGACTGGGCGTGGTGTCTTGTGCCTGTCATTCCAACATTTTGGGAGGCTGATGCTGGAGGATCACTTGAGGCCAGGAGTTCAAGACCAGCCTGGTCAACATAGTGAGACTACGTCTCAGTAACGACCACCACACCAACCTCTTTGCTCTAGGCCAGCTTTACCGATAGTTTATATATTCAGACAGAAACAGTGTGGGGTGGGACAGAGCTAATATATGTATCCAAGAGATGATGGGCTGCCATGGGCTAGAAGAGTGACTTCAGATAAGCCCCTCTACCTCTTTGGGTCTCATTTTCCCCAGCTGGAGAATGAGGAGTGGGCTAATTGATGCAGACAAGTCAGTCTATTGCTAAAGCTTCTCTCTACCCCGCCTCCATTGCAATCTTTTCTTGGCTTTTTGCCAATGAGTTCTTTAGCGAGCCAGTAGATGGCAGTAGAGGCTTTTGAATGAGGACTTTTCCGGTCGCTTGGCTCACCTAATTTCATCCTCCCACCCTGACACTGCTGGGAATGCTGCCCTGGAAAGATTCTCTGCTGCTTGCAGAGCTGACAGCTGCTGCCTGAATCTACTCATCTGTGAGCCACAAAGGGGCAAAGTTTAAAGGAACAGCACTTCTTAGCTGTTCGCAGTGCTACGAGGTCAGGGCAGAACAGGACCAGCTCGTGCTTACAGTCCAGTTACTTCTTTGCTCTATCCCTGGGGTCAGATCTCACCTGTTTTTGATCTTTGGCACATTTTCCTGCAATGATGAATGAGTGAGGCAGGCTGGGAGTGAATAAGAGGACTTTTAGGGTAAGAGAGCAACCCGGGCCATCTTTAGGACAAGACCAATTTCTCGGAGGAACTTATATTGGCACATGATGGTTTTAAAAGAGCTTTCATATACATTGATTCATTTCATCTTTGAAATTACCCTTTGAGTTCGGTAGAAGCAAAATGGTCAATTTCGGTAGATGAGGATGCAGAGTCTCAGGGTAAATGGGAAAGTGATTTTTTAAAGTCAGCCTGCTCTAAGGTGGTGATGAGAACTCAAACCCAAGTCATTTATTTATTTATTTATTTATTTATTTATTTATTAACGAAGTCTGGCTCTGCCACCCAGGTTGGAGTGCAGTGGTATGATCTTGCAGCCTCTGTCTTCCGGGTTCAAGTAATTCTCCTGCCTCAGCCTCCTGAGTAGCTGGGATTACAGGCACTATGCCTGGCTAATTTTTGTATTTTTAGTAGAAACAGAGTTTTACTATGTTGGCCGGGCTGATCTCGAACTCCTGACCTCAAGTGATCTGCCTGCCTTGGCCTGCCAAAGTGCTGGGATTACAGGTGGGAGCCACTGTGCCCAGCCTCAAACCCAAGTCATTTGGCAACTCAGTTCTGTCCTCGTTCTATTGAGTAAGGCATAGCAACTAACATGCCCCATATTTGAGTTCCTGTAGGTACTTACTGGGTTATACATTTCAAAAATCTTTATCATTTACTCACCATGTGTCAGGCACTAAACTATGTTCTGAGAATACAGAGGTGAAAAATAAATAACTATCCTTGCATATTGCTCTATATGTTCCAGAAACTGTTGTAATGACTTTAAAAATAATTGCCGATTTAATTCCTCTTAATAGCCCTTTGAGGTAGGTATTGCTTTAACCCAGTTTACAGATGAAGAAACTGAGGCACAGATAAATTATGTAACTTGCTACAGTAAGTAGTGAAGCCAGAATTTAAAGGGAGGCAGTAGCATCCTTTTTCTTTTTCAAAACAGCTTTACTGAGCTATAAGTCATGTACTCCATAATTTGCCTATTTATAGTGTATAATTCCATGGTTTTTAGTATATTTGACAGAGATGAGCAAACATCACAGTCAATTTTAGAACATGTCTCATAACATGCCTTATCCCCCCAAAATAAACCTGTACCCATGAACAGTTGGGACGTGGTATTCTTAACAGCTATACTATATTGTTTCCATGGATAACACATGGTTTTTGTCTTTCAAGAGTTCTGTTGAGTTCAGGACACATAGACAGATTATGACACTACAGTGCAGTAAGTACAATGACAGTTGATACTCAAAGATCAAATAGCTTTACAGTATAATGCAGAGTCTCAAAGTAAGGACTTTTACAGAGAGAGAGAGAGAGAGAGAGAGTACAAGCGAGAGACAGCATGCACCTGAATTTTCTGCTTATAATAGAGCTGTGATTAATGCATCAAGTACTCCTAGAAATTAAAATGATGTTCATAGAGGGGATACTGAGATTTTATGTGCTGGGGTCAGTTATTGTGATGTTACCAGATTAGCCAATGACTCCTTTCAGCCCCCTTGGGGAATGTGATGGGGAGGGCTGGGTGGGCAATGGGCGTGGGCATAGTCTGGGATAAACAGGGAAGGTTAAGTGCACCTAGTGCCTGGTGTCTGGGAGGTCATGAGGAAAGGTTTCACTGTTACTCTCAGGGTCAACCTGGTGTGATGCACGCACCAACTCAGCAGCCAGGTTTATCTGGGGTATGTCAATCTCCCAAGTTACAGAAACTTCCCAGAAGTAGCAACAGGACCCAGGAGCTCACAGCTGGGTTTTCACTTAATCCTTGTACAGTGTTGCCTCGACTTCTCCAAGTTTCTGGTGTTTATGAAGATCCATAACAGCTGGCTGCAAACTCAACTGCTGAGAATCATTTCTGGGAGAATGCCGAAGACTGCATTTCAACTCCAAGAATGGTGAGAAAAGTACAGTTGAAAATCTCATTTTAATAACTTTGTAGTAATAATAATGTCTGCCATGTATTGATTGCCTTCCAAGTGCCGGATGGTATGTTAGAGTTTTTTTTCACTTATTTCACTTAAATCTCATGATCGACCTGCCAGGGTCACATTGTTACCCCTACTTTAGTGGTGGTTAGGATCAGAAGAGGGGAGGTAGTTTGCCCAAGGTTTACATAGCTAGGAAGTGACAGGGCTGGAATTCTAACTAGGGTGATCAACTCATCCTGGCGTGGCTGGGGCTTTGCTGATTTTAAGATGGAAAGTTCCTTATCCCAGCAACCACTTCAGTCCTGGGTAAGCCGAGAAGTTTGGCCAGCCTAGTATCCAGGTCTGTTGGGTTCTTTCTGCTGTGCCCTGCAAACAGAGAAGCTCCCTGGACGCCTCTCTTGGCAGCAGTATATGGTTTGGGCTCCCCGCCGAACCCCCTTAGGGACTTGCTATGCTCCTCCCTATCTGTCTCCAAGTGCCTGCTCTCTGGAACTGCTCTGAGCCTTGTCTCCTTCCAGCTGTTTCCTGGCCCCCTCAATTGCCTGCTTTCTCCTGTGATAGTTGCTCTTATTTTCGTGTCAGGCCTTTTACCGTTTATCCGTTTATCCGTTTGGAGCTTCCCCCAAGCACACAACCCACTGCTGGCTGTAAAGATTTGGAGACCTGGGCTTGAGTTCCAGCTGAGCTGCCTTCTGGCTATTCCCTGGGGAAGCCACCTCACCTCCCTAGAGCCTCTGCTTCCTCATCCAAGACTGGCTATGCTCACCCACCAACACCGCTGTATTGTTTAACATAAAGGCAAGATGATAACATGGAGTTCAACCTGAAAGGCATTGCACACGTTGGTTGTCATTACTGTTGGGTGACTTCCTACTTTCCCTGCCTACCTCTGAAAGGAGAAGTGAGTTAGTGGCAGTGTGGACCCTGATTTAGCATAGGAGGTTTTGGAGTCTGCTAGCCTGGCTACCTATCCGTTGTGTGTCTGCTTTTTTCAGATTTAAAAATAGGGTTCATGAGTACCTGACAAATTAGTTGTGAAATACTTAGTCTTGTATCGTGGGTTGGCTTCAAGCTTGAAAAGCGGGTTGGAGCCATGTGTCTTCAAGTTGGCCCAGGACACCTGGCCAGGAACACTGGCTTACTGTGCTGTGAATAAGTATTGGTGGCACAAATGAATGGATGAATAAATGAATGTGGCACAGAAAGTGCCGAATGGGTGATAGGGAGTACATTATAATGGATGGTAAAATTGCCTTGGAAAGTTGAAAACACTTGATGCAAGCAAGCCAATTT
Source organism: Chlorocebus sabaeus (assembly GCF_047675955.1). Taxonomy (NCBI): domain Eukaryota; kingdom Metazoa; phylum Chordata; class Mammalia; order Primates; family Cercopithecidae; genus Chlorocebus; species Chlorocebus sabaeus. The sequence continues at coordinate 133,472,328 of NC_132911.1, read as the reverse complement.
CTCACAAACCACTTCAACTATTTCCTAGAACAAGGCAGCTTGTAAAGAAACACATTACATAAAGAAATAAACAGTATAATCATTTATATGATTCCTTTATCTTTAATTTTTTTTTTTTTTTTTTTGCAACAGGGTCTTACTCTGTCACCCAGGCTGGATAGAGTGCAGTGGCAATCATAGCTCACTGAAGCCTCTAACTCCTGGGCTCAAGTGATACTCCAGCGTCAGCTGCCCAAGTATCTGGGACTACAGGCACACACCAGCAGACCTGGCTAATATTTTGTATATTTTTTGTAGAGACGGGATCTTGCTATGTTGCCCAAGCTGGCCTCAAACTCCTGGCCTCAGGCAATCCTTCTACCTCAGCCTCTTAAAGCTCTGGAATTACAGGCACGAGCCACTGCACCCTGTCCCCTTATCTTTTTATCTTAAATTCTTTCCGCTCTTTACCATCTCTTTGTTATGGTCATTTCCACATTAACCCCATTCTGGCTGCTCAGTCATTTACTGAGCATAGATATGAGCCATTTTTATGATATTTATTTCACAAGCTTGTAAGTAGGTTGTTTTTTACTTCTCTCCAAACCAGTTCAGAACTCTTGGCCATTTTCAATTATTTGTGTTATTTTATCTTATCTCACTGGTTCCTTCTGCTCTGTCTCCTTTGCTGGTTTCTTTTTTCCCCTCAGACCTCTTACATGGGAAGGCACAGGGCTCCACACTGCGTTCTCTTTTCTTTATCTAAATTCCTTCCCTTGGTGATCTCATTCGGCCTTTGAGCTTCAATTATTATTTGCATTTTATGACTCTCAAATTTATATCTCTGTCCCAAACTTCTCTCTTGAACTCCCATATTCAAGTACCTGTAGGGCTTGTTCACTCATATCTATTTATTTATATATATGTATACACACACACACACACACACACATATATATGTATTTTTTTTTTTTTTTTAATTGGAGTCTTGTTCTGTCACCCAGGCTGGAGTACAGTGGTGTGATCTTGGCCCACTGCAAGCTCTGCCTCCCGGGTTCACACCATTTTCCTGCCTCAGCCTCCTGAGTAGCTGGGACTACAGGCGTTCTCCACCACACCCAGCTAATTTTTTGTGTTTTTAGTAGAGATGGGTTTTACCATGTTAGCTAGGATGGTCTCGATCTCCTGACCTCGTGATCCTCCCGCCTTGGCCTTCCAAAGTGTTGGGATTACAGGTGTGAGCCACTGCGCCCGGCCTGTTCACTTATGTTTTTAATAGACATGGAAACTTGTCTTAAACTGTACTCTGGCCTAAGCCTCGCCCACCCTTTCTGATCGGTTCCTTTCAGCACTTCCTCATCCCAACTGAGGGCAGCTCCATCCTCGGTTGCTCAGATCTCAAACTCTGGAGGCGTCCATGAGTCGTCCTATCTCTCACCCTCACTTCTGTTCTGCCAGCAAACCCTTTAGTTCAACTTTGAAATACCGTAGTTCCTCAATACCAAGATAGAGATTATGTCACCTTTTATAACAATATCTCCAAATTAGGGATGTGGCCCACAAACAGAGGCATGTTGGCTTCAGTGAGATATGACACATCCAGTATTTGGCCATTTCTCAGCCCTCCAAATTAACACCTGGTCAAAGTCACCCCGACTGCCCACCTGGAAGACTGCCATGGTCTCCCGGCCTCTCCCTTACAATCTGTCATCTATTCTCAAATGACAGCCAGGGTGGATCTTTTAAAGCACAAATGAGATCAAAACCTTCCAATGACTTCCCATGTTATAAAGAAAAAAAGCTGATGACATGATAATGATGTACAAGGTCCTTTGTGATCCAGCCCCTCTTTTCCTCTATGACCTCATCCACCCTTTTCCATCCCTCAGGCTTGCTTCTCCTGCCACACTTGCTTTGTTGCTATTCTTCGAGCAATTTGGACTTGTTTCCACCTTCAGGCTTTTGCAATGGTCGTTTCCAGTCTTTCGAGTTCTCTTCTTCCCTCAGATAGCTGCTCGGCGAATCCTTTTACCTCTTTCAAGCTTTGCTCAAAATCACCTGATCAATGAGGCTTCCTTTGACTGCTCTAATTAAAATGGCAACAAATCCCTTACCCTGGTACTTCCCCCATTCTCTGCTCTGTGTTCTCCATCACACTTGACACCCTGTCGCACACTTTACAATTTACTTAGACACACCTGTCTTCTATTACAAGAATGTAAGGTTCACCAGGGCATGGATTTTTGTCTGTTTTACTTACTGCTGTATCCCCGAGCACCGAGAGTAGGAACTCCTAAATATTTGTTTAATGAGTGAATGAATTTCAAATTCAACAAAAGGCGCGGAAATCAGAGAATAGAAAGTCACACATGCAGGCTTCTCAGACACACTGGCATGGTTTGGGTGACGACTTTTTCCCTCCCTTCCATCAAAATAAGACTCCAAAAGCTGATGTTATTATTGAAAGCAGCAGTGGGGAACGGGATGGGAAAGATGGCTCATGAAGAATAACGAAGTCAGCACTTCCAGTGAGCTTGGGTAAGTCAGAAGCTGGGCGGTCATGTGTGACTTCCATTAATCATCCTCTTCACACCATATGAATACAAGTGACAACTTTTGTCTGTAACTTCTGTCTTCAGAGCCGTGATATATGACCTGTGGACAGTCCTAGGCACTAATAGTTGAAGAAACCAAAAAGATGAATGTTCACATCTTGACTCTTGAGAGAAGAGTTCATCTTAAGGAAGGGTGAATGGACCATGCAAATATGCATTGGCTTTGGTTTCTCCGTCCTGGCCTGGTGGCCATTATCCCGGAAGAAGAGATGGTACTTGTGCATGGTAACTTTGTGTCCATTTGGTTGCATGGCATGATTCTTTGAGAAGTTAACTGGAGATTGGGGCAGATGGGGGCAAAGTTACGAGACAAGGCAAAACAGATTCAGAACCTCTCTGCTGTGTACCATCTTTTCAATCCCTTCCGCCCCAACAGGGGCTGTAGGTGAGAGAGCAGTATTACAGACAGAGATAAAGACTTGGTTCAAGAATCTCATTTTGCCATTTTCCATACCCTTGGGCAAATTATTGATTTCTGTAGCTTTACCTATGATTTATAAAGTGATAATCCCTTGTAGCTATATAAAATTTTAGTTATCACAGATGGCTTTAGCACTTGTTAGCTAATATGATCCTCTCAATTCTGTAAGGTTAGGGAAGATAGAGTTATCTCTATTTTACAGTGAAACAAACCCCTAGGATTCTGAGAATTCAAGCTATTTGTCTGAGGTCAAAAGTCTTGTAAACAGAGGAGATGAAATAAAAGTTAGGTTCTTCTGTTTTCTATCCCCCATAAAACTTCAAGAGTCTTTCAGGCATTCAAACCTAATTCATTGACATTGAAATATAGTAGCTCATGATAATCATTCCAGCAAAGATTTTCTTAAAAATCAGAAGATAGAAGAAGGGCTTGAAGACAATAGTAACCAGAAGATCTGAGCCCCAAGTTACTAACTCATCCAGGCTGCTTAGACCAAGTAAACAAAACAAGGAGGCAGCTTAAGTTTTATGAAAGCATGCTTCATTCCAGAATTTAAACATAAATTAAACATCTATATATGTTGGCACTGTGCTGGTTCTGGGAATGCAATGATGACCAAGATCCGATTCTTATCCTTCAAAGGCATTCAGAAACTAGTGGGAGAGTCAGAGTGTTGAATACATAAATTTAAGAAGGCATCCCAGTGGTTTGGGTTTACAGATGACAGGGAGGGCAAATGAGAGAAAGAGTTAATTGAAAATGGAAGAATTGCAGATTGCATTCAGGAAAGATTCAGAGTGAAGCTGAAACTGAGATTGGAGAGTCTAACACACAGTGAATGCTGAAAAAATTTGATTTCCTCCCTCCCTTCATCATTACTAGTCCCAAACACATTCCCCTTATAATTTTTACTGAAGGGTCAATTATGCTTTTTCCAGGGAGGACACCTTTATGTTCTTCAGCATATACACACCCTGGTCTGTGGGGAGATGCAGACCAATGGATGTCCCCCTTTTGAGTTGTCTATGATAGTAAACCCTGGAAACTTGCAGAAGCTGGGATGACCCAAATTAAGAATGGCTCCTTTGTGCAGAATGACAAGATTGTGCCTACCTCAACATATTTCTGTCCTGAAATAATTCAGTTTTGCTAAGAAGGCAGAAAGGGAGAGAGTAACCTTCTGGAAAGTGCCCCTGAGGTATGAGACCAGATGTGAACATTAGTCTGAACAGTTTAATGAGCCAGCACTGGAGATCACTCCCAGCAATGTACTGGGATGTTGATAAGACATTCCTTATTCAAAGGCCACTTATAAGCTTTGTGACAAACATGGAGAACCAGGAAATGGGCAAAAAAAGACTTAGAGATGACGACGTCAGTATCAAAAAGTCAGTGGAGGGCCAGGTGTGCGGTGGCTTAAGCCTGTAATTCCAGCTACTCAGGAGGCTGAGGTGGGAGGACCGCTTGAACCCAGGAGTTCAAGACCAGCCTGAACAACACAGGGAGACTCTTTCTCTGAGGAAAGAAAATCCCATGGAATAAAGCAACATGCTTCTGGCTTTGAAACAGAACTTATTTATTCTTAGAAACAGTCCTCACTTGGCAATCTGGTTTCCTAAGACATAGCAGATTAGATACAGAAAATTTAAAAAGTGTGAAGAGGAAGGGGCCGCAAGGTTCTGCTCAGGCAAGCTGCATAAAATCCAGAGAGCCTGGCAGAGAACAACTAGCAAGAAGTAGAGAAGACTCAGTAGGTGCCAACCTTCTGGCATTCTGTGCAAGGACAATAGTGTATGAGAGCTCAGTAATTCCCATGGGTTTTGCAGTGTAAGTAATAATGACCCTTGGTCACTGAACAGGACTAAAATTATGTCTTAATATCTCAATTTACAAAGATAAGAGGGATAAGACACATTTCCTTCCAAAATAGCCAAGATATTTAATTATACTTAAAAGTTTTTATTTTAGTTTGAAAGAAATCATTCATCAGAAATATCTCTTTCTTGATAAAATTAGACTAATGAAGTATTACTTGTACTCCTGTCTGAAAAGGTAGCTGCTGTCAAGAGGCAAAGCAGAAGTGTTCTGTGGGTCTGGAGTCTTTGGAGCCTGAGAAAGCGGAGAGAACAACAAGAGATTGAAGACAAGAAAGGGGCTGTGAGATATAAGCAATCTGAAGAGTGAGTTATGACTTCAGCTAGGCTTCCAGGGAGCATGGGAGATAAATCTGGAGATGATAGCAGAGGTCACGTCATAGAAGGCCTGAATGGTAAGGGAACATTGAAGGATGTTAGGGGAGTGAAGGAGTCAGATCTACATTTTAGAATAAGCATTTTGGCCATCACAGTGCAGAGGGTGGAATTAGTATATTTAGATGTTTGACTATTCTGTCCGTTTTCCAGAATGTCTCCTTAGTTCTCAAGCAGACGGACCAGCAAAGTGACTAGAGGGACACTCAGTTCTTCACTTGTGGTCTGCTCAGTTAGTAGATAAGATTGGATAGCATTGCGGGCATCAGGACACATAGCTCCATCAGTTGTTGGCACTGTTACCTTGGGCAAAACATTTCTCCCCGTGAGAGTTCCTTTCTTGATCTGTAATAATCCCTGCTCTTCCTTTCTCATGAGGCTTTTGTGAGAATCCAATAAATGTGGGATCAAAAAGCATTTTTATATAACAAAGTATTATCCTTTTATTCCATTAAAATATCTTCTGCAGAGCCAAGTACCAAGATAGGCATAAAACAAGAATATGATAAACATGTGCTTGATTCACTGAATTCTGAAGCACAACTTGGATCTTGTGTTGGATAATCATGGTTTGCCTTCCAGTTCCATTTTCTACCCTTCTCCACCTCCTCTGCCCCATGAAACTGACCTCTAGCACCTGTATTGCCTGGGCTTTTTTGTTCTCTGGTTTCTAGTTGGGTTTGGCCAATGGAAGGAACATGTGGATCAGAGGATGAGAGAAGGAGAGAGAAGTCAGGGTACCTGGTCCACTTGCCTACTCCTTGCTGGGCCAGGTTGGCCAGAGCTGTTTTCATCACCTAAGTCTGTAGCTGCTGTTGGAGGTTCTCCCCCAGGCTTTTACTTTCACTAGATTTGGTAACTGTCCCTGCTCAGGCCTCAGTGTGGCAATGGTTCCTCACTGCTGCTTGTCCTTGGGTGCTACACCATCCTTTTCTGGTTCTCCTAACTTTGGTTACACCTTTACAAACACATCCTCCATGAAACTCTCTTCCATTTATCTTTTGAGTATGCCATCCAATAGACTGGATTGCGCAGACATCATATGACTTGGTATTACATCTCAGTTTAGATTCATGGAACTGTTTGTAGGACCTCTTTTGTAGCTGAACTTTCAACCAGTTTTGGTCTTCAGTGCTGATATTACAATTCTCCCTAACTCTAAGGGATTGGAAATTTGTAGCCCCTGTGCTCAGTGCTTAACCAAACCTAGCTTTCTTTCCCTTCTCTTTATTTTAAATTGACTTTATTGAGGGAAAGTTTTAAGGCAAGAAAACACATCTATTTTAAAAGGTACAGTTCAATGAGTTTTGAAAAATATATATGCCCATGAAACCATTGTGACAACTGAGATATAGAACATTTCCATTACTGTAAAATATTTCCTTATTCCCCTTCCTACTCAATTCCAGCCCTAGGCAATGGCTGATCTGTTTTCTGTCACCACAGATTAGATCTATCTTTGTTGGCAATTCATATTAATAAAATCATACAGTACAAATTCTTTCATGTTTGGCTTTTCTTGCTTAGAATATTGTTTTGGAGATTATTCCATTTTGTTGCAATAGTTTATTCCTTGTTATTGCTATGTGTTGATTCATTCATGTATTGATGGACATTTGGGTTCTTTTCAGTTTTTGCCTATTATAAATAGAGGTGATATTAACTCTCAGGCAAAAGTCGTCGTGTGGACATGTTTTCATTTTTCTTAGGTAAATATCTAAGAATGAAACTGCTAGATTATATGATAAGTATGTGTTTAGCTTTAGAAGAATGTGCCAAGCAGTTCTCCAAACTGTTTGTATCATTTTACATTCTCACCAACAATGTGCAAGAATATCAGTTACTTCCTTGCCAGCACTCATATTGTCAGTCTTGTTAATTTTAGACAAATTTTTTTAAAGAGATGAATTCTTGCTCTGTCACCCAGGCTGGAGTGTAGTGAAGTAATCATAGCTCACTGCAGCCTTGAACTCCTACTGCAGCTTCCCAAGAAGCTGGGACTGCAGGCTTGCAGCATCATGCTTAGCTCAATTTTAGACATTCTAATGGATGTTGTATTAGTCCGTTTTCATGCTGCTGATAAAGACATACCCGAGACTGGGTAATCTATAAAGAAAAAGGGGTTTAATGGACTCATGGTTCCATGTGGCTGGGGAGACCTCATAATCTTGGTGGAAGGTAAAAGGCATGTCTTATATGGCAGTAGGCAAGAAAGAATGAGAGCCAAGTGAAAATGGAAATCCCTTATAAAACCATCAGATCTCATGAGACTTACTCACTACCACAAGAACAGTAGGGAGGAACTGTCCCCATGATTCGGTTATCTCCCAACTGGTCCCTCCCACAACATGTGGGAAAGATGGGAGTTACAATTCAAGATGAGATTTGGGTGGGGACACAGAGCCAAACCATGTCATTCTGCCCTGGCCCCTCCTAAATCTCATGTCTTCATATTTCAAAACCAATCATGCTTTCCCCTCAGTCCCCCAAGGTCTTAACTCATTTCAGCATTAACTCAGAAGTCCACAGTCCAAAGTCTCATATAAGACAAGACAAGTCCTTTCCACCTATAAGCCTGTAAAATGAAGAGCAAGTTAGTTACTTCCCAAGTACAATGGAGGGTACAGACATTGGATAAATACATCCATTCCAAATGGGAGAAATGGGCCAAAATGAAAGGGCTAAAGCCCTCATGCAAGTCTGAAATCCTGTGGGGCAGTCAAATCTTAAAGTTCCAAAATGATCTCCTTTGACTCCATGTCTCACATCCAGGGCACACTGATGCAAGAGGTGGTTGTTCACATCATTGGGCAGCTCCATGCCTGTGGCTTTGCAGGATACAGCCTCTCTCCCAGCTTCCTTCATGGGCTGGTGTTGAGTAGCACATGCTGCAAGCTGTCAGTGGATCTACGATTCTGGGGTCTGGAGGATTGTGGCCCTCTTCTCAGAGCTCCACTGGGCACTCTGTGTGGGGGCTTCAACTCCACATTACCCTTCCACGTTGCCCTAGCAGAGGTTCTCCATGAAGGCTCTGCCCCTGCAGCAAACTTCTGCTTGGACATCCAGGCAATTCCATACATCCTCTGAAGTCTAGGTGGAGGTTCCCAAACCCCAATTCTTGACTTCTGTGCACCTGCAGTCTCAACACCACATGGAAGCTGCCAAGGCTTGGGGCTTGCACCATCTGAAGCCATGGCCGGAGCTGTATCATGGCTCCTTTTAGCCATGGCTAGAGTGGCTGGGATGCAGGGCACCAAGTCCCTGGGCTGCACACAGTGGGGGGACCCTGGGCCTGACCCATGAAACCATTTTTTCCTCCTAGCCGGGCCTGTAATGGGAGGGACTTCCACAAAGGTCTCTGACATGCTGTGGAGATATTTTCTCCATTGTCTTGGTGATTAACATTTGGCTCCTTGTTATGTATGCAAATTTCTGCAGCTGGCTTGAATTACTCCTCAGAAAATAGTTTTTTCTTTTCTATTGCATCATCAAGCTGCAAATTTTCCTAACCTTTCTGCTCTGTTTCCCTTCTAAAACTGGTTGCTCTTAACAGCACCCAAGTCACCTCTTGAATGCTTTGCTGCTTAGAAATTTCTTTGGCCAGATACTCTAAATCATCTCCCTCAAGTTCAAAGTTTCGCAAATCTCTAGGGCAGGGAAAAAGTCCACTAGTCTCTCTGCTAAAACATAGCAAGAGTCACCTTTATTCCAGTTCCCAAAAAGTTCCTCATCTCCATGTGAGACCAACTCAGCCTGGATTTAATTGTCCATATCATTGTCAGCATTTTGGTCAAAACCATACAAGTCTCTAGCAAGTTCCAAACTTTCCCACATCTTCCTGTCTTCTGAGCCCTCAAGACTGTTCTAACCCCTCTGCCTGTTACCCAGTTCCAAAGTTGCTTCCACATTTTTGGGTATCTTTATGACAATGTCCTACAACCGGGTACCAATTTACTGTATTAGTCTGTTCTCATGCTACTAATAAAGACATACCTGAATCTGGGCAGTTTATAAAGAAAAAGAGGTTTAATGGACTCACAGTTCCATGTGGCTGGGAAGGCCACACAATCATGGTGGAAAGCAGAAGGCACGTCTTACATGGCAGCAGGCAAGAGAGAGAGTGAGAGCCAAGTGAAAGGGGAAATCCCTTATAAAACCATCAGATCTCATGAGACTTACTCACTAACATGAGAACAGTATGGGGGAGCCACCCCCATGACTGAATTATCTCCCACCAGGTCCTTCCCTCAACCTGTGGGAATTATGGGAGCTCCAATTCAGGATAAGATTTGGGTGGGGACACAGCCAAACCATATAAGATGTGTAGTAGTATCTTATTGTGACCATAATTTGCTTTTCCATGATAACTAATACTTTGGGGCGTTAAAAAATACTTATTGGCCATTTGTAGACTTTGTGAAATGCTTATTCAAATGTTTTGTTCTTTTTTTGGTTTAGCTATTTTGCTTATTACTGAGTTGCAAGTTCTTTCTATATTCTGAATGCAAATTCATCATCAGATATATGTGTTGCGAATTTTTGAGGATTTTCCAGGTATTTTCTCAATGATGTCTTTGAAAGATAGAAGTTTTAAAATGTTAATGGAATCTAACTTATTAGTTTTTTCTTTATGCTTCATTTTCTTGGGCATAAGCTATCTTTGCCTAACCCAATCAATGCCACAGACTCTCTCTCATATGTTCTTTATAATTTTAGTGGTTATAGTTAGGAATATAATTCATTTAAAGTTAATTTTTGTGGATAGTGTTAGGTAGATGTTAAGGGATTTTTATTTTTCCACATAAATATCTAGCTTGTACCATTTGTTGAAAAGAATATATCTTTGCCTTGTTCCAAAAACTGAGAGGTGAACACTTAGTCTTATTATGTATGATGTTAGAGTAGGTTTTTCATAGATGTTCTTTATCTGCTTGATGAATTTCCTTCTATTTCTAGTTTGTTGACTTTTTTTATGATGAGGAGGTTTTGACATTTGTCAAATGCTTTTTCTGTCTCAGTAGAGTTAGTCATGTTTTTTCTCTTTATTCTGTTGTTATGGTGAATTGTATTAATTAATTTTGAACCTCAAAGGAGTTGAATTCCTGGGAGTCACAGTTTGTACATCCTGTATTAAATTCCTCCCAAGCTGAGCTGGGTTCCTGACTTCCCTTTTTTTTTTTTTTTTTGAGACAGAGTCTTGGTCTGTCACCTAGGCTGGAGTGTAGTGGCATGATCTTGGCTCACTGCAACCTCTGCCTCCCGAGTTCAAGCAATTCTTCAGCCTCCTCAGTAGCTGGGAAAACAAGTGTGTGCCACCACACCCAGATAATTTTTGTATTTTTAGTAGATATGAGGTTTTACCATGTTAGCCAGGCTGGTCTCGAACTCCTGACCTCAACTGATCCACCTGCCTCAGCCTCCCAAAGTGCTGGGATTACAAGTGTGAACCACCATGCCTGGCCCTGACTTCTTTTTGATTCAGCTATAAGGTTGATTATTTCTTGGACCCTACAATGGCATATCAGACATGAAATACTGCCATGTGATATAAGAGTGACCTGGTTGAGTTGGGTACTGCTTCTCATTTCTTCCATGACACCCTCTTCTTTTAGCAATGTACCCTTTATACCAAATGACAACTGTTGCTTTCTTTTTTTTTTTTTTTTTTTTTTTTTTTTTTAATCTTAGTATCTGCCTAACTGGGTTTGAGCTTTCTAAGAGCTGAGACTTTGTCTTTGTCATTTTGGTAAGCCTGGTGCCAAATGCTTGATAATATTAAGAAGAACAATAATAGCTATAGAGAGGTGCTTTGCTTCCATTATCTCGAATACTCCCCCAAACCCCATTAGGTTGGCCTTCTTAGACTGTTACAGATGAAGTTCAGAAAGGTCGAGTCTTTTGTCCCAGGTCACCTCACCGATAGGTCCAAATCCATTATTTAAAGTGTATTATCTTTCCACCTTGTTGCAGAATCTTTTACGTGGTAGGCTATTAAATAGTTGTCAACTGATTGGCTGCATGAATAAGTGAGTGAATATATTAAAGTAGCCTTTCTCTCTTTTTTCATGAATGGAAGAGGTCTACCTAATGAGAAAAAAAGTCAGCTTGGGAACTGGCATCTTGGGGAGGCATGAGGGAAAGGGAACCAAGAGGGGTAGTGGTGGGGGGGTACTTGCTAAAAAAAAGAAAAGGAAGTATAAACTATAAATTTACTTGGCAGGGTTGCATCTCTGTGGCTTAGACGTTGGCCACTTCATCTTGGCATGACTATTATATAACAGGAGGATGGAGAAATGGCCGGAAAGTATTGCTTCCTATTACATAACTCTTACTATGTGCCTGACAGCATTTCTGATAATGAGGAGAACAGAAAGTATGCCTGTCTTCGAGAGAAAGGCTTTAAGCTTCTTGCAGGAGAATGAGTCTGGTCTTCAGCCGTTTAGAGCGTTAGAGTACTGACTGATTTCCTCAGAAAGCCTCAGACTGTATCCCCAGTCATGGTTCTTTGCACCCCCTCCCCTAGGGAATGGTTGATATTCACATTCCTCAGAAACACTTTTAACATCTAAATATGTGGTCCTTCAGAGCCCAAAGAGGAATGTCTGGTGGAGAAGGCACTAGAATATTTGAGGTTTTGTCCTTTCGTCAGATCGGTCCCTGCTGAGCGGGCCCATGTATTTTTGCTTCCCCAGTTTGGTGTTTTGGTGATAAGAAATGGGAATACTTTTAAAATAGTTCTTCCTTGTCTGGTTAGCATGTTGCAGAAACCTATATGATACAATAGGCATTACCTGGTAGGCTCTGCAGTGGTCTCTTATCAGACTGTGCTGAGTAAAGCCACCTTGAGGTCAGTTAGGGTCAACCTTCAGAGCACCCAACCCAGTAGTGTTTTTCACCTGCACCACTTCCCTTTGACCTAAGGCTCTCCAATGCCCAGCAATTGTTCTGTGTCAGTATGTGAAACCAAATGAACCCATGCTGGAATCCTCCATTGTCTTTACTCTGGATGCAGTCCCCAGAAACTTCTGGTGGTACCAGTACCTCCAAAACCTCTCTGGAATCCAACCACTTCTTACTCTCGGCTCTGCTACCTTTCCATGCAAATCCCCTTCCAGTTTTTCTTAATGTACTCTTCTGTCTCTAGTGCCCATTCACCATACAGGAGCTGGAATTAACACTTTAAAACTTACAAATTAAAGCATACCACTGTGCTGCTAAAAATCTTTAAATGCTTTCTGCTGCACTTAGAGGATCCCATCTCCTCCCTGTGTCTTCAGGACCTGATGCGATCTGGTTCTGTCAACCCTTTGACTTGATCTCCTATCACCCCTATTCCTGACATGCTGGCCTTCCTTCTGTTCCTCAAACACACTTTGCCTTAGGCTCTTTGTTCTAGGTCTTCTTGCTACTTGGAAAGCTCTTTCTCAGGATTCTGGCCTGGCCAGTTCATCAGTTTTCTGATCTCATCTCAAATATCATCTCCGGCCTTGCTACCCTATCTAAAGTTGCCTCTCATTCTGTCTCTATCCTGTTATACTGCTTTATTTTTTTTTCATAGAACTGACCTATGCATATAAGCATATGCATAACTAAGCATATCTCTATGCTTTTGTCTATTTCCATTTATTTCCCTGTTTATTTTCTATTTCAGGGGTTTGCAAACTACTGTGGGTCAAATCAAGCCTGCCTGGTTTTGTAAATAGTTATACTGGAACATGGCCTGGCCTGTTTGTTTATGCATTGTCAATGGCTGCTTTGGATCTAAGGGCATTACTGAATAATGGTGACAGAGACCATCTGGACTGCAAAGCCTAAATTATTTAGTATCTGGCCCTTTACAGAAAAATTTACTGACACCTGTTCTGTCTCCCTCCACTACTTACCTGTCTTGTTCACTGCCAGTTCCCCAGCACCTAATAAAGTTCTGGGCACATGGTGGTTCTGAATAAATATTTGTCAACTGAACTTAGTCAATGAAGGAACACAGGACATTGTGACTGGTTTTGACTCTAAGAGCATAGGTCTTTTGACCCTTATTTCTTGCAGGCAAAAAGGAATTGGGTGCTATATGTATGTTCACATGCATATGTACATTTGTGTGTTCTGGAATGAGAAAATAGTGAGGCAAAATGGACAATATGAGGTTCTACGTCCATACAGATTATTGTTCCAAACCTGTATGTGTCACTTAGTGTCCGTATGGGCTTGGAAAACACAGTCAACCTCTTTTGCCTCTGTCTTTTCATCTTGAAAAAGGAGAGACTGGGACCCACCTTTCATAGTTCCAGTGAACATTTTAGGGATAACATTGACTGACTTTGGATGGCTAGTCAAGATATGGAATGTGAGGAAGACTACACTTAGTTTTCATGAAGGAGCTTGAAGGAACAGAGTACAATGAAGTCAAAGTATAGATACCAACATATTGACAATTCAGTTCAACTCAATCAACTAATCCAACAGATACTGATTAGGCACCTTTTGTGTTGCAGGCATTGTGCTATGTTACAGGAATATAGAAACTATCCAAGAAGAGCTTAACAGCCCTCAAATTCTTGACTAGCTAATTATGCCCAAGGCCAAGTGCTTCATGCTTGAGAATGCAGAGACAAACAAGACAGAGTCCTAATCATGCAGACTTCTGATCTTACAGGAGAGTTCTGAGGAATTCACCTCCTACACCTAACAGTTGAAGGTTAGAAGAACCATAAAAGATATGCAAACATCAAAGAAGATCTAAAGAAGGGGATATGACCATGTTAGGTTTATTTTTAGGTTTGAATAGAGAAGCCTACAGTATTGTCAGCCTTTTTTCTTTATATAACCTCCAGTCCCCTATGATTTTATTTTTAAATGCGCTATGTTTATATATCACCTATTCTGATAACTCAAACTTTATTTAATTATTTTTTCCGAAGTAAGTGAGCAATATATAGTAAATTTCAAAAACTAGTAACACAAAGGTCAAATTTTATTGTAACTTGAGGGAAAGATAAGCAAATTTCTGATTAGTAGACGTACACTCATTAAAAAAACATATATATGTTTTAGCAACAGGGTCTTGCTCTGTCACCCAGGCTGGAGTGTAGTGGTGGGATCTTAGCCACTGCAGCCTGGGCTCAAGTGATCCTCCCACCTTGACTTCCCAAGTAGCTAGTACTATAGACATGTCCCACCACACCTAGTTAAAAAAATATATATTTTTTATAGAGATGGGATCTTGCTATGTTGACCAGGCTCATCTTGAACTTGTGGCCTTATGTGATCCTCCCTTCTCAGCCTCCCAAACTGTTGAGATTACAGGTGTGAACCACCATGCCTGGCCTCAATTTGTTTTTTCTTATGTAGAGAGAAATTTGAGGGATGGCTTTGGGTGTTAGTGTGGTTAGCCACTCATGGCTCAATTAGACAGACTCATTTCCATCTGGGTCTTTCACTGCAGATTTTATGTATTAACTGAAGTGCTCTTATGATCATGGACATGAAGGCTACTCAAAAAACTTCTTCATTCAGTCTCTTTTGTTTGAGAACACATCAAAAAACTTGAAGATATGGTGCCAGAACTTGAAGATACAGAGATGAACAGTCTGTATTTTAAAATTCTGAATTCTAAGCTCATTCGATACTGTACTGATTTCTTAGGAATAAAAAAATCAGGAAAAATCTATAAATTAAGAAGTTCACATTTTCAATCATTCACTGAAGCACAGACTCTGCATGAGACACTAGGTGCTGGATAATCAACTGAGCACAGTCTCTGCTCTTTCAGAGCTTATAGTTTTGTGAAGGACATTGATAGGTAAACAGTTACTGAAAGATGTTTTAAATTTTATGATTAAGAGGCAATATATTGTAGTTCCTGGGTTCAGATCTCAGGTGTACTTCTGACAATCTGTTTGATCATAGGCAAGTCTTTTATCTTCTCAGTACCTCAGTTTCTTCAACTGTAACGCAAGTATAATAATAGTCTCTCACTTACAATGTCATTGAAGGGTTTCCTGGGGAAAACAGTACTTGACACATATTAGGTAATCAATAAATGCTACTGAAGGAATCACATGGACCTAATGGAATATAATGTAGAGGGCAGGGTGTTCAAACATAGAGTTTCCCACTTTTCAGAAAGAATCTTGCCTAAAATTTTCTATTGTGATGTAAGAATGATGTTTCCCTCTTGTGTATTAAATTGATCCTCTGTGACATCTAGTCACTCACACTCCTTTTTTTTTTTTCCTTTCCCTCGCTGGATTTCTCAGTGAATGCAATGAGTCTAATGTATTTCTGATTTTACCTAATAGCAGGCATCCATGGCACTGAAATAGCAGCCATTTAGAAAATTAAATAGCCATTGTACTATTCAATTTCCATTAACAGAGTCATTTGAGACTTTAATATTCCTTCATTTAAGGAGGAAGTTGCAGGTAACATGCTACATTCACTTTGCATATTCAGCTGACAGGGAGTATCAGTAAAGTTACGCAGTTAGCAGTTAGTTATTATGTTAGCTTCAATCATAATTTATTAAGCCATGGGAGGACATGGTGGTGTTCACATCCCATATAACTGGTTACAATATATTTCTAGCAACCTATGGATAGAGAAGAGAACACATATTCATTTATTTTCTCGTCATTGGGTTGCAAGTATGTGCTAGGTCCTATAGTAGACACTGAGGATAATGCAGTAATTGGGACATTTCACATCTCATCTCCTACCCTCATAGTAATACAAAGAGATGTCTAGTCCTTATTGTTTGGGGAGACAAAATAAATGAAATGATATTAATTTAATACCTTCTATGTTTACCTTACTTGTAATTTTTCAATTCAATTAAATCTGATTCATTTTATTTCAGTTCAGTTCTACATATCTTTTTTTTTTTTTTACTATTAACTACAGAGTTTATTTGGATTTTACCATTTTTCCCAATAATGTCCTTTTTCTGCTTTGAGATCCAATCTAGGATGCCATGCTGGACTTACAGCTGTTGCTTTCTTTTTTTCCTAACTTTATATTTTGAAATAATTACAGATTCATAGGAAGTTGTGAAGATAGTGGCCCCACGCACCCTTCATCCAGTTTCTCTCAGGTTACATCTTACATGATTATAATACAGTATTCCAACCAAGACTTTGACACTGGTACAATGTGGGTGGATAGTCCCGCATCATTTGTCACATGTATATTTGTGTAACTACCCCTGCAATCAAGATAAAGAACTGCCCCATCCCTGTAAGGATCTCACTCCCCACCACCCCCAACCCCTGGCAACCACTAATCATTCATCTCTTATTTTGTCATGTCAAGAATTCAACTTATCATTTACTGATCACCTAATCTGATCCACTTTGAGAATGACTAGCTAAAAACCAGGTAAATGTGTCACTGCCTTCCCGCGGGCTTGAATCTGGTCAGGGAGCTTCTCTGTGTAAAAGCCAAGGCCAGACTCTGGGTTGTCAGTGACAGAAACCCAACTTCAGCAATTTTAGGCTAAAAGGGGAGTTTTGGGGATAGCTTATGTGACTGAGGGGAGTGAAGCACGTATTCAGGCCGAAGGTAAGGGAAACATTACCAAGGTTTGCTTTTCCTACTGTGTTCTTCTCCTGTCTGTGTACCAGTCTTATCACCTCCTACCTTAGTCTGAATTTTCCACCTAGTAGAGGAACAGAGTGTTAGAGTCCCACTTTCCATCACTGGGGAGCAACTGAGACTTTATCTGTTAGGTCCCTAGTTGTAAAAAACCAGGGAAGGGCTCTGATTGGCCCATCTTGGGTCATCTGCAGTTAATGTCCAATTGATAAAATGATTGCATTGACTTGCTTTTATAATTATCTGATAAACTCCTCCTGGAATTCACATAGCACTTTGAAATGTGGAAGAGAAGTTCCTAAGTAACTTCTGATTATGTAATAAATTTGTTATCTGATTACAAAATTAATGCATATTCACTCTAGGGAATTTAGAGAATAAAATGTAAAAGTATAAAGTAGTACAGTCATGTGCTGCATAATGATGTTTTGGTCAATCACAGATCACATATACAACAGTGGTCCCATAAGATTGTAGTGGAGCTGAAAAATTCTTATCACCTGATAACATCATAGCCAATGTAGTGTCATAGCACAGTGCATTACTCGTGTTCATTGTGATGCTGCTGTAAACAAACCTACTGTGCTGACACTCATATAAAAGTATAACAAATGCAATTATGTATAGTATATAGTACTTGATAATAAATGACTATGTTACAGGCTTATGTATTTACTAAACTATATTTTTAGTCATTATTTTAGAGTGTATTCCTTCTACTTATGCATAAAAAAGTTAATGGTAAAACATCCTTAAGTAAGTCCTTCAGGAGGTATCCAGAAGAAGGCATTATCATCCTAGAAGATGACAGCTCTATGTGTGTTATTGCCTCTGAGGACCTTCCAGTGGAACAGGATGTGGAGGTGGAACAGTGATATTGATGCTGCTAATACTGATCCTGTGTAGGTCGAGGCTAATGTGTGCATTTGTGTCTTAGTTTTTAACAAAAAGTTTAAAGGATAAAAAACAATTTTTCAAATAGAAAAAATAGAATACGGACATAAAGAAAGAATTTTTTGTACAGTTGTACAACATATTTGTGTTTTAAGCTAAGTGTTATTACACAAGAATAGAAAACTCTACAGGTGTGTGTAGTAGTCCTAGGCCTTCATGTTCACTCATCTCTCACTCACTGACTCACCTAGAGCAACTTCCAGTCCTGCGAGTTCCATTCCTGGTAAGTGCCCTATACTGGTGTGCTCTTTGAAAATCTTTCATACTCTATTTTTTCTATATTTTTTTCTATTTTTTGGGTGCATAAGTACTTACAATTGTGTTACAGTTGCTTGCAGTATTCAATCCAGGAACATGCTTGTAGCATAAGAGCAGTAGGCTATACCATATAGCCTAGGTATGTAATGGGCTATAGCATGTAGGTTTTTGTAAGTACACTCTATGATGTTTGCACAAAAATGAGATCACCTAACAACACATTTCTCGGAATATGACCCCATCATTAAGCAATACATGACTGTATTTGCAAAGGTAGTTTTTAGTATAATTTTTTCTCAACCAAAAAATTACTATATTTGCTTTTCTGTAATCTGCTGTTTTTCTTTTCCTAATATAGCATGGATTTCCACATCACGTTTTCTGACACTATGACTTTTTAATATGTTCAGTATTTGGTTGTCTGGATATATCAGAATTTAGCCCATATGTTGCTTTGGATATTGAAGTTGTTTTCCAATTATTTTCCCTAGATATTATGAAAATCTTATTATCATCTTTCTATTAATAATTACATCTTTGTTCAGGTAATTTATTAGGGTAAAATCCAATTAAAATAGGTGTATCAAAGCATAATGCATGTTAATATATATATTTAAATGTATTTATGCATGTATCGCCAAATTGCCTCCTAGATAAGTTCTATCAGTATACCTGATGCCTTCTGCTGGTTTCTCATGAGCATTCCTGGCAGAAGCAAACATAATCTGGGGGGCTACAATGAAGGGCAGCTTAAAAGGGAGAAGTTGCAGCTGAGGACCGAGCCCTTTTTCTTTTTCAACAAACTGGAGATCACTTATTAGTGCAAAGAACAACACTTCATTATTGAGAAGGACAGCCAAACAATTTATCCATTTTAAAAAAGTCTTATTAATTAATTATCTAATTAATTTTCAGGACATAGGCATGGGCAAGGACTTCATGTCTAAAACACCAAAAGCAACGGCAACAAAAGCCAAAATTGACAAATGGGATATAATTAAACTAAAGAGCTTCTGCACAGCAAAAGAAACTACCATCAGAGTGAACAGGCAACCTACAGAATGGGAGAAAATTTTTGCAATCTACTCATCTGACAAAGGGCTAATATCCAGAACCTATAAAGAACTCAATCAAATTTACAAGAAAAAAACAAACAACCCCATCAAAAAGTGGGCAAAGGATATGAACAGACACTTCTCAAAAGAAGACATTCATACAGCCAACAGACACATGAAAAAATGCTCATATTCATTCACCATCAGAGAAATGCAACTCAAAACCACAATGAGATACCATCTCACACCAGTTAGAATGACAGTCATTAAAAAATCAGGAAATAACAGGTGCTGGAGAGGATGTGGAGAAATAGGAATAGTTTTACACTGTTGGTGGGACTGTAAACTAGTTCAACCATTGTGGAAAACAGTGTGGCGATTCCTCAAAGATCTAGAATTAGAAATACCATTTGACCCAGCCATCCCATTACTGGGGATATACCCAAAAGATTATAAGTCATGCTACTATAAAGACACGTGCACGTGTATGTTTATTGTGGCACTATTCACAATAGCAAAGACTTGGAATCAACCCAAATGTCCATCAGTGACAGATTGGATTAAGAAAATGTGGCACATATACACCATGGAATACTATGCAGCCATGAAAAAGGATGAGTTCATGTCCTTTGTAGGGACACGAATGCAGCTGGAAACCATCATTCTCAGCAAACTATCACAAGAACAGAAAACCAAACACCGTGTGTTCTCACTCATAGGTGGGAATTGAACAATGAGATCACTTGGACACAGGAAGGGGATCATCACACACACCGGGTCCTATTGTGGGGAGGGGGTAGAGGGGAGGGATAGCATTAGGAGATATACCTAATGTAAATGATGAGTTAATGGATGCAGCACACCAGCATTGCACATGTATACATATGTAACAAACCTGCACGTTGTACACATGTACCCTAGAACTTAAAGTATTTAAAAAAAAAAAAAAAAAGGAATGTATTGCAAAATAAAACACACATATGAAAAAGTGCATGATATGGTTTGGCTCTGTGTCCCCACCTAAATCTCCTGTGGAATTATAATCCCCAGGTTTTGAAGGTGGGGCCTGGTATAGGAGGTGATTGGATGATGGGGACAGACTTCCCTCATGCTGTTCTCATGATAGTGAGTTCTCATGATATCCGATGGTTTAAAAGTGTGTGGCACTTCCTTCTTTGTGCTCTCTCTCTCTCTCTCTCTCACTGGCCACCGTGTGAAGAAGGTCCCTTCTTTCCTTTTGCCTTCTGCCATGATTATAAGCTTCCTGAGGCCTCTATCATGTTCCCCGTTCAGCTTATAAAACTGTGAGTCAATTAAACCCCTTTTCTTCGTAAATTACCCAGTCTCAGGTAGTTGTTTATAGCAGTTTGAAAACAAAGTAATACAGAAAATTCATACCAAGAAAGAGGAGCATTGCTACAAATATATCTGAAAATGTGGATGCAACATTGGAACTGGGTAATGGGCAGAGGTTGGAACAGTTTGAAGGGCTCAGAAGAAAACAGGAAGATGAGGGAAAGTTTGGAATTTCATAGACAGTTCTTGAATGGTTGTGACCAAAATTCTGATGGTGATATGGACAGTGGAAGTCCAGGCTGAGGCGGGTCTTAGATGGAATGAGGAACTTAATGGGAATTGGAGCAAAGGTCACTCTTGCTATGCTTTTGCAAAGAGACTAGGGGCATTCTGCCCCTGCTCTAGGGATCTGTGAAACTTTGAGCTTGAGAGAGATGATTTAGGGTATCTGGTGGAAGAAATTTCTAAATAGCAAAGCATTCCAATATGTGCCTGACTGCTTCTAACAGCATGCAGTCATATGCGTTCACAAAGAGATGGTCTGAAATAGGAACTTACATTTAAAGGGGAAGCAGAGCACACAAGTTTGGAAAATTTGCAGCATGAACATGTGATACAAAAGAAAAACCCATTTTCTGGGGAGAAGTTCAAACTGGCTGCAGAAATTTGCATAAGTAAAGAGGAGTTGAATGTTAATAGCCAAGACAATGGAGAAAATGTCTTCATGGCATGTCAGAAACCTTTGAGGCTGCCCCTTCCATCACAAGCCTGGAGTCCTAGGAGGAAAAAATGATTTCATGGGCCAGGCCCAGGGCTCTGCTACTCTGTGAAGCCTTGGGTCATGGCATCCTGCATGCCAGCTGTAGCTAAAGTGATCAAGGTACAGCCAAGGCAGTGGCTTGAGAGGGTGCAAGCCCCAAGCCTTGATGGCTTACATGTGGTATTGGGCCTGTGGGTGTGGAGAAGACAAGAGTTGAGGTTTGGGAACCTCCACCTAGATTTCAGAGGATGTATGGAAACACCTGGATGTCCAGACAGAAGTCTGCTGCAGGGGAGGAACCCTCATGGAGAACCTCTACTAGGTCAGTGCAGAGGGGAAATGTGGGGCTGGAGCCCTCACATAGAGTCCCCACTGGGGCACTGCCTAGTGGAGCTGTGAGAAGTGGGGCACCATCTTCCAGACCCCAGAATGCTAGATCAACAACAGCTTGCACCATGCACCTGGAAAAGCCACAGGCACTCAACACCATTCTGTGAAAGCAGCTGCAGGGGCTGTCCCCTGCAGAGCAACAGGGGTGGAGCTGTCCAAGGCCTTGGGAGCCCACTCCTTACATTAGCCTGCCCTGAATGTAAGACATGGAGTCAAAGGAGATTATTTTGGAGCTTTAAGATTAATGACTGCCCTGCTGGGTTTTGGACTTTCATTGGGCCTGTAGCTCTTTTGTTCTGGCCAATGTCTTCCTTTTGGAAAGGGAACATTTACCCAATGCCTGTACCCCTATTGTATCTTGAAAGTAGTGAACCTGGTTTTGATTTTACAGGCTCATAGGTGGAAGGGATTTGCCTTATCTCAGATGAGACTTTGAACTTAAACTTTTGAGTTAATGCTGGAATGAGTTAAGACTTTGGGAGACTGTTGAGAAGGTATGTTTATGTTTTGAAATGTGAGAAGAACATGCGATTTGGGAGGGGCAGAATGATATGGTTTGGCTCTGTGTTCCCACCCAAATCTCATGTGGAATTGTAATCCTCACATGTTAAAGGTAGGGCCTGGTGGGAGGTGACTGGATCCTGGGGGAGGATTTCCTACATGCTCTACTCATGGTAGTGAGTAAGTTCTTATGAGATCTCATGGTTTAAAGGTGTGTGGCACTTCCCCCTTCACTTTCTTTCTCTCCTGCTCCGCAATGGGAAGATGTGCGTTCCTTCCCCTTTGACTTCCACCACGATTGTAAGTTTCCTGAGACCTCTCCTGCCATGCCAAACTGTGAGTCAATTAAATCTCTTTTCTTTATAAATTATCCAGTCTCAGTTACATCTTTATGGCAGTGTGAGAATGGCCTAATACAGTGCATAAGGCAACTTTTAGAAATAATTTAAAAGTGTACGTGCATGTAACTCTATCCACACCTATGGCTATTAATGAGAAAATAAATTTCTTTTGCTGAGTATCTGTGCCCAAGTATTTCATTCCCAGTGTCCCAGAAGTCTATCCTGAGTCCCTTCCAGATCATCCACCTTTCCCTGGAAGTAACATTATCATGTTTTCAATGACAATTACTTCCTTATTGTTCTTTATTTTAAAAATTATAAATAAGACACATGTTCAGGGCAACACAGACAATACAGAAGTTTACAAAGTAAAAGTTAAAAAATTTCTCCCAGCACCCAGACTCTTCTCAGAGGTAGCCATTATCATCAGGGTGGTCTATTTCCTCTAGACCAGTGCTATTCAATAGAACTCTCTGCACTGATGAAGTGTTCTATTTCAGCTCTGTTTAATACAGGAGGAGCTAGCCACATGTAGCTATTGAGCATTTGAAATGTGGCTAGTTTAACTGAGGAACTGACTTTGAAATTTTACTTAATTTAATTTTTTATTCATTTATTTTTTGAGACAGGGTCTCACTCTGTCACCTACGCTGGAATGCAGTGTTGTAATCTCAACTGACTGCAACCTATGCCTCCCAGGCTTAGGGGATCTTCCCACTTCAGCCTCCAAAGTAGCTGGGACTATAAGCGTGCCACCATGCCCAGTTAATTTTTGTATTTTTTGTATGAACAGGCTTTTGCCATGTTGCCCAGGCTGGTCTTGAACTCCTGGGCTCAAGCAACCCAGTGCCTTGGCCTCCCAAAAGTGCTGGGATTACAGACATCAGCCACCACGCCTGGTCTGTAATTAATTTAAATTTTGATAGGCGCACATGAGTAGTGGTTAGATTGGACAGCAGTCTTCTATAATTTTGAAACGCTTTTTGTATTCTGGCACACTGGTTCCTTACAGTATCTTACCCATGAGGAAATGTACATCTCACTGAGATGAGGGACAAGCCCAGGTCTCCAAGACAGCATCTGCAGAAGTCCTTTCTTGATGCCATGACCGGTGGTCTTTCCACATTACCCTTCTAGACATAACAACACTACAAAGGTCATCTGTGCATGTGACTTTTTAAAAACAAGTATTTGTCTCAGCCTACAGTCTCAGCTGGAATTTGAGTAGCCCACTCACGGTTTTGTGTGGTTTGGTTTCAAAAAGGGTGGGGTAAGAACTGATGCTTCCCTTCCCCAGTGACCTTTTTTTCTCTGGCTCTCTATCTATTTTTGAAAGCTGAATTATTTTGTAGCTCTATAGACTTGCATTATCACCAAAGTGATCTCACCTTAAAAGTTATCATTATTTATTTCTTTTTTTGAGACAGAAAAATTAGAAAAAAAAGGGGAACAGTTTCTGTCTGAGCATGAATTAAATGGCATATTTAAAAATCATTGTTCATGACCTTCTAGTTCTTTGCCATCAGGTTCATGTTGAAAGAGCTTGAGCCAGGGGCCTCCAGACCTGAGTCCTGGTCCCAAATCTGCCCTAGTAGCATGCAGGGGTAATATAAACTGATAAATAACTTGGTGAGTTGTCGACCCAGGGACTAGATAGAAAAGCCCCATAAGCACCATCTAAACTCTGAGGGTCTAGGTATTTAATTTTTATGGATTAAATCCTTTGCACCATTTCAATTGTTTTTACCATGCAATTGAAATTGTCTACTCCTTAGACAAGAAGGCAGGGGTGGTGTGATACTTACCTTGGTAATCTTAGTTCTTAGCAAAATAATTCACCCACAGCAGGTACTGAAAAGTGTAGTCCTTGAATGAGACAAGAAAGAAAGGTAGGTAGAAATGAAGGGAGAAAATATAGGAATGAAGACAGGTGGGAGGGAAGGAAAGAGAAAAGAAGCACTCTTGTTGCCAATCAATTACCTTCCATACCTTATCTCATTCTTTAATCCCTCCAACAACTGAATAAGTGATATATCAATGGAGAACCTGAGGGTCGGAGAGGTCAAGTAACTCGCTGAAGGCTACACAGCTGCCAAGTAGTGACGTTTCTTCTCTAGTGGCAACTCACCAAGCTAGAATCCAGATTCTCAGATTATCGCTTCCATTTCTAAGGCTGGTGAGAATGGGGAAATTAGCATCTTTGCTGAGTACCTATGCCCCAAGCAAAGCCCCACAGTTGACCTGAGAAAGATGAAGGTGTCAGATCAGTTCTTTCCTGCAGTTATTTCTCTTCTTGACATCAAGCAAATCTTAAACCAGGTTCCTGGGTTGACATTCTCAAGCATACGGATTTGGAGAGAGGGCCTTTCTCAGCTAGGGAAGTATGTTAATTTCACAGAGGCCTTCTCAGCAAGTTGGAGAGGCCATTCTCTGAACCATTTAATCTCATCTTTTGTCTGGATTTAGAATGGATATCTTTTCCCCTTTTAAATATTACCCTTCTTACAGTCCCTCTTCATCAAACTCTTTGTTGTAGATGATTAGACCAGGAAGGGAGAAGGTGGCTGCCCAACAAGCTTGGGAAAGGCCAGAGAGGAGGGGTGACCAGTCTCAGGAACCCCTGAACTCCAAGACTGAATCTCATATAATTCCCTGTGTCTGAGGGAGCCTTTGTGAAGTCATTGAAAGGAAGTGGACCTGGGAACGGGTGGTGCCCTTCTCACCCACAGTACTCAGAGGGGCTTGGGTTGCTTCTAATGACTAGGTGGGGAGAGGACACACGTAGCTGGAAGACAGCTGCCTGGGACAAAAATGGGGTGATGAGAGAAGGTGCAGGATTCCAGCAGTCTTAGGTTTAGCCCCCGGTCCCTGCCTCTTTTGGACATCCCTGCCTCATTGGGACATCCCTACCACTCTGCCCCATCTTTTGTAGGGAGCCATATGAACTGACATGTAGATAGCAAAACCAGTCACATGGTCTCGAGGTCATAATCCAGATCTATAAAGGGTGAAAAATAAGTGACTTATTGAAAAAATTCAAAAAGTGGTAAAATAGGAAAGAGCAGATGTTTCAAGGTAGTATAGTAAATTATTTAAGGGCCATATTGTTATGCAGACTGGGGTTTGAACCCAGACTTAACCTTGCAGAGACTCAGTTCTCTGCAATGAGAATTAGAGATAAAAATCTCTCAGACAGTGTAAGTTCTTACTAAGTGGTGGATACTCTAATCAATCCATGAAATCAACTAGTCCAATTCCTCATTTGGATGAAGAAAGTGAGGCCCAGAGATGGGAAGTGACTTGGTGAAGGTTGCACTGTAAGCTAATAGTGAAGCTAAGATGGAAACAGTTTGCTCTTGCTACTAAAATCAAGTGGCATCAGAGGAGTTCTGTAACCAAAGTCCCTCTTTATTTCAAAAGCTGGATCTGGGGTGCATAGAAATTGGGAGATAGTATCATGCACATCTGAGAAATTTGAAAAATGACTATGCTTTCCTTTAGAATATTATAATTATATTTCTGGATGGTGTTTTCTTTGGAACAGAAATGAAAAACTATAATTTTAAACCAGAGAGCTGACATGCTGAATAGTTACTACTGCTTGAACATGGAATGATGTAGAGACTAGTTCTGTTTTTGGAAAGAATATAAAAAATGGAAAGAAACCTTAAAAATGAGAGATAGAAAGGAGTTGTTTGTTCTTGCAGTCTGAGGCCACCAAAGTCTAGGATCTTCATTTTGACTAGAAATATGTTGATATGATTCCTTTCTTTGAATTCCTGGGTAGTTTGAGTTGTGGGGTAAGAGACATCTTCTATTTTATATGATGAGTCAGGCACATTGCACAAGCTGAGATTGTTAGAGGCTTATAAATGACTATTAATATAGTCACATTTTTATAATGGTGCTCAGCCCTTGCATGATCTCCTGTAATTCTTGTGAGGCTTTGAAAAGAGTGGTCTTTTTATCACTTATATTTTTCAGATGAAGAAATCAAAGCTCAGAGGTAACTTGCCAAGTGTCATCAATGCGGGAAGTGGCTAAGATGGGCACTGAGACATGAGTTTTTTTTGACATTATGTGAAATTCTTTGTACTCACTTCAAGAATGGAGACAATCACCTGGGCTGGCTGCTTTTGGGGTTTGCCCTATGCTCTGGGCAATAGCTCAGGGTGGCAGCTGACTGATTTTCCTATCTTTGGACCTAGCTTAGTGCCCCTTCTGCCTCTTCTTCCATCATACAAGGCAGGGCAGGTGTGTGTGCATACTGTGCTCATTCTACCCCCCTCATAATTCCCTTTTAGTAATCATGTCCCTTTAATTTAGCCATGATAATAGGGATTCTTCTTTGTTTCTGATTCCTGGGGTCCTAGTTCCTGCCTCGTGGCCCTGGTCCTATCTCTGGGCTTCAGCTTTGTGCCACTCTTTTGCAGACACTGTTGCCTGCCTTTTCTTGCTTGCTCACAGAAGTCTGATTTTGCTTAGGTGTCTGTTCTCTGTGACTATCAAGAAAGGCTGGGCTCTGGAATTGCCCCAGGCTCAGGGAGTGACTCCTGACTGGTCTAAGCCAATAATCATGGAACCAGTCACTTCACAGTGATTGGTTTAGGCATTGGCATGTGAACTTAGTTTGGCCAATGAGATATGAATGGAGATCTGCTCAGGGGCTTCCTGGAAAGGTTTTCCTCATTTTCAGGAAGGAGTGTTGGGTGCTCTGTTGTTGCTCCTGAATACTGATGTGCCTGCATATAATGAATGCAACTGCAGTTCTTGTTTGGGTGACCATAAAAGATGCAAAACTTAGGAGAACACGCTGAGCATGGCAGCATGGAAAGCTGGAAGTAAACCTGGGTCCATCAGGAAGTCATTGAGCCTCTGAAGTAGCCATCCCTGTTAACACTCCTCCTTTGGTCCTTTTCTTAGTGTTTGAGCCATTGACTTTTTTCCCCCTATAACTTGCAGCCAAAAGCATCCTCATGATAAAAAACACATCTTAATAATCAGTCTGCTTCCCTACTCCCTTCTTAGGATTTGCTTTTGGAGTCTTCACATTCTCCCTTTCCTGAGACCCCTGCTTGGGAGTGTGACCCATTCAACATCTCAGGAGAAGAGCTGGGAGCTGGGAGTGGGACTGGGGTGCCACTGGGAGGGGCGTGAGTTTACAAAAGAGTGCTGCCCTTCTAATACCTTCTCTTGTGTCTCATGGCCTGACTACCAACACCATGTGACTTCATGCCTTTCAACAACAACAAAAAAATTAGCTTTGGAAACAAAGTTGAAAAGTACTACTTTTGGAGAATGGACCTAGGGCAGAAATCATTACAGTTCCTGCTATTTCCTGCCTATGCTTTTTCGAAGAAAATCCTTTGACATAGTCTGTTTGGGCTGCTATGACAAAATATCTTGCACTGGCTAATTTATAAACAACAGAAGTTTATTTTTTATAGTTCTGGAGTCTGATCAAGACACCAACTGATTGGGTGGCTGGTGAGTGCTTCCTCTTTCCTTCAAAGATGGTGCCTTCTAGCTGTGTCCTAACATGGTTGAAGGGGCAAACAAGCCCCCCCCAGGCCTCTTTTATAAGGGTGCTAATTCAATTCATGAGAGTGTAGGTGCTGTGTGCACCTTTGCTTTTGTGGAAAGTGAAATTCAAAACCTCTAGTGGTGCAGCGAGGGTCCTGAAAGCAGATGCCAGGTTAACCCACAGCATCATCCATGCCAGCACCAGCTCTGCTTGTTCACAGATGGGCAGCTCTGCTGTGGGCTTCTTAGCTTCAAAATTCTTGAAAACTCAAAGCTTTTGGTATCTTTCATTTGGTATAATTAGAATTAGTTCCTATGAGTAAATACTAATGCAGAGTAAATTCTACCAAGTCAGAAATTACCAAGATAATCAATATTTGCCAAGTACATTCTTTGTGACAGGCACCGTGTTAAGTCCTTTACATACATTGCCTCACTGAATCTTCACCAATGACTCAATTATTATCCCTATTTTATAGTTGAGGAAATTGAGGCACACAGGGGTTAATTTGCCCCAGCCACACAGCCAGAAAGTGGTGAAGCCAGAATTTGAATGCGGGCAGTCTGACTTCAGATGGCAGGCACTTAACCACTGTGGTCTTCTCATTGTAACTAATAACTACCTTCAGTTTACAGATGTGGAAAATGAGACTCAGAGTGGTGAAATTATTTGACCAAGCCACACAGCTAGTAAATGATAGAGCCAAAGTCTGATCTGAGGCTCCATAGTGTTTGTACTTTTCATCATGGACCGACTTCTCCCTGCTGCATGGTGGTATAGGCAGCAGCACATATGTAATGTGAAGTATCTGGTTGCAGCCTTGAAACAATATCACACACTATGGCTTATTAGTCCCCCATTTACAGATGAGCCAAACAGAGTTAAAGTAACTTGCCAAGAGCACAGAGCTCTGTGTGTGGGAACCTGGGTTCCCATCCTTCCCCCATGGGTTGGCCTCTAGCCTGAAAAACTCTTCCCTCCACTCTTGCCCTTGCCAAATCCTATGCATCACTTATATCTTAACTAAAATGCCACTTCCATAGGGGGAACTTCTCTGTTCCTCTAAACTAGTTCAGTATCCCTTTCATGGAGATTTTTAGCACATCCTTTAATTTTCTTTCTCAGTTTTTAATTGACTGTTTGTGTGATTATTTTATAAATACTGTTTCCCTTAGACTGTCCGCTCCCTGAGAGCAGAGCCCACATTAATATTGTTTAACAGTATTGCCAGTCCTTAACCCAGTGTTCAGCATATAGCTGACACTCTGAAAGTGAGTTGTTATTGTATATAACATACATATATAAATATATATGCCTGTATATGTTTATATATAAATGATAATTAAATATGAGTGTCATGAATATGTGTGTATATACGTGTATCTTTGTGTTTGTGTGTGTGTGTGTGTGTATGATAGTCACTAGGTCCACTGAGTTTCTTTTCATTCATGCATCAATCACAGAGATGCCAATTAGCAGCATGATGGTTTCAGCTCCCTGATTCCTTGCTGTTGGCAGATATTGCCAATCAATCTCTATACTCTCTTCTGCTGAGACCCAAGGGAGCCTCTAAATCCTTCTCAAGGCAGTGTTCCAGATAGCCATTATCAAGTAATTGGACTTGGCCCAAAAAATGAAACATGGACATCCTGAGTGAGGAAACAGTCCTCAGATATTACATGCAACTGTAGTTTTCTGCAACTGAATTCACCTGGGAAACTAAAAAATACTGATGCTTGGTGTCCTCATCCAAAGATTCTAATTAATTGATGATTGATTCTAATGGGCCAAGAAGCACTGGCTAACCAAGTGGTGTCTAATCTGGATGGTTCTTTTCTAAAATATTTTTTTCCTTGTGCCATGCAAGTTCTCTTTATTTTCTTTTATATGGAGTGTGTAGTAACTCTATTGTGGTAGACTTGGCATTGAAGATACAGAATAATGAAAAGATTGGTCTTGATTCCTTAGTAACTCTTATACTAGTGAAGGAGACAGACAGGCATAAGGAACTCTTGGGGGAGGCAGATTGTTATGAGTTAATTTATGGATGTATGAAAGTATGGGGCAAGTGTGTCAGTGGAGGAAATAAATTCTACCTGAGAGGATCTGTGAAAACTTTTTGGAGGAGGTTGGAGTTGAACTAACTCTTAAGGGACAAATGACTGGAAAACTGTGGTGAGTTCAAATCATAGACTTTGAATACTAGATAAAGCTATGTGGAGTTGGTGGAGTAAAGGAAACAACATGGTTTTTAGAGTTGACCTTCAGGAAATAAACTTTGGTAGCAGGATGGAGGATGCATTGGAAATGGACAATTGAGACAACAGTGTTGGAACAAAGTCATGAGTCTGATCCATGGCTGTGGACATTGGGTCTAGAGGGGAAAATAATACAAACATGAATTGGAGGTGAAATGGGATTTTGGCAATATAGGAGAAATATTGAATATGACTCATAAGGTAAACTTATGAAAATTAATTGTGCTTTTGAGAAGTGTCTGTTCATATCCTTTGCCACTTTTTGATAGGGTTGTTTGTTTTTTCTTGTAAACTTGTTTAAGTTCTTTGTAGATTCTGAATCTTAGCCCTTTGTCAGATGGGTGGATTGTGAAAATTTTCTCCCATTCTGTAGGTTGCCTATTCACTCTGCTGACAGTTTCTTTTGCTGTGCAGAAGCTCTTTAGTTTAATTAGATCCCATTTGTCTATTTTGGCTTTTTTTTTTTTTTTTTTTTTTTTGAGATGGAGTCTCGCTCTGTTGCCCAGGCTGGAGTGCAGTGGCGCGATCTCGGCTCACTGCGAGCTCCGCCTCCCGGGTTCACGCCATTCTCCTGCCTCAGCCTCCTGAGTAGCTGGGACTACAGGCACCCGCCACCTCGCCCGGCTAATTTTTTGTATTTTTAGTAGAGACGGGGTTTCACCGTGTTAGCCAGGATGGTCTCGATCTCTTGACCTCGTGGTCCGCCCGTCTCGGCCTCCCAAAGTGCTGGGATTACAGGCGTGAGCCACCGTGCCCGGCGTCTATTTTGGCTTTTGTTGCCATTGCTTTTGGTGTTTTAGTCATGAAGTCTTTGCCCATGCCTATGTCCTGAATAGTATTGCCTAGGTTTTCTTCTAGGATTTTTATGGTGTTAGGTCTTACATTTAAGGCTTTAATCCATCTTGAGTTAATTTTTGTATACAGTGTAAGGAATGGATCCAGTTTCAGCTTTCTACATATGGCTTGCCAGTTTTCCCAGCACCATTTGTTAAATAGGGAATCCTTTCCCCATTGCTTGTTTTTGTCAGGTTTGTCAAAGATCAGATGATTGTAGATGTGTGGTGTTATTTCTGAGGCCTCTGTTCTGTTCCATTGGTCTATATATCTGTTTTGGTATCAGAACCATGCTGTTTTGGTTACTGTAGCCTTGTAGTATAGTTTGAAATCAGGTACCATGATGTCTCCAGCTTTGTTCTTTTTGCTTAGGATTGTCTTGTCTATGTGGGCTCTTTTTTGGTTCCATATGAACTTTAAAATAGATTTTTCCAATTCTGTGAAGACATTTATGCAGCCAACAGACATATGAAAAAATGCTCATCATCACTGGTCATCAGAGAAATGCAACTCAAAACCACAATGAGATACCATCTCATGCTAGTTAGAATGGCAATCATTAAAAAATCAGGAAAAAACAGATGCTGGAGAGGATGTGGAGAAATAGGAATGGTTTTACACTGTTGGTGGGAGTGTAAATTAGTTCAACCATTGTGGAAGACAGTGTGGAGATACCTCAAGGATCTAGAACCAGAAATATCATTTGACTCAGCAATCCCATTACTGGGTATATACCCAAAAGATTATAAATCATGCTACTATAAAGACACATGCACATGTATGCTTATTGTGGCACTATTCACAATAGCAAAAACTTGGAACCAACTCAAATGTCCATCAATGATAGACTGGATAAAGAAAATGTGGCACATATACACCATGGAATACTATGCAGCCATAAAAAAGGATGAGTTCATGTCCTTTGCAGGGACATGGATGAAGCTGGAAGCCATCATTCTCAGTAAACTATCACAAGGACATAAAACCAAACACTGCATGTTCTCACTCATAGGTGGGAGTTGAACAACGAGAACACATGGACACAGGGTGGGGAACATCACACACCAGGGCCTGTTGGGGAGTGGGGGGCTGGAGAAGGGATAGCATTAGGAGAAATGTAATGTAAATGACGAGCTGATGGGTGCAGCACACCAACATGGCGCGTGTATACCTATGTAACAAACCTGCATGTTGTACACATGTACCTTAGAACTTAAAGCATAATAACAAATAAAAAAAAGAAAATTAATTGTGCACTTTCTGTTATTGTTTTGCATTACACTGTAAGCTCATTGGAAATAGCAGCTACCATTTATTGCATTCTTAACCTGGCCCTGGTATGGTATCAAAAGACAGAAAGATTGGTCTCGATTCCCTGGTGGCCCTCATGCTAATCTTCCCATTAATCCTCATAACAATTCTACTTAGCTTTCTGTCATGTTATTTCCATTTTTCATATGAGGATACTGAAATTAGAAATATATTAAATGACTTTCCCTGGGTTACAAAGCCAATAAGTGGCAGAGTCAGGAAGCAAACACAGATAATTTAATCCCCGAGCAAACACATTGAAGTATTATAATTGTCTTAACTACTTCTCTACTCCAGAGGTTCTCAGGGATAATTTTGTGCCCCCCACTTATGGGGGACATTTAGTAATTTCTGTAGATAGTTTTGGTTGTCCCAACTTGGGGGGGAATGTTGCTATTTAATGTGTCGAGGCCAGGGATTCTGCTAAAAATCCTATAATGCACAGGACAGTGTTCACTCCTACCCTGCCCCCAAGAAAGAATTACGTGATTCAAAATGTCAATAGTGCTGAGGTTGAAAAACCTTGTTCTATTCCCAGGACCTACGTCAATGCCTGGCACATAGTAGGCTCAATCTACATGTTTGTTCAATTAAATAGAACTAGTGAAGATGAATTCATATGCATACATTTATGTAAATTTAAATATTATGGTAATGAAGATCCTTACAAATATATATATACTAAAGATCCTTACAAGTATATATTCTTTAATCCTGATGTATTCTCCTGATCATAGAAACTCCACTGTGTGTGTCATCTTCATTTCCTGTAATATCTGTAGCTTTGTGATGATGCTTCTCATTTATTCTATTCCAAGTCTTATCTCCTGTAATTATGCTGTCTCCTGGTTTGGCCATGGTCCCATGGATGGGAATTTCATGTTAAATCCTCCAGTTGCTGTACTGACTTAGGAAAGATTTGGGGTTTGCGTGTTTTTCTTTCTTGTTCCTCCCCCATCCTGTTGGAATTCATTGCATCATCCCTGTACTTTCCTAGCATGATTACACGGTATGGGCTAGCTGGGAGTTGGGGGAGGCGGGGGTCCATGTCTACTTTGGAGAATGGCCTGCCTGCTCTGGCCCACCAAATAAACCCCCTAAATAATCAGATCTATGTCAAAGCTCGCTGAATGAAGTGATTGTGGCTGGAAGCCTCGGTTCCCATCCAGAAGATGACATATTCCTGAACTTAGTGATGTGGGCTTGAAAAGTTCTATTTCCTGTTGCAAACCAAATGGACTTTGCAAATCCAACCTGATTACATTACCCTATATCAGATTTCCAGATGACAGCTGTTGCTCAATCTTCTCCTACCCCCACCCCTGTTAGGCTTTGGAATTTTTTAAATTAAAAATTAAAAAAAATGACAGCTACTTAAAAGTTTTGCTCATTTCCACAATTCCTAAATTTCTCATTTTTATTTCATTCTGTCAAAATTGCCTTTGTTGCAGCTGCAATTAGAGAGAAAGATACTTAACTTGCGCTGCAATTAGGGAGAAAGATACCTAACTTGCATGGCCTGCTTTAGCAATAGGGTGATTTTTGGGAAAGAGCTGGAGAGTAGGGGAGTCATCTGGATCTGCAACATGACGAGAGATCAATTAGCTTCTCCAGTGAACCCTAAAGTCGGTTGTAGGGGTAAACTGCATTTGATCTAGCCAGGTTCTCCACGGATGCACCAGGACAAGCTAGTGAGCATGGAAATTCACTCAGACCTACATCTTCACTTTCACTGGACCTTCTTGATCTTCTAAGCTATTGGATACTATTGTACATCATACATCCATTGGCCTAGAAGGGCAAGTGTAAACACCAGCTGGAGGTGAGGAAATTACTCAGGACCACTCTCCCGTCTGTTGCCCCACATATGATTTTATTTGATTAGTGGTTTTAGTGTCAGTAAGGGTGCATTGTATTAAAAATAACAAGGAAAGCAAACAAACTGAACAGTTCAGAGATAAAACTTTGACCTCAGATAGTGCTGTGGCCGAAGACGTGATCTCTTTTCATTTTCTGCCTGGTTTCATACTAAGTCTCCTTCTGTCTTTGTACCCAAGACGCATATCAACTGCTCTTGGAGAAACATGTCTCCTTGGTCTCATCCAGCAGATGTGAAAAACTTCTTTCCTGAGATTTCTCGGCATAAGTATTGAGATTCATTCTGAATATACTAAAGTCACAGAATTGTCCTAAGGCATGGTCTAAGTTATGAGCTCTGTTCCTGGAGAGCAGATGGAAGTCAGACAATTGGGAAGGAGGAGAGTAGACAGCAAGGAGGCAGCCAACAAATGTCCACTGTGAAGTTTGTGCTTAGTCTTCTTGGCCTTCGATTCTCAGCAATCTATTAAAATACTGGCTTGACCTACTGCCTTCCTTTGTGTTTGAGGAGCCTCACTGCCATATTTCACATTCTATGAAACCCATTTGCTACTACTGTCCACATTGTCACTAGCCAAAAGTCTAGACCTACTGCTTTCTAACAGGGCAGAAAGGGTGATAAAATTTTGACAATCTTAACTGTGAAGCATTTATTTTTCAGAGAAATATTACAAATGAAAATGAATTAATAAATTTACTCATTCATATTCATTCATTCTTTTATTCTAATGCTTCTTTGTTCATCATTCTTTTGTCTACTCATTCATCCCATCAAAAAACATATGTTAAGTATCTACCACATGCCAGTCACTGTGCAAGATTTTTAGACACTAGGATGAACAACACACCAAGCCCAAGGAGTTCAAAATAAAATAAGAGGCATATAAATAATTAACAGTCATGAAATATGTCTGGTAAAATAACAAAGGAGTCTTTCAACACAGCCACTTCCCTAAACTCCAAAACGTTGTGCTTTTTTTGTGTGTGTTGCTAGTCAGTTTCTATTTCCTATTTCCTTTGTCTAAATGTCCTCAGCTTGTCACGACTTTACCCTACTTATGATTACTGTCTTTCTTTGTCTTAGCAAGATTATCTTGCAATCTACTCCTACGAGTCCACAAAATTAGTAATAAGATCATTGAGCTGCATGTGCATCTGGGGGCACCTCAATAAATACATGGTTGATGACCAGAAGAATGTCAATCTTTTCAAAATGGTTTCTCAATTTCACTGTGGCAAAGACTTTTCCTTATGCAGGGAATCTTCTATTCTACCGTTGTTAGAAAAGGGAAGCCTATGTTTTTATTTAATTGAATTTGGTTTTTTTTAAAGTAAGCTATTTTCTTTTTTTTTTCAGGAAGATATGTTAAGAGTCACATAGAAATACCAGTACAATGGAAAGAGAATGAGACTTACCGTCAGATAGAACTAAGTTTGAACCTCTGCTTTGCCATTTGGTAGCTCTGCTACCTTGATTTCTAACCTCCTTGAACTGTATTGTTTTTTTCTGTAACAGTACCTCCTGCACAGGACAGTGGGGAGGATCACATTAGATACATGTGAGAGCACTTAGCATAGCACTTGGGGTGTGGAGATCTTGGTAGCAGATAATCTCCTCTCTCTGTTTCTCCTTTTCTATTTATCCCTTACTTTTGTCCAAAACAGTACACTCTCTATAGGAATAGGTAATCTCAGTACTTTGGGAGCCCGAGGCGGGTGGATCACCTGAGGTCAGGAGTTCAAGACCAGCTTGACCAACATGGTGAAACCATGTCTCTACTAAAAATGCAAAAATTAACCAGGCATGGTGATGCATACCTGTAGTCCCAGCTACTCAGGAGGCTGAGGCAGGAGAATCACTTGAACCCGGGAGGCGGAGATCGGCAGTGAGCCGAGATGGTGCTATTGCACTCCAGCCTGGGCAACAGAGCGAGACTCCATCTCAAAAGAAGAAGAAGAAGAAAAAAAGAATAGGTCATGGGGGTTATGAATAGTGAGCAATCTTTGAGTAGTGACTTTTAGCATGTTTTTGACGATAACTTTTATCTTGTGGCCTCAATGAGTATACAGTTTTTAAAAGTTTGAAAACAAATATGCAACTTATGGAATTTTTGTCTTGAATCAAGTATGTGGACATGAAAATGAATGTAGCATATGAGGAGCTATTATCTTTCTCAAGCAAAGTGACATACCTTGAGCACTTTTAACTAATATAGCTCTCCATGTTCTATGTTGTACCTTAGTGGTTTGTAATGCTAGCAGATTCACAAAGAAGTAACTATTGCCCTCACACGTAATGAGAGAGAACAATATTTTTTTCAGCAGCTTCTATGAGCTAGTGACTGTGCTATGTGCTTTCTGCTTTCACATATATTTTTTTAATCCTCCCTAATAAAACATCCCAGATTCTTGGACCTCGATGTCAAGAGAAGAATATGATATTGCTGTTGCTTTTGCAAGCTTTTCTGTTTCATCACTGGCATCTCTAGCAGTTGTTGTGGGAAATCTCTCCAAAAAGCCAGGCATAACAATTGGTAATGCTTCACACATAATGGGTCCATTTGCAGATGAGGTTACAATTTGCTTCTCACATCCGTTCTGAGAAATGCAAATCTTTACATTGCCTGTTTATTTATCTGGACTTCCACTTTCAGATCCATGATACGAAATCAGAATTTGTAACAATATTTAAAAATATACTCTATTCACAAAATACTATACATTTATAAGCTACCATTTCAATATTATTTTCTACCATTTTCTTATAAGTAAACAAAATTCCATGAATTTAGCTGACACCGGAGTTCTGTAGTTCTTGCCGACTAAAAAAATCTCCTAAGATTGCAGGGAGCTGAGATCGTGCCTCTGCACTCCAGCCTGGTAACAGAATGAGACTCCATCTCAAAAAAAAAATCTCCTAAATTTATCTGCTTTTCTCCATTTTATAGGCCACAGTTCCAATTTCTTCTACTTCACACTGCATGCTCGCAATAATGGGAGATGTTTTCGGTGTTTACTATGTACCAGACACTGTTTTGGGTGCTTTCCACATGCGATCACACTTAATCCTAATACCATCTTTAGGGATAAGAAGTATTTGCACACCCATCCTTGGATATAGAAACTGAGGCACCAAGAAGTCAATTTTTTTTTTTTTACCCACAACCTGTGACAAAATTAGGAACCAAATTCAGGCAGACTGACTGCAGAGCTCATGCTTTGGGCTGTGACCCACTTTTATCACAACATTAATGCAAGTTTCCTCACTGGTTTCCCTGCATTCACTCTTGACCTTCTAGAAAAGGTCTCCACCCTGTAGCTTGTTTAAAGCTTGTTCTGTCTACAACACAATATTATTATTAGCTATAGTCCTCATGCTGTACATTACACCTCTGGACTTCATTTTACGGAACTGAAAGTCTGTATGTACACTTTGGCCTACTTTTACCTACTTCCTCCTGCTTCCTGCACTAAGAGAGTAGATTTTAGGTGCTCTTACAGTAATAACAAAAGGTAACTATGTTAGGTGGTGGATAGAATGATTTGCTTAACTGCAGTAATCATTTCACTATGTGTATGTATATCAAAACAACTTATATCCTTGAATATATATGATAAAAAAATTCATTCTGATCATATCACCCTCTTGCTTGAAACTTCCAATGACTCTCCTCTGTTTTAAGTATAAATCCCAGACCCTTTTCATGGGCCTCAGAGCCTTGCCCACCTGCCGGCCTCATCTTGCTATGGTCACTTTAGGTTCACGAACCATCTGATTATGTAGAAGAATATATGGTGCTCTCTCCTTCTTCAAGGGCCTTTGCATGAGCAGTTTTTCCACCTGGATTGTTGAGATTGCTTTCCTTGTATTCTGTTTCAGATCTTACTGCCAATAGCTCTCTTTTCATCTTAGACAGCCATGACTCTTCTTTGCTTGTTTTTTGCATACCTCCCTGATTCTTCCTCTTCATCCCCTTTGTATGCTTCTTCCCCTTTTACCTCAGGGATCCATGCGAGTTCCTGCCTACCCTCAGTCTTCCACCCCTTCTCAACTCATAAACTCTTCTGGGGTTAAGCAAACCTATAGCTTAAACGAATGCTACTGTGAATTCTTGCCAGATTTCATTTTAAAACTTCATGCTGGCCTTTGGATTCTTATATACAGCTGACTTCTAGATGTCTCTTCTGGAAATACGCCCAAGGACTTCAGATTCAATACGGTCAAAACTGTGTCCATTATCTTGTAAACTGCCAATTACTCATGTTATTTCCACGGTCAATGGCTTTTCCATTCAATGAATCGTCTGTACCAGAAACCTCAAGATCATTCTTAACCTTCCTCTTTTATTTACCAGGTCTTTAAGTCCTATCAAATTCATCTTTATTTAATGTGCTTTGCCTTCTCCATTCCTATTATCTTTAACCTGGTCCTGACGTATATCATCTCTCTTCTGAAATAGTGCAAAACGTGTCCACGTGGTTCATACTCCACATTACGTCTAACAGAAGGAATCAGATCAAAGGGCTCAGTTTAATATGATCAATATATCTGACAATCAGGAATACCCCATTACAATAGAAATGGTATTGATACACGATCAGTGACTCGGTGATACAAATTCCCTCGACCTAGTCTTAGCTGCTTCACAG
Source organism: Chlorocebus sabaeus (assembly GCF_047675955.1). Taxonomy (NCBI): domain Eukaryota; kingdom Metazoa; phylum Chordata; class Mammalia; order Primates; family Cercopithecidae; genus Chlorocebus; species Chlorocebus sabaeus. Next base: position 133,433,465 of record NC_132911.1, on the reverse strand, counting down.
AATCTGACCATCTCTATGTTGAGAATGAAACAACGGTAGAAAAAGCAACAGTGGTGGTAGCTACCACCACAACCTTCCTATAATAACCTCCAGGATTTATGGCACTTGGATTGTAAATTGGGCCCAATTCAAATGTTTCATATGTCTTATTTAATCTATGTATTCATTTGAAAGTGATCTTGATGCAGTAGTGGATTTTAAAAAACCTATACCTTTCTAACAGGACCAGATTCTCTTTGGGAACCCATTTCCATTGTGTGTAGTATCTGTGAGATTATAACTCACGTGCCCTGCGTCAACTGGCAAGGGGGTGGTGGGCTCAAGTGAATGCTCCATGGGGACTTTAAATGTTAAAGAGACGCATAAGAATGGAAAAAAATATTAGAGGCTCATTTTACTTCCACAGCAGTGCCTGAATGAGATGGTTTAGTAGTCTTTTCAGTCAGACCCTCAATACCAGGCTGATTCCTGTCCTGATGCATGTTTTGTTTCCAAGCCTGGCTCTCCAGCCTCCAGCGATTTGTCTATTCTTGATCTGCCTCAATATTTTACCAATACATTCCTTTTCTTCTTCCTCTTCCTTTTTCTTTTTCTTCCTTTTCTTCTTCTTCCTCCTCCTCCTTTTTCTGTGGTTGAAATTAATGAAAGTGGATTTCTGTTTACTGAAGCCATAGAACCCCAGCTGATATGGAGACCATCTCATGAGAACCGTTTGTTTTAAAGACGGGAAAACTGTGGTCTCTCTGTAACTTGCCTCAGGTTATACAGTGAGTTAATGGCAGGATCTAGACTAAAAGCATCTTTCATCATTCCTAGTGTAGTATTCTTAATGGCATAGTGGTTCAAGAATGGTCCATAGGCCCAGAATCTCCCGGTTTGAACACTTGGTTTTACCACATACCTTTCTGTTTGATTTTGATTCTGTCACTTAATCTCTTTCTGCCTCAGTTTTCTCTCTTGTAAAATGGGGATAATAATGGCAGCTACCCTATAGGGCTGTTGTTTAGGTTATGTTGCTTAATATTGCATATATAAAGCATGCATTCACCATGCGTTCACCATACCTGGTACATAGTAAGAGGGAAATAAGTTTAGTAATTACTATTGTGATTATTTTCACTGCACCAACTGGTCATTTAGGAATATTGTCATTTAAAATACTTTGTAATTTCCAACACGAGTAAAGACTACTTTAATGGAATTATGCAAGTTTTTCTTAGTCAAGGAAGCCTAATTAAGGATATCCAAAGGGCTTCTTCAGCATGGTGTTTGTGGCTTGGTAGTTGATACCTTTTTCTCTCTCTCTTTTTCCTCTGAAAAAAATCACTGAAAAGACTTTTATTTTCTTCTTTTTTCTAACCAATGAAAAGCACATCAAAGTACAGAGTGTTTGACAAGAGGACCAGTTGGTTCCATTCAGGGGCACATTATGAATTGTTCACTTTTGACAGGGGGAACAATTCATTACGTTTTGTTTATGTAGCACCTCCCAAGGGCCCATTTCTAAGTGGTTCACAAAAGGCTTGGTCTCATTGGAACACACTTATCCTTTGGGGTTCCCAGGGACTGAAGATCATGTGTGCAAATAAAATAAACTCACCCTGAAGGCCAGTAATTTAGATTAATAAAGAGCTATGTTTATACAACTCCATTAACAAAATTCTACATGGCAAGTCGAACCCAATTTTCTCAGGCTGCACAACTATTTCTAAACAAGACTTGATGAAGAATGGTTAGTTTGTGGGTATACACAATAAGGAGAAAGTCTTTTCATAGTCTTCAGATCCCTGAGACTCCGTTTCTATATCCCTCCCTTTTTTCAGGAGGCCACTCAGAGGTTGAAGCAGCTGGAATATGGAAGATTCTGTGTCTGCAGGAGTTAACTCAGGCCCACTATGCAACTGCTTAACCCTCCATCCTTCCATCATTAATTGATTCATGTACTTATTTAAGAAAAATGTCTTTCAGGTACACGATAACACTAGTGTCCCAGCTCTTTGCTCATCTCTTGCTCCTCCAATCTGGTAGGAGAACCAGGTGAGGAAAAAGCATATCAGGATTGAGAGATCCCTACGTTATATAATACCCAGTAACTTTTATCTTGATCCTCATAATGTCCATGTGAAAGACGTAGGGCTCAGTTTTATCCTTTCTCTCTCCTAATAGAATGAATGCAGAAAGCCCTTCTAACTTTGGGCAGTTATGAGACTTGTCCAAAAGAAAAGAAACTCCTGTTTATTTGGCATGTATTATGTATCAGGCATGACATGAGAGGTCTTCGTGCTCGTAATCTCATTGCATTGTCCAGGAGACACTGTGAAATGTGTGTGTGTGTGATGTGTGTGTATGTGTATCCACTTGATAGATGAATGAGGAAGCACAGAACAGTTATGGAAATGCTGAGGTCACCAGGAAGTGGGAGGCTAAAAAGTTGATTGTTTTCTAATGGCCTCATGCTACCTCCCCAGAGACCACATAGGATCAAAGCCCTCACCCACTGCCAACCCCAGTCCCTCTGTGACATCCTGGCTTTCTTCCCCTTTTCTCCCAAGGTTTCAATGAGAAGGGTCAGAAAGGAAAACCACAGTGCCAACACAAATAGCTGAGGAAGGACCAGGGTGGAGAAGGGCCCTTGGGAGTGTGTGGTTGTACAAAGATAACATTTTCCACGAGGGCTAAGGAGCCCAGGGACCATGTGCCTTTCCCATTGGCATTTCCTGACCAGTGGCTGATCAGCCTTTCCCTCCTTATTTATACCCTGACTCAACAATGATGGAGCTTTGTGCTCTGAGAAGTCTTTGTAAACTTTTCCTAGAAATTCTGTTTTTTTGGCTCCTGTACTGGCTCTCATTATTTTCTTTTCTTCCTAGATGCTTACCTCACTTGAATTCAATGACTATCTCTATTAGGTGATCCCAGATCTGTACTTCCAGCCTAGGCCTGTCTCTTGAGCACCATGCATCCCATTCATGAGCGTGCCCAATGGCCCTCTGCATCTGAATCTGCCTGTCAAGGTACTCTATTCTTGCATTCTCTATTTTACGTAACAGTAACACTCTGCAGCTTGTGTCTTCTAATAAAAATTAATTCATTGATTGGAGATCATTACTGATGGACTTATCTCACAGTCTTTTCTTCCCCTTAATTTGAGTACTTACCTGAGTATCAGGCAATGTGCTAAATGCTAATGTACAAAACATAGAAAACGAAGTCCTAATCTTCATTACGCTTCCAGCCCATGATTGCTTGCATATTGTGTGTCTGTATGTGTGTGTATTTAGAAGGTGCAGAATAGTAAAGACAATGCTGTAATACAGTGTGATTGGTGCTATAATAAGGTAAAATTACACTACACAAAAGAGGCCCTGAACTCCGAACTCAGATAGGAGGAGGGGTAGTTAGTGCTGCTGGAGAGATTTCCTAGGGGAGACAAATGGATCACTTGTCCTTTCTCCCACATTGCCATACAATTTTACCGCTTTTGAACCCTTTCTTTTGCTTGGAGGACTCTTCCCATTTTTCTCCCTCTACTCCAAAAGTCCTTATCTCTCAGTTTCCCAAGTCTTAACTCCAATATTCCTACCTCGAAGCGCTTCCCAATGTCTACAGGTAGCACCAGTCAGATTTCTCTTTGCATGATGTTTACTCTTCCATTATAACTCTGCATTCTTCTGCCTGTCATATGGTGATTTTTCCACATGTGTTAACTTCTTAAAGTTAACCCTTTTCTATGAATTTTGGTGGCCCTCCCTGCTCTAGCACCAGCCTCCATGCTCAGACCGTGGTAGACATGTTTATTGTTGTGTGAGTTTGTCAAGGGTGGTAAGGAGTGCACACAGATTCATCAACACTCTTACATACTCAGTCACTCTGAGACCAATGGGCAATTAGTAATAAAGTAGAGAGACTGATACTACCCAGACTACAGAGAGACTCTATCATGGGGCCCAAAGCAACTAAGCTACTGGCCACCACGTGACCATTTAGTGGCTGGTATAGAGCAGTTGCTCAATAAAGATCACTTGAATAAATGAATGTATTTAGAGGTGAATGTATGGAAGAGTAGAAGTCCTTTGCTCCCAACTGCTGCTATTGCTAGAGTAGAGCAATCTATCCCTTACTAACTACTACTACTAATGGTATTGCTTTAATCTTAGGTGTACTTTAAACATGCTGTATATTTGAAATGATTTCTTTGGAAGAGAAGAAGAATTGGAAACATAGGTAACACATTTTAAGGATTTACCCTTATGCTAGGTACTCTCTAAATTTTTTTTTTCTTTTTTTGAGATGAAGTCTTGCTCTGTTGCCCAGGCTGGAGTGCACTGGCATGATGTTGGCTCACTGCAAACTCTGCCTCCTGGGTTCAAGCAATTCTCCTGCCTCAGCCTCCTGAGTGGCTGGGATTACAAGCATGTGCCACCAGACTTGTCTAACTTTTGTATTTTTAGTGGAGATGAGGTTTCACCATGCTGGTCAAGCTGGTCTTAAACTCCTGAACTCAAACAATCCACCCACTTCTGCCTCCCAAAGTGTTGGGATTACAGGTGTGAGTCACCGCACCCGGCCACATTCTTATATAATCAAATTTTATCTTCCTATAGATTGTAGGAGGTAATGTTACTGTCCTTGCTTTAGAGATAAGGATATTAACGCTTACAGAAGTGATCAAAGTCATATAGGTAACGTGTGGCAGGGCTGGAGTTTGAAGTATGGCTTGTCTTAATCCAATGCTCATTTGTTTTCAGGGCCCAACCCATAATATTTCCAGTTCATGAAAAGCTGAAATATATGTCTGGCTAAAGATTCAATCATCATTTCATTCCAGGTCCTCCAAAACCCATTAATTGTCTGGGTGAAGGAAATGTAAACCCTGTTAGAGGTGAATTTCTTATTTCTATATTTTATTTGTTTTAAGAAGCACATTTTCAAGGGAATGAGGCAGACTTTTCAGCTGTCTCTGACTGGATTGTGTGCTGGTCAGGATGATGCTGATACGTTAGTATCCATGGGATGTCAGTTCTCCTCACAAGCTCTATCTGTCTGTGGCCACCATCAATAAAGCCCTTTAAACAGATCTGTACATTTGGGGGCCGGCTGGTGAGGCACGTGCCATGAAGCACCCCTCCCCAATAATCAAACTCTTGTAAGCTGTGTTGAATGAGATTCTTTCTCCCAGGAGCTGTATATGTTTGTTTGCTGGCATGGTACTAATGATTTAAAGAAAAATGCCGGAAACCAGTCCCGCGCTCTTCCCTGAAAGGAACATTGGCCCTTTGTTCAAGAAATGCATTTGCAGAACGGCTTCTGAGCAAGTCCTTGGAATTCCTCATGGTTTATATGTCTTTGTAAGCTCCTGGCATTGAAGAAGCAAGGTTTTTCTTTGGCTTTTTTCTCCCCAATGAATCCAACATTGTATTGAACACGCTCTCACTCAATTTTGATAAAACCAGCAACTCACAAAGCCAACTTGAGTGGAAAGAGCAGGAACATGAGTAAAATTTGATATCCTTGTAGGCTGTTTGGCATTAAAAGGTTAGGAATGTGGGTATCGAGGCTGGAGCCCCCTTTTTCACTGCATTTTCTTGCACTCTCTTTGTTCAGGGATAGCATCACGTTTGTTTTAGTGACTGCAATCTTGCTCACATATACATTAAACATTTAAAAACATTTTCCGTGGCAAATTCTCACAGTCTACTTTTTGACTTTCTTAGTAGGCCCACTGGCTGACTTTGACGGAATAACAAGGGGTAGCCTTGGAGGTTAGGGATTTGTGGTAAATGGATCCAGGTTACAAACCTTGCTTCCTCGACTCCTATCTTTGTGATATAGGGAAAGTTCATCTCTGTGAACCTCACTGTCCTCTATATGAAAGTGGGACTAATAAGGCTATTTGCTTACATGATTGTGATGGGGATTAAATAAGATAAGGTGAGTTGCCTAATACAATCACGCCCCAGGTGCTTAACAAATAGCTGCCTCTCTCTTCCTTTTTCTGCTCTGTCTTCCTTGAAAGGCAAGCACACTGAGTGGCAGGTAAGTTAATAGACAAATTGTATTAGTTTGCTTGGACTTCCCAAGCAAAGGTACTGCAAAATGAGTGGCTTAAATAATAGACTTTTTTGTTTTCTCATAGTTCTGTAGGCTTGAAAGCTAAGATTGACATATTTGCAGGATTGGTTTCTTCTAAGTCTTTTCTCCTTGGCTTGTAGATGGCTGTCTTTTCCTGTGTCTTCACATGGCCTTGCCGCTGTGTGTGTCTGTGTTCTAATCTCCTCTTCTTTTTTTACTGAGATGAGATTTCATTCTGTCACCCAGACTGGAGTGCAGTGGCATGATCACAGCTCACTGCAACCTCAACCTCCCAGGCCCAAGTGATCCTCCTGCCTCAGTCTCTCAAATAGCTGGGACCACAGGCATGCACCACCATGACTGGTTAATTTTTAAGTTATTTGTAGAGATGAGGTCTTGCTATATTGCCAGCCTGGGCAACATAGCAAGACCTCATCTTGCCAGATTCTCAAACTCCTGGGCTCGAGTGATCCTCTCGCCTCAGCTCCCCAAAGTTCTGGGTAAGCCACCACACCCGGCCTTCTCTTCTTATAATGACACTAATAATACTGGATTAAGGGCCACCCTAATGACCTCATTTTAACATAATTACCTCTTTAGTGGATCTATCTCCAAATAAAGTCACATTCTGAGGTACTGAGGATAGGGAGGGCTTCAACATTTGAATTTTGGAGAGACACAATTCAGCCCATAACACAGATGGAGCCTGGTTGGCACCCGTGAAAATTCTGCATATAGAAGAACATGTAGTTCCGTGTCTTCCCTTCTCCAAATTCTCTGAGTGAGCCAAAGGCAAGTGGTACTTGGCTGTCCCCTGCATCCCAGATTTTATCTGGCTTCAGTCCCATCTTAAGTCTCACTTCCCCAACTAGATTTAATGTCTTTTGAGGCCAGCATGTTTTGGCCACATTTGTAGCTCTGAGCTCATGCTTCACCATTATGGGAACAAGAAAACACTTCAGAGGTTGTTCATTGTATCCTGGGATGTATCCTGGATTATACAGCATCACATGCCTAGAATATAGCTAGATTCTTAGCAAATGTTCATGCATTCTTTCAGCATACATGTATTGAGCGTGAATAATAGTCTTTGCCCTTGAGGAGCTCACAACCTACTGGGGAAGACAGACTAAAAGACGTAACCTCTGATTAATAAACATAGTTTCATTGGAGCATGACAGGGATAGTAAAGAGGCCTACAGGAGCACAGATAGGAGGGGGTTAAAGTTTGGGAGAAGAGACAGGTAGTCTAAGAAGGCTAGAATTCTTGGGTTTTGTTCCTGAAAGTATGGACCATAGACTAGCATTACTGGCATCACCTGGGAACTTGTTATCAATGCAGAATCTCAGGCTCGACCTCAGAGCTATAGAATCAGAACCTTCTCTGTTGCTGGGCTTGCAGTGCAGACACTCAAAATGAAGGTACACACAAGGGATAGAATATAAATGAGTACAATAGGTGAGTGTATGAAAAAATCGTATAGCTCTTAGTCTATATTTTCCCCAGCTTTTTTTAGAACTATAAGTTTTCAGAGATAGATTGCAACAAAAATAAGTGTTCTCCCTTTCATACACTAGAGTTACTGTCAAGGGTGACTATCTGTTTGGAATTTATATTTCTCTGTCCACCTTGTATCTAGCATGGCCTTGTGACTAGTTCCTACCAATGAAGTGTGAAAGGAAATGATGTATGTCCCTGATATGGTTTGACTCTGTGTCTCCACCCAAATCTCATCTTGTAGCTCCCATAATTCCCACATGTTGTGGGAAGGTCCTGGTGGGAGATGACTGCATCATGGGGGTGGGTCTTTCCCGTGCTGTTCTTGTGACAGTGAATGGGTCCTATGAGATCTGATGGTTTTAAAAACGGGAATTTCTCTGCACAAGCCCTCTCTTTGCCTGCTGCCATCCACGTAAGATGTAACTTATTCCTCCTTGCCTTCCACCATGATTGTGAGGTCTCCTCAGCCACATAGAACTGTGAGTCCAATAAACCTCTTTCTTTTGTAAATTGCCCAGTCTTGGGTATGTCTTTATCAGCAGTGTGAAAATAGACAAATACAGTCCTGTCTGGCTCAGGGCTCTTAAGAAACAGATGGGGATTTTCTACTCTCCCTTTCCCCATTCTTTGGGTGAAGTCAAAATATTTAAGGCCAAGGAAATCACACAACTACAAGATGGAAAGAGCATGGGTCCCTGAGTGTTCATGTGGAGGAAAGCCGCCACCAACTGCTGCAAGACTATAATAGAAACCCTTATTGCATTAAGGTTTGGAGATATGTGAGGATTTGCTTTTACAGCAGCTAGTGTTCCCCTAACTAATACCCATGGACAAACTATTTACTGTAAGGACAACAACAATATAATCACCGTAACGAATGGAACTGATACTGACTGCAGTGTTGATGAGGCAATAGGGAGTGGTGGGGCCTGTGGTGAACTGCAGCATGCCTGCCATGTAAAAGGACACCTCTATTCACCTCTAGCTGATCACTGCCTTGTAGAAATACAGGCTCAGTATTGTCAGACTTCCAATTTAAAAATCCTGGCTCCCTTAAAACAAAACAGAACTCTGTGCCAAATGAAACACATCGATTGGATCAGTCTACCTTGTGGGCAGCCAGATTGCATATTCTTCACTAGCTGGTAGCCATCAATGAGGCCACCTTTTGCCACTCTGCTGTCACCACCAAAAATTTTGCAGAGGGCTTTTGGAATAAGACAGTGTTCCTAGGAAACACACCTGAAATGATTGTTGTATGACTAATAGAACAAAGGATGACTTCCAGCTGCCAGGGCTGTTGGTAAGATTGCTGCTAGTACCATGGCTCCTGCTTCTGCTACTAGCATTTATGCACTGTGGCTTTTGCTGCTCTGCTGGAAGCATTATATGCTGTTTTGTCCCCTGAAAGCTATTTTTTTTTTCTTTCATTTAATCCTTCCAACACCCTGAGTGATATTTTTAGCATCTTGTTTTGCTAGAGAAAAGCGGAGGCACAGAGGAGTGGCTTACTGTGGCCATGTGGCTCACAGTACCAGAGCATTCTCACCTTGAGCCTTGCTACTTGAGCCTGGGGAGTTTCCTCGGCCTCCTGACATGGTCCAGTGGAGGCCAAGTTGAACACTCTGGAGATGCTTAGGTCCAGAATGGTGTAGTATAGAGGGCCAGGCTTGGGTCACCTTGACCTGTCAGTCTTATGACAAACTCCACTTCTATTTGGAGCGGTTTTTCAATGTTGAGTGTGGGAAGGAAGGACTTGAAGGGCAAAAAGGGGAGTTGATTATTTTCCCCCTTTTCCCTAGATGACGGGGCGTGGCACTTGCATCTAGGTCTGTGGAAGTTATATTCCTTCTCTGTGCCTTAAAAGGGAATACCATGTCTTTTAGGGGATTCTGAACATCTCTGAAGCTATCGGTGCCCCTCTGTGGATCTCTGTAACTTTTTAGCTGTGTGGCCACGTGCAAATCACTAGACCATTTTGAGACTTAGTTTCCTCCACTGTAAAATGAAGAGACTAGAACAATACCCGTGGCGGAGAGTAATCTTAGGGCTTGAGGAGATGATAAACAGTATGGGCTGTGCTGGGCACAGAGTAGGTCCACAAAATGCTTTCAGCAGCCTGAAAGCATTTTGTGGATGGACCTGAATGAGCTGCACACACGAGCGATCATCATTCTTCACGGGCTGGGGCATCTGCCAGCTTGCCCATGAATCTGTCCCCAAACTACCAAGCCTGGGCTGTGGACGCATTTCTGGATGCCCAGAGGCCGGCTTTGCAAAGAGAAGCAAACAACAGTATCTATTCACAGGGTCTTCGACTTGGCCTGCCAGAGCCCACGAGGGGTTTGGACTCAGAGAGCTATTGAAGGGAAGCCACAAAGACACGTTTTCTCCCCTGCGGCCTGGAGTGAAGACAGAGCGGCCCAGACACAAGAAGGGGGTTGTTTTGCGTCAGCCGGCAGCCGGCAAATTCTGTCAAAGCAGCTGAAGGAAAGAAGTGGTCAAAACACCCAGGAAAAGCAAGAGCTGTGGCACGGGCAGGAGATAGGAGATAAGGAGGCTGCTGCGAGCACACTGGCCCCTTCATGGGCGCTGGCAGCCACGCTCCCGCCATTGTCTGGCACCGCAGGCTGTGATGATGGGGCCTTTCTTCTTTTTCTTCTTAAAGAAAGAATTTATGTCAGAGGAAAGAGAGTGTGCGTTGTATGAACAGTGACTGCCAAATGAAAATCTTTGGTGTTAAAATAGTGAGGCCCCAAATCAAAATGGCCCTTTGTCCTGTGGTGGGGAAGGTGGGAGGGGCGCCTTCCGTTGCCGGCTGGCCGCCTTCTCGTGGCTGCTGCACCAGGGAGGTTCTTGCTGCTGCTCTTGCTGTTACAAATGGAGGTCAGAGGCTGTCCCTGCCTCATGTCCAGATCCTGCTCCCAGCCATTTCTCTGGGGTCACCATCACGGCTCTGGTTCATGCTTGAACCATGCCTTTGCCCCTGCCTGGAAGAATTATCCTTTTCCTACTCTTCCTTGGCCTGTCCAACAGGCACCTCAGATTCAACATGTACAAAATGGATCCTGGTGTCTTTATCCCCTGCATCGGAAGTAGCTCCTGAGTTTTCATCATGGAAAGGATTCAAGGAAGGCATCCACCTTAGTGAAAAGAGGATCAAGGAACCGGGGGATTTATCATAAATCTGTTCACACCACACTACACTTGTCCATAGCAAAGAATTGGGGTGGTGGCTGACGAGGATTGCAGAGGGAGAAACTAATGGCTCCTTCCAAGGAGTTTCTTGGAAATGATGATCCTGTTCCCGTCATTGTTCCTCCTGTGCTTCTATGCTGGCTGATGATGTTGGTTTGGATAGAATCCATGCAGAGGTGGTAATTTTCAAACCAGCTCAGTCCCGTTATCTTACAATAAGCATTTACTGAAGGCACGCTATGTGCCCATCACTGTCAACCGGACAAGGACCTGCATACCTGTAAGTAAGACCATAGCCCCGAGAGACTGAGGTCAGCTGAACTCATGAGTCCTGCTTTCCATCCGTGGAGAGCCAAGGCTCTCAGAATGTCCTTTGGGAACAGAGATGCCTGAGCAGGGGTTCACTTAGGCTGGTTTGGAATTCACAGAGTGCTTTTTAAAATTACAAACTGGAAATCCAATTTTTTCTGAAAGAGGAGAAACTCCAAATTGTAATCTCCAGGTAGACATTTATAGCGTCTTCTTTGACTTCAGTATGTAAAAGAGTAAGGAAGGATAGTCTAGACCAAGGACTCAACTTTTTCAGGGAAGGGAATTTTGCAGGGTGGTTCAGAGGCCAGTGTGTCATTCTCTGTGGTTAGAGCGTACTGTAGGTGGTGTGAGATGACATAAACAAAAGTGCCTGGAGCTTAGTGGGTGATGAATAAATCAGTATTCTTTTCCTTTCTTTCCCTTTCCCTAAGCCTCGCCTGATGCTTCTCTGTCAAATCAGGTTCATCGTCAGCCTGCTGGGTTTTTTTTAGTATATGGACTATAGTTAAGACTTTGATTTTCCAGTTAGTATTTTAAATTATAAAATAATTAAATTCATCCTGTTAAAAAATTAACCTGTGTAAAAATGATTATTCTTTTCTCCAGAATGAAGTGCTGTTACATTTTTCTTACATATCCTTCAGAAATATTTCTGTATATATAAATGTCCATATGTTTTTTCTTTTCAAAATAAATCATATTATAAATTCTCCTCTGTCCCTTATGCTTCTTTTAATAAAGTAACAAAGAGCTCTTTATTATCTGTCTGTAAGAATCTGACTCTCCCTTCTAAATAGCTACATAGCTTTCTGTAATGTATTTCACCAAGCTTCTTTTGTTTTCAGTAATTGTCTATTAAAATTTGCATGAGTGAATATTATTATGTGTATTTATTTGCAAACATATCTGTATAGTATATTTCAGGAAGCAGTATTTATTGGTTAAATGGTATGTACATTATTATTTTTGAGCGATATTACCAAATCGTCTTCTGTCAGTAAATGGCCTCTAGAGCAAATAGCTGTTTCCTCACATGCTGATCAATACTGGATATTATCAGACTTTTTAATGTTTGCTGATATTATAAGGGAAAACTGGCATCTTAATGTTTTAATGTGCATTTCTTTAAGCGTGAGTGAGGTTAGGTACTGTTTCATGTGTATTGACCATTCCAATTTATTCTTCTCTAAAGCACCTGCATCTTTCTTGTCTTGTTTTTTGTTAAATTTTATATCTGATTTTTGTTGATTTGTAATTATATATTTCTGGTAGACAGCCTTGAGGAAAGTGCCAAGTAATCTTCGCCTTGTGATATTCACCATCTTATGTAATCTCCTCCTCTTGAGTGTGGGATGGACTTACTGACTCACTTGCAATGAGTTCAGCACTAGTGATGGGATCTCACTTCCAATATTGGGTTATAAAAAGACTGTGGCCTCTCTCTTGGGTGCTCTTTCTCACATGTTGATAAGTTGTCTAGCTCTTACTCTATTGGAATACAGCTGCCATATAAAGAAGTCCAGGTTGTTCTGAAGGAGAGGCCAAATGCAGCAGAAGGCCCAGGCGGATAAGAGCTGACATGGGGGAAAACTCAGCTAACCTGGCAACAATAAGCACCAACTGCCTTCCATGTGAGTGAACCTTGGAAGAGGATCTTCCAGACCTAGTTGAGCCATCAGATGACTGCAGCCGCTGCTTGCAGCTTGACTGCTAAGATTAGACAGATGAGAAAAAGAAAGACTGGGCCGGGTGCAGTGGGTCATACCTGTAATCCCAGCACTTTGGGAGGCAGAGGTGGGTGGATCACCTGAGGTCAGGAGTTCAAGACCAGCCAGGCCAACATGTTGAAACCCCGTCTCTATTAAAAATACAAAAATTAGCTGGGCATTGTGGCATGTGTCTGTAATCCCAGCTACTCGGGAAGCTGAGGCAGGAGAATCACTTGAACCTGGGAGGTGGAAGTTGCAGTGAGCTGAGATCATACCAAGGCACTGCAGCCTGGGCAACAGAGTGAGACTCTGTCTCAAAAAAAAAAAAAAAAAAAAAAAAAAAAAAAAAAAAAAAAAAAAAGAAAAGAAAAAGAAAGACTGTGTTCTTTTGCTTGTATTTGCAAATACAATCTCTTTGATAAATAATATAATATTGGGGAATCCAGAAAAGTATAGAAGTATAGGGAAGTGAAACAGATATGCATTCAATTTCTAATTCTGTCTCTTATTGGCTGTGGTCTTAGGCAGGTTAATTAACCACCCTAAACCTCAGATTCTTCATAATGTTGTTGTTATATGTGGGTCACGTATACCCATATAAAGAACAGATTAAATGCATTTTGCAAGGGCAAAGACTTGGCTACTTAAAATTACCAATACTCCTCAATACTCCTAAAGTTATCAATATGGGTAAGATTTTGGATCCGAGGTGAAATTAAAATCTTAATCAATGAATGTGGAAGTCCTAGCCAGAGCAATCAGGCAAGAAAATGAAATAAAAGGTATCCAAATCGGAAAAGAAGAAGTTGAGCTCTCTCTAATGATGATATGATACATTACCTAGAAAAAACCCTAAAGACTCTGCCAAAAAGCTCCTGGAATTGATAAACAACTTCAGCAAAGTTTTGGGATACAAAATTAATGTACAAAAATCAGTAGCATTTCTATATATCAATTACTTTCAAGCTGAGTGCCAAATCAAGAATGCAATCCCATTTAAAATAGCTGCAAAAAAAATTAGAAATACATTTAGCCAAGAAAGTGAAAGGTCTCTACAAGAAGAACTACATAACACTGATGAAAGAAATTACAGATGACAGAAACAAATGGAAAAACATTGTTAGACTCACTATCATTAAAATGGCTATACTGCCCAAAGCAGTCTACAGATTCAACACTATTTCTATCAAACTACCAACGTCATTTTTCACAGAATTAGAACAAACTATTATAAAATTCATATGAACCAAAAAGCCTGAATAGTCAAAGCAATCCTAAGCAAAAAGAATAAGTTGAGGGCATCACATTATCCAACTTCAAACTATGGTAAAGGCAACAGTAACCAAAGCAGCACGGTACTGGTATAAAGACAGACACATAGACCAATGGAACAGAATAGACAAGCCAGAAATAAATCTGTACACCTACAGCCATCTGACCTTCAGCAAAATTGGCAAAAATAAGCAATGGGGAAAGGACTGAAAGGACTCCCTCTTTCACCATATACAAAATTTAACAAAAGACAAATTAAAGATTTAAATGTAAGACCTTGAACTGTAAGAATCCTAAAGGAAAGCTTAGAAAACACAATGCTGGGCATCAGCCTTGGGAAAGAATTTATGACTAAGTCCTCAAAAGCCATTGCAACAAAAACAAAAGTTGATGAGTGAGGTCTAATTAAACTAAAAAGCTTCTTTATAGCAAAAACAAAAACAAAAACAAACAAACAAAAACCAAAAAACTATCAACAGAGTAAGCAGGCAACCTACAGAATAGGAGAAAATATTCACAAACTTAACATCTGACAAAGATCTAATATTTAGAATACATAAGGAACTTAAACAATTGAACAAGTAAAAAACAACCCCATGAAAAAGTGGGCAAAGGACATGAACACATACTTCTCAAAAGAAGACTTACAAATGGCCAAGAACACGAAAAAATGCCCAACATCACTAGTCACTGGAGAAATGCAAATTAAAACCATAACGAGTGACCATCTCACACTAGTCAGAATGGCTATTAGTAAAAAGACCAAAAAACAAAAACAAAACAAACAAACCCAGATGCTGGGGAGGCTGCAGAGAAAAGGGAATACTTGTACACCACGTAAATTGATGGGAATGTAAATTGATTTTGCCACTGTGAAAAGCAGTTTGGAGATGTCTCAAATAACTTAAAACAGAACTACCATTTGACCCAGAAGTCCTATTACTGGATATATAGCCAAAAGAACATAAGTTGTTATACCAAATAGACACACGCATTCGTATATTCATTGCAGCACTATTCACAATAGCAAAGACATGGAATAAACCTAGGTGCTCATCAATGGTAGATTGGATAAAGAAGATGTGATGCATATATATCATGGAATACTATGCAGCCATAGTCCTTTGCAGCAACGTGGATGCAGTTGAAGGCCATAATCCTAAGCGAATTGATGCGGAAACAGAAAACCAACTACCATATGTCCTCACTCACAAGTGGCAACTAAGCGCTGTGTACTCATGGTCATAAAGATGGCAACAACAGACACTGGGGACTACTAGAGAGAGGAGGGAAGAAGCAAGGAATGGGTTGAAAAACTATTGGGCACTATGCTCAATACCTAGGTGATGGAATCAATTATACCCCAAATCTCAGCATCATGTAATATACCCAGGTAACAAACCTGCACATGTACCCTCAAATCTAAAATAAAAATTAAAATTACAGAAAAAAAGTCAAGGAATGCTGACTTCCCAAGAAACAGGACCTATTTTGAGACTGGCCTCATACTATATAATTTATATTCAATATTTTATATTATCCCGTCCTCACTATAGCCTTTCCAAACAGGTATTATTATCCTAATTTAACAAATGAGAAAACTGAGTCTCAAAGAGACTAAATAACCTGCCTAGGAACACCAGAACACTAAATGACTTAGCCAGGATTTGGACCCAGTTCTGTTCAATCCCCAGTCTCATGTTCTTTCTCTTTCTCTACATTGCTTCATCCAATTAAGAAAAATCCATTAATGCAACATACTTATTATTTGTAAAGCTATATTCTAAATTCATTGTTTATACCTCAGTCCTTTCATTTTCAATCCTACACAGGTTTCCCCTTCAACAGAGAATCTTGCTTTGTTCATCAAGCTGAGGTCAAGGAAGTCAGGCAGAAGTTAGAATGATTTAACTTTGGCATTCACAAGTCTCTAGAATAGCTAGTTATAAATTTCTTCCCATCCTTTCCCCTGAACACTCTTTCGAAAATAAAGGATTGCGACCTGATCCTGCCTCTTGCTCTTTGATTCTTATTACATTCTTTTTGGATTAAGAGTGTCCAATTTCCTTGGGAGGAATAAAATATGGCCATTTAAGTGAGGCGAGCATAAGCCCCTTCAGTAAACTCTTTAATGGGAGTTTTTATGAGATGTATTTTCACCTCATTAAGCTTTTTATTTCACTAAGTTTCTTTCATCTGTAGAAGCAGGTGAAGAAAGGGAAAATGATAGCAGAGAAGAGAAGAGCTTTAGGAACTTGAAAAGAAAGAGAAAACCAAAAGAAGCTGTCCCCACACTTGTTTACTTATAAGCTCCAACAAGCTGTGTGAATGCCAAAGAGCAGAAGTTTTCATCCTTGATTAGCACTGTGGGATATAAAATAGGCCATTTGTTAAGAGAACTGACCAATTTATTTAGACCTTCATTTTATCTTTCGTTTAGGCATAACCATTCATTTATTCACTCACTTGATTGTTTGAGCATCCATCCATATTAGAAGTCCTGTATTTATCATGAACAGGATCTGTATTTGATAAGTTAATAAAAAAGTTTTTTTTTGAAAAGGAAATAAGCATTTAATAAAAGTACATATGTACACCTACTTTTTTTAAACTTAAAACTTATGTCTGCATATTTACTCACCCATATTCTGATACAAGGCCAAGGTTGTTTATTGGTTTTAGTCTTTTTTTCCAAAAACGAACAGGCGAACAACAAAAAACACCCATAATACATCATCTGTGTTTCTAGTTCTAGTTTTCTTTAAGTGGATCAGGAGCTTAAAGATACTTTTGAAGTTATTTGACTTTAGACTTCTATTCATAATTTTTTTTCCTCTAATATTTTATAGTTGTTTCACCAACAATTATTTAGCAAAGTATTTAAAAAATCAACTTGCCTTTATCAAAAATTTTCAATGAATTCAACTCAGTTTTCATAGAAACTATAATTTCCTTTTTAATACTCAGATTCCACACTTTGCAGATTATTTTATTAAATACATACATGCAATATTAGCTAACTCTGAGGGCTTATACTGTTTTCAGTGCTTAACCTAAATTCGGTTATTATTTGTCACAACTAGCCTGTAAGGACAATGATATGATTACCCCCATTCCCCAGGGGAGAAAATGATGGGAACTGGCTTGATAGAAATGTATAGATAACTTGTGATGAACATGTAACCCAATGGATGAGTCCAGAAGTATGTGATTTAATAGCATGTAGCTTATTAGCTAGAGCTCTCAGGTTTGTGGGCCTCAGCCAACATGCATGCACAAGTTAAGAGTGACCAAGTTCATCTTAAATAAGAGAGTACAGTTAAGAGGACTCTTACTGTAATGAGAGGGAGGATGGAGTGATGGAAAGAGGATGCATTTTGGGGTCAAACCAACTTGAGATTGAATAAGAGTGCTGACAATTACTAGCTGCTTAACTCTAAGAACCTCATTCCTTGTCCATAAAATGGGAATAATTATAGTTTATTGGGTAATCTGTTTCCTCATTCATTGATTTAATACAAACTTTTTTTTTTTCAAGCACCTTCTAGTGTGCCAGGCACCAAACTGTTATAAGATTACATAAATAAACAAAACATTATATTTCCCTACCCTCACGGAACATGAATTTTGGGTATGGAGAAAAAATAAATAACTAAACATAGTCAGAAGTGCTAGGTAGGAAAACAGGGTAAAATGATACAGACACATAGAATGTACAAATTCATTTGTTCATTCACTCATTATTGTATGCTGTGAACTAGTATTTGTTGGATGTTAATATTTATTGAATACTTACTATGATTCAGGCATAATGCAATGATGAGTAAGATAAGATAGGCAACTATACTAGACACTACAGCATTATAGAAGTAAAGATTAATAGCAGAAAATCCCATATTTTCCAGAAGTTCAGTCTATCTGGGAAAATCACTGATTAAATCTTATAGGATAGTAAACACTCTAGGAAGCACAAAAGCGTTGAGAGCTTAGTGGAGGGAGAGATGGAAATATTTGGAACAAAAAAAAATGGATGAGCATTTAATGTCAGAAAATAAAGTGGACTTTGATGGCCACATTATGTATCAGAAGTCTGCAGGACTATCATGCATATTGTGTACTGTACAATTCCAGAAGGTACTCTTCAAAGAAACTAAGATATAAATGGTGAGCCCTAGAATTGTGCAATGTACAACTTCCAAATCCGTACCCTGAGGTCCTACCAGAGGCTTTGAAGGTACTGATTTTGACTGATGTTATTTTATATTGAATTGTAAGTGGGGGAGGTGATGGCTGGAAACATGATCTTCTCAGAGCTAAGGACTTCTAGAGGAATATTTTGGCCCAATGAAGTCGATGGCAAAGGAAATAATTCTAATTGGACTGATAATTGTTATCATGAAGGTATAGATGGATTCAGTTTCATGGGACCTGAAGCTTATATACATAATGGGTATTTTAAAAGAAAAAAGACAATTAGAAATACAAAATTATTTATAAAACGGAATATTTATTTGGTATAAGAATAGATATTACAACAAATTAAAAATTATAAAAAGTCAACAGAAGCTCTCAATGTGAGAACCTAGCCACATTTGCTTGACACTCAGTTTTCCAGTAAATGCCTCAGGTTCCTACTACAAGCTCTTGCACTTCTCCCAATGTTTGAAGGTAGCGGGAAGGAAGTTGGGGGGAAGTAACGCCTCTGGGAGCTTGCCACCCCTAGGTGGTGAAGGATGAATATTTTGCTGGAGGATAATAAAATATCCTGTTGCATGGGACAACTGTCAAACATTTCCCACGCAAACTCCTAGAGTTCCCCATGCGATTGGGCTCTGGATACTTCTTTGCTTTCATTTTCTCACCCTCCTGCTAGTACTTCGTGGTCAGGACTAGCTACAGAATTTTTAGGATCCAGTGCAAATTAAAAATTGTGAGGCCCCTTGTTGAAAAATTATTAAGAATTTCAAAATGGTAATAGCAGAGCATTAAACTAAATGCAAAAACCCTTCTGAGCACAGACCTTGGGCAACTGCATAGGTTGCTTATCTATGGAGCCGTTCTTGGTGCTGGTATCCTGTCTCAAATTGTTTGTATTCTCCCTGTCTCAGGATTTGCTTCTGGGGACACTCAACCTAATATATAGGGATATCCCTAAAATCTCCCAGATGAAGACAGAAACTGTGTGTAAGTCCATTTTCATGCTGCTGATAAAGACATACCCAAGACTGGGAACAAAAAGAGGTTTAATTGGACTTACAGTTCCACATGGCTGGGGAGGCCTCAGTCATGGCAGGAGGTGAAAGGCACCTCTTACATGGTGGCAGCAAGAGAAAATGAGAAAGAAGAAAAAGTGGAAACCCCTGATAAACTCATCGGATCTCGTGAGACTGACTTACTATCACGAGAATAGCACAGGAAAGACTGGCCCCCATGATTCAATTTACCTTCCCCTGTGTCCCTCTGACAACACGTGGGAATTCTGGGAGCTACCATTCAAGTTGAGGTTTGGGTGGGGACACAGCCAAACCATATCAAACAGTATTTTTATCAGTTAAATGCCTGACCCACATTTATAATTTTTTTCTTTATTTTTGACTATATATTCTCTGATTGTTTCTATATGTAATGGTTTTGTAATATTTTATTTAGAGAGAATGGAAAGATAATTCAGTCCTTCCTCTAAGTCAATGCACAAGTATTTTTATTTTAAATAACTAATAGCTTAGAAAAGTTTAAGCCTCAGAGCCCATTAATAAGTCTTGTAAATGTTTAGAATTGTTATCAAATTTTGAAAAATTTCTCAAGTTTTCTTCTTACGTGAGCAATCAGGTTTCAGGGCACTTCTATGTACTGAGAGATTCTGAACTCTCTTTTTAATAGCTTTCTACTGTTGCTTTAGCAAATTACCATAAATGGAATGACTTAAAACCATGCACATTTATTACCTTTTAGTCCCGTGGGTCAGAAATCTAACACAGATATTACTGGAGGGAAATCAGTGTTCTAGCAGGTCTGCACACCTTTCTGGAAGCTCTAGAGGAGAATCCACTTCTTTGCCTTTCCCAGCTTCTAGAGGCTGCCCACATTCTTTGGCTAGAGATCCCATTCCTCTGTCTTTAAAGTCCAGTGTTCTGTGGTGGTATCCTTTCATGACCCACTCTTCTGTCTCTGTTTTCCATTCTTAAGACTCATTGATTAGATTAGATCCATCCAGATAATCCAGGATAATCTCCCCATTTTAAGGCTATAACCTTAATAATATTTGCAAGGGTGTTTTGGTGATGTAAGAGAACATATTCACAGGTTCTGAGCATTACAAAATGAGCACCTTTTTGGGGGAGCCAATTTAGCCTACCACGCTCTTTTCATTGATGACACTTATTAACAAGTTTCTCCTTGATGTCTTGTTTAGTGGTGTATTATGAATTTATTGCTATCTTTGTCAATGTCAGTTAAGCCAGGAGGGAATGTAAATATTTTTCCAAAGTGTTTATAGGATTCACTCCTTTTTGTTAATTGGACTACCAAACTATCTGACAGCCTATTGATTACTGTATTAGAAATGTTTTCTCAGTGAATTTACTACATTAGGTATGGTCTGATTTTTTTTTTTTCTGGCAATTTACTTCTTGAGGTCAGAATAATTTTTACCAATTCTTATCACTCTTATGAATTGCTTTTATTTCATATTCAAGTTTTTATCTGAACTTTCTATCCATTATTTAATATCTAAATTAAAAATGACAAAGGTACCTTTATATATATATTATCATCAGGACTCTGTCATTTCTTACTTATTTAATTGACAAGAAATGTCTCTCCATTTGCAGATAAAGTGACACATTACCAACTCACCTTCCCCAAAGTTATCCTGCAATTGCTGCAGCTATAGCAATGCCATTGACATGAAGGGAAATATAATAAGAGGGAAGGGTTTTCTAAAGGATTCCGGTTAAAATATCTTATTTTTACCCATTTTACAAAAAATATACAAGTATGCGAATGCACTGTTAGAGCTTCTGCCAGAAACATGGAAGGGGCCTAAGGCTTAAATGTCTTTAGCGTAATGTAAATATGTCTTCGTTGCTGTGGACGGCAGTGGAAGGGAACTTAACACGGTCTGGAAGTGTCCAGAGAGACTTGCCAGAGGAAGCATTTGCTTAAGCCAAGTCTTAAAGGACAAATGGAATTTAGCCAATCACAGACAGAAAGGAAGGGTCTTCCGGGCAGATGGCATGATTTGCTTAAGCACAGAAGTGTGAGGGGAGTTGTTCAATGTGGTGGAGGAGAAAGAGAGGAGGGAGACAAGGAAATTCAGCTGATGGGAAAGGCAAGAGGAAGAGCATGGGTTTTATCCCACAGAGGAGTTATAAACAGAGATCACAGAGGGCTGGATCTAGGTTTTAGAGTCATTGTGGTCCTGCCTTAAAGAGAATTGGGTAGGGGAGCAGGAGTGACTGCTTTAATACGTTTTTCAAAGCAAATTTATAACCACTATCCCCGTGGAACAGCGCTATCCTGCAGCACTTTCTGGGATGATGGAAATGTTCTACGGCTGCACTGTCCAATGTGGCACACCCCTACATATGGTCATTGAGCATTCAAAATGTGACAGGTGTGGCCAAAGAACTAGATCTTCGGTGTTATGTAATTTCAAATTTTAAAAATTTAAATAGTCACACACATGGCTAG
Organism: Chlorocebus sabaeus; assembly: GCF_047675955.1. NCBI lineage: Eukaryota > Metazoa > Chordata > Mammalia > Primates > Cercopithecidae > Chlorocebus > Chlorocebus sabaeus. Next base: position 133,411,709 of record NC_132911.1, on the reverse strand, counting down.
TGGCTAGCACATGGGACAGCACAGCTTTATCTCTTTAAAGAGAAAGTCTATGGGATATTCAGGTTCATCAATCTGAACCTGACAAATTTTAATTTTCGAGAAATCATTCTGGGTGCTAGGAAGAATTTAAGCAGTACAAATGGACTACAAATTAATGGAATTTATGATCAGGACAATGCTTTGTGTCAAAAAAAGCTGAGTGAATACTAAGGTAAAGAATTCAGAATATATAACAAAAAACAGGTATGAGAATAAATATTCAGTGCAACATTAGTTGTACGCAACCTAAACATGCAAATACTAAGATTGATTAAGAAAATGATAGCCCCATCCATGCAATGGAATAGCATACATAATGCAAAAGCATATTTATTTTTTAAAGATGTTTATGATATAGTAGGTAGCAGAAAAGCATATTATAAAATGGTTATGAAAACATTTTTAATGAAAATATGCTTAGAAATATATTAGGTTGTATTAATACATAAAATACAAATAGAGTGGTTATCTCTGATTTGAAGGCAATTGCTTCATTTTTCTGTCTTCCTTTTTTGACGTATCTATAGTATCTTTTTTTGTTTTTTTTGCAATGAGGGCATATTGCTTTTAAAATAAGAAAAATATAAAAATAAATTATTTTTTAATTCTTAAAGGAGTGAAGTAAACATCAAGATCTATTGCAGTTCAGAGAGAAGATATCTCAGTAGGTGAGGGATGGGGTAGGCAGGGAAGTCCTCTCACCAAAGTTGAGCCTTGGAAGGAAAGGGGAAGGTCAGGGAGGAGAAGAGAACAAACATTTATTGAACCTCTACTGTTTGCTGAATGTCCACATGTGTTATCTTCTTTAATCCTCACCATGACCAGATAAGGTAGGAACCAACATCACACTATTGTACAAATGTGAAAAATCAAGATTCTGATAAATGAAATGACCATGTAAGTAACATCAGTAATCTTGAAGACAGAAGACTGGAGGTTTGCTTACTGGGTGTTGTCAGCTTTTTCTACTGGATGAGTTTCATAATATGCTGGCTCTCATTCGTATATTTATTTGTGTAACGACTGTGTGTAATGTTTGTGTAATGACTAGACTAGAAGCCCTGTGGGAACAGGGACTGTGTGTGTTTAGTTCATTACTGTGTCTACAGCCCTTAGCAAAGAACTTGGCACACACCAGGCTCTCAATTAATATTGCTCACTGAATTCAAATATATCAGGAGTCATTAATTCCTGTACTTTTAACAGATTGTTTAGATTGACAGATTTAGATAGTTTGGAGGGACTCCAATGAGATAATCAGCATGATAAGACTTTGTAAACTGCAGAATCATGTACCCATGCCAGCGGTTTTTATTTTTGAAAACTTTCCTTTACTGGCTTTATTCAAGCCAAAAAATTTTTTTGGAACTACTGATGGTACTCTTGCAAGAAGATTTAATATTGAAATTCTTGGAAAGTAGCACAAAGTATTTATTTGGTCCTAAACTCATCTTATAAGGTTTTTTGATTATTAGTCAGAACATTGGGGCTTATTGATATTTTTAGAAATATTCCTGAACTATCTCTTATTTTAACCAAATTACAAAATAAATCAAGACATGTGAGGTAAGATCTATGTGTTATTGGTTGCATAATCATTTATCATCAGCTCCTAACACAAGTATTAGGAAATATGGCCTTTTCTATTTCTGTGGTCACACTAAAGGAGGCCGACTGTCCTCTTGTGGAACTGAGTGAGGGTAGGAGAATAATGGGATACAGTCTGTGTAATCACAGGATGCTGCTTATCACATTGCTAATCACATTCTGAAAAACTTTATTTTTACACGTTTTCCTTGCTGTAGTTATGAGAACATTGTCTTTGTGCCAAGTTGAAGTTGACTTGAAAGTGACTTTGTCACTTTTCACCTGTAATGACTTCAGACGAGCTTCTTGCCTGCTGCCTGCCTCAGTTTCCCCAATTTATAAAATGGAAACAATCAAGCCAACCTTGCAGAGCTATTAGGAGAGATTAAGTGAAATGATGTGTACAGATTGCCTGACAGAGTGCTTGGCTGAAAGTACTTAGTAAATACAAATTACCTTCTTTGTCGGTTTTCCTCATTTATGGTTGACAACCCTTTCCAAACAGACACTTGTTCTTCTGAATATCACTGTATGAAATGATTTTATGGAAGCACAGTGATTTTATGGGTTAAAAAGTGACATCTATTCCTGGGGCTGGAATCTTTGGACCACAGATTAGATTCTGTAGTTTAGTGCAGCAGAAAGAACCCAATGAAGTTTCGTAGAACCAGAGACTACTAGAACAATGGGGGACATTGCTTCAGAAAACTGAGGCATGATGAAGAGAAGTAACCTACCCACAGTCTTATAGCTAGTGGCATGTGTGGTGAGATTCACAGGAGACTTAAGGAAGAAGCTCTACAAATTGTGTGAGATGTTATCTGATCCTTAGGAAAGCTGCCTAGGATGGGATGAGAGCTCTCAATTACATGTTTGAGCCTCTGGGACAATAAACCCCTTCTGAATCTTAGGTGCTTAGCTTAGTTGATCAGTATGTTTATGTATCACCTCCCCATATGTGTACAGGGAATGTAAAATCAAATTCTGGAGAGTTACGAAGGGTAAGCTTTCCAAAACCAAAGAGGGGATGTAGGCAGGCACATTGGCTGCAGTTCTGAGAATTCTGGGTTACTGTCCATCTCCATGAAACCATTCTGAAGCCAATGGACAGATAGGCCACTTTTGTTTAAACTAAACAATTAACTCGTGTGTTCATTTCATTCATTTATTAATTTCTTCACCAAAAGCTGATTGAGTCCAGGCAATTGATCAGACACTTTAAGTATGGAAGTTATAGAAATGCACAAAACACTTCCCTTTTCTATGGAGATCATGGGTTGCGCTTTTCTGAATCCTGACTCCTTCCTTGAAACTCTTCCAGGGTCCAGCCTGAACTTAGCCTGAGACTCCCCAGACTGAGGCAGCACAGCTCACCACCTATTGAGGGCTGATCTAGTCATAGTGCTGGAAGACATGGTGACAGTTCTATAGCTACTTCCTTCATTTTCATGTTACCTGGATGTGACATGGTCCAGGTTTCTATTCTCATCCCTACTTCTAATCTTGTGTCTGCATCACCTAAACAGGGCTCAGCAACTCTCTTCACTTCACCTCTCTCCCTTGCCACATCAACTCCATCCTTAGTGAGTTTTAAATTTTTTAGTTGAATATTTTATAATGGAGATGGAAGGGAAAGTTAGGTTATATCACACATCACCCAAAATACTTCATAAACACTTTCACTTGACCATGCTCTTTTCCATAAAATCTCTTCCCCTGGCTACATACTCTCTAGGTCTCTCTTCCCCTTCGGTATCAATCATCTTCCCCCCAACACCATATCTCTCCAGGTTCATTAATGTTAGTCCTTTTTCTTCCATCTTAGCTACAATTTGCATCCTCACCACCTTTGACCATGTAACACCCTTCTTAGAAGGAAGTAGGGAGTTGGAAATAAAATATACTTTTTTCCTGGCTAAAGTATCAGTATATCTTCCTGTCCTACAGATGGGTTATCTCAGGTAGGGGAAGCAAAATCACTTTCAAAAGTTTGAGCCTTTATTTTGCAGTTTTTCTTTTCTGTCCCCATAAGGACTAGTTATACATCATGCCTGCTAAAAGTGTAATATATTGAAAATCAGAAGAGTGCCATGGGGTGCCTGTTAGAATATAGATGTCCGAGTCAGCAACACTCTGAATTCAACTATCAGGCCTGCCACTCGCTAGCTGGGAGACCTTGGCAAGAGATATCCCTTTGCTAAACTTCAGATTGCTCATCTGTAAAGTGAAAACAATAGTACCTTTGAGACATGGGAGCTATGAGGATTAAATGAGGTAATGAAAAATCTCTTAGTTGGGTACAAGTCATTGATGATCCAGGTTAACAGCAGTAGTAATTAGGAGTGATGTGGCCGAATAGTAACATCAGCAGCATTATAAAAATGTTTCTGGGAAAGTGCATTGGCTCAGGCCTGCAATCCCAGCACTTTGGAAGGTCAAGGAGGGTAGATTGCTTGAGCCCAGGGATTCAAGACCAGCCTGGGCATCATGGTGAAACCCCATCTCTACAAAAATACAAAAATTTGCCAGGCATTGTGGTGCGTATCTGTAGTTCCAGCTACTTTGGAGGCTGAGGTGGGAGAATCACCTGAGCCTAAGAGGAGGCTGCAGTGAGCCATGACCATGTCACTGCACTCTAGCCTGGGTGACGGAGTGAGACCCTGTCTCCAAAGAAAAAAAAAAGAATATTTCTGTTTTTGTAGCAGCAAATTAAGTCCCGCTACATGTCAAATATTGTGAAAATACGAATTATCTGTTTTGCAATTCTTTTAGTGCTCTTTAATGAGGTTGCATTGTAAAGCATTTGTTGAAAAGTTAGTTGAAGATTTTTTATAGCACATGATTATACCACATAGATTCTTAATCTAGAATGAATGACTTACATGAATGCAGTGATCTGTGGTGAAATGTTACCTAGGAATGAATGATGTGATGGCATGTGAAGCACCTATGCCCCAGTTGACCTCATATAATGTCTAGCACTTTTGGGTAGGGTATATCATTTCTTGAAGTTACATTACTACAAAAGAATAAATGATATATGTGATTGTGTGTGTTTTTGTGTGTGTCTATATATATATAGAGTTGTTTTTCTTTTATCAACATGCTCTCAGCTCTGGTGGTTTGTGCTTTTGCATCTGTACTCTTAGGAAAACTGCACAGTCTCCCTTGACTTTTGTCAAGTTGTGAAACGTTGTCAGTTGTGAAACTGTGGTATTATCTATGTGATGGGATGGAAGAAATGTTGCACTGTAGTAATCCAGGAGAGAAGTGGTGGGACCTGGGTAAACAGGTGCATTTCCCATGAGGCTGTGTGGGGCAAACAGAGTCATATATTGGGAACATAGGCTTTGGAAGAGGACAGCAGGAAGTACAGGTCTGACAAGATGGCAGAGTTCTGTGAGGTGAGAAATAATATTCCTCTGCTATGAACCCCCAAATCTTCAGTGTAGTTTCTAAAATCTAAAATCAGATGTTTGGCTTAAGTGAATTCTTTTGATCTTGGAAATTGACAGAGAGCATAATTAATATGGTAGGCATGGAAATGAGAAGGGAGATTTGGGGAAACCATAAGGAAGAGATTTGATTCAAATATATGTAAATATGGGAGGGGTGGAAGAGGTGAGTTAGGATAACTTACATCTCAGAGATTCTAAGGAACATCTCAATTACTCTTTCTATAGTATTTTCACTTTACATAGCGATTTCATGTTCTGCCTCAAAAATAAAGTGTGAGATCCACATAACAGGATTTTTCTTTCATATTGCAAATAAGTAAACTGAGGTTCAGAAAGTGTAAAAGATGTATAGAAGATCATATAAATGGTAAGGAGCAGAGCCAGGTCTAACGATAAACCAGATCATGGTATTTTCTGGATGTAATATCTTCTAGTCCAACTCACTCCTAGATGCTTGAATTTCCTCAATAATCATATCAACTCCCTGCCTCCTCTGGTTCATTGACAAACTGCCTGTGTAGTAGCATCTTTCTGCTTCTGTGGACCGGTGCTTTTTTTTTTTTTTTTTTTTTTTAATGTTCTGACTTCATGCATAGGTCTCAATTTCTGGTAGGTCCTTACTTTACATGTGTCCAAGGCCGTATCTTCTATCCCTACATTTGCATAAAATCCAAATACCTGGCCATTAGGGTTAAGATTAAGTTTTGGTGCTCCTTTGGACTTCCAAGCCTCATATGCTCCAATATTCAGACACAGTTTCCTTTTCATGTTAACACCCCAAGATTTCCCTTTAGTGTTACGGTTTTGAATAGGGAATCCAGGCATAAGGGAGGGGTAATAGTTGTCTAAAGACATGAGGGAGGTGAGGAGGAAGAGGTGAGGGGCATTATAGGCAGAGAAAACAGCAAGACCAGATTCTTGAGTGGCAAGTATGAATGCCGTATTGCAGAAAGAGTAAGGAGGTCAGCAGAGCTGGGGCAGAGTGTGGAAGTAGGAGTAGTTAAGATCAGAGAAGTATTGGGGGTCGAGGATAGACTGTGGAAAGCCTTGTAGACTATTAAAATGACTTTTTTTTTAACCTTATGTGACATGGAAAACTGTTGGAGGGTTCTGAGAAAAGAAGTGAAATAAATGGACTTATTTTTATAATAGAATTGCTGCGGTTGCGTTGTGGTGAATGCACTGGAGGAGAACAAGGGTAGAAACAGCCTATACTATTAAATAGAAGGTTATTTAAACAATCTGGTTGAGAGCTAATAATGGTTTCAAATAAGGTGATAATAATGGAGGTGGTCAAAAATGGTCAGATTCTGGATTTATTTTGAAGGTGGAGCTACATGATTTCCTAGTAGAATAAATGTGAAATCTCAGAGGTGGGGAAGAGCCGAAGTTGACTTCATGGCCTGAGAAATGGAAATAATTTAATGGAATAAAGAAGGCTGTGGGAGCAGCAGATTTGGGAGAGAGAGGAGAAGTTCAAATTTGGATTTAAGTTTGAAATGCTTATTAATATCCTAGTCGAGCAGGCAGTTGGTATGAGAATCTGTAATTCAGGGGTGACAACCAGGCTTGCAATTTATGTCTACGTATAGATAATATATCAAGCCACACAACTGGATGAAATAATCAAGGGAGTGTGTCTAGATACAGAAAATGAGATTGTGTCTAGAGAATGAGCTCCAGGGCACTTTATCTTTTGAAGTTTGTGCTGAGGTTTCTCCACATTGATGTGAGCACCTCCATAGACTTCATCTCCAGCAAAACTTGTTGAAAATTATATAAGATTCTCCCAAGCATTTAAAGTCTCTGGAAATGGCTCTAAGAACATATAGTAAATGAAAAAACATTTATTTAAGAAAATTTACTAAACTCAGTAAGAACTATGAGAGTCTGTGCTAGTTGAGCCAAGACCTGCCTTCTGTCTCCCCAGTTCCAGCTCAGCAAGATGTACCATATACTCCAGACTGGTATAGCCTAAAACCCAGGACCCTCTTTCCTAATTCCAAGTTGGAGGACTATACTCCAGACTGGTATAGCCTAAAACCCAGAGCCCTTTCTCCTGCTAATTCCAAGTTGGAGGACTATATTCCCTTGGGGAGATAGGATATAAGCATTTCTCATTCTACTCCCAGCTACCTGTTGCTGAGGCCAGGTTCTGGGCAAATGCTGGGAACTGGGGGGTTCCCTTCTTCCGTCCAGCCTCAACTATGGAATGGAGGCTTTACCTTGGGAGTAGTGCTGTTGAGAAAACTTGGGCCCCTTGCTCAAAATTGGGGGCAAGGATTCTATGTGGAGAAGGGCAAGTCAAAGGGATCTGGGGCTGATGGCCCCTCCCCAACTCACTCAGCATTCAGCTCCTACAGTGGAGCTGTTACTCAGAGAGAAGCACACCATCATCCCCATCCCTAGTACCAGGGCTTGGCTCAGAAAGTTATATCAGGGGGAAAACAGGCTATAGAAGCAGAGAGTTCCAAATCTCTGACTGAAGGAACTTGCTTCATTTGCAACAGAATGCAGAGAAGTTCAAGCCCAATGGCGCTTTCAAAAATAGTGAAAGTTGCAGTGAAAGGTAATTGGGAGATTAATAGATTCATGGGTGTTATAGGCTCAACTGTAGGCTGGCTAATTTCCCAGAGAGGGAAACAGGGAAGAAATAGCTGGGAAGAACCCTCCTGTGGTCAGAACAAACCTTAAACACTGACATTCAGAACTATACCTTCAAAGGAGCCTGAATTTGATTTGATTAGCCTAAGAATGCAATTTATGCCTTTTTTCTTGTAACTAATGTTTTATAAAACCACATGAAACAATCTGAATATAATGCTTTTTGTGCCTATAACGCATAGAAATTTGATATTCTTGCAAATAAATTTAAAAGGAAATGTCTTTAAAAGACATGAAATTATATGAAGTAATAATATAATTATTACAATGTATTGCTGAGTTGGTAATATTTATACATGTAATATACATAATAAAACTACACAAAGGAGAAGAAGGTAATAAAGCTATATAGGAGTAATAGTTCTGTATCTTATTGGAATTAAATTAGTATAAATCTGAAGTTGTTTTGGTAAGTTAAAGTATATATATGGTAAGCCCTAGAGCAACCAGTAAAAACAGTAGAAAATATAATTAAAGAAATGAAAATGCTATATTAGAAAATATTAACTTAGTGCAAAAGGAAGCAGTAAAGGAGGAATAGAGAAACAAAAAAGACATGAGACATATAGAAAAGAGGAAGTAAAATGGCAGACATAAATCCAACTACATTAGTATTGTAAAAGGTGAATAAATTAAACAATCCAATCAAAAGTAAACACTATCAGACTGGATAAAAAAAGTTCTCAGTATATGCTGTCTATAGGAGATACACTTTAGATTTAAAGACAAGAATAAATTGCCGGTTGGATGCAGTGGCTTGTGCCGATAATCCCAACACTTTGGGAGGCTGGGCAAGAGGATTGCTTGAATCTAGGAGTTTGAGATCAGCTGGGCAATACAGGATGACCCTGTCTCTAAAAAAATGTGCTAGGCATGGTGGCACACTTGGTTGTAGTCCCAGCTACTCAGGGGGTGAGGTGGGAGGATTGCTTGAGCCCAGGAGGTTGAGGCTGCATTGAGCCAAGATCACACTATTGCACTTCAGCCTGGGCAACAGAACAAGGCCCTTGCTGAAAATTCAAAACAATGAATAGAATACATTGAAAGTAAATGGAAAGATATATCATGTACACAGTGATGACAAGAAAGCTAGCATATTCATCAGACAAAATAGACCTTAAAACAACAAAGTTCACTGGAGATATAGAGGCATGTTTTATGATAATAAAAAGTTCAATTCATCAGAAAGATGTAACCATTATAAACATATATGTATCTAGCAAGAAAGCAGCAAAATACATGAAGTGTAATCTGACAGAAATGAAAGAAGAAATAGATAATAAAAAACAATAGTTGGGGACTTCCATATCACACTTTTGGTAATGGATTGAACAAGTAGCAGAAGATCAAGAAGGAAAGAGAAGAATTTAACAACACAACAAACCAGCTAGACCAAACAGAACCCTGTAGAGCACGCCATCTAACAACAGCAGAATATATCTTCCTTTCAAGTGAAGGACACATCATGTGCCAGGTTGTAAAACAAACCTCAATAAATTTGAAAGTATAGAGATAACAAAAACTGTCTTCCTTAACTGTAATGAAATGAAATTAGAAATCAATAAAAGAAAGAATTTTCTTATATTTGAGAAACTCACAAATTTATGAAAACTAAATAACAGAGTAGCTAGTTCTTTAAACACATTAACAAAATTAATAAATATTAAACTAAATTGACCAAAAAATTAGTGAAAATTCAAATTACTATAATTAGAAATAAAAGATAAGATACTACTTTTGACCTTCTAGAAATAAAAAAGTATTGTTTTCCAATAAATTGTACAACTTGCATGAAATGGACAAATTCCTAGAAAGTCACAAACTACGGATATAGATAAAACAAAAAAACCCCAAACAACTCAATTAAAAAATAAGCAAAGGACTTGAATAGACATTTCTTTAAAAAGATTTACAAATGACCAATAAACACATGAAAAGATGTTTAATATTGTTATTTGATATGATTTGGCTGTGTCCCACCCAAATCTCATCTTAAATTGTAGTTTCCATAATCCCCACATGCATGTCGTGGGAGGGACCTCATGGAGGTAATTGAATCACAGGGGCAGTTAACCTCCATGCTGCTGTTCTCATGATAGTGAGTGAGTTAACCTAAGATCTGATGGTTTTATAAGCGGCTTTTCCCCTTTGCTTGACTCTTCTCTCCCCTGCTGCCTTATGAACAGGGATGTGTTTGCTTTCCCCTCTGCTATGATGGTAAGTTTCCTGAGGCCTCCCCAACCATGCTGAACTGTGAGTCAATTAAACTTCTTTCCTTTATAAATTACCCAGTCTTGGGCAGTTATTTATAGCAGTGTGAGAATGGACTAATACACTAAATTGGTACCAGGAGTAAAGGGACACTGCTGTAAAGATACCTGAAAATGTAGAAGCAACTTTGGAACTGGGTAACAGGCAGAAGTTGGAACAGTTTGGAGGGCTCAGAAGAAGACAGGAAAATGTGGAAAAGTTTGAAACTTCCTAGAGACTTGTTGAATGGCTTTGACCAAAATGCTGATAGTGATATGGACAATGAAGCCCAGGCTGAGATGGTCTCAGTTCCCAACAAGTTCTTCATCTCATCTCCATGTCAGCCCAGGCTCAGCCCAGGCTGAGATGGAGATGAGAAACTTGTTGGGGGACTGGAATAAAAGTGACTCTTGTTATGCTTTAGAAAAGAGACTGGTGGTGTTTTGACCTTGCCCTAGAGATCTGTGGAACTTTGAACTTGAGACAGATGATTTAGGGTATCTGGAGGAGGAAATTTCTAAGTAGCAAAGCATTCAAGAGGAAGCAGAGCATAAAAGTTTGGAAAATTTGCAGCCTGACAATGTGAAAGAAAAGAAAACCAGATTTTCTGGGGAGAAATTCAAGGCAGCTGAGGATATTTGCATAGGTAATGAAGAGTCAAATGTTAATCACCAAGACAATGGGGAAAATGTCTCCAGGACATGTCAGAGACCTTCACAGCATTCCCTCCCATTACAGGGAAAAGGAGGGAAAAATGCTTTACTGGGCCATTCCCAGGGCCACCCTGCTCTATGCAGCCTTGGGGTGTGGTATCCTGCCTCCCATCTGCTTCACCTCCAGCTGTGGCTAAAAGGAGCCAACGTACAGTGTGGGCCATTACTTCAGAGAGTGCAAGCCCAAGCCTTGGTGGATTCCATGTGGTGTTGAGCCTGTGGGTGCACAGAAGTCAAGAACTGAGGTTTGGGAACCTCCTCCTAGATGTCAGAAGATGTATGGAAATGCCTGGATGTCCAGGCAGAAGTCTGCTGCAGTGGTGGAGCCCTCAAGGAGTACCTTTGCTAAGGCAGTGTGGATGTGAGGTTGGAGCCCCCACACAGAATCCCCACTGGGACACTGCCTAGTAGAGCTGTGAAAAGAGGGCCACCACCCTCCAGACCTCAGAATGGTAGATCCATTGACAGCTTGCACTGTGCACCTGGAAAAGCCACTGACACCCAACGTCAGCCATGAAAGCAGCTGGGAACTGGGCTGTATCCTGCTAACCCACAGGGACCGAGCTGCCCAAGGCCATGGGAGCACACTTTTTGCATAAATGCGACCTAGATGTGAGACATGGAGTCAAAGGAGGTCATTTTGGAACTTTAAGGTTAAATGACTGCTGTCCTCAGTTTTGGACTTGCATGGGACCTTTAGCTTCTTTGTTTTGGCCAATTTCTCCTATTTAGAATGGGTATATTTACCCGATGTCTGTACTCCCATTGTATCTAGGAAGTAACTAACTTGCTTTTGATTTTACAGGCTTATAGGCAGAAGGGACTTGCCTTGTTTCAGATAAGACCATGGACTTGGATTTTTGAGTTAATGTTGGAATGAGTTACAACTTTGGGGGACTATTGGAAAGGCATGATTGTATTTTGAAATGTGAGAACATGAGATTTGGGAGGGGCTGGGGTGGAATGATATGGTTTGGCTGTGTCCCTACCCAAATCTCATCTTGAATTGTAGTTCCCATAATTCCCTTGTGCTGTAGGAAGAACCCATGGGGAGGTAATTGAATCATGGGGGTGGTTACCCCCATGATGCTGTTCTTATGATAGTGAGTCATCATGAGATCTGATGACTTTATAACAGATTTTTCCCTCTTGCTTGGCACTCCTCTTTCCTGCCACCTTGTGAAGAAGTATGTGTTTGCTTCCCCTTCTGCCATAATTGTAAGTTTCCTGAGGTCTCCCCAGGCATGCGGAACTGTGAGTCAATTAAACCTCTTTCCTTTATAAGTTACCCAGTCTTGGGTAGTTCTTTATAGCAGTGTGAAAACGAACTAATACATTATTCATTATAAAAATGCAAATAAAAACAACGAGGTAGTACTTCACTCCCACTAGGATAACTGTGATAAAAACAAACACCCCACCTCCTGCAAATAGTAAATGTTGGTGAGACAATGAAGAAATTGGATCCCTCATATACTGCTGGTGGAAAAATAAAATGTTTTAACCACCATGGAAACAACTTGGTGGTTCCTCAAAAAGTTAAACATGGAATTACCATATGACCCTGGAATTCTACTCCTACGTATATACCCAATAGAATTGAAAACACATGCTCAAAAAAATACGTGTACATGCATGTTTATAGCAGCACTATTCACAATAGCCAAAGGCAGAAATAGCCCAAATAATCCTCAACAGAAGAATGGATAAACAAATTGTGGTATATATGTACAGTAGAATATTATTTAGCTATGAAAAGAAATGGAGTTCTGATTTTTACTACAACATGGATGAACCTTGAAAGTTTTATGCTAAGTGAAGAAGCTGGACACAAAAGTCTACATATTGTTTAGTTCCACTTATATGAAATATCTATAATAGATAAGTCATTAGAGATGGAATGTAGATTGATGGTTTCCTGGGGCTGTAGAGAAACTGATTTATGGTTAAGAAGTTCTATTTTGGAATGATGGAAATATTTTGAAATTAGATAGAGATGGTGGTTGCACAACATTATTAATATTCTAAATGTCACTGAATTTATTCATCTTAACAAAATTAAGATAATTTTATATTATGTAAATTTTATATCAATAAACCACTTAAGAAACCATACCCAAGGAAAAGCCCAGATTTGGTTGCCTTCACTGGTAAGTTCTACTAAGCATTTAAAGAATAATTAATGCCAATTCTTTACAAACTCCTCTAAAAATTAGAAGAGGAAGGAACACTCCCAAATTGATTCTATGAGGCCAGTATTACCGTGATCCTAGAACCAGACAAAGATACCACAAAAAAGAAAAATACAGACCAATATCTCTTTTGAATATGGATGCAAAAATTCTCAACAACCTATTCACAAACTATTTCACAAAACATTTCAAGAGAATTATGCACCATGACAAAGTGGGATTTATCCTGGGAATGCAAAGTTGGTTTAACATATGAAAATTAGTTAATGTAATACACCATATCAATAAAATACAAAACAAAAACCATATGATATCACAGCGGATACAGAGAAACATGTGACAAATTCAAACACCCTTTCATGATAAAAATATTTGACAAACTAGGACTAGAAGTACAGTTTCTCAACTTGATAAAGTCCATTTATAAAAAACACATAGCTAATGTTATACTTAATAGTGAAAGACTGAAATCTTTCTCTTTAAGGTTGGAAACAAGGAAACAATATCTGCTTTTGAAAAATCTATTCAACATTGTACTAGAGGTTCTAACCATAATTACTGGTCAAGAAGAAAAATAGAAGACATCCAGATAGAAAAGGAGAAAGTAGAATTGTCTCTATTTTCAAATGGCATGGCCTTGTATATATATAATCTTAAGGACAGTACCATAAGAACCAATAAATGAGTTTACTAAGGTTGCAAGATACAAGATAAATATACACAATTGTATTTCAAAACACTTGCAATAAACAATTTGAAATGGAAAGTTATAAAGCAATTTCACTTATAATAGTAGCAAAAAGAATAGGCTGGGGTAGTGGCTCACACCTGTAATCCCAGCACTTTGGGAGGCTAAGGTGGGTGTATCGCTTGAGGCCAGAAGTTTGGAGACCAGCCTGGACAACATGGTGAGACCCCATTTCTACTAAAAATACAAAGCCAGACTCAGTGGCTCATGCCTGTGATCCTAGCACATTGGGAGACCAAGGTAGGCAGATCGCTTGAGTTCAGGAGTTTGAAACCAGCATGGGCACATGGCAAAACCCTGTCTCTACAAAAAATACAAAAGATTAGCCAGGCATGGTGGTGCAGGGCTGTAGTTCCAGCTACTTATGAGGCTGACATGGGAGGATTGTTTAAGCTCAGGATGTGCAGTGAGCTGACACTGCCCCACTGCACTTCAGCCTGGGTGACAAAGTGAGACCCTATCTAAAAAAGAAAGAAAGAAAGAAAGAAAAAAGTACCAAAAAGAATATTGTGAAAATGGCCATACTGCCCAAAGTAATTTACAGATTCAATGCTATTTCCATTAAGCTACCATTGATATTCTTCACAGAATTAGAAAAAAAAATTTTTAAAATCCACATGGAACCAAAAAAGAGCCCATATAGCCAAGACAATCCTAAGCAAAAAGAACAGAGCTGGAGGCATCACACTACCCAACTTCAAACTGTACTGCAAGGCTACAGAAACCAAAACAGCATGGTACTGGTACAAAAACAGGCACATAGAACAATGGAATAGAATAGAAGACTCAGAAATAAGACTGCACACCCACATCCATCTGATCTTTGAGAAACCTGACAAAAACAAGTAATGGGAAAAGGATTCCCTATCTAATAAACAGTGCTGGGAGAACTGGCTAGCCATAGACAGAAAATTGAAACTGGACCCCTTCCTTGTACCTTATCCAAAAATTAACTCAAGATGGATTAAAGACTTAAACATAAAACCCAAAACTACAAAAACTATACAAAAAAATATAGGTGATACCATTCAGGATATGGGCACAGGCAAAGATTTCATGACGAAAATGCCAAAAGCAACTGCAACAAAGGCAAAAATTGACGCGTGAGATCTAATTAAACTAAAGAGCTTCTGCACAGCAAAAGAAATGATTATCCGAGTGAACAGACAACCTACAGAATGGGAGAAAATTTTTGCAATCTATTCATCTGACAAAGGTGTAATATCCAGACTCTACAAGGAACTTAAATTTACAAGAAAAAAAAAAACAAAAAAAAACAATGCCACTAGGAAGTGGGCAAAGGCATAAAAAAGGATGAGTTCATGTCCTTTGCAGGGACATGGATGAAGCTGGAAATCTTCACTCTAAGCAAACTATCACAAGGACAGAAAACCAAACACCACATGTTCTCACTCATAGGTGGGAGTTGAACAATGAGGGCACATGGACACAGGGCGGGGAACATCACACACCTGAGCCTGTCGGGGTGAGGGGCTGGGGGAGGGATAGCATTAGGAGAAATACCTAATGTAAATGACGAGTTGATGGGTGCAGCAAACCAACATGGCACAGGTACACCTATTTAACAAACCTGCACGTTGTGCACATGTATCCTAGAACTTAAAGTATAATATAAAAAAAGAACTTACTCATGTAACCAAATACCACTTGTTCCCCCAAAACCCATGGAAATATATATATATATAAAGAAAGTGGGCAGTGGACATGAACAGATACTTCGAAAAGAAGACATTCATGTAGCCAACAAACATATGAAGAAAAGCTCAACATCACTGATAATTAGAAAAATGCAAATCAAAACCACAATGAGATACTATCTCACACTAGTCAGAATGGCTATTATAAAAAGTCAAGAAACAGATGCTGGCAAGGTTGTAGAGAAAAAGGAATGCTTCTATACTCTTGGTGGGAATGTAAATTTGACCATTGTGGAAGACAGTGTAGTGATTCCTCAAAGATCTAGAAACAGAAATACCATTTGACCCAGGAATCCCATTACTGAGCATATACCCAAAGCAATATAAATCACTCTATTATACGTATACATGCATGTGTATGTTCATTGCAGTACTATTCCCAATAGCAAAGAAATGTAATCAATCCAAGTGCCCATCAACAGTAGACTGGATAAAGAAAATGTGGTACACATACACCATGGAATACTATGCAGCTATAAAAAGGAATGAGATCGTGTCCTTTGCAGGGACATGGAAACTGTTATACTCAACACATCAGTGCAGGAACAGAAAACCAAACACCACATGTTCTCACTTATAAGTGGGAGCTGAACAATAAGAACACATGGACACATACTGGGGAACAACACACACTGGGGCCTGTCGGGGTTGGGGAGGAAGAGCATCAGGAAGAACAGCTAATGGGTGCTGGGTTTAATACCTGGGTGATGGGCTGATCTGTGCAGCAAACCACCATGGCACACATTTGCCTATGTAACAAATCTACACATCCTGCACATTTACCCTGGAACTTAAAAGTTGATTAAAAAGGGAGCAAGATGGCCGAATAGGAACAGCTCCAGTCTCCAACTCCCAGCGCGAGCGACACAGAAGACCGGCGATTTCTGCATTTTCAACTGAGGTACTGGGTTCATCTCACTGGGGAGTGCCAGACAATCGGTGCTGGTCAGCTGCTGCAGCCCGACCAGCGAGAGCTGAAGCAGGGCGAGGCATTGCCTCACCTGGAAAGCGCAAGGGGGAAGGGAATCCCTTTTCCTAGCCAGGGGAACTGAGACACACAACACCTGGAAAATCGGGTAACTCCCACCCCAATACTGCGCTTTAAGCAGACAGGCACACCAGGAGATCATATCCCACACCTGGCCGGGAGTGTCCCACACCCACGGAGCCTCCCTCATTGCTAGCACAGCAGTCTGTGATCTACCGGCAAGGCAGCAGCGAGGCTGGGGGAGGGGCGCCCGCCATTGCTGAGGCTTAAGTAGGTAAACAAAGCTGCCGGGAAGCTCGAACTGGGTGGAGCTCACAGCAGCTCAAGGAAACCTGCCTGTCTCTGTAGACTCCACCTCTGGGGACAGGGCACAGTAAATAATAACAAACGCAGCAGCTCTGCAGACGCAAATGACTCTGTCTGACAGCTTTGAAGAGAGCAGTGGATCTCCCAACACGGAGGTTGAGATCTGAGAAGGGACAGACTCCCTGCTCAAGTGGGTCCCTGACCCCTGAGTAGCCTAACTGGGAGACATCCCCCACTAGGGGCAGTCTGACACCCCACACCTCACAGGGTGGAGTACACCCCTGAGAGGAAGATTCCAAAGCAAGAATCAGACAGGTACACTCGCTGTTCAGAAATATTCTATCTTCTGCAGCCTCTGCTGCTGATACCCAGGCAAACAGGGTCTGGAGTGGACCTCAAGCAATCTCCTACAGCTACAACCTACAGCTGAGGATCCTGACTGTTAGAAGGAAAGCTATCAAACAGGAAGGACACCTACACCAAAACCCCATCAGTACATCACCATCATCAAAGACCAGAGGCAGATAAAACCACAAAGATGGGTAAAAAGCAGGGCAGAAAAGCTGGAAATTCAAAAAATAAGAGCGCATCTCCCCCGGCAAAGGAGCGCAGCTCATCGCCAGCAACGGATCAAAGCTGGATGGAGAATGACTTCGACGAGATGAGAGAAGAAGGCTTCAGTCCATCAAATTTCTCAGAGCTAAAGGAGGAATTACGTACCCAGCGCAAAGAAACTAAAAATCTTGAAAAAAAAGTGGAAGAATTGATGGCTAGAGTAATTAATGCAGAGAAGCTCACAAACAAAATGAAAGAGACGAAAACCATGGCACGAGAAATACGTGACAAATGCACAAGCTTCAGTAACCGTCTCGATCAACTGGAAGAAAGAATGTCAGCGATGGAGGATCAAATGAATGAAATGAAGCGAGAAGAGAAACCAAAAGAAAAAAGAAGAAAAAGAAATGAACAAAGCCTGCAAGAAGTATGGGATTATGTAAAAAGACCAAATCTACGTCTGATTGGGGTGCCTGAAAGTGAGGGGGAAAATGGAACCAAGTTGGAAAACACTCTTCAGGATATCATCCAGGAGAACTTCCCCAACCTAGTAGGGCAGGCCAACATTCAAATCCAGGAAATACAGAGAACGCCACAAAGATACTCCTCGAGAAGAGCAACTCCAAGACACATAATTGCCAGATTCACCAAAGTTGAAATGAAGGAAAAAATCTTAAGGGCAGCCAGAGAGAAAGGTTGGGTTACCCACAAAGGGAAGCCCATCAGACTAACAGCAGATCTCTCGGCAGAAACTCTTCAAGCCAGAAGAGAGTGGGGGCCAATATTCAACATTCTTAAAGAAAAGAATTTTAAACCCAGAATTTTATATCCAGCCAAACTAAGTTTCATAAGTGAAGGAGAAATAAAATCCTTTACAGATAAGCAAATGCTTAGAGATTTTGTCACCACTAGGCCTGCCTTACAAGAGACCCTGAAGGAAGCACTAAACATGGAAAGGAACAACCGGTACCAGCCATTGCAAAAACATGCCAAAATGTAAAGACCATCAAGGCTAGGAAGAAACTGCATCAACTCACGAGCAAAATAACCAGTTAATATCATCATGGCAGGATCAAGTTCACACATAACAATCTTAACCTTAAATGTAAATGGACTAAATGCTCCAATTAAAAGACACAGACTGGCAAACTGGATAAAGAGTCAAGATCCATCAGTCTGCTGTATTCAGGAGACCCATCTCACACGCAGAGACATACATAGGCTCAAAATAAAGGGATGGAGGAAGATTTACCAAGCAAATGGAGAACACAAAAAAGCGGGGGTTGCAATACTAGTCTCTGATAAAACAGACTTTAAACCATCAAAGATCAAAAGAGACAAAGAAGGCCATTACATAATGGTAAAGGGATCAATTCAACAGGAAGAGCTAACTATCCTAAATATATATGCACCCAATACAGGAGCACCCAGATTCATAAAGCAAGTCCTTAGAGACTTACAAAGAGACTTAGACTCCCATACAATAATAATGGGAGACTTCAACACTCCACTGTCAACATTAGACAGATCAACGAGACAGAAAGTTTACAAGGATATCCAGGAATTGAACTCATCTCTGCAGCAAGCAGACCTAATAGACATCTATAGAACTCTCCACCCCAAATCAACAGAATATACATTCTTCTCAGCACCACATCGTACTTACTCCAAAATTGACCACGTAATTGGAAGTAAAGCACTCCTCAGCAAATGTACAAGAACAGAAATTATAACAAACTGTCTCTCAGACCACAGTGCAATCAAATTGGAACTCAGGACTAAGAAACTCAATCAAAACCGCTCAACTACATGGAAACTGAACAACCTGCTCCTGAATGACTACTGGGTACATAACGAAATGAAGGCAGAAATAAAGATGTTCTTTGAAACCAATGAGAACAAAGATACAACATACCAGAATCTCTGGGACACATTTAAAGCAGTGTGTAGAGGGAAATTTATAGCACTAAATGCCCACAAGAGAAAGCAGGAAAGATCTAAAATTGACACTCTAACATCGCAATTAAAAGAACTAGAGAAGCAAGAGCAAACACATTCGAAAGCTAGCAGAAGGCAAGAAATAACTAAGATCAGAGCAGAACTGAAGGAGATAGAGACACAAAAAACCCTCCAAAAAAATCAATGAATCCAGGAGTTGGTTTTTTGAAAAGATCAACAAAATTGATAGACCACTAGCAAGACTAATAAAGAAGAAAAGAGAGAAGAATCAAATCGACGCAATTAAAAATGATAAAGGGGATATCACCACCGACCCCACAGAAATACAAACTACCATCAGAGAATACTATAAACACCTCTATGCAAATAAACTGGAAAATCTAGAAGAAATGGATAATTTCCTGGACACTTACACTCTACCAAGACTAAACCAGGAAGAAGTTGAATCCCTGAATAGACCAATAGTAGGCTCCGAAATTGAGGCAATAATTAATAGCCTACCAACCAAAAAAAGTCCAGGACCAGATGGATTCACAGCTGAATTCTACCAGAGGTACAAGGAGGAGCTGGTACCATTCCTTCTGAAACTATTCCAATCAATAGAAAAAGAGGGAATCCTCCCTAACTCATTTTATGAGGCCAACATCATCCTGATACCAAAGCCTGGCAGAGACACAACAAAAAAAGAGAATTTTAGACCAATATCCCTGATGAACATCGATGCAAAAATCCTCAATAAAATACTGGCAAACCGGATTCAGCAGCACATCAAAAAGCTTATCCACCATGATCAAGTGGGCTTCATCCCTGGGATGCAAGGCTGGTTCAACATTCGCAAATCAATAAACATAATCCAGCATATAAACAGAACCAAAGACAAGAACCACATCATTATCTCAATAGATGCAGAAAAGGCTTTTGACAAAATTCAACAGCCCTTCATGCTAAAAACGCTCAATAAATTCGGTATTGATGGAACGTACCTCAAAATCATAAGAGCTATTTATGACAAACCCACAGCCAATATCATACTGAATGGGCAAAAACTGGAAAAATTCCCTTTGAAAACTGGCACAAGACAGGGATGCCCTCTCTCACCACTCCTATTCAACATAGTGTTGGAAGTTCTGGCTAGGGCAATCAGGCAAGAGAAAGAAATCAAGGGGATTCAGTTAGGAAAAGAAGAAGTCAAATTGTCCCTGTTTGCAGACGACATGATTGTATATTTAGAAAACCCCATTGTCTCAGCCCAAAATCTCCTTAAGCTGATCAGCAACTTCAGCAAAGTCTCAGGATACAAAATTAATGTGCAAAAATCGCAAGCATTCTTATACACCAGTGACAGTCAAACAGAGAGCCAAATCAGGAATGAACTTCCATTCACAATTGCTTCAAAGAGAATAAAATACCTAGGAATCCAACTTACAAGGGATGTAAAGGACCTCTTCAAGGAGAACTACAAACCACTGCTCAGTGAAATCAAAGAGGACACAAACAAATGGAAGAACATACCATGCTCATGGATAGGAAGAATCAATATCGTGAAAATGGCCATACTGCCCAAGGTAATTTATAGATTCAATGCCATCCCCATCAAGCTACCAATGAGCTTCTTCACAGAATTGGAAAAAACTGCTTTAAAGTTCATATGGAACCAAAAAAGAGCCCGCATCTCCAAGACAATCCTAAGTCAAAAGAACAAAGCTGGAGGCATCACGCTACCTGACTTCAAACTATACTACAAGGCTACAGTAACCAAAACAGCATGGTACTGGTACCAAAACAGAGATATAGACCAATGGAACAGAACAGAGTCCTCAGAAATAATACCACACATCTACAGCCATCTGATCTTTGACAAACCTGAGAGAAACAAGAAATGGGGAAAGGATTCCCTATTTAATAAATGGTGCTGGGAAAACTGGCTAGCCATAAGTAGAAAGCTGAAACTGGATCCTTTCCTTACTCCTTATACGAAAATTAATTCAAGATGGATTAGAGACTTAAATGTTAGACCTAATACCATAAAAATCCTAGAGGAAAACCTAGGTAGTACCATTCAGGACATAGGCATGGGCAAAGACTTCATGTCTAAAACACCAAAAGCAACGGCAGCAAAAGCCAAAATTGACAAATGGGATCTCATCAAACTAAAGAGCTTCTGCACAGCAAAAGAAACTACTGTCAGAGTGAGCAGGCAACCTACAGAATGGGAGAAAATTTTTGCAATCTACTCATCTGACAAAGGGCTAATATCTAGAACCTACAAAGAACTCAAACAAATTTACAAGAAAAAAACAAACAACCCCATCCAAAAGTGGGCAAAGGATATGAACAGACATTTCTCAAAAGAAGACATTCATACAGCCAACAGACACATGAAAAAATGCTCATCATCACTGGCCATCAGAGAAATGCAAATCAAAACCACAATGAGATACCATCTCACACCAGTTAGAATGGCGATCATTCAAAAGTCAGGAAACAACAGGTGCTGGAGAGGATGTGGAGAAATAGGAACACTTTTACACTGTTGGTGGGATTGTAAACTAGTTCAACCATTATGGAAAACAGTATGGCGATTCCTCAAGGATCTAGAACTAGATGTACCATATGACCCAGCCATCCCATTACTGGGTATATACCCAAAGGATTATAAATTATGCTGCTATAAGGACACATGCACACGTATGTTTATTGCAGCACTATTCACAATAGCAAAGACTTGGAATCAACCCAAATGTCCATCAGTGACAGATTGGATTAAGAAAATGTGGCACATATACACCATGGAATACTATGCAGCCATAAAAAAGGATGAGTTTGTGTCCTTTGTAGGGACATGGATGCAGCTGGAAACCATCATTCTTAGCAAACTATCACAAGAACAGAAAACCAAACACCGCATGTTCTCACTCATAGGTGGGAACTGAACAATGAGATCACTTGGACTCGGGAAGGGGAACATCACACACCGGGGCCTATCATGGGGAGGGGGGAGGGGGGAGGGATTGCATTGGGAGTTATACCTGATGTAAATGACGAGTTGATGGGTGCAGCACACCAACATGGCACAAGTATACATATGTAGCAAACCTGCACGTTGTGCACATGTACCCTACAACTTGAAGTTTAATAATAATAAATAAATTAAAAAAAAAAAAGTTGATTAAAAAAATAGAATAAAACCTTTAGTAATATATTTAACAAAAGAAGCATAAAACTTGTGCTCTGAAAACTACAAAAATTTTTAAATTTTTTAGAGTTTAAAGATTAAAATAAATAAAAAATATTTTATATTTGTTGTGTGTAAGAGTATTGTTAAGATGGCAATACTCCCCAAATTGATCTAGAGATTCAATGGAATCCTTATCAGAATCCCAGCTGGCTTCTTTGTAGAAATTGACAAGCTTATCCAGAAATTCATATGGAATTTCAAGGGATCTTGAATTATGAAAACAATCTTGAAAAATAAAAACAAAGTTGAAGGATTCACACTTACTGATTTCGAAACTTACAACAAAGCATCAGTAGTCAAGAGAGTGTGGCACCAGTATAAGTACAAACATGTAGATCAAATGAAATAAAATTGAGAGTCCAGAAATAAATCCCTGTATCTGTTATCAACTGGTTTTCAACAAAGATGCCCAGATCATTCAATAGGAGAAAGAGTAGTCTTTCATAGGAATACTGGATATCCCTGCTCAAAAGAGTAAAATTTGGTCCTTATCTCACACTGTATAAAAAGTTAACTCAAAGTGGATTGAGGACCTAAGCATAAGAGCTAAAACTATACAGCTCTTAGAAGATGTGAGCTGTAGATATGTACAAATATATCATCATGACCTCTAATTTAGCGATGAATTCTTAGATACAACACCAAAAGCATGAGCAAGAAAAGAAAAATGAGATAAATGAATCTTCAACAAAATTAAAAATTGCTATGCTGTAAAGGACACAATCAAGAAAGTGCAAAGACAAGAATGGAAGAAAATATTTGCAAGTCATAAATTTGACAAAGAACTTGTACCTAGACTACATAAAGAACTCTTAAACTCAATAATAAAGAGACAAATAATATAATTAAAAATGGGCAAAGGATCTAGGGAGACATTTCTCCAAATAAGGTATACAAATGGCTTGTAAGCACATGAAAAGGTGCTTGACATCATTAGTCATCAGGGAAATGTAAATTAAAACCACAATGAGATTCATATCCACTAGAAAGACTAAAATTTAAACAAACAATTTCAAGTGTTGGTGAGAGTATGGAGGAATTGGAAGCTTTGTGTACTGCTGTCAGGAATGTGAAATGGTGCAGTCACTTTGAAAAATAGTCTGGCAGTTTCTCAAATGGTTAAACACAGAGTTACTATGTGACCCAGCAATTCCACTCCTAGCTATATACCCAAGATAAATGAAAACATATGCCTGCATGAAGACCTGTACACAAATGTTCATAACAGTATTATTTATAATAGCCCAAACAAGAAAGTCCTAATCAACTGAAAAATGGATACTATTTAGCCATGAAAAGGAATCATGTATTGATACATGCCACAACATTATGAACATTGAAAACATTATGCTAAATGAAAGAAGCCAGTCACAAAAAGACTACATCTTAGATGATTCAATTTGTGTGAAATGGACAGAATAGGCAAATCTATGGAGACAGAAAGCTGATTAGTGGTTGCTTAGGGCTAGGGGGAGTAGGGAGGTAAGAGGGTAATAGCTAAAGGGCATGAGATGTCCTTTTGAATTGGTGAAAGTATTCTAAAATTGGCTGTGCCTATGGTTGCGCATATCTGTGAGTATACTAAACATCACTAAATTGTACACGTCAAATAGGTGAATTGTACAGTGTGTGAATTATGTCTCAAAAACTGTTACAGAGAAATAAAACTGTTATAGAGAAATAAAGTTTGTGGTGACGAGATAGATCAGCAAAGGGGCAGAATAGAAATGGCCAGTGAGGTAGGAGAGATTCCAGGAGGTAGATCTGACCTGAGAGTTTTCTATTACAGTGTAGGAAGTATTTCCTGGCTTTATTCTGGAAGTGATAGAGAGCACCACTTGACTGAAGAGTTTCAAACGATGCAGTCAACTAGACTCCTCTTTTGTGGTTTGCTGTAAGGGAAAGAGAAAAAAGGGACAGAAGCTGGAAAGAGAAGAGAATATGTAGACTTTCTCATCTAAATGCTTCTATTTCCTCAGTTCAATAATGTGCTAAGTGCTGGCAGAGAAACGTAGAGGGCAGTAGGTGAGTTCACAGGAAGGCCTGGGGATTTACAGATGGTTTCTTATAAGAGGTGTGATCTGAGCCCATGCTTAAAGATTGGGTTTGCCATCAAAGAAGTGTAAAAAAATAGCATAAGCAATGGTGAAAGGTAAGAAACATCCTGACATTTGTGGGAATTAAAAGAATCTTGGTGTTAACAAACTAAAGAACAACTATAAGAGGCAGGAAAGAGAGACGGGGGCAAGGTCACAGAGGGTTGAGATTCCAGTATAAAGAGCATTTACTCTGGTTTTATTGTGAAAGTGATGTGGGACAATCAAAATGTTTCAAGCAGAGAGATCAAATAGACAAACAGCTCTGAAGGCTGCGTGTAGGGTGGATCTGCTCTGGGCAGAGGTGAGCAGGTTGGTATAAGAACAGCTGTGGGGCTTTTGCACAATATCCTAAACTAAGTCAGTAGATCAGTAGATAAAAGGGAAAACAAACATTTAGAAAGGTGAAATCATTAAGATTTGGTGATTGGGAGAAAAATGATGACTGGGTAGCTGAGGATGACTTTGATGAAGATTGGAAACATAGGAGAATGGACAAGTTTTATGATCCTGAGGAGCCTGTGGAGTATCAAGCTGGAGGTGTCAAGTGGGCAATTGAATAAAGGATTTAGGGGAGATGGTGGAGCTGGAAATGCAGTCTTAGAAGATACCTGCAGGCCGGCCACGGTGGCTCACACCTGTAATCCCAGCACTTTGGGAGGCCGAGGCAGGTGAGTCACCTGAGGTCGGGAGTTCGAGACCAGCCTGATGAACATGGAGAAACCCAGTCTCTGCTAAAAATACAAAATTAGCCAGTCATGGTGTTGTGCACCTGTAATCCCAGCTACTCTGGAGGCTGAGGCAGGAGAATTACTTGAACCCAGGAGGCAGAGGTTGTGGTGAGCTGAGATCATGCCATTGCACTCCATCATGGGCAATGAGAGTGAGACTCCATCTCAAAAATAAATAAATAAGTAAAAGACACCAGCATACAGGTGGTTGTTAAAACAAGGAGAGTAGATTAGATTACTGAAGGAGGGTGTCTATGGGGAGAACCCAATTCTAGTATTCAAAAAGTGGAAAAAGGAGACGGAACTTATGAGTAATAATGAAAAGAAATGATTAGCAGAAGATGAAGAACATAAGCAAGCAAAAGAGAGTTTCAAAAATAAAAATCTGTGAGTAGTCCACAGTCCAACGCGTGGAGACTTCAGTTAGAATAGGACGGAAATATGTTCGTTGTTTTGTCAATATCATGGTCACTGGAGACTTGTCAGAGCAGTTCTGGTGGAGCAGTGGGAGAAAAGGGAGATAGTAGTGATCTGGCTAGGGAGGGGGAGGTGAGAGGTGGAGACAGCAAGTGAAGAGGATGCTTTCCAGAATGTTCTAGAAGAAAAAGTAGAGTAGAAAGAGAGGTTGGAGGAAAATGTTAGATCCAGACAGTGTTTATATTTTAATATGGAACACTTGATCATGTTTATAGGCTCATGGGAGTGAACTCATAGGGAGTGGAAGACCACGTTAGAGGCTAGAAAGGGGGAGGAGCAGAGATCTTGAGGGGAATAGGTGGAGGTGTGGCCATGAAGATGCAGTCACACTGCCTCATTTGTGAGAGGCTGAATAATGGCCCCTCAAAGATGCACATATGGCCATCCCCAGAACCTGTGAATGCTACCTTATATGCAACAGGAACTTTGCAGATGTGATTAAATTAAGGATCTTAAGATAGTGAGATTATTCTGGATTATTTGGGTGGGACTTTAACATAATCACAAGTGTCCTTCTAAGAGAGAGGCAAAGAGGGATTTGACTATAGAACAGCAGGCAATGTGACCACGGGAGCAGAGACTGGAGCGATGCACCCATAAGCCAGGGAATGTTGGAAGTCATTTGAAGCCAAAAGAGGCAGGAAACTGATTCTCTTCTGAAGGAACCAGGTCTGCCTGATTGTTCTTGGCAGACCACTTCGATTTTTAGCCTTGTGAGACTCATTTTGGACTTCTGACATCTGAAATGTAAGCGAATACATTTGTGTCATTTTAAGTCACTGCGTTTGGGGTAATTTGTCACAACAGCAATAGGAAATCAATACATCTTCTGACACTAGAAGGGGAGAAGACACAGGAATAGTTAATTTTGGCAGAGGTGGACAGGAATTTAAGTTGTGGATACCTAATGGTCTCAACTTTATTTTGGATCAGAAAGCCAGGTTATGTTTTAGGATAATAGGGATAAGCTAAGAAAGTTGAAAGGAAAAGTTCTTGGAAGTAAATGGCAAGGCTACTAAACTAGCAGAAGTTAAAGAATTGACCAGTAACCTTGATACCAAGAGACTGGATGTGTTGAACAGACTTTTGCTGTGGAGTGATGGAGATGTCGTGTTGCTTCTCTGCTTCTGGAATTTTCGCCAGCTGTGCCCAGTCACCCCAATAGAAGATCAAAGAAGGCGACTGTGAGTTTAATTCAGGTTTGGGATTTTGCCAACTTGCAGGAATGCAGGAATGGGTGGTGGAAACACTGATTCTGGCGGGTTTCCTGCCTCCACCTCCTATCTTGAGGTGTGTGGGCCTGGAGAATGGGCAGCTTCCAGTTCCAAGGGTCCCATGGGAGGAGGGGAGGCAGCTCCCTCTAGTGCTGCCAGGTCAAATCTAAGGTATGAAGGTGGAAAAGAAAGAATTATAATTTGATGGAAAGGTTGAGGTTTAAGGGAAATAGTTTCTGGGGACATAGTGAAAATGTGCAAAAGTGAGAACATTGAGTGTGCAGAGGAGACAAATCATCTCATAGTGCAAACTGGTAGGGAGTGAAAGAACAGAAGCTGAGAGGGCTGGTGACTTTGGAGGCAAACACACATGACAGAGATGAAAGGCGGCTGGGATTCGCAGTTTGTCCTAAGGCTCCAAGCGGCTTTCTGGGGTCAGCCTTTGGGATGGGCATGGTAGAGATCTCTAGCAGGCAAGTCTATCACAGTGGACTGGGCCCTGGCAGGGGAAGTGATGATGTTTAAGTCCTGTGTGGCTGGACGGTCTTGACTGTGGGAGTCCAAGCCCCAGTGTACCCTCTTTCCTAGAGTTCTAGATTGGGTAATAAGCTACTCAGAGCTTAGAGCAGATCCTGTTTCCCTGGGACTTCATGGCCCAGTGCTTCAGGGGGCTGGGGCTTCAATTCCACTGTGACCCACATCCTTTCCTCTGAGCAATTACAGACCGACATTGTCCAGGCTATTTTATGTCTCCATGCACATGCTATTTGCTCATGCCGGAATAGGGCTTGGCTACCTGTCTGCCTGGTGAATTCATCTTTCAAACACAGCTCACTGCCATCCTCTCCAGGAGGCTCTCATGATGGTCTCCGCCTACAGCTCCCATCGCCCTCAGGGTGTTGCTCCCTTCTCTGCACAGCTATGCTTTGCAATACTCATGCTGTTGTATGGAACCACAGGGTTCTCTTCCTCTATGTCTTTTCCTCCTCTCTCACTAGCTCCCAAGCTCACTGTGTCTCAGTCTCTATATCCCCAATACTCCAGAGAGGAGATCCACAAAAAACTGGAATAAATCTTAAGGACTGTGTAAATGAAGGAGCAATTCTGATCAGGGTGCTGGTTGGGGATATAGGTTGGTGGTATATATGAGCTTCAAGTCCATCTTAGCTTTTCTTGGTAGAACTACTTTCTTTTTCCAAAACCAGTTGCTTAAAAACTCTGTCCAAAGTAAAAAAAAAAAAACAAAAAAACAAAAACAAAAACAAAAAACAAAAGAAGTACAGACTTGTTCCTCCCAAGGCCAGCTCTGTCTGATTGCTAGGAAATTTCAATGTTTGAGTGGCATCCATGTCCCTACTCTCTACTCTGGCTAAACCAATTGCTTATTTAATTCTCTACATGTCCCTCCATCAGGAGACAGCAGTATCTCCTTCTTCACATCACTTTGCCTTCCTGGATCCTGCCACCTGTTTTTCTAGGCGTGAAAGCCCTGAAGTTTGGAGCAAGGCCTAAACTCTCTGTGAACCTCATGTCAAATCACATAGTTTCAGAAAACCCAGATGCAGTTTGAAATTACAGTTAAGATTCCATGGAAAATAAATGACATGAGCAGCTGAAAACCCCACCCCCACCATCCTCCCCTCCCCTCCCCCTGTTTTTGATGTCCCCTCCCCGCCTCAGCCTCCCCACCCCACCGCCTCTTCAGAACAGAATTTGTTCACTGGGGACATGAAACCCGAGCCTTGCACAAGAGTCGGGTGTTGATTTGGTCCATCCAGGGACAGGCAGCTGCTCAAGGGGGCGGGGTGGGGGTGGGGGCACTGGCAGAAGTCTCTGGAAGTCCTCAGGAGAATTGCAGTTGGAGGGTCCTTGGGGGCTGCCCCCTCCCGTTTTGCGCAATCTATCTTTAGAGAACTGCAAGTTAATTTCTCAGAAGGGCCTCAGAGCTGTGAAGACTTCTAAACGGACAAACCACTTCCTGCAATCTTTAACTGAATTGGGGCTGGGGGGGGTGTGACCATTGGAGGGGGGGTCCATTCAGACTTATCCACCCTTGTGTCTTTCCACAGCCCACCCCTGGCTCTGGGCCAAGAGAGATGGAGCAAAGAGTGGGCCCTGTAACACTAGCAGAGGTCACTAGCCAGAAGTGCAGTCCTGCTCTCAGGGACTGGTCAGTAAGGGGGCCTGGAAGGGGGTCAGGACCCTGTCCTGATGTCCCCATTTCAGCTTGGAGCCTCTTGCACTTAATCTCTTAAGAGGCAACCTGGGACAGTTGCTTCCTGTCCCCATGTGCCGTCTCTAAGATGGGTAACAGGAGGCTGTTTCAGAAAGAAGCAGCTTGAAGTCATTCAGCAATGGCTTCAAGTCTCCTAGTGGTGTCAGCAGCAAATGGGTTACCAAAACATGAGGACCCCGAAAGGATTCTTCCAAGCAGCTTGATGCAGTGCAGAAAGATAGATTTAACCACAAGCAGGCCTGGATTCAAATCTTGTCTCCACTACTTACTATCAAGTACCAAGAGGACTTGGGGAGGTGTCAACTTCTCTGTACCTTAGTAAACTGCAATCAATAACAGGAACTACCTTGGAAAATTATTATGATGTTTGCCTGAGATGATATCTATACAATACTCATTTTGGGGCTAGGGATATCAATATGTCCAATACATGCTACTTCTCAGTCCCTCAAAAAATAGTAATAAAGGCTATTTTGGAGAGTTTGCTAAATGCCAGGTCTTAGCCCTAAATGTGCCTTATCTCATTCGATCATTGTGATGGCAGCTGTGAGGCTGGTAATTATTACTGGAGCTTTATGGAGTCTTGAGATGGCAGTGGCAGCCTCTCAATGGGATTCTGTCTCTGGCAACAAAGTATTGTTCTTCCCCTCCCTCCTGTGCTTCTCCTCATCACACCTTTCTGGACAGCTTTTCCTCAGGTACCTGGGGCAACTCTCTTGTAGCTTCAGAAATCCAACCCCCCACCTGGCCCACATTCTATACCTGCCAAGCTCTGAGTTCAGCCAGGTGACTGTGGCTGAGGGGCTAAGGCTAGAAGTAGACCTGCCATATTCTGAAAAAAAAAAAAATGTAGGACACACAGTTAAATTCAAATTTCAGATAAATGACAAGTGTATTTTTAGTGTATGTCTATCCTAAGTATTGCATGGGACATATATCTGCTATAAAATTATTTGTTTATTTGACATTCAAATTCAACTGGGAAACCTTTACATAGTCAAAAATTATATTTTTATCTTTTACATATGCTAGCATTTTCCTGCTTTGGCTTAATGAACCCCTCCCGTTGATAAGCATTCCACACTTCAATATGTGCCACTCATTTGAACCTCGAAGTATCATTACTCCCATTTCACAGAGGAGAAACTTGAGGCTCAGAGGGGTCAAGGAACTTCCCCAAATAACATAGTTATTAAGAGGTGAAATAAGAACGAGAGTTGTGACTCCTAGTTATCTATGAGCCTATGAAGTCACAAAGATTCCAGACCGGTCTGAAATCTACAGCCAAGAGGAAAAGGAGAATCGAGGTTTTGAAAACATATACTGCAAGTGGAAAAGGCAGCTGGGTGTTGTCTTGGAGGCCTGAACTGCATTTTTGAGCCAGACATGGAAGTTAAGCATTCCACAGACCACCTTTGCCCAGCATGGCAAGGTGGAAGCAGGCGCTGGTGGCCTTTATTGTGTAATGAAAGGTTATCTGATCACATTGGTTATTTGATCACAAAGCTCCCTGATGTTTCACTTTGAGCCAGAACCTTGGGAATGCAGAAAACAGATCCAATTGCAAGTCTGACCTTCTCTATGTACCAAATGCTGATGGAGAAAGGAGCTAGAATTGCTCCTCAAAGACAATTCTCTGTGCAATTCAAAGTAAAGGCTGTCAGCTGAGGTGTGGAAGGAGATACTACCCAGAGAGCTTCCAGAGTTTCCAAAGACAGGTGCTGGCATCTATCTTATACCAAAGAGGCTGTTCACAGAATACAATTGCTTTTGTTTTTGTCTTATTCTCATGTCCCCTCACTTTTGGACACACACACACACACTCATATGTTACAGATGCAAGCGTATATACAAACATTAACATTTGAAACACTCTTATCAAATTTGGAGAAATATATTTATGACATTATGAACATGAAACAATCATCACTCATGTGTTATGCATATAACTATTTAATAGTATTTGTAAATGAATCAAAAAATTGTTAGCTTACTCATTGATTGATGTATGGGTTGGTTTATTCAACAAATACATAATGAACACCTAGTATGCACTAATTTCTTTGCCAGGTGCTGAAGGATGGGATCTAGAGATGAATGGAGTTCAAATAACCAATATTAAACCCAACGTATTTGAAGGAAAAGGTGGCATGGAAGAATTGAGACGTTGCAGCCACATGTACCTGGGTTTTAAACTGGGCTCTGCCACTCACTAGCTATGTATCCTTGGGAAATTCACTTAACCCTTTGAATCTCAGTTTCCTCATCAGTAAACTGAAGCTAATGATAACTATTTTGTTAGTACTGTATGACAACCTTGTGACTAGTTGCATGTTAGTAAAATTATACCCATTTTACAGATGATAATGTGGCTCTGAGAGGTTTGCTATATTGCTCAAGGTCATACAACTAGTGAGTATGACAGCCGAGTGTTGAACCTTGGTCTTCTGGTTCCAAGTGTAGTATTTTTTCCATTTCTTTCCAGCTCATTTTTTTTAGCCCAAATAATTAATTAATTTATCCCTCCAAACTATTCAGCAAAACATTTCTGTGTTCCAGCATCATTATCTGTTATGAAAAGACCTCCTGGAGTCTCTTTATTCTAAACTTTCAAGACAACAACCACCACAATAAAATTAACTTTAAGTGAGCACAGCCATTGAAGAACATTAAGTTTGTGCAAACTTCCTTCCATGACTGGTAAGTACAATTTGAAACAAAACAGTCTCTAGACTTCAGTGGGTGGAAGTGAAGGTACCCGCTCTCCTTTTATCATGGAGTCCAGCTCCTGGAGGGTCCCAGTTTGATCTTTCAGGTTTTTCTGTTTCTCTCAGCAATTCACCCCCAACAAAACCATAATCTGCTGACATTCTGGAAAAGGAACATCGATATTAGCCATCATCAGCTAGGCGCAGGTAATTCAGACAGCTGGATTGCTGTACTGAATGTATCTTGCATGTACCCAGAAGATAGATAAAGCAGCTAAAACTCACCAAGGACTCAGTTTGCTTGCCTAGTTAGCCATAAAAGCCATTCTCTTTCCCACTAACGGAGAAGTCTGTCTTTGGGAAGAACCATACCTTTATGAATGTGCTTCTATATTAGTTTCCATCAGGCCTTGAATCAATGCATGGTGCATTGATACACATAGAACACTATTAAATCTTTGGACTAGTGGGACTTCATTGTCATTTTCTGGTCCGATGCTCTGACTATTTAGGTCTATCTTCCTAAAATTCTATCAACTGTTTGAATTGCTCTATTTTGGTACCTTTTGACAGTGGTTGGTCTGGGAAAAACAGAAACTGTCTCCATGCCCCAGTTGAAATTTGAAATGTCCAGTAGAAAGGGCCTGACTTTTAAGAAAAAAATAATGTTTAGTTGCATTTCTAATATGTAAATACCTTCTTATAAGGTGATATCATAAAATATCACAGGTAAGGCCTAAGTCTCCTTCAGGCTGTTTTCTCCAAACCCCTGAAGTTTTCTCAGAGGAAACCACTGTTAACATTTTGGTGCACAGCTTTTTAAAGCTTTATCTACGTCTTTATATACATGTTTGGGTACCTTGGTATGTATATGTTTTAACATAAATCAAATAATTTCATCTCTCATTATTATATCACTTGGACTTTTTCTTGAAATTATGTACAAATATACCTCATTCTTTTAACTGATTCTTAGTACTGATTAATGGAGATATGTCATGGTTTATTTCACCATTCCTCTATTGATAAATTGTTGTCATCTCTTTTTTTCTCCTACTGTAAAAAGAATCTTGTATGTGGCTCCTTGTGCAAACAAATGTGTGTGTGTTTCTCAAGTGTGCACATTGAGTGGTGGGATTACTATGCTTACTTCTGCTTGTAAACTCCAGGGATAGGAAATTCACTTGTCCCTGAAGAAGCACCTGTCCTCCCCTCCTCTTCCCTACCCCCATTGTCTGAGTGAGCTGAGAGCCTTGAACTCCGTAGTCGTGGATCGATGCTTTCTGTGGCACAAGTCTAGTCTGTTTTCTCTTCAGATTTGATAGTCATTTCCATTCTGGCAGCTCCTACTGAGGGGAGGGAGTGAAGAACAGTAGATTCATGAGAAACCAAGAAGATAGCTCTAGGTAGGTCAGATCTCAACAGGAAAACTAATAAAGGCTGTACCGAATTATAATGACTGTAGATAGTCCCTCTGCCAGTTTTCCATTCCTCCCCAGCCCCTGCATACTGAGGATGACCCAGAATTGCAGAATCTCACCTATACTTTTAGGGGTGCAGGAGAATTTAAAGCCATTCTTTGCAGCCACTGAATTTTAAATATGGAGATGAGGCTTTCTGTGGGGAGTCTTCCTGACCTTGGGTAAGTACTTTACTATTGAAGCACCTGTTTCAAATTACCGGTTAGAGGGTGTGATGATCTCTGCTCTACTTAGCTATTGAGGTTGTTGAAGAGATGAAACGAGATCATAAAGGTGAAATCTTAGGTGCAGGCTTAAGGGACGACTATGGCATAGCATTTAAGATGTGTCCTCTGGAAGCAGAAGGGTTCATTTCAAACTCTCTTGAGGCTAAACTATGTGAACTTAGGGCAATTTGAGCTCTGGGCAGAAGGGAGCACTCTTGCACTGTCTCTAGATTGTCTTCACCAGTTGGGAGGAGGGGATGCATTTTTGTCTCTATTGTCCAGTATAGTTCTTGGATCACTGTGGGGATGGTGAGTTACCTTGTATCCATTAGCTGGGACTGGCCATTTCATGATTCCCCCAAATGCAAAGCATCCTGTCCCAGATGACTTTGCCAGTTTTTTTTTTTCCCCAGGGCAGATAGGAACTGACCACAATGGCTCAAGTGGCAAATGAAGAGTCCAGCACAAACAGCCATCATATGGTGCAAATAGCAGGAGAGACCCCATTGCCACCTGATTTCTGCATGATCTATTTGTGGTGGCATGAGGCACTGCAGGAGAGGTACCCTGCTGCCTTCCAGCAGTAATGAAAGAGATTATGTGGACTGTGGGTTCTAGGAAATAAACTTTGAAGACTCCAGCTGGCTCGGCAATAATATAGGTGGTTCTAACGACACTGCTTAGTTACGGGAAACTATCACTGAAGAAATAAGCCCATTTAGTATCATCTCCCATCTTGTCATGAATATCAGAAGCCTGGAAGACAGGGATAAAATAAAAATGGGTGAAACGTGTTTGGCATCTGGAGTTTCTGGAAAGTGCAGCCAAGCCTCTCCGTTATGCTTTGTGTTGGTTCTGGGCTGATTAGAGGTATCAACGTTGTACCTCTTTCTTGCTACTGCTTTAAACTTTTAATTTTGACATAATTTCAGACTTTTAAAAACATTGACAGAATAGTACAAGGAGTTTCCCTCATGTTAATTACCAACTTTACTAAATTTAATACATATGTACCATCTATTATATATGCCATGTATTTTTAAATGATACCATGTATTTTCATATAATGCCATATTTTTTTCGGACTTATTTGAAAGTTACAGACATAATGTTCTTTATCCCTAAAGACTTCCATGTGTACTTTCTGAAAATGCATTTTGTTACATAAGCACTATTGTTAATCATCAAAACTAGGAAATTAACATTAATACAAAGCTATTACCTCATCTATAGACCTCACTTGAATTTCACCAGTTGTTCCAGTTTTATGCCATATGGTAAAAGAAAACTCTGGATCACACATTGAATTTATTCATGTCTCATCTTTTTAAATCTGGAACAGTTTTCTGTCTTTTATGGCAATGACATTTTAGAAAAGTACAGGTGAGATTTTTGCAAAATGTTTCTTAATCTGAGATTCTCCAATATCTCCTCATGATTAGATTCAGGTCATGCATTTTCAGCTGGAATATCATTGAAGTGAAGTTGTGTCCTTTTTCATTCATTATATCAGGAGGCACACGATGTCAATTTCACTCATTATTAGTGATGTTGACTTTATTTGATTAAGATGGTGTCTGCCAGTTACAGTAAATGCTGCGGTAAAGGTGTTTTCCAACCTTTCCCTTTGTAATTAATAAGTATCTTGTTCAGAGGTGCTTTAATATGTGAACATTCTGTTACTTCTCATACTTTAAGCCACTGGTTTTATCATCATTGATGATTCTTATCCTGAATTGATTTCTATTTTGAAGGTTGCCAAATTGTTGTTTTCTATTTCCATCATTCTTTCCACGTTAGTTAGTTAGCTTTTTGCTGTAAGGAGGAGATTTCCCTACTTCCACGTTTACTTACTTAAAGGACCTGTCCACAATGGTTCCAATCCTTGAGCACATGTAATATGAGATTGTGATCAGGTGCTAACATTGTGCTTTGTGATTTATAAAGATTGCTAACATCAATTTTTCTCATTTGTTCTTCACAGCCAGACTATGTGGAAGTAAGTGGGGTTCTTCTATTACAAATGAGGAACCCGAGGCTCAAGAAAGTCCCTTCAATCATTGCTTGTGTTACACTGCATAATCAGGATTTGACTTTGTGAGCTCTCCGAGAGCAGGGCAGGTATGTTAGTTACATTTAGATCTTCTAAACACCCAACCCAGCAGATGCTCAATACTGAAACAATGAATGAATAAATAAAAGGGTAGGAAAGCATTCTGATCTTCTAAATCATTTTCTTACCTTCTTGTTCATTCATGGAACTCTTCCCCTGTTATAGCAAAGCCTAATGTTGGAACTTCCCTTGGGAAAGGCAGAAAACAATGATGCAATAAGAGAAAGAGCTTTGCTGAGGAGGGTGAGGATGGGCAAATAACAGAATAGCCTGGATCTTTGCATGTCTGAGAGGGGGATAATGGCATTTACCAAGTGGAAAGGGCACAGAGAGTGGCAGGTATGTCCAGGTCCTAAAGGGTGGTTGTTCTGGCTGGGCATGGTGGTGGGCACCTGTAATCCCAGCTACTTGGGAGGCTGAGGCAGGAGAATCGCTTGAACCTGGGAGGTGGAGGTTGCAGTGAGCCGAGATTGTGCTGTTAAACTCCAGCCTGGGTAACAGTGAAATTCTGTCTCAAAGAAAGAAAAAAAAAGGGGGAGGAAGTGGGAGAGAGAGAGAGAGAGAGAGAGAGAGTATTTTTAACAATCCCAGTAAAGGAGAGTGGCAGCCAAACAGTCCAGTGCTTAAGTGCCATTAACCAGGCTGGACAGGAGGTTTTTACCAGCTTCCAGTGGAACTCATCTGGAACCTGGTGCGGTGGTTTTATGGTTTCCATCTGAACTCTTGAGAAGAAGCTTAGGGCCCCTAACTCTGTTTGCTTGTTCAAGCCTTTAGTCCCCAATGCAGCTTACTGTGGGACACTGAGTGAACAAGAACGAAAGTTATATTAAAAATAATTCTAAAACATAACCAAGAGCCTGGCCCCAGAGTATTATGGAGGCTTGGCCACCAGGTTATGTTAGGAGGAGGGACTGGCCTATGCATATTTAATTCCTGTGAGATTTTTATTTTTAGGTTCATACATTTCTGGGGGTGACTGATCTTTGACTGAAGATTCTATTATTTCCCTTCATTTAGGCCTCAGTTTTCTACCTTTTGTATAAAAGGATATTAGATCAGGCGAGGGCTTGACAACTTTAGAGCTACAATAAGTGAAATGGGCCAGAAATAAGTACTAGTGAATGGCAGGAGTTGGGGTGATATGGTGACCAGCGGTCCAGTCCATAGGGACAGCTGCATTTAGCTCCAGCCATGCTGGAATGCAGATGTGGTATTGACAGATATTCATATTTTTAAAGAGAAGCAAGAAATACAGTTCTGTGCATGTGAGATATCCTGATTTATTATAAATATTGGCAGCTACATAATTTTTTTTTAATGCTATACAGTTTAAACAAAACATATCTGCCAACTGGATTTAAATCTGTGTTGAAAGGTTGAACGGATTGACATGAAGACTGACCAATCTCTAAATGACTGTTTTACTCTAAAATTCAAAGGTCGATGATTCTGATCAGGCTGATTTCCATGCATTTCTGCTATTTAACCTCATCTTCTTGCTATGATTTGTTGGAATTTGGGGACGGGAGGGACACCCACCATGACGGTGTTTATCGTCTGGTTCAATATGTCCTTTACCCCTTGGTTTCATGCCTTCAGATCAACAAACTTCCCTCTACCAGAGACTGGTGGCCATGCTCAAAATGAACTGATAGCTTTCAAAGAATTCGCGTAACTTACTGTATCACTGAAGTCATAGTGCACTTACTGTGTCATTATTTTTAAAAAGAGATTGCATTCCATAAAGCAGTATGGGTGGCCAGCACAGGGAGCTGGAGCATGAGCTAATGGCACTAGGGCCCGGTATAGCCAGTTAGCTCTGCTATATTTGGAGGGTGTAGATTGTACTTAGTTGGCAGTCTTTGGAATCGGTCTCTCTGGTCACAAAGAAGATTGAGGAAGGGAGTGACTTAAGGTAAAGCCATTCCTTCTGCAGGAAAATAAATTCAAAATTGCTTTCACAGCTCTCAGTGGGTCAGTTGAATGATTTACATCATGTTCTTAAACACATAGGCTGTCACTCTTCTGGCCCACCCCCACCCCAGCCATGAGGATAGGTGGGTCTGTAGGTTATTTGACTTGACCCAGAAGCCTAAAGGGGCCTCCAGTACGGACAGCTGTTAATGATATTTGATGACCCCTTCTGTGTTTGCTCTCACCCAGAGTGAGCACGAGGGTGAATGTGCTGGTTCTGTTACTCTTCTCAGAACAATAATAGCTGCCATTTTATTTACTCTAAGAGCACAAAGTCTTTAATCATTTTCAAAGCGCCACCGGATCTGACACCTGCCCCCCAGCCAATCATATACATCATCTCTTTTTTCTTCCTTGCTCACTGTACTCCTCCCACCCTGACAACAACTGTGGAAACACTCCTGCCTTAGGCCTTTGCTATTTCTTCATATAGTCATGTAACTCACACCCTCATCTCCTTCAAGTCTCTGCTCAAATGTCATCTTTTCAAGGAGTCTTACCTTGTGCTCTGTTAAAAATTTCAATCCACGCCTTTGCCCTCCCAACCACCTATCCCTCTGTCCCTGCTCTCCTTTTCATGATTTCATTCACCAACTTCTAACCTACAATGTAAATTACTTATGTATTACGGTTTACTCTGCGTCCCTCCACTAGGATATGAGTCTACCAGGGTAGAGTTCATTTCCTTTACTGATGTATTTCACATACATAGAAGAATGGACACTCAATAAAGGTTCATGGAATAAATTGATGGATCCCATTTTCGTGCTCTTACTTGTGCACTGGGGCATTGTGACGAAGGAGGCAGCAATACTAAAATACAACCAAGAGATTCCTGCCCTGCTTTCTTAGGGGTGGGCAGTTCTCAGGGCTGAGCCCATTCACCTTTTGATGGAAAACCACCATAAAGGAAGGAGATTATGTAACCCTGAAGCTTTTCCTAATCAGTTGTGCTCTGGAAGGGTGAGGCAACCTGACTGGTCAGAAGAGTGTCTCCTACCTACATTTCTCCAGCTTCCTGTTCCAGGAATGATTAGCCGCAGAAGTCAGAGAGAAACCAACGGAAAAACAAGTTTCCTCCAATCTCCCTCTGCACCTTGAGCATTGAGGTTTATGAAGATTACGGTAAAGCTTATCCAAGAGAACTGTGACCACTGCCATGCCACGGCTCCTTCCCCTGGCTGGTAGTGATGCAAGGGCCGAGGCTGAAAGGAGGGCACTGGGGTATCCGGAGTGGGGGACCTCAAAAAATGCATCTTGAAAAAATATGAGCTGTTCTGAAAGATCCAGCCTAGCAGCTTCCTGAAAATGAACCACATTTTGTTGGTTTCCCATCCCCTAACTCTCCTTCTCCTTTCCAACTCTCATCCTCTACTCTCCGCAACCCCCACTAGAAAGAAATAATTGTCTCATTTCCAGACAGGGTTCTGCTGTAAGGGTGTAGTTTTGGGGGCCAGGATTTGAAGGCAGCCCATGTATTTGGAATCATGTCCCCACTGAGTTTCCATGTACCACAGCTGCCTGGGACATCAGACAGCTGTGTTTAGGGCTGCCCATTGGGGTAGAGACTGTGGCAGGATTTCAGA
The DNA here is from genome assembly GCF_047675955.1 of Chlorocebus sabaeus. Classification (NCBI taxonomy): domain Eukaryota; kingdom Metazoa; phylum Chordata; class Mammalia; order Primates; family Cercopithecidae; genus Chlorocebus; species Chlorocebus sabaeus. The sequence goes on along the minus strand of NC_132911.1, from coordinate 133,372,472 downwards.
TGGGAGGAAAATGGTGCTCATGTTGTGACTTAGGTGCTGGCAATAGCTGATGCTTTCATATGCGTGCTAGTTGGCTCCTGTGCAGAACTTGTTCAGGACCGAGCAATTTGTAAGCGAGGATTCACCAGTTAAAAAGCAGAAGAGATGATTTCCTGACTTTACTGTCTTTTTTTTATATTTAAATTTTCAGCTAGTTCTTGAGTTTAATCAGGAGAGTTGAATCTGCAGATCCCCAGCGTGGAAAAGCAGTTCTGTAATCTCAAAATTTTCCATGTATTGATCTTAATTTTCTAACGTTTTTATTATTAGTTACAGTCCTTTTATTTAATCTTAGCTTTTTAATAAATAATATTGCTCCCCACATTGTATTTTAAACATACATGGTATTTGAGATATTGAATTTGATTTATATTTAATTCAGTATGTTTAATATTAGTATTACTATTATAGTTACTATAAATATAAAATATTAAATACAAGATATTTAATACTGGGTGGATATAGCACTTTTCTTTTAAAAAAGTAAAAAAAAAAACCCTTTCTCCTCTTTAATAGTCCAATAAAACCATATCAGGTATTTACTTAGGGGAAATGTCTTGAGTAAGAATATTAGAAAATGGGTTAAATATTAAATAGTCTCAGAGACTAAAGAGTAGATTTGGCAAGATTTTGGGATGCTACACACATTTGTTTATAAGTAAACATGTTATTGAATACATTTTTTATGAAACAAAGTCAGAAAAGTACACAAATAATAAAAGTACTGCCTGATGAATTTTCAAAAAGAAACATACCCCAGTATCTAGCACCTTGATCCTGAAACAGCAGTTACTAAAGCTCCAGATGTTCCCCCATGCTTCTCTCCCATCACTACATCTCCCAAAGGATGGAAACCCCGCCTTGACTTCTAATTTTTGCTTGTTCTTGAACTTTATATACATGGAATCATAGAACATACATTAGTTTGTGTCTGGCTTATTTTGCTCAACATTATGTTAGTAATATTAGCCTTTTGATTGTGTGTAGCAATGATTTGTCCACCCTCCTTACTGTAAATTATTTCATTACCTGAGTATGCGACATCTTGTTTACTTAGTCTACTATCGATATTTGTTTCCAATTTTTCACAATGATAATTAAGGACATTCCCCTTTATGCCCTTAGGACAATTATACTCATTCCTGTTTGGCATATCGTTTGGTATACAGTTTGATATATATCTAAGAGTAGAAATCCTGTATCAGAGGGTACATGTGTGTTCCATCTGGGGAGACACTGCCAGTAGGTTTTCTAAAGTTGTATCAATATACTGTCCTGCTAGCAGGGCAGGAATGTTCTGATGGTTCCGTATCCTCGTTAATGTTAGGTAGCACTGGTGGTATTTTAATTTTAGATTTTCTAGTGGGCATGTAGTGGTATCACACTGTAGTTTTAATTTACATTATCTTGCTGACTAATGAGTTTGAACACTTTTTTACTGTGCCCACCCATTGCATATCGATTTTTGTGGAGTACTTGTGTAATATATCTTCTTCTTCTTCTTCTTTTTTTTTTTTTTTATTATACTTTAAGTTCTGGGATACATGCGCAGAATGTGCAGGTTTGCTACATAAGTATACAAGTGTCATGGTGGTTTGCTGCACCCATCAACCTGTCATCTACGTTAGGTATTTCTCCTAATGCTATCCCTCCCCTAACTCCCCACCCCACGACAGGCCCCAGTGTGTGATGTTCCCCTCCCTATGTCCATGTGTTCTCATTGTTTAACTCCCACTTATAAGTGAGAACATGCAGTGTTTGGTTTTCTGTTCCTATGTTAGTTTGCTGAGAATGATGGTTTCCAGCTTCATCCATGTCCCTGCAAAGGACATAAACTCATCCTTTTTTATGGCTGCATAATACTCCATGGTATATATGTGCCACATTTTCTTTATCCAGTCTGTCATTGATGGGCATTTGGATTGGTTCCAAGTCTTTGCTATTGTGAATAGTGCTGTAATAAACATACACGTACATGTGTCTTTATAGGAGAATGATTTATAATCCTTTAGGTATATACCCAGTAATGGAATTGCTGGGTCAAATGGTATTTCTGGTTCTAGATCCTTGAGGAATCTCCACACTGTCTTCTACAATGATTGAACTAATTTATACTCCCAAAAACAGTGTAAAAGTGTTCCTATTTCTCCACATCCTCTCCAGCATCTGTTGTTTCCTGACTTTTTAATGATCACCATTCTAACTGGCGTGAGATGGTATCTCATTGTGGTTTTGATTTGCATTTCTCTAATGATCAGTGATGATGAGCTTCTTTTCATATGTTTGTTGGTCGCATAAATGTCTTATTTTGAGAGGTGTCTATTCATATCCTTTGCCCATTTTTTGATGGGGTTTTTTTTTTTTTCTTGTAAATAAGTTCCTTATAGATTCTGGATATTAGCTTTTTGTCAGATGGATAGATTGCAAAATTTTTCTCCCATTCTCTAGGTTGCCTGTTCACTCTGATGATAGTTTCTTTTGCTGTGCAGAAGCTCTTTAGTTTAGTTGGATCCCATTTGTCAATGTTGGCTTTTGTTGCCATTGCTTTTGGTGTTTTAGTTATGAAGTCTTTGCCCATGCCTATGTCTTGACTGGTATTGCCTAGGTTTTCTTCTAGGGTTTCTATAGTTTTAGGTCTGACATTTAAGTCTTTAATCCATCTTGAGTTAATTTTTGTGTAAAGTGTAAGGAAGGGGTCCAGTTTTAGTTTTCTGCATATGGCTTGCCAGTTTTCCCAACAACATTTATTAATAGAGAACTCTTCCCCATTGCTCATTTTTGTCAGGTTTGTCAAAGATCAGATGGTTGTAGATGTCTGGCATAATTTCTGAGGCTTTTGTTCTGTTCCATTGGTCTATATATCTGTTTTGGTAGCAGTACCATGCTGTTTTAGTTACTGTGGCCTTGTAGTATAGTTTGAAGTCAGGTAGCACGATGCCTCCAGCTTGTTCTTTTTGCTTAGGATTGTCTTGGCTATATGGGCTCTTTTTTTGGTTCCATATGAAGTTTAAAGTAGTTTTTTCTAATTCTGTGAAGAAGGACAATGGTAGCTTGATGGGGATAGCACTGAATCTATAAATTACTTTGGGAAGTATGGCCATTTTCATAATATTGATTCTTCCTATCCATGAGTATGGAATGTTTTTCCATTTGTTTGTGTCCTCTCTTATCTCCTTGAGCAGTGGTTTCTAGTTCTCCTTGAAGAGGTCCTTCACATCCCTTGTAAATTATAGTCCTAGATAGTTTATTCTCTTTGTAGCAATTGTGAATGGGAGTTCAGTCATGATTTGACTCTCTGTCTATTATTGCTTGTTTTCTTTTCTTATCACTGAGGTAGTTATTTATATAATCTGAAGTTTAGACATTCATCAGATACATGAATTGCAAACATCTTGCACACAGTGGCTCACCTTCATGCTCTTCATGGTTTCTTTTGATACAAGTATTTTAAATTGTAATCTGTCATTCTTTTTCTATATGGGTAGTTTTTTGCAGGTATGTTCTGTGTCAGAAATTTTTGTCTACTTAAAGTATCAAGATATTTTTCTAGGCTTTCTTGTGGAAGCTCTACTATGTTTTGCTATTTTCATCTAGATTTATGGTACATTGGGAATTTTTGTATCTATTGTAAAATAGGGAGTCAGGATTTTCATGGCACCATTTACTAAAAAGACCATTCATTCTCTATTGAACTAGTGTTGCCTTTGTTATGTACTGAGTATCACATATATATCTGTTTCTGTGTATTATTTTTAGTTTTATTGGTTTGTTTATTTTTATACTCACTTAATTAACTGTAACTCTGTAATCAATCTTGATATCTGATAATGTAAGTCCTCTAAGTATTCTTTTAATTGTTTTGGTTCTTCCCAGCCCTTTTTATGTTCTATAAATTTTAGAATCAGCTAATTAATGTTCACTAACAAATTAATTATAATTAAATCAGTATATTCTCCTGGTCTTTAATATATCTTTACTTATTTTTCCATCAGTTTCAGACAGAGGTGTATTAAAATTTTCGAGTATGTTTGCAATTTTGTCTATTTCTTTTAATAGTTGTATCAATTTTCAACTTATATATTCTGAAACTATGATATATAGCTTCTTTGATATGATATATATGATATTTTAGATGATATATAGTTTATATATATTAGAAAATGCATGCACATTTACAATAATCGTAGTTTCTTGGTAGATTACTTTTTTTTTTAATCATTATACAGTATCCCTCTTATCTCTAAAATGGATTATTGCCTAAAAGAATACTTATATACTAGTATATCTACAACATCTATCCTCTAGTTATTCTCCATGGTGGATTTTTTTTTCTCAATTCATTTCTGGATTTCAGTACTTTTCCTCCTCTATGCTTCAATGTGGGTATTTTCTACTGATATACCATTGGGTCTCTAATCCTTTTTTGAGCTGTATTGAATATATTGTATTATTTGTTACAATGTTAGTTACAATTTATTTTTGGTTGTGGGATCTCCATTTGATTCTTTCTTACAGATTTCAGTTCTCTGATAATGTTCTGCATCCTGCAAGAATGTTCTGTAATGTCACCTTTGCTCTTGAACGCCTTAACACAATTTTTAAAAGGTCCATGTCTATTAAATTCAATAAATGGATCATCTTTGTATTAATTCCTATTGCCAGATTCTTTTTTCCCCCTCAGTTCTGTTTCTTAATCTTCCTAGTAATTATTGAATGAATGCTGGACATTTTGTGCAACAAAATGTATAGGTTCCTATTGCATGTTGAGATTGGCTTCTCCTTTTCCCTGAAGAACTTGTGAAAGTTAATAATGGGCTTGGGGATCTGGAATCACTGCAGGAAGGTGACACCTCAATTAATACTGGAGATTAGAGAGGTACATTTATGTTACTCCCACACATTTCACCTTTTGTCCATCTTCACTGCTTGCTTATCTGGATTGGATCTTAACTATATCTCATCTGGATTCCTGGCTGATATTTCATACTTCCAACATTGGACCTTAACTATATCTCATCTGGATTCCTGGCTGATATTTCATACTTCCAACCTCTCAATTTATTGCAATTTTGCCATAGCCATTTAGATTAAGATTGGCAAAATTCCCTTCTGGTTGCATCACTACTTATGTTCAAAGCCTCCAATGACTTAATGCAGAGAACTAAGATCACATAAAAAAAGAAACACCATATTTTCCTTCCCAATGAATCTTCATGTGTAACAGAGGAGAAATAAAGAAAAAATATTAGAAGCTGGGCAAAGTCCTAACATCCAGCTTTATTTTTTCCATACAATAATGAATGGAACTCCACCCTTGTATAATGCTTTCTGATTAAACAATATATTTTTATAAATAATAAAAATATATTTATAAATAATAAAAATATATTGTGTTTATAAACAATATAAAAATTCATATCAAGAATTTTGAGGCAAAATTTCATTTAACATTTTATTGTAAGCATTAATTTTTAATAATAAATAAACATTTTCTATTAAAATATAGAAATACTTTATAATCTCCTCTAATTGTGCAGATCATCTAGAATTTATAATTGTTTCTTGTTAACATGTAATATTTCAATTTAAAAACCTCCCCTCCCCCAAGTAAATGGCAGAGTCACACCACAGGAAGAAAATGTAATTCAAGGTAACTTTTTTCTTTTAATAAAAACATCCTCCTCTCTTCACCTTTGTGAGTATAAATTTGATGTTATATGTAAATGTGCCTTGTAAACTCTACAGTGCTGTAAAAATGAAAGCTATTTTACTTAATAATTAACATTAATGCTAATAAAATATTGTCCCCTATTAAAATGCAAATGCTCTTGGAAGACTGAGACATTAAACCAATTATGCATGACTTGGTGAGAAATATTTCATCAGCAACTTTCCCATGCAATGAATGAAGTGGTGTGATAGAGTAAATGAGAAAATGTGTGTGTGTGTGTGTGTGTGTGTGTGTGTGTGTGTGTGTGACTGGGAGAAAAGCAAGGACACAAAAGTCAGGCCCAAATGCTTCTTTGAGGCAGAATTGGATCAAAACCTGGGTGACAGGGTGATAGGTTATCATGACCTAATAAGCTTGTTTCGGTGACATTATTAAGAAGTTGTAACTCATTTCCTGCCTCTGTCACTTCAGTAATATCCTTTGAGGGCTCCATTTCCTAGGCAATACCCTGAGAAGGTTGGAATAAGGGTCTCCAACTCTGATAGTCTACGACACACTGGTTCAAGGGTCCATGAGAAGGCAGAGGGTGGCAGTGTCTCATGTCTCCCTCAAACTTTGTTTGTCATGAATCCAACCCAACCCATGTCCCATATGAGAATTAGACCTTGGGAGAGATAGAGATGATCTTAGGAATGAACTAGTCTTACATTCTCATTTTACAGAGAAGGAGATTAAGAGGCAAGAAGAGCAAGTGTCTGGCAATGAAGGCCACACAGTGAGTTGGTGGCAGAACCAGAATTGCAACTCCCTTCTCCATGTTCCTCCTGCTGGTTTGTGGGCTACTTATTGCACAATCAGTGGGATTTTAGGTATAAAAACATTAATAAAGGAGGCAGAAATGGAAGCTTCTGGTGCAAAGAAGCCTCTTCTTCTTTATAATTAGTTCCCTCTCTTCTTTGCTTTCTTCTTGTCTTTATTCCCTTCTTTCCGACTGCCCTTGCTTCTGTGGTTTTCCTTCTTTTCTTGTGCACTTGAGATATCGCAAGTGATGAGCAAAACAGGTGTGGCCTCTTCCTTCACTGGGCTTAGAGTCACATAAGAGACAGAGCAAGTAAAATATTACACTACAGTGCTACTGGCCCATAATCAGGCAACTGCAGAGTCTTAGGGGGTTATCTACTGTAGTCTTGGGGTGGCTGGATAGAATTCCCAAGGAAGGTGATGCTGAAGGTGAGGTCGGAAATTGTGAGGATCAGTTATGTAAGTTAAAGGGTGAGGGGAAAGGGAGCCCAATGAGAGGGAGAGAGGGAAAAAAAAGGGAGAGTGAGAGAGAGAGACAGAGACAGAGAGAGAGAATATATGAGAGAGTGAGGAAGAGAAAATGGGAGAGGGAGAGAAAACATATAATTAAGTATGTCTGGAGCACATCATATTAAAGGAGGGAGTGGCAGAAAACATGAGGTGGGAATCAAATCACGCTGGGCTTTTTGGCCAGGTAAGGAGTTTGGTTTATAGTCTAAAAGAAGTGGTGAACCATGTACAACATATTGTTTTGGAGTATATGTGCACTGTGGAATGAGTTAATCTGGCTCATTAACACATGCTTTGCCTCACATAGTTATCATTTTTGTGGTGAGAATACTTTATATTCACTCTCTTAGCATTCGCTGTTCAAAGAATGCAATATATTGTTAACTACGGTCATCATGTTGTACAATAGATCCCTTGAATTTATTCCTTCTATGTAACTGAATTTAAGTATTCTTTGACCAATATCTCCCTACCACCCCCATCAACCAACCCAGCCCACGGTAACCACCATTCCACTGTCATCTACTTCTATGTGATTTTTTTTTTTTTTTTTTTTTTTTTTTTTGAGATGAGTGAGCTCATGTAGTCTTTGTCTTCCTGTGCCTGGCTAATTTCACTTAACTTAACATCCCCCAGGCTCATCCGTGTTGTACATGGTAAAGACCTAACATTTTATCTGTCAAAAAAGGGATACATTGCTACCAGCTTTAAAAAAGGTAGAGATAGTGAACCAGTGGTGAGTTTTAAGAAGAGACATTGCAGAGATACTTAAAGGAAATCAGAGTGATCCCAATGCAGTACTTTTGAGTTTTAATATTGGGATAAAATTTTCTTTTTTGGGGGGTCAAAATTTCATATTCCCTCCTTACTTCAAAAAATAAGAATGAAGAAGTCCTAGATAGGTTCTAAAGTTCAAATGCAATAATGTACATAAAGTTTCTCGCTTAGTGCCTGTTATGTAAAAGACTGTCAATGAAAGTCATCTGTGAGAATGAGTATGGTGAAACAACTTGGGCTGTTTCCACCTCCAAGCTCATTCTGTTGCCAACATGTGATATCTCACTTCTTACCCCTCAGGAGTGTGGGGCCATTTAGTTTTTAGAGAATTCTTTCTTTTCTTTTGCTTGCCAATGTTTTAATCTTCACATTTTTCTTCCTACCCCTCGTTCCCTCTTTCCTCCAACTGACACCTTCATATGAATTCCAGGTAAACTCTGAGAGTTTCATACTCCAAATCTTCTGTGGAAGCTGACCTTCCTCTGGTAGACTACTTAGCTGTCCAGGAATACCTTGATTTAGGGATTAGCCAACATAGTCACCAGACAGGCCTTTAGCATTATTTCCCCTGAAAGCCTGCACAGGGGTGAGCAGCCTGATCTGGAACCTCTAGACATGTTTTTGGTTCATATAGCTTCTACCAGTGCATTGGAAATTTCCACTAGAATTTTAGGGAAAAACAAAACTGTGGAAAGAGAGGTTGATAGATGTTTGAGAGATGTTGAAGAGAAGTGATATTTCTGATGCAAATTTACATGGGTTTTAGTTATTTTCAGCTGTATTTGCTGCTCCCTATAGTATTTATTTGCTTTGTGGTTTTTTAATTGACTGATCACTGTGACCCTTTTTTTGGACTTGTGGCCACAGATTATTTTGAGTGGCTCTTTTGGAGAGGATTGCATTAGAAAGACAGACACAACACTCAAACCCTTAGGTCCTGGGTACAGCAGACTGAAAGGTAGGAAGCAAGGAGAAGGGAAAGGAATGAACAGTTCTGTGTATTTATGATGGTGCAGATGTTGATACATTTTACATACATTAGCTCATTTTATCATCACAGTGATCTGAGAACGTAGATATATTTCTCTGTTCATTACAGATGAGAACACTGAGGCTCAGGTTAAGAGACAGTCTAAATTTACATAGATAGGAAGAAATAGAAACGGAATTTGACCTGATACTTGTTTAGAGTAGAAATCCACATCCTTTCCCATTGTTAGTTTGGGAAAAGCCATTTGGACACTAGAGAAGATTTCTGTACCAAGTAGTGGCATTCAACTAATAATTATTTACATTTTTTTGATGGGGGAGGGAGTTAATATTCTATTGTCATTTTTAAATTCTCCCCATTGAATTAGACTAAAAAGTCACTGGGACTTTCTGGGCCTCAGTTTTCTTTCTTTTTTCTTTTCTTTTCGTTTTTTTTTTTTTTTTTTTTGAGTCGAAGTCTTGCTCTGTCGCCCAGGCTGGAGTGCAGTGACACAAGCTCGGCTCACTGCAGCTTCCACCTCCCGAGTTCAAGCAATTCTCCTGCCCCAGCCTCCTGAGTAGCTGGGATTACAGGCGCCCACCACCACACCCGGCTAATTTTTGTATTTTTAGTAGAGACCGGGTCTCACCATGTTGACCAGGCTGGTCTTGAGCTCCTGACCTCAGGTGATCTGCCTGCCTCAGCCTCCCAAAGTGCTGGGATTACAGGCGTGAGCAACCGCTCCTGGCCTGCGTCTCAGTTTTCTGACCCATGAGAAGAAATGACTAGATAAAGTCAGTGATTTCTAAACTGTGATATGTGGAATGACAGGTCACCTTCCAAGGCAGAGGGTACTGGAGAAACAGATGTACCCATGGAGATGTTAGGGGTAGGTGGGCTTACAGGTCACCATAGCAGCAAGAGTTTCTCTACTTTCATCTCCTTTATATTTTATTCTGAATAATTTTGAAGAAAACATTTCATGGCTATTAAAAAAGTGTTCACCCTTTACCTTTGTTATGACCCACAGTCAGGTCAACATATCTGAACTGACAAGCTTTAGATCTCAAAGCCCAGAAGACTCTGAGAGGCTCAAACAATGCAAACACGTGACTGTCAATGGGCCCCTTTATGTGAACAAAGAGTGAAGGGAAGCTGTGAGGAGGCAGAGAGGACTGGAGAGAGTGAGGGAGTTGTTTACTGGCTGTCGGTCAATTTGCTGATAATCCATTGTCAAAAGGCAATTCACAAAAACAAAAATTCCCTGAAAACCTATTCAGTGAAAATAATTTTGCCAAAGGAATCAATTGTCTGAATTCCCTGAAAACTATCAAACAATTTTTAGGCCAGATCTGGGACAGTTTGCTACTACTATTTCCTAGCATTGGCAGATAAGTTTTGCTTAAGGACTATGGCAGAAGCAAGGGTGGAGAGATACAGGGATGAGGCAGAGCATAAGTCTGCAAAAATAACAAAGTCAATAAAAGGAAAGTCTAATCTTTAGGATACAAAATGTTGACTATTTCAAGTGTTCAAAGTCAAATGTAAAACACAAGAGAAATTGACTTCAAATTAGCTGGATTAACAAATCCATATATCAAGTGTGCAGAGACATAGATTTTTTAACTTCTTGGTTATTATGAATAATACTGCTGTGAACATTTATGTATATGAGTTTTTTGTTTTTGTAGACATATGCTTTCATTTCTTTTGGACAGAAATCTAGAAGTGGAATTGCTAGGTTACATGGTAAGTCAATGTCTACCTTTTAAGAAACTGTCAAACTATTTTCCAACATGGTTGTACCATTTTACATTTTCACCAGCAATGAATGAGGGTTCCAAGTTTTTCACATCGTTGCCAACTCTAATTATCTGACTTTTAGATTTAACCATCCTCCTGAGTGTGAAGTGAGGCCTTGCTGCTTTGATTCACGTTTCCTAATGACTAATAATGTTGAGCATCTTTTCGTGTGCTTACTGATCATTTGGAAAAATGCCTATCTAAATTCTTTACCCATTTTAAAACTGTGTTCTAAAATATGTACTATTGAGTTGTAAGAATTTTTAAAATATATTCTAGATACAAATCCCTTATCAGATAAATGATTTGCAAATACATTCTTCCAAGCTGTGAGTTCTCTCTTGATGGTGTCTTTTGAAGCAACAAAAATATTAATTTTGATTGAATCCAATTCATCCATTTTTTTTTCTTTTATTGCTTGTTTTGTGTGTTGTATCTAAGAAATATGCCTAACCTCAAGTCATGAAGACTTTTCTCTTGTGTTTTCTTCCAAGTGTTTTGTAGTTTTGAGCACCTACATGTAGGCCTTTAGTCAATTTTGAGGATATTTTTGTGTATGGTATGAAGTAGGTGTCCTAATTAATCATTTTGCATGTGAATGTTCAACTGTTCCAGAATTATCTGGTGAAAAATAAACTTCTTTCCCATTTAGTTTTCTTGACACCTTTGTTGAAAGTCTGTTGTCTGTAAGGATTTATCCATTGATCTATGTATCTATGCTTATACCAGTACCACATTTTCTTGTTTAGTTTAGCTTTATAGGAAATACTCAAATTGAGACGTGTAAGTCCTCTAATTTTGTTTTTATTTTTGAAAATTGGCTATTCTGGCTCCCTGGAATTTCCATGTGAATTTTAAGATAAGTTTGTCAATTTCTGCCAAAAGCCCAGCTGGGAATTTGATAGGGATTTCACTGAATCTATAGATCTATTTGGGTAGAATCATCATCTCGACACTATCAGGTCTTCAATACATGGACATGGGACATGTTTTCATATATTTAGATATTCTTTCTTTCAAGAATGTTTTGTGATTTTAAGTGTAGCAGTCTTGTTCATCATTTGTTAAAATATTTTCCATTTTATTCTTTTGATGTCATTATGAACTGAATTTTTTCTTAATTTCATTTTCAGATTGTTCATTGCTTATACAAATACAATTGATTTTTGTGAAATTATCTTCTATCATGTGACCTTGCTAAACTTATTATTTCTAGTATTTTTAATGGATCCTTTGGATTTTCTAGATTCAAATCCTCTTGTCTTCATCCTTGCTAGCTTGGGTGCTCATTACTTTATATGCTTGCCTGATTTCACTGGCTAGATTCTGTAATACAATGTTGAATAGAAGTGCCAAAGCAGATATCCTTGCTTTATTCTGAATCTTATGGGGGAAAGCATATAGTCTTTTACCATTAAGTATGGTGTTAGCTGTAAATTTTTTGTAGATGCACTTTATCATGATGAGAAATTTTCCTTCTATTCCAAGTTTTGAAATCATGAATGCACGCTGGATTTTGTCGAATGTGTTTCCTGTGTCTATTGAGATGATTATGTATTTTTTTGATTTTTGATGTCAAAACAACATTACATTCCTGTGACAAATCTCACTTTGCCAAGGTGTTTAATCCTTTTTATATGACTTGCTAATATTTTGTTGAGAATTTCTTCATTGCTTCTTGGCTAATCTTTTTCCATTTAGTTATTTCCTCTCTGCTTTTAATAATATTCTCATGAGAAAGTAGCTAAAGATCAAAATAGTGAAGATTCACTGGAGTTGACCATGTTGGAAGGGAATTTTCTATATCAGGTGGAGGTGAAAGTGAGACTGTATCATAATTTTTCATAACCCACTTCTCTCAACCACCTTGAAATCCTGGATTTCTAGGCAGTATCTAAGCAGCACATAAAGTCAGAATGGTTAAGAAATTATTTAGGTGACCTTTGCCAAAGATGAATAAAAAAGATTAAGCAAGAGGATTTTTCTTTTCCACAAACTTTTGTTACTTTTTCTTCTTTGACTTACTGCAAATGAGATACTGTGCTAAGTGCTTTATATGTGTTATCCAGTGGTATACTTACCTTCATGTTGAAACACATGGAGTTCAAATAACTTGTCCAAGAATACCCAATCTACAATAGCAAGGCAAAGGTTCAATGTTACCTGATGCTAAATCATAAGCTCTTATCCATTTTGTCAAGGAACTTCTTCTTCTCCTTCCCTTCTTTACTTCTTTCCTGTATCTTCTCTCTCTCCCTTATGTGAGTCACATTTAACGAGCCTTTGCTATACTGGTAGAAATTAGTATTATTATTTAACATTTATTAAGCACTTTTGATGGACCAGAAAATATGCTTTTTCATTAATGATTATTATCTTGTTTAATTCTTACAAGTATCTTTGAGATATGTGCTTTCATTGGTCTCATTTCACAGTTGGGAAAACTGATGTCAAAAGTTTACATAAACTTTCCCAAGGTCACAGAGCTAGTAAATTATGGAATCTGAAGATCAGAACTGACCAAGTAATCCTTCAATGGTATATGCTATAGTTATGAAGAAAATATGACAAACGCACTAAACTTAAACTGGGAACATGTTTAAAAATGCTATTAAAGAGAATGAAGAAAATAAGCATAGTGTGTAGAACCTGCTTGGAACAATTAACTTCTCTCGGAGAAGCAGTAGAAGGCTCACTAAGAATGATAGATATTCATGATGTTAACATAAAAGCAGGGATTTGCTGATATGTGGCAGGGACAAGGAAAGGTCAAGCATTTCAGGTGAGAGGAACCTCATGGACAAAGACAAAGAAATGTGAAAATGGCCATCAGCTTCAAAGACTGGTGAGAAGTTCAGAGAAAAGCAGTACACAGTGGTGTGGGGAAACAGTGAGCAAAGATGTCCTAGATGCTGGGAGCTGGGGCCAGGTTGTGAAGGGCTGAAGCCAAGGTTTCAGCACCAGGGCACCCTTTTGAGTACAGGAATGACATGATCAACTTTGATTTGCAGGATCATCCCAAGATGGTGGCCAGGAGATCAGGGTAGCAGGGTCTGACAACAGCAAGAAAGATCAGCAGGTGCAGGGTGAATCTAGTTTGTTACTTTGACTACACCATGTGAATCTGGGGCAATGGATTCTTTCTATTTCAGGGGATATGATGAAATGAATTGTGTATAGGATTTAGAGGTGGGCCCAATTATGTTCTGTCCCTGGGTTAATATGATTTCTCTCTGAAGGTGGCTTTCAGGAACAGACATAAAAGTAGCTGGTTCTTAAGGGGATGCTCAGTATAAAGCAGCTACATGGCATTATTGTCAAACACTTTCATATGCACCTGGATTAAAAATACATGAAATATGTTTATGCCTGTGTGTGTGTTTGTTTTGAATGCTTTATTGAGCTATAATTTCCTAACAAAATTTACTCATTGTAATTGTTCAATTTAATTAATTTAGTAAATTTCTAGAGTTGGTACTCTACATACTCATCATACTGTAGTCCAGGTTTAGAACATTCCCATCACCCCCCAAAACTTCCTTGTGCTCATTTGCTGTTAATTCCTGCTCCTACTCCCAGTCATAAGCAAACTTGGTTTGCTTTCTGTCTCTACAAATTTGCCTTTTACAGATGTTTTGTATAAGTGAAATACTTAGTCTTTCTAGAGATTTCATGTAAATAATATATGTAGTCTTCTGTGTGTGGCTTAGCTTAGTATTTTTGAGCTCATCTGTGTTGTAGTATTAACTGGTATTTGTTGCTTTTAATTGCTGAGTAGTGTTCCTATATATGGATATGCCACATTTTGTATATGTACTCATCAGTTGATGACCTTTAGATGTACAGTTTTGCATAACATTGTTGTGCATTTCTAGGTCATGACTCACTAGAATTTTTATATCAACTGAGATTTCTTATTCTTTGATTAAGTATTTTGAAAGAAGCAAATAAACATGTGGCAAAGACCATATGAGGACTATAGAATATTCTATGCTGTATCTAGCAGTCTCTATCTATCATCTATCTATCCACCCATCTATCTATTATTACTGTTTATGTTAGCATTCTAGAGCAAATGATTAAATTTCAACTCTAGGTCTCAAATTCCTGAAATAAAATTCTTTTTGTTATTTGATAATGATCAGAATAATTTAATTTCATTCATTCTACTATAGCTGGTAACCAGGATAGCATCTTGTTCACCTTAAGAATATGTTTAGCAATGAGGCTGGAAACCAGCAACATATTTGATGGATGTTAAGTTGGAAATGAAATACACTAGAATTCTTTTATTTGTCATGCTCAGGCTAATAATATTTTGATTATAATAAGAAGCTTGTTACCATTCAATTACCCTCAGGTGTTATGTCCCAAGGTCAGTGAAGTCAGTAGCCTTTACTTGGCTTGGTGAAAGATCTCTCTCCTGGGCTCACCCTCATCACTCTGTCCTGAATCTCCTTTTCAAGAACAGGAACTCTATCTGTCTTATTTATCAGGTCTTTATCTCCCAGAGGGCTAATTTCTAACTTTTATTAACTAAACTATAGTGCAGTCCCTACCATAGTAGTTGCTCAATAAGGCTTGCTGTATAAATGGATATGTGCCAGGAAGACTGTTTAGAATTTGGAGGTTTCTTTGGGCAAGTGGCAGCTATTTTGAATGTATCGCAGATGGGTTGACATGAAATGACCACTTCCTGGCCCCATTTATAATTTCCACTTCTGTGGTAAGTTGTTGGGAAGAAACGCCATGTGGGTCCCTTCATTTGCCCTGGGGAGTTCAGTGGGAAGCAGCCACTTCTCACTCACCAACTTTCTGTGGTTGGAGAATCTAGATCCCTAAATAGCCTAGATCCCTAAATAGCCTCTCCTTTGTGTGCAGAGTTCTAAACATGGCATCCTTTCCTCCTTCAGATCAAAAACTTTGCCTTCATGTCCAGTTCATGTGATGCTTGGCCTCTCAAGGAGGACCTGAAAAAGAAGCCAGATATAAAGACAGTAATGGCAATTACTCGCTTGTCTGCATTCTCCCCCTTCGTTGAATCCCCACAGCTACCAGACCATTCTTCACAATGAAGCCAGAGTAATCTTTCCAAAGCATAGGTCCTATCATGCTATACCTTGCTTGAAACTCTATCCATGGCTTCCCTTTATTCCAAAGCCTAAACTGGCCAATTTAGCAAAATAGCCCCTTCCTAATGTGACTCCTTCCCAATTCTCCCTTTATTTCCCAGAGGGCCCTCATACCTGGTTCCCCTAGTCCCTTTCCATGCACCTTTGCGTCATGTATACTCAGCAATACTGGCTGACTACAGAGAGCAAGAGAACAATGTACACTCCGAGCAATGTCAACGTGGGCAGCTAGTCCACTCTTCATGCCATATGCCCCTAGGAAGCCAGAGAGGACAGCTATGACTCTTGTTCTTCCCTTCATTGGTGTCAGTCCCCATATGCCCCCCAGAGTGGGAGCATCTCAGAACGTGCTGTCTTTGAACAACATCATCTCCAATTATTAACTACTTCATATTTCTCGAATAGTGATCTGATCACAACTCTATGGAGAAACTGGCTGTGATGGGCTTACTGAGAGACAGTGTATTGGGCCACAAGAAAGCTCCTTCCAAAGGGACTTTTTAAGGATACATTTGACTCTTTGCAATTTTCGGTTTTTGTGCTGACTCTGGGTCTCTTAAGTGGATAACAGTCTCCTCCATTATAGGTGCAGTTCCTCAAGTTTTTTCAGGCCCTCATGATGTCCCTCCATCTGACAAGTCCTCCTGTATTCATGTCGTGGCTGATTTTGTTCATCTTCGAGCCTCAGCCCAAACTGCCTCTCCCTGGAAGCTTTCTCGGATCCTCCCCAGACTGCACTTAATTATTTACTCTTTTGTGTGAACAGCACAACCTTCTATGCTTGAAACAAGATTCTCATTAGGAGTGGTAAAGTGTTGACTTCATAATTCTAATATTCCTTTTATCTTTACTGCTTGATGTAAAACAGAACTTTCTGTCGTAAGTGGGTCTATTTGCCCTGAAATATAGTTTCTACTGAAAAGGCAAAATAAACACCTAACTACTTCTTTTTAATTACCAATTTGGAAAGGGAGAAATTGTTTTTGAGAATCATTACAAATGGTGACAAATGAGGTTTTGTTTCTGGCTTTCTCTTTTTTGAGTCATTATGGACTCATGGCTCTAGTATATTCAGTATATTTTAATGTGCTATAATCACTACTCTTTTTAGTGTTTCAATCATCACAATTTGGGTCAGCAAGAGCTCCTTCCACCTGGTTCTTGTGTTCTTTTGACATGCCCAATTACTCTTTGAAAGCTTCTTTGCTTTTGAACATAACAATATGTTCTACACGTATTTTGTACCTTCCCTAATTCAGTCCTGAAAGCAGCCAGTTCTACAAGAACTCTTGATTTTACAAAGCAGAATCTGGTGCCAGGTGTGATTACTGATACTGGATGACACGACTGCTAGGCCATTTCAATGAACTAAGATAGAAAATATGTAATTAATAAAACAAAAAGTTCATTTAACTGTCATCACTTCAATTTTAACGTTAGCTTTATGCTTAATTTTTGATTTCATGATTGACTTTTGTTTACTTAGAACATCATTAATAGACTTCCTCATTTGCTTTCTTGAATGATACAAAGAGAATAGTTTCAAAATAACAATATGAATGTGAACATAAAATAGTCAGGTTTAGTTTAAAATTTGATGTGTTCTTTTGTCCATGAAATGTATCCCACTAAGAACGTACAAAGTACTGTGTTCTCAAACATCTTGGGGAAAAAGTAATTGTTTCTCTGTGTGATAATATTTCTAAACTGATATATGGTTATATTTATTTGTCTTGGTTTATTTTTAATTTTAGAAATATTTTTAAAAATTAGCTTTACTTTTAATGAATAATGAACCCACATTATTCAAAGGGCATGATGGTATAGAAAGGTATACGCAAGGAAGTTTTATTTCCATCTCTTTCCCCATATATTCCCAATGCATTTCCTCTAAGGTAACTACTTTTATTAGTTTCTTGTTTACATTTTTCTATGTTTTTCATCTTCCTGTTTTTGCAGATATATGAAACATATAAAGGTTCATATTTTCTTCCCTCACACAAAAGGTAGCATATTATAACTCTTCTACACTGTCCTGTTTTCACTTTGCAATACACTCAGGTGAACTTTCCATTTTACTACGTAGATATTGTCCTCATTCTTTTGAATAGCTGCATGTTACTCCATTGTGTGAGCGTGTCACAGTTTAACTCTTCCCCACTGCTGAACACTTCAGTTGTTTTTAATGTTTTGATTTACAAATAATGCTATAATTAATGACCTTAAGCATTTATCATTTCATGCTTTTGCAAATGTTTCTGTAGGGTAGAATTAATGAGTCAAAGAGAAAGTCAATTGTAACTTTGCTAAACCTGTAAGCATTTTATTTCTATGCAGTATTGGCTACCTTAAAAAGATTCAAAGTGAAGGAATAAATTTATTTTAAAAAGATATTTTAAAAATAAATACAAAGCAATCATGTAGGATCAACAAGTCTAGAGATGTCATTGTATAACATGAGGACTATAGTAACAAAGTTGTATTACTGATGATATTTGCTAAATAATTAGATTTTAGCCGCTCTTGTTGCAAGAAAGTAACGATCTGAGTTGATAGATATGCTAATTTGCTTCACTGTAGTAACAATTTTCCTACCTATATGTATCCCATAACATCATGTTGTAAACCTCAAATGTATTTATTTTTAAAAAAGTAAACAGGCATTTTGATTTTTTAAATGCCAGGTTGCCTTAAGGAATTTAATCTACCACTATTCCTCTTCTAAGAAATAAAACAAAAACAAAAGTGAACTCAGCCACACCCCAATATGTCACACCCCTCTGTAATTTCTGAATTAAGTAAACCCATTTTTAATGAGTGGCAACCACATTCCAGTGCTGTGTTAGGTGCTAGGGATACAGAGGTGAGTTTTTCCTCATGGAGCTTGCAGTTAGGTGAGTGCTGAGATAGGCATGATACACCCAATGGCCCTAATAATAGTTTTGTTGTAGTTGTGATAGGGCCTGCAAGAAAAAATGAAGGGTGAGATAAACTCATATAACAGGAGACTGTGTCCTTCCCTGGGGAGTAGGGTAAAATATTTCTGTGTGACATTTGTGCCAAGACCTGAAAGATGAGTGGCAATAGTGTGATAAGTAGTAAAGGGTAGGGTAGAGAGGCCAGAGAGCCAATCAGGAAGAGGAACAAAATCTGCAGACTCTGGAGTCAGGGAAGAGGTTGTTGCAAGTGACAAAAAACAGGTCAATGCGGCAGAGCACAGAGAGCCAGAATGAGAGGTATATGTGCTGCTGCTAAAGATGCAGGCAGGAGTTAGCTCTTTAAACAGCTCCCGGGAGGTAGATTGTCCTAGTATATTTTTTGCTGCTCTGACAGAATATCATAGACTGGGTAATTTACAAACAATGAGAGTCCATTTGCTCATGGTTCAGGCTTGAAATCCAAGAACATAACCCTGGCATCTGGTGAGGGCCTTCGTGCTGTGTCATCCCAGGGAGAAAAGGGGAAGGGCAAGAAAGCATGTGCATGTGAGAGAAAGGAAAAGAGAAAATCATCATTTTATTAGAACCCATTCTATTGCTAACACTCTCCCTTGATAACACCATTAATCCATTTGTAAGGGCAGAGCCCTAATGAGCTAATCATCTCTTAAGGGTTCTACCTGTCAACACTGCTGCACTGGGGATTAAGTTTCCAACACATGAACTTTGGAAGGCACATTTAAGCCTTATTGTAAATTTTCTGAACTGTTGCTTTCCCAGCAGCACCTAGAACATAGCTGGCTACAGAGCTGAAATGCACTAAAGTATATCTGAGTTAACTGTGGGTGAGTTATTCGAGCATCATTTGGACTCCTAATGTCTTAAATTAAATGGGATCATTAGGGGGCACTGCGGTCCAAGAATTGCTGCTTTTAAACCACCACTTAAAATCAAGGTACAAACGAACATGCAGACAAACGGTGTTTCACATGAAGAGTGTTAAGAGTGGGAAAACCTTCATGTCACCTGACAGAATATCCTAGAACACTTGGTTAGTCTGTGTAGTGCCAGGAAGCAATGGTGCATCCCAACCACCACCATGATCTTTTCATGCGTCATTCCATTTCGTTCTCAGCAGCTCTGAGCAGCTTAAATTTGCCTTTCTATAGCCTTAGCAAGATAGACCCTCTCCATTATTGGGGGTAATTAGTAGAATTATGACTTATTCTACTTTCTGGGAATAAACAAGTAAATTTCTTAGGAAAGAAATCCAACCAACCAACCAACCAAATAAAAAATCCATTCAGGTTAAGGTGTGAATTTTATTTTAAGTTCTGGGATACATGTGCAGGACGTGCAGGTTTGTTATACAGGTAAATGGTGCCATGGTGGTTTACTGTACCTATCAGCCCACCACCTAGATATTAAGTCCTGCATGCCTTAGCTATTTAGGGAGGATTATTTTTACCAAGGTATTTGTACCTTGATAGTTTACTACCTCCACTACCATCACTACCACTACTAAAGGAAGACAAATGACATTTACTGAGTGCTTTCAACATACATCCTGGCACCACACTGAACACTTTGTATGGATTAAATAATTTAACATTCACAACAATTATAGAAGGTGGGGATAGTTGTTATTCTGATATAGAGATAATAAAACTTGGCTATAGAAAAGTTAAAGAATGACAGACCCAGTCCTAACACTTAAATAACACCACCATGAGGTAGGAACTATTGCTGTCCCTGTCTTACAGATGAGGGACCTCAGTCTTACAGTTAATAAGCTGCAGGCTGGGGTTTGGACCCAAATTATCTTAACTAAGAAGATGATTCACACACTCTAGTACCACAGACATTGTGAGGTGAGGGAAGGTTGTGCTTGCCTTTGTTTCAATGGGTGAGTGCCTCACTACTCTGAGCTCAGCCTCCCACCTTAGGGCATTCTACCTAGGCTCCCTACCTACCTGGTTAGTTATGAGGATCAGTGAAGATAAAGTGGAAGTGTGTGGGCATTTGGTTGAGTGTTTAACAGATCCTGCGATGTGTTCAGTCCTAGCCTGGCACTTACTATCTGCGTGACCTCATCTAAACACGTGGAACCCTCTGAACTGTCCTCGCTCATTTCTTTTGACCCTGCAGAAGTATGTGCAACATTCTGTGAGTGAACAACTAACAACTCCCCTTTGTTCTGTCTGCAGTCTCACTTAGTTTTCACACTCATTTTATGAAATTGGTACAAATATGGTATCCATTTGGCAGATGAAACTAAGGATGGGGAAATTTAAGACATCTGCCAAAGTTACATCCTAATACGTGTAGGAGCCAGGATTTGAACGCAGACAGGCCTACCTCTTCTTGTCCCACCAACACCAATGCCTTTGAAACCAGACAAGTCCGGGTTCAACTCCAAGCTTTGCTACATACCAGATGTGTGTTACAGCAAGTTGTTTAGCATCTCTGAGCCTCAATTTGCACATCTGTACAATTCTGGGGTAATATGGTCACTAGTGGGAGAGTGGGAGATGGTTGATGCAAATGCTTGTACTTAGAGCCTGGCACATAATCAGCAGCTAACAAATGTTAGCTTCCTTTTAGTTGGAATGTTGGTGAGATAAATTGGTCTCTAAAGGCTGACATGGTAGCTGCCTACCTCAGTTCACCAAGTGAGGCTTCAAGGAATTAAGCTGGGCAGCGTTAACTGATCATCTTGTAATTTCCACAACTAAGTTCAGATTAGCACACTATATCATAGACTAGTTACATTTGTCACTTACATTTGTCACTTCATGGGGCCTGATGAATACATTGTATCTTTGCTACTAAAATGGGATTTATCTCGTTAAAACTAAGGAGTTCTGCGAACAGCCTACAGTGTTTTAATTCTGGCAGGCTGTATTTAATCAGAACAATTGCATATGTGCCTACTGACAGTGTTTCTTTTGGATCAAATTCTCCACTTAATGTGCCGTGGGATTGCACTGTTGACTGAAGTTGATGGGAGACTCATCAGGGAGCAGTTTGCTGGAAGCTGAGTGGTTACTGTTTTCATGGCTAGTTATCTGAGCTTTTATTCTTTCTGTTTAAATAAATCCTTGATAGGAGACAATGGTTCTATCTTTCCTTCATTGACTTGTACTTACATGCATTTTCTTCATTCATTTGACACTGATTTATTGGGGTTCCTAGTAGGTAGACACTATGCCAGGTACTGGGTGATACAGAAATAATGCTTAAGAGTTTGTCCCTGAAGTCTAGGGGAAAAAGATCTCAGGATGTGGAGGTCAGGGATAGTGCAGTGAATCGCAATGTTACCAAAGTTGAAATTAAACATTTGTATGGTTTATGGTCCAATGGAAAATGCCCTAGGAGGAGTTAGCCTGACCTTGATTAAAGTTCCTACTCCTCCATTTTCTAGCCGTGTGCCCCTGGGAAAATTATAATGTTAGTGAGCTTTACTAAAGTAGGTAAACTTTACTTGAGTGGTAAAATTGGGATGATAATGTTTACTATATTGTGTTGATGTAAAGATCTAAGGAGATCAAGTATGTAAAATGCAAATTAACTGGGTAATGCTGGACAACTTAGTCTTGTGGAAATGCAATTATCTCATGAAAGGGGTACTATTCTTTTCTACTTGATCTCAGATATGATACTTTACATGTATTTTCACCTGTGAATCCTAGAAGCAGCCCTATGATGCAGATTTTTTTTCCTTATTCTATTGTTATGATCATGTACTTAGCCTTTCTCCCTCTTGATGGTGAATTCTTCTGAGAGTAAAGGATCCTTTATTAAATGTTTCTGCAACCTCCCAGTCTAAAACACACAATGAATGCTCCATAAATAATTATAGAATGAATATGTTGAGTAATTTGGAGGAAAATATATCATTAATTTAACTCTTACCATGTACTAAGTCCTAAACATGGCACTAATTTCGTTCTTATAATAACAATAATAATATGAAATAATAATAGCTTTATGTGTATTTTTCAGATGGAGAAACTGAGGCAGAGATAGGCTAAGTGCCTTCCCTAATGTGTTACTCTTAGTAAGTGGCCAAGCCAGGATTTGAACTGTAACAGCTGGCTCCAGAGGGCTTGCTTCTAGTCACTATAAGGCACTCCCTGCTGGTAATGAGAATGAAGTTTGTAAGATCCTTTTACATTAGTCTGGTGCTTCAGATAAAGAACTTATCTCATTTGACTCTTTAGGAAAGGCATGGCAAGTATTATGATCTCTACTTGACAGCTGTAGAAAGTGATGTTCAAAAGTTAACTGACATCTACAAAGTCACACAGGTAATATACAGTGGAGCATAGTGTGCATTTTATTTTTATTTTGGCAAATTAAATTATTTTTTATATGATTTGATATCTTGTACTTTCACTCACCTTTAATAGTGGTAATTTTGCCATATCATAAAATAATTAAAAAAAACATGATTCATATAAACTACATAATGTTATATCTTATGGATATGCATTAACTTTTAAACTACCTCCCTGGAAAGAAAGTATTACTTTTGCTTTTATTAACATCCTTTTTCATAAACTTGGATCTTTGTCTGGATAAATCATTACTTCCTTAGAACAGACTAATTCTTAGAAGTGGGTTACTAGGTCAAAGATTGTAAACTCTTGCCTGACTATTATCAAATTGCTCTCCAAGACGTGTAACTACTTAATAGTTGTTGAAAGCTGAATGAAATGGGAAGGCTTTTATCCCAGCAGTGTATGAAATCTCTTCTGTATTAGTTTGAGTTTGGTGAAGAAAATAGAACCACTACAAGTTTTTTAGGGAAAACAGTTTAATACAGAAATTAGGGCTTTATATAAGTATGGGAAGAGTAGGAAAATGAAGGTCCAGAAGGCTTTATCCAGAAGCACTTCAGCCTAGAGCACTGGAGCTGGTAGAGTTGGAGCTGGCAGAGACATCTGAGAAGCTGTCACGAGGGGTCAACATGATTGTAAAGTTGGAATGCATGGAAAGGTCTAAAATGCCACTGTCTCTCGCCGCTAGGATCTCTGGCTTCACATTGCTTCTGCCTTCCAAATCTCCTGTGAGTTATTCCCATTGGCAAACTCTAACTCTGAGTCACGCAGGCAGGGGATTCTAGGAAATGCATTTCCTGCCTTAGAAGTGAGGGATGATCGTGCTGAGCTGATAACTGACAACCCTGGAGATGTCCTTTGTATACTCAGCAGAACTTGATGGGACCTTTTATGACCCTTTGGCAATATGAAAAGAAAGATGTGGCTGTCTTATTTTATTTTGCATTTTTATTGTGAGTGTGACTTTTTTTTTCTTTCATGCTGTTATTGGTCACCAACTTATTCAGCAAACATTCCCAAGCATCTAGTAGAAATTGGTCATAGTTTTGGGCTTTGGAGAAACTGGTGAATAAGGCAGGCAGTCTCTGCTTTCATGAAGCTTACATTCCAGAACAGGGCTATTAGGAAAGGAGTAAGTAAAGGAACAAGATACTTTCAGACAGTAATATGTAAACAATCGTGGATGATTTTGAAATGAGCAAAAGAGATTGCTGAATATTCTGTCAGTGAATCTGGAGCAGCTGGAGATTATCTGGTACTATAGGGATGTGAGTCTTTGCCTTCCACTTGGCTATTTTATAGCTGTTGAGATAGAAGTTAACTTGTAGAAAACTGGTAATAAGTCAATTAATTCCTGTCCATAGCAATGCAAACTGCACCTGGTGGAATGCAATTGATTATCACCTTGTGGATATTGAACATTTTTGCCGGTTTGCATGGGTCTGTAAATTTATTTTAACATTGTTCATCTGAATATCCACGTATGGCACTGGTTGTAACATCTCACTGGCTACCTCATTAATGATCGAGCTAATAAAAATCTTTTATGAAGTTATTTATTTATGAAATTAAATTTAAATTGACAGATAAAATTGTATGTATGTATCGTGTACAACATGATGTGCTGAAATACATGTGCACACACTATATATCATATATATGATACATATATATAGTGGAATAGTTAAATCTAGCTAATTAACAAATGCATTAGCTCACATAGTTCTCCTTTTTGTGGTGAGTTATTTAAAAAATCTTTGATATATATTCATCTTATATGTGCACGAGGGTCATAACTATAGCTCTTTTATATATATATATATATATACACATATTTATTTATTTGAGACAGGATCTCACTCTGTCACCCAGACTGGGGTGCACGATCATGGCTCACTGCAGCCTCAACCTACTGGGCTCAAGCAATCCTCCCACCTCAGCCTCCCAAGTTGCTGAAATTATGGACATGCACCACTATACCCAGCTAATTTTTGATTTTTTGTAGAGACAGGGTTTTGCTTTGTTGCCTGGGCAGGTCTTGAATTCCTGGGCTCAAGCGATCCATCTGCTTGAGCCCAGGAGCTGCCCAAGTCTGCCTCGGCCTCCCGAAATGCTGGGACTACAGGCACGAGCCACTGTATCTTTTACGAGAATGTACCCCTTAACAGTTTGGAACAAATAAAAGAGCAAAGTTATTTCAGGTAGTAATATATATCACCAAGAGGACAAGATGGATGTTGTGCTAGAGATCAACAGTGGGAGTGTGGGGAAAGTGCTAATTTGGATCAGGTGGTCGGTGAAGGCCTCACTGAGGAGGTTGCATTTGAGCTGAGATTTGGGTGGATAAAGGAAATGGCCCTGTGCAGACAGGGGGGCAGAGTGTTCCAGGCGGAGGGAACAACTGTGCAAAGGCCCTGAGGCATATTCTAGAAACCAACCATGGTGGGTCAGGAGGTTCATGGCAGAAAGTGCAATCAAAAAGGTTGGTGGGGGCTAGATTATGTTGGGCCTTTTAGGCGAATGCTGAGGCATTAGAATTTTATTCTAAGTGGCATGAGAATTCATTGTAGTTTGATACAGTGGAGTATCATAACCTGATTTGTATTAGAGAATGGGTTTGTGTATCTTCTTCTATGAGCATGGAATTCTCATTTTGCTCCACAAATTATTATCGAACAAGACATTTTAATTAGCTTATCATGTGTTATCAGGCATAAAAATAGAATTTTATTTTGATTAATAATTGTAAACAAATGTAATCATGAAAGTTACACACAATAATTGGGGAAACATTTGCAAAATAAACAAATACACTAAGAGGAAATAAAATCTTTAGCTTTTGGAAATATGGAACACAGCTCATGGACTACTGTCTTTCATTTCTAGAGCATCTCAGGGTCTTGACCACCTCAAGTCAGGTGAGATACCTTACAGGATGTCTCCTAATCTGATCAGTCTATGAACATTTAGTGACCTACAGAATCTCCCTGTGACATCTGTTCACTGGGCAACAGCAGCTCACAGGTACTGTTTGCAGGCAGCAGGTGCCAGCGATACCTGAGGCCTTCACCCCAAACCCAGTTCATTTCAGGTCACACATCTGTTCTTCTTTCCTCTGAGAGACACCCACTGGGAAGGCTCTTCCGGCTTGGCAGTCCCAGGGGTAGGTGGTAATCTCCTCCCCGCATTTCCCAACAAGAAGAAACTAACCAGTAGAAAAAAAGCTTGTACAAATAAAGCAAGAGGAAATTCAGTGGAGATACTCAGAGGCTCGTGTGATAGAGGAGAAGGAAATGGGCATTTTTTTTTTTTTCTAGGCTTGGTATGAAATAAGGATCAATTCTTTACTTAAGGATTGCTATTAAATATTTAAGTCAATGGAGTTAGGTACCTCTCAGAATGAGACATGAGGTCAGGGAAAGCCCTCCCTCTTAGATGGATGTTACTCTCATCTTATTAAAGACAAGTACAGCCAGTGGGAAGGGGACTGAGACCCATAATGGGGTCCCTGGGGTCCACATTTCTATTGATAAAAAGAGCTGGATTCTAGAATCAAGTCATAGTTGTCCTGGGCTTGAGTCCTCCAGGCAAATTATAACATCTCTCTGAATGACCTTTCCTTGTCTGTAAAAGGAAGTCACATAAAGATAAGACTCTAGCATGGCGAGAACTTGACAGTCTGGATGTATCTACATCATCCCAGAGAAATTCACAGCACCCACTTTTATTCTGAAAGATGTGTTCTGTCCTGGTTTCACTGACAAATTATGTGGTCACCCTACCCTTGTCACATGGGATCTGGCCCCAGCTTGGGCGATACTCGTTCACTGTGTTTCTGGTTGTCAGTGAGGGTGGAGAGATGACATCTGGTCAGATGTCATTCTCTGGCAGTTCTATAAAGAGTGATAAGTATTATTATTGTAGCAGTAGTATTATTGTTGTTATGGTCATCATCATCTTGTATGGGGGATAAAGAATTTTGCTGAAAAAAGGGCCTTTGTGTAGAATCACCACTGCTATTATTTTTGTTAAATATTTTATTTAATTTTTCCATAAGTTTTTGGGGTAAAGGTGGTATTTGGTTACATGAGTAAATTCTTTAGTGGTGATTTGTGAGATTTTGGTGCACCCATCACTCGAGCAGTATACACTGCACCCACCCTATTTGTAGTCTTTTATCCCTTGCCCCCTCCCATCCTTCCCCCCAAGTCCCCAAAGTCCGTTGTATCATTCTTATGGCTTTGTGTCCTCAGAGCTTAGCTCCCACATATCGGTGAGAATATACGATGTTTGGTTTTCCATTTCTGAGTTACTTCACTTAAAATAATAGACTCCAATCTCATCCAGGTTGCTGCAAATGCTGTTAATTCATTCATTTTTATAGCTGAGTAGTATTCCATTATTCGTGTGTGTGTGTGTGTATATATATGTATATCATAGTTTCTTTAGCCACTCATTGATTAATGGGCATTTGTGTTGGTTCCACGATTTTGCAATTGTGGATTGTGCTGCTATACACATGCATATGCAAGTATCTTTTTTGTATAAAGACTTCTTTTACTCTGTGTAGATAGCCAGTAGTGGGATTGCTGGATCAAATGGTAGTTCTACTTTTAGTTCTTTAAGGAACCTCCACACTGTTTTCCTAAGTGGCTGTACTAGTTTACTAGAATCACCACAGTTAGAACAGGTAGAATCATGTTAGCCAGGTTGTTTTACTTTGCTACAGGAGGAAAGGAAATAATTTTTGCGTGCCTACTCTAAGCCCTGCTTTGTGCTTGACATTCCCTGTGCATTTCAGTTCAACAGTGTTTTAAAATTCATATTTCCAGACTAGGCTTTTCTCCTCTTGGTTGTAGATATGGCTTCAGCATTTCTTATCTGGGTGATACCAGGAAGATCACCGACCCCTGTGGACCTCAATCTTGTCATTTGGAGGAGGGAGTCCAAATTCAATCGAGGTGATCAGGGGATAAGCTAAGAATGTGATTGTAATTAAGGAAAGCTGTAATTTTACTACTGCTCTTGTTATTTGAAGAAAGAATGTTTTCTTTTGAGAAATGTCTGTTCATATCCTTTGCCCACTTTTTGATGGGGTCGTTTGTTTTTTTCTCATAAATTTGTTTGAGTTCTTTGTAGGTTCTGGATATTAGCCCTTTGTCAGATGAGTAGATTGCAAAAATTTTCTCCCATTCTGTAGGTTGCCTGTTCACTCTGATGGTAGTTTCTTTTGCTGTGCAGAAGCTCTTTAGTTTAATGAGATCCCATTTGTCAATTTTTGCTTTTGCTGCTGTTGCTTTTGGTGTTGTAGACATGAAGTTTTTGCCCATGCCTATGTCCTGAACGGTACTACCTAGGTTTTCCTCTAGGATTTTTATGGTATTAGGTCTAACATTTAAGTCTCAGACATTTCTCAAAAGAAGACATTCATACAGCCAACAGACACATGAAAAAATGCTCATCATCACTGGCCATCAGAGAAATGCAAATCAAAACCACAATGAGATACCATCTCACACCAGTTAGAATGGCGATCATTCAAAAGTCAGGAAACAACAGGTGCTGGAGAGGATGTGGAGAAATAGGAACACTTTTACACTGTTGGTGGGATTGTAAACTAGTTCAACCATTATGGAAAACAGTATGGCGATTCCTCAAGGACCTAGAACTAGATGTACCATATGACCCAGCCATCCCATTACTGGGTATATACCCAAAGGATTATAAATTATGCTGCTATAAAGACACATGCACACGTATGTTTATTGCAGCACTATTCACAATAGCAAAGACTTGGAATCAACCCAAATGTCCATCAGTCACAGACTGGATTAAGAAAATGTGGCACATATACACCATGGAATACTATGCAGCCATAAAAAAGGATGAGTTTGTGTCCTTTGTAGGGACATGGATGCAGCTGGAAACCATCATTCTTAGCAAACTATCACAAGAACAGAAAATCAAACACTGCATGTTCTCACTCATAGGTGGGAACTGAACAATGAGATCACTTGGACTCGGGAAGGGGAACATCACACACCGGGGCCTATCATGGGGAGGGGGGAGGGGGGAGGGATTGCATTGGGAGTTATACCTGATGTAAATGACGAGTTGATGGGTGCAGCACACCAACATGGCACAAGTATACATATGTAACAAACCTGCACGTTATGCACATGTACCCTACAACTTAAAGTATAATAATAATAAATAAATTAAAAAAAAAAAAAAGAGTCAGGGGCCAAGGATTTGAGTTGCAAAAGGGAAGATATAAACACAAAAGGAAAGAGACAAAGAACAAAGTGGGTGAGACAGTCTGTTCCTGGATCTTCACAACATCACACTTCTCTGCAAAAAGGAATCTTGACTCTGAAAACACAGAAATCACATCCTCTTACAAAGTCACTCTCCAGAAAGACAAGAAAATAAAATGGATTTTGCTGAAAGTCATCTGAAAAGATGTGCAACACATCTTGGAATCAGAGGCAGAAGCACAAGCCGAGCCCTGTGGGAAGCATGTAGGCAGCATTCTCTGAGGCTCCCATTTTGAGCCAGCAAACATGCTGGGAGCCCAGCGCTGCATTCCCACCAAGCTCTCCCAGCTCCCACGGAGCTCAACTGCCAAGGGCACCTGCATGGGTACTCAGAGGCCTGAATGGAAAGTGTGTGCTCCTGCTAGGGGCATCCTTGAGGAAGCTAGATCCTGCCTCTGACTCCTAGGAGCTCCCTCTGGTTACAGTGTTGGTGAAGAACTGTGCATTGCTAGAGGATAGGGATAAAGGAAGAACAATATCTCTAGCAGTGTTAATGTGAATCAACTTGAATTAAATCATAGCCACTTTGTGGTAAAAAAAAAAAAAAAAGAATGTTTACAGATAGATAGGCTTTGAGATAATGCCACCGAGACACCACTGCTGTACCTCCAACATGGCTGTTTCATGACCTCCTGTAAGAAGACTTCTCACGCCGACCCTGTTCATGAATCATAACCAGAGGTAGGACTTGACCACAGAGGCTGGTGACACCACTGGACTCTGGTTTTGCATTCTGGATTCGGAAGCTGGTAGGATTGAGAAGTGGTTTTTCTGCTGGCTGCTCTGTTTTTGCCTTGTCTTCTCTCTCTAGCACATGACAGGATCTGGCAGAGGTAGTGGTCAGGGGAGTATGATGGAGGAAGTGACCTTTTCTCTCATTGGGGAGATTTGCTGCATTGAAACATGAAGTGCAACTTCACATGGCTAGGCCATAGCTGGCCAGCAAAGGGCAGTGTGTTGGCAAACAAAAGTGTTCTTATTTTTTTGTCAATGAAAATTCAGTAAACCACAGGAAGAGATGACAGTACTTCTCCCACTTCGTTCACATGAATAATAATAAACTCCATTGTAGAGCAAGCCTTGGGGCATTATCTGATGCTGCTATTTCTGCTGGCCAGAATTTGCACATCTCCCACATGACTCAGGGTTGTACGGCTTCTTTCCCAGTGGGTGACTGACTGTTTAGCATTCTGCAGATTCTCAGCTTTGCCCTGGATATTCAACCACTCAGAATGAGCATAGCTACATGGGCCTCAACCCTTCTGACGTGGGAAATGGTTCCAGGGGGCATTTAGGTTACAGTGGGCTTTTCTTTTGGTTTTTAAATATCCAGTGACTTTTTGGTAAATGAAATTCACACACACACACACACACACACACACACTCCTCGGTGATTAGAATTTCTAATAAATCAGAATTTATAAACACAGTTTTGTAGGGCGAAGGGAAAGTAGCAATGTTTGAGGTCTATACCATGCAATAGACCTTATGCTAGATACTTCCCATATGCTACCTTGTTAACTCTTCCATGCATGTTTCAAGGTAGATGTTATCATCCTTTTTTGTACTGATGGGAAATTGAGGTTCAGAATGATTAAATTATTAGCCTAAGATTACCACAGACAAAAAGGACGGGTAGGAAGGCAACACCAATTGAATATCAACTGTGTGGCAGGCACAATGCTAGGCTTCTTATATGTATTTCCTTTTTGAATCACACAAGTTTATGAGGTAAGTATTATTATCTTATGGACAAAAATATCAGAGTTCAGAGAGTAACTAGAGTTGTCTCCTGTCACAGTGGAATACAGTGGATTAGAAAAATGGTTTTGTCCACATCACCATAGTTATGATTCCACTTTTAGGAGCCAGAGACCATTCATAAACAAACAGGCTTATTTCAAGATGTGATCAAAGAAAGGAAGCCAGCCAGAGCTGACTTTGCCCAAGTTCCCGTGCCCATGTAAAACAAAAACAAAAACAAACAAAAACAAAAACAAAAAACAACAACAATAAAAACCAACTTGTGTTCAATCTTCATCTTTACTTTCTTAGAAAACTGTGAAGGCATACTGTGTACATAACATTGCAGAGGGTACTAGCGTTCCAAACAAAGATTTTAGTGCATGTGTAACAAAACAAGATGCATATGTGTTCATTATACTGAGACAAGTCAGTGAAGTAATGCCATTTTAGAAGCACTTCAGAAACAGATTGACTGAATAGGAGTTGTTGGTTAATGAAACTATACTTGATGATATCCTCCACACTCTCCAGGCATTTCAGTAATAGGTATTTAAATATATGTACTTGGAAAACTTTCTTTTCTTAACAACAACAGGTGAATTTCCAAATATAGAATGCAGACCTTTTTATTTCTTAAAAATGTTACCATCCATCAAACATTAACTGAGTCAAGACCATGCTGTACATATTATCTCTAATTTTTATCATAACTCTAAAGTATTATTTTCTACACATTCCAAGAGTGGAACCTGAGACTGAGGGACATTAAACAACTTGAAATTTCAAGTCTTACTTGATGAATAACTGATGGATGATGGAGCCAAGATGGTGAATTCAGGTCTTTTCAGAGTTTGTGTGCTCTGTGCTTCTGTGGTCTGCTTATATATGCACAAATAAAGCTTACTCCTCAGCTCAGCTTTTGGAATCTTCTAATTGGGCTTTTCTTTAAAACTCATGAAGCACTTTGCAATGGTCTCAAATATTAGCCCTAGAATTTGGGGGCCTAGTTATTACTCTTCTAGGGCCTAGTGACCTATATTTTATTTATAATTTTAGGTTGTGATCTCACTAAAAAATGCAACTGTGTACCTTCTCCACCTACACTTTCCCTTCTTCTGCAAGAGCATGGAGTGCCTAACATATAGTAGGTGCTCAGGAAGTGTTTGTTGAATGTAATGAGATCTTTGCTTCACCTCTTTGTGTTTTTGTCTAAGAGGAGACTAGAAACAGCCACCAAGAAAGGAAGAACACTCATGACAGCAAGATGTGGCAATTAACTGGAAGGAAACAGAAACATAAAAACTATAAAAAGTAGACATAAGATTTCAAAAGCATGAAAATTGGGTTATTCAAGGTTGGGGCCAATAACCCTGGACATGCCAATAATCTTAGTAAAGTTCCTCCTAACCTTTTTCACAGTACAGCACTCATGGAAGCGTGGCTGTTTGTTCAGTACACTAGGATAAATAGAAGAGGTTGCTCTCTGCAGAGTTCACTATCCTTGGGCTCTGGCCAGCTCAGCTCCAGCCTCCCTGAGTATAAGTGGATCAACATCTTGGCACAGCTGTGCCATGGGTCCTAACACATTGGTTAGGAAGCACCATATTAGATAGTGCCATAAAACTACACAATAAGGGGCAATGTCTTTTGCTTCTACACCCCTAGTGCTTGACATCATTCAGTAGCCCTCAAATGTACTAAATTGAATATACTTGAATATACTAATTGTTGAATTAAATGAAATGTTGACTTTGCCTTTTTCAGAAAAGACAATATTTAGCATGCTTTGTTCAAGAAGATAAAGTGTTGTATAATAATGCATGTTAGAAAAATTTTCAGATGAAAGCTAAAGAGATAGTTGCCCAGTGTGGGGGATTAACACAATGTTTCTCAGATAGTCAGTGGCAAAACAACAAGAAGGCACTTTTTTTTTTGAACACTGCAGTCCTTTTGCTTGGGAGGTTGAGGTCGAGTGAACAGAGCTGCCAGTGGTTTACAGTAGATAGGCCACCATAAGTAGTGTGCCATGCAGACATCCAGAGTTTATTTCTTTATGTGCTAAGAAATGGGAAGGCGATAGCCAATGAGCATTGTACACTGCATGGTCTGGATTCTATTTTAGATTTGTGATGATCAGATGCTATTTTGTGATTGCATTCATTTTTAACCTAAAAACTTTGAAATGGATATTTCCAACGTCAAAATTAGAGGAGACTTATGTAGTTGTGTGTATGTGTGGTTTCTGTGTTGGAGACTAACTTGGAAACCATTGCAAACTGATGATAGCAGCCGTTACGATTTGACTAGTCTGGCATGAATTTTTTCCAAAGATATGCAACGCCAATCATCCGAAGACTACTTACTTAACAGAAAAAAAAAAAAGAAGAAGAAAAATAATGCTCCTGAAGGGGAGAGCTAAAGCAAACCTGTAAGGGCTTTTTATGGTCCAAATTTTCTTTGGCAAGAGGCACCTTCTTAAAAGTGATACAAGAGGGCTGAGGTTCTGTTTTTTTCTATTTTCTGTATAACTGTACTCATGGGAAGTTGCAAAAGCTGAACAGAAAGTATGAAATCTGGAAGTTTAAAAAAAGGCACAAAACCTCCCCAAAGTGGCCCCAAAATGACTGATACTGAGAAACAAAGGACATTTTGCACATTTTTAACTGTGCCAAATCTCACTCATTTGGGTGATTTTCTGTTTTTTTGTTTGTTTGTTTGTTTTTTGATTTTTTTTTGTACTCATGTAGGATATTAAGAAAGCCTATAGATTATTGCTTAGGCCACTTCCTCACAGATTCTTTCAGTATCATGAGAATTCTTCTTGTTGTTTATCAGTAATAAAAAAGTTCCAGAAATACCACCTTGAACAGAGCAAGTTATGCGGATGTTGGATCTGATGCGCAGGCGATACTGGCAGATGTAATTGAGCAAGGTTCAAGACAATGACACTCTGGTGCAAGTCATAATCATATCCAGATTTGGTTTGCATAGGTGACTGAGATCACCTCAGCCTCATCTCAGGAAGTGGCCACCTTTGGAGAGTCTGAATATCACGGTGGGCACGGAACTCTACCATGTCACTAGATGAATGACCTCGGATGTCACTTCAACTCTGAGCTTTAGAGCTTGTCGACTGCAAAGTGGGGCACTTCACTGAGCTACTTCACTGAGCTACTTCACTGAATTGTGAAAATTAAGAAAATTGAGCAAATATGGGCGAAGGATTTGGCCCATAGTAAACACTATGACTGTCCGTCTTCTACCATCTTTCAGTAGATCCAGTGGAATTATGTGGAGGTTGATAGGCACTGAAACCAAGAATATATGAGCATCTATTCTGTGCAAGATGTGTGCACTGAACTCAATCCAGGACTGAAGGGGACAGGAGGAAGGTAAGGGGGCTCACATTTGTTCATTACGTGTGTCAGGCTCTGTGATGATCATCTTATATATGTCATATTTAATTCTTGCAGTAATCCTATGGAATGGGAATTATCACACACATACTCATCCCTCTTCATGGATTAAGAAACAGAGTTCAGGGAGTTTCTTACGTTTCTAAGGTCATTCAACTAAGAAAGTGCCAGACTTGGGAAAGAAATTTAGCTTTCACTGTTGTTTCTCATGCAACTGACCAGGCTCATAATCTCAGACATGTATTTTAGGAAGTTCCCTGTAGAAGGACCGTATCTAATTGCTTTCATTTTTAACAATGGTTGGGTCATAGGTCTCCTGATGTGCTGATTAGCAGTATCTCTTTTCTATCTGAAGACAGTGTTTGATGCTCAGCCTTTCTGCTGCCAAGAGTAGGGAGCTGCCTTTTGAAACCATTGTCATGAGTACAAGAGGGAATGACAAAGAGATCATCAACTAAGGATCTCAGCTTTAAGTGTTCAGACTTGGCCAAGTTCTTCTTCTAGTTCTCCAAGTTCTACCTCATTTTCACACCTTTATGTCTTTGTATGAGCTGTTTCCCTGATTTTACAAAGCCTAACTCACCCTTCTAGATCCTGCTTGACTTTCATGTCAAGACTGTCTTTACTCTAAGGTAGAATGAAGTGCTCCCTTATTTTTCATATGTCTCAGCAGCTATTACAACATAGTATGTTTAACTGGCTTCCCATTCAGCTCCACTAAACTGGGAGCTTCCTGAAGGTATACATTGTGCCTTACTCATCTTTGCATCTACTATTCACTGTATGGCACACATATAATTTTGTGTTAATACTAGGAAATCAATGAATCAAAGACAACTAGCCTTGGCCTCTGCATTTCTGTGGCATATCTGAGAGCAGTGTTATCCTCTTAAAATGTTAACCATTTGTGCCCACTTTTCAGACCTTTGCCTGTTCTCAGCACCCTCATTTTTGCTCTTCTATGGTTAGAGCAATCTTAGAATAGCTCTAATTGATGACCATTTTGGTCCAAACTATATCTTGACTGTTGATTTCTATTCTCTGCCTGGGACTCTTGAAGATTTCTATTTAATTGGTTTGGGCACTTGCCTCACACAGTGAATTGTTTAAATATAACCAGCACAATACAAGACGCTTAGGCTGCAGCTCTGAAATCAGTATATGAGGAAGAGACCTACATGCGTGCAAAAGAGAGAAACCATTCATGAGTGGCGGGGGTGGGGGAAGGGATAGCAGTTGAAAAGCATGTGAAAGCCACTTCCTTTTCTCATGTGAGTAGAAACTCCAGCAAAACTTATCAGAACCATTCATCTATATGATCATTCATTCATTTGTGTGTTCATTCATTCATCCTGGATAGCCCGGATTATTGCAAGAGCCCCTCAGTGATCCCTCTCCCTCTCTTCTGGCCCCTGTTCAGACCATATTCGCAGCACTGAGCATGACCTTTCTCTGGTTTTCTGTTATTCACAAGATAAAGGGCCAGTTCCTTCGCATGGCATCCCAGAACACTGATCTAGTCTCTGGCTGGCTACTGGTCTCCCTTGTCTCTTGCAGCCTGACATGTTCACCTCTCTAAGCTCCAGCAACACTGGACTCTTAAGAATACCACTGATATGCAGTTTGTGTTGCCTCTGTCCTTTTCTGTATGCTGTTCCCTATCTTTTCTTCTAGATATTCTCCTATTCTTCTCCTATTTAGTTTTGAAAACTCAGCTCAACCATATCTGTACTGTAAGCTTTCCATGAGACTACCAAAATCTAAAAGAGGTGTGAGTCTTTTTCTTCATCACAGTATTGTAGGTATAAAACTATCATAGCTCTGACTGTAATATACTGAACCTGTTTGTCCTTCATCTTTCTCTCCGCTGCTCTGTGAATTTCTCATAGTCAAGGCCCATTTATTATTCTTTATGAAACAGGTCCTGACATATAGTAGACGCTAAATAAATAGACATAGAATGAGCACATCACTTAAAGGCTGCATGCTAAGAGTTCAAATGTTACCCTGAATCCAGACACAGTCATTTACAGGTTTTAAGCAGGGGTAGTGGCAGGATTGGGTTTGTACTTAGAGATAGAATGGAAAATGAATGGAGATAGAATGGAGAGTGAATGGGGTTGGGCAATGCTGGGGGCAGAGACCAGCCTACCTTGTCACACTCACCTCACCCCCCCGACCATTAATTGCTACTTCACCCATCCCAGAAAGTCTCTACCTCATGAACTTTTACACTCCCTCAAGACATAGTTAAAACATCTTGTTTCAGGAACTGTCTCTGATCTGCTTCCTTAATCCTTTGTAATATTCTCAATGATAATATACTATGTTCAATGTTTATTGAGCATTTTATTATGTGCTGAGCATTTCACACTTAAAAAATTAATCATCACAGTAACCCAATGAGGCACTGTTATTAACCTTCTTTTACAGTTAGGGCAATTGAGGCTCAGAAAGGTTAAGCCACTTGCCCAAATTATTCACCTAGAAATGGTAGATGAGACGTGAAGTCAAGTCTGACTTAGAGCCTCTGCTCTTACCTATGATGGTATCTGTATCATGGTTTTTTTCTGTGCTCATACCTCATATTACAACATGATACCTGATAGAAACTCTTGGATTTAATTTAGTTCTACATTTCTAACCAATGTGTTTTTTGGGTGGAAGCATCTAGAGGCCTTAGAATTGTTTGCTGTGTTTTCTTTCTTGTTTCTTCTTGGCGATGCTGCTGACTTTATTTCTTTTCCTGTGTGCCTCCAGAGTCTTTCATGTTTTTAGTTCTTTCTAGTTTTCAGTTGTACAGGATCACTTTTGCCCCTTCCTTTAAATAATAATAATAATAATGATAATTATTATTATTATTATTGAGATGGAGTCTTGCTCTGTCACCCAGGCTGGAGTGCAGTGGTGTCATCTTGGCTCAATGCAGCCTCTGCCTCACAGGTTTAAGCAATTCTCCTGCCTCAGCCTCCCAAGTAGCTGGGATTACAGGCACCTGCCACCATGCTGGCTAATTTTTGTATTTTTAGTAGAGATGGGGTTCTGCCATGTTGGCCAGGCTGGTTTCAAACTCCTGACCTTAAGTGATCCATCCACCTCGGCCTCCCAAAATGCTGGGATTAGAAGCATGAGTCACTGTGCCCGGCATCCTTTTTCTAAAATTTTGATTTGAAGTCTACTTCATCAGTTTGCCTGCCCAGCTGTTGTCCTTGTCATTGATGAGATGGTGACTTCCCCTTCCAGGAACCTATTGTTCTGACATGATTAGCAGTGATCTGCACTGCAAAGCCCAGTTACCAGTATCATTTCGATAGCAGGTCCACACTTAGTGAAAGTTCCTTTCCCTAAAAGGTCGTGATCTTCAACAAGAAGAAGAGAGGAAAGTATCATCTGGGCCAGCAAGTCCTTTAATTTTTACCTGGGACTGGATGGAACTTGTATTATGATATAATCTAGATAAGCCTGGGCTCAAACCGTGCCTCTACTGCTTCTGTAAAATGCGAGCACCAATGCCTGCTTTCCTGGATTGTAGGGAGAGTTCACTAAGGTAGTAAGTATGAAAGCTCCTTGCTCAGTCCCTGGCTCATAGTCCTGCTAAGCACTAAGGACACTTTCTCACCATAAAGTCAACTTCAAGGGTCCATGTGGCTGTTTACCTTGTGTGAACTAGCTCAGTTGAGTAGAAACTGGTAGGCTTGATGGTGATTCAGGTAAAACTGATTTTCTCAGTTTCTCCTGGGATTTTTTTCTATTCCTATTCCATGTAAGAACAATTTATTCTAAGACAGAGATTTGAGATTCTGTTTCTGGAATGAGAAAGGCTGGATTTGAGTTTTGGCTTGCCTACTCACTAGCTGTGCGACCATATGCAAGGTATGTAAACTCTCTAAACTCCAATTTTCTTATTTGTAAAGTAGGAACAATAGTAGTACCTGCCTCATAGGGTGTTTGCCATTCATGAGGGAATGTGCATATACTTAGCACTTTGTGTGGCCCATAAGAAGCACTCATGGCCACGTGCAATGGCCGCTGGAATCCCAGCACTTTGGGAGGCCATAGCAGGAGAATTGCTTGAGCCCAGGAATTCAAGACCAGCCTGAGCAACATGGAGAAACTCCATCTCTACCAAAAATACAAAAATTAGCCTGGTGTTCTGGCATGCATCTGTAGTCCCAGCTACTTGAGAGGTTGAGGTGGGAGGATCATCTGAGCCCAGGAAGTTGAGGCTGCAGTGAGTGGTGATCATGCCACTGCAGTCCAGCCTGGATGACAGAGTAAGACCCTGTCTAATAAAAAAGAAGCACTGCTAATTCATTCATCCATCCATTGAGAAGGTATTGAATATCTGCAATATGCCAGGCACTGTATGTCAGCCTTTACTGTAATATCCAAGGTTACATATTATGTAAATAGGAGAACCAAGACTGTCAGATACTAGACCTCCCAAGCCCCATACTCTTTACCTAGTAATGACCTTGAAAATAGATATTTTTTAGGAAATTTATGACTTTTCACTTGCATTAGAGTTTTTGGAGCACTCTCTTCACTCAAAGCTTTCTTAACATCTAAGTCTTTTATAGCCTCCATAGTACTTCCAAACACACTCAAAGTTCAGGCTAGGTAAATACTCACAGAATGAACGAATTTGGTAAGCAAACCAATACTGAGTCTACATAGAAATTTTATATTCTTTACTGATTCCTACCCTCTATCTGACCATTGATATTTTTCTAATTATTCATTTTTACTTTGAGGTTGTTTTTTTTTTTTTTTTCAAGCATTTCTCATAATTACCCAAATCCTACCCAGAATTCTTATTGCTTTCCAGGCCATAATGTTCAAACCACACTTTGCATGCCATGCATTTGAATGTTTGGTGGCTTAGGTTGGTGACAAGCCTAATTTTTACAATGTTCATTTCTGTCTTATTCATTGCTTTTGACAGGAGCCAGGCTTGCCACATCACACTTGGCCTGTCAGAAAGGTTGAAGAAACTTCCCCAGACCCAAATATTTGGTGGCTGACTTGTTGTCCCTTTGCCTTACAAAACCTTTAATTGAAGGCAACACATGGATTCTAACTTGTTTAAAATGTCTCCAAGTCCTGGCATGCTCTGAATAAAACCCGAGGCCCCAAGAGCTATCATCCCCACAGAAACACAGCATTAGAGGGGCCGGAGCTCAGGGTGGGGAGCCCAATAAGAATGTAGAGGTCTGTAAAATGGTTCCAATTCATTCTATGAGGTTTGGCAAAAGCTGGAACTCTTGTAGCCAGACACGTTCTGCATGAAGTTTAAATTGTCTTGACATCGGGGTAGGAGAAGTCCTCGCTCTCAGGGTCTACTAATTCATGATTCACTCATTAAGATTGTGTTTTGTGTAAAGTGTCCAAGATATCTAATGATTCCTGCTGAAATATTGTGAATGTTTTGCTTTCACAATCTCTTCTCTTTACATAGTTGGGCAAGATTAAATGACGTTTGAATCTAGTACATCTTGATTTGTATTTAGGTCACGAAAGCCAAATCATATGACAAGATATAAACTTGGCTAGATCTATTCCCTTCACTCTCTAAAATGACTGGCATTACAACCTATTCTATCTATTCAGCTGAGTCTTTCCATTAGGCTCAGATATCTTGTGCAGTGGAAATTTCAAAAACATTTTCCTTTTAGAAATTGTTCACATAGTGTCAACAAAAACACTGTTCTGAACTTCAGGCCTTCATGTTTTCAGGGACATTTCTTAGGCAGTGAGACATACCTTATCTTGCTAAACATCCCTTTATGTCTCCAATGACCCCCTTTGGAAAGTTGGGAGTTATTCCTGACTCCTCCTTCTCAACATCTAATCAATCTCTAAGACATGAAGATTTCGCTTTATTCGTATTGCTTAATTGCACCCTACTTCTCCTAAGCTTATAGCTCATTCCCTTGCTATTCCTTGTCTAGAATATTGCCGTGGCTAGCTGACTAGTCTCTCTGCTTACAGTCTTGCCCTCTTTCATTCCATCCACCAGTCAGCAGTCATAATGATCTGTCTAAAGAATGCATTTAATCATGTCAACCAGTGCTTAAATATTCTCAATGGTCCCCTTTGTCCTTAGGATAATATCACAAATAACAAGCACAATGTATAAGGTCCAGTGCATCCTGGTCTTTGCCTTTTCTCTAGACCGGCTTTTCACAATCTCTTCTTCACTCTATGACCTGCCATATTGAACTCTGGGCTGTGCTGAAGACAAGCCATTATGCCTTTAAGGTGATTCTTTTTTTTGTCATGGATGTTTCATTGACCTTGTCCTCTATCAGCCTTACTCATCCCCTTAGGACTTTGCTTAGTGCCACTTCTTCCAGGAACCCCCCACTAAATCTGGATTGTAAGCTCCTACTCTGTGCTCTGTAGCAACTTGGACTTACATCTATCACGGCACTTATATAGTATTGTAAATACCTACTTCTTTTTTGATATAAACCCTTAATCTATAAGTTTTCTGAAGACTGGGACCATGTTATGGTCACCTTTGTATTTCCGGGGTCCTAGAATGGGCTTCAGGGGAAGAATAATTTATTCATTCTCTTTACTCCCCGTGCTGTGTCTGTTCAAGTTATACCAGATGAATTCCCTTTTATGAACATACTAAGCTAGATTTCTTTCATGACTCTGTCATTGTTTTTGATGTTTTCTTAGCTAGAAGTGTCTTTTCCCCTCCTCCTCTTTCTCCATTTGAGTTTATCTAGGGCTAATCACATAATTTGTTAAATGTTTTATTTCACATAATTTATTATAATCAGACCAGCTAAGACAACTCTAAACATTAGATGTAAGATGAAAATAGCATTGTTTATACAGAAGGAAACATATCAGAAAGAACACTGAAATGGGAGTCAGGAGTCCAGACCCCTGGTCAGAGCTGTATTGATGACTTGCTGTGTGATCCTAAGCAAAGCAACTACGATCTCTAGACCTTAATTCCTTGTCTTGGCGTGAGGAGGGATTGGATTAGATGATCTTTAAGGATCCTACCATGATAATTCCCTATAAATTGTGTTTTCAAGACAGGAAAAGAAAAGGACCTTTGTGGAAATACCTGTCAATGCTGAAACAGGCCAAAGCAATGAGTTGAATATCCAAATAAAAATCTGCCACTAAATCCCTTTATTTGTCATTGCTCTGACACTCTATGCACCATGACAAACTTCATCTCAGCAGTGACTTCTGTGGTCTCTGAGTTCACCTGGACTAAGCACAGACTTTGGTTTTAGGCAAAAATAGGCATAATTTCTAGTCCCACCTTCATCACTTATTTGCTGTGTGACCTTAATCAAGATATTTTTCTCTAAGCTTTGGCTTCTTACTCTATAAACTAGGTATTAAGGACGTGTATGTCTTAAGGCTGTTGAAAGGATTGGAGTTAAGATGATGTCTATAAAACACTTTAGCAGAGTTTACGTAGTAACTGGTAATTATGATAGTGGTGATGGTAGTCATGATGATGATAATAATGCTATAACTTGATGCAAATAGTTTGCCATAAGATAAAAGAAAGAGGATTAAAAGATAAGACATTTAAAATAGTTGCATTCGCATGGTGAGTATTAAAAAATATTGTTGGGCTGGGCGCCGTGGCTCACACCTATAATCAGCACTTTGGGAGGCCGAGGCGGGTGGGTCACCTGACGTCAGGACCTCAAGACCAGCCTGCTCAACATGGTGAAACCCCATCTCTACTAAAAGTACAAAAATTAGCTGGGCAAGATGATGCGGACCTGTAGTCCCAGCTACTCGGGACGTGAGGCAGGAGAATCACTTGAACCCAGGAGGCAGAGGTTGCAGTGAGCCAAGATCGCGCCATTGCACTCCAGCCTGGGTGATGAGCGAAACTCCATCTCAAAAAAAAAGTTTGGTTGAAATGGTGCATTGCACCTAGCAGGAACTCAAGGAGAATTTGCTCGATAAGCAGGAGGGAGGATTTCCCTTGTATGTAGCTAATGAAAACACAGTCCTGAGATTTAAGTCTGGCTGTTTGAAGGATTTAGAAGCAATGCTTCTCTGTTGGAGACGTGTTTCGCTCTTAGTAAAATAAGGGTCCAAGGAGTTATTTTAGTTTGTCCTTTGGGAAATATTTTAAACCCTAGATTTTACCACACAAATTAGCTCTTCCTCAGGCTTTGTGTTTCAAACACAAACAAAACAAAGTCTCTTTAATTTTCAACATTTGTATCCTTTTCAACTAAAGTACAATAATAGAATTATTGTAAAAGTCTATTTGTTACCTAAAGCTATGTCAATAAAGTGACATACATTTCTAAGCCTTGAAGAATCTTCTTGTTGAGTTAATCTTTCTTTGGGGAAGGAAGAACAGCTAAAGGCACTGGTCAAGTGTGGTGAAAGTGCTATGTTTTCTTAAAACAGGGGACTTTAAAAAGACGGAAAAGAGGGAAATATATGAACTCTTATATTTGTAATAACCTTGTATAGCTCTATATATCTCCTTATTCATTCCTTCCTTCAACCATGGAAAAGCCGTATATACCTCTGTAGAGCACCTGCCATGTGCCAAACACTTGTGGGAAGCTTCCATTCAGTATCTCTAATCCTTAACAATACTGTAAAACCTAATTAATAATTTTTTTAAACATGAGGAAGTGGGTGCTCACGGAGGGGAAGTGATTTATCTGAGGTGATGAATATGAAATTTAATGTTGGATCTATTTGTTCCTAAAGTCCATCCTTTTTTCCCCTCTACCTCATAGATCCTTAGCTGGGAGCTAGGCTTTATCTGTTTTGCTTAAGTTCACAAGTAGGTAGCTCTGAGGAGTTCAAGGGTACCAGGCACGCCATGAGGAAGTGGCTCTGCTGAGACCACCTCTAGGTACAGAGGGTTGCTCACGGCATGGCTGCCTCCTGCTTATGGATGGGTTAAATGACCTCAAATCCTTCTGCAAACAGAGTAGGAGCAAAGTCAACACCCTGATGGAAATG
The DNA here is from genome assembly GCF_047675955.1 of Chlorocebus sabaeus. Taxonomy (NCBI): domain Eukaryota; kingdom Metazoa; phylum Chordata; class Mammalia; order Primates; family Cercopithecidae; genus Chlorocebus; species Chlorocebus sabaeus. The sequence continues at coordinate 133,329,023 of NC_132911.1, read as the reverse complement.
AGGAATTGGGAATTATTTAATCAAATGTTGGCTTGGTCGCAATATAGTCTCACCCTGTAACTGACTGATTGCCTATACAGAGGCCTCACATCACATACTCTTGAACATATTGGAGAGATAGGATCTGAAATATGGGCCCCAGTGATTCATTAAAGAACCCTGGACTTGGTAGAATCCAGGATAACATCATTTCTTATTTAACAAACATTGTTGATCTCCTACTATGTGCCAGGCAGTGTGCTGTGCACTGGGCATACCCAAAGGGGTTCATAGTTTGTAGCAGTAGTTCTTAACTCTGACTGCTACTAGAATTATTTGGGGAGCTTTGAAAAAATAGCAGTGTTTAGGTCTCACTCCCAGAAATTTATTTATTTATTTATTTATTTTAGACGGATTCTTGCTCTGTCACCCAGGCTGGAGTGCAGTGGCGCAATCTTGGCTCACTGCAAGCTCTGCCTCCCGGGTTCAGGCCATTCTCCTGCCTCAGCCTCCTGAGTAGCTGGGACTACAGGTGCCCACCACCACGCCTGGCTAATTTTTTCTATTTTTAGTAGACACGGGGTTTCACTGTGTTAGCCAGAATGGTCTTGATCTTCTGACCTTGTGATCCACCCGCCTCGGCCTCCCAAAGTGCTGGGATTACAGGTGTGAGCCACCGCGCCCGGCCCACTACCAGAAATTCTCAATTAATTGGCTGAGAAGGGGGCTTGGACATCAGTATTCTTGCATAATTCTATGAGCACCCAGAGGTGAGAGGCTCTGGCATAAAAGTAACGAGATCAAGAAATAACGTGAGACATGAAGGAAGTGGAGAAGCACTTACCAGGCAAAGCAGTGTTTCCCAGACAGCAGTCAGTGATGTCACATGCGTGGCTTTTGATATAGCCACACATCAATTGTGCTATTACTTACATAACAGATTTCTTTAAAACTCTCATCCAAAAAGTAATTTAATCTCTTTAAATAGGAAACTTTGCATACCCACCACAATTTGAAAAGCAGTACCACTTGCCATCAATGAAAGATAAAGCATAAAAATTAGCAAAGTAGAGAAAACAGTATCTATACTTCATATTTAACATTTTGAGAAACATTCCTAAGAGGGAAGAAAGTGGGATTTGGAGGAGATGGGCCTGGATGAATATTCTAGTTCTACTGTTAATTAGCTGGGTTCTTGTTAGTGACCTCGCCTCTCTCAACATCACTTTTAAAAAAGTGTATACACTGCAGTTAGTAGCACCTACCATGTAGTGTTTTATGCTAAATAAAAGAGATCATTCTGAGAAAGTGCCTAGCTCAGTGCTGGGGCACATAGTAGATGCTCATGAAATAATAGCTTTTTTTTTTTTTTTTTTTTTTTTGTGTGTGTGTGTGCTAACTAGTCTTTGCTGTTGAAAACTTAGGACTAGAAGTATGTACACTATCCTTTGGGGGCTAACTTTTCAAGGGTTGTGGAGAGCTGTGAGAGTCAAAGTTTGACTTGACCAAATACTTAAATAATAAGTAAAAGTGCTCCAGGTGGATGGGGTCTGAAGGATATGATGCAGCGAGAAGAGATATTATGGCTCTTTATCTAAAACTGGCTTCATTTAAAACCAAGCTGGAGAGTACCATCAGTGATTACTCAGTGTTTCATATTTATGTGTGTAGACACTGAGTGTACTCTGGCAAGTTTCTGTTCACTTGTGACACAGTCTTTGGACATATTCACAACCTGCACCTCACTCCTGGAACACAGCACTTCATGGAGGCAGCTATTTCCAATTATTATGGTTAGATTTTAGGTTTGTTTGGACTTTAGCAGTGATTAGCGGTTATTTGTATTTCCATAACATTGATCATTCCTGCTAGTGATAGGTGTGCTCCCCTCTGAAAACCCTTGAGCATTTTATGTTTATGTATGCAAGTGCTCATCTCCTGTTCTAGACAGCATCCGGCATCATATCTGACAGATTGGGTATGTAATAAATGGTGGAGGACTTGCAATGATACACTTAGATAGAAACATAACTTTAAAAATTTCGCCTATTGTCATTGACTATATCTCAGTCTCATGCATCACATATAAAGACTTCATAAATGTGGTTTTATCAGTCATATTTGAAATTGATTGACAGACTGATAAAATCAATTTAATTCACTTATTTATTAAAATAATACTATCGGCACCTACTATTTAGTAGACACGGAAAATCTTGGAATAAATAAGAATTTTTCCCCGACCTCAAGAAGCTGAGAATCTTGTGGGTAATAAATACAATATCAACTGTAACAAAAATCAAAACAAACAAACAAACAAACAAAAACCCCAAAAGGTGTTGAGGAGAAAGTTAAGAAAATACGTACAGGATAATCTGGACAAATAGGGAGTGAGTAGAAAAGCTTATTACAAATCCAGTTTCATTCTGCAGTTAAGTAGTCTTTGGCATTTACTCAGAGGAGCCTTCTGTTTTCTTTTGTATGGACTCATCATAACTTGACGTAATTATCTGGGTAATGACTTGTAAGCTCCATGAAGGCAGTGGAAATAACTGTCTTGTTCATCACTGTATCCTCGGTGCTTTGTTTAGTACAGCGCCTGGCACATAGGAAGCACAGGATGCATGCTTGCTTAATGACTATGTGGATAAGCCAAAACTGGCCACCAATGCAATAATGAGGTCTGAAAAGCATATAATGTTGGTGCAATGTTTAGTATCCTGAAGTACATTCCTGCTTCTGGAAAAGAGATTTCCCTTTCAGTTTAAATGTCCTGAATTACGTGTAGCCACATTGCCACCTTTCAAAATCTAAGAGATTCTTAGACTATAAGCGCAATTCCAAATACACAGACATTCCTGGCAACTGAAGGAACACCCATGAAAGTCAGAGGGACTTTCTTTAAATGAATCGGATTTATAGGGTGAGAAGAGCTATGTGAATCTAGGCCAGAGGCCAAAGTTCCTCATTTATTCCATCGCTGGCAAGTGAGGACCTCAACAAGATATAAGAACTCCTGACTTCTGCAAACCTGCCCTTGACGAGCAGTCAGTTCAGAAAGCTCTGTGCACACCTGTCTCTGTCCACTCTGCTCTGGTGTGTGGCTGCTTCAGGCATAATTCAGTCCCTTGGAAGAAACATGGACATTGCAAGAGTGGCTGTGCTACCTTCTAGCTGCGTGGCCCTGATCGGCTCACTTTACCTCTCTTTGCCTGCAAAATGAGGAGGTGGGGTCCTCTAATATCCAACTCAGCTTGAGTGTCTAGAAAATTGGAACCCAATCCCTGAGGGCCAAGACACAACTCAGCTATTCGACTTACTGGCTGTCTGATTTATCGGTGACCAAATTCATTTTGCACTGTTAGAGGAGGAACGCTTCCTCCTTTCAGAAACCAGGTCTCATTTTGGACAATGAAATCAATTTAGTGTGAACTCTCCACTAGATTGTGAGCTCACTGAGGACAGAAGCCGCGTCATGCCCTGTTCCTACAGTGCCTGGTTTATAGCAGATCCTCAACAAACGTTTGTCAGTGAAGGAATGAAGCTTCATCTCTGTTCCGGGTGCCCAGTGAGTCATTGCTGAAGTCCGTATCGGGGCCTGCCTGTCTGCTGATGTCCTCTAGATGGCAAACTCAGCTTAATTTTGGGCAAGAGTCAGCGCTTCTGACAGGGCGATGCCCAGGCATGAAATACTTTATTGGAAATCCAGTTTTATCCAGTGCACATGGAATCCTCGGAATGGCTGCAAGGCTCTGGAAATGCCAGCCAGCCAGCATGAATCTCTTTTCTTATCCACGGAGATGGTGGATGTGAATTTGTCATCTCCTGTCTCCCGCCAAAGCTTATTCTGACTGAATAAGGGAAATGATCTGCTGGCCTCTTAAGAGGTGGGAAGGTGGAGAAGGGAAGAAGCTAATCTTTTAAAACAGGCATTATTGGGTGGCCTCATATGGATTTTCCCATTTAATTCTCATAACAACCTACAAAATAAGTAGTGTTATTATTTCCGTTATAAAAATGACTTTGAGGCATCCAATCCAAGTCAAGCAGTTATTTTGGCAGAGCCGGGTGGCCAAGACATGCTCATGTAATTCTGAGATCTCAGTTACTTTTCCCTCTTCTCACTGTTTTGCTCAGGCAGAAGAAAATCAAGGGTGAGGTAAATAGCAATATGATAGCTGTAATGAATTATTTGAATATGAGATAAGACAGAGTGGTTGACTCTGGCCAGTGAAGTCTGCTGTCGCTTGAGCGGATGACCAGTGCCTCAAGCAGTTGGCAAGACAGGCTTTTATGTGTCAGTGAAATTCTGTCACAGCTTCCAGGGAGCCCGTTTAGCATGACATGGTCGACAACAAAAGTTAGAGAAGTTTTCTGGCTTGGGAAACTCTGCTCTAATCTGGGGCTCATTTTCTCCAAAACCAGATTTCTAATTCTCATTTCTAATTCTCTCTCACACACACACAGTTTAGAGTTGGCTGGCACTTTTGGGAGAAAGGTTCTGGGAAGATTCAGCGTGCGTTTATTTAACAGATATTTAGTGAACTCCCATTATGATTTGGATTCGGTTCTGTCAGGTATAATCCATGCAAAATGGAAGCCCATGGAAGCCCCGCCTTAATAAAAGAAGAAATTAATACATGTGCAAAAATAATTAGAATGCAAGGTAGAAAATGCCAAGAAATGTGAACAGATTTCTGAATTTTGAGGTGGGAGAAATTCCATACGCCCAAAAAGGGAAATGTGGGAAAGCTTCATGGAAAAGGTAATTTATTTATTTTTATTTTTTTTGAGATGGAGTCTCACTCTGTCACCCAGGCTGGAGTGCAGCGGCATGATCTCTGCTCACTGCAACCTCTGCCTCCTGGTTCAAACAATTCTCCTGCCTCAGCCTCTCAAGCAGCTGGGCTTATAGATGTGTACTACCACACCCTGCTAATTTTTGTATTTTTGGTAGAGATGGCTTTTCACCCTGTTGGCTAGGCTGGTCTCCAACTCCTGACCTCAAGTGATCTGCCCGCCTTGGCCTCTCAGAGTTCCAGGATTATAGGCGTGAACCATGTGCCCGGCCAAGAACGTGATTTTTGTGCTGGGCCTTGGAGATTATGTAGGATAAGGGTATTCAGTGATCAATTGAAGGAGATGGAAGGAATGGGGTAGTGGCATAATAAAAGCAAAGGAAAGCCAAAAACCTAAATGTGTAGGTGGGGAAGAAATGAATTCTAGAATTCTAACAGGAAATAGAGAAGTAGGGGAGTTAGCGACTGGCCTCAGATCAGAGGGGCTTTCTATGCCATGTTCATTTCCTGTTGCAATTATATTTCTCTTTGTCCTGTTCCTGGAAAGTTTTGCTTTATACATTTGATGTTATTAGGTGCATGCAAATTTAGAATTATTACATCTGACGAATTGACTCTTTATCACGAAATATGCCTCTTATCTCTAGTAATGCTGCTTATGTTAAAGTCCATATTGGATGATATTGGTATGGTTATACTACATCTCTTTTGTTGAGTTTTTGCATAGTTTATCTTTTTAAATCCTTTTAGTTTTAACCTTTCTGTGTCCTTGTATTTAAGGTATATAACATGTAAGCAGCATATAGGTTTTTTCTAATCTGACAATGTGTGTCTTTTAATTGGAGTATTTAGTGTATTAGCATTAAATATAATTCCTGATAAATTTGTGCTTTTAAAACATATGTATTTTCTGTTTGACTCACTTTTTAATATTTATCTTCTTTCTTGCTTCATTTAAAAATATGCAAATATTTCTAAATTCCATTTCTCCTCTTAATTAGAATTTTAGTTTTACATTCTTATACTTCAAGTGGTTATCCTGAACATTACAAGATAATTCCAAATTTATTAAATTTAACACAATTAATATTTCTGCCATTTCTCCAACAATGCTAGATCTTTAAACACTTAAAATTCATTTACCCTCTTTTGCTTTTTAAAATATTCATTATAAGTTCAGGCGCGGTGGCTCACACCTGTAATCCCAACACTTTGGGAGGCTGAGGCAGGTGGATCACCTGAGGTCAGGAGTTTGAGACCAGCCTGGCAACATGGCGAAACCCTGTCTCTACTAAAAATACAAAAAAAATAGCAGGGTGTGGTGGCAGGTGCCTGTCATCCCAGCTACTTGGGAGGCTGAGGCAGGAGAATCACTTGAACCCCAGGGAGCGGAGGTTGCAGTGAGCTGAGGTCGTGCCACTGTACTCCAGCCTGGGCAACAAGAGCAAAACTCCGTCTCAAAATAAATAAATAAATAAATAAAATAAAATATTCATTATAATTTTCCATATACTTTAAATCTATAAAACTTTAATTTTTTGTGTTTATATTAAGTTACCAACATATTTACCATTTCTATTATTCTTCATTTCTGCCTCTATTTCTGGGTTTCTATCTGGGATAATTTTTCTTCTGTCTGAAAATTTCTCTTGTTATTTTTGTGTATACATAGATCTGTTGGATATGAATTGCCTCAATTTTTTCTTGTCCAGAAATCTGTGCTTATCTTCACTTTGAAGGTCTACATTTGTGTTTATTGTTATTTTTCTCAGCCCTTTAAAGACATTCTTTCATTATTCTCTGGCTCCTATTATTTCTATTAAGAAATCAGCCTTAAGTCTTATTTCTCTTTTGAAGTTAATGTATTTTTTTCTGTCTGTTTTAATTTTATTCTTTTTGGATTTCAGACATTTGACCACGATATGTTTATCTGTAGTTTCCTTTGAATTTATCTCACTTGGGTTGCTTGATATATTTTTTCTCTTCAAATATTCTTTATGCCTTATTCTCTTTTTAATCTTCTTCTAGGACTTCAATTACATGTACATTAGTAAAAAAAAAAAATATATATATATCTATCTTACCCTCTTTCTATATTTTCCGTATTTTTTGCTTTTCTTGTTTGAGTTAGTATATTTTCTACTGATCTATACTCCACTTGACTAATCCTTTCTTTTGCTCCATCTAACTTTCTGTTAAATCCACCTATCAAGTTTTAAATTTAACTTACTGCATGTTGTAGTTCTAATATTTCTATTCACATTTTTAATTTATTCAATTTCTTTGGTGAAATTACCCATTTGCTATATATTTTATTTTACATATTGGTTACAGATAAAACCAATATTTGAGTCATATAGTAGGAAGAATTGTAAAATGGCCCCCAAGATGTTTCTCACACTTCCCACTTAGTGTACACATTCCATGTATGATCCCTTCCCTCTTGAGTGTGAGTGCTACCAGTAAATTTCATAAGATAGCACTCTGATTAGACTAGATTATGTAACAGAGATGTGTGAGCTTGTCACTCTTCTGATAAGACTCCTTCAGAGCAGACTGAAGAAAAGTTCTCCCTCTGGCTTTGAAGAAGTAAGCTTCCAACTTGTGAGAGGACCACATGATTAGTAAAGTCAGGAAGAAAGTGGGGCCCTTATATCAACAACTGCAAGGAACTGAATTCTTCCAACAACCTGAATGAGTTTGGAAGAGGACCCCAAGCTAAGTAAGAATGCAGCCTCACTGATTTCAGTCTTGTGAAATCCTGAACAAATGACCCAGTATACTGTGCATGGACTTCAAAACTTCAGAAACTGAGATAATGAATGAATATTGTTTTAAGTCTCCAAGTTTGTGATAGTCTATTATAGGTACTTGCTATATTGAAGACCAGTCATTTGTAGATCTATTTCAATATCTTTTTCTGTTCATCTTGGTTTTTGTTATGCTTCTTTTTATATTGAAGACCTGACATTGTATGTTAAAAATTGTAGAGGCTCTAGGAGATACTCTTTTCCTTCATGGAGGGTTTATCTTTTTCTCTAATAGGCATCTAAGGCAGCAACAAATCATCATAATCAAGAATGGAGTTTATTCAAGGCTGGGTTGCAATGTTTGCATGGCTATATCTGAATTTGTATTTGCCCCTACTCCTGGATGTAGCCCTCCAGAGGTACTAACTCAGAGCCTGGGTGTTCACTTGGGCTTTCCTCAAAGCAGGTTTTGACCTTCAACTTTTGGATTCCTCAATATCTTAGCATTGACAAAACTCTGCTCTATTTTGCAATGGCTTATTCACTTGTATATTTAGTTTCCTGACCTCTTGAGATATTGCCTTTCTACAATGGTCTTCATTTCCCTCTGAACCATCACTAGAAGAGTCTTTAATGTGCATACTTCTACTAATAGTCCCTTCAAGGCAATCTAGGCTTTTTCTGTCGTGCTCCTCAAAATTTTTCCAGCTTCTGCCCATTGTCCAATTCCAAAGCCATTTCTAAGTATTTGTTATACCAGCATCCTACTTCTAGGTAACAGAATTTGTATCAGTAAACCCATCAGGTCAACCAGAGAAGCAGAACCAGTAGGACACAAATATTAAAAGATTTTTTGCAATGAATTAGATCATGTGATTGTAGGGACTGGCTAGCCAAGTCCGAAATCCATAGGGCAAGTCATCAGAAAAGAAAGACTGGAACTTTTGAACGTAGTCTGAAGCTTCTGTCCACAGGTGGAATTTTTCTTTCTCTTAAGGAAGCCGGAACACTGATTTTCATTCAACCAATTGAATTATGCCCACCAAGATTATCTAAAATCATCTCCTTGCTTAAAGGCAACTGCTTACAGTTTTTAATCACATCTACAAAATGCTTTCACAGCAACACATAGATTAGTGTTTTACTTAATAATGGAGGAATGTAGGCTAGCCAAATTGATATATCCAAAAGATCATTACAATTGGACTTGAAGTTATCGTGCCCTTGCAAAGAATAGATATTTGTCCTGATTTCTACACTTGGTGAAATGTTCAACTCTTGGTTTAAGTGTTACCTCTTCTCTGTCCACTGCCCCTACCCTCCTTTCCCAATATAAAATGAATTGTTTTCTATTGGGTGTTCCTATGGAATTTCACATACTATTCTCTTCTAGCATTTACTATGTTTTCTTACACTGAGATCTAGTTATTCACCCACTTAATACTCTGTGAGATCTGAAAGCCAAGACCAGGTCATTGTATTCAATGTCTGATACTAAGTAAAGTTCCATAGGTATCATTTAAATGTTTATTGATCAAAGTAAAGTGTTGGTTTTTGTTTGTTTTAAAATCTTAATCAAAAGTAGCTGACTTTCTTGTGAGTAATTTGAGTGGGCCACTTAATTATGCAAATATATAGCAAGAGTAAAATAGCCATTGTGTTGAGATAGTGTATAGCAAACTTTTATAACTTCATTAAGAGTGTCACTCTCTAGATCAATGGTATGCAATGTTAATCTCTGCAGAAGAGGTGAATACATTTACATGAGGATCTTGCGGTTTTTTAAAAGAGAAGGGACAACAAACTGTCTTTTCTCCTGAGATTGTAATTAAGAGAGAATTATCAGAGTGAAGCTGGGTGGAATGACTGATGACCCAGGTGCAGACAAAGGCAATGAGACTCTTTAAATAAAATTATTCTTCAGTATGAGACAGTCTAGGCTGATAGGCTGGATCTAGATTTCCTTGGAGGTGGACTGGTTGCCTCCTACTTTGAGTGCTGTCAGAATTGCTTCCAGATCCAGCCACTTCAACACAGTGCTGTACTCCGGGGAATGGTAGCTTAATGTGATGGTGAAACTGAACACCAGTCTCAGCCTGGAATTCTTTTGGCTTATGTTGTGGGATTATTCCCTTTTGAAGAATAGTGGTGCTCTGAGCAAGGAGTTTGACTAATGAGACAATATTGCCATGATGACCTGTATTCCATTACAACAACCTAGAATGATAAGTCATGCCAGTAGCTGCAGGTTGGAATTTAGTACTCTGCCTACTCTAATGTAATTTTGAAAGAATGACACTTTTTGACAGTGTACACTTTGTGTTTTAGTGCAATTTAGTGGAAAATCAGAATCTCAAAAGAAATGACTTTTTGGTAATCTGGCAAGTGGGGGGATCAAGCATTCATAATTGTACCTGAGGTTGGTAAAACTTTTTGTGTCAGTATCAGATGGATTAAGAGAATGAAGGAGTGAATAGTCGTGTATGTTATTCCCATGCTGCATGGTTTAACAGGAGAATGTCGACGTTGAAATCAGAAAGACCAGAATTAGGAAGATAATTCCAACACTTACTACCGTCTTAAATGTGGGAGGTGATTTTACATCGCTGAACATCAGTTTCCATTTTTGTCACATGTGAATATATTCATGTCTATTTCAGAAGACGATTTTGTGAAACAATTCAGACCCCCTGAGTCCCACCTAGAAATGCCTTCCACTTTGCATTATACATCATTGTCATATGGAAAGTACTCACAGGCCACTAGTTTTTCAAATCCTCCTCTAGATTAGGGGTGAATAATAGATAAAATAAAAGACTTCTATCAACATGCACAGGAATCTCTTCTCCATTTAGAAGTGAGTTGAAGAACAGAACTCTTGCACATCTTCTATGAAGTCCTATTTCTTCTCTATACTAGGGTTATCCTTCTCTGTCAAATGGAGACAGTAGTTGGGATCAAAATAGGATCAAAATTCAGAAGGAAACAAAACAAGTAGAAGAGAAAGTGCTTTCCAAAGGAAGTGAAAATACAGGAGGCTCGAAATTGCTCAAGATTGTGGTTTTAGGTACTAGAAAATCTATTATTACGCTTTGCCTTTTTATTTATTTTAACAGGGAAAAAGCTTAGTTGGATCACTTCTCCACTGTTAGAGTTGGGCTCCTCCCATGAGTAATTGCTGCCCTGAAGTTGCCTCCTGATTTGGGGAATACTTAATGTGAATACTGAAATTTAATTGGATCACCTCTTTGCCACCACAGTTGGGCAGGGCCTGATGTTATCTCCACAGGTAATTGCTGACTTGCAGTTGTCTTTCAATCTGGGGAAGACTTAAAGAGAGCACCTAGGCTGTATAAGAAAGCTGGCTGAGGATTTGTGCCTGGGAGACCCATGGACTATATTTCTTGCAGGGTGATGCTGTTCGCTAGCTTTTCTGGTGTGGCACTTTCATTGGCTGGAATGCAGAGCAACCACCAAGACTTGTACACTGGGTACTGTGAGTGCCACCCATGCTTTTTGTTTCTAACTGATCTCAGGTGATCTAGCCCTGCCAGTACTCCCAATGTTTCCCATGAAACATTTCAGGAGTGAGCCTCCTGAGAAAGGTCCCAGAAAGGTCCCAAAATGGTGAGGAAGCTGAATGCCTGCTTCTAACTCACTTTTCCTCCTATAGAAACCATGGTTTGGAAGGAATTCTCTGTGTGGTGCTGTGACACCTTAGGGGAGGGGCAGCATGGTCAAGGAGGACTGTTTCTCTTACTGTCCAATCATGGATTTTCTTGGTTCTGTGGTCAAAGAGGATATCTCAACCTTAGTCCCAATTTCTGAGATATTCATGGTGGTATTTTTGCCCATGGGTAGTTGTTAGTTGAACTTCTGTGTGGGGGAATGAAGCCAGATAACTCTTATTTTATTTATTTATTTGTTTATTTTTTTGAGATGGAGTCTTGCTCTGTCACCCAGGCTGGAGTGCAGTTGCACGATCTTGGCTCACCGCAACCTCCACCTCCTGAGTTTAAGCAATTCCCTTGCCTCAGTCTCCCAGGTAGCTGGGATTACAGGCGCCTGCCACCATGCTCAGCTAATTTTTGTATTTTTAGCAGAGACGAAGTTTCACCATGTTGGCCAGGATGGTCTTGAACTCCTGACCTCAAGTGATTTGCCCATCTAGGCATCCCAAAGTGCTGGGATTACAGGCATGAACCACAGTGTCCAGCCAGAGAACTCCTATTTTTCCATCTTGGTGGCATTACTCTTTATTTTAATCTGCATGTCCTTCTGAGACTTTTAGCTCCATAAGTATAATTCCTTGTCATTTTCCTGGTCTTAGAACTCTTCAAATCTCTTTTCTCCCTCAGCTACCCCATTCATTTGGGTACCAGATTCTATTGTGTTTCTAAAACCTTCCTTCTCAACTCTGACACTTAGCCATATTGATTATTTTGCCCCCGTTGCTACTGGTTTCCCTAGTGCAAGTCATCTGAGCTCATAGTTGGACTACTGAAATACCTTCTTGTGTGTGACATTATTATTTCCTCCATAGTAACCCATTCTATTTTTCCTCCATTAGCAGTAACCATGTGTTACAATGAGACTGGCCACGCTCACATTTCCAACAGTGATACCCCATGGGATATAATACCATATCCTTAACATCTTCACATTGTGATGGACTGCAGGAAACCCATTTAATCCAAGTAATGATGTACTTTCTTATGGTCAAATTGATAGGTCCATGTATAGTTTTACAACCTAAGTTGGCCCACTCACTGTGAAACACTGGATTCCCTGGGCGAAGAGAAACTCTGTTGGATTTGTGTTATGAGTGCATGAAGACTAAGATTACTGTAGTTTGCTTGGCTGTATGTTGGAAGCCAGTCTAAGGATCAAGCTGAAAGACAAGAGAGGGAGGAGTCTGGAAAATTGCAGGGAAAATGATTTAGAGGCCTTAATAATTGTCCTTAAGTTCCCTCTCTGGACCTCAGTTTTGTTAACTTGACAATTTACTTTATTTATTAATTCATTTTGAGTTAGGTATTCTTTTACATGTGCAACTCTTCAGTTCCCAAGTAAGCTCCTATCTTAGTTGTCACCTTATCTACCATATGCTATGTCTGTTATAATACTTATCATAAAGGCAATAGCTAATATTTAGTGAAGACTTATGTGTTCTCTGCACTATTCTAATAGTTTATATGTATTATCTCATTTATAATTCATGGTAATCTTATTAGTTAGATATTTTTAAGGACTTATTTTAGAGACGACAAAACTGAAGGCCACAAAGTTAAATAATTTGACCAAGGCCACCTGGCTAATATGGAATAGCAGATATATTACTTATACATGGCTACATGACAAATTACCCCCAAATCTAGCAGCTTAAAACAGCAAACATTAATAATCACACTATATGTGTGGGTGAAGAATCTGGGCACAGCTTGGCTGGTGCTTTTGGTTCAAGGTCTTTCATCAGTTGCAGTGAAGTTATTGTGCTGTGCTGCAGTTTCATCTGGAAGCTAGACTGTGGGAGTTGGGGAATTCAATTCTAAGCTTTCTCATGTGGTTTTTAGTGGACCTTGGCTCCTGAACATGTGGCTGTCTCTACAGTGTAGTTTCATGAGATTACAAGTAGTTTTTCCCAGGGCTAGTAATCTGAGAGAGTGAGCAAAAGATGGTAGGAGCAATAGAAACTATGACCTGCAGGTGCACACATGAGGAGTAGAGGTGAGAGAGAGAAAAAGAAGGAGAGAGACCACCTAAGATAGAAGCCATAATCTTTTTGTAACCTAATCTCACTAGTGACATCCTATCATCTTAGCTGCATTCTATTTGATGGAAGGAGAGGACAAAGGCATAAATTCTAAAAGGTGGGGCTCACTGGGACTATCACAGAGGCTGCCTACCCCAATCACTATTCAAATTCATGTAGTCAGAGTCCACACTATACTGATTAACTACTGTTATACTTTACAGATTTTCTAATGTCCTGACTTTATAGGGTCACTCCTCTCTCAAAATTCCTCCATGCATTCATGATAAATTCTAATGCTATTATACATCTCAGTCTGTCTCTCATGAATCTACATCAAATGCATATTCAAAACATTTTTGTTTTAATATTTTTTAAATGTTTTAAATTTATTTTTTGTGAGCATATAGTAGGTATATATATTTATGGGGTACATTAGATGTTTTGATACATTGGATAAAATAGGGTATCCATTGCGTCAAGCATTTATCCTTTATATTAAAACAATCCAACTATTCTCTTAGTTATTTTAAAATGTACAATTAAATTATTAGTGACTATAGTAACCCTGGTGTGCTATCAAATACCAGGTCTTATTCATTCTTTCTTTTTTTTTTGTGCATACTAAACATCCCCACTTCCCCCCATCCCCAAACTACTCTTCTTACTCTTCTTAGCCTCTGGTAACCATTCTTCTACTCTCTATCTCCATGAGTTCAGTAGTTTTAAATTTTAACTCCTATAGGTAAGTGAGAACATGTGATATTTGTCTTTCTGTGCCTCTCTGGTTTATTTCACTTAGCATAATGAGCCCTGGTTCTATCCATGTTTGTACAAATGATAGGATCTCATTTTTTTTGTGGCTGAATAGTACTCCATTGTATATAAGTAGAACATTTTTCTTTGTCCACATATCTGTTGATGGACACTTAGGTTGCTTCCAAATTTTGGATATTGTGGACAGTATTGCAACAACTGTGAGAATGCAGATATCTCTTTGATATGTTGATGTTCTTTCTTTTGGATATAAACCCAGGAGTGAGAATGCTGGATCATATGGTAACTCTATTTCAAGTTTTTAAAGGAAGCCCTAAACGGTTTTCCATGGTGGTTGTACTAATTTACATTCCCACTAATAGTATATGAGGGTTCCCTTTACTCACATCCTCACTAGCATTTTTATTGCCTGTCTTTTGGATAGAAGACATTTTAACTGGTATAAGATGATATCTCATTGTAGTTTTGATTTGTATTTCTCTGACAATCAATAATGTTGAGTACCTTTTTATATGGCTGTTTGCCATTTGTATGTCTTCTTTTGAGAAATATCTATTCAAATCTTTTGCCCATTTTAAAAATGGAATATTACATTTTTTTCCTATAGGGTTGTTAAAGCTCCTTATATATTCTGGGTATTCATCTGTTGTCAGATGGATAGTTTGCAAATATTTTCTCCCATTCTGTTGATTGTCTTTTCAGTTTTTTGATTGTTTCCTTTGCTGTGCAGAAGCTTTTTAACTTGATGTGATTCAATTTGTCCATATTTTCTTTGGCTGCCTGTGCTTGTTGGGTGCTACTCAAGAAGTCTTTGCCAACTCCGAGGTCCTGGAGCATTTCCTCGAAGTTTTCCTGTAGTCGTTTAATATTTTGAGGTCTTAGATTTAAATCTTTATTGCATTTTTATTTGATTTTTACATATGGCAATAGGTAAGGGTTTACTTTCATTCTTCTGCATATGGATATCCACTTTACCCAGCACCATTTCCTAAAGAGAATGTCTTTTCCCCAGTGTATGTTCTTGGCTTCTTTGTCAAAAATGAGTTCACCATAGGTGTGTGGATTTAGTTTTTGATTCTCTATTCTGTTCCATTGGTCTATGTGTCTGTTTTTATGCCAGTACTATGCTGTTTTGATTACTATAACTCTGTAGTACAATTTGAAGTCAAGTAATGTGATTCCTCTGGTTTTGTTCTTTAAGATAGCTTGGGCTATTCAGGGACTTTCATGATTCCACATGAATTTTAGGATTGCTTTTCTTAATTGATGTGAGGAATGTCTTTGGTATTTTGATAGGGATTGCATTGAATCTGTAGATGACTTTGAGTAGTATGGATATTTTCAACAATATTGATTCTTCCAATGCATAAACATGGAATAGCTTTTCATTTTTTGGTCTCTTCTTTGATTTCTTTCATTAACATTTTATAATTTTCATTATACAGATCTTTTACCACTTTAGTTAATTTTTAGGTATTTAATTTTTTGTGGTTTTTGTAAATGGGGTTACTTTTTTATTTCTTTCTCAGAGTATTCACTGTTGGCATATGAAAATGTTATTGATTTTTGTGTATTGACTTTGTATCTTGCAACTTTTCTAATTGATGATTTCTAGTAGGTTTTTGCTACAGTTTTTTAGGATATTCCAAATATAAGGTCATATCATCTGCAAACAAGGATAATTTGACTTCTTCCTTTCCGATTTGGATGTTCTCTATTTCTTTCTCTTGTCTGATTGCACTAGCTAGGACTTCCCATACTATGTTGATTAACAGTGGTGAATGTGGGCATCCTTGTCATGTTCCAGATATTAAAAGAAAGGCTTTCAGATATTTTCCATTTAGTATGATACTAGCTGTGGGTTTGTCATATATGGTTTTTATTATGTTGAGGTATATTCGAGTGTTTTTACTATGAAAGGATGTTAAATATTATCAAATGTCTTTTCTGCATCAATTGAAACGTTCATATGGTTTTTGTCCTTCATTCTGTTGTTATAGTATATCACATTGATTGATTTGTGCATATTGAACCACCCTTGCATCCTAGGGATAAATCTCACTTGGTCATTTGTGATGAATGATCTTTTACATGTATTGTTGAATTCAGTTTGCAAGTATTTTGTTGAGGATTATTGCATAACTATTCATCAGAAATATTTGTCTGTAGTTTTATTTATTTTTTTGGTGTTCTTTGTCTCCTTTTGGTATTGGGGTAATACTAGTCTTATTGAATGACTTTGGATGTACTTCCTCCTCCTCTATCTTTTGAAAGAGTTTGAGTAGAATTGCTATTACTTCTTCTTTAAATGGTGGAATTCAGCAGTGAAGTTTGGTTCTGGGTTTTTTTTACTGGGAGAATTTTTATTATAGCTTCAATCTTGTTGCTTGTTATTAGTCTGTTCAGGTTTTGGATTTCTTCCTGGTTCAATCTTGGTGGTTATATTTCATTTCTTCTACATCTTCACATTTACTGGCATAAGGTTTCTCATAGTAATCAGTAATGATCCTGTGAATTTTTGTGGTATTAGTTGTAATGTCTCCTTTTTCATTCCTGATTTTACTTATTTAGATTTTTTCTCTTATTTTCTTAGTTAGCCTAGCTAAAGGTTTGTCAATTTTGTTTATGTTTTCAAAAGGCTTTTTTTTTTCATTGATCCTTTGTATTGTTTTCTTTATTTCAATTTCATTTATTTCTTCTCTGATTTTTATTATTTATTTTCTTTTACTACTTTTGGGTTTGCTCTGCTCTTGCTTTTCTAAGTCTTTAAGATGCATAATTAAGTTATTTAAAGTCTTTTTAAATGTAGGTACTTACAGCTATAAACTTCCCTCTTAGTACTGCTTTTGCTGTATCCCATAGGTTTTGTTATAATGTGTTTCCATTACAATTTGTTTCAAGAAATTTTTCAATTTCCTTCTTAATTTCTTCATTGACCCACTGGTCATTTAGAAGCATATTGTTTAACTTCTGTGTATTTGTATAGTTTCCAAGATTTCTCTTGTTCTTGATTTGTAGTTTTATTCCATTGCGGTCAGAGAAGATGGTTGATATTCTTTAAATGTTTTGAATGTTTAAAGGTGTCTTGCAATATAACATGTCATCTATCCTTGAGAATGATCCAATGTTCTGTAAATATCTATTAATTCTATTTGGTCTGTAGTACAGATGAAGTCCAATTTTTCTTTGTTTATTTTCTGTCTGGAAGATCTGTCCAATGCTGAAAGTAGGTTGTTGAAGTCTTCAGCTGTTGTTATACTTGGGCCTATTCCTCTCTAATAATATTTGCTTTATATATCTGATTGCTTCATTATTGGGTGTCCATATGTTTACAATTTTTGTATCATCTTGCTGAATTGGCCCGTTTATCATTATATAGTAACTTTTTTTTTGTCTTTTCTTAGAATTTTTGTCTTGAAGTCTATTTTGTCTAATATAAGTATAGCAACTCCTGGTCTTTTTTGGTTTCCATTGGCGTGGCATATCTTTTTACATTACTTTACTTTAAGTCTACATGTATCTTTTGTAAGTGAAGTGTGTTTCTTGTAGGCAACAGATAATTGGGTCTTGTTTTATCAACCCATTCAGCCACTCTGTATCTTTTGATGAAATAATTTAGTCCATTTACATTTAATGTTGTTATTGATAAGTAAGAACCTACTCTTGCCATTTTGTTATTTGTTTTCTGGTTGCGTTGTGACATTTCCTTCCTTCTTTTCTTTCTTCCTGTCTTCCTTTTAGTGAAGGTGATTTTATCCTTGTGACATGGTTTAGTTTCTTGCTTTTTATTTTTGGCATGTCCATTGTATATTTTTAAATTTAAGATTATCATGAGGTTTGCAAATGCTATCTTATAACCTATTATTTTAAACTAATGACAACTTAACACCGTTTGGATAAACAAGCAAAAATAAAACTAATCAAGATTCTATGCTTTAACTTTGTTCCCATACTTTTTAACTTTTTGTTGTTCTATTTATATCTTATTTTACTCTGTTTTGATAAATTGTTGTAGTTACTGTTTTTGATTAGTTCATCATTTATTGTTTCTACTTAAGACCACAGTTATAGTGTTATAATAATCTAGGTTTTTCTGTGTGCTTACTATTACCAATGACTTTTGTACCTTCAAATGATTTGTCATTGCTCATTAAAGTTCTTTTCTTTATGGTTGAAGGGGTCCCTTTAGCATTTCTTGTAAGGTAAGTCTGGTGTTGGTTGTCTGGGAAGTCCCTCAACTTTTGTTTGCCTGGGAAAATCCATTCCTCCTTCATGTTTGAAGAATATTTTCCTGGGATACACTATTCTAGGGTCAACTTTTTTTTCCCTCTCAGTACTTTAAATATGTCGTACCACTTTTTCCTGGCCTGCAAGATTTCCACAGAAAAATTTGCTACCAGATATATTGGATGAGCTCCATTGTATATTTGTTTCTTTTCTCTTGCTGCTTTTAGAATCCTTTTTTATCTTGATGTTTGACTGTTTGATTATTAAATGTCTTAAGGTAGTCTTCTTTGTTAAATCTGCTTGGTGTTCTGTAACCTTCTTGTACTTGGATATTGATATCTTTCTGTAGGTTTGAGAAGTTCTCTGTCATTTCTTTGAATAAATTTTCTATGCCTGTCTCTTTCTCTACCTCTTCTTTAAGGCCCATAGCTCTTAGATTTGCCCTTTTGTGGCTATTTTCTAAATCTTGTAGACATGCCTAACTCTTTTTTATTTTTAGTCTTCTCTGTGTATTTTCAAGTAGGCTGTCTTCAAACTCACTGATTTTTTCTTCTGCCTAATCAATACTGGTATTAAGAGATGCTGTGGCATTCTTCATTATGCCAACTGCATTTACAAACATGTTTAAAATGTATTTTTAAAATTTATTCATTATTTTTTGATACATGTTCTGCTTATGTACCAATTGCATTTTTCAGCTCCAGAATTTCTCTTTGTTTTTTGAAACTTATTTAAATCTCTTCATTAAATTTAGCCAATAGAATTCTGATTCCCTTCTCTGTGTAATCTTGAATTTCTTTGAGTTCAAAGAAACAAATAACTATGTTGAATTCTCTGTCTGAAAGGTCACATATCTCTGTTTCTTCAGGACTGGTCCCTGGTGCCTTATTTAAAGTTCATTTGATGAGGTCGTGTTTTCCTGGGTGGTCTTGATGCTTGTTGGTGTTCTCTGTGTCGGGTATTGAAGAGTTAGGTATGTATTGTAGTCTTCTCAATCTGGACTTGTTTGTACCTGTCCTTCTTGGGAAGGCTTTCCAAATTTTCCAGTGGACTTGGGTGCTGTGATCTAAGTTGTATCTCTTTTAGTAGGCACCCCAACCCTTGTCTGTACCTGTCCTTCTTGGGAAGGCTTTCCAGATTTTCCAGTGAACTTGGGAGTAGTGATCTAAGCTGTTTCTCTTTTAGTAGGCATCCCAACCTCAGAAACACTGTGGTTCTTGCAGACTCATGGATGTACCACCTTGATGGTCTTAAACACAATCTGGAAGAATTCTCTGTATTACTAGGCAGAGACTCTTGTTATCCTTCCTTACTTCCTCCCAGATAAGTGGAGTCTCTCTCTCTCTCTTTTATGAGCCAGTAGGTCTTGGGTGTTTAGTGACACAAGCACCCCTGTGGCTACCACCACTAGGATGGTGCTGGATGTCAGTACAGATTTAGATCTCACCCCTGTTGTACCCACTCCCTGGCTACTGTCTGTGTTTGTTCAAGGCCCTGGGGCTTTACAGTCAGCAGGCAGTAAAGTTGATTTTCGGTGTGCTTTGCTCTTGCTTTTCTAATTCTTAAGATGCATAACTAAGTGATTAATGAAAGGCCTGTGTCCTTTCATTTAATGTGGTGAATTCTCCCAGAAGCCAGACAGTTCCAGAGGTACCATCCAGGACCAAGGAATGAGAGTCAAAACCTTAGACGCCTACCTGTTATTTTATTTTACTGAAGCTGAGCTGGCACTCAAAGCACAAGTCACTTTTCTTCCTACTTTTCTCTCTCTTTCCAAAAGCAGAGGACTTTCACCTGTGGTCACCACCACCACAGACCCATGAACAGTACTGCCAGACTATTGCTGATGTTCCCTTAAGGCCCTGTGCTCTTCAGTCAGCTTGTGGTGAATGCTGCCTGGCTTGGGACTCACCCATAAAGGCAGTGGACCCTGGTCCAGGGCAGGTCCAGAAATGCCACTCAAGAGCCAAGTCCTGGTATTGAGGAACCAAGAGCCTACGTGGTGCTCTTCTTCCCTGTAACCAGCTGATACCTGAAGCCAGCAAATCTCAGTATCTCAATTAAGGCCTTTGACATGGTACCTGGGTGCCACTGCTTCTGATTATTCAGGGACTAAGGGGTCTTCAGTTAGTAGGTGATGAATCCTTCCAGGACTAGGTCCTTCTGTTGAAGACAGTGGGTTCCTTTATGGCCAAGGATGTGTCTAGAACTGTCATCTGGGAGCTAAGGCTTGGAAAGGAGGCCTCATGACTCTGACTGGTATGTCCTGTGGCTGAGCTCATATCCAAGATGCAAGACAAAGTCCTCCCTACTCTTCTCTCTCTTCTCTTCAAGTAGAGGGAAGGGCTGTCTTTGAGAGCCATGAGCTGTGCTGCCTGGGTTTAGGGGAGGGGTAATGCCAACACTTCCTTTTCTGTCTCAGCTAGTGTTTCAGTAAGGTGTGTGCCCTCCTAGTCCACTGACTCTCAGCCCAGTTCAGCACCAGGAGTCACCTAGGAGTTACAGTCCTTGAGGCCTAGACTGCCTTTCAATTTTATGTAGAGTCCCAGAGTACTTTATCCCATGATGGTGAGGCTTGCAGGAACTCAAGTATAGACCACTGAGATAGATGATTCACCTCTGGCTGGGGCTGGCTTAACTGCTCCCGCTGTAGGCGGGTGTCAACTGATTTTGGTTTTGTTTTGTTTTCTACTGTAATAGGTCAGTACTGAGTTCAACACCTCACAATTTCTGTGCTCATTCTCTCTCCCCAGAACACTGAAATGCTTTTTGCACCATGCTGCTGCTGCTGCCAGGGGATGGGAGAGGAGTGGCACTGGTAATTTAAGATTGTTTTTCCTACCTCTTCCATGCCTTTTATTATGTTTGATAGTTGTTAAATTGGTGTCCTTGTTGGGGGAACAATCAGTGGAGCCTTCTATTGTGCCATTTTGCTCTGTCCCTCCCCAAGTGTATCTAAACTCTCACAGAACCAAACTAGTGTCTCTTCTTCCAATAAAGCGTCTCTAATGTGATTCGATGTGTGATGAAACCTTTATAATAATAACTAAAAACACCTAGATATTCTTTGATGCTGATATATTGCCTGTGTGTTCTCACTATCATATTTTTTTTTTGCTATGTCAATTCTTCCTCCCTGAATTCCTTTGGCACCTTTTCTTCACCATTTGTAAAAATCCTATCTATGCTTAAAGCTTCTGTGCACATCTTGTCCTTTTTGGATGATATACCAGATTTCCCACCGCCATTCCTGCTGAGATTAGTCTCCTTTTTCTCTACTATCCTGTGGTCCTTTTTGTCCCTTTCTTAGTTCTTTCACACTCTTTCTACTGTTTGAATTACCTGACCATATGTCTGCTCTTGATAAATTCCTAGGATGCAGAAACTGTCTATTAGGATCAAGGTTGGAAGAGTTGTATTGAAGTAGCTAAGTTGTCTGGGATATAAACCTGGGGTTCGTTGTCATGTGCCAGGAAAATTTAGGACATGGACACACACAAGGGGTTTAGAAGCAGAGGTTTAATAGGTAGAAGAGAAGAGAAAGAGAAACAGCTTCCTCAAAAGAGGAAGCAGTCTCCGAACAGAAAAGACTGGCTGGTGGTGAATGCACCAAGTTTTATAGTCCAGTTTGAGTGTTTGATTTACACAGGGCTCATAGATTGGTTCCATTAGGTATGATGTTTACATAGCATGTGAAAAAGACTGGTCTCCCTACCCTAATATTATCAGGCAAATGGCTTTCCAGTTGATTAGTGCCATCTTGTCTGCTCCTTCTAATACACATGGCTGGCAGAGAAGGGAAGATGGAGCCACCATTTTGAAAATGTCTAGTCCTTAGTTCCTGCTGGCATTCACCCATGCAAGCTCCCAGCTTGCAGATTGCTCTTTGTTAGAAAATGATTTGGGGCTGCTTCTCGTTAAAAAGAAAAGCTTTATGGAGGATTCCCATGCCCTTGCTATCTGCCTAAGTAATTCCTTCTTAACTCCTGTATCAGTATCTATAAAAAGTGCTTGCTTCATGGGGTTATTGTGAGGATTAAATGAGCTCAACTCACTGTATAAACTCAATGCAAGGGTCTTATTTTCATTAAAAACAAAACAAAACAGAAACTGAATCTCACAGTGAACTGGCTGTTTTACTAATTCCGCTCAGGTCTTTAACTTGAAATTTCCCCAGGGATTCTTCTGCTTCCATTTCCCCTGTTCAAATTTTAGTGCCTTTTAATTAGATTAACCTGAATGTCTCCAATCTTCTCTGGGCAGGTTTTGCTATCACTTCATTTCCTCCTCAAGCCAAGACTCCTACACTAGAAGTATATCAGTCAGGATAGGCCAAATTATGCCATAGTAACAACCTCCAAATTGCAATGACTTAAGACAGTAGAGATATATGATTTACTCATACTGTATGTCTACTAGAAATTAGCTTCATGCTGTTTTCACTACACAACCCATGCTGACAAAATAGTCACCACTGGGAATGTTGGAGGAAAACATGCATAGAGAACGCCGCATCGGGTCTTCTACCAGTATTCGAGTGCTATAGCCCGGAAAAGACGCATGTTACTTCTGCTCACATTTATTGGCCAGAACCATATATGTGGTTTGTTATGAGTTGAATTGTGTTTACCTGAATGATAGGTGGCTATTCTAACCCCCAGTACCTATACATTTGATCTTATATGGAGGTAGGGTCTTTGCAGGTGTAATCAAGTTAAGATGAGGTCATTCTCGTGTAGAGTAGGCCCTACTCCAATATGAATGGGGCTCTTATAAGAAGAGGAGAAAACCCAAGCACAGACACATGAGGAAAGAATGCCATATGATGATAGAGGAACAGATTGCGGAGCTGCAGCTGCAAGCCAAGGATTCCTTGCATTCCAGTACCAGTCACAGGCATTCCAATGCCATTCAAATACCAGAAGCTAGGAAGAGGCAAGAAAGCATTCTCCCCTAAATGTTCCAGAGGGAACACAGCCTGCAGGCACCTTACTTATATATAGCCCCCAGAACTGGGAGACCAAACATGTCTGTTGTTTTAAGACACCCAGTTTGTGGTACTATGTTACAGCAGCCCTAGGAAACTAATACATGGTCTTAGCCAACCACAAAGAGGTCAGCAAATTTAGTCCTCAATATGCCTGTTTGGGGGCCAAGGCCCTCTAAAAGCTCACTGAACAATCACTGACATGAGGCAGATTGATTAATAGGAGAAAACGCATACAAATTTATTTAACATCAATACATGGGAGCCTTTACAATGAAGACCCAAACTCCCAAGAAGATACAGAAACTTACATGCCATCTTGAAGTTATAGAAAGATTGTGGCCTCAGAGCATGGGCAATAACAGGTTTTAGTGGCAGGAAGGGTTTTGGGAGAGAGAAAGAGGCTTGGCTAGCAAAGGGGGTCTTGTTATGTAGATGAACCTTATAGGTAGCAGCTCTCAGAGAGAATAGATGGTAAATCTTCGTTTTCAGAACTTTAAAGGTGCCAGACTCTCAGTTAGTATTTCTCAGATCAGGAGAAAGCCTGGAAAAGAAAGGCCTGGCTGTATTGATGATGATTCTCTACAGATGTAAATTGCCCCCACAAAAGACAGCTTTGTGGGGCCACTGCAGTCTGCTGGCTCTGTGGCAACTATTTCAAAATATGCCAAATAAATATATTCTGAGATAAAATGTTTGGACTTTCTTCACCTGAATAAAAGAGGAGGACTGGATATCAGTTATTAGCACTAATGTTTACAAAAAGAAGGATCATGAAGTAAGGTAAGATTTACTGAAGATTTTTTTGGTTTCATCACGACATGCGGCAAAATCTTGTCAAAATATCTACCTGAGAATTCTTTTTTTCCCAGTTTTTTTCCTTAGTGACTGTGCTTTTCCTTTCCTTTATAACCAGTAAATAAAACCATCACTTTTATTTTTATTTTTTTTGCAAGTCATCTCTCACCCCATTCAGCGAAGTAAAAAACCCAGTGATGAGCCAAATATCAATAATGTGTTCCTCCAATTGAAGGAATTCTCCTATTGAAGGAATTCTCCTATTGCAGGATCTCTTGCCAGTCTGGGGCATGAGTCAGGGGTTGCTTCTGTGGTTCCTAAGTCAACACTGGACTAAGTTTTAATCTCCAATTATGTTTGTAGCACATTTCTACCTTCTGTTGAATTTTAGGTCTTCAGATCGCATCATTTACACTCATGAATTAAGGCTGCATTGCAGAAGCAACTTCCCAGCCTGTATTTTCATTGCCTTGCACGTTACAGGCACATGATACCAGTTTGACTTCATTATTGAATCATTTATATCTCACATTTTTGGTATAGTGCCTTGCCCAAAAGTGTAATCATTGTCTAATAAGTTTTTGCTATAGGCAAACCCATTCAAGTAATAAATATGCATGAAATCATGCTGTATAGTAAAGCCTACTTCATTATCAGTACTTACAAGAGTCTTCTTTGTTTTCTGCTTGGTATGTTAAGATCATAAGAAAGCCCTGGCTATTCTGATTTCCTGCAACAAGATGACCTAGTGTCTGGAGCAAACATCAAAGAGTGGTTGCTGATGTGATTTGAAGTTAGGGCTCATGTTGGCTAGGTTGGTGGGGGGCATCTGTGACCAAGTGGCAGGGAGTACAAGATAGATTATTTGACATATCTCTTCTCTAGTCTCTTCAACATATACAATGTTATTAGTACATCTTTAGTTGAAGGGACAGGCCAGAAGCACAGAATACTTTAATTTCTCCAGGTAGCATGATACATAAATATTTCGTATGTACTAAGCAATCACAAGCCATTTCTTCTTTTCAGCAAGTCAAGTTGCATATATTAGTTAATGTTTGGCTTGGATTCATATTTATTAGATTACTGTTTACATTAAATTATATTAAAATATTAATTTAAGCATACGTTGAGCAAATCCAGTTGCCAACTGTGGAATATTTGCAATGTGTTTGTTGAGTAATCAGACACTTATAAATTATTACAAGCCATTTCTTTATATATAGCCAGACAGGACAAAGATACCCTTTGAGGAAAACAAGTTATACTTTCTGAAGGTGATTTTGGTTTCTTGGTGCATATCAGAAGTACTAGAAGATGTAATTACCAATATAAGCATTGCTTTTTAAAAAATAAACATTAATAATTGATAATGTTTTGGCTCTGTGTCCCCACCCAAATCTCATCTTGAATTGTACTCCCATAATTCCCATGTGTTGTGGGAGGGGCCCAGTGGGAGGTAATTGAATCATGGGGGCAGTTTCCCCCATGTTCTTGTGGTAGTGAATAAGTCTCACAAGATATATAAGGGGTTTCTGCTTTCACTTCTCTCTCTTGCTGCTGCCATGTAAGAAGTGCTTTTCACCTTCCACTATGATTTTGAGGCCTCCCTTGCCACATGGAGCTATAAGTCCATTAAATCTCTTTTTCTTTCCAGTCTCGGGTATGTCTTTATCAGCAGTGTGAAAATGAACTAACACAATAATCTAACCCAAATACTGGTTAATCTATCTGAATGTTCATATACATATGTGATGAACTATATGTATGTAGCATATATACACACATACGATATATCCCTATATATGTATATAAATGGTACACATATGGGATTTACATATATAGAATATATATATAGTATATACATGAGTGAACATATATATGAGTTCTATGTCTGCCATTTATGCATCGAGTATTTATATGTGCTAGGCTTTTCTCTAAGTGGCTCACATTATTTTCGTATTGAATGCTTATAACATCCCCTCAAGGTGTGTATTGACAGTCTTGCTTTGTAGATGAGGTTACTGAAGTTTAGAAAAGTTAAGTAATTTGGTGAAATATAATTAGTGGTAAATGAGTAGCAATGAAGCTTGACTTTGAACCACAGTCTGTCTAACTTTACAGCCCTTACTTCTAAGCACTGTATTATAAAGCCTCCAGTGTAAAGCAAACTCTACCTTTATTCTCTGGAATTTGTAAAACTTTCCCAGGCATGACCCTTAGCAATTTTGTCTAATATTGCCATGTTACAAAGGAAAAAATCCAAAGCCTAGGGAATTAGGAATATTCCACTTGGAATAACTGAAAAGTTCATATTATAAATGCAATTCCAAACCTAACCAGGATAGGATCTATGTCTTTTTCGTCTTTTATGACCCAAAAACTAGCATAAAACTTAGTATACAAATAGCAGTGTTTGTTACATGAATGAATTATTGAGTGAATGGATAAATGTAGCTAGTTCATACTTATAAATCTTTGGTGATTTCCCCGTCATTTTTGGGACAAACTCCTGACCCCTTATACAAGTCTTATATGTAGACTTCCATGACTGATCGGTCCTGCTGAACTCTCCAACTGATTGTCCATATACGTGAAATAGGTACTTAATGCTCCAGCAGAGGTGAGTTGACAGATAAGTTTCAGAACATGTAGTGTTTGCCCCCGTCTTTCTGGCTTTGTACATGCTATTACTGACTGTCTTGAGCTTCCCTTCCTCTGCAGGTTGAGCTGATAAAGTCTTTGACTCCTAGAAATGTTCCCAGGCCTAGAGGCATTCCTCCTTCCTCAGTGTTTCTGTAGTAGCCTTTACTATTGTAAACTCAGGTTCTGCTGTTCAATGCTTGAAAGTTAGATTCAAGAGACAAGAGTTGGTGGAAGGAAAAACAGGTTTATTTGAAGATATCCAGCTGACAACCTGAGGAGATGGTGAACTAATGTCTAATGTCTCAAAGACCACTGCAAATTTTCAGGGTAGCCAAAGTGATTTTAAGGGAGAAGGTGGCATGGAAACTATGTGCAAGAGTGGTGCAGGGTGCAGGTCTGCATGTCTGATTCTGATGGCTTTCTTGGGTAATGGACCATCTGGAGGTCTGGCTGGCACCATCTTGACTGTTCTCAGGTTATAAGTTAACTACTGCCCAACAATTTTTCTGGGAAGGAAAGATTCTGTGATCTCAACTTCATGCCTAGGTCATTTCAAGATTAGCCCCTGGAATTCTCAAATAAGCATATGATTAGATATTGAAGAAAGCAAAGGGAGAGGCTATTTATCTTTGAAGCAGGTTGGCTATTCTGGTTACACTATCTCATTTGACAGAGAGCTCCTAGAGAGCAGTGTCCATGACTTCGCAACAAAAACAATGAATATAAATCCTGTTTACCAAGTGCCTACTAGTGTCAAACTCTCTACAGACATGATCTCATTTTATTCTCTCAAAATAATGAAATGAATGTGACTACCTTTTAACATTTTGTGCACCTGAACACCATAGTGCTTTATATATCCAATACACAGATTCAAAGCTAAATGTGCTTTTAATTAATTCATATTTAACATTATACTATTACATTCTCACTCATTCCATTGAAAATATATTTTTGAGAAATGTCAGTATCATGGTAGTTGAATAAAAAGTGAAACCTTTCCCTATAAAATGTTTACTGAGCACCTAGTAAGCACACAGCACTATGTTCGGTTAGATCCTAGTATTCTTGCAAAGGCTAGATTGAAGAAAGCAGTGAATAAACAATGTGTTTTGGGAGAAAAGCTTATTTTAGGGTATCAAGAGAAAAAATGTTTCATGTAAGGCTAAAAAGCAAAGCTGAAAGGAAAATGAAGGAAAGGGTGTAAGCGTGTAGGTTTTTTTGAGCACCTATTAGGCACTTGCCATTTTTCACACTTCAGAACATTTAATTGTCATAAAGATGCTATGAAGTTGGCTATTATGGAATGAATCTTGTCATCTCAAACATTATGTTGAATCCCTAACCTCCCAGTACTGTAGAATGTGACTTCATTTGGAAATAGGGTCTCTGTAGAAACCATCAAGTTAAAATGATGCATTAAGGTGGTCTTTAATCCAATGTGATTGTGTCCTTATAAAAAGGGGAAGTCTGGAGACAGACATGCACAGACGGAGGGCAGTATGAAGACACAAGACTAACACCACCTATAAGCCAAAGGATGCCTGAGGCTACTAGAAGCTAGGAGAAGGCCTGGAGGAGATTATTCCCCACTGTGCTTACAAAGAACCAATCCTTGGCTGGGCATGGTGGCTCATGCCTGTAATTCCAGTGCACTGGAAGGCAGAGGTGGAAGGATCACTTGAGGCTAGGAGTTAATGACCAGCCTGGGCAACACAGTGAGGCCACACCTCCAGAAAGAATACAAACAATTAGCTGGGCAGGATGGCATGTGTCTATAATCTCAGCTACTCAAGAGACTGAGGAAGGAGGATTGCTTGAGCCCAGAAGTTGGAGGCTGCAGTGAGCTATGATCATGCCACTGTATTCCAGCTCAGGTGACAGAATAAGACACTGTCTAATACCTTGATCTTGAACTTCTAGCCTCTAGAACTGTGAGAGAATAAATTTTTGTTATTTAAGCCACTCAGTTTGCGGTTCTCAGTTAAAGAGACCCTAGGAAGCTAATAAATTGGCATTTTAATCTCTGTTTTTTAGATGCCGAAACTGAGGCTCAGTCAAAGTAATATAACACATATATGACAAAGCCTGGGTTGGAATAGAGACTTTGAGAGCCCCTGGATGCAGGCTCTTCGATGAAAAAGACGCTGAGAAAGTAGGACAAGCAGAAACATTGAAGAGTTGGGTAGATGAAGAGGCAAGGGATGTCTCCTGAAAGAACTAGTGCCCTAAGGAGTGGATAGCTTTAATGATTTTTGTTTCTCTCAACATGGCTGATTAAACTCAACCTGATCCTGAGTATTGTCTTTCGCTTTGAGAATTTTCCCCTTCCTGGGTCAGAAATTGACCCTTTTCCATGTTTCCGGGGATTCTCTGTGTTAAAGAGAATATGAGCCATTTATTCAAATATGACTGATTTGCACAGGAAACCAGCCTGAAGGAAAACAGTGTAAACCTGAGAGCACCATCTCCAATTAATCACAACAATCAGTGACTATAGCTTAATCTTTCCAGGGTCCCCAGAGTAGGTCAGCATCGTAACTACTAATTTCTGGTCAATGGAAGTTGCAACTCAAAATGCTCCAGGTAAGACAAAGGAGTAGGACCTGTGTTCTCACTGCCACCAAATTATTCAGGCCCTTTAAAGATATCAGATAACTGAACCATTTATTCTAGACATTTTGTTGAAGATTCAGACACTCTAATTTTCCAGTTAAAGGAAGTCTAAGTTCAATTTTGTTTCAACATTATCGTTGGGCTAGATTCAGCCAGGATTTTGTTGACGTACCTGGAGGATTGTGGTGGCCATCACCCAGTTGCTCCTTCTGTGTTGACCTCTCTGTCTCTAGCAGGTGGTGTATAACCATGTACATAGCAGACTCTCAATAAATATTTGTTGAATAAATGAAAGATCCCAGGTTCAGACTCATATAGGCTGAGTTCAAATTTGAATTCCATGTGTTTTATTCTAAATGCTAAGGACTAGGTAAAGCAAGATAGGTAAGATTTGATTTCTCCTTCAGAGAGCTCACAATGAGGGGTAGGAAATGGAACAGGGAGGCAAAGAGACAGGTATGTAAACAAATCACCAGAGCCATACATAAACCCAGGAGACTTGTGGGCATTTTAGCAAGTCCTGTTTGTTGGTTCAAAGGAACTTAAGTCAGAGATAGCAATAAGAACCTCAACTGTACCTGACGAAGCTGTACTCAGAAAAGGAATTCCTATAATAGGCCAGTTACTTGGAAATAGGCACCAACACATTGCCAAGGGCAGGTGAGCAGGTGTTTTTCTGGGTCAGTTCATCCACTGCTGAGAAGACTGCCATCAGTAATCTGGCATCCTTGGGCTTCCTAATAACCACTGGTATGTTTTGCTCTAAGTCCTTAGCATGAACACTATGTTTTTTTGGTAATTCTGTTTCTGTAGGGTACTGTATAGGTGCCTAAGTGATCAGCAATTTTGTCCTCACAAGCTTTTGTTGCTTCCTTACTATAAGCAAAGGCTCTGTGCTGAGTACTAGAGGATCAGAGGTGGAAAACACAACGCCTGTCCTCCAGATTCATAGTGCAGAGTGAATAGACAAGTAGCAGACATGTAACTAGACATGTAACTAACTTGGTTGTAGACTCTGAAAGGGGCATACAGAGGAATAGTTTATGAGCAAAGATGTAATCACAGCTTATTTACAATAGTTGGAATGTGGAAACGATACCCAGTGAATGCCTATAAACCATAGAATACTCAGTTGATATAAACCTATGAAGTCCTTAAAAATAAGAAGTAATTTATGAATAATTTGGAAAATGCTCAGTTGTAATAATAGGCAAGAAAGAGACAGATATAGAATATTAAAATATAGGGACAGATATAGAATATAGAATATTATCACCATGCAAAAAAGCTAAGAATCAAAACAAAATATATATGTATACACACACACACACACACACACGTATATGTGTGCAAGATTAGAATGATTTACACAGAAAACATAGCCGAATATTTTCTGGTGTGAGACTTCGTGGTTGCTTTTACTTTTTTCTTCTTTTGAGTGTTTTCAAAATTATATAAAATCAGCATTTAAGCATTTTAAGATCAGACTAAAACATCAATCAGTGTTTGTTTTCAAATGTCCTGGTTACAATAAATTAACGAAGCATTCTAAGTGTGAGGTGTTAGTGAGGTTGTTTTTAAAATGGATTGAATAGATGATGTGAGTGTACTGATCCATGGTGATCTGAATTAGATGAAGACTCATTAGACACAGATGAACCCAAATCCGAAATGCAGGATTTGCTGAGAAATGCCATTGTGTCTCCCAAGAGCAATTGCTAAGCTTGCAACGTTAGGAAAAACAAATCTGCTAACGAGGGAAAAAGTGATAAAATCTGCTGTATCTATTAAATAAGGATTTGTCTTGTTCTTTCTCTCTTTTTTCTCCCCCCCCCTCCCTCTTTTCTCAGGATAAAGAGAAGGAATAAAATATTCAAGATTTTGATATGCATATAGGTAGTAACGTTTATCTGTATTTAACTTGAAACTGGACATTGTCTACATAACCTTTTCTATTGATTAGCACATTTATGTACTATCATAAAGGGCAGGTGAAGTGTCTCAGAATCCATGAGAAATGTGGTTTAAATTATATATTTTGTGCCTTGCTCATCTGTGAGTCTTGTTCTTTGGCATTCACATTATGGCTCTAAGAGTAATCTGAAAATACACTTTTCGGATAAATTCAGTGCTCTTTACCTGTCTGATTTCTTCTGAATTTCAGGCTATGTTGGTGGGATGGTGAGAAGGTCAGTGAGTCAAGATACTCTTGGGGAAGAAGAGTTCTACTGGGTTAAGAAGAAAGCTACAGGGAGTCAAGGTCAGGACTTGGAGCTCAGTTTTTCCGACTTTTGGCCAAATGGGTCCATGTTAAATTTTGTTTAATAGACTGTTAGTTTCTTGAGGTCAAGGATAACATTATTTATATTTACCTCCTTAGAATTTAGCATGATGCTTGACATGTAAAATATATTGAATGAGGCCAGGTGTGGTGGCTCACGTCTGTAATCCCAGTACTTTGGGAGGCTGAGGTGGGTGATCACCTGAGGTTGGGAGTTCAAGACTAGGCTGACCAACATGGAGAAACCCTGTCTCTACTAAAAATACAAAATTAGCCAGGCATGGTGGCGCATGCCTGTAATCCCAGCTACTCAGGAGGCTGAGGCAGGAGAATCGCTTGAACCCGGGAGGTAAAAGTTGCGGTGAGCTGAGATCACGCCATTGCATTCCAGCCTGGGCAACAAGCGTGAAATTCCATCTCAAAAACCAAAAAACAAAAAACAAAAAACGAAAAAAAAACAGCCGGGCACAGTGGCTCATGCCTGTAATCCCAGCAGTCTGGGAGGCCGAGGCGGGCGGATCACGAGGTCAGGAGATCGAGACCATCCTGGCTAACACATCTCTACTAAAAAATACAAGAAATTAGCCGGGCGTAGTGACGGGCGCCCATAGTCCCAGCTACTTGGGAGACTGAGGCAGGAGAATGGCGTGAACCTGGGAGGTGGAGCTTGCAGTGAGCGGAGATCGCACCACTGCACTCCAGCCTGGGCGACAAAGTGAGACTCTGTCTCAAACAAACAAACAAACAAACAAACAAACAAACAAACAAACAAACAAAACTGAATGAATAAATGAATGATAAATGAATATACTTTTAGCATTTTACAAATGCCCAGTACCAAGTGAATGCTGACACTTTCTCAGGTCTTTATTGGGTTGAATTCTATATTGCCTAAAATACATGAGAATTGAACAAGTGACTTTCCTAATATTTCTATAAGATCAATATTAAACTTGTTATTCATGTATATATTTGTGTATTATGACAGGGACTGAATATTAGCTCTGTATCAGGTTTTATGTTGTAGATCAGTGAGCTAATTCTTTCTATTAATATTCTATTAATATTCCTAACAATTTCTGAACATATGGAAGAAGTTTCAGTTTTTAAATTATAAATTTAATTTCCTTAATAGTTATAGGGCCATTCAACTAATCTATTTAATATTGAGTGATTCATGGTATTTTGTGGTTTTTAACTAACTGGTCCACTTCATCCAAGCTTTTAAACTTAAATGTGAAGAAGTGTTCTTAGTACTCTTTTATTCTTTTGAAGCCTGCAAAGCTCATTGTAATATTTCTGTTTTATTCTGGATATTGGTAATTTGTATCTTTTTTTTTTTTTTGGTCAATTTTGCCAACTTTTTGTCACTTTATATATCTTTTTTTAAAAAACAGCTCTTTGTTTCATTAATTTCCCTATTGGTTTTATGCCTTCAATATAATTGGTTTCTGTTTTTACTTTGTTATTTCTTTCCTTCTTGCTTTGCATTTATGTTGTTCTTCTTTTCCTAAGTTATTGAGTTGGGAGCTTAGCCATTAATTTAAGACTTCTATTCTTTCTATTTCTTAAATTTTAAATTTTAAATCTTGTGGGTACAAAGTGGATGTATATATTTATGTGTTACATGAGATATTTTAATACAGGCACACAATGCATGATAATCACATCAGGGTAAATGGGGTATCCATCCCCTCAAGCATTTATCCTTTGTGTTTTAACAATTCAGTTATGCTCTTTCACTTACTAAAATTTTTTTCAATAGTTTTCGGTCTTTTAATTATTTTAAATGGAGGATTTTTTTTTTCTGTAGTCACCCTGTTATGCTAGCAAATATTAGGTCTTGTTCATTCTTTCTAACTATATTTTTGTACTTCTTAACCATCCTGACTTTACCCCTTCTCTCCCACAACTACCCTTCCCAGCCTCTGGTAACCATTCCTCTACTCTCTTGTCTCCATGAGCACAATTGTTTTGATTTTTAGCTCCCACAGATAAGTGAGAACCTGTGATATTTGTCTTTCTGTGCCTGGCTTATTTTGTTTAACATAATAACCTCCACTTCCATCCATATTGTTGCAAATGACAAGATCTCATTCTTTTTTTTAGTAGCTGAATAGTATTCCATTGTGTATGTGCACCACATTTTTTTTTTTTTTTTTTTTTGAG
Source organism: Chlorocebus sabaeus (assembly GCF_047675955.1). Classification (NCBI taxonomy): domain Eukaryota; kingdom Metazoa; phylum Chordata; class Mammalia; order Primates; family Cercopithecidae; genus Chlorocebus; species Chlorocebus sabaeus. Next base: position 133,295,242 of record NC_132911.1, on the reverse strand, counting down.
GCGGAGTCTTCACTCGGTCGCCCAGGCTGGAGTGCAGTGGCGCGATCTCGGCTCACTGCAAGCTCCGCCTCCCGGGTTCGCGCCATTCTCCTGCCTCAGCCTCCCGAGTAGCTGGGACTACAGGCGCCCACCACCGCGCCCAGCTAATTTTTTTGTGTTTTAGTAGAGACGGGGTTTCACAGTGTTAGCCAGGATGGTCTCGATCTCCTGACCTCATGATCCGCCCGCCTCGGCCTCCCAAAGTGCAGGGATTATAGGCGTGAGCCACGGCACCCGGCGCACCACATTTTCTTTATCCGTTTGTCTGCCGACAGACACTTAGGTTGCTTCCAAATCTTGGCTACTGTAAATAGTGATGCAATAAAGATGAGAGTGTAGATCTCTCTTTGATATACTGACTTTCTTTATTTTGGGTATATACCTAGGAGTGGGATTGCTGTATCTTATGGTAGCTCTATTTTTAGTTTTTTCAGGACCTTCCAAATTGTTCTCCATAGTGTTTGTGGTAATTCACATTCCCACCCACAGTGTACGAGGGTTCCCTTTTCTCTACATCCTTGCCAGCATGTTATTGCCTGTCTTTAATATAAAAGCCAATTTAACTGGGGTAAGATGATATCTCATTGTAGTTTTGATTTGTATTTCTCTAATGATCAATGATTTTGTGGACCTTTTCATATATCTATTTGCCATTTGTATGTCTTCTTTTCAGAAATGTCTATACAGATCTTTGGTCCATTTTAAAAATCAGATTATTAGTTTTTTTCCTATACAGTTGTTTGAACTCCTTGTATATTCTGGTTATTAATCCCTTGTCAGATGAGTAGTTTGTCAGTATTTTCTCCTATTCTGTGTGTTGTCTTTCTGCTTTTTTATTGTTTTCTTTGCTGTGCAGAGGCTTTTTAACTTGATGTAATCCCATTTGCCCATCTTTCCTTTATTGCCTGTATCTGTGGGGTATTACTCAAAAAGTCTTTGCCAATTCCAGTGTCCTGGAGAGTTTCCCCAATGTGTTCTTTTAGCATTTTCATAGTTTGAGGTCTTAGATTGAAGTTTTTTATCCATTTTGATTTGATTTTTGTATATGGTGAAAGATAGGGTTTTAGTTTCTTTCTTCTGCATATGGATATCTGGTTTTCCCAGCACCATTTATTGAAGAGATTATCTTTTCCCTAGTGTATGCTCTTGGAAACTTTGTTTAAAAATGAGTACTCTGTAGATGTACGGATTTATTTCTGGGTTATCTATTCTGTTCCACTGGTCTATTTGTCTGTTTTTATGCCAGTACTATTCTGTTTTGTTTACTATAGCTCTGTAGTATAATTTGAAGTCAGGTAATGTGATTCCTCTAGTTTTGTTCTTTTTGCTTAGAAAAGCTTTGGTTATTCTGCATCTTTTGTGTTTCCATATAAATCTTAGAACTGTTGTTTCTATTTCTGTGAAGAATATCCTTGGTATTTCAATAGAAATTGCATTGTCTTTAGATTGCTTTGGGTAGTATAGACATTTTAACAATATTGATTATTCCAATCCATGAACATAAAATATCTTTCAAATTTTTGTGCCCTCTTCAATTTCTTACATATATGTTTTATAATCTCTGTTAGAGAGATCTTTCATTTCCTTGGTTAAGTTAATCCCTAGGTATTTAATTTTATTTGTAGCTCTTGTAAATGGGATTACCTTCTTGATTTTCTTTTTTTTCAGATTGCTGTTGGCATATAAAAATGCTACCAATTTTTGTACATAGATTTTGTGACCTGAAATTTTATTGGATTTGTTTATCAGTTCTAATAGTATTTTGGTGGCATCTTTAGATTTTTTTCAAACATAAGAGCATATCATCTGCAAAGGATAATTTGACTTACTTCTTTTCAGTTTGAATGTCCTTTATTTCTTCTTCTTGTCTTTTTGTTCCAACTAGGACTTTTAGTATTGTTTTAAATTACAGTGGTGATAATAGACATCCTTGTCATATTCCATATTTCAGGGGAAAGTCTTTCAGTTTTTCCCCATTCAGTATAATATCAGCTGTGGGTCTGATATATATGACTTTTCTTTTTAAATGTATGCACTTAATGCTATATATGTTTTTTTCTCAGCATTGCTTTATCTGTCTACAACAAGTTTTGATATGTAGTATTTTAATTTTTTTTCAGGTTAATGAACTTTTAAATTTTCCCTTAGATTTCCTATTTTGACTCATGGCTTATTTAGAAGTATATTGTTTATCTGTATGTCTATCTATCTGTCCATCCATTATCTATCTATCATCTATCTATCTTTTTCTATAATTTATCACAGTCTGTTGATACCATCACTTTACCAGTTTCAGTAATGTGTACCCATTTTGTTCCTTGGGTATTTTCCAGTTACTTTCTGTTATTGATTTCTGTTGTATTCCATTGTGGCTGGAGAATACATTCTGTGTGATCTCAATTCTTCTTAATTTGTTTTATGGCCCAGGATGTGGTCTATTTTGGTATGTGTTATATGGAAACTGAAAAATAATGCGTATTATGCTTCAGTTGGGTGGAATGTTCTATAAAGGTCAATTAGATTCTGTCATTTGATTGTGTTTTTGAATCTACTATACTTTGATAATTTTCTGTTGGATTCTATCAGTTGTTGAGAGAGAGGTGTTAAATTATTCAACTATATTTTTACAATTCTTTCTTTTCAATTTTTTTAGCTTTGGCTTCACATAATTTGTGGTACTGTTGTCCATATACTTTAGGATTGCTATGTCTTCTTGCTGAATTGACCATTTCATTCTGTGTCTACGATAATTTGCTTTGCTCTAAAGTTTACTTTATCTACTTTATCCAATATTGATATAGTCCCTTAAGTCTTTTTTTTTTGCTTAGTTTGTAGATTTTTATTCTTTTAATAATTATATCTGAAGTGAGTTTCTTGTAAACAGCATATAAATGAGTTATGTTTTTAACCCACTCTGCCAATCTCTTTGAATGGATGTATTTAATGTAATTTACATTTATTTATTTATTTAGAGACAAAGTTTCACTCTTGTTGCCCAGGTTGGAGTGCAACAGCCTGAACTTGAGTCACTGCAATCTCACCTTCCCAGGTTCAAGTGATTCTCTTGCCTCAGCCTCCCGAGTAGCTGGGATTACAGGTGCCTGCCACCATGCCTGGCTAATTTTGTATTTTTAGTAGAGATGAGGTTTCACCATGTTAGCCAGGCTGGTCTCAAACTCCTGATCTCAGGCTATATACCCACCTTGGCCTCCCAAAGTGGTGGGATTGCAGATGTGAGCCACCACAGCTGGCCTATAATTTACATTTTGTAATCATTTATATTGTAGTGCTTATTACTGGAATTTTTTTCTGTTTTTTACATCAGTTTTTCAAGTTTATCCTTGCGTCTTGCTTTTCTATAGTTACTTAAATACTTTTAATAATTCTATTTTGATGTATAGTATTTTTGAGTGTTTATATAGCTTTATTTTGTTGTTGTTGTTGTTGTTGTTGTTTTGAGACAGGGTCTTACCTTGTCACCCAGGCTGGAGTGCAGTGGCATGATCTCGGCTCACTGCAACCTCTGTCTCTTGGGTTCAAACGATTCTCCTGCCTCAGCCTCCTGAGTAGCTGGGATTACAGGCACCCACCACCACACCCTGCTAATTTTTCTATTTTTAGTACAGACGGGGTTTTATCATGTTGTCCAGGCTGGTCTGGAACTCCTGACCTTGTGATCTGCCCACCTCATCCTCCTAAAATGCTGGAATTACAGGTGTGAGCCATCACGCCTGGCCTATGTAGCTTTTTAAGTGGTTACTCTAGGTATATTATATTATAAACATTTCTTCCACACATATTGAGACCTATATCAGAGAGCTTTATAATTTTTGCTTCTACTATATAGCATAACTTTAGAGAACTCCAGAGTGAAGTGACAGTCCATTGTATTTACCCTTATTTTTGCCTACTGTGTTCTTTTTTCTTTCTTAAAAAAAGAAAATTTTTTTGAGATGGAGTCTCACTCTGTTGCCCAGGCTGGAGGGCAGTGGCATGATTTTGACTCACTATAACTTCTGCCTCCCAGGTTCAAGTGATCCTCCTTCCTCAGCCTCCATAGTAGCTGGGACTGCAGGCGTGCACCCCCACACCTGCTAATTTTTTTATTTTTAGTAGAGACGGGATCTCACCATGTTGGCTAGACTGGTCTCAAACTCCTGACCTCGGGATCCATCTACCTCAGCCTCCCAAAGTGCTGGGATTACAGGCGTGAGCCACTGTGCCCGGCCTCTTTCTTGATGTTTTAAGATTGATTGTTTAATCATTTTCCTTCTGTTTAGATAACTTTCTTTAGCTATTCTTTTATGACATGTCTGTTGCTGACAAATTCTCAGTTTTTCTGCATCAGAATGTCTTGAGTTCCCCTTCACTTTTGAAGTGTATTTTCCTTAAATATACGATGTGGTTTAACAATTGTTTTATTTCACTTGACAAATATTGTTACATTTCCTTCTGATTTCCATAGTTTCTGATAAGAAATATACTGTCATTCAAATTCTCCCCCATGGGTAAGATGTCATCCTTATCACCCTGATTTCATTATTTTTCTCTGTTTTATACTTTCAGAAGCTTTACTGTGATGGCTCTTGGCATGTATTTTTGTGTGTTTATTTTGTTTGCAATTCACTTAGCTTCTTGAATCTGTAGATTTATACATTTTAACAAATTTGGCATGAGGTCATTATTTCTCTGAACTTTTTCAGACACGCCCTCTTTTTCCTTTTCTTTCAGAACTCTAATGACGTGAATGTTAAATCTTTTGTTATAGCCATACAGGTCCTTCAGGTTCTGATCTTTTTAAAAAAATATACATTATATATTTTGTCTATTATGCAGATTAGGTAATTTCTTTTGTTTTGTGTTTAAGTTTACTGGTTTTTTCTTCTGTACACACTATTATTTCATCGATTCCATTTAATGTATTTTTTATTTCAGTTATTATATTTTTTATTTCTAGGATTTCCACTTGGTTCTTCTTTATATCTTCTATTTGTTTGCTTAATATTTATATTTTTCACTATTTAAGCATGTTTTTAACTTCTACTTGAACCATTTTTTTATGATGATCTGCTCTAAAAGCTTTGTCAGATAATTGAACCTCTCTGTAATCTTGGTGTTTGCATCTATTGACTATATTTTTCTTTTATTCAGCTTGAAATCTTCCTGGTTTTTGGTGTGATAAGTGATTTTTGTTTAAAATCTGGGCATATTTGGCAGTTATATTATGAGTCTTTAGTATTATTGAAAGCTTCTGTTTTAGCTGGTATTTTAGCTTGGACCGCTGCAACAAAGACACTGTAAAAATTTATTTCTCATAGTTCTGAAGGCTGGGAAGCCCTAGATAAAGGCTCTGGCACATTTGGTGTCTGGTGAAGGCCCATCTGCTGGCTCATAGATGGCCATCTTCTTGCTGGGTCCTTACTTGGCAGTTGAAGAAGAAAGCCCTTTCAGTACTTTTATAAGGACACTAATTCCATTCATGAGGAACCTACCCTCATGGTTTCATCTAGCCCTAATTACCTCTCAAAGACCCATCTCGTAATATCATTACATTAGAGATTAAGGTTTCAACATATGAATTTTTGGGGAGACATGAGCATTTATAACATCTGGATTCCTTTTATACTGCTCTAGCCACCTCGTAACTTCCGGGTAGAGATTTCCATGTGGCCACTATTGACAGTCAAGGAGGGGAAGTTTCTCATTACTGCTGGGCAGTGGTGAAAGTTCTGAATCTCTACCAAGCCTCCTCCATGCCTCCCTAAAATATTTTTATTATTTAAGGGTGATGATAAAATCTGGGGGGGATATACCCTAGATTCCATCATAGTTGTGGGCCAGAGATGATTTGATGAGGCAGGGGAAAGAGATGGCAAACAATGCATCCCGTTTCTTCAATGCATTGGTTAAAGTACTTTTACCTTAATCATGCTTGGCTAGGTGGCCTGAGAGCAAGCTGACAGAGACTAGTGGATGAAGAGGGAGAAATTGATAAGAGAAGACAAAGACATGATGGTGATTAATTAATGGACTAAATTCCTGTGTATATTTCCATAGGGTGGAGGCATGATTTATGTATTGCATGGCAGCATGCATAAGGCAAGGAAAAGGAATTACTATGATGAGGTTCAACTTCTAGACTCAAGGATTTAGGCTTCTCTGGAGGGGAACGACTATTTTATAGTTTTATTATCCTTTTATTTTCAGTAATATCAGTAAGTCAGGTTTTATAGGCTTACCTTACAGACAAACATCCCTTGGCTCAATGAATTTAAATGACTTGTCTAAAATCACCCAATTCATTAATAGCACCATGAAAGCAGGTAATACATTTTTTTAGTGGATGAATGAGTCGCCCCAAATTTCTGATATCTTGACTTCCAGAGGTCTGACAGATGTCATAGTTCCATCTAGAGAATGTGGAGGACTTCTTTTCTGCCAAAGTTGCAGAGCTTTTTCCACATTTCATAAACAACACTTAAAAGACTTTGACAAATACAATGGCCTAATGCAAAATTATTTTGTAGTGCTCTCTCCTCTTCTGTAGACATTTACACTTATAAGGTCTTCAACATTTAGAAATATGACAAACATTTTCTAAGTTAGTATTAATGTGAAACCAGTGAATTTCAGCAGAAACCAAATATCCAAATATAGACAATTGCAGAGGGTCAGACCAGGGTAAAATGCATCACCATCCCTGGACCCATTCCCAGGGGAAGCAGTTTCTCTGTAGTAAATTTTACAAGTTGAAAGGGCTGACATATTATGGTCTTGAAAGATCATATATTATATAATCTATTAGATGAATACGCTTCATTTCACCATTACCTGTACTTTTGTGGAACATTTGAAGTGAGCTGTTTCCATGAAGTCTTCCTGTTAGTGGCACACTCCGCTTCTGAAGACACAGTGGTTATAAGTATGGAGCCCAGGATAAAGGAAGCATGAGGTAGTGTTTTGACTTACTAATCTCCAGGGATCCTTACCTCAATTTCCACCTTGTCCATGTTCTCTCTTGGTCATTGTCATGGCCAAAGTCTCCTTAAATCTGGAACTCCACATCCCACTTCCCATCCTTTACTTTTAGTTTTATCTCCTCTCTCCCTTGCCCTCTACCTATCCTTTAAACCTTCAAGCTCTGAGATCTTCTATTGTTTTTTAGTTATCACCCTGCTATGTGCTTCACATTCCTTGCTATCCAGCTTAGCTCAATAGAGTTATTGTGACCCACCATTTCACTAATGTTTTCATAAATAGCCTTTCATTGCTCCCTTGTCTTTATTGTAAAGCCCTACCCTGTACCAATTTAATCTCTCAGTGTCTCATTTCAATATCTAGACAGCTGAATTCTGATAGGGAAATCATGTCATATGGTTTGGCTCTGCGTCACCATCCAAATCTAATCTCGTATTGTAATCCCCATGTGTCGAGGGAGGGACCTGTAATCCCTATGTGTGGAGTAAGGGAGGTGATTGGATCATGGAGACAGTTTCCCCCGTGCTGTTCTTGTGATACTGAGTGAGTTCTCATGAGATCTTATGGCTTTATATGTGTTTGGAAGTTTCTTCTTCATTCTTTTCTCTCCTGCCACATTGTGAAAAAGATGCCTGCTTCCCCTTCTGCCATGGTTGTAAGTTTCTGAGGCATCCCCAGCCATGTGGAACTGAGTCAGTTAAACCTTTTTCTTTTACCCAGTCTCAGGTACTCTTTATAGCAGTGTGAAAATGGATGAATATACTGAGCTACCATGGATATTTGGTATCATTTCACATTTGGGGTCTCATCGGGCCTTGGGGCTGTGGGCCAATTCTTCTGCATTTCTCCACGGTTAGTACCATCTTTCATTCCTTTAGCAGCTATTTAAAATTTTCACTTCTTTGTTCAAACCTCAGACTTACCACCACTGTTATTATTCTCAGCAGCTGATTGCACACTCAACTGAGAAAAAATAAAGGCCAAAGGTGAGATTTTCAGCAGTTTAATTTTCTGACAGTCATATATTCATCTCTTTGTGTATGTCTATATTCTCTTCTCATCTTTCCTATCTCAGTGCATGTGATGTAACTCCTTCAGATTCAAGTATTCCCATGAAAATATATACCTGATCTTAAGCCCTCCTACTTCCTTAGAAGTCTCATACTTTGTGTCAAATACCACTTTTTTTGGTTTGTATTTTATGACTCTCTTTTCCTTCCAAATAGCAAGGTGCACATATTAAAAAATTAGCAAGCCAACAGACAACCCCAAAATTTACCTTCTCAAGACTATTTATGTTCTTATTTTCCTTTCTTAGCCAATTTCTTGACAAATCAGTCCACACTTAAGGTCATCTTCTTTTTCTTTTTTAACTTTCTGTCTGTGGATTTACCAACTATAATTTGACTTCTATTTCTACCGTATCACTGAACCACTCTTTATAAGAACATGTGACATTAGTATTGATCCCCAAACATTTGGTTCTTTTTTGTCTTTAACTTTCTGTATCATGTGGAAATATATTTGCTTAATTAATTAATTAATTAAATTAATTAACTTATGAACAGGTAATAAATTCACGTAGTTAAATGCTCAAAAGTGCTACAAGGGAAGACAATGAAAAATTCTTTTTACCATCCTTGTCCTCATTTGTTTTTCATTCCTGGAGATATCCCAGTTCTATCAGTTTCATCGGTAGTTTTTATATGCATGAGCAAACACACATACTTATAAATATATGCACCTATGTGCATATACAGTTTCACATATATCTTCCTGGCTTCTTAAAAACAGAAGTAAACATTCATTAACTTACCACTATACACTTGATGAAAGATTATATGCATCAGTAATTTTAATAGATATTTAAGAAACATTTCAAGGACATTGTCCAGTTTATAATGCAACCAACCAGCAATTTAGGAGTACCTGTTGCTTCTCACTGCTGCTAATACAGTGTTAGCAAAATTTTTAATTTTGCTCATTTGACAGGCAGACATTGCATCTCAGGGTACTTTTAATTTTCCTTTATTTTATGAGACAGATGAAACTTTTTTTTCATATGTTTAACTGCCATTTGTATTTTTTTCTGTTAAATATATGTATCTTTTTTGTATGTGTCTATTAGGTTGTTAATATTTTCCCCATTAGTTTGCAGAAGATCTTCAGGGAAATTAGATCCTCCTCTGTTACATGAATTCCTAAGTAGTATTTTTTCCTCACAGTAACAAATCCTTCCTTGGATCCTTCCTTTTCCTCATCATCTGAAGCTCATTCTCTTTTAAATTTCCTGTTCCAATATCGGTCTCTTTTTCCAAGAACCCCTTGTGGGCTCCTTCACCTTTGCATATTGGCATCTCACAGGTCTTCATTTATAACTCTTTCTTCTTATTCCATATATATATATGTATGTATATCAATGGTCATATTAATTATATACTTTTATGTGGCTTCAATACTAGTTTATATGCTGACATATTTGAATCAAGTTCTCTAGACGGACCTCCTTGCTAAACTTCAGAATTACATCATCAACTTCCTACTAGATAGCTGGTTATCTTCATGAGATATTTTCTAGACATCTAAAACCCAACTGGTTCATGAGTGAACTCTTCATCTTCAGCTCCCTTGTCTCCTCCAATACTCCAATAACTAAGCCACAAACTTTGTAACCTCTTGTATATCAAATCAATGTGAATACCATTAATATTAACCAGTTACTTGAATTAGAAATCTGAGTCTTCTCAGATGTCTCCTTCCCTTCATTTCCTAGCTTATAAGTCTTCAAGTCTTCCTGATTTAGATGTGAAATCTATCTTATTAATTCCTCCTCTCTACTTCCTTTCCTTACTTAAAGTCCTCATCACTTTTTACTCGAATTAGTAACAACTTGGCTGCTCACCTCCCTTCCCAGCCCCTTGATTCATCTTCTACAAAGGGATTGCTGGGATGAGCTTCCCCAAATCTGCTTCATCACTTTCTTGCTAAAGACTTTATCATGGCTTTCCATGTATTTTAAAGCGAAAATTCTTATTGTAGCTCATAGAGTTCTCACGGTAAGTGGAAAAATAACCCCCAAAGAGATCTACACTGAACCCTTGGAACCTTTGAATGTTATATGGCAGAAAAAGCTATGAGAGTGTGATTAAGTTAAGATCTTGAGATGGAGAGAGGATCTTAGATTATACAGGTGGGCCCTAAATGCAATAACAAGTGTCCATATAATAGGGAGTCAGAGGGAGATTTGACTGTAGAAAAAGAGAAGGCAATGTGATGACAGAAATCAGGGATTGGAGTGATGGTGCCAAGGAACACCAGCATCCTTAGAAGCCGGAAGAAACAAGAAGTGGACTCTATCCTGGATCCGCCAGGAGAAACCAGCTCTACTCACACCTTGATTTTAGCCCTGTAAGACTCATTTTGGACTTCTGGTTTCCAGAACTGTTAGAGAGTGAGTTTTTATATTTTTAAGATTTTAAGTTTGAGGTAATTTGTTATAGCAGCAATAGGAAACTTGTACAGTCCTTTTTGCTCTTAGCTTTTGGTCCTTTCTTCCATAAATCAGTCCAGCCACAGTGAATTTCTTTTGTATTCATGAACACATAATGCTCTTTTAAGTCTTTATTCTTGTTTTTTTTTTTTTTTTTTTTTTTTTTTTTTTTTTTTTTGAGACGGAGTCTCGCTCTGTCGCCCAGGCTGGAGTGCAGTGGCCGGATCTCAGCTCACTGCAAGCTCCGCCTCCCGGGTTGACGCCAGAGATGGGGTCTCATTTGGTTGCCCAGGCTGGTCTCGAATTCCTGGCTTCAAGTGACCCTCCCTCTCTGCCTCCCAAAGTGCTGGGATTACAGGTGTGAGCCAACATCCCCAGCCTTAAGTCTTCATTCTTTTATGCATAAAATCACTTCTATTGAAGGCTTTCTCTATTTTTATCTAAGTAAATATCACTTCATTTTAAATTCTAAACCCAATCTGACTTCAATTCCTCAAATCCGTGTTCCCAGTGAGGCAGTATACTGTAATTACTGACTTACCTCTCCATTGTACTGTAATTACTATTTCCATTGTACAGTAATTACTGAGTTACCTCTCTGTCTCCTTTGTTGGCCTCAGAACTCCTCAAGAGTGGGTAGTGCATCCTTTCTGGCCTTGCAACCTCTTTACCCAGTGCAGTGCTTGGCACACATCTATTAGTTAATGTTTATTCAGTACAGAAACAAAATAGAATTGACCTGGGCATATTCTACTGCTTTTTAAAAAATCTATTGTAATCCTCCCATTTGCCCATATAGACAACCTGGGCATAAAAAAAGTCACCTTCAGCATGAGCACACTCACTATTTGCTTCCAATCTTTGCAAGTGGCTGTGCTATCATGAGATTTGGTTAAAACAGGGACAGTCCATAGTCTGAAGTGTTGGTGATCTACTAAGGAGTTGAATGTGCATTATTGGATTATGAGTAGAGTTAGGAAAGTGTTGAGCCAGGAGACTCAAGTTGTAGTTTTGAGTTTGCCACAGACCTACTGAGTTATTTACTTGTATGAAAATGGTGTCTTTGTTTCTGTGTAGCCTATTATTTAAATCCTGAGGTAGAAAAGAATTTCATCAAGATTTAAGATTTAATTTATATTTATTCCATTTATTTAGCCATCCTAGATATCTGGATGAAATAAAATACTTACGTATTTTCCCCAATGACTTTAATATGGATAGCATAGTTTATCAGATATTATACTAGTTTCTTTCATTTCCCATAAAGCTTCATGTTCTAACTCCCCTGACTTTCATAATTTTCAGAAGTTCTTTTCCTTTATAGTCCTGGGAAATTTGGAGGAAAAACTGTTTTCCTTGTTTACTTTTTTTGCATTGCTCTCTCCCTTTTTCCTTTCTGGTTGCCCTTTGTCCTCCCCTCCCACAGACATCCAAGGGAGAACTCATGTCTCAGAAGCCTCAAATTGCCTTTAATATTCTTATATTCTGTATGCTGAGAATATTGTGGTATATTATTAGTGTTTTATTTATTTTAAATTTCTGCAGTTGTATCGTGGTAGATAGCCGCTAAGATTGTCCCCCAATTATTCGTGCCATTTGTTTTTCATGCCCTTGTATAGTCCTCTCCCCTTGAGTGTGAACAAAAGAAATTAGATGTCACTTCTTTTTTTTTTTAATTTTACTTTAAGTTCTGGGATACATGTGCAGAACGTGCAGGTTTGTTACATAGGTATACATGTGCCATGGTGGTTTGCTGCACCTATCAACCCATCATCTAGGTTTTAATTCTCGCAGGTATTAGGTATTCATCCTAATGCTATCCCTCCCCTTTCCCCTGACCTCCTGACAGGCGCTAGTGTATGATGTTTCCCTCCCTGTGTCCATGTATTTTTGTTGTTCAACTCCTACTTATGAGTGAGAACATGTGGTGTCTGGTTTTCTATTCCTGTGTTAGTGTGCTGAGAATGATGGCTTCCAGCTTCAACTGTGTCCCTGCAAAAGACATGAACTCATTCTTTTTTATGACTGCATTGTATTTCATGGTGTATGTGTACCACATTTTCTTTATCCAGTCTATCATTGATGGACATTTGGGTTGGTTCCAAGTCTTTGCTATTGTAAATAGTGCTGCAATAAACATACATATGCATGTGTCTTTATAGTGAAATGATTTATAATCTTTTGGGTATATACCGAGTAATGGGATTGGTGGGTCAAACGGTATTTCTGGTTCTAGATCCTTGAGGAATTGCAACACTCTCTTCCACACTGGTTGAACTAATTCGCACTCCCACCAACAGTGTAAAAGCATTCCTATTTCTCTGCATCCTCTCCAGCATCTGTTGTTTCCTGACTTTTAATAATCTCCATTCTAACTTTTGTGAGATGGTATCTCATTGTGTGTCACTTCTAAGATTAGATTACGGGAAGACTGTGGTTTCCATCTTGCTTGATCCCCTCTTTATCTTGCTCACAGGCTCCTCCTGCAGGAAGCCAGGTATCATGGTGTGAGCTGCCCTAAGGAGAGGCCCACATGATTAGGAACTGATGTTGTTGCTAACAGCCATGAGAATGAGCTTGGAAGTGGAGCCTCCTCCAGTCAATCCTTGAGATGACTGAAGCCTGGGCGTGACTTTTGATCCACAGAAATTGAGACAATAACTGTTGTTTTATGCCACTAAGACTTCAAATAATTTGTTATGCAGCAATGGATAACTAAGACATATATTTTAATGCTTATAATGGGCACAGTAATAGGGGTTTCTTGTTAAAACCATTACCTAATCCAGTCTACTATGTACATTCATTCTTTCTGAGTCAGTGTTCTACATGACGCAGAAACAGTCCTCAGTGGGAGACAGAAGACTCAAGATTTAGATATTGTCCTGGCAAACAAGGTAGTCTTTGTTTCCTCAACTGGAAATTAGATTGTCAAAATTGGCTGTACATTGGAGTCATCTGGGAAACTTTAAATATTATTGAATACTAGGTTCCACCCATAGAAATTCTGATTTAATTGACTTGGGCATTGGCATTTAAAAAAATCTCTGTAGGCAATTCTAATATGCAGCAAAGATTGAGAACCACTGCTCTAATACAGTTGTTCTCAAAGTATGTTCCCCCAGCCAGTAGCATCAGGATCACCTTATGAACTCATTATAAATGCGAAATCTCATGCCCCTTTTCAGATCCATTGGTTCAGAAACTCTGAGGTGGGGCTCAGCAACTTGTGTTTAAAACAGCTTCCAAGTGATTCTGATGTATTCTGAAGTTTGAGGTTCACCTCTTAGCCTAGATGATTACTCAGGATTCTTCCAGTTCAAAAGTAGTTGTCTGTTTTCCTGCTCTGGGAACCCCACATCAGTCTCTCTCACTCGGATCCCATTCACTCAAAGTGTGTGGCCTATCAGATTTCTAGCTGTGTGTTGCTGTTGCCCTAAACTTGAAGATCCAGGTGCCCTGAAAGCTGAGGATTTTCCTGATGTAATAGTTGCTATCAATCTGTTAACTGGTGATTCAACATGGTTAATGTTGCAGGGCTGAAGTTTCCAGGAAACCTAGATTGGTATGAACCAGGTAAGAAGTGTTATATTTCTATTAAGGGTACTTTTCTGCAGCTATACCATTCTGACACCACAGAAGACTCATGTGTACTTTGAGGAGCCCAGAATCTTCTGATAGAAAAATAAATAATATAAAATAAAATGAAATAAAGTTTGAAAGACAGAGGAAATGAAAATAGAGGTAGATGCTGGGACCAAAGAATTTGTCAGTTTGATATAAACTTATCAGATTCTTCCCAGTTTCCCTGCTTGTTCAGAGTTGATACTTGGTTTATTAGTATAGGAAAGATGAGACAAAAATAGTCCAGGAAGAGACATCTATACCGGCTGTGATAGGAGAAGGGATGGTTCTGGGGATGATAGGGCCAGATTTTGATGACTCAACCGGTTGGTTAACTGTTTAGTCAGTTTTCACCAGTTTAGTCAATCCCTTCACTTTGACCAACTATATGAATATTAGATCTCAAGAAGAAATCTGCACTTTGATGGTTACTGGTTTTTTTGTTGTTGTTGTTGTTTGTTTGTTTTTTGAGATGGAGTCTCATTCTGTCACCCAGGCTGGAGTGCAGTGGCATGACCTCGGCTCACTGTAACTTCCGCCTACTGGGTTCAAATAATTCTTCTGCCTCAGCTTCCTGAGTAGCTGGGATTACAGGCATGTGCCACCACATCTGGCTAATTTTTGTAATTTTAGTAGAGATGGAGTTTTGCCATGTTGGCCAGGCTGGTCTCGAACTCCTGACCTCAGGTGATCCATCCACCTTGACCTCCCAAAGTGCTGGGATTATAGTCATGAGCCACTGAACCTGGCTGATGTTGCTGTTTTGCAAGTAGTTTTTCATAAGTAGTAAAAGCAAATAATATTTAAGTTCCTTGAACTCAAGTGTGGGTTAAGTTGACATTTACAGAGAAGGGCTCTCTCACACACACACACACACACACACGTCATCTATAAACATTATATCAAAATTGAATGCAGCATTTTTCAGGAGTCTAAGTATTCTGGTGCCATCCTTTTGTATGTACATTTTATCTTGTATGTATATTTTTCTAACATATACATACATGTATTTTTATCTCTCTTATTATGTTTATATTCATTATTTGGCCCTTAACAGATATGTAGCCAAGGTTGGCACAATAGAAATCATAGCTTTTGTTATGTAGCATAAACAACTTGATTGGCACTTGGCAGTAACTCAAAAACTTCACTTATATCACTTCTAATGCTTATAGACCTTTCCAAAGTAATTCTTATTCCCATTTTATAGGTATATGAACTGAGGATCGGAGAGGCAAAGGGACCATCTTAAGGTATTACCGCAGATATTGGGACAGATATTGGGTTGGAACATAGATTTCTTAGATTCCAAAGCTGGGATCCAGTTCTACATGCTCATCATACATCATGCTGACAAAAACAAAACAAAACAAAACAAAACAAAAACACACACAGAGAAGTTAAGTGATCTTACATCTCACAACACTTCTGACCCTTTCCCTGTTCTCCTTTCTACTACCCTAGTTTCACATTCACTCCCTCTCATCAGGGATAGTGTTGTAATTATTTACCCATTTCCGCATCTCCAGGCACTTGGTCTTCTAGTCTGCTTTCTTCTGAGATGTTGCTACAGCAACAGTCAATGCCAGAAGACAGTGGAGTAAAGTCAATAAAGTTCTAAGGAGAAGATCTTGAGCCAAGAAGTTTGTAATCTGCCAGTTTGCTTTCTAAGTAATAAGGCAAAAGGGAGACATCTCCGGCATTTGGGAACTTTTGGAATACAGCATCAATGAGTACTTAAAAAAATTCATTCAAGTGTTTGTTTCTTGATAAAAACCCAACCAAACTAAAGGTCCTAGGAGGAAAGAAGCCACTGTAAAAAGCCTGGCACTTGTACTTTTCTTATTTCCTAGAAAGTTTTAAGATCACTGGACCACCCTGTGTAAATATTCCCCACTCAAATACTCTTCTCTCTTCCTTCTTCACCTGCTTTATTTTTATTGATAGGATCCATCATTACCTGACATATTTTATGTGTGCATGTATGTGTATAGACAGAATATTATTTTTTATTGCTTGTCTCTCACCATAAGTTCCATGAGAGCAGGGATTCTGTTTTATTTGCTCTGTTTTATTCACCACTGTATACTCAACGTGTTAAATAGCACCTGGCACATAATGGATGTTCAATAGATATTGATTGTATACATTTAAAAATACAATTTAAATGGTATATAGTTATAATTATCATTTTAGAGTAAAACGCAAATTCTCTGAACACTGACAAATTAAAAATAGTAATATAGCTAATAAATGTGGGAGGAAGGGAAAGGAGAGGTGAGAAACTAAGTAATTATGCTAATCCTCTGTGAAACCAAGGGTACAACAAAATGTTGAATGTTGGACTTTAAATTACTTCTTACAATATACTTTGTAATCTTTTATTTCTTGAACTTTAGAGGTATCTGTCACAAATTAACAAATCTTTCTGGTAAGAAACATTCCATTTAGCAGTTTATTTCAATTTTTCCTTAGTTTCTTTTTTACTATATTACATTTAAATGAACTTAAATATAATATTTTTATTGGAAATAACACATATAACCCCATTGTTGTCTTTAATACTTTCTATCAATGTATTTGTGTGTCTGTGAACTATCCTTTGTGTTTCTATGTATAATAGAGTGGTAACTGAATTGATCTTCACCAAAGGCTGCAATGCTTATTTTTAGGTGATGTGATGCTGGGTGATTTTTTTTTAAAAAACTAACTTCTTTATATGTAGGTCAGTATGACTTGTATTTTTGATACTCAGCACATAATTTCTTTTAAAAGAAAAGCTAAAGGCACTATTTTAAGAAAACATGATTATTTTATCTGTTTCACAATATTTCCCAGGCAGTGAGATAGGAACAGTACTGTGTCAGTTGCTATGGACGCCTGGTGTCCCGAGAGGATGGTAGTCTCATGATGTGAACACATGCTGCTTTTTTACGTTTTCTTCCATGAGGTAAAAACATAATGATGCTGTGATATACCAATCCATGTTCATAACAATGGTCTTAAATGATCAAGGAAAACAAACAGTGGGTTTTTTTTTTTTTTGGCAAATGAGTGTGCAAAGCATTTATCACCTATATCTCCTCTGTCAGCTCCATGACGTGCAAGCATCATTTCAAATGGCTGCAAACTGCTGCTCAGAGACACCCATACCTCAGGGTCCCCCAGCTATGAAGTGGCAAAGCCAGACCAAAGCCCATATTTTCTTACTCCAAACACTATGTTCTTTTCTTATACCCTGTTTTAGTATGTGGGAAAGTTTATGGTATGTTTTACAATGTTTTCATAAAAACAAAAAAATATTGCTAAGAGAAAAGATGACATTTCAGTTGTCTGAACACCACATTTATGCTGAAGACCTCATTCCTGGTGTAAATGGAGCATTATTATTATTGCCAACATGGTGCTTCCTGGTTATCTCTTCATTAATTTCACACAGTCCTATGAGGAAGGTGTCTGGCTGGTCCCATATTACAGACAAAGAAGCTAAGGGTTAGAGAACTCAGGGTCAGGAAGAGGACATGCCAGAGCTTGGATTCAAACCCAGGCAATCTGACTCTGGTACACATATCTCAATCACTATATTTTCCTACCTCCAGCCAAGAAAGGAGGAACGCATTATTCAAGTCACACCTCTGACTGCAGGTTGCAGACTAAAACCTCAATGAATTACCTCATTCCTCTTACTCTTTGGCTTTTTTTAAACCCATTCTGTTGCCTGGGTTTGGAAACACATTCCCAAAGCTGGCCCGTAGGCTGCTTTTGGTTACAGTTCAGAATGGTTTGATTTTCTGTCTTAGGACCAGTGTTTCCTACCTCTAATAATTTGTCATAGACCTCCTCATCACTTGAATTGCAATGATTGAAACTGGACCAAACCCGAGGCCTCTGCATGGTTTTGCACTGGAGAAATATGTGCTGCATCAACAGATGTCCTTACTGGGACTGGTTCCCACTGCCTCCCAGAATCAGAGAGCCTTATTTGGAATGTACTGATTCGCAGTGCTTCCTGGCCTCTAGGCACAGATTAAATGCAATTACACAATTTATTACTGTATAAACTATTATTTACCTGGAGCGTTCCAAACAATAAACTCTAAATTTAATTCCCCAAAGGTCAAAAACAATTTTTCTTATCCTCGCAAAATGCTTAATCACCCTGTAGAGAATGGAACGCATACAGATGAGGAGTAAGTGAACAAGGAAAGTAACTGGTCAATCTGAAGTGTGAATTGATTAAATTTCTGATTTTTAAAAAGCCGATAAGAAGTCTGCAATAGGGAAACATCATATTGGACAAAAATAATTGTGTTTATTTATTATAATGTAATTACTTATTTTACTATTAAGTTTAGATCATCTATTTTAACATGGGTCTATGGAGTAGATGAGGAAACTGAGGCCCAATTAGATGAAATGGCATGAAGGAAGCTCCAGTCATACTGAGAAGCTCCACATCCAGTTGCCTTATTGTTAGAGGAAGCTCTGTGTCTCCTGGAATGAGAGAGGGATTAAGGAGAGGAGTATCCAATTTGGGAGGCCGAGGCGGGCGGATCCTGAGGTCAGGAGACCAAGACCATCCTGGCTCACATGGTGAAACCCCGTCTGTACTAAAAATTACAAAAAATTAGCTGGGCGTGGTGGTGGGCGCCGTAGTCCCAGCTACTCGGGAGGCCGAGGCAGGAGAATGGCGTGAACGCGGGAGGGGGAGCTTGTAGTGAGCCAAGATTGAGCCACCGCACTCCAGCCTGGGCGACAGTGCGAGACTCCGTCTGAAAAAAAAAAAAAAGGAGGATCAAAGAGAGGTCTTTTTCTGAAATGAAATAATGAATTCGGGTCTCCAACTGGAGAAACCTTTGAGCAGGAATGGCAACAATGGAACACTTGTGGTGTTCATTCTCTTATCTCCTGCCTATGACAGCCACTGCTAAAACACTGCCCCGTCAATCTCTGTGCAAACTCAGAATCATTCTTAACCAATTCTCCAGTTATGTTATATATATAGTACTATATAGTATATATAATATGTGTTATATATTTATACACTATATATTGATATATAGTATCACTATATTATATAACATATTACATTTAGCATTAAATATATACAATATAGAATACACATATAATGTATACTATATTATGCATATAATATGTATAGTATTATATATAATACATATGTATATGTACACATACATGTATATCCATATATGTATATATACATATATCATATGATAAACATATACATACTATATGTATATATACTACATATATGATATATACATTTATTATGTTATACATAAATATATTATACATAATAACATATAATAACGTACAATATATACATATGTAATCTATTACATATATATATAAAATACAGTCAGAGACAGCAAGTGAAATTTTCTTTCAACTGGGTCAGAGATTGAGTAACTATTATTTACCTGGAGTGTTCCAAACAATAAACTCTAATTTTCATTTCCCAAAGGTCAAAAACAAATTTCCTTATTCTTGCTTCTTGATCAACCCCTACACACAGTGGTAAACATTTGTTCCAAATTCTTCCATCCCAGTCCTTGGAAGGCTGCTTCAGCCTTTGCCATTTGTTTCTGGATAGCCACGACTGCTTTGTACTCCTCCTGTGCCCTCCTGGCTTTCTGCACATCATGCTCTCTGACTTTCAGCTTTGAGGAAGTAGAATGCTCCTTTCCTTTGGAGAGTCACTGCTCTCCTAACACACCCACGCACTCAGAGGGCAAACCTGCTAAGCCACGGAAATACTCTCACTGTCTGCAGTACTAGAGAACAATAAAGGGGGATGAACAATGGGCATGGGCAACAGCATAGATAAATCTGAAAATCACCAGGCTGAATGAAAGAAGCAGATAACAAAAGAGCACATACTGTTTAATTCCCTTTCAACAAAGTTCTGAAAAATGCAAACTATTTTATATAGTGAGGATAAACCAGATCATTGTTTTCCTGGGGAAAGGGGAAGGGCAGGAGGAGAGTCCAAAAATGGGAAGGAGGGGAGGAAGGTGGGAAGAACCTTTTGGGTTGATGGTTTTGCCCGTTATCTTGATTGTGGTGATGGTTTCACAGTGGTATACAATTGTCAATAAATTGTCTGATACTTTTGAGTTTTGCTTTTAAGCTTTTTAAAGGCAAGATAGAATGTCATTTTATCTATTTTTCATTACTTAGCAAAACTATTCTGAACATTTTACCCAATACTCCATGAAGTATGAGTTTTCCACTTAGGTTACTGGAAAAAAGAATTATTCCTGGTGCCAGTGTCGTGGCAGGGGATGTTTTCTCTAATCTTTGTTGGTGCTTCCCCCACCCTCATCTCATAAAGTCTCTCTGAACCATGTGCTGATGAGTGCTTAGCTGAAGACCCAAGGAGGGCTCTGTAGAATCTCTGGTGTTCTCTGTTAGGTGGCTCTCTCTGCGGTACTGTTCTGGTCTTCAAACTTCAGCCATTGTGGTTTCCTGCGTTCTCAGATCCATCACCTCAACTCAGTGGGACCACCCAGCTCCATGGGGGTTCCTCTCCCTGTGCTGTGGCCTAGAAACTCTCTGTGCTGTCAGCTGGGGCAGTCAGAGGGCTCACCTCATTCATTTACCTTCTCTTAAAGATCACTTTTCTGCATCGGACAGTGATCTGTAAGAGAAAGTAAATGAATGAGGTGAGACTTAGGTTAAATGTCTCAAAAAATGTTTCATGTGTTTTAAATGCTGGCTTTTTAGTTGTTTCAAGGGGAAGGTAAATCTAGTCTCTATTTCTGTATCTTGACCAGAAACACACATCTGCTCTCCTTTTGGATTTATGAAATGGCTCGGGCCATTTGCTGAAACATCTCCTTTGGATTCTTCTCTCAGAAATTGCCTTCAACTGGAACTCTGAGACATTTTCTCATTGGGCTGATAGCACATCTTATCCTTTCTTGTTTCCATGTTAGAGAAGGGAATTTGGACATTGCACCAAACATCTCCCTTGTCTTACAGCTGATAGTATAAGGCAGTATTCTCAAACT
This sequence comes from Chlorocebus sabaeus, assembly GCF_047675955.1. Lineage (NCBI taxonomy): Eukaryota > Metazoa > Chordata > Mammalia > Primates > Cercopithecidae > Chlorocebus > Chlorocebus sabaeus. Next base: position 133,274,077 of record NC_132911.1, on the reverse strand, counting down.
GAAGGTCTGTAGACTAAATCTAACCCAAAAATGGTGTGTGTGTGTGTGTGTGTGTGTGTGTGTGTGTGTATTTTTGCCTGCACAGTGATTAAAAAAGACCAAATTAGTTTTAAACATTAAAACACTGGACTTTTCCCATGGATATCTGAATTCCTGTCTTCTCTTGAAAAGTCAGAAGACCTGATAAATTTGGCTCATGTTCCCACAGAGTACCATTTATCAAAATAAACTAGTGACCGCCCCCTTTTGAAAGGGTGTGCGCGCTCCACTTTGACATAGGCTTCCTCAGGCACCCACCTCTCATCTCTATTACTCTACTGACCCCAGAGGCATGAGGATCTGTGGCCCTTATTGTAGAGATCAAAAGCACAGACTTTGGAGTTCAATTCTCTGCTCTGGTATTTTGATGATCTGACCGGAGTTCTTTCTCTTTCTGCAACTATTGCCCATGCTTCTATAAATGCTCCCCTTCTCCCTTCTCCCTTTTCTCTTCCCCCTTCCCCCTTCCCTCTTCCTCCTTCCCACTTCCCCCTTCCCTTCCTGCTTACCCCTTCCCCTTTATTCTTCTTCTTCTTCCCCCTTCCCCTCCCCTTCCTCCTCCCCTCCTCCTCCTCCTCCTCCGCCTCCTCCTCCTCCTCCTCCTCCTCCTCCTCCTCCCCCCCTTATGTCTATTCTCTACCCTCTTGTGGCCAACTGATATTTCTGGTCTTTTATGTATTTCACATCCAATCCCCCTTTAAAAAGAGTTTCTTGAAAATGTGGTACATATACACCATGAAATACTATGCAGTCATAAAAAAGAACAAAATCATGTCCTTTACAGTCACACGGGTGCAACTGGAGGCCATTCTCCTAAGCGAGTTAATGGAGAAACAGAAAACAAAATACCGTATGTCCTTACTTATAAGTGGGAGTAAAACATTGCATGCTCATGGACATAGAGATGGCAACAGTAGACACTGGGGACTACTAGAGACAAGAGGGTGGGGGACAAGGATTGAAAAACTAACCATTGGGTACAATGCCCAGTACCTGGGTGATGGGATTATTCATACCCCAAACCTCAGCATGCAATATACTCAGATGGCAAAACTGTAAACATGTCCCCTGAGTCTAAAATAAAAGTTGAAAAAAGAAAAGAAACAAATAAGAAGACTTTTATATAGACTCAGTAAACAACTATTTTTGTGGGCAAGCACTTTGTGCCAAGAGAACTCAGAAGCCAGAAGCCACCTTAGCTGACAGTTTATGGGTCAAGTTCCTATTCTTGGGGTACCGGGTTTTGTTCGGTGTTGTGGATCATATGATCAGCTTTCTTCAGAAAAGACTGGGCTTGCCAGGTAGTGACAACGTAATAGGCTACTGCATCGCATTCACTTAGTTTTCTACTTAGGCCAGATTGTGCTTAAGCAATAAGTTTTCAATAACAATGATAACAAGTCATAACAATTGCCCCAGTAATAGCTACTCTTTATCAAGCACATATGCTTTTCCAGGCATCACATTAAACATTTTACACAAATTAGCTTATTTTATCCCCGTAATAATGCCAGTGATTATGGACTTTATCTTTCCCCCCAATTTCAAGTATGGGAAAACACTCTTAGAAAGGTAAAGTGACTTTTCCAAGCTCATGTCAGGGTCAGGAATAAGATTCAACCCCAGAAAAGTCTGATTCTGAAATTATTTTGCAATTAAAGAGAGAACTCGATGACCATCAGTAGGGGTACGTTACGTGGAACAAATCTGCGAGGTGGAACTTATCTTCGTGTTGTAGAACCTCTCATGGAAACTAGGGAGGGCTTTGGAACCAAAAGTGGAAAGGGCAGGAAGGGCGTTCAGTGGAATCAAAGTGGCTCCCAAGAAAGGCAGCTGTTTTACATCATGGAAACAGTAGAGCTTCCGGTAGCACCAGCAGACGCGGCTCCCAGCCTACCACTCACATTCTCCACAACCTTCTGAGAGTTCCTTAACCTCCATGAACCTCTGCTTCCTTTCCTTAAAATAGAGAGAACAATATCCTGCTGCAATGTTAGTGATGCTCATGAAAGGTAGTCTGTGTGATAAAAAGTTTAGCAGATAGGGTGTTTAGTAACAGTCAAAATAATAGTTTATTTTGAAGGGCTTTTTGGAGGATAAAAGGGGCTAAGACATGTCAATTGCCTGGAATATAGCAGACACTCAATAAATGAAAACCATTCAGGGTCCAAATCCCATCTCTACAGTTCCAATCCAAAATCCAAAATAGAAAGTTGGATGTCAAAATGAATTTTGGGGGCAAAATCTGACCTGAGGTGACATGAGGCTACTTGTCTTATATAAGTTAAATTCGATAATGAGATTCTGTGAAACATACAATGTATATATATCATGTCATGTCTCCAAGGTCTGAGAATGTCTGAACTCTAAAACTTCTCTGGCCTCAAAGATTTTGGATAAGGGACTGTGGACTGGTATCATCATCATCATCATCCCATTTCCTGTTCCCTGTTGTTTTATGAGTCCTCATAGAAATAGCACCTGGCTTGTTTAAGCTTATTTTCCCCAACCCCTAACATAAGTGCCAAGGACAAGGTTGCTAGTTTATAAATGTGTATTGATGAAATAAATCAAAGATTGATGAGAACATTGGTGATGAAGAAAATAAAAATGGAGTCCCAGGGAATGAGAGAGAGTCTGCATTATTTTTCCCTTTCTTTTCCAACACCTTTTAAAGGACCATGGGCTGTTTGAGGAGTCCACATCATTAACGGGTGAGTGGGGAGGAGGGGCTGGAAGCAGCCCCAGAATCCTGAAAAGGCCGCTCAAGGAGCAGAGCTGGCAGCAGCTCTCGTGTGCAGCGATTCCATCAGGGAACACAATTGCCTTTTTTGGAGGGCTGGCTCAGACACAGCTGGTGTTACAAGCTTTGCAATCCTAATGCAAGGAAAAGCTGGGAAAATCCCACAAAGTGAAATTGTATCTGCTTGTGGTCAAGTTGGGACTCCAAATTTGGACAGTGGAATTTGGTGGGAAAATGTGAAATGCATCAGGGGTTATATAGTGAACCTAAGATTTATCGCTATGGCAAGTGGCTATTTCCAGAAGAAGTAGCAAGTCGTGGTAATATTTCTGTGAAGGAGGAGAAGGGGGAGGGACCCACAGCTTACTGCTGATGTGATCAACCTGTTAAAATCCTGGAGCAAATGGAAAAATCAAAGTTGTTCCATGATGCCCGTCAGATCACTGCACGCCAGTATGTATATGAGGATTTAAAAAACATGAAGTCAGTTGATTAGAACATAAAATACTAGAGGTAGTCAGAGCAGTTGGACCAGATACCAAAATGATACGTTTCCAAGCTTCTGTTTTAAAGGTATTTAAATGTATCCCAGAGAGAGAGTTGGAGGCCAGGGGTAGCCAGCTTAAACCAGGGCTGGCTCTTAACTGACTGCCCAGGAGTGTTTAAGGCAAAGCACTGCAGTGTGAGGCCATCTGTGAATGAAATATAGCACAGCTCAGTTCCAGTCTAGCTGTGTGATGTTGGGCTTGTCAGGCAACCTCTCTGAGTCTCAGTTTCTAACGTGTAGAATGGTGTCCCTAATGCCTGCCCCAGCTCTTTAGGGGCAAACATAATCATGTATGTGAAAAACCTTGTCAAATGCTGTTCTGAGGTACCCAACAAGGTCCTGGGGAGGCCACCATCAAAACAATCCTCCCTTGGTGTTAGAAATTTCCTTATTATATTAGAATTATTAAGCCAGAGGTTATTAGCTGAGCTACTGGCTAAATTTGACTCATAGCATTTAAAAATTGGAATATATCGGCTGGGCACGGTGGCTTATGCAGGTAATCCCAGCACTTTGGGAGGCTGAGGCGGGTGGATCACAAGTTCAGGAGATCAAGACCATCCTGGCTAACACAGTGAAACCCTGTCTCTACTAAAAATACAAAAAAAAAATTATACAGTTGTGGTGGCGGGCACCTTTAGTCCCAGCTACTGGGGAGGCTGAGGCAGGAGAATGGCGTGAACCCAGAGGCGGAGCTTGCAGTGAGCACAGATGGCGCCACTGCACTGCAGCCTGGGCGACAGAGCGAGACTCCGTCTCAAAAAAAAAAAAATTGGAATATATCACATAATATTTTGGAATTCTGTTTTTTATTGGAAGATTGTAAGCTCTGGAAACACTGGTCATTATTACAGTATAGCAATACACAGACTCAGTGTCTGGAAAAAATGGGAGAATGTAGCAAGGATTAGGTGACCCCAGAATGTATTACAATATACCAGAAGGATCCCAAGTCAACTGGTTTAATGTTCACTCATTAACATAATCTGCTTAGTCCATGAGGAAGTTTGAGTTTTTGACCCCTACTTTAAGGTACTTGAAGACCTCAGTTAAGATACCAATGATTTTGGAGGACGTTAAAACACTAGACAATTATAAAGCATGGGGGTGGGGTCACAGATACAGGAGGGAACAGTAGGAGGGAAGCCTACTTTTCACCTGGAGGCTAAAATGGGCTGAGCTGAAGGATGAGTTTTGTAAATGTTTTATTTAGAATTCTAAACAGCTGCTGCAGATTGCTGACTAGGTGCTGGGTAGCCCGCTTCATCTAACCTTGGACCCAAGGGAAGTGAAGGGAAGAGAAGAGAAGAGGAGGTGAAGGGAGGTGAGGGCAGGGGAACATAGGGAAGGGATATATTTTGTATTATCTTAATATCAGGATCTATCCAAGAATTTGAAGACCATTAATACTAACCCATAGAAACCTGCCATTCGTTGCTGCTACCTGCATACAAACAAACACCTCACCCAACTTCATCCAACTTTTCTGTGCTTTTCTCCAATGCCTTTCTTGCATTCTGACCCGCTTTTGTTCTCTGGACCTTTTTGGTAGTCAAATGAAGCCCATGGGTCCTTTTTTAAGAATAATATTCTTATCAAATAATATATATTATCTAAAAATCAAATAATATCTAATATCAAATAATACCTATTCTAATAAATGTGAAATGATATTTAATATAATATGTATCATAACACATATGCATTATGAAATTCAACATAAACCAATTATATTTTAGCATAGGTATCTATGTATCTATGTATCTATCTATGTATCTATCTATCTATCTATATGTTTTTTTTGAGGTACAGGAGGGAAGTCTCACTTTGTCACCCAGACTGAAGTGCAGTGGGGTCGTCTTGGCTCACTGAAACCTCTGATTCCCAGGTTCAAGTGATTTTTCTGCCTCAACCTTCCAAGTAGCTGGGATTAGAGGCGCCTGCCACCACGCCCAGCAAATTTTTGTATTTTTTGTAGAGACGAGGTTTTGCCATGTTGTCCAGGCTGATCTCAAAATCCTGGCCTCAAGTGATCCACCCACCTTGGCCTCCCAAAGTGCTGGGATTACAGACCACTGTGCCTGGTCCAAAATATTTTAAAAAGAATTCATGTTACGGTAATATGTGGACATCGTTATTAATGAATCAAACAAGACTAGCAACAAGTTTAGTAATTATTATAATTTTGAAGTGGCAATAAGTTTAAATGACATTATTTTGTGGTGTTTGTAATCACTGTCATGTGATATAAAAATACCTGTGATTTCCATCAATGATACAGTTACTGTTAATAGTACCTTGGTTTTTTGCTTACATTCAAACTTTGAAGAAATGCTAAATTTCAGTTAGAGGTGAATGAAATGAAGATGTAGTTATTTTCCCACCTAAGTATAAAAATTCTCTAAATTTTCTCCTTAGACTCCTCTCTTCTTTCTAAGAGTTAAGACCATGGGCTTTGGGGCCTGTGTTTGTAACTAGTGCTACTATTTCTAGTCATCAACATTTTCTCATCTTTAACAAGTAACAGCAACCCATGTACTAGGTTTACAAGAATCCAATGTGAAGGATGGGTGTTAACAGTCTGCAGAATTCCCAGTTGAACGAAGGTCTGAATATGTGAGTCATCTGGACTGGTATATAGTGGGATCCAGCTTTACTTTAATGTATAATGACCTCAGAGAACCACAGATAAACAGCTTGGATCTGGCTTGATGGTTTTAGTCATAGGGAGTGGGAAGAAGGCTCATTTTGCAACAGGCATTCTTGAGCCTGACTGAGAATCAGAAACTCTGGGCATGCCTAATGTGCAAACAGATAAGAAACAGCACAATGTTTACTTTGTTTTGTCTATTTTAGACTCTTGTTTTTCTTTGTTCTTTTTGTAGACTAGAAAGAGGAAGAGAGTGTGTGTACGTGTGTGTGTGTCACACACACCCTAGATAATTGTGGGAGGCCTGGGGTGAGAAGATGGCTTGGTGTCCACTGCAGGAATCAGTCCCTGCCCCAATATTGAGTCTCATGAAAAAGCACTGTGTTAAGTCTGCCTGGGCTGCTGTAACAGTATACCACAGGCTGATGGCTTTCTCACAGAAACCCATTTATTTCTCACAGTTCTGGAGGCTGGGAAGTCCAAGATTAGTGTGCCAGCATAGTCAGGGTCATCTTCTTGGTCTATACTTGGCCACATTCTTGCCATAGCCTCAGATGGTTGAGAAACAGATCATCTTTTATATGTGTCATCTTACTAGTGTACTAATCCCATTCTTGAGGGTTCCAACCCCATGACCTAATCACCTCATAAAGGTCCCACCTCCAAATACCATTACATGGAGGGTTAGAGCTTCAACATATGAATTTGGGGGAGGGAGACACTATTCCTTTCATAGCAAGCAACCAGGAAGAAGCTGAAGGGATTGCTCTGAGACGAAGGTACACAAATATCTTTGCTTTATGTCCTGCGTGTTCATTCTCGGAAAAGAAGGTAATGGTGGCAAGGAGTGTCGATAGAGATTGAGCACCATGTATGTTCCAGATGGGTACCATCTATGTGCATTTGTACACATTTTCCCATTGTATTCCTCATTGCAGCTTAGTGAAGTGGATTTTTTTTCTTACCCCTATTTTAATTAGGAAAAGTAGGAGACATGAAGTAACGTGCCTGAAGCTTTCACCTGATAAATGGTAGGAAATGTGAGCAGAGCAGGGTAAAGGCATTTTTTGGCCTGGCGATCCACTAGCGCATGCAATGCAACTTTCCTCTGGTGCCTTGAATGCCGGCAGCTTTAGGAGCATTCAGAAGCAGCCCCCTCCCTGAGGACACCACCACTCTCGCCTGGGGTGCAGACAGCAGGTGCAGTGGTGAGCCCTCCCTGGTGATTCCACATCCAGCAGGCTGGGTGAGGGCACCTGCAAGGGGTAGAAGGAAGCAGAGATTCCATGTACAGTGGAGACAGAGACATTCAAGAGCAGTCTCTCTGCCATAATTAGTAAGCTTCTGAATGGAGCTGAAATGTGGTGTGAGCAAGGAAGGAGGTTGAATGAGGTATGAGTTATTAGTGCTCCTGCCGTCCCATCTGTACCTGGGGAAAGGAGAGGCCTGGAGAGATTAAGGCTGCATACATTTAGAGCCCATGCTATGTGCCATACCTAGGTTGAGCACTGCTTCAGATATATTTGATTTCATCTTTAGAACAACATTACACAGTAGATATCATAGCCCCGAATTCACAGACAAGGAAACAGGCTCAGAGAAATAGAGTACATAGTCCATGGTCCAGTGTGTTATAGGCAGAGAGAGGACAGGATGTTTACAGTGATAGGAACAGAGCGTGCAGGTCGTTTTCTGCTCAGCAGCACCTACTCAAAGCCCTGGTTTAATGATGGTTTCCCAGAGTAGTTATGTAGTAGAAATTCAGACGTGTGAGTGGCTGGCTGGTTGTGTGTGCAAGTAAGTGTGCGTGTGTGTTTGTGGGGTGAGTAGGGACAGCTTTTTAATTCTGCTTTATGTTTGCTGTTGGTTGTATTTGTCAACATATGTGGCTCTCTCAGCACATGACTGCCCCGTCCCATGGAGCTAGCATCCTTCTGCTGCCAGGGAATCTGCTCAGGGTCACCCCTGGTGAGTGGCAGGATTTTAAACAGAGTACATTTGGGCTTTGCCCTGCATTCTCCATCCTCAGTGCTTCCTTCTTCAGAAATAGCCGACTCGTCTTCCCCTTCATCCATTTGCATTTTTATATCCTTGGTGTTGCAGCCACACCTTCAGTGCTTCTCTGTTTTACTTTAAGCATTAGAGGATCCATTTTTGCCCACTGGCCTCCTCCCTAATGCCTGAGTCTGTGTGGCCATCCCCACGGCTTTAGGGAGCACTGGAGTGGAGATGGTAGGATTTAAATTTATGCCTCACAAGCTGTGAAGTCTGAGTTGGCTCCTTTGTAACAGAGTAGTTTAAGTACTGACTTACTTGATTCAGTCAAGCAACCAGTTGACTTTCTGGGGGCTAAACAATTTACCACTATGTAGTCAGCACATTTATTGAGTGCTGGTTTTATGCAGGTGCCGTTTTAGGCAATGGGACAGTAATAGCAAATAAAACAGATAAACTCCTGTTCTTATGGCACGTACTTTGTGAGAGACTGGAAAATAAATACGTAAAATGCCCTGTGATAATTAAACTTGGCTAAGCCATGTTATTCAGTTTTCGGTCAAATACCAGTCTAGATGTTGTTGTGAAGGGATTTCTTTTAGATGTGAGTACTTTTTATATCAGTAGACTTTCAGTAAAGCAGGTTACGCTTCATGATATGGGCAGGCCTCATCCAATCAGTTGAGGGTCTAAGAGAAAAGACTTGGGTCACCGAAAGGAGAAGCAATTCTGTCAGCAGATTGCCTTCAGATTTGTGCGGCAATATCTGTGCTTTGCTGGGTCTCTAACCTGCCAGCCTGCCCTGAGATTTTTGGACTTGCTAACTCCCACAATCACTCAAGCCAATTCCTTAAAATGAACCAATTATCTGTCTCTCTATCTCTCTCTTTCTCTCTGTATATGTATAAATACACATATATATGTTGTATATGTTTGTTTTTCTGGAGAATCTTGATTGACACATGTGTGTGTATGTGTATGTGGTACCAAAATGATATGAAGATCAATAAGGCAGAACAATATGATTGGGGGAGGAGTGATACTTCAGACAGGGTGTCTTTCAGATGGAGTAGCCTTTGAGCGGAGATCCAGGTGAAATAAGAATGAGTCTTGTGAAGCTCTAGGAGAAAACTGCTCCTGCTAGTCAGAACAGCAAGCACCAACGTCTGAGTGGGTGCGTGCTTAACACGTTCAGGGAGCAGCAAGGAGGCAGCCAGCGTGGATAGGATAGCTTGAACAAGGCGATCAGTGATCACTGATAGACACTCTGCTCACAGAACCTGTCATGTTAAAGGACTTAGAAATTTATTCTAAGTGTGATGGTATCAGATCCCGGGGTCCAGATCCAGCCCATGCTGAAGTCCGGAGGGGAGTGGGTGGATGAGCAGAAAGAACACTAGGGGGGCCATAGGCAGGGGAAAGATGATTTTATTCAGCAGCAGCTCTCATCAACAGCTTTCTCACACTGTCCACCTTTATCTCGGCTGTCTACTCTGGCTCTGTGGCTCCTGCCACCCCCCACGCCTGCAGCTGCATGGCCAGCTCTCCCCTGCCTTCAGGGTCAGCATCTTAACTCTTTCTCTGGGCATGAGCAAGCAGAGCTGTGTCCTGGCTCCCTCCTGTCTGTCTGCAAGATGGACAGCTTTGACTCTCTCTCTCTTTCTCTGGACGCCAGTGTGCCCACCATGTTAAGCCATGTTAAGCTGAGCCGAGCCCCGAGATCCCCTGTACAGTGTTAACAGGATGGTTATACCTTTTACGGACAACAGTGGCTTAGAGCCAGCTATGAACTTACACAAACAGGTTATATAACAAGTGGAGGTGTGTGCTTGTATACCAAACTCGCTGAGTTATGCAGGCCTGGATGTCTGCCTCGGCCCGTTCCTTGACCAAAGCACATCTATGTACCTAAAAATGATCAAATGTCACTTGGGTGCAAAGTCATCCCCAACTGAGAACCACTGGACTAGGGTACTGGTTTTGGAGCGGTCAGAGGAGTTGGATCTGAGTAAGATTTTCCCCAAACTAAACAACTGTTGAATGGTACTGATTGCTATTTTTACACTGAATCAAAAAAGGTTTCATCCTCAGTTTAGAAAATCTTGAAATTAAAAAGAAACAAGAAAATCACTTATAAACCATTTCCTTGAGGAAACATTGATAAAATATTGATATTCAGTATTTTCTATACATATGATAATTATAATATTATCAGTATTTGTTGAGCATGTAGGTCTTTGGCTGGGGTTAATTTATTTCCCTGACTAGTAAAACGTTATTCTATATTAGTTTCCTATGGCTGCTCTAACACATCACCACAAACTTAGCGGCTTAAAACAACACAAATGGATTCTCTTACAGTTCTGGAGGTTACACATCCAGTCTTGGTCTCACTGGGTTGAAGCCATGCTGTTAGCAGGATTAACATTCTTTCTGGAGGCTCTAGGGGAGACTGTTTTTTGACTTTTCCACCTTCTGGAAGTCTCTACTTTCTTTGCCTTGTGTTCATCTTCAAAGCCATTAACAGTGGGCCTTTCTCGTACTGAACCACTCTGCCTCCCTCTTCAGCACCTTCTTCCCTGTTTAAGGACCTTTGAGATAACTTTGGGTCCACCTGGATAATCCAGTTTACTCCTCCAGTTTAAGGTCATCTTGTTAGCAAATTTAATTCCACCTGCAACCTTAATTCCCCTCTTGCCATTTAACTTAACACATCCACAGGTCATGGGGCTGTTTTTGGGAGGGCATTATTCTGTCTGCTTCAATGACTGTCACCATTTATGTATGAGAAAACTGAGACTCAGTTAAATAACTTTCTGAGGACGCAAACTTCAGCAATCTGTCCAGTAACCTTCACCACTGCACCATGTTACACACACAGTTTTCCCTTATAATACTATGTTGCAAGCATTTTCTCAAGTTGATGACTTCACTGCATGTGAGTCACAAAATCTTTAATCCTTTTTCTATTTTAAAGTATTTAGATTGTATCCCACCTGCAAATAATGATGAAATATACATCTTCATGCTTATTTTTCGTCTGAAGTTTGAATCTTTTTCTCACAAGTCAAATTATTGGGTTAAAAGTCATAAACGCTTCGAGGGCTGTGGATACACATGGTCCAACTGTTTTCTAGAAGGAGTGTTTCAGCATACAGTCCTAGCTGTGCCTGTTTTTGCTCTACCCTCAACAATTTTTAAATTAATTTTCTAGCAAACAATGGTCCAGTTCTTTATCCTGATATATTTATTTTTGAAATAAAAATATTCCTATCCTTGTGCATCAACATTTTTTTTTTAAAAAACAAACTTTGTATTTGGTTACAAAACAGTGTGTCATGGGAAAACTAGGCCCCAATTCAGCATCTAGTCACTATTAATATAGGTGTGCAAAATCTGCTATGTTGTATTTCAATCTTAAAAATATCTCTGAAAACAAAGAGGTTATTTTTTTTTCAATGTGGCGGTAAAACTCACCCAATTCATTGGCAGCAAAATCTGAGCTGAACTGAGGATTTTGGTGAGGATAATGAGGGTTTGAATATTATGAGGATAATGGTGGTTTGAATATTTCTGTTACATTAATTATTCATGTTTCACTATGAAAATATTGATGCAGTTTCCCAGAGAACTGCCCACTAGGGATTTGAGGTAATATATGGCATTTGTATCATTTTACCTTTCTAACATCTGAAAAAATCCCGAGTCCTGAAACACACCTGGCCCTGAGACTAAGACCTGTAGGGTCGTGTGGCCTGAGTCTGGCATGTGCTTGGCTGGGGTACTGATCATGGGGATAAAGGATTTCCATGGTGTGATAGTTAATTTCATGTGCCAACTTGACTGGGCCCCAAATGCCCAGACATTTGGCCAAATATTATTCTGGCATGACTGTGAGGGTATTTCGGGATAATTAACTTTTGAATTTGTAGAATTTGTAGACTGAGTAAAGCAGATTTCCCTGCTTTTTTTTTTTTTTTTTTTTTTTGAGACAGAGTCTCACTCTGTTGCCCAGGCTGGAGTGCAGTGGCACCATTCTGGCTCACTGCAACCTCTGCCTCCTGGGTTAAAGCGATTCTCCTGCCTCAGCCTCCTGAGTAGCTAGGATTACAGGTGTACACCACCATGTCCAGCTAATTTTTTGAATTTTTAGTAGAAGACAGGGTTTCACCATGTTGACCAAGTTGGTCTCAAAATCCTGATCTGAGGTGATCCACCTGCCTTGGCCGCCCAAAGCGCTGGGATTACAGGCGTGAGCCACTGTGTCCCGCCCTGAGATTGCCCGTCTTAATGTAGGTGTTCTTAATCTAATCCATTGAAGACCTGACTAGAACAGAAAGAATGAGTAAGAGGAAACCCCTCCTGCCTGATTGTTGAGCTGGGACACTTGTCTTTTCCATCCTTTGGACTTGGACTCAAACATTGAGTCTGCCTGGGTCTGGAACCTGATGGCTTTTGGAATGGAACTACACAGTTAACTCTCCTGGTTCCCAAACCTTCAGACTTGCACTTGAACTACACATCTCTCATGGTTCTCTAGTTTGTCAGTTGCAGATCGTGGGACTTCTCAGTCTCCGTGATCTCATGAGCTGATGCATTAAAATTAATCAATCAATCAATCAATCAATCTCTCTCTCTCTCTCTGCTCAATTGAAGCAGGGCTGTGAAGGCCAGGAAAATGGTCACCAGATCATCTCTCCCCTGATCATGTCTGCAGCTGACTAGAGAGAGAGCTGAGAGTCAAAGCTGAACAACTACACTTGTGAGAGCCTAGTGACACATACATACTCCTGGCCCACAGTTGGCAGGAGAAGCATCTCTGCTCTCCTGGTGACCCACTCCTCATGACCCACAGGAGCAAAGGAGCCTTTACACTTGAAGCGATGGTGTTTAAGGACTTGGTTCCACAGCCAGAGCACCTGATTTGAAGTTGAACTCTGCCTTTTATTAGTCATGTGATTTTGGGCTAGTTAGTTAACCTTAAGTGCCTCAGTTTTATCATCTATGAGATAGGGACCATGATATGACTTGCCAGGCAGAGTATCTGCAATGTTTCAATGACACATGTAAAGCACTTAGAACAGTACCCGAAACATATTAGGCATTCAGAAAATTGTAAAGATTATTATTGTATATCATCAATTCTAAGATACATTTTTTTCCTCATTTCATCATTTCTATAATGGTTTGTCTTTGCCCATTTTTTCATATTAACATTTCTGAAATTGGAAAGTACTTAAAATTGATAGAATCTCAGGCATAATGAGATATAGATTTATTATTTGGGTTGTTTCAGGATAAATCATATAGGGAGGCGGTGGTTAGGTACTGTATTTAAGCTCTTATGAACTACAGAAAAGAAGGATTCTCTCTCTCTGAAATTCCATGTTTAATCCTAAACTTCTATTGTTATGTATAATTATGTCCATGTGTCTGTATGTATAGATACATAGATATAAAAGAAATAGATATTCCTGACTATATAGCCATGTCTATATTTGGAGAAACTAGACAAACTTTTTAAAGGTAGTGTTTTTTTTTTTGTACCATGGGTTTCTGGGTAAAACTTAGTTTCTAATTTATACTATGAACTTAGTGCCTGGTACATAGCAGGCATTCTATAAAAGTTTACTTAGTAAATTAGATGAATTATTTTTAAAAATAATTTTTCCCAATGAATTTGTAATAATTTTTACTTGAAATTGTCATTTAAATAAGTTTATTTTTCAGACTTTAATGACAGCCTTTTTAAAAATATTCAACCTCTCTTTTCCAGTTATCTTGCCCATTTCTTTCTTTCTTTCTTTCTTTCTTTTTTTTTTTTTTTTGATGAGACAGGGTCTCACTCTGTCCCCTAGGCTGGACTGCAGTGGCACACTCTCAGCTCACTGCAATCTCTGCCTCCCTGGTTCAAGCGATTCTTCTGCTTCAGCTCCCGAGTAGCTGGGACTACTACAGAGGCATGCCACCATGCCCAGCTAATTTTTGTGATTTTAGTAGAGATGGGGTTTCACCATATTGGCCAGGCTGGTCTTAAACTCCTGATCTTGTGATCTGCCTGCCTTGACCTCCCAAAGTGCTGGGATTACAGGTGTGTGCCACCGCGCCCAGCCTATCTTGCCCATTTCTTATTCATTTTCTTCCTCTGGCCTTTCCTTTTCCTTGTCCGTTTCCCTTTAGCTTATCAAATTCCTCTTTCCATTGTTTGTCCTCAGAAACTTCCATCTGAGGCCTTCAACAATCTCATACAACTTCAGTTTAGTTTTGAGTCAGGGCAATGAAGATAAAATATGAATGGGCTTAGGAAATGGTCTTCCACATTCATAAAAGAAAAAAATGTAACATTGCTGCCAGGTCACCCAGAACAAGTTCCAATTCCCAATAGTCAGGGAAGAATTTTTAAAGTAAAAAATCAATGGCTATGAAATTACACATTAGTCCAGGGCAGAGTGCTCTGTCTGTTTTCCCAGTGAACATTCATCTTACTATAGTAATAGTGGCACAGACAATTTGCTGGAGTGAAGTTGATCTATAAGTGTTTTAATTAAAGTTCTGACAGCCAATTGAAGGCTTTTTTATTTTTTGGATGTATCTTATCAATCTTTCTCTGTCAGTGAATAGCTGTGCCTAGGGAGTTTAATGAATGAGGGAGGTGTAAGTTAACGTGGATGTAGTAACTGATCAGGAGGAAAGGGATATTATGGGTTTCTTTTCTTACAAGCTCCCCAAGCTCAAAATTCTATAAGGCATATCTTGATAGGTGTTTGTTGAACACAAGAATCGATGAAGATTGCTCTAGGACTGTGCTTTACCATAGGATGGAAATTTGGCCATCCTAGGTCTATTTGCTGGCTTTCTGTCTTAGAAGCTATGTATTCTTGAACAAGATACTAAAACCTTCAAGTTTCACTTTTCTCACTTTTAAATAGGGACAATTAACACTCACCTTATCACAGCAGGCAGAGTTGAAATCAGAAAAATAAAGAAGACAGTTAAGACAATGACTGAGTGCTTATTACATGATAGATTTTATGTTAGGCATAGATGACATGGAGAAAACTAGTCTTGCTAATTGTCCTTGAGGAGCTCCAAGTTTAGAAGGGAAGATGGACATGGCACACCTAGCGAAGATACAACGTGAAGCCGGTCGCGGTGGCTCATGCCTATAATCCCAGCACTTTGGGAGGCCAAGGTGGGTGGATCATTTGAGGTCAGGAGTTCGAGGTTTATGCATTTAGCACCTCTCTGCCATTGTTTACTGATATTCCCAAGTTAGACAATCTATGGACCATTTCTTGGGAACAAAATACCTCTTCATCAGTCCTGCTAGCATTATCTGAAATAGAGGATAAAATATATAGGTTAGTGATATGACCAGGAGTTTTTCGAGAAATTGACATAAGCCATAATATATTCAATATTATGAGAGCCAATTACATTTGGATGCTGACGTTTCTTGGACAATGCTTGGTTTAAACTTAGTCTTCTCAGCCCCAATCATTGACATTTTTTTTTCCAAGTGGAAATGTGAGAATGAAATGAGTTCTGCCTGTGGGCCTAGCCTCCCACCTTCCTCCTGTGCTAAGCTTTTGACATGATCAGTTGTTGCCATTGTCTCCATCAATGGTCATTTTCATTCCCAACTGGCTTGTATGCCTAGTGGCCGTGGTAATGTCACGTCTCACCTTCTGAGAATACATAGACCCCATGGAGCTGTTTTCCTCTAAGCAAACAAGCTGCCATAAAAGTCAACTAGAGGGAGGGGAAGTGACCCTTAATGATCTGTAATGATCCACTGTGTCTCTCTTCTTTTGATTAACTTTGGCCTTGGCCAAAAGGTAGCTTCTTGTTCCCACCAAGTCTTACATGTTTCCCTGTCCAATTGTCCTTTCTATGTTCCAAGAAGATGGCATGAAATAATAGATGTGAATTGGCCATAGAAACTGTGGGGCACTATATGCTTTGAAAATTATAAAATTATTATTACCTTGCTTCCTTCACAGGGATGTTCCTATAGGGACATAGTGGTATGGGGTGATGGGAAGGAGTTAGGTCAGTCTAATTACAGCAGACAGAGTTGAAATCAGATAAATAAAGCAGACAGTAAGGCAATGACTGAGTGCTTACTACATGATAGATTTTATGTTAGGCATAGATGATCTGGCAAAAACTAATTTTGCTAATTGTCCTTGAGGAGCTCCAAGTTTAGAAGGGAAGATGGATGTGGCACAACTAATGAAAATACAACATGAGGCTGGTTGCGGTGACTCATGCCTGTAATCCCAGCACTTTGAGAGGCCAAGGTGGGTGGATTATTTGAGGTCAGGGGTTCAAGACCAGCCTGGTCAACATGGTGAAATGCAGTCTCTACTAAAAATACAAAAATTAGCCGGGTGGTAGTGGTGTGCGCCTGTAATCCCAGTTACTCGGGAGGCTAAGGCAGGAGAATTGCTTGAGCCTGGGAGGCAGAGGTTGCGGTGAGCCAAGATTGTCCCACTGAACTCCAGTCTGGGCAACAGAGTGAGACCCTGTCTTGAAACAAACAAACAAACAAACAAAACAAACAAACAAAAAATATGAAAAGGGATGTCCAAAGTGAGTCACGTGGTTCCACAGGGTACCTTGGAAGGAGGCATGGGCTTTCAATCGAGAGGCAGGGCATCCAAGGCTTCCCAGGGATGAGAGGAGAACATGAGATCCATGGAGGTGGGAGTTGCTCTCTTTTGTTCACTGCAATGTTCCCAGCACCTGGAATAGTGCTTGACATATATTAGATCCCACCCCCAAAATTTGATGAAGAAATGAATGACTGATTTTGAACTGTGAATTGGAAAAAGATGACAGAGATAACTATGACTTGGAGTGAGGAGTATATGAAGACAAGGCATTCCTGCCTACTCTGTAGGGCCTCAGATTTTTCTAGCACTAGAAAATGGGATCTCAGTTTTCTAGTGCTCAATGCGGGCTCCTCTTTCCCCCTGCAACTGCCCCCTTAGGCAGATCTATCTTCACTGCAATAAATGGGGTTTGATACAATGACTGAAACAATTCTGCTATTATTAATCAGTTCCAAATACTTTATATCATTACTTAACCTGGACTTCCGGGGGATATTTGGAATTGAATTTTGACAAAAATTAAAGGAAGATGGAAGAAGTTATTCACCTTTCCAGTATCACCATTACTCTGGTGCCAGCAAAACGCCCACATTTCTTGTGCTTACATTCAAAATGTTGCGAACAAATAATTATACAACTTAGGAGAGCCAAGCAGATGGCCAGTGCCCCAAACACAGATTGACCACTGACTCTATTTTTGACTGCCGATATTGAAAGCAAAATTCAAGTAGGCACTTAATAAAATATTGGTTAAATAAGTGAATATGCCTTATGTGTTGTCCCACATTTCCGATTTGTTTTATAAGAAGGGATTGGTGAATGACGGTGCAGAGTCCAATTACTGGACTCTGATTGTGTGCCAGGAAGAGGTGGAGTGTGTTCTAAACAACACAGGATGTTAGTCTGGAGGGTTTACTTAAGTCTCAAATCTCCCATGGTATGACTTTTGGCTGAACACTTCTGCTTGAGAAACCTAGATTGTCTCTACAAATAAGAGTTCCTTTAGGCTTGGACAGTCCCAGTAGTGCATATCTACCCAAAGGAAAAGAAGTCATTTTATCAAAAGACAGACTGGTGGCTCATGCCTGTAATCCCAGAGCTTTAGGAGATAGAAGTGGGGGCATTGCTTAAGACCAGGAGTTCGAGAGCAGCCTGGGGAACACAGAGACCCCATTAACTGGATGTGGTGGTGCACATCTCTAGTCCTAGCTACTCAGGAGGCTAAGAGGAAGGATTGCCTGAGCTCAGGAGTTTGAGGCTGGAGTGAGCAATGTTCACACTCCACCCTGGGTGAAGAGTGGGACTTTGTCTCTAAAATAACTAAATAAATAAAAATAAAAAGATACCTGTACCTGTATGTTTATGGCAGCACTATTCATAATAGCAAAGATACAGAATCAACCTAAGTGTCCATCAATAGAGGACTGGTTAAAGAAAATGGAATCTATGTACACAATGGAATACTATTCAGCCATAAAAAGAATGAAATCATGTCATTTGCAGCAACATGGATGGAACTGGAGGTCATTATCTTAAGTGAAACTACTCAGAATCAGAGAGACAAATACCGCATGTTCTCACTTATAAGTGGGAGCTAAGTAATGTGTACATATGGATGTAGAGTGTAGAATAATAGACATTGGAGACTCAAGAGGGTGAGCTGGCGGGAGGATGGATGATGAGAAATTACTTAACATTTTTAAATACATGGTATGTTATATGGGTGATGGATACCCTAAAAGTCCTGACGTCACCACTACACCATCTATGCATATAACCAAATGTAAGCATGCTTTCTTAAAAAAACAAGGGGTGTCCTTTAGGCTCTGAGATTCTGTGATTTCATCATCATCAGTTCCATGTACATAACTCTTGTCAGAGGCAGTGAGTTTTTTTTCCTTAAGGAACAGAGACATTCACATTTGCATTGCAACCCCACAATGAGGGAGTCAAATAAACACAAACAATTAGAACTGGTCTAAGGACTTCTTTTTTATGGGAAAGTTCAGAGATGGGAAGTGGCTTGCTCATAGTCATGGAGTAAGTTCGGATACAGGCCTAGAATCCAGGGTTTCTGAACTTCAGCCCAAGATTCTCTAGGGTTTCACCATAACAATAATCAATAATAGTGGCATGTTGTTGGACAGGGTCAGACTGAGGTGCACAAAGGCCAGATGGCTTGTCTCAATGATGTATTTGTCTTTGTGACCCTGCATAAATTGGTTGTGGGTTGTGGGGATCTATTGGCCTGGTTTCCTCCATCATTTTACTGCTCAGATCAGCTCACCTTGCATATTAGATATGTGCCTATGGCATCAGAAGATCAGGAATAACCAAGACACGGGCTTCTCAGGCTGCGCTGGGTCTCTCAGTGTGTAGGTGTGTGTTGTAGGCAATACCCTCGCCACTGCCAGGTCTGACCCTGGCCACTCCCACCCCCAAGTGCTGATCTTAGGGAAAGCTGCAATTGAGGACTTGGGAAAGAAAGAAATAGCAGAGTAAATCACCCACTTTTTCCTCCTGGAGTTTTGGTAGAGTTGACCTAAGATCCTTTGCTTCTCATATGGTAGAGATTGCTGGGTGTACCACCCAGTCTTTCTGAGAACAACCCAGTTAGACATAATGAGTTAGAAAAACCCAGGTTGTTTTGGTGTCAAATTGATTGATGATTGATGTCTAATGTGGGACACGGGTGGTTTTTAATATTTTCAAGCACAATTATGTATGTGCATTGACTGTAACCCATATAAAGTTCAGATCACCTGAATGGAAACGGAGACAAAGAAGAGAGTTTAATAAAATAAAGACTTCAAAAATATTCCTCATAGAGTCTATGCATACACATATGTAGTCTCTCAATTAGGAGAGAACCAGAAGGAACTGGATTTTCAATCAAAGGCTGTGCATACTTTGTTTAACTGAATTCAGTGTGACAGAAATAATAACCTACAATGTGAATATGAAGGAATTTAGAGGAGAGAAAAATTAAATTCAGTGGGCAATGGCATTTTCCAAAGGCTTCTGAGAAGAGGTGAATTAGACAAGCTTCTTGCAGTGGATCAGTATATAGGCCAGGGTTTAAAAGGTTTGAATTCTATTTGACCTTAAAAAGATTACTGACTTCAATTTTCTTGTTTATAAAATAAGAATAATAATGGTGGATACAGTTAGCATTGAGGGAATTAATAAACTATTCTGTGTTATGTGCATAGCAGTGCTTTATATGGATCAAGTGCTAATAAATGTTAGCCATCACTAGTAGTATTATTTTATCCAATACAATGGTCTTCCAAACAATTATGCAATCTTTCTTGAAGACTACCTTGGATAGGGAGAAATACGCTGATTTTTAAGCTATTGTTTCTCAACTCTAAATTCACAGTTCAGCATTCTGCTTTGCAATGCGAGGGCTTAGAATCTACACATTCTATTTCTTCTTTGCTAGCTGGCCCCTGCTAGTTTCTCCACGCTGGAGCACTGGAGAGAAACCAGAAAGCAAGAGGAGGGAGAGAGGACATGTTTCCTTCTGTGTGTTGTTCCTTTCAGTGCCACTTTCCACCCAACAGCTTTTCGTCCCAGTTACAGCAGTTTATTCCAATCCGCAGCTTCTTTCCATACTTTTCATTGTTTTATTGTACTCCTCAGAGGTAGCCTGGCAACATCCTTCCTCAGGGGACTGAACTCCACCTCTATAGTATAGAGCTCTTCTTCCAAGCTGCTAAGGGAACAGAAGCAGCCAGGTAGCATCCCCTCTTCAGAGGGTTTGGGGTCCTAGTTTCCTGGAGCCACTTCTCTGAGCTTTCTGGTTCTGATAACTTCAACCTCTTCCCTTTCATGAGCCGTAGGGTAGCGGCTTGCTGCCATATTTTCATTCTATTATTTCATCATTCCTATTTATTTGTCAGTTTTCTCATGACTTTTTTTAAAAACCATTTCCCCATATTAAATTGTCTCTGTTAATATAACTAGTGTGGTTGTTCTCCCAAGTGACCTGACTGATCAGAGTAACACTGCAAAGCTAGACAGCACTTTTGAATTTTCTCATTAAACAGGTTATGGCATTTTTTGTTTGTTTGTTTTTTGGTCCTAATCTGTGAGGTCTGTCTCTGCTGTCCCCCCTTCCTTTCTACCCATAAGATAGTTTTTGCCATTTTTACCGCTAAAGTTTTTTGAAGTTGATGATTTAAAGCTATTTTTTAAAAAACCATTTCAGATGATTATAAGAGTTATTTCTTGTGCTAGATCAACCTGGTAGATTGGCTAGAAGATAAATAAGAATAAAAACCACTATTCCTTGGACTGTCTCATGAGCAGTGTTCCTCACCGGGTGGTTTTGAGCTTGGCTTCCAGGTTGCCGCAGATGGTCTTAGCTGTTCTTAATTTCCATCTGTGAATTACACGGTTGAATAATACAGTATTCTTTCTGTCTTAAGTGACAAAAACTCAACTCAGTCTCTTTTAAGAAAAAGAGAGACTTTCTTAACTGAAAAATTCAGGACATCTGTTTCAGGCATAGCTGGATCCAGATGCGGCAAATGATACCTCCAGGAATCTATCTCCTGTGTACACACCCTAAACTAAGTAGGGAAAGGAACACTCTGATTGACTGGCAATAATAATGAAAATGTAAGAAGGACAGTGCATCTAATCAAAATCAGGGGTTTGTCTTCAGGATGAGAAGAAATGGATTCCAGGCAGGCAAATACAGCAAATGTTGCCCATGACACTATTGATACAGTTGTCCAAAGAATGTGGGTGTCAGCACTGCAGCTTGGAGATTTTGCCTGTTAAGATGGGATGCTTCACTCTCTCAGGATGCTCCTGCTCCATGCGTGTCACTGTCTCTAGAGTAATCAGCCTTGATGTTGGATACAAGGAGCAAATCTGTGAGATGACTCACTTGCCTGTTTTATTCCTCTGTAACGGTCTTTCTTTCCCGTTTCCTTCCTGCTGGCAATCAGTGTGGTTGGTTGATAAGCTGGGCTCTGAAACTAAATTGCTTGGGTTTGAATCTTGGTACCAATCTGTTAACCCAGTGACTTTGGGCAAGTTACTCTATTGTGCTTCTGGATAATAGGACCTTTCTTCATCTTCACGTCTTTCTTTATCTACCTTTCTTCATCAAATACTACAATAGTATCTTTCCCGTGAGGATCATAATGAAATTATAAGTGCTCAAACAGTGCCATAAATGGTAAGTAATCAATAGGTATTATCATTATTCTCCCCCTACTGCAAAAACCATTTCCAGAGAACTGAACCACTGGTAAGCCAGACTGGTCTCATGAATGTTTTACAAGATCTGTCTTCCTTTCTTCCCTGGCATTCTTCAGACTTTGTCCCATTGGTTGTCCTCCCTCTTGGAAATGAGAGTATTCTCTGTAAGGGTATGAGTCTGGCAGTCAGGCACCTCCTGGAATACATCCTGGCCTTTCCGGAAGTAATAGTCCAAATATTTCACAGGTATGATGGCTGTTGGCCCTAGCCATGAGGCAGCATCCTGTAGACGCTTTGATGTATCCGATGTTAACCCTTGAGTTACCATGTCACAGAGATGGCCAGATATCCTGGTTTAA
Source organism: Chlorocebus sabaeus (assembly GCF_047675955.1). Classification (NCBI taxonomy): domain Eukaryota; kingdom Metazoa; phylum Chordata; class Mammalia; order Primates; family Cercopithecidae; genus Chlorocebus; species Chlorocebus sabaeus. The sequence goes on along the minus strand of NC_132911.1, from coordinate 133,251,909 downwards.
AAAAACTAGTTTTGCTATCTCAACCTATTTGGTTTCTGAGTCAGGGAGCATGAGTTCAGGCAGAAAGGGATACCTGTACTTCTCTACAGCTTCTAATAACTGCACAGTATTGCCCGTATGAATGCATTGTGGTTTAGTTAACAGACCTTGGAATATTGAGGCTGATAGTAACTTTTCTCTATTTATAAATAAAACTTTGTATGTGCTAATATTTAAAAAAAATAAAAAAACTAGTTATATGTTATTCTGCTGGATTTTCATGGGGACAACAGTCAGGAGCCTGGGGCGGCTGCTTTTTGCAGACTGGCGTGAAAGTCCTCCTATAATCTCTGTCTGCATGCCTCATGGTCATTAGTCCTGACTGTTCCACTTACTCATTCCATGATCCTGGAGGGTCACGTAGCCTTTTTCAGCCTCAGTTTTCACAGTGTTTAGCATTAAATGGGTTATCACATGGTAAATGCCTCATAAATATTATCGTTAGAGTAGACCCTGGAACAACACAGGTTTGAACTGAACAACTTTACTTTTATGTGGATTTTTGAAGAAAATACATTAGAATTTGTTTTGAGATGTGCGACAACTTGAAAAAACTTGCAGATGAACCACATACTGGAAATATTGAGAAAATCACGAAAAAGTTTGGTATGTCATAAATGCATAAAGCATATGTAGAATCTAGTCTACTTTATCATTTAATACTGTAATATATACATGAATCTATTATAAAAAGTTAAAACTTATCAAAACTTGCAGAAACACAGTATATGGTGCCATTCACATTGCGGAAAAACAGTATATGTTGCCATTCATAGTTTAGAGAACTGTAAACAAATGCAAAGATGCAGTATTAAATCATAACTGCAGGCCGGGCATGGTGGCTCATGCCTGTAATTGCAGCACTTTGGGAGGCCGACGTGGGAGGATCACAAGGTCAGGAGATCGAGACCATCCTGGCTAACACAGTGAAACCCTGTCTCTACTAAAAAGACAAAAAAAAAAAAATAGCCAGACGTGGTGGCGGGTGCCTGTAGTCCCAGCTGCTGGGGAGGCTGAGGCAGGAGAATGGCCTGAACCCGGGAAGCGGAGCTTGCAGTGAGCCGAGATCGTGCCTCTGCACTCTAGTCTGGGCGAGAGAGTGAGACTCCGTCTCAAAAAAAAAAAAAAACAAACAAAAAAAAAAAACAAAAAAAAAACATCGTAACTGCGTGAAATTAATGGTAGTGCCTACTTGTGTTGCTGTAATAATTTTGTACAAACCTCCTGTTACTATTGGAGGTGAGCTCAAAGGTTGTGTGTCCTCTTAAAACACTGTTACCCTAATCATTTCTGTGAGCAATTTGCCTCTGCAGTAAATTGCACAGTGCAGTGAAGAGTGATCTCTCACAGTTCTTGCATTTTTCATCATATTTAGTACAATACTATAAACTTTGAATAGCACCATAAGGCCCATACGAAGTACCACTAGTGATGCCGGAAGTGCTTCCAAGCAGCAGAGGAAAGTCCTGACATGACAAGAAAAAGTTGAATTGCTTGATGCGTACCTTAGATTGAGGTCTGCAGCTGTGGCTGTCTACCCTTTCAAGACCGATGAGTCTATCATAAAGGCCATTGTAAAAAAAGAAAAGAAAATTCATAAAACCACTGAATAATCTATTGTGTGTGTTATCAGTAAGGGTTCCATCAACAATAGGCTGCTGGTAGTTAACATTTTGGGAATCAAAAGTTATATAGATTTTTTTTTTTTTTTTCCCTGCAGAACTGGTGTCCTTAACCTCCATATTTTTCAAGTTTCAACTGTAATCATATATTCCCCCATTCTCTACTCCTATTTTGTTTCCATTTGGACTTAAATCTTATGTTTCCTTTGACATTTTAGTATCCCAAATTTTATCTTAAAGAGATTAAAAAAATTCCTGAATGATGCCAATTGATTCTTCAGAAATAGGGGTGTAGGCTCAGCTTACCAAATTTGGGTTCAACCCCTCCTCTAAGATAATTAACATGCACTGATATTCCAGATCCTTTCCCCCCTCCACGGTGTCCTGGCAGAGACTCTGTAAGGTTCAGGCTAGGTCTGCACAACACTCTCAGATAAATCTCTCCCTTTGTCACACTGTTGAACTGCTAATAAAGAGAGCAGGCAGGCGTTGTAGCAGGGCTTTCTTTGGTCAGAGAGCCTTAATGGTGTGTCAGGATTGTATAATTCACCCTCCAAAAGAATCCAAAAGAGAGATAAATTTTTTGGTTGGGAGAAATTAACTGCAGATTGATCCTATCTGTTTTAATTTAGCACAAGACGCCTTAGACTACTCCAAAGAGCCAGATGGGCTATTGATCTGACAATAGGATAATCAGAGCATCAAAGCTGGGGAGGGGGTGGGGGTTAGAGAATTTGGAGCACCTGGGACTTTGCCAGGGTGGCTTTCTTGGTACAAAAGCCACCCCTTAATTGAGCAAGTGCCTTTGCCTGCTAACAGGTCTTATTAGGAGCCAGAGCTCCTGAGGCCCAGGCCTGGCAGCAGCATGGAGCTGTCATGTAAAGAGATGATGTCTCATGCTGGGTGTGTTGGGAGAGAGATGCCACTTGGCAGTGGAAAGGGGATAAGCTGGGGGGCAGGGGAGATGAGAGGGGGGTACTGTGCTCTAGGAGGGCACTGACAAGATAGGAGAGCTGGGATTAGAATCAGGCAGTAGAACTTGGAAGCTGCAGGGCCTCTCTTTTCCTCTCTTCCTTTTACTTTATTTTCTTTAAAAAATATTCGATCTCTTTTTCCAGTTTGTTTCACTTCTATCTTGTCTCTGAGTTACCGCCCCCACCAACACTTGCAGCTGCATTAACCCTGTTACTGGTCTATAAAGAGTGCTTTCTCCGGAGGAGCCAGGGCAGAGGTGTGTAGTGAAGCTGAGTGTCTCCAGCTGGGTGAGGGGCCCGAGTGTGAGTGGGGTGACACCATCCCATTGTCCTGAAGCTTTGTTTGTGGTCAGATTTCTCCTCTGGCCCGCAGAGAGTTAGATGTCTGCTATTTCAGGACACTCCCAGATAGGTCAGGCAGAGTTCTTGGGATGCCACAGTGATATGTCAGGACGCCCTGACACATGAGCTATCTGAAGGCCCAGCCAAGGCCCACATATCAAAGGGCAAATGGAGTCATGGGGGGCCCAGAGAAAGGGTGGATGATTCCAGAAAATGACACTTGGAACAGAGTTTTGCAAGCTCCCTGTGTCTGACTTTGACAAGACCCTGAGATCCCTTACTCCAAGGACCTGTTTCTGGGGATGGGGCTGGTAGCAGGCCCCGGAAAGTTGTGTTAACTCTGCGTGGTCATCTGTCAGCAGGACTCGGACCAAGGATTCTGCAGTGCAGCAAGGATGTGCAGGTGGATATAAATGTTAGAAGGCAAAGCTGAACTCATCCTGCTAAGGAAAGTCACGACAATGGTATAAACTTAGGCTTTTTAGCTTGGGGCAAGGATATTGGTCCTCTTTTTCCTTATTCTCCTCTGCCTTCCCCTCCATCCTAACCCTTACCCCACTCCTTCCCGGGAACCCAATGATCTCCCTCATTCATGGAAAATTTTGTCAGAAAGACCATATATCTTATCAGGATATCATCAAGTCCCCTGAGCATTTGGTCTATAATGAGGAATAGAAAAAAGTGATACTTAACATAAGCCGGGCCAGATTTATCTGGAGGTAGACTTCTGAGATAACAACATATCATTCCTCTGTTGTTGAAGTATCTTGGATAAATGAACAAAGGCAGAGGGCAGAAAAGTCTTCTAAGAGAAGGAGATCATTCCTTTCTTCCTTCCTTCATTCATTTAATTTGACAGTCTACTATGCTAGACTTCTAGACTGTGGGGAGCCAATAATTACTTCAGTGACCTCATGGAACTTGCATCCTTGCATGGAGAGAATGGTAATAAAAAAATTACGTCTCAGGTGTTGAGGGCTAGGAATATATATATTTTTAAGATACTAATTATATAAGATTTTGCTCTTTGTTTAAATGTCAAAATGAAAGCTTTAAATTAAACGGATGTCACCAACCCTAAGTACTTTATATCAGTGTTATTCAGGGGCAGTTGAATGGCTAGTTTTATAAATTTGTCTTTTCTGATTTTTGATTCAATTTATAGATGGGACAACAGATCCATGAGTTAACCTACATATTCAGTTTGAATTTTTCATAAAGCAAAGCCTGCTTTGCTCCCATTTTCTGTTCATTTGAGGGAAAATAGAATTTTTGATGCCTGAAATAATAATGATTTCTTTTTCCCGTCTAAAAGAAATATCAACTAGAGGAATAGCTAGGTTCTTGACATAGTGGAAAAATAATAAAGTATATTAATAGCTGAACAAATGGATCTTGCTGGGAAATATTTTGGACTTTCAATGGTCTCACGGAGATAGAATATTTCTTGAACCTAAAACCCTTTTTTTTTCTTTTGGTATTTTTTACAAAAAAGACTAAATGCCTTTTGATTAAAACTGTGGAATTATTTGAAGGTAAGCTTTTGGAATGCCAGGGAACCGAGGCCCTGAAAGCATGGAGCACTGAAGCCCACACACTGGTGTCCTCTTGCTAGGAGGCTGGCCTGACCTCCCCTCACTTTCCCTGCATTTTCATCGTTGCTGTGCTAACTAGGGCTCAGGACTCTTAACCTGTAGCTGCAAAAATGATAATTCTTACAAAAGCCTGGCAGATGAAAGGCTAAAGACAGATTCTGTATTTCATCTATGTAAGATGACCTAATAGTGAAGGGAATCTTTAGACTAAGAGAAAACGCCAGTCAAGCCCATTAACAGTCACAGACCTTTGTGTTAGGGTTTCACATGCAATTGAATGATCTAGAGACAGCTTGCTTTAGGGGAAACAGATTTTGAACTCAACGAGTCTTGTTTGAGTTCTGGCTAGCTATGAGACTTTGGACCGTCTGACTCTGAACAGGTTGCCTAACCTTTCTTGTCTTCCACATGTTTAATGAGGAAAGTAATAGTATCTACCTCTTGGGATTGTTAAGAAGATTAATGAGTTCATATATTTAAAACATGTCACAGTGTCTAGTGCATAGTAAACATGATATAAGTGTTAGTTATTACTAACTCTGGATCTCAGTTTTCTGACTCATGAGATGATATGCAGCTCAAGCTGTTGAAAAGCCATGAAATGGTGCTGTCTTTTGTAAATAGTAATATACCAAGCAAATGGAAACTAATTTAGGACATGTTATTTTTTAAAGTTTGAACCTTCCTCTTTAGACAGTCTGATTATTTTCTTTCATTTAATCATTATCCAATTAATTAACAAGAAAATAACCCCCAAATAGGCCCCCACGTCTTTTTGCATTTATTACTGGTGGTTTGTACTAAGAGACTTAAGAGAAGATTTTTATTTAAAATGTTATGCAAAATCAATATAATCCATTAAAACAATTACAAAAATACGACAAATGAGCAAAACAGATCATTATTTATGAGTAGACCTGAGAGATGTGAGAGGCCCTTTTGAAACACTTAGACTCTGGGAATAATTCAATGCTATCTAATTCAATTCACTTGAAATATTCACTAAGTATCTACTAGGTATCAGGCAGTGTGCTAGCACAGGATAGGTTAATATTTAAATTTCTCTCCCCTCAAATAATTCTCAATTTAAGAAAAGGATCAGATAATAACCTGTGTAAGTATAATACAAGGCAAGATATGAGGGGACCTAAATTCTCTGTGATTTCAGAGAAGAAAGATACCCCACTAAGTGAATGGGAATATAATCACAGGTTTTAAAGTCAGAAGAGAATTTAGTGATGATCTTACTTAACCTTTCATGCAATTAGAATTTTTTTTCCACAATAGCATTCATTCATGGGTCAATTTATTTACTTGCTCATTCTGTAATTCCTGAGTGCCTGCTGTATAGCACAGATGTAGGACAAACAAAGGTTAATAGGACATGGTATTAGTGTTCCTTTTTGACTTGGGAGGTCAATTTTTTTCTCTTAAGACCTTCAAATGATTGGATGGGGGCCACCTGTATGATGAAGGGTCATCTGTTTTAGTCCAAGTCTACTGATTTATTTTTATTTATTTTTAAATTTATTTTGAGATAGGGTTTTGCTCTGTCCCCCAGGCTGGAGTGTGGTAATACAATCATGGCTCACTGCAATCCCTGCCTTCCGGGTTCAACCAATTCTCATGCCTCAGCCTCCCAAGTAGCTAGAGTTACAGGTATGTGCCAATAGACCTGGCTAATTTTTGTATTTCCAGTATAGATGGGCTTCCATCATGTTGGCCAGGCTGGTCTTGAACACTTGGCCTCAAGTGATCTGCCCACCTTGGCCTTCCAAAGTGCTGGGATTACAGGCGTGAACCACTGCGCCTGGCCCAAGCCTACTGCTTTATACGTTAATGTCACCTAAAAAATATCTTCACGGAAACATCTAGAATACTGTTTGACTGAATATTTGGATATTGTGGTCTAGTCAATTTGGCCATCATAGATAAAATTAACCATCACAGATATCATCCTTGCCCCCGAGGGCCTTGCAACATTGAGCGATATATGTACGTGAAAAGATTTACTGTTCTGTGTAATTGTTGTTAATGATAGAGGGAAATTCCAGGAACTGTGGGGCACAAGGAAGGGGGCAGCTAATCTAACCTGAGAGTCTCAGAGAGGACTTCTCAGAAATGGACATCCAGGCTGAGTCCTGATGACTTTCCTGACAACCATGTGAGGCAGACAGCATTGATCTTCTCAATCTTGGCGAGGTTGAGAAGAGCACAATATATTGAGAAAACACAAAGAGCTGGGAAGAAGGAATAAACACACACACACACACATACACACACACACACACAGAGAGAAACTACTGTAATCACAGACTGAAAGTTGAGTATTGCCAAAGATAGCCTGGCTATTTTGATACACCATTATTTATTTGTTTTAATCACTGAAATTTTAGTAGCAGCTAAGCGGTCTCCCGTATAGCTCAGGTCATATGTATTAAAACACTATATTTGTAAATGTCTTTTCCCCACTGCCTAAATTTCTACAGCCCTTCCTTTTGCCATGATTTTCTTCCTATATGGATCCTATTTCAAGTAATGTGACATCTTTTAATGATTGTATATATGTGTCTGAAACTGTATAAACACCATATCTAACTCTCACAAAAATCTACATGTTAGATAATTTTATGTACATATCAAAAGTGAGAAGACTGAGTATTTTAGTTGAGTTATTATTTGTCCTCAGTTCCATAAGCATTGAAGGGCAAAGGCAGGATTTGAACCTAGGATTTTCTTACTCCAACAATTTCAGCCACAACAGGAGGGTCACAAGAAAAATGGCTGCTGGTGCTGGATGAAGTAATTGAAATGAGTGAAACAGGTGTGTGCACATGCACATGTACCTGCATGAGGGATGGGACTGTAGCAAATTGTAGAACTCATAACTCTTCCAAAAAGGGCAGGTGCTGCTCAGCTCCATCCAAATGCTGCTGCATGGAAAAACAAACCTTGCCTTGGCAGATCTTTAGTTTTCAAGAGTAACTGGAATTTTGTTTTTATTTTTTCTTTCTTTTAAAGTATGAAATCTCTTTATTTTCAATGCTGGCCCCAATACATAAAAACACCATGTAGGCCAAATAAAACACACCTACTGGCTGGGTGGTTCCCATGAGTCACCAGTTTCTGACTTTTGATCTATACTATTATTCCTCCCAATATATAAATATTTCTAACACATTAACATTGTAACACCTCAGAGTGTTTAAATATGTAGTAATAATATTTGTGGAACTAAATGTGATCTCACATGACTTTCATCATAACCATGTGAGGCAGACAGGGAATGATCATTACACTCCTATTGTCCTTGGACAAACTGAGGCTAAAGGGAATTATCACACCTGTCCTAGGCCACACGTGACTGAAAAAGGACTTGTGTCTTTCACTAGAATGCAGTCTTTATTATCCTACGTAGCTTTCTTCAACACTAGGTGAGAAAACAAGAATTAAACTAACCAGGATATAGAGTGAAAGGGAAAAAGGCCCATGGCTCTTTATAGATTGGTGTTTAAGGAAATTAGAGAAGTAGAAATGCAAGAGAAATGGTCAAGAATCAGAGCTAAGCTGGGAAGTTAGGTCTTGGCTGCTCTCAGACTCCAAAGAAAGACGTGGGCCATGACATACCTAGTCCCTAACCCAGAGCTTCTTGTCCAAAGTGGGTATCCGTCCAGGGCTCTGATGGGATTCCCCTGATCACAATGACACTTGAGTTGAAAGAAACTTTTCAATTATCTAATAATTCATTTGTTGAATACTCAATTACTAAGAACCTACCATGTTCCAAGTGGCATGTGGTTTTCTTATCTCTCTGTTCCTCCCCTTCTCACAAAATCAGATCTGGAAGCCATGGTCCTAGAACTTGGAAGGTTGAAGAATGATTTGTCTATTTAAAAATATAAACCAATTCTTTGTTCTGTTGACTGTCATCATGGAAGTGGTTGTCCTTGGGAGGAAGTGGAGAGATAGGAATTGGATTCTGAAAACAATCTATTCTTCTGCTTTTTGAGACTATGGTACTTCTAGCAGATTTAGGCCTAAATGGAATATATTGTTGTCTGAAAATTTGAGTAATGTGTAAAGGACAAACAACTCAATTTGCATTAATTAACATACACTCTTTGCCTTCTCTAAAATACAATTCAATGTGATATGACAGCATGCTGTACAATATGATATGATACAATAGGGACACTGTGGTTTGAAGAGATTCTGGGGCTCTATGGAAATGAGGGGTTTAGGTAACAAAGTCATCTCAGGTATCTCCTATTTGCCAGCTACTGTAGTAGGCCTTGGTGAATACAGAACGGTACAAGACTTCTCTCTGCTCTTGAGTAGACAGTGAATCCCAGGAGGGATGACAGACTTGTAAAGTGAGCTTTTCAACACCATAGACCTGGGGTCTATGAGAGTACAAGGGAGCCTGATGGAGCCTAGAGGGTCAGGGAAGCCTCCCAGAAGAAGTAACTCTAGATCTTGTAAATGGCAGCTGTAACAGCTGTAATCATCTGAAGCCTTTGCGGGGAAAATGCTATCTGTGTATGCTTTAATATTGGACCTGTGGACAGTGATGCACTGAGAATAGATGCTGAGGGCAAAGCAAGGCTGTGGGAGAAAATATGAAGCAGACACAGGCAGAAGAAACACACTGGAAAACTGATGAACAGGTAGCTGGGTGGGAATGTGGAGTTTAGGTGTGCTCAGGCACTACAACCAAGGAAAAGAGAGGAAGAAAGGACACAAGGGCAAGGTAAAGGACTGGCAAGAAACTAGTCAGGAACCAGAGATCACAAAAGTAAGAGAACATGCGATAAGAAGAGTCCAGAGCAGTCACCTAAAAATTAGACAGGAGACTCCAGTGTCAGTATCTCTAGGACCTGATTCCAAGGGAACATTTCCTCCTCATGTCCTTCCCAGGAGGATAGAAGCTCATCTCTTGACTAAAAGGCTGATGGGAGCCGGGGTGCGGTGGCTCACGCCTGTAATCCCAGCACTTTGGGAGGCTGAGGTGGGTGGATCACGAGGTCAGGAGTTCAAGACCAGCCTGGCCAAGATGGTGAAACCCCCTTCTCTACTAAAAATACAAAAATTAGCTGGGCAGGGTGGCATGTGCCTGTAATCCTAGCTACTCCGGAGGCTGAGATAGAGAATAGCTTAAACCTGGAGAGGTGGAGGTTGCAGTGAGCTGAGATCGCGCCACTGCACTCCAGCCTGGGTGACAGAGCGAGACTCCATCTCAAAAACAAAAAACAAAACAAAAGGCTGATGGGAACACTTGGCTGGATAGGCCAGGAGTGGGCAGGAATTGGAGGAAGTTTCTTAACATTAAGTTATCTAATATTTTGATGAATGATTCTAGGCCGTGGGAAACATCTCAAATGATATCAAATGGTTTAATCAATGACATTTTTTTCTTTAATTTTTTGTCTCATGGCATGAACTATTCATGGACTGTAATATCCGATTTCAGCTTTACTCAAACATTTTAATCCATAAATGTTCACAAGCGATTCATATAATTATGGAAGTTGGCCTTCTGGGTTGACGGTGGTCTTTTGTCCGGTTATGACACGTGCTTATAGATGTGGATGCGAAGCAATCTGATGTTTCCTCTCTATGTGTCACTGCGGAGGAAAGTTACAGGAAATACACAGAGAAATATTTTAAAGATTAATATTAAACATGTTAAAGGAATATTAAAGGGTTAAATAGATTAATATTAAATATGTGAAAGAGATTAAAGAGTGGCCTGAGGCAGCAGAGTACCTAACAAATTCTGCTCTCTGTTCTCACATGAATTGCAATTTTTTAGATCTACTTAGGCATCTTACTTAGGTTGGAAGTCATTAATTGCAAAGTTATAGAACAGCTCCAGATAGTTGCATAGTCCCTCCTAGAAAAACAACATAATCAAAACGACTAACATAAATAACCATCTGCAAGCCTGGCATTATTCTGTCTGTGCTACAGGTGCAGAAACTGGAGCTCAGAGAGATGAGAAGAAACAGTGCATCATGGTAAGCTCTGGGGCTTTGAAGTTCCACTAACTGGTTGAGATCTTAGTTCTGCCTCTCGCCAACTGCACATCCTTGGGCGATTTGTCCTTCACTTAGCTTTGGTTTTCTTTCCTCATGCCGACAGTCCTCTATTCTCTCCTTACAAGCACCCTGTTACTTCTGTTGTGTAGTCTATGCCAAGAAATGGAACTGCCAGTCTGGTCCTTGGATGTCATGTGGGCCTTTTGTCTGGAGCCTCTTCCTTCCTCCATTCCATCACAAGTCCTGGTGCTTTTGCACCAAACACTTTCCAAATCTGTTCACTTTGCTCTGTCCCACCACTCCAATCTATGATCTCTCTTCTCACTTCTGGTCCCCTGACACCATCTTCTGCTCACCCTGCTTCAACACCTTTCTCTACCAGCAGCCAGAGGGAACTGTTTAACCTTCAAATTTAATCCGAAAACTCCTCCATTTATGCCCTTCTTATGGCCTCCTAGTGCTGTGAGGATAAAATTCAAAATTTCCCACATGGTTAAGAAGCCATGTGCCTATGTCTCTAGCCCCACATCCTGCCATATTTCCTCTTTTCCACATTTCAGCCATTCTGGGCTATTCTCAGTTTCTCAAATGGACTATACACTCTTTCCCTATCACATAACCTCCACACTTTCATTCTGTCCCTTCATCAGCCCATTTTCTTTGCCTGGCTAACTTCTACTCAATTATCAGGAAAGGCTTCCTGATCCTGATTGCCGAACTGGATTAGGTACCTCTATCATATGATCCCACGGAACTCTGACCTCCTTTCTCCTGATACTCACCACACTTGTAATTTCTTGTTTAGCATGTGTATTCCCAAATGGATGGTAAGTTCCAGCTTCAGTGCTACAGGTCCTGTGCTTATCACATAGTAGTTGCTCAATGAATATTTGCTGAATGAATGCATAAATAGGAGCATTGTGAAATTAGTTAGGTAAAAGAGTAGTATAGATCCTAGGACAAAGTAAGCTTTCAATAAAAAGTAGCTCTTCTACAACATACTTTCATCTGAAAATTTGTAAGTGCAGAGCTGAGATTGGAAACTTGGTCTCCTTGATTTAAAAAACCATGCCCTTTCTTCTATAACACCTTATTTGCAGTTTCTGACTTAAATGTTGACAATTTTGGTTTTAGTTTACCAAACCTAGTAGAGTATAATCCTCTTCTTGTTGAAGGCTTTCCACAAATTAGACTTGCTTATTGAGGAAAAAAAATGATCTACCTTTAAATAAATACCTTTCAATAACTTGCTTGGCCCAGGTCAAGTTGACCAGACTCCTTAAAAGGCACAATGAATTACAGTATTGTCCAAAACTGTGGAAGATACAAGTGAGGGATACTGGCTTAAGGAGGAGTCGAGTCCAAGGGGTTAGGGTCAAAACGAACAGACAAAGAATGGTGATACAATCTCTGCAGCAAGCACACATATAATTTCCATGTAGCTGGATGTGTCTGGCTCCCATCGCTTCTAGCAAAACATCTTCTCTGACCTGGCTTGTGATTGTGTAATTGCTCCATGGAGCCTGGTTTCTCTCAGACTTGACAAATGTGAAGACCACAGACAAACAATGGATCAGTTAACCCAAACTCCACCAGCATTGGAAAGACTTGTGATGTGTCTTAGGAACATGACACATCTGAAACAATAGGAGTACGACAATAATGTCTTCCATTTGCCCAGCACTTTCAGTTATAAATACTGTATGTATTTATAAATGTATCCATGTGTCTTAATCCTTCCACAAATCCAGAAGTTAGGATAGTATAGTTTAAGGGTGCTTAGCGGCATTCATGTCTTATGATGGCGTGGAGTTTGTTCAATCCAGGAGAAGATAATGAATTTGTCATTTGAGAAAAAGTATTTAAAAAGGAGTCTGAAGGCCTGGCTTTTAGTCTGGCTTTATTTTATTTTATTTTGTTTTATTTTTTAGCTGAGTATCTCTCAAAGTTCATTTTACCTCTCTGGATCTCAATTTCTTCATCAACAGTGAGGATCTGAATAACTTCCCTGACCGCCCAATAGGGCTATTTTAAAATTTATGTAAGTTAATAAATGAGAACCATTTTATAACTGTAAAGTAGTATTCTAAAATCAAGTGATGTTTTTGTTGTTAATATCATAGAGGATATATAATATGGTAATTCCTAATTGCTTTTTTAATGACAATGACCAAGAATAATAATAATGCAATCATTCATGTCAACTAGTATTAGTTATTAGTTGTGATACAGGAGAGAGGGGAAAGTAGAGGCAGACTTCCTCACCCACTCACTGTTCCTGGGCAGCCTCTGCAGGCAGGTGTCCCTGGCCCCAGGGGGAGCACAGCAGAATGCAGTTTAGCTGCAGATAATTTACTCCAAAACAGAAAGGTGGGAGGGCTGGAGAATGTGGCCTGCCTGTGAGGGTCTAGTGGGCCTCTTTACACTGAGGCTGACTGACTCACACAGTCCCTGAAGCCTGGGACCAGGAAAGGTCTTTCTGCAAAGCCCTTGAAGCAGAGAAGAGCAATGCTTCCACAAAGAAAAAGTGGAAGAGACTGGGTTGTGTCAGTTCTGTTTCTCCTTCCAAATGCACTATTCTTCTTGGGTGGGAGAGGCAGGGAGTGGGAAGGGGAGGGAGTGAATAAGAGAGTAGAGAAAGGCCAGGAGTATTACATCAATAGATGTCCTTCTGAGAAACTAAGATTTGCAATTTCCCCAACAGTATTATTTTAGTATCATTGCTCTTCACTTTACATCACAATTACCATGTTTGGAGTTTATTTCATAGGCAGTTAGAACTCAGCGCAGAATCAACCTTTGTGATCCTGCCCTAGACACCATTTTGCTTTCTTTTAGCTTCCTCCACTCCTCTCCTCCCCCCTCCCCTCCCCCCTCCCCTCCCCTCCCCTCCCCTCCCTTCCTCCCTTCCTCCCTCCCTCCCTCCCTTCTTTCCTTCCTTCCTTCCTTCCTTCCTTCCTTCCTTCCTTCCTTCCTTCCTTCCTTCCTTCCTTCCTTCCTTCCTTCCTTCCTTCCTCACTTCTTTTATTTTGAAAGTACAGTCACTTTAATTTGATCCTGCAACAGCCTTAGGAGAGAGAAATAGTAGGCGATATTATTCTCATTTTATAGGAGAGGAAAATGAAGCACAGAATTGAATGATTTGCCTCAGATCACAGAAAATGGCCATGGCAGAGTTGGAAAAAGCATGTAAATCTCTGACTGCTGGGCCAAGGCCCTTGTGGGCTATCATGCTACTGCTTAGACAATGGAGTGACAGCTGATGGACAGTACAGTTTTAAAGGTAGCCCTCATTGGGAAATCATGTATACTCAAAGTGATACTGATCCCTGTGGGTTTGCATTTAAAGGCACAATGTATCTCTGTACCCCAGGTTCACATTCCCAGAAGTTTGATATCCTCACACAAGGAGACAAACTGAAGTTGAGGCTGACCTAAAGAGCCACAGATTCCCATAGTCCTCTTCATCCTCACTCAAGGGAAAATGGCATGTTCTTAGGGTAGAATGCAGGGCAGAACCATCTACCATTGTGAGAGGAAACACTTAGAAGTGCTTACTATGTTCTAGTTCCTGCCCCAAACACTTTACATCTATGATCTCATGTGACCTTCACAGCAATTCTGAAGTATTTGTACTTAGTTGTCCCCATTTTTTACATATGTGGGGATTAAGGCAGAAGATGTTAAGTGATTTGTCACATGTCATACAGTTAGCACTTGATGAGGCTTCAATTTGAATCCATAAAACTTGGATTCAGGCGTAACACACATCACCACTGAAGTTGGCTGCCTCATCTGAATGTACGCCTGTGTGCATGCATGTGTGTTTGAATTGTTCCTGGTATGTTTGAATTAGACAAATGTAAGATACTCACAATGTAACGTTACTCTCAATCCTATTATCCTCTGTTTTAAAGCTATAGATTTTAGAAATTTTAATCTCTCTGAAGGTAATTTCTCAGTCATGATTTCCACTGCGGGGCTCAGGTGATGTCTTATTTATCTTCACAACCCTTTTAGTGTCTTTAGCATTGTACCTGTCTGATAGTATCTGTGCATAAAATATTTGCTAAATGAATTCCTGATACTTTTTTCTTTTTTTTAACTTTAATTTTAAGTTCAAGGGTACAAGTGCAGGTTTATTACATAGATAAACTTTTGTCATGGGGGTTTGTTGTACAGATTATTTCATCACCCAGGTTTTAAGCCTGTTAGTCATTAGTTATTTTTCCTGATCCTCTCCTTCCTCCCACCTTCCACCCTCAGAAAGGCCCCAGTGTGTGCTGTTCCTCTCTATATGTCCATGTGTTCTCGCTCTTTAGCTCCCACTTATAAGTGAGAACATGTGGTATTTGGTTTTCTATTTCTAACAGTTTTTTCTATTATAGTTTTTGCAGTTTTTTGAAAAAGTACATGGATATATTTCCTAGAAACCTTGTTTGCTTGTAAAAATCTTGATTAGAAAAAATACTCATCTCTCTTGGAACTGTTACTTTATTGATCTCTGAAATTGTGGTTTTATTAGTATCACTGCATACACCTGGGTATTTGAGAGTAAGCAGAGGAATTATTAATGCCTTCAGAAGAGTCAATAAATGTTTGATTATTTAACATTTCTAGGTCTCAATTTATTTTCTCATCTGTAAAATAAGAAATTCAGATTAGATGATACTTAGTGTACCAGCATTAAGATTTTATGATCTTACTCAGGTCATTTAGGTATTTTCAAATACCCTGATATTTGGCATTACAAAGCTCAGTTATCTAGATATCAAATTGACTTTTCCAATTTTTATATTCATTATTAATGAAGTTGCTGTCTAAGAGGGCATACAAGGTGACTTCTGCTTGTATATTCTTCCTCAACAAACTCACAGTCGTTTTTTAAGACCCAGGTCTGACATTACCGTCTCTGGAAAGCTTCTCCCGATCCTCTTACCTCAACCCTCAGTATCCCTCCCTGAATTCTCCAGGCTGAGTAGGTTTCTAATCATCTCAGGTCTCATTTTACCCTGAACGTGTTTCTGTTATTAGATTTAACCCATCTGCTCCATTAGTCTGTGAGCACCTGAGAAAGAGGATATTCTTCCTGTTGAGGTTGCTAAGCTCACTACTTTCACTTCCTTTACTATGAGGTCTGCACTCATAAAGCTGAGCCAAGGAGGGAAAGAAGCATGTACAGAAAGCATCAGTTGAGCCCCTGGATCCAGCTATGCCTAGAATTTTTTTGTTTCAGTTAATTGAGCCGAAACATCCTCCTTTCCCTTTCCCTCAGTCTAGATTCAGTTGGATTCTTATCAGTTGTATATGCAAGATTTATAGTTTTTGACCTCAAGAGGCCCTGTCTAGTGGGAGAGATAGATATGTAATTGAACCATTGCAAAAGAATTCTAGGGAAGAGTTCAATACATAGCGTGCTACAAGAGTGCAGCAGAAGTGTTCCTTACCCATGAAGTTCTAGTACCCAAAGTGTAGACTGTAGATTGGCAGCATCAACAGCACCTGGGAGTTTTCTGGAAATGCAAACCCCCGTCTCCGGCCTATTGAAAGAGAATCTGCATATTAACAAGATACCCAGGTAATTTATTTGTACATTACAGTTTGAGGAAGAGCTGCTATCAATGACAGTTGGAGGGATATACTTAGTGACATTTTCCCATAAAGGATGGCACTTAAGATGAATTTTCAAGGATGATTAGGACCGCACTCCAGGAAGAAGGATGGAGAACAGGAGGAGAGGCCTTAAGTTTCCAGGCAGAGAGAGCAGTGGTAAGAGAAACAAGAGTGGTGGCAATTTTGAACACAAGAGAGCAGGTAATGGTGAGAACAAGGCTGAACATGCTGATCAGATGTGATTTTTTGTGAGGCACAGGGGGGCCCTTCACAATAGCAACACATGATTTTGAGGGGTCTTCAGACCAACCTGATGACTTTAGTGACTGAAAATCCATGGTAAAGGGACAAATTTACTATATGACTCTTAACAGCCATCACTTGGAGGAGTGATTCACTTCCTGAATTTACCATCGCTGCAGTTAGAAAGCCTTAAAAATGATCATTGATCTCGCAAACACACACTGCCCATATTACAGTCAAATTTCTTCTTTCCTAGGATTGCCAGGATTTGCCTTTTAATGGCTAGTTTTGAATTGATTCAAGACTGGCAATCAATGGCAAATCTTGAGGCTTCCCCTGAAGACCGCTTCTGATTGTGTTCTGATATTAGCATCAGTCAGTTACTGCATTTTCCTGAGTCATCCTCCCCATCTTCCAAAGAGGGGGCTAAACAGAAAATGTCTCTTCTTAAGTTCCTTTGTACACTTCTTTTGAAGTTTGTAGGGACATGGGAGAAGATGAAATTTGGAAGAAAACTGTGAATAAAAAAAGTGAAACAAGATGAGATTAAATTAAATTTATGACATGACAGGGCAGGCTCATTTTGCTTCATGAATAATGGTTAATCACTGTTTGAATCAGAGACTATTTACTAGCTGGTCCTCATAAATCAGGGCTGGGGAGTAGAACTATTTATCATGGGCTAATGTCATGTGACTTTAATATAGCCAAATATTTTAATAAGATTGAAGAGTCTTAGACACAAATGTTTTAAATGATGGCAGATCTCAAGGCACTGAGAGAAGAACCTTAGGATTTTTGAAGTCAGGTGCTGTCTTTTAAAAATTGAGCTTCAGGCTGGTGTGGTGGCTCATGCCTGTAATCCCAGCACTTTGGGAAGCTGAGGTGGGTGGATCATGAGGTCAGGAGATGGAGACCATCCTGGCCAACATGATGAAACCCCGTCTCTACTAAAACTACAAACATTAGCTGGGTGTGGTGGCACTTGCCTATAATCCCAGCTACTTGGGAGGTTGAGGCACGAGAATCACTTGAACCTAGGAGGCAGAGGTTTCAGTGAGCCGAGATCGCACCACTGCACTCCAGCCTGGCGACAGGGTGAGACTTCATCTCAAAACAACAACAACAACAAACAAAAAATACTAATTGAGCTTTAATGATGTCTATGTTCTCTCCCCAACACCTGGCCCCTCCTGTCTACTCCACCCCTGGCACATGAGATGTGGCCAGATTTATGGTACCTGGGTCATTTTCTTGACTTCTTTTTCCATGTTATATAAGCTATTAAATGTAATTTATAAGAGTCAGGAATACATTCTAAATGTGAACACATTTACAACTATTGGAGGGAGTCAAATGAGGGAGGTTATTTGATGCAGGAAAAGAAGCACAGGCTGGTGAGCCTAGTATCATGAGATTTAATTTCAATCCTGAAACTTGCTGTGGGACCTTGAGCTCATTTTTAGTCTTCATTCTGCAAATGAATCGAATTCTATAACCCTGTTGGGTTCTCTACCTTCTCTACTGGATCCCCTATGCAATTTTTATACCAATAAGATACTTGGCTTTAAGTCTGTGTGTTTCTTTTTTTCTCTAACATCTTTCAGAGAGAAGGAAAATACAAACCAAAAGGGAATACTTGGATGATGCCTACAGAAGTTAATGAAGGACACAAAAATATGTTGCTTAGGATTTCTAGGGGAAGAAAAGAATTGTATCTTGAATTAGTGCTGTCTCCATGAATTGATTAATTGATGGTTTCACTATTTAACATGCGTCTCTGTATCCTAGCCGTGTGCAGGGTGCTAGATGAATGAGGCAGTATGATTTTTATGTTTACAATCTGGGGGAAGATTACTGGGCCACATGATACACGTTAGCATAATTACTAGCATATGATCTAGTAATTATGATCTAATAGAATCTAATAGAATTGATCTAATCGAATCAGCTTTCTAAATGATCTAATAGAATCAACTTTAACAGGAGGCTTTGGGAACTAGCAATGAATCCTGGGGAAGCTGGGGAGTACTTCAAAATTAGGTGGGAATTGAGTTGGTTCTTGAACAATGTGTAAGAGTTTGTGAAGCTAGGTCTGGCAAGGAGAAGGAGCAGGGAATAATGAGAAGAAAGTAAAGTGCAGACTGTAGCTGGGGCTCTCCTCCTTGCCCACCCTCACTATTTGTGGTGGAAGGGCACTTGTAGAAATGGACCACTGATACGGCCTTAATGAAATGTAAGATGCCAGTGGAATCTATATCCACAGCCACCAGCAAACTGCTATCCTTCCAACACAGAAAATCTGCAGCAGTGCCTGTGGGAAGGAGAAGAGTGACTTGGCCTAGGTGATTGAAAATACGGGTTACTGAGTAACTTTCCAAGCTAATAGTTATAGTGGAAAGCAGTGGAAACCTCATTTCTTTGTTATTACCTCAAGAAGAATACAGGAAAAGGGATCTTCAGATCTTCAGTGAACTACAAATGCTCCACTCCCGTGAGCTGCCCCCTCTGTTGTGAGATGCTGAATCCATGTGGTTGATCCATGTGCTTCACTTTCTGCTGCTGCCCTGACTAGTCCATTTTAAGAACGTAACTTAGTGTTCATGACCCGTGTCCATACAAAACCTACACAAATTTTTTGAAAAGCTCAGCTATGAGAGGGAGAAATGGTAACTGGTTCTTACCAGAAGAGTATGTGTGGTTGTGATACATTTTTAAAAAGATGGGCTATATCAGAGTATATTCAAATGTTGATGGGAAAGAATCTGGCAGAATGAGATTTTATGTAGGGAGAAAATAGATTGTTAATGGCGTAACGTCTTCTGAGAAGAAGAGAAGGAATGGGACCCAGAGTGTAGGAGGAGAGAGGTGTCTTGAATAAGAGAAACTACTCTTCTATTAATACAAGAGTAGAGTTAAGAAAAAACCCCAACAGCTTAGGTAGCTTTTGTAGGTTTGTAGCAGGGAAGTTGAGAGTGTCTGGATGGTTTTTGTTTTCTCTGAGAAACCCCATTCCAGGTCATCTGGTAATAGTGAGATGGGGGAAAAGAGTAGAAAGTGGAGTTCTAAAGAGAAATAGAGGAGTTTTGAAACAATTGTGAAAAGTTGGAGAAAGTGTCAGCCAGAGAAACATTTAAGTATTCCCAAGGTCCAGTGGAGGTTCTGGGATGGCTCCAATGTGCTCACTGTGCTTGACAATTTGTTTGCCCCTCCTAAACCTCCAGAGGCTGACTGTATCGCTACGTTGACCATCTCTTTTGCTTTTTTGGGAGGCTTTGTCAATGGGAAGAACTAGCAGGAGATCAGAGGAGGGGAGGAAAAGAAGGTCATGGTGTTAATTTCATTGGCTTCCTCATTGTGGGGGCTGCCAGAGTCTAGTTGTGTCTTTCATTTTTTTCTTTCTTTTTTTAGTTATTATACTTTAAGTTCTAGGGTACATGTGCACAACATGCATGTTTGTTACATATGTACACATGTGCCATGTTGGTGTGCTGCACCCGTTAACTCATCATTTACATTAGATTTATCTCCTAATGCTATCCCTTCCCCCTCCCGCTACCTGACAACAGTCCCTGATGTGTGATGTTCCCCACCCTGTGTCCAAGTGTTCTCATTTTTCAATTCCCACCTATGAGTGAGAACATATGGTGTGTGGTTTTCTGTCCTTGCAATAGTTTGCTCAGAACGATGGTTTCCAGCTGCATCCATGTCCCTACAAAGGACATGAACTCATCCTTTTTCATGGCTGCATAGTATTCCACGGTGTATATGTGCCACATTTTCTTAATCCAGTCTATCATTGATGGGTTGATTCCAAGTCTTTGCTATTGTGAATAGTGCCACAATAAACATATGTGTGTGTGTGTCTTTAGAGCAGCATGATCTATAATCTTTTGGGTATATGCCCAGTAATGGGATGGCTGGGTCAAATGGTATTTCTAATTCTAGATCCTTGAGGAATCGGCACACTGTCTTCCACAATGGCTGAACTAGTTTACAGTTCCACCAACAGTGTAAAAGTGTTCCTATTTCTCCACATCCTTTCCAGCACCTGCTGTTTCCAACTTTTTAATGATTACCATTCTAACTGGTGTGAGATGGTATCTCATTGTGGTTTTGATTTGCATTTCTCTGATGGCCAGTGATGATGAGCATTTTTTCATGTGTCTGTTAGCTGCATAAATGTCTTCTTTTGAGAAGTGTCTGTTCATATCCTTTGCCCACTTTTTGATGAAGTTGTTTGATTTTTTTCTTGTAAATTTGTTTAAGTTCTTTGTAGATTCTGGATATTAGCCCTTTGTCAGATGGGTAGATTGTAAAATTTTTCTCCCATTTTGTAGGTTGCCTGTTCACTCTGATGATAGTTTCTTTTGCTGTGTGGAAGCTTTTTAGTTTAATTAGATCCCATTTGTCAATTTTGGCTTTTGTTGCCACTGCTTTTGGTGTTTTAGTCATGAAGACCTTGCCCATGCCTATGGCCTGAATGGTATTGCCTAGGTTTTCTTGTAGCATTTTTATGGTTTTAGGTCTAATATTTAAGTGTCTAATCCATCTTAAATTAATTTTTGTATAAGGTGTAAGGAAGGGATCCAGTTTCAGCTTTCTATATATGGCTAGCCAGTTTTCCCAGCACCATTTATTAAATAGGGAATTCTTTCCCCATTTCTTGTTTTTGTCAGGTTTGTCAAAGATCAGGTGGTTGTAGATGTGTGGTATTATTTCCAGGAGCTCTATTCTGTTCCATTGGTCTATATATCTGTTTTGGTACCAGTACCATGCTGTTTTGGTTACTGTAGCCTTGTAGTATAGTTTGAAGTCAGGTAGTGCGATGCCTCCAGCTTTGTTCTTTTGGCTTAGGATTGTCTTGGCAATATGGGCTCATTTTTGGTTCCGTATGAACTTTAAAGTAGTTTTTTTCCAATTCTGTGAAGAAAGTCATTGGTAGCTTGATGGGGACGGCATTGAATGTATAAATTACCTTGGGCAGTATGGCCATTTTCACAATATTGATTCTACCTATCCATGAGCATGGACTATTCTTCCATTTGTTTGTGTCCTCTTTTATTTCGTTGAGCAGTGGTTTGTAGTTCTCCTAGAAGAGATCCTTTACATCCTTTTTAAGTTGGATTCCTAGGTATTTTATTCTCTTTGAAGTAATTGTGAATGGGAGTTCACTCATGATTTGGCTCTCTGTTTGTCTGTTATTGGTGTATAGGAATGCTTGCGATTTTTGCACATTGATTTTGTATCCTGAGACTTTGCTGAAGTTGCTTATCAGCTTAAGGAGATTTTGGGCTGAGACGATGGGGTTTTCTAAATATACAATCATGTCATCTGCAAACAGGGACAATTTGACTTCCTCTTTTCCTAATTGAATACCTTTTATTTCTTTCTCTTGCCTGATTGCCCTGGCCAGAACTTCCAACACTATGTTGAATAGGAGTGGTGAGAGAGGGCATCCCTGTCTTGTGCCAGTTTTCAAAGGGAATGCTTCCAGTTTTTCCCATTGACCGTGGTTTTGTCATAAATAGCTCTTATTATTTTGAGATACATCTCATCAATATCGAATTTATTGAGAGTTTTTAGCATGAAGGGCTGTGGAATTTTGTCAAAGGCCTTTTCTGCATCTATTGAGATAATCATGTGGTTTTTGTCTCTGGTTCTGTTTTTATGATGGATTATGTTTATTGATTTGTGTATGTTGAACCAGTCTTGCATCCCAAGGATGAAGCCAACTTGATCGTGGTCATAAGCTTTTTGATGCTCTGCTGTATTTGGTTTGCCAGTATTTTATTGAGGATTTTTGCATTGATGTTCATCAGGGATATTGTTCTAAAATTCTCTTTTTTTGTTGTGTCTCTGCCAGGCTTTGGTATCAGGATGATGTTGGCTTCATAAAATGAATTAGGGAGGATTCCCTCTTTTTCTATTGATTGGAATAGTTTCAGAAGGAATGGTACCAGCTCCTTTTTGTGCCTCTGGTAGAATTCAGCTGTGAATCCACCTGGTCCTGGACTTTTTTTTGGTTGGTAGGCTATTAATTATTGCCTCAATTTAAGAATCTGTTATTGGTCTATTCAGGGATTCAGCTTCATCCTGGTTTAATTTTGGGAGGGTGTATGTGTCCAGGAATTTATCCATTTCTTCTAGATTTTCTAGTTTATTTGCATAGAGGTGTTTATAGTATTCTCTGATAGTAGTTTATATTTTGTGGGATTGGTGGTGATATCCCCTTTATCATTTTTTCTTGCATCTATTTGATTCTTCTCTCTTTTCTTCTTTATTAGTCTTGCTAGTGGTATATCAATTTTGTTGATCTTTTCAAAAAACCAACTCCTGGATTCATTGATTTTTTTGAAGGGTTTTTTATGTCTCTATATCTTTCAGTTCTGCTCTGATTTCAGTTATTTCTTGCCTTCTGCTAGCCTTTTAACTAGCTTCTCTAGTTCTTTAAATTGTGATGTTAGAGTGTCAATTTTAGATCTTTCCTGCTTTTTCTTGTGGGCATTTAGTGCTATAAATTTCCCTCTACACACTGCTTTAAATGTGTCTCAGAGATTCTGGTATGTTGTGTCTTTGTTCTCACTGGTTTCAAAGAACATCTTTGAAATATTCATATTTCTGCCTTCATTTCGTTATGTACCCAGTAGTCATTCAGGAGCAGGTTGTTCAGTTTCCATGTAGTTGAGCGGTTTTGAGAGAGTTTCTTAATCCTGAGTTCTAGTTTGATTGCACTGTGGTCTGAGAGACAGTTTGTTATAGTTTCTGTTCTTTTACGTTCTGTTGATTTGGGGTGGAGAGTTCTATAGATGTCTATTAGGTCTGCTTGGTGCAGAGCTGAGTTCAAGTTCTGCATATCCTTGTTAACCTTCTGTCTTGTTGATCTGTCCAATATTGATAGTGGGATGTTAATGTCTCCCATTATTATTGTGTGGGAGTCTAAATCTCTTTGTATGTCTCTAAGGACTTGCTTTATGAATCTGGGTGCTCCTGTATTGGGTGCATGTATATTTAGGATAGTTAGTTCTTCTTGTTGAATTGATCCCTTTACCATTATGTAATGGCCTTCTTTGTCTCTTTTCATCTTTGTTGGTTTAAAGTCTGCTTTATCAGAGACTAGAATTGCAACCCCCGAATTTTTTTTGTTTTCCATTTGCTTGGTAGATCTTCCTCCATCCCTTTATTTTGAGCCTATGTGTGTCTCTGCATGTGAGATGGGTCTTCTGAATACAGCACACTGATGGGTCTTGACTCTATCCAATTTGCCAGTCTGTGTCTTTTAATGGGAGCATTTAGCCCATTTACATTCAAGGTTAATATTGTTGTATGTGACTTTGATCCTGTCATTATGATGTTAGCTGGTTATTTTGCTCATTAGGTGATGCAATTTCTTCCTAGCATTGACGGTCTTTACAATTTGGCATGTTTTTGCAGTGGCTGGTACTGGTTGTTCCTTTCCATGTTTAGTGCTTCCTTCAGGAGCTCTTGCAAGGCAGGCCTGGTGGTGACAAAATCTCTCAGCATTTGTTTGTCTGTAAAGGATTTTATTTCTCCTTCACTTGTGGAGCTTAGTTTGGCTGGATATGAAATTCTGTGTTGAAAATTCTTTTCTTAAAAATGTTGAATATTGGCCCCCACTCTCTTCTGGCTTGTAGAGTTTCTGTCAAGAGATCCACTGTTAGTCTGATGGGCTTCCCTTTGTTGGTAACCCAACCTTTTTCTCTCTTTTGCAGAACGGCAAATGTTGCTGCCTGATCCTTCCTCTGGAAGCTTCGTCTCAGAGGGGCACCTGGCTGTATGAGGTGTCGGTTGACCCCTACAGGGAGATATCTCCCAGTTAGGCTACTCAGGGGTCAGGGACCCACTTGAGGAGGCAATCTGTCCATTCTCAGATCCGTGCTGGGAGAAGCACTGCTCTCTTCAAAGCTGTCAGACAGGGTCGTTTAAGTCTGCAGAAGTTTCTGCTGCCATTTGTTCAGCTATGCCCTGCCCCCAGAGGTGGAGTCTACAAAGGCAGGCAGGCCTCCTTGATCTGTGGTGGGCTCTACCCAGTTTGAGCTTCCCAGCGGCTTTGTTTACCTACTGAAGCCTCAGCAATGGAGGACGCCCCTCCCCCAGCCTCGCTGCCACCTTGCAGTTCAATCTCAGACTGCTGTGCTAGCAGTGAGTGAGGCTCCGTGGGTGTGAGACCCTCTGAGCTGGGTGCAGGATATAATCTCCTGGTGTACCGTTTGCTAAGGCTGTTGAAAAAGTGAAATATTAGGGTGGGAGTGTCCTGATTTTCCAGGTACCATCTGTCATGGCTTACCTTTGCTAGGAAAGGGAATTCCCTGACCCCTTGCACTTCCCAGGTGAGTCAATGCCCCACCCTGCTCCGTGGGCTGCACCCACTGTCTGAGAAGCCCCAGTGAGATGAACCCGGTACCTCAGTTGGAAATGCAGAAATCACCTGTGTTCTGCATTGCTCACGCTGGGAGCTGCATACTGGAGCTGTTCCTATTTGGCCATCTTGGATCCTTTCTCTAATTCTGTCTTTCAAGTGAAGGTCCTGGGTCTGCTCAAGTTGCCAAGTCTCTGGGTTTGGGTAACTCTTTCTCCCCTATCCCCTCTCAGACCTTGCTTTAATAAATTCACCCTGGCTTTTGCTAGTCCTGGTACTTCAAGATCCTTTGTGGGGTTCCCAAAGTAGTGCTCACAGCTTTCTGAATAGTAGCCTTATTAAATTTTTCCTAAATTAGCCAACTTTGAGTTTGCTGTATGTTTCTTGCTAAGACCTTGATTGATACATCTTATTATATCTTTTTCTCCAGCAATGCTTAACTGCCCATACATAGACAGAAAAAAGCTGAAGGACTTTTTAGACAGGGTCTTGTTCTGTCACCTAGGCTGGAGTGTAGTAGTACAATCATGGCTCACTGCAGCCTCAAACTCCTGGGCTCAAGCAATCCCTGAGTAGCTGGGACTACAGGCATATGCTGCCACACCCAGCTAATTATTATTATTTCTGTAGAGATAGACTGTCACTACATTGTCTGGGCTTAGCTCCTGGCCTCAAGGAACCCTCCTGTCTTGGCCTCCCAAAGTTCTGGGATTGCAAGCATGTGCCCACCATGCCCAACTAGTTAATTTGTTTTTGTAAAATTGAGTTTTTGCTATGTTGCCCAGGTTGCTCTTGAACTCCTGGTCTCAATTGATCTTCATGTCTTGGCCTCCCAAAGTGTTGGAATTATGAGTATGAGCCATCACACCTGGCCAAGGATAGAATTTTTGTAGTTAAATATGATAAAGAGACAGATGAAGAGGGAGGGGAGGAAGATCTGGAATATTTTTGTCCAAAAGTTGTTGAAATGATAGGTCATACAAACTGCTTATGATAGGAAGTAAGTGGAGAAAATGGCTCCTGGCTTAGGGAGTGTGGGGTCAGTTTTACACTAGATTTCACTGTTGAGAAATGATTGATGTAAAGAGGTGACTAGCAAGATGGAGGGAAGTTGTGATCAGAGAGCAGGGTGGTGAACCTGTGACTTCAGAAGTGGAGCAGTGTCAGGTGATGATGACCCTGTAGTTAGTAGCAGAGGTGGGTAGAACAGAGCACACTTTGAGATGGAAGTTCAAGGAGTTAAGCAGCCAAGTGGATAACTCATTTATGTTCTCCCTGAGGTCAACAATGATGAAGAATGAAATTTTAGGGAAACACTCTGGGTGAGGTGTCATATCTTTAGTGAATGAAATGGAGTAACTAGGAGTTTCATAGAAGACAGAAACTAGTAGACAGGAATGGTCAAATAAAATGTCTTGATCCTTAAAGGAACAGAAATTTAAAAAAGCATCAGGAAGCACCAAGGGAGTTATAGAGTAGTGTATTTACTTGCTCCACAACTGTGAAAAGAGGTGGCTGTTGAGAGAACCGTAGAAGAAGCAATGTCCTTGGAGGAGAACCAGGTTTCTGTCCAGGCAAGAAGGTAAAGTGAATGATAGAAGACGTACACATTATGGAGGAGTTTTCTGATGATGAAGCTGCATTCCAGAGGGCAGAGCAGAAAGATGTGAAGGGAGCTCAGAAATGGACAGAGGTGAGCCACGGAGCAGTGTCCAGGGTTGAAAGCTGAAGCTGCTGCTTCTGCTTGGAACTTTTACCTAAGGAAACTGATATGAGAGGTAAGATAGAGCCATTTGTGGGGGATTATTTGTGGAGGATGGGCATTGGGCATAGCAGATGGAGGGCCTGGGTTCCTGAGCTGGAGAACTCTTCTTGGTCTCAAGGGACAGACAGACGATCTATCTGATTTGGGGTCTGACTTCATCACCTCTACCTGGAAATTTGTGGAACTACTAAAAGCCTTATTGTACTCAGTTTCAAAAGGGAGATTAATACCTATGTCAGAGTTTTCACCAGGCTTATATGACAGAGTGGTATGTAAACAATGCTTTATAAACTGCCCTGAAGCCCAGTAGACTGAGAAGGATCACTGGCTCACCAGTCTCATCAAAAGCTGCAGATTCTTCTTCCACCATCACTAACTGTATGCCTCAGTTTCCTGATTCCTTAAAGGAAGACAATACTCACTTTATATGATGGTTGATTGAACAAATGAGAAAATGATATAAAGAGATTATAACAATATATGGGATGAAATGAACACACAATATATGTTACCATTGTTTTGATCATAATCATCATGATCATCTATGATCATTGTAATTATTGAATTGAAATATGTATTAATGAGCATGTATAGTTATAGAATGTTTAAGCTGCATAGGGCTTTATAAATAATGTAATCAAACCTTTCATTTTACAGACAAAGCAAGAAATGAAAAATTAACTTGCCTTAGGTCATATAGTTAGTCGGTGGCTAAACTCAGTCTAGACACTGAGGCTGTGAATTTTTTGTGTGTGCACCCACAGACACACACACACAGGAGAAAAGAAAATTCAACTGGAAAGGTGGATTTTGAAACACACTCAGCAAATGAGATTTCTGGTCATGACTTGTTGGCAGTGGAAATGACAAGTACCGTAATTGGTACATGCCCCTGTTGAAACTAGAACATAGACCACTAGGCTTAGAAAAGGCCATGTGTCAACAACTTCCTCTTTTTCTCCATTCCAAGATAAAGTCTTTCAAGTTATATATCACCCTGGAAAGGCCATCTGTCTAAAATTGCTTAGGCTTGGGAAAGAGGTTTTTAGGTCAGATGTAGTACTTTTATTCCACTTGAACTTTATTTTTTTCCTTCCTCTTGAGATCTGAAATTCAGTGATCTTTCTCATAATTCATGATCCCAAGGAAGTTTAAAAAATACTTACCATATAATAACCAAGAAGCAGAACATCTAAGTGAAAGATTTCTATAT
This sequence comes from Chlorocebus sabaeus, assembly GCF_047675955.1. Classification (NCBI taxonomy): domain Eukaryota; kingdom Metazoa; phylum Chordata; class Mammalia; order Primates; family Cercopithecidae; genus Chlorocebus; species Chlorocebus sabaeus. The sequence goes on along the minus strand of NC_132911.1, from coordinate 133,224,085 downwards.
TTGTAGCTCTGGAAAATCAACAAAAGAGAAAGCTGGTTAATTTTCAGTAGAGATGGGGACAGAGAAGACTTCTGTTTGTGCCCTTCTAGGGGTGACTTCCTTTGAAACTGCAGCTGCCCTGTTCTGAGAACTGTCCATTCCCCAGTCCTCATCAAAGAATGGGCCATGATAGTCCCTTATGAACTGCAAACCCACTCCTGCTGTTCTGGCTAATTAGATCAATGATAAATGCTTGACCTGAGATGGTCTGTTTTATTCTCTCCTCTGGGAATTTGACTCCCTTGGGAGTTAAAATAGCAGTTAGTCCCTGCTAGCTGCTTGAAATAAGAAGCTGAATGGCAGCCATCTTCTGTGAGCACTGAGAAGCAGAAAAAGATGATCAGCAGGAGAAGGAGAAGCATATGATGTATTAAGTCACTGTAATTTGGAGATTGTTTATTACTACAGCTAGTATATTCTCACTAATACAGATAGAGGGAAAATGTGCTATCAAATAAATAAAGGATATTTATACCTTAAAACCCAACAATTCCATTTCTAGGTACATAACCAAGGGAAACTTTATATATTTGCAAAAGGAAATATAAGTGAGATAAAAAAGCAGACAATGTTAATCAATTAAAGAATGAGTACATAAATTGTGATACAGATGGATCACTACACAGCACTTAGAATAAATGAAATAGAGGTATAACTATCAACATGGTTAAGTATCAAAAGTATAATATTGAGTAAAAACAGATATAGGAAGATATGTGAGTGTTAATTATGCCTAATTTTAAAATAGGATAAATATAGCATAATATAACAATTAATAAAAGTCACGTGATGAATACATGGTACCATCTAAAGTATTTTGCACCTTAAAAAATGAACTAAATATAGCCATGCTTAACACTTATTTACACCCATCCTCATCTACACCCACTGCTAAGGACAACCATTGTTATGTTTGGGTTAATTCTTAGCCACTTAATTTTTTTAGTCTTTTTAAAAAATAATTTTCAATAGTAGGGACAGTTTGTACAGTTAGATTTAGGTTGAGGCTCACACTAATAGTTTTGCATTGACAACTTTCTTAACCCCTCAGAGTCTTAATTCCTTAATCAACTTGCAGAATGAATTGTAAATTTGATATTGATAAATAGACACAAGCACACATTAACATACTATGCCTTTTACATAAAATAGCACAGTGGTTGACATGCATGTTCAACACAATGTAGATATAATTTGTATCAGTATTTTCCCTAAATTCATAATATAATTCTTATGTTATTAAAAACTCTTCATTAATAATAATTTGAAAGCTGAATAAAATTTTATTGAATAAATATTACACATTTACTTATTTTTAATACTTTATTTCCAAACATTTATTTATATGAATTTCTCCTTAATGAACATTTTTATGCAAGTACAGTTAACTCTTGACTTGAACAACGCAGAGGTTAAGGGGTTACCAATCTCTTGCGCAGTTGAAACTCTGTGTATAACTTTTGACTCCCCCAAAACTTAACTACTAGTAGCCTACTGTTGACTGGAATGTTTACTGATAAACAGTCAATGAATGCATATTTAGTATGCTATACATATTATGTACTGTGTTCTTATAATAAAATAAGCTAGAGAAAAGAATATGTTATTAAGAAAATTATAAAAGAGATAAATATATCTACTATTCATTAAGTAGAAGTGGATCATCATAAAAGTCTTCATCCTTGTTATCTTCATGTTGAGTAGGTTTAGGATGAAAAGGAATAGGAGGGGTTGGTTTTCCTGATTCAGGGTGGTAGAGGTGGGAAGAAAATTCCTGTGTAAGTGGATTCAGACAGTTCATACTTGTGCTATTTAAGGGTAAACTAGTCTTTTCCACAGTTTATATTGTGTTTAACATAATATATCTAATTATTCAACAAAATAATCACTGAAATTAGAATTAATGGGTTAAATGTCACTTATATTTTAAAACCTCTGATATATATTTTCTTATTGCCCCATAATAGTGTTGGACATCTTACAGCTCTGTGACCCTAAGTGATTTATTATGGTATCCTCAGCCCTCAGTCAATTTTATCTTCATCTTAAACTGAGATTTAAAATAGTAGCTATATCACAAGGTATGAGACTAAAATAAAACAACACATGCAAAGAACTTATGACGGCTCCTAAGACATAGTATACTCAATAAATACTAGCTATTTTATGAATACTTTGCCTTGAATAATAGTATGTCTGTACAGCACCTTCTAGCAAATTTAATATAAAAAATTACTCTAGTTTTAACTTCTATTTCTCTGATTACAAAACATGTGAATATATTTTTCATTTTTAGTCAGCTGGAATTACTATATACAACATTTTTTGAGCCTTTAATTTATGCCCATTCACTGAGACTTTAGAGTTTATCTTGATTGATTCTACCTGCTTTTTAGGTAGTGAGCCTATCCACCCTTTTTGTTATGTTAATGTAAATACTTTTCTCCAGATATAATTGAGGCTTTTTTTTCTAAAATAACTTTAAAATTATGACAATTAATACAATCATAAGAAACAAATTTTTTTTTTCAAGTGCAATTACATTCCGATTTGCAAAGTCTGGGCCAATGTTTCCAGGCTTTTCCTGGACTCCTTTCTTCCCATCCCCTTTGTCTCGTAGTGCTTCCTTCTATAATCTCACTTTTGTCATTCACTGGAATTTCATTAATGGATCTTGTTATCGTATCTCTGAAGGAGGACAAAAAAGCTTTTCTTATTGCATCATCAGTTGAATGTTAGAGACGCCTCTAGATGCTTGCCTCTCAGTTACGATTTCACTCTCCCCCCTCCCAAGGATGTGACTCATTCACAATTTGCCTACAGCCTAACGTAGTTGATACCCAGGGCACCTGTTATAGGCTTAATATGGCTGTTCCATGAATCTGTAGCCAGCAGTACCTCTGAATCATGTCAAAGCCTCCGATTCAGTTCAGTGGCTCAGTGTGAGGTGAGATCCCTACTGTGATCCCAGTATGAACATGCCTAAAGATGGAAGTAATGGGGCCAGGCGCGATGGCTAACGCCTGTAATCCCAGCACTGGGAGGTCGAGGCGGGTGGATCACGAGGTCAGGAGATCAAGACCATCCTGGCTAACATGTTGAAACCCCATCTCTACTAAAAAAAATACAAAAAATTAACCAGGTGTGGTGGCGGGTGCCTGTAGTCCCAGCTACTTGGGAGGCTGAGGCAGGAGAATCGCTTGAACCTGGGAGTCAGAGCTTGCAGTGAGCCAAGATTGTGCCACTGCACTACAGCCTGGGTGACAGAGCAAGATTCCATCTCAAAAAAAAAAAAAAAAAAAAAAAAAAAAAAAAACCAACCAAAAACCAAAAACAAACCAAAAACCAAAAATCAAAACCAAAACCAAAAAAAAAAAACAAAAAACAAAAACCTAAAATAAAAAAGATAGAAGAAATGGGTTGCAGAGGTGGAGTTCCAGAACTGCATTAATTTCCTATTGCTACTATAACAAATTACCACAAACTTAGCTGCTTAAAATAATACAAATGTTTTATTTTATATTTCTGGATATCAGAAGTCTGAAGTAGGTTTCAATGAGCTAAAAACAAGGTGTTGGGAGGATTGCTTTTCTCCAGGGAACTTTAGGGCAGAATCCATTTTCTTGCCTTTTCTAGATTCTAGAGGCTGCCTCCATTCCTTGACTTGTGACTTCTTCGTTCTTCAAAGCCAGCAGTGAAATGTGTTCAAACAATCGCTGCTTCTTTCATTTCATCGTTTCTTCAACTTTGACTCTTCTACCTTCTCTTTAATCTTAAAGACCACTCTGATTATACTGGACCTACATGGAAAATTTATAGTCATGCCCTGTCTCAAGAACCTTAACCCAATTGCATCTGCAAAATTCCTTTTTCCACAGAGGTAACATTTTCACAGGTTCTGGAAATTAAACTGTGGACATGCATGGAGGGCCATGTTGCGCCTATCATAGTCTTCTATGTGACTCTCAAAGACGCACACCATCCCACATGTGGAATACATTTACTCTATCTCAACAGCCAACAATGTCAATGCATTACAGCATCAACTCAAAGTTTACCTTCTCAGCTAAATCTCGTCAACTCAAAAGTCCCAAGTTTTGTCATCTATATAATCAAAATATGTATGGGTGACACTTAGATTCAATCAATTCTGGGATAAAATATCTTATCTTTTATGGGCCTATGAAATTAGAAAATATGTACTCTGCTCTTAAAAGACAATGATGGGGTAAGCATAAGGTAATAATCATAGACATTGCCATACAAAAATGGAGAAAATAAAAAGGAAACAGGAGTCACTGGTTCAAGCAATTTTAAAATCTAACCAGGCAAACTTAATTAGATTTTAAGGCCTAACCATAATTCTCTGAGGCTCATGACCCTGCCAACTGGGCTATAGCTCCACTATTACAGTTTTCCCTTTTTTATAAAAAGTAGTATGTGTTTGCAGCTAAGGAATTATATCAGCATGATTCCTTCTTGTAGAATTTGGGATTCTGGTAGCTTTTTTTTCATTTCTTCTCTGATTTGTTTCTTTCAATCCAAGCTGACAGTGTTTCTGCTGGTATACAATTCTTAAAAACCTTGTGGGTCTCCTATATATGTCATGAAACTCATTTGATTAGGTAAGAAACTCCTCCACAAATCTTTCCTAGATAATCCAGTCTCTATTTTTGGCTTCTGCTAAGATGGCTAAAGGGACCCATGAGCAATTCACGTACCCAATTTCTTCAAAAAGCCTTTTGTGTGATTGAACATAATAGAACACTATAGCCTTTTGATCCTTCTAAGGCACTGGCAAAAGATTGTCTAGCTGCACCCTTGACTTTCTCTTCAGAGTACACTTTTCTGACAGTGAAGCTCCAATATATTTTTTTCTTTTTTTCATCTGGATAGGCTACATCAAGTCTTGGTTTCTTTTTGTTTAACAGTTTTCTGTCAACTTATATTTTCCCACTCACATTCTACTATAAGCAATGAGAAGAAACCAGGCCACAACTTAAGCACTTTGCCTGGAAATCTTTTGAGCTGAAAGTTCATCAGTCTCTTCAGCTCTAATTTGTTTCTGGGTTCTCTGTTTTGTTCCATCAGTCCAAATGCCTTTTCCTATGCCAGTACCATGCTGTTTTGCTTATTATAGCATAGTAATGTAATTTGAAGTCAGGTAGTGATTTCTTCAGTTTTGTTCTTTTTCCTGAGAATAGCTTTGGCTATTCTGGGTCTTTTGTGATTCCACATAAATTTGAGGATTATGTTTTCTATTTATGTGAAGAATGTCCTTGGTATTTTGATAGGGATTGCATTGAATCTGTAGATTGCTTTGGATCCTATGGACATTTTAACAATATTGATTCTTCCAGTCCATAACCATGGAATATCTTTTCATTTTTGGGGGGTGTCCTCTTCTATTTAGTTCATCAGTGTTTTATACTTTTCACTGTGGAGATCTTTCACTTCTTTGGTTAAATTAATTCATAGGTATTTAATTTTATTTGTGGCTATTGTAAATGAGATTACTTATTTGATTCCCTTTTTAGTGTGTTCACTGTTGGCATATAGAAATGCTGATTTTTGTATGTTGATGTTTGTATTCTATACATTTACTGAACTTGTTTATCATTTCTAATAGATTTTTGGTGGAGTCTTTAGGTTTTTTTCAAGTATAAGATCATATTGTCTGCAAACAAGAATATTTTGACTTCTTCCTTTCCATTTTGAATGTCCTTCATTTCTTTCTCTTGTCTGGTTGTTCTAGCTGAGACTTCCAGTACTCTGTTTATAACAGTGGTGGAAGTGGGCCTTCCTGTCATATCCTGATCTTAGAGGAAAGGCTTTCAGTTTTTACCCATTTAGTATAATGCTAGCTTTGGTCTGTCATGTATGGCTTTTACTATGTTGAGATATACTCCTTCTATATACTTTTTTTTTGTATGTGTGTGTGTTTGTGTGTGTGTGTGTCTATCTTTTCCAGAAACTAACTTTCTGTTTTGTTGATCTTTTGTGTTATTTTCTTTGGTTCAATTTCATTTATCACCTCTCTGATCTTTATTCTTTTTTGTCAACTAATTTTAGTGGATTTTTTACTAAAATTTGTCTACTAATTGTGGTAGATTTTTTATAATTTTAAGTTTGGTTTGCTTATGTTTTTGTATTCCTTTAAGATGCATCATTAGGCTATTTATTTATTTATTTATTATTTATTTATTTATTTTTTGATGTAGGCACTTATAGCTATAAATTTCCCTCTTAGTGTCACTTTTACTATATCCCAAAGGTTTGGATATGTTGTATTTGCATTTTGTTTTCAAGAAATGTTTAAATTTCCTTCTTAATTTCTTCATTGACCCACTAGTCATTCAGGGGCATATTTTTTATTTTCCATGTGTGTAGTTTCCAAGTTTCCTACTGTTATTGATCACAAGTTTTATTCCATTGTGGTCAGAGAAGATGCTTGATATTATTTCAATTTTTTTTTTTGGAGTGTTTTAAGACTTGCTTTGTGACTTAACATATGGTCTATCCTTGGGAATAATCTCTGTGCTGAGTCAAATGTGTATTCTTCAGCCGTTGGATGAAATGTTCTGCCTATATCTATTAGGTCCATTTAGTCTATAGTGTAGATTAAGTTCAGTGTTTCTCTGTTCATTTTCTGTTTGGAAGATCTGTCCAGTGCTGTAAATGGGGTGTTAACATCTCCAGTTTTTATTGTATTGGGGTCTCTCTCTCTCTCTCTAGCTCTAATAACATTTGCTTTAAATATCTGGGTGTCCCAGCATTAGGTGCATATATTTACAATTGTTATATCCTCTTGCTGAATTGACTCCTTTATCATTATATAATGACCTTCTTTGACTCTTCCTAGAGTTTTTGTGGTGAAATTGATTTTGTCTGATATAAGTATAGCTACTCTTTGTCATCTTTGTTTCCATTGGCATGGAATGTCATTTTCCATCTTTGTATTTTCAGTCTATTTGTATCTTTTTAGGTGGAGTGTATTGTAGGCAACAGATCATTGGGTCTTGCTTCTTAATCCATTCAGCCACTCTATTTCTTTTGATTACAGAGTTTAGTCCCTTTACATTCAATGTTATTGTTGCTAAATAAGAACTTACTCTTGCTGTTTTGTTACTTTTTTTCTGGTTGTTTTGTGGTCTTTATTGTTTTCTTCCTTCCTGTCTTCCTTTTAGTGATGGGGATTTTTCTCTGGTGGCATGATTTAATTTTTTACTTTTCAATGTTTTGTGCATCCATTGTACATTTTTTAAATTTGAGGTTACTGTGAGGCTTGCAAATATTATCTTACAACCCATTATTTTAAATAGATGACAATAACACTGATTGCAAAATAAAACAAACATAAAAAAGGAAAACTAAATAAAACTCTATACTTTGGTAGTTGAGAAAAAATGGTGGATAGGAGGCAGAACTAACTTGTAGTTCCCACTCAGATGGACAGAGCAGCATGTGGAGACTCACAGCGTGAACTTTTGCTCTAAGAACTACCACAGCAACATACCAGGAAAGCCAAGAGAATTCACAGACCCTTTGAAGGAATGGCTTGCCTCTGCAGGCTCTGTGAGACAGCTGAAAAGCTGGGAGTGCCAAGTGTGAGAGAGAGAATGTCCACCCCCAAACATACATCCTCACTGGGCAACCTGAAGGTCCAGATCACAGGAGAAAATTTGACCTTACCCAGACCTGGAAAAAAAGTTAGAGAGCTTAGTGAAATATACGGGTAGAGGAAGCAGCGAGAAGAGCCCTGTGGGCGCTCTTAAGTCTCCAGGGAAGCCATTTCTGATTTTGTCTCACAGGGGTCCTTGGGGAGGGCTGCCAGTGAAATTGGAGAAAGACCACAGGGAGAAGGAAACTTCCAGCTGAACTTTGTAACAATTTTGACCAAATGCAAAGTTTCCTGGACATAGTCAAGGGAGGGAGCAAACAAACGGGGAGTACAGATTCAAGCACAGAAGGTACAGTAGGCAGGGAAGTAGGAAACCTGAAAGCCCTGCTTGCTTTCTCGGTGGGAAGCTTGTACGCTGGGGCAAGTTCTTAGCCCTGCTCACCAACTGCCTGGAAATAAACTTGGTGCTGTTGCAGGGCATGGTGGGAGTGAGACTGGCCTTTTGGGCTGCATGGGAGTTGGATGAGGACTGTCACTGCCAGATTTCCCCCACTTCTCTGGCAGCCTGTATGATGAAGCAGAGGCAGCCATGATCCTAGTGGGAACATAACTTCACTGGCCTGAGAACCACACCTTCATTCCCTACTGCAGCTGCAGTAAGCCCCACCAAAGGAGAGTCTGAACTCAGACATGCCTAACCTTGCCCCCACTGATGGTCTTTCTCTACCTGCCCTGGTAGTTGAAGACAAAGGACATTATTTCTTGGGAGCTCTATGGCCCCATTCACCACCTGAGAAACTCAAATACTTATCCAGGTGACACTAGGACAAACTTGTATCCTCCCTGTACTATCACAGCTGATGTTCTATCGAAAGTACTACCTCCAGGCTGGAAGCAAACCAGCACAAAACTAGTACAATAAACAAAAATACAACTAAGGACCCCCACAGAGTCCACTTCATTTTCCTGCTACCTCCACTGGAGCAGGTGCTGGTATCTACAGCTGAGAGATGTGAAGATGGATCACATCTCAGGACTCTTTGCAGACACTCCCCAGTACCAGCCCAGAGCCCAGTAGCTCCACTGGGTGGCTAGACCCAGAAGAGAAATAACAATCACTGCAGTTCAGCTCTCAGGAAGCCCCATCTCTAGGGGAAGGGGAAGAGCACCACATCAAGGGAGCAGCCTATGAGACAAAATAATCTGAACAGAGGCCCTTGAGTCCTAGATATTACCTCTGACAAAGTCTACCCAATTGAGAAGGAACTAGAAAAACAATTCTGGTAACATGACAAAACATCCCCAAAAGCTCATACTAGCTCACCAACAATGGATCCAAACCAAGAAGAAATCTCTGAGTTGCTAGAAAAGGAATTCAGAAGGTCAATTATTAAGCTACTCAAGGAGGCATCAGAGAAAAGTGAATATCAACTTAAAGAAATTTTAAGAAAAGTTACAGGATATGGATGAAAAAGTCTCCAGAGAAATAGAAAGTATAAATTAAAAAAGAAAAAATCACAGCCCCTAGAAATAAAGGACACACTTAGAGAAATGCAGAATACAGTGGAAAGTCTCAACAATAGAATCAGACAAGTAGAGAAAGAGCTTTAGAGCTCAAAGATAAGGCTTTCAAGTTAACCTAATCTGACAAAGACAAAGAAAAATGAATAGGTCAGGTGCGGTGGCTCACACCTGTAATCCCAGCACTTTGGGAGGCTGAGGTGGGTGGATCATGAGGTTAGGAGATTAGACCATCCTCGCCAACATGGTGAAACCCCATCTCTACTGAAAAATTCCAAAAATTTGCCAGACGCGGCAGCAGGCACCTGTAGTCCCAACTACTTGGGAGGCTGAGGCAAGAGAATGGCATGAACCCAGGAGGCAGAGCTTGCAGTGAGCCGAGATTGTGCCACTGCACACCAGCCTGGGCGACTGAGCAAGACTCCATCTCAAAAAAAAAAAAAAAGAAAAGAAAAGAAAAGAAAAAGAAAATGAACAAAATGTTCAATAAATTTGGGATTATGTTAAACATCCAAACCTAAGAATAATTAGTGTTGCTGAAGAAGAAGAGAAGTGTAAGTTTTCAAAATGTATTTGAGGGAATAAATGAGAAAATTTCCCTGGCTTTGTTAGATATCTAGACATCCAAATACAAGAAGCTCAAAGAACACCTGGGATATTGATCGCAAAAAGATCATTGCCTGGGCATGTAGTCATCAGTTTATCTGAAGTCAAGATGAAGGAAAGAATCTTAAGAGCTGTGAGGCAAAAGCATCAGGTGACTTATGAAGCAAAACCTGTCAGATTAACAGCAGATCTCTCTATAGAAACCCTATAATCTAGAAGGGATTGGGGTCCTATCTTTAGCCTCCTTAAACAAAACAATTATCAGTCAAGAATTTTGTATCCAGCCGATAAAAGAAAGATTTCAGCTGAATTAAGTGTAAATGAGTTTAATTGAGAAATGGACAATTTGTGAATTGGGCAGCCCCCAGAATCACAGCTGATTCACAGAGACCCTAGGGGTGCCTCTTTGTCAGAAAAAAATTATAGCCAACAAAGTTAAAGTGATGTACAGGAATCAGAAGTGAGGTACAGAAACGGTGAGATTGGTTACAGCTCAGTGTTTGGCTTATTTGAATGCATTTTGAATATTCAGGGGTCTATCAGTGGTTGAAGTATGGCCTCTGGGATTGGCCAACACTCAGCTATTGTTACAGGTGCATACTATTAAGTTAGGTTTTCAATTTTGTCTGACTATTAAGCTATGTTACAGTGCATCCACAAGGACTCAAATATGTAAGTATGGCATCCTTCTCAGGCCATATTTAGTTTGCTTTAACGCAGCAAAACTAAGCTTCTTAAATTAAGCAAACATAGTAGTTTACAGATAAACAAATGCTGAGAGAATTTGCTACTACCAAGCCAGAACTACAAAAACTCTAAAGGGATCTTTGAATCTTGGAGCAAATCCTCAAAATCCACCAAAATAAAACCTCCTTAAAGTATAAATCACAAATGACCTATAAAACAATAACACACACACACACACACACACACACACACACACAAACCCCCAAGGTATTCAGGCAACAAATAACATGATGCATAGAATAGTACCTCACATCACAATACTAATGTTGAATGTAAATGGCTTAAAAGCTTCATTTAAAAGATACAGAATGGCAGAATGAATAAGAATTCACCATTCAAGTATCTGCTGTTTTCAAGAGACTCATCTGACACATAAGGACTCACATAAACTTAAGGTAAATGAGTGGAAAAAGATATTCCATGCAAATGGATACCAAAGCAAGCAGGAGCAGTTATTCTTATATGAGACAAAACAGACTTTAAAGCAGCAACAGTTAAGAAAGACAAAGAGGGACATTATATAATAATTAAAAGATTAGTCCAAAGGGAAATATCACAATGTATGTGCAACTAACATCGGAGGTCCCAAATTTATAAAACAATTACTACTAGACCTAAGAAATGAGACAGCAATACAATAATAGTGAGGGACTTCAGTACTCCACTGACAGCACTAGGTAGGTTATCAAGACAGAAAGTCAACAAAGAAACCACAGACTTAAATTATATCCTACCACAAATGGACTTAACAGATATTTACAGAACATTCTACCCAACAACTGCAGAATATACATTCTATTCACAAGCACACGAACATCCTCCAAGATAGACCATATGATAGGCCACAAAAACAAGTCTCAATAAATTTAAGAAAATCAAAATTATATCTTGTGCTCTCTCATACCACAGTGAAATAAAATTGGAAACCAACTCCAAAAGGAATCCTCAAAACCATGCAAACACATGGCAATTAAATAACCTGCTCTGAATGACCACTGGGTCAACAATGGAATCAAGATGGAAATTTTAAAAGTTCTTTGAACTGAATAACAAAAGTGACAAAACCTATCAAAACCTCTGGGATACAGCAAAAGCAGTGCTAAGAGGAATGTTCATAGCATTAAATGCCTATATGAAAAAGTCTGAAAGATTACAAATAGACAATCTAAGATCACACCTCAAGGAACTACAGAAACAAGAACAAATCATACCCAAACCCAGCAGAAGAAAGAAACAACCAAGATCAGAACAGAATTAAATGAAATTAAAACAAAAAATAGAAAAGATAAATAAAACAAAATCTGATTCTTTGAAAAGGTAAGTAAAATTGATAGACTATTAGTGAGAGTAACCAAGAAGAGAGAAGATCCTAATAAGCTCAAATAAAAATGAAATGAGATATTTTACAATTGGTACCACAGAAATACAAAAGATCATTCAAGGCTACTGTGAACATCTTTATGCACAAAAACTAGAAAACCTAGAGGAGTTGGATAAATTCCTGGAAATATACAACCCTCCTAGATTAAACCAGGAGAAAATGGAAACTCTGAACAGACCAATAACAATAGTGAGATTAAAATAGTAATAAAAAATTTGCCAACAAAAAAAGTCCAGGAGCAGATGGATTCACAGCTGAATTATATCAGATATTCAAATAAGAATTGGTACCAATCCTATTGACACTATTCCAAAAGATAGAGAAAGAGAAAATCTTCCCTAAATTATTCTATGAAGCCAGTATCACCCTAATAGCAAAACCAGGAAAGGACATAACAAAAAAAAAAGAGGACTACAATATCTCTGATGAACATATATGCAAAAATCCTGAACAAAATACTAGCTAACCAAATCCAACAGCATATCTGAAAGATAATCCACCATCATCAACTGGGTTTCATACCAGGGATGCATGGATGGTTTAACCTACATGAGTCAATAAAGGTGATACACCACGTAAACAGAATTAAAAACAAAAATCATGTGATCATCTTAATAGATGCAGAAAAAGCATTTGATGAAATCCAGCATCGCTTTATGATTAAAACCCTCAGCAGAAATTTGCACTGGAGGGACATATTTTAGGGTAATAAAAGCCATCTATGACAAACCCACAGCCAACATAATACTGAATGGGGAAAAGTTGAAAGCACTCTCCCTGAGAAATGGAACAAAATAAGAATGCCGATTTTCACCACTTCTACTCAACATAGTACTGGAAGTCCTAGCCAGAGCAATCATTCAGACAAAAGAAACAAATAAAGGGCATCCAAATCAGTAAGGAGGAAGTCAAACTGCTGTTTGCTGATATTATCGTACACCTAAAAAACCCTAAAGACTTACCCAAAAAGCTCCTAGAACTGGTAAATGAATTCAGCAAAGTTTTAGGTTGCAAAAATAAGGTACACAAATCAGTAGCCATGCTATGCACCAAGAGCAACCAAGCTGAGAATCAAATCAAGAACTCAATCCCTTTTACAACAGCTGTCCCCCCAACCCCCCCCAACAACTCAATACTTAACCAAGGTGGTGACCTCTAAAAGGAAAGACCTCTACAAGGAAAATTATAAAACACTGATGAAAGAAATCATAAATGATACAAACAAACGGAAACACATCCCATGCTCATGGATGGGTAGAATCAATATTTTGAAAATGACCATACTGCCAAAAGCAATCTACAAATTCAACGCAATTTCCATCAAAATACTACCATTATTCTTCACAGAACAAGAAAAAAAAAGATCCTAAAATTAATATGGAACTAAAAAAGAGCCCACATAGCCAAAGTAAGCCTAAGCAAAAAGAAAGAACATATCTGGAGGCATTACATTACCTGACTTCAAACTATACTGTAAGTCCATAGTCAACAAAACAGCATGGGACTGTTATAAAAATTGGTACATAGACCAATGAAACGGAATAGAGAACCCAGAAATAAAGCAAATACTTGCAGCCAACTGATCTTTGACAAAATATACAAAAACACAAAGTGGGGAAAGGACTCCCTATTCAACAAATGGTGCTGAAATAATTGGCAATCCATGTGTAGAATAATGAAACTGGATCCTCATCTCTCATCTAATACAGAAATCAACTCAAGATGGATCAAAGACTTAAATCTAAGACTTGAAACCATAAAAATTCTAGAAGATAACATTGGAAAAACCCTTCTAGACATTGGCTTAGGCAAAGATTTCATACCAAGTATCCCAAAGCAAATGCAACACAAACAAAGATAAATAGATTGGACTTAATTAAACTAAAAAGCTTCTGCACAGCAACAGAAATAATCAGCAGAGTAAACAGACAACTCACAGAGTGGGAGAAAATCTTTGCAATCTATACATCTGACAAAGGGCTAATATCCAGAATCTACAAAGAACTCAAACACATCAGCAAGAAAAAAACAAACAATCCCACCAAAAAGTAGGCTAAGACATGAATAGACAATTATATTTAAAAAAAGCTATACAAATGGACAACAAACATATGAAAAATACTCAACATTCCTAATAATCAGGGAAATGCAAATCAAAACCACAATGCAATACCACCTTACTCTGGCAAGAATGGCCATTAAAAAAAAAAAAAGATGTTGGCATGGATGTGGTGAAGACAGAACAGTTTTACACTGCTGGTGAGAATGTAAACTAGTACAACTACTATGGAAAACAGCGTGGAGATTCTTTAAAGAACTAAGAGTAGATCTACCATTTGATCCGGCAATCCCACTTGTGAGTATCTACCCAGAGGAAAATAAGTCTTATACGAAAAAGATACCTACACACGCATGTTTATAGCAGCACAATTCACTATTGCAAAAATATGAAACCAGCCCAAATGCCTATCAATCAATGAGTGGGTAAAGAAAATGTGGAATATCTATATCATGAAATACCAAGGAACAAAATAACAGCATTTACAGCAGCCTGGATGGAATTGGAGACCATTATTCCAAGTGAAGTAATAAGGAATGGAAAACTGAACATTGTATATTCTCACTTATAAGTGGGGGCTAAACTATGAGGACTCAAAGGCACAAGAATGATACAATGGACTTTGGGGACTTGGTGAAAAGGGTAGGAGGGGAGTGAGGGATAAAACACTACAGTGTGCACTGCTCAGGTGATGAGTGCACCAAAGTCTCAGAAATCACCACTAAAGAACTTACCCGTGTAACCAAACACCATGAATTCCCTCAAAACCTACTGAAATTAAAAAAAAAAAAAAAACAGAGGAAAAAACCCTCTATACTTTAACTTCGTCCATCCAGTTTTAAACTTTTTTTTTTTTTTGAGACAGAGTGCCCCAGGCTGGAGTGCAATGGCGCAATCTCGGCTCACTGCAAGCCCCGCCTCCCGGGTTCACGCAATTCTCCTGCCTCAGCCTCCTGAGTAGCTGGGACTACAGGCGCCCACCACCGCGCCCGGCTAATTTTTTGTATTTTTAATAGAGACGGGGTTTCACCATGGTCTCGATCTCCTGACCTTGTGATCCGCCCGCCTCGGCCTCCCAAAGTGCTGGGATTACAGGCGTGAGCCACCGCGCCCGGCCTAAACTTTTTTGTTTTTGTTTTTTTTATATCTTATTATATTGCCTATGTCTTGCAAAGTTGTTGTGGTTATTATTGTGTATTTGTTCATCAATTAGTCTTTCTATTTGAGAGTAGTTTACACAGCACAATTACAATGTTATAGCAGTCTGTGTTTTTCTGTGTGCTATTGCAAGTGTGTTTTGTACCTTCAGATGATTTCTTATTGCTCATTAATGACCTTTTCTTTCAGATTAAAGAACTCCCTTTAGAATTTTTTGCCGAGACGGGTGGATCACGAGGTCAGGAGATCGAGACCATCCTGGCTAACACAGTGAAACCCCGTCTCTACTAAAAAATACAAAAAAAAATAGCCGGGCGAGGTGGCGGGCGCCTATAGTCCCAGCTACTCGGGAGGCTGAGGCAGGAGAATGGCGAAAACCCGGGAGGCGGAGCTTGCAGTGAGCTGAGATCTGGCCACTGCACTCCAGCCTGGGTGACAGAGCGAGACTCCATCTCCAAAAAAAAAAAAAAAAAAAAACAAAAAAAAAAACTTTCTGCTCCTATCTCTTTCGTTACCACCTTAAGGCCAATAAATCTTAGATTTATCTTTTTGAGGATATTTTCTAAATCTTGTACATATGCTTCATTCTTTAAAATTTTTTCTCTTGTCTCCTCTGTCTGTATTTTCAAATGATCTGTCTTTAAGCTCACTAATTTTGATGCATTCTTAAGTATATGCTTTTTATTTTTCAGCTATAGAAATTCTGCTTTATTTTCTTTATTTTTAAAATTAAAAAAATATTTATTTATTTTTGAGAGACAGAGTCTCACTCCATCACCCAGGCTGTAGTGCAGTGGCATGATCATGGCTCATGGCAGCCTTGACCTCCCGGGCTCAGGTGATCCTCCCACCTCAACCTTCTGAGTAGCTGGGACTACTATTCTGTGTTCTCTATGCTGTCTTGAATTTCTTTGAGTTTTCTCAAAACAGCTGTTTTTAATTCTGTATCTGAAAGGTCACATGTCTCTGTTTCTCCAGAATTGCTTCCTTTTGCCTTACTTAGTTCATTTGGTGAGGTCGTGTTTTCCTGAATGACCCTGATGCTTGTAAATGTTTATCGATGTCTGAACGTTGAAGAGTTTGGCATTTATCATAATCTTCACAGTCTAGGCTTGTTTGTGCCTGTCCTTCTTTGGAAGGCTCTTCAGGTGTTCAAAGGGATTTGGGCCCCCAGCCCAATAATGCTGTGGTTCTTGGAGACTCAGAGGTACAGCCTTGATTGTCTTGGATAAGATCCAGAAGAAGTCTCTGGATTACCAGGCAGAGACTCTTCTTTTTCCTTACATTTTCCCAAACAAACAGAGTCTCTCTGTCTGTGCTGAGCCATCTGGAATGGGGGTTAGGATGACACAAATACCCCTATCACCATCACCACTGGGACTGAGCTGTTTCTGACCTGAAGCCTGCACAGCATTGGGTCTCACCTAAAGCTCGCTGTAACCACTACCTGGCTACCACTTATATTCACTCAAGTGCCTAGTGCTCTACAATCAGCAGGTGGTGAAGCTAGCCAGGTTTGTGTCCCTTCACAGTGTTGAGTTCCCCTAGGCCCTGGGCATGTCTGGAGATGCTGTCTAGAAGCCAGGGATTGGAGTGAAAAATCTTAGAAATATATCCCATGCTCTATTATTCTGTGGCTAAGCTGGCACTCAAGCCACCAGATGGTCCTTCCCAATCTTCCCTCCCCTTTCAGTCAGAGGAGCCTCTTCCTGTGACCATCACCACCACTACTGGCCCACAGCAAGTTTTGTCAGGCTGCTGCCAATGTTCACTTAAAGCCCCAGGGCTCTATGGGCAGCTTGTGGTAAATTCTGCAAGGCCTGGGACTTACCCTTCAGGGCAGTGGGCTCCCCTGTGGCCCAGGGAAGGTCCAGAAATACCGTCCAAGAGCCTAGGCCTGGAATCAGTGACTCCGGGAGCCTACTTGGTGCTCTATCCCACTATAGCTAAGCTGGTACCTAAGTTGCAAGATGAAGTCCCCTTTACTTTTTCTTCTGCCTTTCTCAGACGGAAGTCTTTCACTGTATCCACATGGCTGTGAATGTGCTGGGTCACACATGACACCAGCACATCTCAGAGCCCGAGGTACAGGGTGTACTCCCTGGGATATTGCTGTTGGTTATTTCAGGGTCCAAAGGCTCTTTAGTTATCAGTTGATGAATCTTGCCAGGACTGGGTCCTTCCTTTCAAGGCAGAAGATTCCCTTTTGTCCCATGATATGTCTAGAAATCTCATCCAGGAGCTAGGGCCTGGAATAGGGTCCTCTGCCTGGTGCCCTATCCTGTGGCTGAGCTGGCATTCAAGATTCTAGACAATGTCCTCTTTACTTTTTGCTCTTCTGTCCTCAAGCAGAAGAAAGGAGTCACTTTGGTTGCTGCCAGCTGTGCTGGCTGGGGTTGGGGCAGCGGTGGTGCAATCACTCCCTTAGCACCCCTGTTGGATGTCTCTGTAAGTCGCATGCTACCCTAGTCTCCTCGCTTTAAATGCCAGCACTAGGAATTGCCTAAGAATTGCAGTCCTGTGTCCTAGACTGCCTTTTGAGTTTACTTAGGACCCCGTAGCACTTTGGCCCATGGTGGTAAGGCCTGCCATGAAACTCAAGTTCCTGCTGCTGGAATGGATGATTCCCCTCTGGCTAGGTCTGATCCAAATGTTCCTTCCATGCATGGGCACTGGCTGCATTCAGCATGGCTTTGTCCTCCATTGTGACAGGGCAGCTCTGAGTTCAGTGTAATGTCCCCTAGTGATTTCACTCTCCTCCTGCAAATACAGAGACTTTCTGTGCCTCACGGGCACTGCCTGGGGATGAGGGAGGGGTGGTGTCCATAATTCAAGACAGTCTTCTACCCACTTCAGTGCCTCTTTCAGTGAAATGAAGTTATAAACTGGGTACTCTGTGATTGCTCACTTGATTTTTGGTTCTTTTGATGGTGCTTTTTTGTGTGTAGTTAGTTGTTAAAATTTGGTCTTCCTGTTGGGGAAATGAACGACATAGACTTCTATTTGGCCATCTTGCTGTGCCCTCTTCAACATATGGCAATTTACTTACCCAGGCCTTGACTTTTGAACATTTAACTAGCTTCTATTTTTACTCTACTACAAATAAATGAACAAACTCACCTCTGGTCTGATCACCGCTTTCCTGCTACACTGTTTTCTGATTGCCCCTCAAACACCTCAAGCTTAGCTCCTACCTCTGGGGCTTTGGACTTACAGTCTCTTCAGCTGAAACCATCTGCTTCTACATAATACATAGTTTGCTTCCTCATGTCATTCATTTCTTTGTCAAATGTTACCTCCTTCAGGGGGCCTACCCAGGCCTCCTGTTTCATTCCCTTTTCACTCTGACTTATTTTCTTTCTGGCATTGATCAGTAGTTGACATTATTATGCATTTAACTATGCATTTCTTATCTATCACTCTCCCTGGAAATTAATTTTCATGAGGACAGGGTCCTTGTCTCTCTTGCTCAGCTTTGCTTCCCTGGTACTGTAGAATACATCTGCCTTAATAAAAGATGCTCAGCCAACAATGGACAAGTGAATAGACAATAAAAATATTCTCCATATTTTCGAGTTTTTGCTATAGTGATTAGAATCACTATAGTTTTTGCTATAGTGAACAATATAAGGCTCTCAACACATTCTGTACAATTACATTCCAAAAGGGCCTGTACTGGTTTACATTTCCACCAACAGTATAGGGAACTGCATCTTTCACTATCCCCTACACTGACTGTATTTGACTCAATGACAGTCCAGATTCTAATACCTTGAGCAAGCCAAATTAGACACGCATTCCCTTCCCTCAGAAGTGTGTTTCAACCAGGATATCGTTTTCCTTTTCTTTGTCACATATGACAAATTGTACTCACTGCCTCTTGTACTGTTTCTTCTCACTTCTGCCCTCTCCACAAAGGAAATGCTGGGGATTATAATCAGTCTCAAGGAAGAGTTTGCATTGAAGTTAAAATGATAGAATAAACTCTGGTACTAATTTAAAGCATAAACTTAGGAGTCAGGTGGGCTGGGATTCAACTCCTGCCCTGCCATTCCCTGGAACTCTCTAGGCTTTGACCTCTGGGTCTGGAAATAGGGTATAATAACCCTATTGCCCACTTTACAGGATTGTTATAAGGAATAAATGTGGTAGTGTATGATGTCTTACAGTACCATGGCAGGTTCATGGTAAGTCAACAATTTACCTAAAAATAAAGAAATAAACATACACTTCAAAGAAATTTATCCGGGCCCAGGCAGCTCTCCGATAGTGTTCCAGAGGGGCAGACAATGTGATTTTTCTCTGTTGTAGAGCTGGCAGGAAGGGCAGGAGGCAATGGGGGAAGAAAATTGGAACAGTGACAAATTGATAGGAAACAGGAAGTCAGTGAGGCCTGACTGTCTCAAAAAAAAGTCTCAAGAATGGACAGAGAAAGGAAATGTAGTCAGCTGTGGTGCTGAGTAGGTCAGTCTTTTAATAGAGTCATATTCCAGGAAAGAACTTTTCAAGTAAGGAAGTTCCCTGAACCCATGCCCTGAAACATTTCAGTAGCGTGTTTTGAAAGCAACTTTCTCTTGTCAGTTGTAATAGTTCATGTGGTAGTAACTTCTTTACCAGTTTTGCAACACTGGTTGCAAACAACCATCATGGTTTCCCTGAAAAATAACAATCATGGGTAACATTGATTAAGAACTTGCTCTGTGCCTAATGATTATTAAGCATTTTAAATGAATTTATTCAATTAAGATATTCTTACTGTACATCTACTATGTCCCAGGTATTGTTCTGAGTGCTGGGAATATAACAGTGAAAAAAAAAGATAATGTCCCTGTCATCAGAGAGTCTACTTCCCAGACAACCCAACATACAACAAGTACAAATTTGAAAATAAAATTTAAAAAATGGTACTTACGTAATCATAGAACTCTTTCCATGTTAAAACATAAAGGTCAAAATTGTGTTGTATAAAGCCACATAGCATCCCACTGTATTGATGTATTGTATTTTATTTAACTGTTGTCTTATTGAAGAAAAAAAATTGGGTTGTTTGAGTTTTTTAATTATCACTAACAATGTTGCAGTCAACATTCTTTGAAAATATTCCTTTGCACACTCTTTGGATATTTATTGTTGCATAATAAATAATCCTTTCTATTCCACAAGAAATGACCTGGGTTTGTTGCAGAGTAGATTTGTTGTGTTTCTATAGGAGGTTCCAAAGATCTCTTTTCATTTTGAAATATCTTGGTCCTGTCTGGGTCCAGGTGAAATAATTCCTTTAAAAATGTTATTTATTTATTTACTTATTTAAAGACAAAGACCACATCCGCATATTTCTTTGAGACTGGTCCTTTGTACCTTGGGTTCTACTGGGACAATGTCCTTATAATTCATAGAAGCCCATTTTTATTATTAAGAATGTCTTCAAGGCACTGCTTTAAATCTTTGATAACATCAAAACTTTTATAATATAAATTTTGATATTTTTGTTAATTTATCATTACTATATCTTAAATGGGATTATCTTACATAATATTTTCTTGTTATTGTTTGTACATTGGAAACTCTTCAGCATTCTTACTGTTCTATTAACTTCAATGGTACTTCAGTTGATTCTTTTGGATCATATATATAAACAATGCTAATCTTGTAAATTTTTAAAATTTGAGCTTTTAAATTCCTCTTTTCCTGTCAGTCTTGTCTTCTAATATTGGGGCAGAATGGAGCCAGCAGTGGTGGGCTGGAGTAGTATCAAATTGACTCAAGTGTAGGAAGGATGTGATGCACAAGGTGGAATTCACATAGAACTGGAGGACATGGCATTTCTTCCAATATCCCAAGACCTGGGAATAAATTGTTACATAGTGTGGGGAAGCTTGGATACCTTGAAAAATGTTCTGTACACAGAATGCCTTTGGCAAGAGCTGTGGGCTCTTTCATTTGTGTTCCCTGCTCTACATTTTGCATGATTTTTTCATCAGATTTTCCACACTGTATTTCAATATTTCAATCATTTATTCAGTTGTCAATCTTTTTTGTTGGTCATCATTTGCTCAATTAATGAGCTCCCTAAGGATAGAAATTGTGTTTTCTTCTCTCCATATCCCTAGTTGTTAGCAGAATGCTTGAAGTGTAGGTGTTTGGCAAATGCTTCCTAAATGAATTACCAAATTGCTAAATGTGTGAAGGAGTATCTGCATAGATAGAGCCATGAATTTTTGTTGGATGTTGAATGAATGAACAAGTAGAGTTATGACTCAATTGGGTTGCTCACACCGCAAAACGGAAGGACTAAATGAGGCAGAGACCTTACTTCTTCACTAGGTTCAGAGTTTAGGCATCCAGTGGGTAGAATGAACTGGCCCAGTTCCTCTGTTGGACTTCCTTTTTTCTCTGTGGGATTAATCATATGGTAGAGACATGACTTAGCAAAAATTTCTTCTTCACATTTTTCTCAGGAACTACTTTTTCTTATGGAGGTTGAATCAAGCATGGATCTGTTTTTTAAAAGAATTCTAAATAGGTCCTTGCAGATCTCATTTGCTAACAATATTATCTGTAGATGTTAGTCCTCTTTAGGAAATAATGTAGCTTTATTCAGGAGTGAAGCATCAGTTATAGGTGTGGTGAGTCTTAAAAGATACCCCCGGCCGGGCGCGGTGGCTCAAGCCTGTAATCCCAGCACTTTGGGAGGCCGAGACGGGCGGATCACGAGGTCAGGAAATCAAGACCATCCTGGCTAACCCGGTGAAACCCCGTCTCTACTAAAAAATACAAAAATCTAGCCGGGCGAGGTGGCGGGCGCCTGTAGTCCCAGCTACTCGGGAGGCTGAGGCAGGAGAATGGCGTGAACCCGGGAGGCGGAGCTTGCAGTGAGCTGAGATCCGGCCACTGCACTCCAGCCTGGGCGACAGAGCGAAACTCCGCCTCAAAAAAAAAAAAAAAAAAAAAAAAAAAAAAAAAAAAAAGATACCCCCTCCTGTTGTTTGAAAGGACCATCAAGTAATGATTTTGCAATTACTTGACTATTTCTGGATAGTATATATAAATAGACACACACACACATGCACACACAAAGGTTAATGCTTAAATTGGGTTCTCATAAATTTTATCAAACAAAAGCTTTACCTGACTTCATTTAGTTTATCATTACTTTTCTACCAGAGAGACCAAATCATTGAGCCCCTTTAGTGCTTTGTAGATTCAGCCTTCAACTCAGAAATGGTGCATATAGATTCTATGTTGTATGCTAAACGGGACTGACTGTTAATGGTTGTGGATCGCTGTCTTTCGAAAGATTCTGAGGTGATATATCTGGGCTTAAGGCAAAAGAGTTCTGCTATGGTTGTTGGAAGAGGGAAGGGTGGCTGCTATGTCTTATGTTTACTTGCCTTTTAAGTTCTTGAAGAAAGAAAATGTTTCACAAATAAATATTACCTCTTTCCCACCTTGTCCCACAATGATGTCACTCTTCTCCGAACTCCTGCAATATGTACTGTTTGACCCGTTCAGTCATAACTTCCTAATGTTTTTTAGTGATCTGGTCAGGTATGCATATATTTTCTAGGTAAGTGAATGACTTTGGACATGAATGTCTAGTGGAAGTCTTGAGTGGACTTCAAATGGCTTAGATAGAATCTTCACTTTACCATCTAATGCTGTTTCTATTGGAGCAAGTCATTTAATGGATCTAAGAGCAATTTACTCTTCAGAGCAAATAATATTGCACATGATTGTGGTTAAATGAGATAATGCAGATGTTTAGCCCATAGTAGGTTCTCAAACAATGTTGTCATAGTCATCATGAAGGAATATGATGACCTCCAGTTTTGCAAAATATGATTGCAATTTGTTTGAATGAACATTGAAAACAAAGAGGAAGTACTGTCCAGGAGATAGTGCCTTAGCTAATGGTCTTAGATTACTCTAACTCCTTATATGGGGCCATTGGTAGAGTGGCAAAGTATGTTGTATATTCCAGTATCACTGGTACCACTATCCCAGTGGAAAGGAAAAACCATCAGACTATCTTAATTGACTTCTATTAAGCATTCAACTCTTTAACTCTTTTACATCTGATTCTGTGCTTACTAAACTGTCTGCTTGTTATGATTTATGCTCTCATACAGGGAGAAAACAGTCTTATGATGAAGATATGAATGTTTTGGTCACCAAGACAGTTATTTGTAACTGTCATTTACTGAATTGGTAAAGGTAGAATGACCTGGTCATGAAAAGTTAATACAATAGTTTTTGTAATGGTAATTTCTCATTACAAATTAATCAATTGTCATTCTACCAGTCTCACAGGTTAAGATAATTACAGCCCTGAGTGATTGGATTTCTAGAAACATTTTTAAAAATTAATCTACAAAGATGTGGACCAGATTGTGAGCCCTGATGAATTCACTAAGGTACTAAATGCAACACTGTGAGATGTTATATAGGACAGACGGTTTTCTTTTTCCTTAGTGTTTCCAGTATTGCCATTGGCAGAGTTTACTGAGATTCTTCTTAGAAAATCTACAGGTTGAAATTCCATGAGGTCATGAGTTATGAATTTTCTGTCTTTGTTCATTCATTTTCTCTCTCTGGAATACTTCCCTTCTGCCATCTCCCCAGTGCATGGGAGGCTATGAGAATCAAGATTGATAATGGGTTCAGCATTACAGAGGTACTTTGGAAATATAGTGGTGACTAGGATAAACCAGTCTTTGCTTTTAAGATGCTTACATGCTAAGAGGATGGATCTGGAGATACTTTATGTTTTCTAGAATGTTCTACAGTGAAACTGTTATTAGAACTCATCCTTTATGACTCAGTTCAAATGTTGCCTCTTTGATACCATCTTCGATTCTTCCAGGAAAACTGAATTATTTTCTGTGTTTCTGCAAATCTTTGTACTCCCTTATAATAGAACAACCAAATTCCAAATTTTGATTATCTATTTTCATGTCTTTCTTACTTTCTAATTTCATTAAGGGGAAGAACTCTGGTTTTTATTAAATCATTGGCATCCAGCACCATCCCTGGAAACATAGTAGATGCTATTGCATGTTTGTAATATAGTTTGAGAGTGAGATTTCAGTCCTATTATGGTCAGTGACCCAGCTATTTCCAAATCATGTGAATCAATGATCATTTCACCTATAACATTCTGCATAAGGACCAAATAGTAATTGAAATATTACTGAACATAGCTGAATAATTGCTATATTACTTTCAGTGGAGGGTCCTCTGGTCAAAGCTGGAATGGAGTGATGACTTAGAATCAGGGCTGACATGGAATCACATACTCCTGCTAGTCCATCCACACACTATGCTCACACACGCAATCCAAATATGAGGGACATTCATAAGTGTCTACAGAGAAAAGGAAAAAGTCAGGCCCCATGAAAATACCTGAGTCCAAATACCCACCTGGCCAGCTGGAATGATGAAAGAGAGGGGAGAGAATAACAAACCAGCCACGAGTAGTCGGCACTGCCTTAGGTTTGAGACAGGAAGCCTAAAAGACAAGCAGCTCCTGAGTGCTGTCATTTTAACAGTCACTGCACATGACTACAACAGCACACCAACCTATGGCTAACCTGACCTAAACTGCTTACATTAGCCAAACTTTCTCACCAGCGCTGGATCCCTCTAAACAAACCACTTAAGATCCTCTCACCTTCGCTTGTCTTGAGACATTCGGTTACTAATTTCAACCACACCATAGTTGTGGTAACCAGTTGTGTGTGGACTCCTACCAACTTCACACAGCACAATTCAATAGCACCTCAGCTCATGTTCCACCTCCATTCCTCTTGCCTCATGCATGAGTTCCCTTTGGCCTCTGAGGCTCTGTGGAACACAAAGCTGAAGGATCAGTTCTTCCTTCCTACCATGCAGTGTACTAAGAGGCAATTGTTCATACTGCCTCTCTTAGCACAGTCTCAGAAGATCAATCAATCATTTGTACTCCACACCAAATGGAGGCCAGCTCCATAATGGTTTATTGGCTCTCCCTCTTTCCCTACATTAAGCTTTGGGGAGCTATGAAAGAAGTCTGGCATGGGTACAGAAGGCTCGATTACTCTCTCCCTAAAGAGGCTGAATTAATTAATGATGAGACCCATATTTAATGGGGTCCTTGAACTTATTTGTATGTTAGAATCACCTGAGGATCTTTAAAAAATTCTAAAGCTGAGGCCGTGCCTGGACCATTTCAATTACAGTCTCATAGGAATAGGACACAGGAAGTGAGATTTTTTTTAAAGCTCCCCAGTGATTCCAATGTATAGGCCAGTTAAGGAATCTTTGAGATAAACAATAGCAGAAGTAAACAAAAATAAATAATTCTTTGCAAGTTTTAATCACATTATTGTTCAAAAATTTAAAAGAGAATATATGTTTACCATCTTTGTATGTAATATAAGGAGAAATACACTGACTGCTGACTTAAGAAAACTCTTTGGAAAGGAAATAAGGAAAATGCAAAAAGCCTTGAGCCACGGAAAGATAATTTCTGTCATTGGGCCTTTTCTCAGGGTAACCTTTGGCATGGACAAAGGAGGAGCAGATTGAAAAATCTAAGTGCCTTAGGATGTATGTGGCTTTCTTTAACATTTGAAAATGCCCATTTTTGACTCACCTCCTATACTTGACATTCAGGAAAAAAACCCTTCATTAAAAAAATCACTCAATAAGATCTTTTGCCCATGTCATCTGCTTTCATGTCTTCATGGCAGCTGGCTGTGCTAAATAAGACATTTTAAAGCTGTGTGTCTAAGGAAAAAAAGAGAACTGAAATAGAGAATTTGAAGACGACATTTTATCTTTGTGGATAGGTAGGCCTGGGAGGAAGAAAGGTCATTTTTTCCACTCTACTGTCTTTATGGAACTTTGAACCTAACTGTAATTTGCCGAATGATTAATGCTTTGATCAGAGAATCCACTCTATTCAGAGATACCTGACTCTCCCAGTTATACTGAGCTTGGAAATCAGCATAGAAGTGAAAAGAATTTGAGTTTTAAAGTCAGAAAAAGCAGGGGTCAAATGTAAATTATTTTTCCTGCTTACTAGCCTTGTAACTTTGTGCAAAAAATTTTAAGTATTTTGAGCCTGTGGCATCGCTAGAAAAAAACTGCAAGTACTAACATCCAATGGGATTGTTTGGAAGGCTACCTGAAATAGTGGTGACAAATTAGCTCCAAATGTAAGAAAACTAAATAATAGTTAGCTTTCTGCTTTCTTGTTTTCCTCTTTTTCCCATTTCCATGCCTCTTAAGAGTGACTTAATGAATTTGTAAAATTGTCATTGGACAGTATGATCTTTGCATAATTAACTATGAAATCATGTCTGCTTTTTAATATTGCTTAAATTTTTTTTTTTTAGCATTTCTAATTAGTACATGCAGTAGGATATAGTGAAAAGAGCATAGTGCTAGGTCCAAATATTTTTAAATAAATATACAAATGCATGCAAAAGTCGCATGGGGAACTTAAGAAATATGGGATCAAGTTCAATAACTACTAACCTGTGAGACATTGAACAAGTTGTAGCCTTTCTCTGAGCCTCATTTTCCTCATCTTAAAGAAAATGAAGTTGAGAAAATTGCCTCTGCTGTTTTGTTCTGGTCTAAAATTCTGAGATTTAGTTAATATGTAAGCTGTCTATTTCTTCCTACTATACCTTGTTCATCCCACAAATAGGACACTCATCATGTTGTACTGCAACGAAGTGTTTGCTCCCTGATTGGGCATGTCCTATTGTTGATACGGGAGGCAGTAAGAGGAGAGGTTTGCAGGATAGGCTTTGTTGAGCCACACTGTCTTGGCATAATGCTAGATCTTCCACTTCCTGGTGGTGTGACCTTAAGCAAGTTACTTGACCTTTTTCTGTCTCAGTTTTCTAATCTCTCAAATGGGGTTGATGATGATGTGCGTCTTTACCTTAAATGATTTTTAGTATAATTAACCAGGTTAAACCTGGGAAGCACATGGCATGCTTAATAAATGTGAACTCTCAGTCTTAAGTTTTATCTTTCAGTCTGCAGCACTTAGCCCAATGTCTGGTGAGTACTAGGCAGTAAATATTTGCTGAGAGTCTGAATGAGTTATTGAAAAATATGCCTGCAGAGTGTATGTGCCTTATATGAAGTATGTGATTTCTGGTATGAAAGAGTTGGTCAGATCATCAGGATTCCAAAGTTTCTAGCAATTTGGAAAACTCATGGGTTCCAGAGCTATGTTGGAGACCAGAGTTTCTCACATCGTAGCATATTACAGGATGGTATGGAATGAGTCTGTATGGAAAAGAAAGGCTTGCTATTCTGACTTATTCACTGTTTCACCCGCTTTTGTTATATTTATCAGGCTTGTCTTGAGAGGAGTCTAAATTCAAGGAGGGAAAAAGAGTGTCTTAATTAAAAAAGAACAGTGGGGGCATATCCTTCTTGAATAAGATATAATGTTTCTTCTCATTCCTAATCCTTTTCTCCCAGTTCATTTGGTTATCAGCTGCTAACAATTTATTCAAATCATTGGTGTCAATTTCCAGTATAAATATGAGCATTACGGAACATGCAGTTTGAAGGGGTTAAAAAAGTTTCATTAAAAAATAACTTTATAGGCCAGCTTGGACGGTATGGCAAGACCCTATCACTACAAAAAAACAACAAACAATTAGCCTTGGTGTGGTGGCACACATCTGTAGTCCCAGCTACTCAGGAGGCTGAGGCAGTACGATCACTTTAGCCCAGGAGTTCAAATCTGCAGTAACCTATGATTGCACCACTGCACTCCAGCCTGGGTGGCAGAGCAAGATCCTGTCTCAAAACAAAACCAAAAACAAAAAGAAAACAAAAAGCAAACAAACAAAAAAGGCTTTATAGAGACATATAATTCACAAAACATACAATCCACTAGTGCACAACTCAATGGGTTTTAGCACATTCATAGTTGTGCAGTCATTACTATAATCAATTTTAGAACATTTTTAGTCTCAAAGGAATCCCACACTCATCTGCTGTCACTCTCTGTCTTATGCAATAACTCTGTAAAATACTTACTGAATCCCTTTATAAAGTACTCCAGGAATGTAATCTCTTAGCACGTCATTCGATATTTATTGAAACTATTATGAGCCAAATACTCTTCTAGGTTGTAGTGACA
The DNA here is from genome assembly GCF_047675955.1 of Chlorocebus sabaeus. Classification (NCBI taxonomy): domain Eukaryota; kingdom Metazoa; phylum Chordata; class Mammalia; order Primates; family Cercopithecidae; genus Chlorocebus; species Chlorocebus sabaeus. Next base: position 133,195,797 of record NC_132911.1, on the reverse strand, counting down.
GGGAGACAACTAAACAATCCCAGTTCTCAGGGAGATTATGTTCCATAGTGGGGTCTACAGATGGGCCCCAAATTAAAAGCAAAGCAGAACAAAACCCATGTTAGTGACAGAAGGGAGCAGGCAAGTTATATTCCTACTATGTGCCAGGCTTTCTGCCAGATCACTAGTAAGCAGTGGACTGCCATCTGTTTGATTTCAGAGTGTGTATATATATATATTTTAAAGGAAAGTATGCTGGATAAAAACTCAGTTGAATAAGACTACTAGATATTTCACTTCAGCCAGCTGTGCAAAGCCTTGGATTTGCTGCCTCCCAAGCCAGCTCCTAAAACATTACTTCCTGTTGTTTCAAAGAAAAATGGAAAGTAAACAACCCCAAGACTTTGGTTATCAGCCACCAATGAACAGGATTTTCTGTCCTGGATACAGTTAGCTTAACCAATGGCATTTTTTGTTAGTGGAATTATGGGGGTGGGAGTGGGGAGAGAAGAGTCAAAGGGTAATAAAAGTGACTTACATTTCTCTTTTTTCCTGTCATAATCCTGAGGATTTGCATTCTCTAACAAATCAAATTCAGTTTGAGTTTTAACCTTCTTACATGAAAAGCCAGGTTTAAAAATAGCTGTTCAGGGTCTGATGATTGTAAACAAACATTGGCGTATGGAGTCGAATGAAGGGCAACAGACATTACATATCCCTGAAGGAATGTGGAATTTAATATAAACGGAGGAGTTTTTATACATATGTGCTATGTCTTCGCTCTGTGTTGCCAGCAGAGTTCTTTGGGGGAAAGAATCATCCTAAAATGTTAAAGCTGAAAAGGGTTTTAGAAATCAGGTAGGCTCACTGCCTCATTTGAGAAATGGGAGAACTGAGACTAAGAGCAAGGAAGTGGTGTGTATCTAGTTAGTGGCAGAGATAGGGGCAGAAGTGGTTGTCCAGGATCTCTAGTGCTATTTAAAAAATATGGAACATTCATTCTTACACCTGTTAGCATGTTTTCTGATTAATTGAGGTGCACATAGGATGGGTCAGTGCAATGGGTTTGGGATCAGGGAAACCTGAATTGAAATCTCAGTTCTATAATTTACCACATGGTGAATTTGAAAAAAAAAAATTGATTACGTTTGCTAAGCCTCAATGTACTTTTCTGGGAAAAAAATGTGGCATCTTCTATATTGAGATATTGGAATGATTAAATGAGATATATAAGCAAATCTTTCAGCTCATAAGTGGTGTTTAATCAAGGCCCTCTTTGTTCTTTACTCTCTCTTCCTTTTCTCTTTATTCAGGATATTTTACACACCTTTACGCATTTCTTTCAGTCCTTCAGTAGACCCATTGTTACAAGTACTCCTGCCTTTGACAATGAGGACCAGAGGTTATCTTAAATCCAACTTAGTTGCTCTCACTTTTTGAGTACCTGCTACATTCCAGATCCTTCATGGTCATTATTTCTTACTTTTATAACATCATTGGCACTTAGTTATTATTTTGTTCACCTTAGGAATGAAGAAAATTATGTTCAGGGTGGATAATTATGTTCAGGGAAGATACCACAGCTTGAAGTCAAGTCCTCAAAGTCTGAGCTCATCTTTGTGCTAACACTCTCTTACCAGGGGTATGACTACAAACATATTTATTTTTAAAAATTCACCGTAAAATTCTGGGAAAAGTTTAGAGATGGAAAAAATATTTATAATGGAGTTGGGGTGCAGAATTCAAATCACAGCTCTGCCCTAAATCAGCTGTATGGCACGAGGAAAGCTACTTAAATGATCTCTGCTCCCAATTCCTCACTTGCAGAGGGTTAATAATAATAATTGTAATGACAAAGAGCATAGAAACAATGTGACATTGAATGAATGAAAGACGACATGTGAAGCTTTCTTAGAAAAGTGCCAGCAATAAGTATCACTCATGTATGTGACCACCTTGCCTTCTGCAAGCTTGACCTGTGGACACTAGTTCACACTTCTTACAATGACTGCATGGAAGAGAAGCACTTCAGATTCTTCCCTGAGACGTCAGTCTTGATTTGACTGCCACCTGCTCTAGTTAAAAATTCAGGTAAAATGTTGACATTGGATAATGAAACTTTGAGGGATTCATTCATGCTTGTTTCCTTGATGTTTTCTAAACATGTTACTTTTAATTTAAGTCACCTGCTCCATGTTCTGTGGGCTTCCGGTGAAATTGCCTTGACAGACCAATAAGGGAGATATAACAAGGACACTAGGGAATGCCCTTTTATGAGGTAGAGTGAGGATTACTACGGAGGACACAATTTACTATGTCACTCAAACCCTTTCTATGACGACCATCCTGTTTGATGAATTAATTTCAGACTTTAAAGCCACAAAACAACAACAAAAAAGAAATTCTTTCTCCCACCGAATCCATATGAGTACGATTTCTAGACAACAAGTCATATGATCCACTTTTTTTCCCTCTGTTTTCCCTGGTTTTCAGGAGTATCAGAACTAAATATTGCATATAACTATTGTATCTTCCCCAACTAACTCTCTGAATACAGTTTTTTTTTCTGTCTGCTCTTATCCTCTATAAAATGTATTATTTTTGCTTCATTTGAAAGTTTTCAATCTGACTGATTTTATTATAAGCTGCTTCAAGAAACTTGTCAGATATATAACAGTTAAGATGCAATTAATATCTATATCTCTATCTATCTATCTATAGATATCTAAGTAGATATATAGATCTACCTCTATAGATAGGTAGGAAATAGCCATTTCATCATTCTGGAACCTGAGATACCAAATATGAGTAAAGAAAAGGTAAAATTGTAAAGATAGCAAAAATAACTATAATGAAAGCAGCACCGCTAAAATGTTAAGTCAAGAGGAAAAAAGGTCACAGATTTTTTTGTAAGTACTCATTCAGAGAAAGATATTATAATTATTAGGACTACTACTAACAATATTAACACATGCTCATATACTCTGCTCTGTCAGTTTACTTGTTATGAACTCTGTCCATAAAAATTCGCCCCTTCCTTTTCTCTTTCCTAGCCATCTTACCTAGCTATTTCTGAGAGACAGGAAAAGGAAAAGAAGCTGGAATCAATATAAGTGCTCTGAGATCAGAGATGGGGCCTGTCCTGGGCACCCTTATGATTCTACACCCAGGGTAGTACCTGATGCATGGTAGAGGCTCAAAAAAATATTTGTTGAAGGAATGAATAGCAATGATGATTCCCATTATATTGTCATTATACAGCAGATATTGTACACATGGATTTACAGAGATTATCATATTTAACCCTCCTAATAATCTTATGAGTAGAGAATTCACAAGACTATGACTACTTTTGAGAGTTGAAGAAATTGAAGCATGGAGAGGTTAAATAACGTGATATTAGTGGCGGGCAGAGAGCTCACATACTCAGCCAGGGATGAAGGAGTAAAGGAATAAACGAACAAAAACCTTTGTGGAAAAGTGTATGGAGACTTCTCAAAGAACTGAAAATAGATCTATCATTAGATTCAGTAATCCCACTACTGAGAATCTACAAGGAAAAGAAATCATATCATCAAAAAGATACCTGCACGTGTATGTTTATGGCAGCACTATTCACAGTAGCAAAGATATGGAATCAACCTAACTGTCCATCAATGGATGATTAAAGAGAATGTGGTATATATACACAATGGAATCCCATTCAGTCATAAAAAAATTGAAATCATGTCTTTTGTAGCAACATGAATGGAGCTGGAGGCCATTATCTTAAGTGAAGCAACTCAGAAACGGAATGTCAAATACTGGATATTCTCACTTACAAGTGGAAGATAAATAATGTGTACACATGGATGTAGAGTGTGGAATGATAGACACAGGAGACTCAGAAGGATTGGGGAGGACAGGCAGGGGGAGGATGGTGAGAAATTACTTAATGGGTACAATGCACATTGTGCAGGTAATTGGTACACTAAAAGCCAAGACTTCATCACTACGCAATATATGCATGCAACAAAATTACTCTTGTACTCCTTAAATTTATACGAAAAAGAATGTATTTCCTTTGTGACACAAGGAACAGACTGATTGAGATGAAGTGGCTTGGGTTGACTGAAACAATACCAGTTATAAAGAGTTATGTAATATATATGGTCCCCAAGTTAATAACAGGAGGACCCAGTGATGGAAATTTCCATAAGCAGAGATGTTCCTGGAAGTGTCAGAAATAAAAATGAAGTTGTCGATAAAAACTGATGTGTTAAATTTTATTCAACATCTTCCTTATCAGCCTGGATTTTTACGGATCTGCTGTACATACATTACCTTTGGATTTCTTCCATGCAATAGCTACAGATACGTTTTTAAGTTCATTCTTTTCTTCTCTTGTCCACTGCATCATCTCTGTGAAATGAGAGAGTTTTGGAGAAAGCCAAATTCATCTCGGTGGTTATGAATCTTGTATAATTCATTTATTTAGGGGCCAGTACAAGACATTAAAATTTAAGGTACTGATAGAAAAATGAGTATAATTGTGCCTGATTTGTGATTCCTTTCCATTCCATTGCTCTGTTTTAGGTTTACTACCACTTAACTTCACAGTGCTTTATTGGAGCTCTGAATACTGATCACTGCAGCATGTAGGCTTACAATGGAGCAGCCGCTTTACAAAGACGACACAGCCTCAACATCATCCTTCTGTGCTATGCAGAGAACAGAGTGTCATTTAGAAAAGGAGGGGTAATTGAGAGTCTCATCGTCCTTACTGTTTGGGGGACATTGTTTGCAGGGAACAAATGGAACTCATTGCAACCCTGCAAGTACTCCCTTCTCAGTCACCTTGCTTTAGAGCCTCTGTCATCAGTAACCCAACAGAACATATTGTGTAAAAACATCTCCTACTCTTTCAGATCCACAAGCCACCTAGCAAGGCTTTTGTCTATTGCTTTCATAAATGGCAGGCTGGCTCGTGAGCAAATTGTCTTGGGGGAAAGCAACTGGCAACACGAAAGGCTCCTAGATCACTTGCTCTATGAAATGAGATAACATATGTGAGGGTACCTAGCACAGAGCCTGGCAGAGCAGAGAGTGAAATTAGTAGCGGGATGGATGGGGAGGCATCTTTGAAGCTTCATAACATTAAGCGCAAAGATGAACAGCTTCTCGTTGAACCGTACAGACCTTCCCTGTAACGATACGTGCTCAAAGTTCCGTGACAATTTCGATTTGCGGCAACGTGACAGGGTTAAAACCTCAGGTCTATTGACCTTTAATTTATAAGGAGGGCTGGCGCCATTTCTCCATAGCCATCTTTTTCTGATACTAGAAAAAGAGTCACAAATGAAATCAGAAGCTTTCTCTAACATCAAGACATGAAATTGATTTATCTTTTCCACATCATAGTTTCCTAAAGTGATCCTGGATTCCTTCAGGTACCTCAATGGTGTGCAGGGAGGTGATATATATATATATATATAAATGGCTATATATACACATACAGCCATTTTCCAGGAGAATGTTCTCTGTGGTACTAATGAGGTGCTCAAATAAGTTGTGCCTGAGGGAGCACTTTCCACCCACCTGGCTCAGGCAATCTGTTCACGCTGTCCTCTCTTGGTAACAAATGAAGGCAACCACAGCCACCACTGGGCAGATAGGAAGCTTCCCTGGCTTAGTCTGTTATCAACTGGTGAAGGTGCCAAACAGGAACTTTCACAGAGAAGCTGTCATGACAAATTATATAGAACACAAGTTCTGGAGTCAGAAAAAGCTAGGTTTGAATTTTGGGTTTCTCTGATTATTAGTTGTGGTCTTTGAGTAAGTCTATCAGCATATCTGAATCTCCCTTTGCTTACATATAAATAGAGATGATATTACCTATGCTCTAAGGGTATAGTCAGATTAAGCAATTTAACTCCTATGTAATAGATACTGCTTGGTGCCCTTTCCAGCTCTGCTTTAGGAGAGGGGCAGGTGCTCATCTGCTTTTCTTATAACTTCTGGTTGCTAACAGCTCACAGGAACCCACCTTTGCACTCTGTTAAGGTGAACCACCTTGTCTGGAAATTTCCAAAATGTAATTCACTCTTCCTGGGTTTGGAGGTTTACAGGAGCTTGTAATTAATAACTAACTTATTTGGGGGTTCAAAATGCCTAATATGGTTTGGCTGTGTCCCCACCCAAATCTCATCCTGAATTGTAGCTCCCATAATTCCCATGTGTTGTGGGAGGGACCCTGTGGGAGATAATTGACTCACGGGGCGGTTTCCCCCATACTGTTCTCATGGTAGTGAATAAGGCTCAGGAAATCTGATGATTTTATAAAGGGTTTCCCTTTTTGCTTCGCTCTCATTCTCTCTTGCCTGCTGCCATGTAAGATGTGCCTTTTGCCTTCCACTATGATTGTGAGGCCTCCCCAGCCACGTGGCACTGTGAGTCCATTAAACCTCTTTTTCTTTATAAATTACCCAGTCTTGGGTATGTCTTTATCAGCAACATGAAAATGGACTACCACAATGCCAAGTCTCTTGCTTTTAGGTGGGACAACTCTGTGATGTCATTCATACTTCAAAGCTTCCTATCAGGTCAGGCTGAGATGATACCCCCCCTGAATTCACCTCTTTGCCTGACTTTTCCCCTTGGCATTCCTGATAGCACTTCCCACATCAGCTGGAATCCCCATCTCAGGCTCTGCTTCTAGGGAACCTAACAGAGACAGCTTGTAAAGTGTCTGCCATAAGGCAGCTACTCGAAGATTGCTAGTTTCCCTCTCCTTCCACCCTCTTCTCCAGCAACTGTTTTATTTTGTACTAGATTCATTTTGCCTGTGTAAAAATTACTATAAAATAAAGTTAAAACATTCTTATGTAAATAAAGGGTACTTTAAAAAAGTAAAAAGGCAGGCCACAAATTCTGTAAAATTATTTACCAGGTAAATAATAAAATATTTATGTCTAATATAAAGAACTACAAGAAAAGAAAAACCAATAAAAAAGGAGGATATGGTTCATTGGTTCACAGAGGAGGCAACTGGAATGGCCAACACATACATAAGCAATATTTAATCTTGGTAGGAAAAAAATGAGATTTGAATCCATTCCACAGGCAAAATGAAAACATCCAGTAATATTAGCATTGGCAAAAACGTGAAGCAACATAAACACTTCATACTCACTGGTGGGGATGCTATTTGGTTCCACCATTTTGGAAAGTCATTTCTCAATATCTGCTAAGTTTCAGAATACGCATATTTTATAATTCATCAATTAAATTTCCAAGAATTTACCACACATATTTGTCACACATATACAAGAATTTTTCTGGCAACATTACTTTTTAAAGTGAAACAAACAGACTAACTAACAAAACTTAGAAACAGCCTTAATGCTCATTATTAGGAGAATGAATAAAACAATTTTAGTGTATTTGTGGCGTAAATACCACAAAGCTCTGAAAGTGATTGAATTGGAAAGATATATATCAATATGGAAAATCTGGGAAACATAACGTTGAGGAAAGAATACGAATTACAGAAAGATAAATAATTATGAGCCCATTAATTATTTTTTCAACTCTAAAGTTCTATTTATTTTTAAATGAATACTCACAAATATTGTAAAAGTATACAAATACAGGCTTCAAGGTGGACACTAACTTCACAAGACACGAACTAGGAAAAGTAGAAAGGATTATTGGTTGGTGTTGGGAGAGACATGGTTTCAAATGTATTGGTAATGTTTTAGTTCTTAAACATACTACCGTTCTGAAGCAAGTATAGGAAAATGTTAAAGTGTTCTCTATCTGTAAGAATATAAGAGTTTATTATTTTTCTTTAAACTTTTTCTCTATGTTTGAAAGATTTTATTAAAAAATAGAATGAGGCCAGACATGGAGGCTCAGGCCTGTAATCCCAGGACTTTGGGAGGCCGAGGTGGGCAGATCACCTGAGGTTGGGAGTTTGAGACCAACCTGCCACCACCATGGAGAAACCCCCATCTCTACTAAAAATACAAAAATTAGCCGGGTGTGGTGGTGGGTGCTTGTAATCCCAGCTACTCAGGAGGCTGAGGCAAGATAATCAGTTGAACCTAGGAGGCGGAGGTTGCAGTGAGCCAAGATCATGCCACTGCACTCCAGCCTGGCAACAGAGCAAGACTCTATTTAAAAAAAAAAAAAAAAAAAAAAATTCAGGCCTTGGTTGGCTAAGTCCTTCTCTTGTGTATAGCCTCTCCAAATCTCGTAAGTCCTAGGTCAAATTCCAGCTTTCTGGATGACCACAGACAGCTTTGATTAAATCCCTTTATGACAGCCACAGTGGTATTTACCCCCTTTGAACAATGACTTGATGGTGATAAATTTTGTATTTGCCTATACATTGTCATCTTTAGTGCTTGAAGTGTTTAAATAATTGTCTAACATGTTTCTTAGCCTGGAGGAAGTCTGCAACTTCTATGTTTGTCATAAAATTCTCTCACAAATACCTTCCTATAGTTATCATAAACTACTTAGCATAAATTTTACTCAAGAAATTAATTTTTAGTAATTTTAATGTTAATCCAGCATATTTTTATTTTAGTAATATTTATGTGCTATTCTTTGAAAATTTACACAAAGAAGACATGGGTTCCTCTCAGCGATATCACAGCCTGGCTGGGTTAAATGGTAGCATGTGTGTTTGTTTCTTTGTATATTCTTTCAGCTTGCCAACCAACACATACTAAACACTAATTCTGGGCCAGTTACTCCATTTGAAACCAGGGGTAGAATAAAAATTGAGGGCAGGCATATTTTACTTGTATCTATGGTTGTTCCTGATTTGAACTAAAAACTGAGACTCAGGGTATGACCAAAGACTTCTAGGCCATGTCTGATAAAAAGGCCATTGGAGATTTAGCTTGTAAATTGAATTAATGTAATTTTAAGAACATATGAGTGACACATAGGATTGCCATAAGTCATGAACCTGCCCCCAAAAATCTGGGTGTAGTAATCATGTTGTACATTAGCTGGAACTGATTTTCTCTCTGATTATTTACCGTTTAATCTTTTATTTATTTATTTATTGAAATGAAGTTTCGCTCTTGTTGCCCAGGCTGGAGTGCAATGGCGAGATCTTGGCTCACTGCAACCTCTGCCTCCCAGGTTCAAACGATTCTCCTGCCTCAGCCTCCCGAGTAGCTGGGATTACAGGCATGTGCCACCATGCCTGGCTAATTTTTGTATTTTTGGTAGAGATGGGGTTTCTCCATGTTAGTCCGGCTGGTCTCGAGCTCCCAACCTCAGGTGATCTACCTGCCTCAGCCTCCCAAAGTGCTGGAATTACAGACGTGAGCCACAGTGCCCACCCAGAAATCTATTCTTTAGTAACAACATTGAATAATAATTGTTGATAACCATTTCATCAAAGGCATATTTTTCTTTTCAAGTGTGACTTCTAAAACTATAACATTAATGAACTCTTGAGCTTTTAAATAGCCTTCGGATATCTACAGCTGACCCTTCCAGGAATCAGTAGGAAAACTGGATAACTTTTACTATCCCTGTATTATTAAGGAGGAAACTGAATTTGGGATAGCATTGATGACCTGGACAAAGCCACACAGAAGAGCTGAAATAAGAACCAAGAACTTCTGACTCTTAGATTAGAACTTGTTACACTCTATTCTTTTGGTGTCAGAAATCCTAGAGAATAGGGGATTTAGAGCAGAGTTTCTCAGCCTTGGCATTTTTGATATTTTGTGCCAAGTGATTTTTTGTTATAGAAGAGGGGACCTGTTAGATGCCAGTAGTATTTTCCAAGTTGTGACAATCAGACATGGCCAAATGTCCCTGGAGGGCAAAATCAACTCATGGGTCATAATCCCTGCCTTAGGGCATTTCTTGACATAATTTTAGTTTATTTATTTTTCATTTTTTCAACTTTTAATTTCAGGGGTACATGTGCAGGATGTGCAGTTTTGTTACATAGGTAAATGCGTGCCATGGTGGTTTACTGCACAGATCATCCCATTACCCAGGTATTAAGTCTCACCCATTAGCTATTTTTCCTGATGCTCTTCCTCCCCCCAGCTCCTCACAGGTTCCCAGTGTGTGTTGTTCCCCGCCATGTGTCCACGTGTTCTCAGTGATCAAACATGTGGGTGTTTGGTTTTCTGTCACTGTGTTAGTTTGCTGAATATAATGGTTTCCAATTCCATCCATGTCCCTGCAAAGGATATGATCTTGTTCCATTTTATGGCTGCATAGTTTTCCATGGCGTATGTGTACCACATTTTTCTTTATCCAGTCTATCATTGATGGGCATTTAGGTTGATTCCATGACTGCTTGTAAATAGTGCTGCAATGAACATACACATGCATGGATCTTTATAATAGAATGATTTATATTCCTCTGGATATATACCCAGTAATGGGATTGCCTGGTCAAATGGTCTTTCTGCTTCTAGGTCTTTAAGGAATCGCCACAATGTCTTCTGCAATGGTTGAACTAATTTACATTCCCATCAACATTGTAAAAGCCTTCCTTTTTGTTCACAACCTTGCCAGCATCTGCTTGTTTTTTGTTTTTTGTGTTTTTTTTTTTTTTGACTTTTTAATAATAGCCATTCTGATTGGCATGAGATGGTATCTTGTTATGGTTTTGATTTGCATTTCTCTAATGATGAGTAATGTTGAGCTTTCTTTCATGTGTTTGTTGGCTGCAAGTATGTCTTCTTTTGAGAAGTGTCTGTTCATGTCCTTTGCCCACTTTTTAATATGGTTGTTTTTTTCTTGTAAATTTGTTTTAAGTTCCTTGTAGCTTCTGGATATTAGACTTTTGTCAGATAAATAGATTGCAAATTTTTTCTCCTATTCTATAGGTTGTCTGTTCACTCTGGTAATCATTTCTTTTGCTGTGCAGAAATTCTTTAGTTTAATTAGATCCCACTTGTTAATTTTTGCTTTTGTTGCAATTGCTTTTGGTGTTTCTATAATGAGACCTTTGCCTATGACTATGTCCTGAATGGTATTACCTAGATTTTATTTTATGGTTTTTATAGTTTTGGGTTTTACATTTAAGTCTTTGATACATCTTGAATTAATTTTTGTATATGATGTAAGGAAAGGTTCCAGTTTCAATTTTCTGCTTATGGCTAGCCAGTTCTCCCAGCACCATTTATTAAATAGGGAATCCTTTTCCCACTGCTTGTTTTGTCAGGTTTGTTGAAGATCAGATGGCTGTAGGTGTGTGGCCTTGTTTCTGGATTCTCTATTCTGTTCCATTGGTCTATGTGTCTGTTTTTTTTTGTACAAGTATCATGCTGGTTTGATTACCATAGCCTTGTAGTATTGTTTGAAGTTGGGTAGCCTGATGCCTCCAGCTTTGTTCTTCTTGCTTAATATTGACTTGGTTATTTAGGCTCTTTTTTGGTTCCATATGAATTTTAAAATAGTTTTTTTCTAATTCTGTGAAGAATGTCAATGGTAGTTTAATGAGAATAGCATTGAATCTATACGTTAATTTGGGCAGTATGGCCATTTTCACAATATTGATTCTTCCTATCCATGACCATGGAACGTTTTCTCCAGTTGTTTGTATGCTCTCTGATTTCTCGGAGCAGTGGCTTGTAGTTCTCCTTGAAGATGTCCTCCACTTCCCTTGTTAGCTGTATTCCTAGGGGTATTTTATTCTTTTTGTAGCAGTTTTGAATGGGAGTTCATTCATGATTTGGCTGTCTAGTTGCCTATTGTTGGTGTACAGGAACGCTAGTGATTTTTGCACATGGATTTTATATCCTGAGATTTTGCTGAAGTTGCTTATAAGCTTAAAACTTTTGGGTTGAGATGATGGGAATTTCTAGATATAGAATCATGTCATCTGCAAACAAAGATAATTTGACTTCCTCTTTTCCTATTTGAATATCTTTATTTTTTCCTCTTGCTTGATTGCCCTGGCCAGGACTTCCAAGACTATGTTGAATAGGAGTGATGAGAGAGGGCATCTTTATCTTGTGCCAGTTTTCAAGGGGCATACTTCCACCTTTTGCCTATTCAGTTTGATATTAGCTATATGTTTGTTGTATATGGTTTTTATTATTTTGAGGTATGTTCCTTTAATACCTAGTTTATTGAGAGTTTTAAACATGAGGGAATATTGAATTTTATTGAAGGCGTTTTCTGCATTTATTGAGATAATCGTGTGTTTTTTGTCTTTAGTTCTGTTTATGTGATGAATCACATTTATTGATTTGTGTGTGTTGAACCAACCTTACATTCCTCAGGATGAAGCCAACTTGATCATGGTGGACAAGCTTTTTGATTAGTTTTTTTTAATGCCTATGTAAAGACAGTAGGAAGTGCTTACCAAACCTGAGCACAAAGCAAGATGGCAAACCCCAGCCTCATTGAAGTAGATTAGGATCATGTAATGGATTCTGATCTATGGAATTTGAGATGTGAAGTCTACCACTTCTACCCTGGTCATTGTTTCCCTGAGTGATCCTTTTTTGCTCCCTTTCCATTTTGCAGCAAACTTGGAAATCATGTCTTAGAGATCAAGGAGCCAAGAGATAAGACAAGCCTGGGTTCCTGGGTGATAGGGTGTGGCTGTGTCCCCACCCAAATCTCATCTTGAGTTGTAGCTCCCACAATCCCCACATGTTGTGGAGGGTCACTGTGGGAGGTAATTGAATTATGGAGGTGGGTTTTTTCCATGCTGTTTTCATGATAGTAAATAAGTCTTGTGAGATCTGATGGCTTTATAAGGGGCAGTTTCCCTGCACACATTCTCTTGCCTGCCACCATGTAAGACATGACTTTGCTCCTTCTTCACCTTCTGCCACGATTGTGAGGCCTCCCCAGACATGTGGAACTGTGAGTCCATTAAACTTCTTTTTCTTTATAAATTATCCAGTCTTGGGTATGTCTTTATTAGCAGCGTAAGAACAGACAAATACACTGAGTAAGTGGAGATTGCAGAGCACTAGCCAAACTACATGGGACTGTGACTTGAATGAGAAAGAAACTTTCACTGTGTTAAAACAACAAAAATTGAGAGATTGTTTGTTATAGAAGTTAGCATGCTGCAAGTATTTGAATGACTTTTGTCTTATTTTTCATATCTTAATGTCTCAATTTTAATTTTAATCAAAATAATGCATAGATGTAATAGAGGTCAAATATCATTAAACATTTTAAGCAATGATATCTTGTGCCACAAATTACTTTTTGGTAGTTGAGGACTCAACTCTTTCATTCCCTTCCACAATCTCTCTTTCCCATATCCTACTAACATGTGTTTTCTCCTATTGTAAGTATACAAATGGTTTTGCTGCTAAGGCGGAAAGGTACAATAAACTTGTCTCCTTACTTGTACAACCTTTTATTCTTCCCTGGTCACTGACTATCTCTAATCCTGTATCATTTTCCCACATTGCCTTGGTTTTCCTATGGTCCTAGTATGATACACATATGATATATAATATACCATGTATGTATATATGTATGTATATACATATATATACACATTTGTGTATGTCTGTGTGTATATATGTGTGTGTGTGTGTGTGTGTAAATACTTCTTTTCTGAAGGCCAGAACATCCATACTACAGGCCTACTCATAAACTTAAAACATCAATTAAAAAAGTTATCAAGACCTCTTTCCCTAAGCCCCTTGTTTTTGCAGTAGAATTTGGATTATTTCTCCTTAGGCTAGCCACAGAGATATCTTCCTAAGATTTCTCTACACTTTCAACCTATGTGGGGTCTCCTGTTTTGTGGATCACACGTCTTTCTTTTCTTGCTTGTGTTTACCTGTGTACTCCTGCATCTCATTGAGTTTCTTTAATATAATCATTTTGAATTTTTTTTAGGCATTTCATTTTTTTTTCCCTTTGGGATTTATTACTGGAGAATTATTGTGTTCCTTTGGAGTCATCATCTCTTCTTTTTTAAAATGATTCTTCTGTCCTTACATTTATATCTGTGCATTTAATGTAACAGTTGCTTCTTCCAGTTTTATGGGTTGGTTTTTGTAGGGACTTTTTCCTATAGATGTATCTATAGTATTGGTGGGGTAGGATGCTTTGGCTTTGATTTTGGGTGGGCACAGTAGTATCATCTCTGTATGATTTATTCACTGTAGTCAGTTTCAGTGGTATCTGTAAGTTTCTCAGTGGCCTAGACTACAGTTGTAAATGGAGGCTATGGTGGGTCTTTGCTGGGGAAGAGGACACCAGATGGATGGTCCTCAGACACCAGTGGTGTTGGTAGAGGGCCAGCCTTCTGGTCCTTGAGTCCTTGGGCATCATACTTGGGAGCCAGTGGTGAGTCTGAATGGATCAGCCCTTGGGCCTCCTGGCAGCATGGTGGGGTGCCAGCAGCAGGCTGGGCATGCAGATACTTGAGCCCCCAGGCAACCTGTGTGGTGTTGGCAGTGGCAATAATGGCTGCAGGACAACCTTTGGGTCTGAGTCACAGGTGGTGGTGGTGGGATGGAAAGATCAGTTTCAGGGCCTCCCAGAAGGTGCATGTGGGTGCCAGTGTTGGGCAGAGTGGGCATGTTCTTGTGCCCCTGAATGGCATGTACATGTGCCAGTGGCAGCAGGCATGGTGGACCTATCTTTAGGCTACAGGACAGTACACGCAGGTGGTAGCCATGGGCAGGACAGGCCTGTCCTGCAGTTTCTGGAAGACATGTGTGGGTGCTAGCAGTGGTAGCATCAGTCCCCAGGACCCAGATGACATGTGTAAATGCTAATGGCGGTGGTGGTGGCAGTGGTTGGGGTGGATCTGTCCTCAGGTCTCCAGAGGGCATGTGCAAGCACTGTCAGTGGCAAATGGGGCAGGTTGATTCCCAGGTCCCCAGGACCTGATTTATTTATTATGACTCGATATTAATTTTGAAGAGCTTTTTATTGTTTTCTGAGTGTTTTCAATTTAGTGGCAAGCTGTTCCTGTTTCAAGGAACCAATATATTCTATGGTCTTTTTCCAGATAGTCTATTAGAGTGCCAGAGGTTAGTATTTAGACTTTCAGTTAATTCTCTATTTAAATAATCTTACCCAGTCCTAGTTTTGCCTGATGGTCTGGAGTCCAGAGTGATACTCTTTGGTTTGGTTATCAGTCTCTGGTCTTCCTTGGCATAAGGTGGGGGGTCCTGAAGGTTCCATCACACTATATTCAGTCTTTCCTCTGGTTTTCTTGTATTTAGAATAGAACTAAAAGACCCAGGCCTTTTATCATTCCTGATGCTTGTGAATGTTGAACCAGAAATTTTACAGGCCAAACTGGCCCACTTATTGGTAGTGTTTCTATCTATATACAGTTAGGTTGTAACTTTCTCTAATCTGCCCACCTTCACTTTTTCTAGATCTTAGCTGAAATTGCTGATATGTTGTTTCCTGTCTTGATCAATGTGTCGTGTGTTCCTTTGCTTTCATTTTGTCTGGGTTTTGTGAGAAATGAGGGATGTTTGTAGTATATTGATCATTTTTAACCTAAAGTCCCCCTCAGGAATATAACTTTTTTGATTTACTTTTTAATGCAAAAGGGATCATCCAAAGGGGTTTTTGAAGGCCAGGAATGCTTTAGGTTCTTTGTCTTCCGGAATCGCCGAATTGTCCCTCTAAATCAGCCTTTAGGAGTCAATTGGTTTGTCCAAGCCATCTTGAATAAACAAGACTTTTCATAACGTAGACTCTGAGGCAAGGCCAATGTCTGGGCATGTGATCTGTGTAGTATGGCAGGGCATTGCTCTCAGAAATGTTCTGAGCTGGTTTAACATTCTGTTGTCTCTGTCTTAAAACTTCTTTTTTAAACGTAGTGTCCCGTTTTGTTTGCTCGAGGCCCCACAAATTATGAAATTGACCCTAATCTGAAGTGCAAAATTATGATGTTTAAATATAATTTGTAGGATCACAAAGTCTCAGGGCTCTCCAGCTTAAGTTTTCTTTCTGTAAATTGCTTGCCTGTAGCCATGTAACTGCTGGCTCATTTTTTCCCTCCCTCCCTCCCTCCTACCCTCCCTCTTGCCCTCTTTCTTAAAATAAAAAAATACATAACACATATATAATATAATATATAATATATAAAAAGTTGTATTTGTATATATTTATATAATATATAAAAAGTTATATTTATATATATTTATATAATATATATTAAAAACTATATATATTATATATATTTACTTTCCAACTTCTAAGTTCAAGGGATACATGTGCAGGTTTGTTACATGAGTAAATTGCATGTCATAGGGTTTTGGTGTACAGATAATTTTGTCATCCAGATAACCAGCATAATAGCCAAGAGTATTTTTTCAAGAGTAGTTTTTCAGTGCTCATTTGCAAGGAGGGGTAGCTCACTGTCTTCTTAGCGATTTCTTTCCTTTCTGGACCTACCTCACTGATAGAAAGTTCTGTCTTACCTCAATATGAAATATTTATCTTTCATTTAATCTATGTTCATTCTATGTTTTATATAAAAAAATTCAGCAAAGTAGATGTGACAATCAAATATGTATTTCTGTTTTTCTTCTAAAAGACATAGACATCATGACAATGTTGGAAAATGTTGAAAAGCATAAAATATAATTACTGTTAATTTCTCTATCAAGAAATAACTATTTTAACCTGTTGGCATATTTCTTTTTTATCTTTCGTATGCATAGCTAGTAATAGTAACAATGATAAAGGTAGTAGCTAATTTATTTAGTGTTTTTAATGTGCTAGAGATTGCACTAATTGCTTTAAAAGAATTACTGCACTCATTAGACAGACAAATATAATTAGAGAGAAATGGGTTTATTTTGCATAAATGTAAAGATTTTAATGTGTATGTAATGTTTTGCTTTTGTTCCACTATATTGCCAGCACTTTTCAAAAACAAGAAAACATTTTAAATTTGTTTTTATTTTATTTTTTATAATTTCAACTTTTATTTTAGATTCAAGTGGTACATGTGCAGGTTGTTACATGGGTGTATTGTGTGATGCTGGGGTTTGGGGTACCATCACTTAGGTATAAGCATAGTACCCAACAACTCTTCAACCCTTGCCCCCCTCCCTCCATCCCTCCCTCCCCCTTCTATTAGTCCCCAGTATCTGTTGTTGTTGTCATCCTTATGCCCATGAGTACCCAATGTTTAGATTCCATTTGTAAGTGAGAACATGTGAAATTTGGGTTTCTGTTCCTGTGTTAATTCAATTAGGATACTGGACTCCAGCTGCATCCATGTTGCTGCAAAAACATGATTTTGTTCTCTTTTTTATGGCTGTATGTATGTGCCATATTTTCTTTTTCTTTTTGTTTTCTTTCTTTCTTTTTTTTTTTTTTTTTGAGAGAGAGAGTCTTGCTCTGTTGCCCAGGCTGGAGTGCAGCGCAGTGGCATGATCTCGGCTCATTGCAAGCTCTGCCTCCTGGATTCATGCCATTCTCCTGTCTCAGCCTCCTAAGTAGCTGGGATTACAGACACCTGCCACCATGCCCAGCTAATTCTTTGTATTTTTCGTAGAGATGGGGTTTCACCATGTTAGCCAGGATGGTTTCGATCTCCTGACCTCATGATCTGCCCACCTCGGCCTCCCAAAGTGCTGGGATTACAGGCGTGAGCCACAGGGCCTGGCCCATATTTTCTTTATTCAATCCACCATTGATGGGCACATAGGTTGATTCCATGTCTTTCCTATTGTGAATCATGTTGCAATAAACATATGAGTGTGTGTCTTTTTGGTAAAATGATTTCTTTTCTTTTGGATATATGCCCAGTAATGGGATTTCTGGATCAATGATAGTTCTGTTTGAAGTTCTTTGAGACATCTTCAAACTGTTTCCACGGTGGCTGACCTAATTTACATTCCCACAAAAAGCGTATAAGTCTTTCCTTTTCTCCGTAGCCTTGCCAGCATGGATTGTTTTTTTGACTTTTTAATAATAATTATTCTGACTGGTGTGAGATGGTTTTGATTTGCATTTCTTGACGGTTAGTGATGCTGAGCGTTTTTTTTATATGTTTGTTAGCCGCTCATGTGTCTTCTTTTGAAAGGGTCTATTCTGTCTTTTGCCCACTTTTTAATGGAGTTATTTGTTTTTTTCCTCATTGAATTGTTTACATTCCTTATAGATTGTAGTTATTAGACCTTTATTAGATGCATAGTTTGCAAATATTTTTTCTCATTCTGTGGGTTGCCTGTTTATTCTGTTGATAGTTTCCTTTCCTGTGCATAAATTCTTTAGTTTGATTAGGTCCCACCTGACAATTTTCATTTTTGTTGCAGTTGCATCAAAAATAAGAAAAAATTTTTAAAGACATAATTACTCTATGGATGGAAAATGATGAAGGGCCATTTCATTTCTTTTGCAGAGTGGCAAGATGTGTGACTTTGGGAAAGTCACTTTCTTCTTAAAATTTTAGCTTTTTCTTTTGTAAAATACGTATCTAGTACTTCCCTTTCATCTGTAATTTCACTTCCTGTAGTCTGAAAATATTAAATGGAAAATTTCAGAAATAAACAACTCTTAGATTTTAAATTGCACATCATTCTGAGTATTGTTATAAATATTCTATTATTAGAGTTATTGCTGTTAATCTCTTACTGTGCATAATTTATAAAGTAGACTTTATTATAGATGTGTATACATAGAAAAAACAGTATATATAAAGTTTGGTACTGTCATGGCTTTAGGCATCCATTGGGGGTCTTGGGAGGTATCTCCCACAGATAAGTGGGGCCAACTGTAATCTAATATCTGCCTTGTCTACGTTTCAGGATTATGAGAGTCAACAACAAAAATAAAAACAACAACCATTGATTGCTACCATTGAAACCCTATACTGTTTTAGACTTTCACACATGTTGTTATCATTTACTATGATGATTTTATTAATTCAATAAAGCAGGTGAAATACTGCTTTCTATATGAGAAAATTGAGGCTTGAAGGTGTATGTGGCTTGCTGAAGGACATAGAGGAGCAGCTGGCCAGCTGGGTGATAAGCCCAGAGCCCATGTCTTATGGAATTCTGGACATAGGAGAGCTGCCTCCCTTCAAACAGCATGTATTTGCAGCAAACATTTGCTCCATTCATTTCCTAGGATGAACTTTCAAAAGTTTTCGTCCTTTGGACAACCTCTTCTCTTTCATGTTGTTTGGTTCTGGAATATATGTTACCTGTTGCAAGAACTCTGGGGCTGCTTTTAAGCAGCTTGCATGGAGAGATATATACCTTAAAATGGACTGGTAATCATTCAGGATTTGCAACTTTTAAAAGGCTGAAAAAGGGAGTAAACAAATTTATCCTTCTGCCTCTTTTTTATCTCTCACCACAACCTCAGTATTCTTGATATCTTCCTCAAAATCCATCATGAAATACAACTTGATGTCTATTCTTTGTGAGGCTGTGATGGATACAGAGTTTCCTCCTAAATCTTCCCCTCTGATTTTACTTTTAAAAGCGCAGAGATCACTTTTCTCTTGAAAAATGAAACCTTCATTCAATATCTTTTACTTAGTCAAGTCCCTGTTACGCCTTTGGTGTCCAAAGTTCTCTTGGAGAATATTGTACGTTCTCACTTTCTCGGCTGGGTCTAGCCTTACTTTGGGCAATAAAATAAAATAAAATAAAATAATAAAATAAAATGTAAGAAGTCATATAGACCAGTTCTGAACAGAAGGTTTAAGAACGATTGCATGGTCCTTTTGTGCCTTTATTCATTCTACCCATAGAACATCAATTGCCAGGTAAGGGATGCTCCTTCAGCCTTTGTTCTGGAAGGAAGAAAATGAGGATCAGAGGACAGTCCATTGTGATGGGCAGATAACATGGGTCAGAAATAAATCTTTATTGCTCTAACCCACTGAGATGTTTGGGGGCTTATTTGTTACAGTTGCATGGTTTCTACAATGCTGACTGATACAGTGGGTTATGCCTATGGCTTTCCTTTTATTCAATCAGAAATGAACAATCATTTGTTATTACTGCAACTCTTCAAATACTTGTGACTGCACTGCAGAATGCTGTATGCTATAGCAATGGTTCTTAACCTTGGCTATCCATTAGAATCATCTAAGAAAGTTCTATCTGTTTTGTTTAATGTGAATCCTCTGGCTCCATTTAGGACCAAATGAGTTGGAATTTCAGGGTGTAAGTCCCCAAGCATAGAACTTAAAAAATTCTATCAGAGTTTGTATAATTCAGTCAGGCAGGAGTGAGAATTATTGCTCTAGAGGGAAAGAAGTCTGGATTCTTCAGAGATAAAGGCAGTCACTGAAATAAACCATCCACTTGACAGTAAAGTGGTAGATCAGAAGAATTCCAGGGAAAATGAAAAACAATGATGTGACTGACACAAATGAAGAAAGAAAAAGTGAGTGCCTGTCTTTAGGCCAGTTTCACAGTAAGAAGAAGACAGTCTGAGAGCCACTGAGGCATCTGGCATGGAGTAAGGAAGGTAATGGATTTTATGCCATTGGGAAATAGAGTCTCTCAGAAATTCGTTCTAACCTAAGTTACAAGGAGTTCCATAACATCGAGAAAGGCCAAAATAATTTCTCCTTTTTACTTGTTCAACCATCATCGTACAGCTAGCATCTACCTGTAGGAAATTAGTAGCACAAGGAGAAAAATAGGTTTTCCAACTCCATACATTAATTGTTATTTTAGTATTGTATTATATTAAAGATTAATCATATAATTTTGTATAAAAGTACAGATTGCAAATTTCCAGAAGTGCTTGTTAGGAAAATGGAGAACAAAATATTACAAGTAAAAATATACTATGGATATTGCTATGTTTGGAAGTAGGGGTACAAATGCACTAACGTTAGCATTACCAGTTCATTGAGAACCAAACTCTAGGTTAGACATTGTGACATATATAGTGGCTATAAAATTCAGCGTGTCTCTACAAGAAGATCAATCAAGTCAGGGCGATAAGATAGCCCTGGAAGATCAAAGTGTATAGTCTTTTACTCTTTAGTAAATTATATCCATCCATCCATCCATCTTTCCTACATTTATTGAGTATTCAATGTTCATTCATTTGATTCTTTTGATCAACACTTATTGAGAGCATACACATGTCAGGCACAAATGCCAGGTTAAAAAAAATTCCCAATATATGCTTATCCCATGAGATATACTGAAAACCAAATAAGATAATGTAGACAGAAAGGTTATATATGTACTTTTTTTTTTTTTTCTTGAGGTGGAGTCTCACTCTGTTGCCCAGGCTGTAGTGCAATAGCATGCAATCTTGGCTCACTGCAGCCTCTGCCTCCTGGGTTCAAGCAATTCTCTTGCCTCAGCCCCCCAAGTAGTTAAGATTACAGGTGCACACCACCACGCCTAGCTAATTTTTTGTATTATTTAGTAGAGACAGGGTTTCATCATGTTGGCCAGGCTGGCCTTGAACTTCTGACCTCAGATAATCCACCAGCCTTGGACTCCCAAAGTGCTGGGGTTACAGGCGTGAGCCACCATGCCCAACCTTATATGTATACTTCGACGAGCTATTTAGACATAAAGGATTGTTATTATCCAGTCTCTAGTATCACTGCTCTGTCATCCAATGTTCTGGTATTTTTCAGTTTGTTGACAGGCACAAATATTTCCCAGGACTCCATAGGCCAGCAATTTAAAAACTGGAAACATTCATAAATATACAAGTTGACTAATTAGTCCTTAATTAGTTAGCAGATTGCATATTTTAATCACCCTAAGATATATTGGTTAATGTCATGAAATGAAAATAAAAGTTTGGCTGCATTATATTAGGTCAAAATTTACATAAAGACTTGATTAAAACATTTAATGGCACCTGCCAGTCTGAGGCATTGCTAGCCAGACAGTCAGTGGCATTTATGAGATCTTGCCGCTCTTTGGCAGTTTGGGCATCAAATTAACAGGTTATCTCTTAATTCGACCAAGGAAAACTGGAATATTTTAAGCACCCATAATATTGCAAGATCTTAAACACCCATAATATTGCAAGATCTTTACTGAGCACTCTATAAAGAAATGTAAGCATTATCAGCCTGTGTTGCATTTGAAGAAACTGAATTTTCTATGCATTTGAATAGCATAGAAAGGTGAAGAAACTAGCCTGAGATCATTCAGATGAAACACAGGTTGACAGCAGTTATGCATGGCCTCAAAACCCTTTATTCTAGGCCTCTGTTTCATCCCAATTGCCTGGATAACTAGACAATAGTTCTGCTGTCATTTTCACTTTTACTATGTTATGATAGATTTGGGAATTGTTATCTTTGTTTGTTTTTAATCCATAGTCTCTGTGGCTTCCCCAACAATACCAGGGGAAGTCTAAAAGAGACGTTGATTTTTTCCACATAAATTCCTTTCCAACTTCTTATAGGAGACTTAGTCATTCTCCCCTTTGAACTCTTATATTTCTTGGTTCATTCCTCTCTAGTAGCATTTCTAGATTTCAGAATGAACATTGACATTAAAGCTCAATGATGCTTTGTTTTTGAGGTCTTTGAGCTAAAGAAGCTCCATGAAGCTTGAACAACCTCTGACCCAACATTAACCCCTAGAAGACAAATCTTATCCTGGTTGATTTGTTATGAATTATCCCTAGAGCTTCTGCCTGAGGGTCCTGGCTTACAAGGTGACTGAACCCCCGTGTTGATTGTTTCCTTGTTTTAGAATCTGGTCCTTGAGTTTTCACATTTGGAAATTTGGCTTATACCTAAAATGCACCCCATGTTAACGAGATTCATTGAGAACAATGCAAACACCAAGATGCCCATTTACTGATTTAAAATGAAAAGGAAAAAATGTCTTGACAGCATAAGATTTTTTTGAGTCCTCTGGTGAACATGTTTCTTGCTGAAACCACAGGCAAATAAATCTGAGGATTCCCTAATGCACTTAGGGTGTCTTAATGGCTCTTGGTATCAAGGTACATACATTGGATAGACTTTCTTTAAAATGGAGTGATACCTGTTAAGGGGGGTTAAGTTATACTTAACCTTCTAATCAAAAGGCACTTTGTTTAAGACAGAGCTGGAAACTCTTAATTACTGCTGTTGGTGCTTTGTGACCTTGTATTTACACAGAGCTGATTCAGGTGGCAAGGAAAGTCAAGACAGGACAATCCTAAATTACTTCAGGCATCTCACACCTTACAAAGTCTGCCTGCCTCTAGGCTGTTGCTTTTCAACCTCCAATTTAGTTAATATTTTGTTTGCTATTGGTCACTGAACTGGTCTTGGATCTCTCAGCTCTTCCCTTGGTTCTCTCTAGGACTATGTATCTGACATACAATTTTAGTTAATATTTTTTCTGACCTTGATTTCAGCCCCAAGAACCCAACTTCCCTAAAATGGTCCAACTAAGTGGGAGTACCCCTGATTCCACCTTGGTGGAAGAGGTAAAATGTTCATTGTCTTCTCTCTCCCAAGCTTCCTCTCACACAAAATCCATTTTTATTTCAGCATTTTTCTCAGGTACATTCACATCTTTGATTTTCTTGCGTTTAAGACTTTTTTGCCTTTAGGTTTTCTTGCAGTTAAGAGGACATGTGAGTAGATTGCCAGGGTATTCCTTCTGTATTTTCCCTGAGAAATGGTTCAGTTGAACATAGGCTTCTGAAGATATCTGATCTCATTCATTACATGTTGATTTTATTTGGTTATATCTCAGAGTTTAGAGATGCTCTATTTTTTCCTTTATGCCACTTAATAAAAGAATAGTACCCTTGGGGATATTACTTTACAATTTATAAAGCATTTTCATGCCCATTCTCTCATCTCCTCTCAATAGCCCCTGGAAAGGAGATTACTGTGGAGTAAATACCTCATTTCAGTAATTTTTTGGATTTTCCCCTTACATCTGTGCTTTTGTGACTTGGCTGGAAATATCAGAGCAAGTGACAGAGGCCACATAGTGTCTCTAGACAAGGAGACTGAGAAAAGACAAAAGAAACATTAAAAAACAAAATTAACAATAAAAACAAAAGCAGACTTTACAGAAGGAAGAAAGCTGGGCAAATGGCCGGGCTGTGCACATGTTGCATCAGCCTCAGAAAGAAATCCTCTTGGCCAAAGCACGTGGATCAGAATCTTTGCCAATGAGCTGCACAAATGAGGATTTGGATGTACAAATGGCATCACCCAGTGAGCTACTGGCATGTTCCTGTACTTTCCATGCTCCTGTAAATTCTCCTCCAAAGGTGAATTATTTTTAACAATCAAAGCCTGGCTTTGATGGTAGCTGCCATGAGGCAGGCCTTAGCCCTGAGGTCTGCACATGGACCCTTCTGCTTGCTCTGATCACTCACACCCACTCACATACCACACCTCAGTCCCCATCCAGCAACTGCTATATCCTCCCCTTCCTGTGGCTTCTTTTTCTCTAGGTGGGATTTCTCCCAATTTGGGCCCCTGCTCAGCTGCATCAGTTGGCAATAGCTATTGGGAATGGGTGTTCAGAGCCTCCAGCTGCCTCCCCAAGGCAGCCAGTACTCCACCCTTCTTGAAAGCTCTGCATGTCTGGCTTGTCTTTCTGTGTTGTGTCTCTCTTTTCTCTTGCTCACAAATATATTACTTAAAAATAAAATTTAACAAAGAACCTCCCTGCTCACATCATGTTCCTTTGATGCCAGGCCTAGCATCCTAGGTGCGGAAGTTTGGGCCTCTCATGATGCAGCAATGAGTGCCCACAGCATGTGGCCTGAGCATTTCTCTTGGCAAATGTCATTGCTTGCTATGTGTGGTGCTACTGGGGTGTGAGTCTTCTGACTTTCAGCCTCTTGAGGTCTGAGTCCATGTCTACACGTCTTGCTGAATCTGATACTTCTCACAGCACAAGGCAGAGTTCCTGATTCAGGTCATATGTTCTGTATATCTGCTGCATGCATAAAAGAATGAATGAGTTATCTGAGTAACATTGTGCATCTAAGCAAAGTAGGAGCTGTGATATTGAACAAATGACTTGAATGACTGCTTTTTTCTTATGCATTCTTTTATTTGGAAAATATTTTTAAAGCAGAAAATCATGAAGAATAATAAAAACAAAGTGTCTTGCACCCGTTATTTAAAACTGAATTGGTAATGGTTTTTCTTCATATCTGCTTTAGATCTTTAATAAATGAAATAAATATGACTGTATGTCCTACATCCCTTTCCCGTTGTCTTCCATGTCTCCTCAGAGGTAAGTATTATTAACTCTATATAGAGGTACATAGTATACATAGCCTTCTCTATATGTATTTTATCTTTTCTTATACTTTTATGTACAAATATGTGTATCACCAGTACATAGCAGGAATCAGCAGATTATGGCCTGTGAGGCAAATCCAGTCCATGACCTGCTTTTGTAAGGATTGAAAGCTAAGAATTATTGTCACACTTTAAAGAGCTGTAAAACAAACAAACACACACAAATAATATACTACAGAGTGTGTATGTGGCCCACTAAACCTAAAATATTTACCATTTGTCCTTTATAGAAAAGTTTGCCAAATCTGATATATAATATTAGCTTTGTTTTAAGCTATAAAAATGCATCATATCCTGTAATCATTCTAAAATTTGTTTTAATTTTCAGCCCTATATTTCTTGAATTTTGTCCTTATGTATATACACATTCTGCTTTTGTTCTTTTCATGGCTGCATAGTATTCCATCATATTGATATAACACACTTTAAAATTCATTCGCCTATGTCATTGACAGTTATATTGTTTTTTTCTTTTTTACTATAAAAAATGGCAAGAAATAATCTGATACCTTGTGTACATGAGAATTTTTTAAAGAATACATTCTTGGAAATGGAGTTATCAGTTTATAGGGGTTGCTGGACAGAAACAAACTATTCTTGGCAGGAGTTGTAAATATTTCAACAATGTCTTAGTCTGTTTTGTGCTATTGTAACAGAATACCGAAAACTGGGTATTTTACAATGAACAGCAATTTATTTCTCACAGTTTTGGAGGCTGGGTAGTCCAAGATTGGAGGCCAGCATATGATAAGGGCCTTCTTGCTTTATCATCTCATGATGGAAGAGCAAAGAGAGAGTTGGGAGAGAGACAAAGTGGATCAAATTCATTTTTTTATAAGAAAACCATTCCCTCAATAATGAATCCACTCCCACAATAATGGCATTAATTCATTCCCGAGAGCAGAGCCTTCATGACATAATCACCACTTAAAGGCCTCACTTCTCGACACCTCTGCATCGAGGATCAAGTTTTAACACATGAGCCTGGGGGAACACATTTGAACAATAACCTTCCGTTTGAGATACATTCTTAATCTATGCAAGCTTTAGCTCTCCCATTGACCCAGCTAATGGACAGGCTAACCCCTTTCCTAATGACCTTCAGTGCTCTATTTCTTCCATGTAACAGACAAAACATTACAAGTAAAATCTCATTGAAGAGCTGCAAATTGCAGGTAAAATGAGAGTATTGTCGCTTTAAAGAGGTTATGTGCAAGAATATCAAGAAAGGTTCTCTCTAGCCTGAGTAGAAATAACAGAGGCAGAAGGCTCTCTGAGGGACTTTGTCAGGAGGATGCCGAACGGCATTCCACTTCAGAGCAACGTCTAGTGACAGGTGTTCTGCTCTGTGGCAATTTGGCCCACTGCACACTTTCCCCAGGTGCTGTCGGTGATTGCTGTGGTTGGGGACCACTTCCCTCTAGGTTTGCAACTCTAGGGACAAGGACTGACAGAACAGATCCCCAGTGAAGTCAATTGTGATTGCACCAAAGAATCTGTTGAGTATTTACAGTGTAACTCATGCTGACCCATGGGCTGGAGCCAAGGCAGGAGAAAGGAACCCATGATATAAAATCCTTGCTTTGAGTTGTTAGTGGTCTAACTATTGCCTGGTATGAGAACCAATAGGTCCTTAGCTCTGTTGGGATCTCCTTGATCCTTGTAACATAAGAGATCATCTCACGTGTTCTAAACACAAAGTGAAATAAACTCACAGGACTGGGTCCAAGCTGTAGGTCCTTTGGGTATATTTGTTGGTTGCTCTGGCCATTGTTCGTCACCCGAAAAATGAAAAGATTGGAGCAAATGCTTTTCCTTACTAAATACATATATTCCTTATTATGTACTGACTTCTTCATTCCCTGCCACTACTGCGTATTGAAGGTCTACCACCTCTCATATGGACTATTGCAATAAGCAGCTAATTGGTCTATCTGGCTCCAGTCTCTGCCTGGTCTACAATGCTGCCAGAGGGATGACTCTCACATATGAAACTGAAACTTGCAGAATCCCATTGTCTCCACCTGAAGTCCAAACACATAATGCAGAGAACATAGGTTTGATATCTACCTCTTGGCTCTCTAGAATCAACTCAATCTCTTCTCCTCAGACTCCTGGGCTCTTTGTGGTTTCCGAAAGGCACCATGCTATTACTTCTTTCCTGCTTCTTCTGATACTGCTACTGTTAAGGAGTTGAAATTAGATTAGGGACTGTCTCATACGCATTCTTATGAGCTGAGAACCTGGAATAATAGTTGGTACCTAGTGGATGCACAAAATATATTTTTAAAATGAATGAATACATGAATGACTGTTCCTGGATAGGTTGGCTCTCCTTGGAGCTTAGGCCAAGTGCATCTTTGCTAAATGAAGCTTTTATTTGGATGGCAGCATCTTGGTGAGAAGCTAATCAAAGGCTAGTCAGTCTTCCCAAAGGAACCTTCCATTAGAAGGGGCTTGAAGGAGAAGTAGAGCTATGTGTGGAGCTGGAGGGGCAGCTACGATGCAGAAGAAGGGGTCAACTGGGAACTCCAGGGGCAAAATCTGCACTAATGAATGGAGATCTGCAGTGTTTTTTATAATGTGACATTGCTTCTGGGCTAGGCAAGAGGAGGAACAAAGACAGGCTTCTTGGATATTATTCCGATACCTCTGCCAAAAGTTATTAAGGAAAATGAAATTCTGATCAGGAATTTCATCCCGCATAGCAGGATTTCTTACTTTATATGCTAAAAGTGGGTATCATGAGAGAAGAACTGGCCTAGAAATCAAGAGATGTGAGCACTAAGCTCACATATCCTAGTGGCTGTCCATGTACCAGTCACCTCTTTCTCTGGATTTCCACTCAGTCATGCCTTAGTTAAAAGGGTGGAACTAGATTAGGATCTATAAGTCTGTGACATCCATGTCCTCACTCCCCTCTCCCTTGTCTTTGAGGTAGACATTATTAACTGATGTGGGTCCTGTTCCACTGAGAATTCTTCTAGGAAGCCACTACCAATTGATCACAGATGGCTTCTGAGATGTTCCTAGCCAAGATTCCTCATTGCTGTGGCACCCTGAAAATCTCATGAAAAGTAAGAGTTGCATTTGTGGTGGAACAATTGCTCTGATTCTCTTTACCTCTGCTTTGCTAGGATGATGAATTCTCTCCAAAATGTCACTCAAGTCCCAGATTAGAGTGACAGAGCAGAGGTAGCTGGTAGCACCACCAGGGATCAGTGGAAGGTCTTTGCTACCAGCTGAAATGCCTGATCTGGGTACAATTGACATACAGCACTAATAGCTAATTTAGAAATTACTTCTACAGCTAGCAGCTATTAATAAAAACAAGTAACACAATATAACACAGAACCAAATCCAACCAACCAAACAAGTAAAGCCAAAACACCCAAAAAAGTAAAATATAGTCTCTCCAAAATAGATGCTTAGCTAAAAATTTGATATTTTAAGCCAATATATGAGGGAAAAGGGCATCTTGTATATAACAGCTTTTATAAGTAGTAATAGGAAGTAACCTGGGTTCTCACTATAATTTTATTTCTCTTTGCTGTTCCTACATTCAGTATGTGCCCCATCATTTACTCTGAAAATTGTTTATGCATCATGAGGCTGCAGAGAGTACAGGCAACAGAGAATAGGCCAATGTTTTAATTAAGACTCATCATTCCCAGGGTAGTAATACTGGTCAATGGAGCACTAGATGTTTTTCTTGCACTTTCCCAAATAATTGACCACTGCAACCACCTGGCAAAAAGTCAGAGTGAAGAGTGTGCATCTGTGTTAGAAAAAAATAGGTTTTCATTTATTTAGGAAAGTTGTTGGGGGCTTACTATGTGCTGGGCTCTGGGAATGCCTATATGAGTGAGATGAAAGCCTAATGATCACAGCCTAGTTGGGAGGGGAATAATTGAAGTTCAGTTGGTACTCAGTGGTACGTATGACTGAGCTGGCCAACATCAGTTAAGACTAGTTAGAATCCCTGCTACACCATTTATTAAGTCTTTCCAATATCCCACCTGCAGATAAGCCACCAATAGTTACCTAACCACATAGTAATAACTGCTGAAAAGGAAAAGACAGTGCGATCTGAGAGCAGGAAGCTCAATTCAGGGAAAGTTTCCAGAGGAAATGAGGCAGAGTAGGATTTTAGAGGATGGGAAGGGATTCATCAGTTTGTCAAGGGAGAAAGGACATTCTTAGAAAAGACAGAATATACAAAGACTGTATACAGGATCTTAGAGCACCCTTGAGGAACTGCATGTAGTTTACTGTAGCTATATTAAAAGGCACATTAAAAAATATAAGTAATGGTCATGAGGGCAGGGATCGTGCCTCTTGTGTTGCATAGCCACCTCATGCCATGCGTTGAGTATAGTTGTTACTGACTAAATCTTGATTGAATGGATGACTGAATGCAGTAAGTGATGGTAGGAGAAGCAGCCAGGGAGATCAGGCATCAGGTTTTGAAGAGTCCCACTAGCCATTTTTAATAATTTATTTAATACTTCATCCTGCAGGTAACAGGAAGCATTTGAAAGTTATTAGTGGGTTGGTGAAACTGGAGGCAGTGAACAGTTAGGAAACAGTGCAAAAGATAATAAGTGAGTGGTGATAGTGGCATGATCTTCAATGCTATCCTCAACCTTAAGGCCTTTGCTCCTGCCTTAGCTTAGTTTGAATTCACAGGCAGATCTGGCTAGTTTATGTCCCCATCCTCTACCCACTTAGTTCCCTCTAACTGAAATGCTTTCTCTGTTTTACCACTGTCATTAACGTGGTGAACTTCTTACTCATCTCTCATAACTAAGCTCAAATTTCTTGTCCCCTTATAAGACATTTATGAACTGTTGCTTCACTTCCCAGCTCCAACTCTCCCGGTAGAACTGAGGATTTCCTTGAGTCCTAATGGTACCCAATATAGCATTGTGCCTTGGCATCAATTCAAAGCTAGAGTTTATTTTTTTCTAGATTCTTCACTTCATGACAAGCCTTAGAAGTTAGGGGCAATGTTGTATCCACATTTGTTATCCATTTCGTTACAAAGAACAGCACTTGGCCATGGCAACTGCTTAGTAATGAGTCTGGCTATCTAATTCTCTTTCTCTCTCTCTCTGTCTACATCAACATCATCATCATTATCTATATTGGAAGTAAAGAAAGAAAATTCATAAGTTGGTATTTGGGATATTTTCACTGGAGATTGTCTGTGAAAATCTCTCCAGCTGCTAATGGTGAGCCTAGAAAGCAACGGATTGGTGCAATCTAGTTAAATTTTATAATAAACTGAATAGACTTAGAAAAGTATACCTCTTCCTTATACTTTAATCTACACTATTAGCCTGTTTTATATGTGCCATCAAAAGAGGCTTCTTTTGGATCAAGAGCATATCATGAAAAAATCTGCAAGCCTGGAGATTATATTGAATGTCAGGAGAAAGCCAGCATGGATTTTTATTACTTAGTTCAGAAGAAACTTGGCTGGGTGATCCTGTGTCAGTTCAAAATTATTTCTTCATGCCACCTAGAAAGCAGTGAATCAAGAGGATTAAGAAAGGAGACTTCAACTTGAGCCTCTTTTATTTCATAGCCCTTCTCACACATCCATTCCTCTCCACATTTCCCCTTCTACTCCAAAGATTTAGTAGGGCATTTTCTAAGATTCTTCTCTTTCGAAAAAAGATGGAAATTCAAGGCATATGATGTGCCATTTCCCTTGGCATCATGTAGACAGCATTAATTGATCATAGAAATCTTTCTTTCTTTTTTTTTTTTTTTTGAGACGGAGTCTCCCTCTGTCGCCCAGGCTGGAGTGCAGTGGCACAATCTGGGCTCACTGCAAACTCCACCTCCCAGGTTCACACCATTCTCCTGCCTCAGACTCCCAAGTGGCTGGGTCTACAGGTGCCTGCCACCACAACCGGCTAATTTTTTGTATTTTTGGTAGAGATGGGGTTTCACCATGTTAGTCAGGATGGTCTCCATCTCCTGACCTGGTGATCCACCTGACTAGGCCTCCCAAAGTGCCGGGATTACAGGCGTGAGCCACCCCACCCAGCCTAATCTGATTAGAACCTAGAATCTTTTATAGCCACCATAATCAGTCATTAGTTGCAAATCCAGGCATGGTAACACTCTGGGGAAGACAACACTAACACCACTCCACACACCACTCACATCACACACACCACACATACCACCTCACATACTACACACACTATTCACACCATACACACACACACACGTACACAACACACACCAATACATTACCAATGGGCAGTACACACATACCACACATTAGACACACGCTGGGTCCACTGCCAATGAGCAATAACATTTTAAAAGGAATCTTTTTTGTAAGTGGTAGATCTCAACAGTGGGCTTAAAGTATTCAGTAAACCATACTGTAAATAGATGTGTTGCCATCCAAGCTTTGTTGATCTGTTTATAGAGCAAAGGCAGACTAAAGTAAGATAATTCTTAAGGGCCCTAGAATTTATGAAATGGTAAACAGGCATTGACTTTTATTTAAAATCACCAGCTGCACTGGCCCCCAAACAAGAGTCAGTCTGTTCTTTGAAGTTTTGAATCCTGGCATTCTCCTCTTCTCCTCTTTGGCTATGATTGTCCTAGATGGCATCTTCTTCCAGTAGAAGACTGTGTTGTTTGTGTTGAAAATGTGTTGTTTAGTGTAGCCACCTTAATCAAGGATCCTAGCTAGACCTTCTAGATAACTTGCTGCAGCTTCTATGTCAGCACTTGCTGCTTCACCTTGCACTTTTGTGTTACAGAGATGCCTTCTTTCCTTAAAACCTAATGAACTAATGTCTGCCAGCTTCGTACTTTTCTTCTGCAGCTTCCTCACCTCTCTCATCCTTTATAGAATTGAAGAGTTAGGGCCTTGCTCTAGATTAGGCTTAAGGGAATGCTGTGGCTAGTTTGATCTTCTATCCAGACCAGTATAACTTTCTTCATATCAGTAGTAAGGCTCTTTCACTTTCTTATTATCTGTATGTTCACTGGAGTAGCACTTTAAATTTAGTTAAAATATTTTTCATTTGCATTCACAACTGTTAACTGCTTGGTGTAAGAGGCCTGGTTTTCAGCTTATCTTGGTATACGACATGGCTTCCTTACTAAGCTTAATCATTTCTAGCTTTCGCTTTAAAGTGAGACACTTGTGACTTCCTTTCACTTGAACACTTAGTGGCCATTGTAGGGTTATTAATTGGCCTAATTTGGGCTCATTCATTGATAAGAAGAAACATTTTCAGGACTCTGAGCTTTTGCTCTACTTATTCCTAGATTTGGAATACCCTCTCCCTTAGCTTGAAATTATTTTCATCCTTCAAGACCCAAATATGAATTTTCATGTGAAAATGTTACCGTTTCCTCTGCTTTGCATATCCTACTTATTACGATATCACTTTATAGTTAGTTGCAGGTGTCTCTGTCGGCCTTCCTGGACTGGAAACTCCTTGCTGGCAGAGACCATGTTTCATTTAGCTCAATAAGTTCAGAGACCAGGTCAGGACTGGAATGTGTAAGTGCCTATTAAATGCTTGTGGGGGATAATGGCTTAGTGGCAACTGTCACAAAGTGTGAGCCTCCCTTCTGTTTTCCCCCAGGAAAGCATCAGTCAATTGTTCTTATTCTCTTGCCAGAATGGCAAATGCGAACACACGTTGAGAGGATATTCTAGAGAACCGCATGGAAAATGCTGTAGAGCTGTCACCCCTGTCTTTTCTGAATGAGGTGGTTCCACGTGTAAGTAAAGTGTCTTCTGTTGTTTCTTTGCAAACATGATAAATATAGGTAATTTCACAAAATCAAGGCAGTAGAGACCATTTGACTTAAGAGCTGGGCAATCATCTGTACATCTGCTACTGCTATTTTCCATTTGCTATCAGCCAGAGAAAAAGCCTTTGTCCTTTGAGATGGGCTAACCTTAACTGATGATATAAATGAAATTTATATCTCAATATACTTTTTCACTTTAGAAAATTCTGAGAGTCTTCCCTTACAAATTACAATATTCAGTCCCTGTCTGGGTGTTATAGAGGATCCAGTAAAGGTGAAGCTATAAACCTTGCCTCACTGATCAGATACGAAAATAATAATAGGAAAAAAAATAAGAAACAAAATATAATAGGTTATGAAGAGTGTTTCCTACAAAGCCCCTTCCCCTGATCCTACCTGAGAGAAGATGAAAAGCAGGAAATTGAACTATTTCCTCCAGAAAACAGAGCCAAGAGTTGGAAATCATGTCTTAAATTCAAGTTTTGGACAAAATACTTAATATCTGTATAATCCATAGCAACATGTTTAACTTTTTCCTGTGTTATTTTACTCACTGGAAACCTATAATAGTAAACTTCCTTCAGAGGGTGGATAAAAGGATTAATGAGAAAATATATGGAAGATGCCCAGAATGATGACTGACTTCTAGTAAGTATGCAACAAAATTCAGTCCTTTTTTCTTACAGGATTTTGTGAAGTTTGCAACACTGTAAAATATAAAGTGCTCTACAATATTTGTTATTTTTCCTACATATTTGATGTATAGGATCAAGATCAACTACTTATATTTACTTAAAAAGACACCAAACAAATGAATGGGTCATTATGGAGTTCTATTCAATTTAATATGAAGGAATACAGAATAGATCCCTGGAAATCTTTCCCTCATTTTTGCCCAGTTCTAAAGCTGTTTGCTTTAGAACAATCAAGAATTACTGTCAACGTTGAAACATAAAGAGGAAGAAACTTCAAAATATTACCTTAATGTGCTAGGCATTGAATTAGTATTGATTTGGTGCTTTAAACATGGTACTCATTAGGGGGATTGTACACACTAGTAAAGAGACAAATTAAAGAAAGTAACTATTTTGATAAGAAATTGCACAGGTGAAGTATAAAATTTAATCCTAAGGTACCGTAAGTATAGAAACAGATTGGCAAATGAAAGAAGCAGGCACCCACTTTAGATTCCATCATGTGCTATGACAGTGAGCTTTCACCTTACCTCATTTAATCTTCACGGCAATATTATGGGGCAGGTGTTAGTGTCTTTTGTAGAGCATTAGGGTAATGTGTTGGTTTTCTTTCATTCATGTGGTTAGTAAGAGACAAGATAAGATACAACCCCACGAGCTCTGACTTTTGGGGGCACTTAGATTGAGATCTCATTCAATCATGTTCCCATGCAATGAGGGGCTGTCCTCCTGCAGATAATCTGATCGTATGCCTGTCCAGGTAAAACTCGGAATGCAGAGCACGCCAGAGTCAAATGTTAGTAAAAAAGTGCTTCTACATCTAAACACTTTCTGATCATTACTTAATGAAGAATACTCAGCTTTGGAATGTGAATCTCTGTTTAAGTCTATTCTCACTTGATTCTCCTCTAAAACTCAGAAGCAGCAGAGTGTGTGTTTTGAGGGGAAAAGAGAAAAGTGGTGTACACAAGTGTCCGTTCATGCACCTGTGTGTGTGTTGGGGTGATGTTGGAGGGGTGTGTGTGTGTGTGTGTGTGTGTGTGTGTTTTGCAGGGCATGAGGTAGGGATTGGGAACTAGGAGTTGGTGTGGGGACGTTTGGATTCCCACTTGTGGCAGAATTCTTGCTACCAGTGGAGGAACTCTAAGACATTTTCTGTGCCTCGCCCACTCTCACTCCACTACCTGTTCATAAAATCTTAATGACCACTCATTTCAGGAGCTGTAACTAAGATCCTTTAAGTCAGAAGAACTTTAGTGAACTTATATGGCTTTGAGAGGTAAAATGAGTAAACGTGATGTTACTTTTTGATCCTCAAAACTGAGGATGTAAGACTCAGGGAAAACCTGAAAGGAGGAGGGCATTACACAGGTCGAATCTCGTTTGATATACATCCAACAGGATGCAGGGCTGGCATCTCCCAAACCGAGAAGCCTCTCTTTATTGTAAATTGTGAACCCTAGAGTCTACCAGTTTACTAGCATTGGTTGTATTAGTTTCCTACGTTGTGTAACAAACTACCACCCATCGATAGGCTTAAAACAGCACCCATTTATTATCTGCAGTTTCTTTGGGTCAGGGGTCCAGGCATGGCTTAATTGGCAATGTAACCTTATGCGTTTGAGCAGTTATACCTAAGGCTGTAATCAAGGTGTTGGTTAGGCTTTGTTTTCATTTGGATCTTGGGATCCTCCTCTAAGCTCATGCAGGTTGTTGACAGAATTCAGTTCCTTGTGGTTATAAGAGTGAGGTGCTCAGCTCCTAAATGCCACTCCTCTCCATAGGTGGTTCTCAATACACCTTTTTCAAAGCCAGTAGGAGATCCTCTTTCCTGCTTTGAGTCTGTTCTTTCAGAGAAGGCTTGAAACCCCCTTCAAAGAACTCACCAGCTGTCCTGGAAGACCCAACCAAGATAACCTTCTTGATGAACTCAAGGATAATTGGTTAGGGATGTTAATTACATTTGCAAAATTCTACCTCCTTTGCTATATTCTAACTGGTGAGGAGCAAACCATAGGTTCTGCCTTCCTTCACAAAGGAAGGAAATTACACAAAGTGTAGATACCAGGGGACAGAAATCTCAGAATTCTACCTGCCATACCAGTGGATTTCAAAACAAGCTGTATGTGTTCAAGTTACCTATGACCCATCAGGAGTTGGGGACAAATGTTAGAAGCTCAATTTATAATGACTGTTTATCT
Organism: Chlorocebus sabaeus; assembly: GCF_047675955.1. NCBI lineage: Eukaryota > Metazoa > Chordata > Mammalia > Primates > Cercopithecidae > Chlorocebus > Chlorocebus sabaeus. Next base: position 133,159,906 of record NC_132911.1, on the reverse strand, counting down.
CATTCATTTAAATCTTGTGTGAGATATGATAAATATAATCTATTAGAAAAGTAGAAGATGCATAAAATTTATAAATAAATACATCTCTTGAGAATTGTGCTTTTTAATTTGTTTCTTGCTGACGTGGAGAACAATAGAATATTGTCTGGAAGCCAACTGGAGAATAAGTTTTAAGAAGGAACTGTAATAAGTCACACCAAATCTTCTGATAAGTAAAATGAAGACTGAGAATTGTTCATCTGATTGGGTATGATGGGATTATTGGTGAGTTTGTCAGGAATAATTTTATTAGATTAGTGAGGATGGATTTTTTGGAGTCGTTTAAAAAGTTAATTGCAAGTAAGAGAGTATAGCCAACAAGTATAGACAACATTTGGAGTCATTTTTTCTATAAAGTGGATCAGAGGTATATGCAATAGCAGGTAGAGGCGTACAGGTTGAAGGTAATATTTTTGTGAGAGAATGATTAATTACAGAATGATTGTGTGTTGATGAGAATGATTCAGTAGAGGAGGAAAGAGAGAGAAGATAATTGCAGGAGAAAGATTGTAAGAAGGTGAGAGGCATGGAGCCTGCTACATAACAAAATTGTTACTCTGCAAGAGGGGGAAGAGGATAGGAACAGGGAGCATCCCTCCCTTGCAACAGTAGGAAGTCAGAGCATCAAGGTACGTGTGCCAATATTTTAGTTGATTCAATGACAGGGCGCTAGGAATATTCTCCTTTAGTCACTAAGAAAAATGATAAAAAGACTGTCTGAGAAAGTAGCTCACATAAATAAGCAGCAGTTATGAGCCAAGATCAAAGAGTAACAGGAACTTGGATGTTTGATAAGAGAGAACTTGTTAAATAGTCTGAGGGGAAGTTAGAGAGTGAATTAACAGAGAGCTATATTAGATTTGCCAGGCAGTATTTAGGGGTTCAGTGAGCCTTGACCTGAATTGAAGGTTAGCCAAGTCGGTGGAGTTATGTTTCCTTCCAGTCAGCTGCAGGGATGAAGTCAGGTGGGATAACAGCGTAACAGGTTGGGGGTTTTGCCAGATAAGCACAGTGGAGAGTTGGTGGGAATTTTGTGGTGAATAATAGAATTGTGGTAGAGGCTCATGTCTTCTTCCTGTGCACAAGCTGAACGCCACCTTCTAGGGTGTTTGGCTCTAGTTTGGGCCCTTGGGATATGAGAAAACGTGACATGTTTCTGGGCCAAGGCAGTTAATAGTTATGTAACTTTTTGACATCATTTCTGTTTGCAGGTGAGAGCGTTTAGGGTTTGTATGTTACAACAGCTAGCGTTACTTTAATACAGGAGTTAAAGTAGTATCCAGTGGGATTATAATGTGCACCACTAACATGGTGGCCAACTTGTCTCAGGTTGCCCAAGGCTTTAAAGTTTTGACACTGAAGGTCTTACATCCTGGGAAACTCCTCAGTCCCAGGCAAACTGGGATGGTTGGTCACCCTAGCTACTGACACTAAATTTAGGAGAAGGGAAGAAAGGACAGGAAAAGGTTCATTTGTCATTTAAAATTTGTACAAATAATTGAAGTTTTCAGGAGGAAGCAAGAATGGTTCAAATGGCAATGAGGACTAGAGAAAGCAATCAGAAAAGAAGGAACAATCAGAGATTAGAATGCTTGAGGGCACTGTATTTGAGTAAATGCAGTTATTAGCAATGACAAGACCCAGAGCATGGAAGTAGAGAGCTGAGATGTCACAGAAGAAAATATCCTTGGAAGAGAAGATAGAAACAGAAACACAAGAGAGAGCCATGGCGTTAAGTGGATGGTGGGGGTGGTATTAATAAATAATTATAACAGAAGAATTAGCGGTGGAGAGAAAGAGTTCCAGGAGCTAAAACCTCCCACAGATGAGAGAAAGAGACTAGAGGGGCAGTATGCACTTATAACAAGGAGGAGTGATGGGAAGTTTAACCTGAGACATGTGTTTCAGTGGAACTGGGATTTTATAGAAAGGAGGGAGGATCCTTGATCTGAAAATGTCAATAATGGGCAAGGTGGACTTCTACACCACCTCTGGCTCAGTGCATGAGGAGCAGGTTAAGGCAATTAGCCATGTTCTCAGAGGCTAACAGGGAAGCACTGTCTTCAGTTAGGGCAAGAAGAGGTTGAAATTAAAGAGGATTTTGCTGATGTCAATCTATGAGTCCTAGTGCATAGTGGTAGAGTGTAGAAAATGGGGCTAGGTGAGAGACAAAATCAGATTAGGGAATGTGCAACTGTTTTGGGATAAGAGTCAGGTGATGAGAGAAGACTGAAATTGTGGACTTTTTGTGGGAGCTCAGGATAACAGAATGTAAAGAGGAAAGAGTTAATCTTGAGGATCTCTTAGGGGTGGTGGATAAAAGAACAAAGAATGCTATGGCCGCTCTTACATTCACCTGCAAGCTATACAGGCTGCAGTGAGGGAGGAGAGAACTTGCCAGTGAATTGAGGAGCTTCATGACCTTCCCTTAAATGATGGGGAAGAGCTAGTTGAGGCTGACGATACGGGGCTTCCTTAAATTTTGGAGTGGGCAGGTCCTAAAATGTTCCTTACTACCACAAAGACATTCTGTCCACCCTGGGTGCTCCTCTCTACTTTTCTTCTTCTTCCCTCTCATATTCTTCCCTATCCTTTCCATTTGGAAGAAAAAAGCCAAACAAACTCCCATTTTCCTCTGACAATGCTCAGCTTTGGTGTTCCTTTTTTTGCAAAGACTTAATCTATGTTTTGAATTCACAGTAGGTAAAGGACTAGATTAAATGTTTTGTTGTTGTTGTTTGTTTTGTGTTTTTTGATAATAGCTTTATTGAGATATAATTCACATCCATACCATTCTCTCAAAGTGTACAATTCAATGCTTATATTAGTATATTCACAGCATTTGCAACCATCACTGTAGTCTCATTTTAGAACACTTAGACTAGGTTGCCTTTCTTTCCATATTCTGTCGAGTTGATTAAGTGGGTGAAGTCTTTTAGGCATAATTATATATGATAATTATTACACACTTTATTTTTGTTTGATGTCATTTTAAATCAACATTACATAAAAATATTTTTCAGCTATTATGGCTTACAGATGTCATAAAAATTATATAGTTTTTGAATATTCCCTTCTCATATCACCCTGGTAAAATATTTTCCAGTGGTGACTGGTGTTCATGCTTTCCCTTGCTTGAATAAACTTCACAAGTGAAATGAAGATGTTTGTGTGTTGTGCGTAGTATCCTGCTGCTACATTAAGACCTATAGCACTATAGTGCAGAAATTACTGCTTAGGTTTTGCTTGGAGTAGGATACTTTGACTTTATTTTGAGCAAAGTTACAAGTACTTAGAAGGCCAGATTTTCTGTCACTTTTTAGAAAAAGCTGAGAATAAAAGAAAAACAGAACTCATATCCAGTGTCCTGAGGACAAGAATTTCAGAGTCACTGCCAAGTTTAGTTATTTAAGTCATAGAAGACTTGGGCATGGGCATCCTGCAATAACCAACAGTGAGAAACCCACCTGAGCCACTGAACCTGCTTCCTCTCACCCCCTTTCCCTTTCCTTGCGATGAAAAGAGCCAATCTTGGTAGCCAGATTCTGGCTCCATCACCCACAAACTTCGTGATCTTGTATAACCTCTCTCTTTGAGACTGCTTACTCAAAAGAAAATGGGAGTCCAGGCATGGTGGCTCACTCCTGTAATCCCAGCACTTTGGGAGGCTGAGGAAGGTGGATCACTTGAGGCCAGGAGTTTGAGACCAGCCTGGCCAAAACAGTGAAACCCTGTCTCTAACAAAAATACAAAACAATAGCCAGGTGTGATGGTGCATGCCTGTAGTCTCAGCTGCTCAGGAGGCTGAGGTAGGAGGATTGCTTGAACCCAGGAGGCAAAGGTGGAGGTTGCAGTGAGCCGAGTTCGCACCACTACACTCCCGGGTGGCAGAGCAAGACTGCATCTCAAGAAAAATAAATAAATAAAATAAAATAAATAAATAAATCAGAAAATGGGAATAATAACGAAATGTCTTATGCAAAGATTATAGATACCGTACCTAGAGTACCTGCTTCTCCAACACAACAAGCAATAGATTAGGTCTTCCTTCATTCCACCAGCAAGTCAACATTTAATAAGCAGTGTATACATAAGCCAAAACTAGTTAGTATTCAAACAAGGTAGATTGTGGTTAATGTGAAGCAACAAGGAACATATTGTGTGGGGTTTTTCTTTTAACTTAAGTTTATTTAGGATAAGACAGTTTGTAATTGAAAGTCACAGTTCTTAAAGAAAGTGTAAAACTTGGCTGTATGAATTGGTTCATTTTTCCCAAGGGTCATAATAGTAAGAATTTTTGTGGTAGGATGGGACTGGGAGCATAGATTTAAAAATAATGAGAGGAAACAACATCTTTAACAACGTAACTATCTGTTTGAAGTTCAATGCATTCTTATCATTTAAGTAAAATGCTCTATTTCACATTGAAAGTCATATTTTGTTATGTGGTTTAAGGTTTTGAATGTGTTCATTTGTAACCTGTCACCAATTTCTATTTCATTCTTTTCCCAATTATTCTGTGAAGTTCTTTAGTGAGAACCTGTATCTTACATCTAGAGTTTATGATTCTTTTGGAAAAATTAAGTCTACTAAGTAAGAAATATATCTAATGCAACAAGACACCAAAGAAATTGACTTGATGTTATCTAGTTTAATAATCCAAGTCTTAATGCACCTTCTGATGGTAACAGGACGGTTCTTTTAGCAAATTTCTTGCCAGTGTCCTTTGATGGCAAATTCAGTGAAGTCTCAAACGTGTGAAATGAAAAAAACACTTGAAATTAAAGAGCTGAGCCTGATGGGTTTGTTGGCCTCTCTCATGTAACTTCTCAGAGTATATTTGAAGGGGGCCTCTGATCAGTAACGGAAATTACAATGGTAGAGGAACCCAAGCCAGGTGAAATATAGAGAACTTAGGCAAGCTGTGCTCGTGTGTGTATGCATGTGTGTCTTCTTGCACCTGTCTACCAGAGCCAGATGGAGCCTTCTGTGAACAGACTTCTTCAGCCACAGAAAAGTACTGGAGATCTCTCTGGAGTTTGCCCTAGCGCTGGTTCCCATTTTTGAACACCTTTGAAATATTAGGGTATTTTTGTCCTGAAAAACACCTGCTACCATTGCATAAATAAGTAGTTTGGGGCCCTTTAATGAAGGGTGGATGCAGAAAGTGAATTTGCTTCATTCTGGAGCGTAGCATTCCATGCCATTTTTGTTTTATTTTGCTTTAGGAAGGCCTGAGGAGGGAAGACACAGAGTCATGCTGACTAAACCAGATCACCTAGAATTACCAAATGGAAAGATAAAAAGAATCACCCACAAATTTGTAATCATATTTACTCACTTTTCAAAGGTTTTTCCAACTTTTTGAGTCAGGACGAATCATCTTTTAGTTAATTTCTTTAAAAAAAAGAAGTAGAAAGAGATGATGAAAGAAAAGACTCTAGTTTCTTATTTGAAGGCACAGTAATTATTGTCCGTTGTCAAGGAAACTTTCCTCCTCCTGACAAGTCAACCAGTATCACTTAAGCTTTTGTTCTAACAAAAACGGGTTTCCCTCTATTGAGTACACATCAGATATATGCTTTTTCTTAATGTAAATATTAATAGATGGCCAATTGTTTCCATCCTTCAGAGTTCTCTATTTAAACATTCTCTGCTGAATTTGTTTATTCCACTGTAAAACCATGGCAACCACATTGAAAAATGTTTTCCTGTTTTTCAGAGAGTCGGACTATTAGAACATTAGGAATCACTAGAAATAAACAATACAACTTAGAACCAAGTCTTAACTCTATGTCAGGAAGATGAAGTATGACCAAGCAGCTGTGTAGCAAGTTCCAGGGACCATAGCCAAGTAGGCTCTGTTGGCTGGGCACGGTGGCTCACGCCTGTAATCCCAGCACTTTGGGAGGCCGAGGCAGGTGAATCATGAGGTCAGGAGATCGAGACCATCCTGGCTAACACGGCGAAACCCTGTCTCTACTAAAAATACAGAAAAATTAGCTGGGCGTGGTGGCGGGCGCCTGTAATCCCAGCTACTTGGGAGACTGAGGCAGGAGAATGGCATGAACCTGGGAGGCGGAGCTTGCAGTGAGCCGAGATCGCACCACTGCACTCCAGTCTGGGCGACAGAGTCATAGGGAGACTCCATCTCAAAAAAAAAAAAAAAAAAAAAAAAAAAAAAAAAAGAATAGGCTCTGTTGTCTCTACCCGGCTCTGTCCCTGGATGTGCCCAGTCACATCCCTTTTCTGGGGTTCATTTTGCTATTCAGTAAAATAGGGAGTCTGGACTACAGTTTAAAGGGCTTTCTGGTGTTTCAGAAAAAGGTTCTCATGAAGATCTCTATATAGATTATTGAATGCAACCTGAGAAAAAACAATGTTAGGCAGCAGATACTTGGTTCTTTGGTCCATCTGGGCTGCTATAGCAAAAGTAACATACCCTGGATGGCTTATAATCAACAGAATTTTTTTTTTTTTTAATTGTGGAGGCTGGGAAGTCCAAGATCAAAGTGCCAGCAGATTTGGTATCTTGTGTTTTCTGGTTCATAAATGGCTGTCTTTTTGCTGCATACTCACAAATCAGAAAGGGAAACAGAGCTCTCTGGGGTATCTTTTATAAGGGTGCTATTCCCATTCATACGGGCTCTACCCTCATGACCTAATCACCTCCCAAATGTCTCACCTCCTAATACCATCATATTGGGGTTTGGGATGTCAATATATGAATTTTGAGGGGACAATATAGTCAGTCCGTGGCACTTGGGCACCATATTGAGGGAGTTCACAGAACAGGGCATGGGTTTTATCTTAAGTATTATCTAGTTGCAAAATGCAGTACTTAGGACATTATAAAACAGAATTATCGATTTTACAGATCCATTATATTTTAGGGAGTTGTCTCCTAACTATATCCCTTTCTCCTGGAGAGTAGCACAGTTCTTTGGACTACAAGATGTCTAGGAGAGATACCAAGGCTCCCCCACGCTGCCTTTCTCCTCTTTCCTCTTTCTTGCTCCTCAGCACTATGAGCATAGGAGGGCCGTATGTAACACCCCTGGCTTCCTTGGCTTGGAGAAGCTAGAGAAGGACACATTTTACTCTTGCAGAATTTGGCTTCAATCCTCTTGTGGGGATTGAGGTAGAATCCAGACCTAATCATTCAAGTAGCATTTGCTGCCTTCGTCCTAGCTTCAGCCTCCTTTGTCTCTATTTCTATTCTTGCTTGGGGCTCCCTTGAAAGCAAACAAAGGCTGTAAAAATATATCTAGAAATATCTTCTTTATTATTTTTTTCTAAGGAATATATTTAGGTCATTTTACTATTCTTCTTGGCCTTCAGGGACAAGTATATATCTATATTGCTTTACCAAGCCACCTACTCCGTTTATGTGAAGTGAGGTGAGATCTGGACTTTGCAAGATTTGCAACAACTGAAAGGTATTCAAGCTAGTTTATGGCAAAGCCAGACACTACACTGATGGAATCAAAGAGTCCCAAGAACTGAAATGTCAAAGCTTTGGAACACTTTTCATCATACCTCTCTTAGAGTGCGCATTTCTTCAACTCTAGCATAAGCAGATTGTGTTATATGCTCTGTCAGGTTCTACTCAGTTTCCACCTTTTGTTGATTTATCTTAATCAACATATCTTAAATAATGATAAATCAACTTATTTTAATGATACATCAAGAAAAGCAATATGATTTAAGATATATTTAGTGTGTCTGCCTTTTAAAGGACTAGTATAAATATCTCTGGAATATTTAAAATCCCTGAAGACATTGGCTCAAAGTATTATTGTTTTCTCTAATTCACTAAGACTAGGGAGCAAAGTGTACTTGTGGTATTTTCGAACCTGACTGGTTGTGAAATCACAAAATGATGGTCAAAACTGTTTTTTACCCTTACCTATGCCTCTATTTCTGGCTTCTCAATGACAGAGCATACTCCCAAGAAACCAAAAGGGAATAAAACAATCCACTTGATGAAAATGACACCATCACTCTGAATGTTCAAGGGTCTTTAATAAAGCTTGTGGCTGAAAACCAAGCCCAAAACTAGGTTTCCTAGTTTTTCCTCTAAATATAAACTTCAAGATCTGACTTGAGACTATTTGGATGTGGAACCTAGAGTCTGTGTGTTATCCGTAGGCATGGGGGGCTCCGGCATGGCTCATGCCCATAGTCTTTGGTAGAATAAAGTAGAAAAGAGTAATGAGTATGAGGCAGAGGGAGAGACTATGGTGAAGTGGAAAAGAAGTGCCCTTCTTTATGGCATTGGGGGAATGAGGGATGAGAGTCCCCCTACTCTTCAACTTTGAATTTACTAGACCTGGACTTGAGTGCCTGTTCCACCATTTTAAATAAGGTAATGTGTATTACTGCTCAGCTAAGGAACAGGAATATGGTAAGTTCTCAACACATGATACCTGTTTTTATGATTATTTAGGCAAGGTGTGTCACAGCCCAGGGTTTCTGTAATCTTGCCTCAAAATGAGGTGATTCAGTATTCACTCATGTCCTTCCTAAATCTAAAACAACTAGATCTCCTGCTGTGTGATAGAATTCCCAAACTTATTTGACCACAGAATATTTTAAAAACTATGAAGTACTAATAGAATCAACAGTCATTCTTGAGGATATATATTTTCGATGAGTAATAAACACTAAAATACGTTGAAAGTGTTGAAAGGATGTGTTATGTAATCCGTGATGATCATGTACACAGTGCTTTTGGCAGTTCCTTCTGTCACACAGCAGGGGATCTCAGGCAATTTCTTTTTATTCTTTGGAAAGCACATTATTTCTTATACTACCATGTCACATAATTATATATGTGTATTTAGATTCTTGTGCTCTTAAAATTGATTATATATTAGAAGAAAAACTTGCTAGTGTCAATTTTATTTTGTGAAACATCTATTAACAGCATGTTCCACAGAAACTAGTTGGCCAAACCTCACATCCTGCTTCAGCTTAAGTGGTGTCTTTCAAAGTTTTTGACAGAAACTCACAGCAAGAAATTTATTTTACCTTGCAATCTAGTGCACACATACATACAAATATATATAATCGAAACAAAGTATTTCATGGTATAGTATCCTCTTCTAAAGCCAGATAGCCGATTTTTTATTCTATTCTGTTCTATTCTATTCTTTTCCATTCTATTCATCTTATCTAAAGTAATGGTGATCAAAGCCCACTGCAGTGATTTCCAAGCCCAGTGATGGGAAGTGCTCTCAGTTTGAAAAAGACCTAGGGATTAAGCTAGGAAATGCACCAGGTTTGTGGTGCTCCTTTTCCCAGGTGGAGGTACTTCTTACATTACACTTCAAGTGTATTTGAAATGGAAGCTTCTCTAACCTCCAAAAAGCCTATGAAGGAGCACATTACCTAGGAAGGGTCATATTGCCTGGGTTGAAGAGAGGCAGCTGCTGACTTCCAAGCTTAGGAGAAGGAAGAATATAAGGGAGCTCACAGTTCCCTTGAACAAAGGTCTGAGGATAGTGGCCAGCAGTTTTGGAGGCCATGCCTACACCTCTGGGGCCAAGGAGAACTGCTGGGGGTCTCCCCTTCAACAAGACTGTATTAGTCTGTTTTCACACTGCTGATAAAGACATACCCGAGACAGGGTAATTTGTAAAGAAAAAGAGGTTTAATGGACTCACAGTTTCACGTGGCTGGAGAGGCCTCACAATCATGGTGGAAGGTAAAAGGCATGTCTTACATGGCAGCAGGCAAGAGAAAGAATGAGAATCAAGTGAATGGTGTTTCCCCTTATAAAACCATCAGATCTCATGGGACTTATTTACTACCATGAGAACAGGATGGGGAAAACTGCCCCCATGATTCAATTATCTCCCACCACGTCTCTCCCACAACACATGGGTATTATGGGAGCTACAATTAAAGATGAGATTTGGGTGGGGACACAGCCAAACCATATGAAAGACTCACAGGTCTTTTCACAGGCTGGTTATTCCCCCACCCAACCTCATCTTATTGACTCTACCTCTGGCAACCAGACTGCAACTCTCCTTTGCCCAAACTTTTCCATGTGCTCATGTCTCAGCTTGAAAACCTTCCTCTCTTGGTTCCCTTTTAATGTCAAACATCCAATTCCTATTGATCTGTCCTATTTTCCCCAAAACTTTTCTCACCAACACTCCAATACCAACCTCAACCCCTATTCCCAAAACAGAAATAAATGTTTCATCTCAACCCATGACATCCTTTCTTACTTTCCGCATTGTAACACATGTTTGATTGTATTTGAACTGTTTAGTTATTTTTATTTTCCACTACACCGTACTTTTCTATAGGGCAGGGACCTGCCTCTTTGTTATTGTTTTATCCACCATTCCTAGCACAGCCCTTGGCTAATTATCCTATCCCAAATATTTGTTGAATGAGTGAAATCATGAGTAAAACATACCTATTTTATAAATTGCTAACTGTGGGCTTATAGTGTGAACCAGGTGAGTTCATGTATATTATCTCATTCAACCATTATAAACAAAATGGGTGGGAGGGAGGGAAGATATGATTATTTACTGCTTATAGATGAAGAAATTGAGGTTCAGAGGTGTGGGGAGGCTCTATTGCGGTTGCACAACTGTCTGGTGAAGGACAAGTATCGAGGCTTAGGATTCTAAGTACACCACGGTTCATATGCATGGAGGACACCCATCCAATCCCATTCCCACTCATGGCCCTTAAAGCCGCAAATGCAAGTCTTACTGGTTTGTCCTCATTTTTGGAAGCTTCTGTTAAATATGTGAGCAAAAGGCTGAACACAGGCACAAAAGCTTGGGTTCAAGACTGGGTCCATTTTATCAGTAATGCAAACTGTACTCCCTGAGAAATCGAGAAGACATTGAACAAAGTAGAAGGATTTCAGAAATAGAATTTCTCCTTCAAGTTTGGTTAACCCTGACATCTGATTGCATAGAATTCAAAACAAGAGTTACCTGCAAACATTTAGGAGATGAAGTGTGTTCGTGTTGACACACATCCTGCATCAGAAAAGTTCAGATACATGAAGAGATGCTTTTGTATAATTCATGTTATTTACTGGAGCGATTTTACTGGCCCTTTGCACATCACTGTGCTCACCATTATAAATATGCATTCAGCTCCTTTCCAAACCACTAGTCATTTGCCCAGCAGGCCATAAAAGCAATGTATCATGTAACCATGTATTGGGATGAAATTTCAAAAGCTCTCCATTTAGGCAGCAGGCCTTAGTGGGTTTTGGGAGCTGTAACATTATCCATTTAATTATACATTTGGACACACTGAAAAAAAACCTGTATTATTTACACAATTGCCTGTAATATTCACTCCAAGCTGTTAGACCTGAGTCAGAAACCATTAGAATGCTAATCGAGAAAAGAGTATGAAATATATTTCCTTGGTGCAACTGCAGCAAGTTTTGTAGACACTTTTATTTCAGCCACGTTTTGCTTCCCCCCAGCTTTTCCATCTGAAGGGGGCCTTCCATAGCTCTTGTGGGGGTGCTAGATTGCTAATTTGGGAACACAGTACAATCTGTCAATATTGGCTCTATTTCTCAAAGACAATATCTCGTATAAGGCATAGTACCTTATATTTGAGGAGAGACAAATTGTTGGAATGAAAGAGTTATTATACTCAGGGGAAAATGTTGCTCAAAGAGATCATCCTCCCAGGGATAGACATTGCATTAAATATTATCATTAAGATTAACTACCTGAGAGATACAGAGAATGTCTCTTTCTGGATCTCAAGTATTTTAGAGTATGGTACATGCGGAAAAATCCCAAGTGCCAATATACTTTTTGTTTTCAACTTTTATTTGTTGAAAACAAAAAGTGCAGATTTGTTACATGGAAATACTGTGTGATGCTGAGGTTTGGAGTATGGCTCCCATCATCCGAGTAGTGAGCATAGCACATGACAGGTAGGTTATCAACCCGCTCCCACCATCTAGTATTCCACAGTGTCTATCATTTCCCTCTTTATGTCCATGTGTGCTCATTGTTTAGCTCCTACTTTTGCCGGTATTTTTGAGCAGCTATACAGTTCCTGGGTTCTATGGGTGCTGACTACACAGGGTTGAATAAGAAATAATTCCCATTTTATAGAAACGCAGCCTTTAGAGGGGAAACACATAGCTAATTAGAAAATAATACAGATTGATAAATACTCTGATAGAAGAACTGAGACACCAGTGGCATTGCCCATACCCTAGGTCTTTGGATGAAGCTCTGCTGCCCCAGAATCTGTTCAGGACCTCACAGATCAGCTTCTGTTTTCCCTTGCTTGCACTCCAGCAAATTGGTACCTTGGGTTTATACCCCTAGATGTGGCATATTGTTACTTCTCTATATCAGACTTCAGTCTTCCTCTAACTCTTCTTTCCCTTGGAGTATTCAGCTTTGTCTTGTCTGTACTTCTCCTGAGGACGATTCCATATCCTAAGTTTGTGAGGGCTTGTGGCTACAGAAACATATACACAAACATATATAATCTAGTATCATGTGAGTCTAGATAACTCAAACTACTTGCACTTTGATTTTACTTGATCTCATCTAAGCAATAATAGTTTTGAATGGCTTTGAGTGGCCATGCATTTGCATAATAGACTATTTCTTTGTTTTGGATTTTGTCACTACTCATTGCTTTAAACTGTTACATAATGAAATTGGTATTTTGCATATTTTCTTGATGAGAAACAGTTCCACTGACATGTAACATTTAGGTAGCCTGATTCATCAAACACAATGTTGTTCTGTGATTATCCTTGGAATGTGAAAGGAGAACTAGACCATGGACAAAATAACATCAGAAACCCTTCTTCCTACCTTTACTGCTACTTGGATTGTCACGGTGCTGAGAGACACAGCAATAGAGCTCTCAGCAAAATGCACTGAATTTGGAACATGTTGACTCGTGATGTGTTACAAAAAGATAATAAGACTTTGGTAGAACCTACTACCCATTTTATTCAGTTTAACATTAATGAAGGGAAATTTGCTGTTTTATATTAAATGTAGCACTTGAGGAAATCTGGGTCAATCATGGATCTGTCCTTCATGGAAACTTCTATAACTGAAGTGGTTCCTTGCCAACACTAAAATTTGCTTTTATGGAGACTTTAGTCGATCAATCGAATCAAGCCAATCAATGGACCATTAAATGAATTCTACCTTCTTACTATTAAATTGATCCTACCATTCCAAAACTGTGTGATATGGGAATAATTAAAGAACTTTGCTAAGGGCCAAGCACAGTGGCTCATGCCTGTAATCCCAGCATTTTGGGAGGCCAAGGAGGGAGGATCACCTGAGGTCATGAGTTCGAGTCCAGCCTGGCCAACAAGGTGAAGCCCTGTGTCTATTTAAAATACAAAAATTAGCCAGGTGTGGTGGCACAGGCCTGTAATTCCAGCTACTCAGAAGGCTGAGTCAGGAGAATCGCTTAAACCCGGGAGGTGGAGGTTGCAGTGAGCTCAGATTGTGCCACTGCACTCCAGCCTGGGCAACAGAGCAAGACTCTATCTCTTTTTTTTTTTTTTTTTGACTCCATCTCAAAAAAACAAAACAAAACAAAAAAGAACTTTGCTGACTATTTTCTCCTCTATATCATAGGAATAGTAACAACCGCCTTGCAAGGTAGAATTGAGGGGGTAAGCTTAGTAAAGTTACAAGTCTAGTTCTTGTATATAGCAGATTTGAAAATATGACACTTATAATTATGCTTCACTCATCAGTCCTAGGTTCACAAAATTCTATTGCTAACTATAGGAGATAGTTTTGCTATCCAACATTTTTCTCTAAACTCTGTGCCAAAGGAACGAAGAAAGGAAGGAAAGAAAAAAGCAGGGAGAGAGAGAGAGAAAGGAGGAAGGTGTTAGACAACAATAAGAAGAGACTGTATTTCAGCATGCAAAAAGTCACATTTCTTTGCACAGAAATCTGTTCTGCCTTTCTTTGGGGCTCAGCTCACAGGCCAGGCTGCTGCAGGGATTGGAACCCCAGTATTTACTGGAGCAACCCTCACTCCAGCAGGCAGCTGCTCCAGTCCAGCAATTTTATGACAGGAAATATAAAGTGCTGGATCTGGGTGCTTTAGAGTCCTGGGTAGAATTATTTATTCTTAAAAAAAACAAAAAAACAAAAAAAACCACTGACAATCAGCTAAGGACTATTAAGCTTCATGGCCTTGATCTTATCATATTGCATCTACTCTTACCAGTTCTTAATCACTACAATGTAATAACACTTTTAAAATTTATTGAGACAATTAGAAGCAAACAGTTCTTTTGACCCTCAGTTCTTTCAAAGGCACATGATGCTACAAAAAAAAAGTAGTGTCTTGAGACTGAAGTGCTTTTCAAGGTGTTTGCAGTTTAATGTTCATTATAGATCCCAGTGTGCCATAAGGAAAAGAGAGCTGGATATAGGACCAAGAAACTAGAATTCTGGTCTCAGCTTTCCCATTCATTTGTGAGGTGATCCTGAGGCTGCAGTGTGGCTCCCACAGCTTTAATACGGTCATATGTAAAATGGGAATGAATCTGAGGTCCTTTCCATCTCTAAAATCCTTTGTTTAGAAAGAAAGGAAATAACTCTATTGGGTTATTGAAGAAAATGCTTTTCCTGAGGTCATTGCCTGCTCTGTTAATCTTATCCTTAACAGGACACTGTTATGTCTACAGCACCAGCTGGATGAGCAGTTGAACATGTGAATTCTCTCGTTCGCACCAAGTCACAGCTGACTGGATAGCAAGGCTAAGCATCTGATTGAAAAGCGGTCCATAGATTTGGAGGCTGTGACTGGCATGACCTCAGTCTAACCGAGGGACCAAGGCAATGGGAATCCTCAATAGGGAGTCCATGATTAGGAAAATAATAGTCAGGATCGACCCAATTGGAAGCTGAACCCAGAGTCCCCTCGGTTGACTCAGGACTGGGACAGACAGTGTGGTCCCCAGATGAGCTGAAGTTGTGACAGGGCTGGCTGGTTGCAAGGGTCTAACAGACAGGTGGAAGTCAATAAAGATGTTATAATTGGGATTTTCTGAGATCCTTGAGACACACATATACAGACATACACACACATACACACACACACACACACACACAGAACGAGAGAGAGAGAGAGAGGGACAGAGAGAGACAGAGACAGATAGAGAACCCTTCAGGGCCTAATTCTAGCCCACTTAATATAGCTTCTCTTTAGAAAAGGCTTTGCTTATTGTATATGGAGGACACAGAGGAGCACAAGTTTAGGAGTACAGATTCTAAAATTATTCTGCCTGAAATTAGATTCCAACTTTGTGACCTTGGGTAAGTTACTTAGCCTTTCTGGGCCTCAGTTTTCCCACAAGCGTAATGAAGCTGTAGTAGACAATACCATGTCCTGAGGGATTGTAGATAGAATTTTAGCATGATCTCTGCTACATAATAATTGCTTAATAATTTTGTAGCCATTATTACAGTATTGTTTTATTCATTATATTTATATGCATCCCTACAATAAACCTCCTTTTCCTGACGTGACATGAATAGGTTTCCCTTCGTTGCAATTAGCAAAGTCTTCACCAAAATGATCCCCCATTCTTCCAGTGCATGGTCTTCCTCTACCTCTCCTTCTCTCCCCACTTTGCCCCCTCTCCCTTACTTAGAATATCTTTTCCTGTTTAGTCAGAAGAAATGATCCTTATACTTCAAAGCTCATCTCTATCCCTCTTTCTTCACAAGGCCTTCACTGATTACTGTATTCTGATTTTTGTCTCTTCTGAGCTCTGTCTGCATCTATATAAGACTTTGTATAGCCATATCCAAGACAGTGATTCCAACTGCCATAGCACCTAATTGTGTCCTATTTTGAATTGTGCTATTCTTGATATTTCATATTTGAATCATTTTCTTCTCCCAACAAAACATAAGGGTTTTGATGGTAAGAGCTATGATTTACATTTATTTATTTCCCAAAGTGTTTAACACTAGGAACTACCAAAGAAATTTAGCAAATTTATATCATTGACTAAATCTGTGTAAACCACGCAGCCTTCCTCCACAAAGTAGTTATGCCATTCTGTTTATCACCTTTGGCTGGCCTGTCCAGCAATTGTACAATATTTATTTAATAGTGGAAGACATAAAAGTAAACAAGTTTAAAGAGGCTCAGTGCATTTGGGTCTTCTGATATATCTGAAGCTAATAAACTGTTTGACCTTGGGTAAATCTTGTCTACTTTCTGAACTTCAATTTTAACATGTGCTAATTGAAGCTGATAAATGTTTTGACCTCTACTGTTTCTGCCAAATTGATCTAATAGTCACTAAAGATTATGGATGATTTCCTAGAACTCACTCTTTTGCAAAACTCTTTAATAGAGTTTATTGCTGCTTGGAGCTGTAGTGTTGTCCCAGAGGCAATGGTGGTCGAGAGAGGTCTTTAGAGCCACACAGACTTGCTTTTGAATTTTAGCTGTGCCTCCCTACCAGCTGATCTTTAGCAAGTCATTAACCTCTCTGATCCTAAGGAATAAAGCCTATCTCAGACTATTAGTATGAGGATCAGAAGTGGTATATGTTAAGTATAAGCACTAATAATATGGTGGTCAAGGTCAGAGCTGCTACTATAACCCTGATTTATTTCTCAAACCCATGACTAAATACCAGCTGAGCATTGTGTGGATTGTGTTGAGGAAGTTTTCTCTTTTTAGCTGGTCGCATTGGTGAAGGGAAGATATAGCTTCTCTTTAGAAAAGGCTTTGCTCATTGTATGTGGAGAGTAGGGAATACTGGGTACATGGCAGCATGGGGAGGGGGAAACTTAGGCAGAGTCTAGACACAGGCAGATGGAAAGACATCATTGGGAGCCTAAGTCTTTGCATACAGCCTTTACTGAGTGAAAGCCCTCCGTTGTGGTCACCATCAAAGGCCTCAGAGAGGACTCTCGCAGGGTCCTTCCTCTTCTGGAGGTCAGTTTATACAAATCAATGAGCTAAGAACAACCTTTGATCTTGAGTAGATTTTACAACTCTATAAGCCTCTATTTCCCCATAAACAGAATGAGAATGGTAATAATGCCTGCCTTGTTAGAGCTTAAGTAATATAATGCATGTGGCTTATAGGAAAACGTTAATAAATGCGATCCTTTATTATTATCATTATTCATGTAATATGAAAGCTATAGATGAAAAGGAATGTCTAACCACCCAGTGGAGTCACAGGTACAAAGCTGGCTAGATGGGGCCAAATGCTTTTGAAAAGGCATCCCAGGCAGGGTAAAGCCATGCAAAGGTTTGGAGGGATGGAGTAGCATAGTGTGTGGAGGGATCTCTAAGTATTTCAAATGCTGGCGCTCAGGATATGTGTGCAACCATGGAGGAAAAAAAGACAGAAAAAATGTGGCAGAATCAGATCTATGGCTTTGGTTGTCAAATCTTTCAAATCACACCCATAACTTGGAAATGCCTCCTGGCATTTCAACTTCTCGAGCTGCCCCGATGTTCCAGGTTCCATGGGTCACTAAAGCACTCTGAGACTCAGTCTGCCCGACACTAACATGCTCTGCTGCTTTGTGGGTTTGAACTCAATGATAAGAGGATCTGCTGATTTTAGGTGCCATGGAAGTACATATATACCTAATTAAATGTTGCTCATGACACCAAATATAATATTAAAAACAAACCTGCGTCTCACCATTTAGATATTTCAAATGATATAATAGGTATAGATATTTGAAATGGTAGTAATCATGATATTTATAATAGCAATAATCTTTTAAGCATTTACCATGTGCCACAGAAATTAATACTTTACATATTTGGTCCCAGTTAATCAACTTTATGAAATAAATATTAATATTATTTTAAAATTATTTTTACTTTATAGATGAGATCATTGAGCCTTAGAATGGTTAAGAAAACTGCCTACGGTTACAAAATTCATAAATAATGCATTTGGGATTTGAATCTGGGTCAACGTGAGTCTTTTAGTTTGGAAACGCTAAGGAAGCAACAAAATTGGGGAACCTGGATGTTACAAAAGAATATACAGAAACTATGAAAAAACATATACAGAAATAGTATCAGGGTGGCACATTCACAAGCAGGTATTTGTAAAATGACTGAGTTTTAGTAACTGTTAGCTTGAATAACTTCCCTCATGTATATTTTTCTCTGAACCATCACCCCTTCATATCCTTCATATTGGCTTTAGAATATACCCATAGAAATAAGGAAGGAAAGAGAGTTCTGCTATACTCACAACAACCATTTAAGATAGATACCTAATTCCTATGTTGCCTAGGGGAAAACTGAGACCTAGAATAGGAACTTCTTAGGGTCAACACTTGGCCAGCGGCTGAACTAGCATCTGTATGCTGACTCCAACACTCTCCACTGCAGTGTACTGCTTCCTTATCCCAGCACATTGGGAAGCTGAGGTGGGCGGGTCATGAGTTCGAGATCGTGACCACCCTGGCCAACATGGGGAAACCCTGTCTCTACTAAAAATACAAACATTAGCTGGCCATGGTGGCACTCGCCTGTAGTCCCAGCTACTCGGGAGGCTGAGGCAGGAGAATCTCTTGAGCCTGGTAGGCAGAGGTTGCAGTGAGCCGAGATCGAGCCACTGCACTCCAGCCTGGCCAGAGTAAGACTCCGTCTCAATGAAAAAAAAAAAAAAAAAAAAAGGAAAGCAGTCATTCTCACAAATGGCCCCATTCTTATGGTCAAGCACCTCTGTTTCTCCAATTCCCAAATTTTCCTTTGAAAGTAATACTGTCTGTGTTATACTGAAAGCTGATACCACCTTTCTCAAATGGTGGAATTCAATTCATTACTAATGCTTAAAACTCAATTCAGGTATGCTCAGTTACCAACCCGGGCGCTGAAGTGAGACACCTATAATCATTGCTTTATTGTTTGTTCATTTTATGGGGCTCTATCCTCCCTCCGTCCCCTCCCTGTTGCCATCAGGAATTCACGTTGTGGGGGCTCTTTTGCGGCAGTGCGGGCAGGCATCTCAATTTGCAAACATCTGGCTGGTTTCAATCAATGAGGCTCTAAACACATGGCTCCTGGGGCTACAGTGGAAGTTGCAGGGATCGCTGAATTCAGGATGCAGAGCCCTTCAAAAGCAAACAGGCAGCCTCTGAATTCCTTTGTTCATGAAAACCTGGATCTATGCAACTGAGGCTGGGGTGGACAGAGGGAAAAATTAAAACACAGCCTAACCCAGCTAACAGCATCAACAGGGAGCTTAGTAATGGAGGAAAAGTCTATTACTTTTCTCATAACCAAAATTCTGGTTAGTGACTGTAGAGAACAGAATCCCGAGATTTGCTGAGCAATCAAAGTAAGTATTGGATGTTCAAAGCAGGGGAAACGTGTCTGTTCTTTGTTTTTTTTTTTTTTTTTGAGACGGAATCTGGCTCTGTCGCCCAGGCTGGAGTGCAGTGGCCGGATCTCAGCTCACTGAAGCTCCGCCTCCCGGGTTTATGCCATTCTCCTGCCTCAGCCTCCCGAGTAGCTGGGACTACAGGCGCCGCCACCACGCCCGGCTAGTTTTTTGTATTTGTTAGTAGAGACGGGGTTTCACCGTGTTAGCCAGGATGGTCTCGATCTCCTGACCTCATGGATCCGCCCGTCTCGGCCTCCCAAAGTGCTGGGATTACAGGCTTGAGCCACTGCGCCCGGCCTGTTCTTAAAGAGAAGACATGTTCTTCTTTTTAATAATAATAATAAGTTCTTTCATTTGAGAAGTGCCTTATAGTTAACAAAATGTTACCACATATGTGGGAAGACATAAACAGCAGAGATCTTCTAGCCAAACTACTGGGTTCAAATCCAGCTTTTCTCAATTATAAGCTGAATAAACTTGGGCAAGTCACTTAACCTGTTGGCATCTCATTTTCCTGGGGATGATAAATCCTTACTGTTAAGGTTTTTGTTCAGATTAAATAAAATATATAAAGTGCCTGGAGCGTACCTGTTACATAGTAAATGCTATGTTAATGTGTGCTACTATTATTTCATTTGTTCTATACAAAAGTTCTTCCAAGAAGATAGATTAGATATTATCTGCATTGGTAAAGTGGAAAATGTAAGCCCAAAGTGGTTAAGAAGTTTATCTAAGATCATACTATCCTAGGAATAAGTTGTAGAGCTATGGTTCAAACCCAGCTTTGGCACTTCTCTTCATTCATTCATTCATTCATTCATTCATCAATTTTTTCCCCTTCATTCAATGTGATTTCTTTCCATGTGCCAGCCCCACTGTTAGGGACACAGAGATTAATCTTGACATAGATATTTCCTAAAAGATGACAGAGGGTAATGATTACTTCAAAATATCCAATGAAAATATTGGCTTAGGGAAAACTGGACGTGAGTTTGGTGATGGAGATGGGGGGAAACTGTCAATTAACATTAGGCTTTCCAGGAAGTTACTAAGCTAGGTGTTCTCAAACATTCTCAAACTGGAAGTCATGAAGTCTTACTGTTCTCTGGGAAAGACCATAAAATATTGACCTGTTCAATTAATGAATGGGACACTATCAAATTCATATTGTACATGGGAAGTCTAGAGGTTAAAATTTCAGGCTCAGGAGTTGAACTCTTTGAATTTAAAATCCATCCCATCTCTCACTGACTGTGTGACTTTGAGTAGTAATTAACCTCTCTTAATCTCTGTTTATAGCTCTATCAAATGAGAATAACAGACTTCCCACCGAGGGTTAAGTGAGATAATGCAGAACTTCCCAATCCATTTTTATGAGAACACCTATTAACACTCTGCAGATGGCTTGAAAGACACCAGTATGGGAAATGACCCCGTTGCAGTCATAGGTAAAAACAATGTGGTGTTCATAAATCTTTGAAACCTGTTACCGTATATACTAAAACCGTGTATCTAATGAATCTTTTCCACAAGTGTTTATTGATTGCTTATTATTTGCTGTTCTAGGCACTGCAGCAAGTGATTGAGATGGAGAAGGCCCACCCTCTGCTAGAACTTATTTCTTACTGAAGGGACAGATAGTAAACATACATAATAATTTAAAACAATAATACATTCAATAAAGGCTGGAAAATAATGCTGGCACTACTACTACTACTACTACTACTACTACTACTACTACTACTGTTACTACTGCTACTACTACAGCTACAATACTAATAACAGTGATCATTACTGCCAACACGAGAGAGCCAACTATATAAGAGGCAGCAGTGTGATCCATATTCATTCACTTAACACAAGTCTTTTCTCATGGAGCACCTATTAACATGTCTCAGACTAGTTTTCTGTGGGTTATGGTTTGGAAAGCATTGCTATTCATTTTAAGCCGACAACTTTCAGGTGCAGCTTTTGACATGCCTGCCCCTGATATTTATAGGGCCAAGGACAAGAGTACAAATAGGGGCCCCCATACTGTATGTCCAAATAGTTAAACATTACAAAGTAGGCAAATAAACCTAAATTAAATCTATCCTCTTACTTTGACAAATATAATGTTGTAACAATCTGAAAGGTCAAGTTTAGATTTAGAATTCTCAAACTCTTCCCTTTGTGTCCTGAAAGGTGGTGACATGGAGGTAATTGGCCCCCGAGAGCCACTCTTCTGTTTCCACCCAGCTGTCCCACGCCATGAGTATTTGCATGAAAAAGAGTACCCCAGTTCACCCTCTCAAACAGTTGGACTTTGGACACCCTGTGGTGTGGGTCTCAGGAAGTATGAACCAGGAATTCCAGCATTCTAGGTACCCAGCAAACAAAGAAACATAGTTCAGGTATAAAGACCTAGTTATCTTTAAAGGCACTTCAAATCCTGACATGACAGAATTCAGTTTCTAATGCTGGGATTTGAATGATCTGAAACCTGGAAAATATTGATATTTTGCTCTGCACGTAAAAGATGTTTTGTCTAGAAAGAAGTGTATCTTGTGGGAAATTCTAAACAATGGCATAGGAAAACACAGAATTGGCAAGAAATATAGACGTGTCTTGATGATAATATTATTAATTAATCACATAAGGCTTTAGAATCTAAACAAATGTCAAATCCAGAGCAGGTAAGAGTAACCAAGTTCAGAATTATGAGCAAAACAGATCTCTTTTTTGGGTTTTGGTTTCCCATCTGAACATTGCAAATTGGTCTTCCAGAGATTTTTCTCTCCAATAAAAAGCAGGGATATTTACTAAGGGGAAAGGTATGAACAATGCCATGTTTAGCAGGAGCAATAATTACCTCTTATGTTCCAGTCCTTTACAGTTGAGGCAAAAGGTTTTTGAATGTATTATCTAGTTGAATTTCCATCCCCAGCTTGCGATGCTGGTGTTCTTTTCTCCATTTGCCACTGGAGAAACTGCAGCTAAGAGAAGATAAGTGAATACCCACAATCTTTCAACCTCTGAGTGACAGAGCCAGGTCTCAATACCCATATAACAGCCTTGAATTTTAATGTGGGTGTGCAGGTTTGAAAACACACTGCATTTGGGAAAGACGGTCTTGCAGGTGTGAAATCCATTTTTTTTTTTTTTTCCTGAAGGAAGAGGAAGATAGAAAACAGCAAGCAGAATCACGTCTCTTATGACTCATTAGTCAACTTAAAGAGGACCTTTATTGCAGATGGGGAAGCATTACTGCAGCTGCTACCAGTCTGACACACATGGATGCACATGCCCTCATGGCAGCATTGTCTCCCTTTGTCCCAGACACCCAGACTCTGGAATGACGCAGCCAGCGGGACATTTTCCCTACACAGATGTTGTAAAATGCATAAAAGTTCAGAGTATGTCTCTGAACACTGCTTCTGTTTCCACCCCCTAAACAGATTGTGCCTGCAGCCTGGCTTGTTGCCCACAGCGGTCTACCTGCCACACTGGGAAAGATCGAGCAGAGACAGAGAAGAAAAGGAGGCTCCATTTTTCAGACTGCTCTCCCGCAGGCTCATGTTTTGTGTTCATGCCAGGCAGAGAACACAAAATGTTCTAATAAATAAGTATCAAAGGTTAGGGGTGAAAATGAAGGAGGAGGAAGTATTGCATGAAAAACTAAACATGGAAAATACTACACAGAAAGAGAACCAAAATGTGGGTTCACTGGAAATGATAGACAACATGTTAAAACAAGTGGAGAGAAGAGAGCTGACATAATTAGATGGAAACACACAATTTAGGGATAAGATATTTCTATGTTCAGCCACGAATGATGGCCAGCAATGAGGAATCTGTGTGTTCTCCACACTCTGTGCTCCTAGGAAGTCAACTCACATGGACCACGATATCAATCTCTGCTTGGGTCAATTAATTAAACTTCCTAAGCCGTAGTTTCTTTGCCTGGAAAATAGGGATAGTTATACCTACCACACAACCACTTTGTAATGAATATGTAGGAAATTATATGCAAATCGGCCTAGGCTGGTGTTTGGAACATAGACTAATAATGGTGGCTACTATATTCGTCTCATCATATTAATTTATATTTCCATATTCAGCCAGGACTTCAGTAAATGTTGAATTCTCAAATTTGTTAAATTCACTTGTTTATTCTAATATTTTACTCTAGGTTTCTTAGAATATTCTATATAATATTATTATGTAGAATATGTTATGTAAGCTTCATCTTTTCTGTAAATATAGTTTTACTTTTTCCTTTGTAATTTTTATGTCAATTACTTCTTTTTCTAGGCTTATAGGATTGGCTAGGAGTCCATACAGTGTTGAATACATGTGGCAAGAGTGGACATCTTGCTTGTTCCTGGTCCCATAGAGAAAATATCCAGTACTTCACAATAAATGTGTGTTCATTATAGATTTTATTAGATTGAGGACGTTCCCTTTTCTTTCAAGTTAGTCTTTTTATTTTAAACATTTAGTGAAGTTTTGTCAAATATGTTCATCTATTGGAATAATTATACAGTATCTCTTTTTTATTCTGTTAATACGGTGATTGACATTTCAATCTTATGTCTACCTAGAATCCCTAGAATAATCTCAATTTGGCTGTGATGTATTGTGCTTTTATATGTTACTGAATTCTATATGCCAGTATTATTAAAAATGTCTGTCTTTAGGTGCATGAGAAATATTTGACTATAGATTTTTTCATGTATTTGTTTTGATTTTGTTTTGAATGCCATTTTGTAAAAGAGCATTAAAGTGTTAGTATGAAAGTACTTACCCTCTATTTCATGAATAAGTTTTTTACAAGACTATTATTATTGCTTCCTTAAATGGTTTATAGAATGTGCTTCTTTGGAGTTTTATTTGCATGATTTTTCTTTTCTTTTTTTTTTTTTTTTTGACGGACTTTCACTCTGTTGCCTAGGCTAGAGTACAGTGGCACTATCTTGGCTCACTGCAACCTCCACCTCCTGGGTTCAAGTAATTCTCCCATCTCAGGCTTTCAGCCTCCCAAGTAACTGGAAATACAGGCATGTGCTGGCTAATTTTTGTATTTTTTTTGTAGAGACAGGGTTTCACCATGTTGGCTAGGCTGGTCTCGAACTCCTGACCTCAAGTGATCCATCTGCCTTGGCCTCCCAAAGTGCTGAGATTACAGGTGTGAGCTACTGCACCTGGACTGCATGAATATTTTAAATTAATAATTAAATTTCCTTAATATGAACTATTCAGCTTTTATACTTTCTTTTTGTGTTTATTTAGGTAATTTATATGTTGAAGTTTTTTTTTATTTTGTTAAAATTGTAAAATTCATTGGTATAGAGTAGTTCATAATAATCCATCATTATTCTTTTTACATCTCCACAATCTTTATTGATAGTCCCTCTTTTATTCTGATGCAGGCAATTTGTTTACCTTTTCTTTTTACTTGACGAATCTAGCTAGAGATTAGTCATTTTTCTCAATCCTTTCAAAGAAGCCAGTTTTTGTTTTCATGCATTTTCATGAGTTTGTTTCTTGTTTCACTGATTTCTACTCTGTTTGCTATCACCTTCTTCATTTACTTTGAATTTAATATGCTCTTTTTGTTGTTGTTGTTTTTGTTTTTGTTTGAGATGGTGTCTCACTCTGTCTCCAGGCTGGAGTGCAGTGGCGCAATCTCGGTGCACTGCAACCTCCACCTTCCTGGTTCAAGTGATTCTCCTGCCTCAGCCTCTGGAGTAGCTGGGACTACAGGCATGCGCCACCACACTCAGCTCATTTTTGTATTTTTAGTAGAGATGGGGTTTCACCCTGTTGGCCAGGATGGTCTCAATCTCTTGACCTCATGATCCACCCGCCTCAGCCTCCCAAAGTGCTGGGATTACAGGTGTGAGCCACCGCGCCCGGCAATATGCTCTTCTTTATCCAGCTGCTTAGTGTGTGAACTTAGAGAATTAATTTTAGTCCTTTCTTCTTTTAATACTACCACTTAAAGCTAATGTTTTCCCTTGAAGCATTGTGTTAGCTTCATCTCAAAACATTTGACATATTTTTTTCTTCAGTTCGAAATAACTTCCTATTTCCCTTATGCCTTCTATGGTAGATGGCTTATTCAGCAGTGCATTGTTTTCTACACATGGGAATTTTCAACATATCTTTCTGAAAATAATTTCTATTTTAATTTCATTGTGGTCAGACAGCATACTCTGATTTCAGTTGTTTAAAACTTATTGAGACTTCTTTATGGCTGAGGATATCATGGTAAAAAATATATGTATTTTGCTGTTTGGTGGCATGTTCTGTAAATGTCAATCCTGTTTAGTTCTATGACAGTATTGTTCAAATCTTCTGTGTTGTACTTGTTCTATCAATTACTGAGAGATGAATGTTGAAATCTCCAACTAAAATTGTGGATTTGTCTCTCCTCCATTCAGATTGGTCAGCTTTCGCTGTATTTAAAGATTTGTAACTAGGTGCATATATGTTTTTATGTCTTCTTAATGAATTAAACCTGAGATAGTTTGGGAATGGTTTGTTCCCACCAAAACTCGTGTTGAAATTTTAATTACCAATGTGGCTGTTTGGGGAGGTGAGGCCTCAAGGGAGATGTTGGGTCATGGGAGCAGATCCCTCATGAGTGTCCTGGTGCCATTCTCGTGGTCCTCATGGTCGTGAGTCTTTTTTTTTTTTCTTTTTTTCTTTTTTGGCTTTTTCTGAAGCTTTAATGAGTTTGGGAATATAAAGGACTTGATCCCATGTCTGGCACAAGGCAGGTGTTTGATAAGTGGCAGAAATTTCATGTCACCGTGGTATACCTGTCCTTGCATGTTCAGCATGGGGAACAGGGACAGCATAGATTATTGAAATGTTACATAAGACCCTCAAAAGAGCATTTCCATCAAATGTTTCCATCTTTTCCCAGGTCTCTGTTGTGTGTGTGTTTTTTTTTTTTTTTTTGAGATGGAGTCTTGCTCTGTCGCCCAGGCTGGAGTGCAGCGGAGCGATCTCAGTTTACTACAACCTCGGTCTCCAGGGTTCAAGCAACTCTCCTGCCTTAGCCTCCCAAGTAGCTGGGACTACAGGCATGCGCCACCACGCCTGGCTAATTTTTGTAATTTTAGTAGAGACAGGGTTTTACCATATTGGTCAGGCTGGTCTGGAACTCTTGACATCAGGCGATCCACTCACCTCGGCCTCCCAAAGTGCTGGGATTGCAGGCGTGAGCTACTGCTCCCGGCCGTGAGTTCTTATTCTTCCCTGGATTAGTTCTCTTGGGAATGGATTAGTTCCTGTGAGAGACGGTTTTTACAAAATGAAGTTTCCCGTCCTGTTTGATCTCTCCTCACATGAGTGTGCTTCCCCTTTGGCCTTCTCTGCCATGTAATACTGCAGCATGAAAAGCCCCACCAAAGGTGAGTAGATGCCACGGCCATGTTTCTTATACTGCCTAGATTGCAGAACTGTGAGCTCAATAAACTTTTTTTTTTTTTTAATAAATTACCCAGCCTCAGATATTCTGTTATAGTAATAGTAAACAAACTAAGACAGTCTCCTTTATGACTATAAAATGCTTCTCTTTATCCCTAGTAATACTCATTCTGAATTCTACTTTGTCTTATTTTATGTAACCATTCTGCTTTCTTACAATTGGGGTTTGAATAATTTCCCCTTTTCAATCTTTTTAAAATAGCTGGGTCTTTGTATTTAAAATGGGTTGGGTCATGTAGACTGCATATTTGTTCAGTCTGATAATTTTTGTCTTTTATCAGTTTTGATCATTTACATTTGGTGTGATTATCAATATGTTTGGGTTTTCATCTACCCATTGCTATTTTAAAAATTATCTCATGTTTTCTTCACCCTTTTCCTTTTGTGACTTCTTTTAATTAATTATTTTCAATATTTTGCATTATTTCACATATTGACATATTAACTTTAATAGCTGATGTATGGTTTACAGTGTGTATCTTTACATTTATCACAGTATTTCTTTAAGTAATACTTACACTACTATGTTTAATATAAGAACCTTCTAATTGAATACTTCCTTTCCCCCTTTAGTCATTTGTGTTCTTTTTTTAAATCATGCTTTAATTCTATATATAGTATAAACCCCAAAGTATAGTGTCCTAATATTTTTCTTTAATTATATTTTCAGTAAATTAAAAATATCATTTATATTTATCTATATATTTACCATTTCTAGCACTCTTTTCTTTTCTGCTGATCTAACCTTCTACATTTCATGCACATTTTTTCTAAAGAACTTTCATAAGTGTTTTTTATACGCCACATCTGCTGGCAATAAATTCTCTCAACCTGTGTTTGTCTGAAAATATCTTTTTTTGTCCTAAGTTTTCAAAAATACTTTTTTTCTGATACAGAATTGTTGATTTCCTGTGTTTTCCTTTTGGCACTATAAGGCTTTAAGCCATTTTCTCTAGCTTACATATATTCAGACGAGAAGTCTTCACTCATTTTTATCTTTCTTTCTCTGTACGTAACATGTGTTTTCTTCTGCAGAAGATTTTCGAGCTTTTAGCATAACATTTAGCCATTTGATTTTAGTTTGTCATAGTGTGGGTTTTCATTTTCTTTGTCTTTTGAAATTCTTAACCTGTGGTTTTATACTTTTCAAGAAATTTGAATATTTTTCAGCTATTATTTTTCTCAAAGACTTTATCTGCCCCTTCTCTCACTTTTTAGGATGCACAACATACATATTATGTCATGTTGCCTTATTTTGCCCCACAGATTACTAAAGCCCTGTTCATTTTCTTCAGTCAATCTTCTATCTGTACTTCATTGTGAATAGTATTTGTAGCTATACCTTCACATTAGCTGACAATTTATTCTTCAGCACCTAATCTGCTGTTAATCTCAGTGAGTAAAATTTTCATTTCAAAGGTTGTAGTTTTCATTTTTCAAAGTTCCACTTGGAATCTTTTAATATCTTCCATTTATTTCTCTATTGTATTCTTAGTTTCTTTTAAATCCTTGAGCATATTGAATGTATTTTTAATAGCAACTTCAGTCTCTGTGTGCTGTTTCTGTCATCTCTGCATTTTCTGGGTTGGCTTCTACTGATTAATTTTTCTCTTGATTATGGTCCATTTTCATGCTTCTTTGTATGCCTGGCAATTTTTGAGAGGATATTAAACATTGTATATTTTGCGGTATTGAGTGCTGAATTTTTTACTGTCTTCTTTCAAAGGGTGTTTGGCTTTGTTCTGGTAGTGGTTAAGTTACTGAAAGACCAACTCTATCCGTTTGTGATTTAATTTAAAGCTATCATAGGATAGCCTTTATTTTGGTTATTTTGGTGCTATTACTAAGTTGTATCCTTCTGTGATAGTTTCCAAATGCCCTTGGTTTTTCTTGAGGACTCTCCACTGGTTAGAAGTTGGACATATCCTAGCCCTATGTAATATTATTCAGCTTATAGCTTCCTTGTCGTTCTTTGCCTGGTTTCTTGTAGTCTTAGTGAACATACATATGCCATTGTATCTAGTAGTTAACTCAAGGGAACATTTATGGTCATGTGTAGTACTTTGTAAATTTTGCCTACCTCTCCAGTTGTCTACATTCTTAATTACAGCCACCTAAACCTCTTTGAACTCCAATAGTAGTCTCTTTAGCTTAGTGAGAATGCCATTCTCTTTTTGGGTACCTTTACTTTATGGTCTGGAAAATACATCCAGGTAGAAATTTGGGACAATTGTAGCACTCATATCTTTGTTTCTTTCCTCATAAGGATCACAGTCCTGTGCTTCTTACTGCAAACTGCAGAAAAATTGTTTTTTCATGGTTTTCCTTGTTTTCTACTAATTTAAGTCAGGAGGGTAGTAGGTCTGGTTTCAGTCATCCATCATGACTGCAAGGGAAAGTTGATGTACTCCCTTTTAAAAGAGTTACTGACATAATCAAATCAAATGATTCAATTAGATGCTGAAATGAGAGCACAAGCTAATGGTCAAGAGCTTTCTATTCTATCTCTGTCACAGGTTGCAGTTTCATACCTCACCATTTCAGAATGATGCCCTTCTTTACTTATTGTATTCAGGTGAAGTCCATGGGCAGTTGCCAATTGAATTGCTATCAGTTCTCTTCCACAATTGTTCAGATTCAAGTTATTTTGTCCTTTGCATTCAGACTTAATGCACTTCATCTATAGCAGCTAAGTTTAAGTACATGGATGTCTCTGTTCCAAACAGCCTGTTAAATTCTCTCAGTGTTAGAATTTTCTGGCTATTTTGCTATTTCCTCCACTAAACTATGATCTCATTGAAAAAGTTACAACTATAATATTATTTGTATTCATAGTATTTAGTATAGTACTTGACTTGTGGTATGCCTTCCAATACCTATTAGTGGAATAAACACAAATATCCTTAAGAACATTTTGGTGTGATGTATTAGGAGGATATAGATACCAAGGAATTCAAGTTATCTCGAGTCATCGCCCTTCATCTTTAGCTTTTTTCCTAATTACATAAAGTACAGAAATGTATAGCTTTCTACATATAAATCTGCATATATTTCCTAACTCTGTTTACCTTCAAATTCAACAATTACAATTTGAGTTTTAGGTATTTGATCAAAATTCATTCCATGTATTATACTTGGGAAATCTTATCTGAGCCCCTACTATATACACTGATGAATTCTAAATACCCTGTCTCCATCTCTTATATCTGGACTCTTGAGTTTCAGACTGGAAATTTCTGCTCGAATATGCACAGGTACCTCAATTTTAGTTATGTCCAAAATAAAACTGTTCATTTCCCCTTGAATTCTGTTTTCTCTTCCTGTGTCTTCTATATGCTTTTCAGATAAAGTCCAAAGCCCTTACCGTGGCATACAAAATCCTCCAACATCTAGCCCCTGATGGCTTTAGCTTTTGCTGAAACACTGATCCTCTCAACTCTCTATCACATTTCACAACTTCAGTTATTATATTTGTTCGTTTATTCCTTTACTTATTATTCTTTCAACCTACTGTGGTAGACACCTTCCGGCTTCTTCAGATTCATTCTTTACCCTTCTCACCTGCTGTGTGCCCAGGATGCTGCCGTGTATGGGTTATACTAACAGTATTCTTCGCTCTGGTATCTGATTGAGTTTAGTCTGTAAAGAGTCTGGAGAGGAGGTCAAGAGTGGGAGGTGCTACCCATCCCCTCCAAATTCATGTGTTGAACCCCTACCCTCCAGTGTGATTGCATTTGGAGATGGGGCTTTTTAAACCTCTCTGAATGAGTCAGAATTGACTGGTTTATGTTGCATTACAGTAGTGGAAACTGATACATCTTCAGGATTGAAGAACTTTTTTCAGCATCTAGGAGTGTCTCAGCTGTCAGTACTTTCCAGGGATTCTAGCTGGCTGAAGACAGCCACTTCACCTAAGATCACAGCTACTTCCTGGGGGCAGCCTTCATCCAGTGACTCACTGATTAGTGGGCATAAAGGCCCAGCTCCCTGTTCCCAATTTGAAACAACTCTAAGGGGCCGTTGCAGCTTCAGAGCTTCCCACAGAGTCAGCTGAGTCCTTGTGGTGGGCGCACTACAGCCCCTCTACTCTCACTGCTCGGATCTGCCTCTTTCTCTTGCCCTACGTGTGTTTATTTTGAGAGCATTCCTCGATGAATATTCTGTATGCCCAGCAGGACAGTCTCAGACATTGTTTCCAGGGAAGCATATCTGCAACAGCTGAAGTAACAAATAACTCCCAAATCGTAGTTGCTTAACTAAACAAATCTATCTACATGGTTCAGCAGAGGGATTTTCTCCACATGGCCACCTGGTAATTTAGGCTAATCAAGGCTCTGTCTCGTCCAGTGGTATATGGAACAAGCAGACTCCAGTCGTATGTCCCTGCCACAGCTGGAGGATCAGGTACCAGCTTTTTTACACCTTGGCCTAAAGATGAATGATAAATCTTGCACTCACAGCCCACTGGCCATCACCAGTTGGTAACTGTGAAGGAACAGGTGAGTGAGTACCATAGTTCTGCCATACTCTGCAAGCCTCAATTTCCTCTGTAAAATAGAAATAATCTTACTTAAAAGTGTAGCTGTGGCTGGGTGTGGTGGCTCACGCCTGTAATCCCAGCACTTTGGGAGGCCAAGGTGGGCGGATCACCTGAGGTCAGGAGTTTGAGATCCGCCTGATCAACATGGTGAAGCCTTGTCTATACTAAAAATACAAAAATTAGCTGAGTCTGGTGGCAGGTGCCTGTAATCCTAGCTACTAAGGAGGCTGAGGCATGAAAATTGCTTGAACCTGGGAGGTGGGGGTTGCAGTGAGCTGAGATCGTGCCACTGCACTCCAGCCTGGGTGACAAAGTGAGGCTTTTTCTCAAAAAAAAAAAAAAAAAAAAAGTGTTGCTGTGAGGGTTAAATGAGTACCACATAAAAGAGGCATTTAAGTCTCTGGGAAGCAATCTGTTTAAGTGAAGGTAGGTATCTTACCACCTTCTCCCATCCTGAGGGTCATTCTGAACTCTCTTGATATTAGATGGCAACCACGTTCCTACTTTCTTTCCATATCGTCACTTGGAATTAAATAGGAAAAGTTGGTACTGTGAAAAGCCACAGAAAATAGATGTAGTTGGTCTCTGCCTTAGATAGAAAGAAAAAAAGGCCTAGAACCAAAAGAGATTCCAAGAATGACTGCACTTACCAAGACAAGTTGGAAAAATGGTTACAAGAACTTAAGTGGCCAGGTTGAGTTAGAAAGACTAGGACAGGTTTTCACTGTGGAAGACACCTTGTGACAGGTGTGACAAATTGGCAGAGGCAAAGGGTCAGGGGTAGTATAGTATTTTATTTTTATTTATTTTTGCCACATTTCAGCTATTTTTAAAGTAATATTTAATACTTCCGAGTTTTGCCATGTTAGCCTTTCTACCTAATGATTACTAATTATTTATAAAAACCTTACATTTTTCTAAAGCACTATGAAAGGAGACCAGAATTATTCACTGCATGTCATAATAAATAAACGAATTCAAAATATGGAAAAAGTCATTATATTCTAAATAAAAAATGATTCCTACTGCAAGGCTTTGAACTTTGAGCACATTTTGTGTTTGTTAACAAATGCAGATAATAGGCTGGGCGTGGTGTCTCATGCCTGTAATACCAGCAGTTTGGGAGGCCAAGGTAGGTGGATCACTTGAGGTCAGGAGTTTGAGACCAGCCTGGCCAACACGGTGAAACCGCATCTCTACTAAAAGTACAAAAATTAGCTGGGTTTGGTGGCAGGTGTCTGTAATCCCAGCTACTCGGGAGGCTGAGTCAGGAGAATCGGTTGAACCTGGGAGGCGGAAGTTGCAGTCAGCTGAGCTCATATCACTGCACTCCAGCCTGGGTGATAGGGTGAGACTTTGTCTCAAAAAAAAAAAAAAAAAAAAAAAAAAAAAAAAAAAAAAAAATGCGGATAATAGAAGGGTAAGAGCATTAGCACCTCTCTGATTATTCCTTCTTGAGAATAAGGAGCATCGAAAGAGGAGTAATATTCTCACTGAGTTATTGATGATAACTTCCTCTGGTCCTGGTGTTTCTGTGCCTCCTAAAATCAACATCCCAAATTTTGAGAAACTCAGAATCACGTGATGTGAACCCGCTTCCATCGATGGCATTTGGAGCCTCAGTAGAAAAGTGGTGCTTTATCGATAGAAATCTCCTTCCTACTGTCTCTCCTTATCACTTGGAATTACATAGGAAAACTTGGTACTGTGAAAAGCCACAGAAAATAGGCTTAGTAGTTTACCTGGGTTGAGCAGACAGAAGCCAATGGCTCCTCAAGAACTTGGATCTGAGGCCACAGAACCCTGAGAACATGGTCACCCCTACTTCGCAGAGAGCACACTCTCAAAGCTTGGCTGGAACTGGACAGGTTTCATCCTGTTCTCTCAGGACTTCAAGAGAGAAGAGGAGGAGGAAACAAATTCAGTGTGTAAGTACTCCCATTAGTTAAGTTGCCTTAGGGAGTTTCAGTAGAAATGTTAAAACATTACAGGCCTAAAGGACTTGGTATTCTTACTTTTTCTCTAAAATGTAAATGGTTTTACTTTTTATTTTGACTATAGACAAGTTAAAAAAAAAAAAAAGAAAAACAATTGTTAAAATGTTACAAGTTATGTTGATTTAAAAAGTGAGAAAATAGGCTGGGTGTAGTGTCTCACACCTATAATCCCGCACTTTGGGTGGCTGAGGCGAGAGGATCGCTTGAGCCTAGGAGTTCGAGTCCAGCCTGAGCAACATGGCGAGACTTGTCTCTACAAAAAAGACAAAAATTAACTGGGTGTGCTGCCACACACCTGTAGTCCTCGCTACTCTGGAGACTGAGGCCGGTGAATTAATTGAGCCCAGGAGTTAGAGACCAGCCTGGGCAATATAGAGAGACCCTGTTTCTACAAAAAATAAATTTAAAAAGTTAGCCAGGCATGGTGGCACAGGCCTGTGGTCCCAGCTACTTAGGAGGCTGAGGCAGGTGGATCAATTGAGCCTGGGAGTTCAAGGCTGCAGTAAGCCCTGATCACAACAGTGCACTCCAGCCTAGGTGACAGAGTGAGACTCTGTCTCAAAAAAAACAAAAACAAAAACAAAAACAAAAAACTATTAAACCCGCAGAGCTCTGCTGCCCTGAGGTATTAGTTCTCTAGTCTTCTTTGTCTCTTCAGATGATTTCACCAAGCCATAGGTATCATGAGATTAGGGACCAGATTGGTATTGTTCATTGCTTTCTCGTCAATGGTTACAATAGTGCCTTGCACAAAGTAGATTATAAGTACACTTTTTTTGTTAAATAAATGACTATATGTATGCTTAAATTCTGTTTTACAAAAATGAGATATCATATCTAGAAAGTTGTAACCTAATATTTTCCACTTAATGTATCATGTAGTTTTAACCATATCAATAAATAAATATTTGCATAATTTTTTAGGTGCTATAGAGTAGCTGACTTTTTGCCTTAATAGACATATCATACTTTATTAAAACAATCCTTCATTTATACATAGTTAAGTTCTCACTATTTTTTAATTTTTACAAATAATATTGCAATAAGTATTTCTGAAAATACTTTTGCTGCTTTCTGATTATTTTCTTGGTATAAATTCCTAGAAGTGTAATTACAGAATATAAATTATATATTCTTATAGATTTTAATTCATGTTGCCAAATAGGTCCCCCAAATAGATTGGGCCAATTTACTTTTCCACCGGCCACATATGAAAACATGTTTCCTCAACAACTTTGATAAAAAACAGGCATTGCCAACATTTTAAATCATGTATTTCCATGACTGCTGATAAAAAAGAACTTTCTTTTTTCTCTTCCTTTTTGTTATTTGCATTTCTTCCTTTTGTAATTACTTTTGCATCCATTAACCTTGTTTGAATCCATCTCTATATCTTTCCTTACTGATTTTTAAGAGCTTTCTATACATTCAGAACATTAATAGTTGTGTTATACAATGCAAATATTTCCCATCTTTCCATCACTTGCTTTTTGATGTCGTTCATGACAATGGTAATGGTAATGGTTGTTATGCTACTACGTTTAATTGGTTTTGCTGTTGGTGGTGGTGGTGTTGGTGTTACTGCTTGTGGCATTGTTGGTTTTGGTTGTAGTGGTATCAGGGCTGTTGCTTTTAGTAGTGATGGCGACGCTGTGTCATTTAACCTTACAGAAGTTTAAATTCTACCAGTATTTCCTGTTATAGTTTCTGCCTTTGGTGTCATGTGCAAAAAAAAAGACCATTACTATAGCAAAGCTATGTCTTTAATAAATGTATTTTGTTCTAACTATCTTATGATTATACATATAGATACACACAGATTTTAATCTTAATTTATCTGAAATTAATTTGATACAAAATGTGTACTAGTGTCAAAGGATCATAAGAACATCATGAACTATCTTAGATTGAAAGACAAAGCTGAATTTATTGCTCACCATCAGAGAGAACTATGCTGCTAAATCAGTGTCCCCAGCAGGAGGGCAGCAGATCTTACAGAGGGTGGTGGGGAAGTGTGTAGGTCAGTGGCTGGAGGATTTCTAGGCATGTAAGTATTCTGGAACTGCAGAAAAGAAGTTGTGTGGAACTGCTGTTGAAAGACTGACATTCAGAGGTGTGTTTCTTAGAGTGAGTCAATTCCTGATAAACTGTTTTTCCAAAATAAGAGATGGTCACTGACTGGTTGGCTTATAAAAAGCAGGTTCACTAAAAGGAATTGTTGATCAACTGAAGAAGTTTAAAAGCACTTCTGGTAGTCACCTGTTACTGTGACTGTGAAAAATCAGTCTTTTCCTAGGATTGTGGGCACTTTTACCATTCTCAGTGGGGATCAATTTTTCCCCAAGTGATATGAATGGAAGAGAAGATTTTGATTATGTTTTAATATGTTTATTTTCCTGCAATGTGATTTTCTTGAGAGCAGGAAACTTACGTCCTCTTTTCCTTACTCCCAGTGTCAAATAGAGGGCTGGAACATAAAAATGTTTAATAAGGTGAATTATGGGAGCCAGGCTCTCAAGCACTAGCCCAGGCTATAGCCATAAATGACCATTTAAGTGACAACGTATTCATGTGCTCTTTGAATTTTGGCACTGCGAATATCTTAAAGATTATCAATAACCACTTCTTCACATCCCCAATGACACTCATGTTCATATTTTAGAAGGCAGGCAAAATTGATAAAAATCAGAAACATTCATAATAATGATTGATTTTTATCAATTTTGCCTGCCTTCTAAAATTATTATGCCAGTTAATATTATTTAGTATTTGCCATGTCAGTCAATATTATGTCCTTTACATGGACTACTTCATGGAATCTTAACCAGAATTCCTTGAAGTATCTGTTATTATTAACTTCATTTTACAGGTAAGGAAATCGAGGTTGAGAAAAGTATTCAATGAGTTACAGGAGGGTTGGGGTGAGGAATGGATGAAACCAGTATTCATTTAACATACATAATATAAAAAATTTTTCAAAATACGCAGGCCTATTTTTCTTTTTCTTTTTTTTTTTTGAGACGGAGTCTCACTCTGTTGCCCAGGCTGGAGTGCAGTGGCCGGATCTCAGCTCACTGCAAGCTCCACCTCTCAGGTTTATGCCATTCTCCTGCCTCAGCCTCCTGAGTAGCTGGGACTACAGGCACCCGCTACCTCGCCCAGCTAGTTTTTTGTATTTTTTAGTAGAGACAGGGTTTCACTGTGTTAGCCAGGATGGTCTCAAACTCCTGACCTTGTGATCCACCCGTCTCAGCCTCCCAAAGTGCTGGGATTACAGGCTTGAGCCACCTCACCTGGCCCTATTTTTCAGATTGGATTATCTCATATTGACCTTCTATAATTGGGAAGAGAATGATTTTAGAGAAGACCAGAGATCTATGTTAGTTGACACTGTTTGTTAGCCATACATCCATTACATAATTTAGTCTTCATGGAAGCTCTGTTAGGTGGCTGTTATTACATTTTATCTTTTATAAACGTGGAATCCAAGGCCTAGAGAAATCGAATTGCCAAAAGTTGCACAGTTAGTAAATGGCTGAGATAGACTTTTAAACACTGGTGTGATGCTGTTTAATTTCAGTGACTAGATGATGCTCTCCACACCTCTTCTTCCTATGTCTAAAAAAAGTGACCTCGGTATACTCTAATTTTTGATGAGCTGACTTTATAAGCTATATCAGTTATGAGAATTATAGGAATGTATCCAAAAATCTTATTCTCTTCCTTTTTGGAAATTTAGCCTGTAATCTGAGTTTGGCTAATTCATGCAAGATTTGCCACTAATCAAAAATCCATTTCTGTGTAAACTGATCTCTCATATTGCTGCTTTGATCGCTGTAAAGAGAGTAATGGATTTTTCAATTCATTGTTACATTATTTTCTAATTCACTTATGGTCTTAGGAGTAATTAATTACTGAATGTGAGAGTAGAAAGGTGTGATGACCTTTCATTAGCAGCTCAGGAGAATGGGAGCAATGCCATCATCTTACAGAGCTAGAATGAGAGAAGAAACAGAGTCTCATGGCTTGGGGAGGTCTCCACATTTTCCCTTCAGTCCTTTAAGTAATTTCCAATTGACTCTTTCTTGATGACTGTAGAGTTTATTCCAATAAATGTAGTATTTTTCCAGATGGCATTGTGCAGTCACAAAAATGACACTAAAAGGTAGTGTCCATTACCTTTAATATAATGGTTTCTACTAATTTCAGATAAAAAGTTTTTAATAATTTCAGATAAAAAGTTTTTACTATGTAACACCTCTGCTTTGTAGGATTTAAATTACTCTGGCAAGACTAAGTAAGGCTTATTCTTATGAGGTCTTTTAGAACAACAGTGATAGTTAAGTTTAGGAAGACAAATAAATGAAAATATCTTTAGAGGCAAATATAGGCTATCTATTTAAAAATTATTACAGAATGACTTTTGTTTTCCATTGAGACTCTATCACCCAGAATGAACAAACTCAACAAATGTTTGTTGAATGACTGAAGTAATGATAGTAAGGTACTCTTAGTTCTTTTCCTGGTTCAGTGAAGTCTCTCCAGTTGTGAAGATACTTGGTGCTTTCATCTGGAAAAAGAAATGGTTGATTAACATTTATTTATTATCTATTAATATTGCTACCATTTTCAGACATTTCTGGGTAAAGGAAAACAAAGATGAACAGAATAGATTCCTGCTCATAGGTCTTAGAGTTTAGTTATAGAGACAGCCATGTAAGCAAGTAAAGAAACTGACATAGTAACTTCTTTTTTTTTTTTTTTTTTTTTATTATTATACTTTAAGTTCTAGGGTACATGTGCATAACGTGCAGGTTTGTTACATATGTATACTTGTGCCATGTTGCTGTACTGCACCCATCAACTCGTCAGCACCCATCAACTCGTCATTTACATTGGGTATAACTCCCAATGCAATCCCTCCTCCCTCCCCACTCCCCATGATAGGCCCCAGTGTGTGATGTTCCCCTTCCCGAGTCCAAGTGATCTCCTTGTTCAGTTCCCACCTATGAGTGAGAACATGCGGTGTTTGGTTTTCTGTTCTTGTGATAGTTTGCTAAGAATGATGGTTTCCAGCTGCATCCATGTCCCTACAAAGGACACAAACTCATCCTTTTTTATGGCTGCATAGTATTCCATGGTGTATATGTGCCACATTTTCTTAATCCAATCTGTGGTAAAAGGGGAAGAACTTTCTAGAATGTCAGTAAAATATGCCATCTATCTCTATTAGGTGAGTTATTCATATTTATCGAGGGCCAATATTGGTAAGTCATTCTGCCAAGCACCGAGGATCCTAAAACTTAAAGAGATACGGCTGGTTTCTGCTCTCACAAAGCTTCTCATATTTCCTGGTGGAGAGCAACAAATTAAGCAAGTAATTCCATTAGACCGGGCTGAAAACCATGGTAGGGAAGTACAAGGTGCTCTGGGAATGCATAGCCCAGAGAATCTACCTAATTGGATGAAGAGGAGGGGACACTTAAAAGTTAAAAGGGGCCGGGCACAGTGCTCATGCCCGTAATCCCAGCACTTTGGGAGGCTGAGGTGGGTGGATCACCCAAGGTCAGGAGTTTGAGACCAGCCTGACCAACATGGTGAAACCCCGTCTCTACTAAAAATACAAAAAAAATTAGCCAGGCGTGGTGGCAGGCACTTGTAATTCCAGCTATTCGGGAGGCTGAGGCAGCAGAATTGCTTGAACCCTGGAGGTGGAGGTTGTAGTGAGCTGAGATTGTGCCACTGCACTCCAGCCTGGGCAACAAGAGCAAGACTCAGTCTCAAAAAAATAAAATAACATAAAAAATAAAACATAAAAGGCTGAGACCTGAAGATGAGTGGGAGCCAGCCAGGCAGAAGTGGCAGCATAAAGTGAGAGGAGATGTGTATGTTCAAGAAACTGGAAGATCCAGTCTACAAAATCTTAGTCTTTTTTTTTTTTTCCTACAGGAACTTTTTTTTTTTTTTTTTTTTTAACTTTTAAGTTCAAGGGTGCATATGCAGGTTTGTTGCAGCACTATTCACAATAGCAAAGACATGAAATCTTAAAAGCAAAGCATGAGAAAAATGAGGCCAAGGAGATAAAATGGTCAGATTATAAAAGGTATTATTAGCCACACTTTATAGTGAACATTACTGCAAAGAGCTATAGATGTCAAGGAAACCATTTAATGGCATTGAGTAGGGAAAGAAAGTAATTTTGCACTTGCATCTTCTAGAGTGGCTGCATTTTTGTGTGTAGTTTCAGGAACTAAATTGTGGTAGAGGTTACAGGACACAGATTCTGGCCTTGGAGGGTCAGGAACCTTAGTGTCAGTACCACATTGCAATTGAAATGAGCTTTCAAAATGCCTTGACATTCACGATCTCTTGCAGTTCTGTGAGAAAGTCAAGCAAGAGCATTAGTATCCCATTGGACTGAGGAAGAAGTTGCATTTCTGGCTGATTCAGACACGTGGCCACCATTAAGTGCTGTGTTGGTTTTGTAGTTGAGGTATCCCCAGACCTCTGGCCTTATGCTGTGGTGCGTTGCCTTTTCCACTGCATTTACTGTGTGGGTTTTCAAAGGCTTATGCAAAGCCAAGCATTTCCATGAAAAATGGGTTCCTTTCTTTATATCAGCCCTCAAAATGGCATGATTTTTCATCTCTGACTGCCCAGGCTTTTCTTAATAATACTTCGACCACATTACCAATTATAGCAATTTGGGGAGTGGGCAGTTTCTCTAGGTAGTGTGATATAAGGGGCTCCGATAAGGTTTCTATCCTCAGAAGTCTTTCCAAATTTGCCTGCCATAATTATGAAACATTTTTCCTTTACATCCTTATTTGTTTGAATGATAGTAGCAATGTCTACAAAAGGAGTCATATCACAAGCTTGTTCCCCCTACCATCCAAACTGGGGATGCTTGCTCCACCCATGTCAGGAGTTGGAAGATCAAAGACTTGCAGAAAATTACAGTTTTAAAAATGAGAGAGCTGGAAAGAATTGTAGGCATCTTATTGTTTGATTTCCCTATTTTATAGCTAAAGAAATTGAAGGTCTGAAAAAAAAGAAGTGACATATATTACTGGACCTGGGTAATGACTACATCCCTGGTACTCCGACCCTCAGACCTCGTTGTCCCAAATACCATGCTAGGCTTATTGTATCAGCTAGCACTCAGTATGTGCCAGGCTCTGTCCTAAGTGCCTAAGATATATGAAATCATTAAATTCTCATAACAAACATAATGAGGAGACAGTATTATTACTTTATACATAACATAAAAAATCTTAAGCAAAAAACATTGAGTTTCTGAAACCTACAGGGCAGGCAAATGTCAGAACTGGGATATGACCCTAAGCAGGCTGCCTTTACATGCCAGGCTCTGAACTACTACAGCAGAATAGAACTACTTTTGAGTAAAAGTCAGGCATGTATGTTGGGGGCAGAGGAGACTACAGAAAGTGGAAGAACATGAGAAATAAAAGAAATGGCCAAAATACAATCTGGGATGACTTTATAATTTCATAAAGAGGTCCTGTTTTGTCAATACATTTGAGTGACCAAGAGCACTTTGACACTCAATACATTCCTGCTTGTGCCTTGGAGGCAGAACAAAGCTCATATGTTGATCACAGGACTAAACATAAACCAAATGTGTGCCACAGTTGCTGGAAAAATTAAAACATTCTTAGGCAAAATTATTATAATAGAGTTGGAATGTACAGATTAAGGCGGTGATAAGTTCAATCATTTTCTCTAAGATAGACCACATTGGATGTGTTGTTTTAAGTGTAGGATGTCTTATTTCCAAGTTTGTGTTGGTCAAGTGGCACCCGTTTGAGAAGCCTAAACAATATGAGAGCAAGATCTGAGACCAATACCAACCAGGAATGGGGAAGAAATTGTGAATGTTTAACATGGAAAAAAGATGACTTGGAAGAGGTGTGAGGCTCATTACACATTCTTGAAGAACAGTTGCACAGTCAAAGAATAAATGCTTTCTGCCTTGCTCCAAAAGGACTAAGACATCATATTTCACTCTAATAATTGGAGCTGTTGCAAGAAAATAGAATAGGATGAGTCACAAAATAGTAAGGTAGTAAGTTTCATATCTGTTGGTGGACTCAGCTAGAGTTAGATAAATCTCCCAGGAATTATTTCAGGGACTGGGGAATGGAGAGACGGGGGAGATAAAGTACGCTTGGCCTACACGATCACCAGTCTCTGTGAAATTTTTAGTTTGGGAAATATTTTGCAAGTGTTATCTATTCAAAATTTCTTCTCAGTTATTGAGTGTATGTTATTGTAAACCAAAGATACCTAACATAGGGGAGCTTTGCTTTCCAGCATGGAAACCACGATGCCTAGTTTCATATGATGCAGATAATAACCACCACTTAACTCCTAGACACAAGGCAGCTTCTGTAGATCATTGGGTTTCACTTTTGTGAGTGACAAAAAAGAAAGGAAGGAAGAAAAACTAGCATAAAGCAAAATGGTGTGGTGGCAACTCAGGGAATTACTTATTTTTCTGCTGCTCTGGTGTCTTGGGAGTGGAAGCATATCTTGTCAATAGTGAATAGAAGCAGACATGAGTTATTATTATGGTCTCTGCCTCATAATTTCTGTCACC
Source organism: Chlorocebus sabaeus (assembly GCF_047675955.1). Taxonomy (NCBI): domain Eukaryota; kingdom Metazoa; phylum Chordata; class Mammalia; order Primates; family Cercopithecidae; genus Chlorocebus; species Chlorocebus sabaeus. Next base: position 133,117,829 of record NC_132911.1, on the reverse strand, counting down.
AAGATGTGCTCTGTTTATTACTGCACTTAGAAAGCTTTGGAATATTAGCCACATAAAGCCTCTCTCCATGGATTCTATTACCACACTCTTCAGTTGTTCCAGGAAACCAAGACTGTGGAATCACATTTCTGGGGAGAAATAGCTCTCAGCCTTGACTCTTTCTGGCTGTGCAGTCCACTGGGAAAATTTTGTCATAGATCATTAAAGCAAGAATGATCCCCAGAGATCCTCTGTCTTATCTTCCCATCCCCCCACTGCACATTTGAGGGATTGAGACGCAGGGAGAGAGTAGACATGTTCAAAATCATAGAACACGTTATAGATTTCAACTTCTGTTGCACATTCCCAGTTCAGTGGACCTGCTGTTGTGGGAGCCAACCAACCTCCTTTGGTTGGGTCCAAATGCTCATGAGTGGAATTAAGGAAAGAAGGGGTGCAGTGGACCTGCTGTTGTGGGAGCCAACCAACCTCCTTTGGTTGGGTCCAAATGCTCATGAGTGGAATTAAGGAAAGAAGGGGTGACAGTTTAAACAATGGGCCAATGTTGTGAAGCATGGGATGCCTTAGTTTCCAGTGGATGAAAACGAGAAAGGTATGTTGGAAATTTAAACATGAAAGAGTAAAAATGATTCAGATTCTGTCAAAGCTCCTCGAGGGCACTAGGGCATCTAATGTTCTCTCTCTTTGTAAGGAAGACAAGCAAGGTCTTCCCAAAGTGAGCACCTTGAGCCTCAGTTTCCTTCTGTGTAGAAATGGGACCTGCCTTACAGGACTGTTGTTGGATAAAATGACATTGGATATGTAGCACCTAACACTGCTCCAGATATAGGAGGCCCTTCATACCTTCCCTTCTTCGTTTTTTACTGAGAGATGAAGAACAGTATTTCCAAGGACTGGTCATGGTATTCGGATCTCTGCACAATGGTGAGGATGGAGTTGAGGTGGGATTTGGGGGAACAACATCTGATTCTAATCTCGTCATAAAGATTTTAAAAGCTCCCAAAGGACAAAGATCACATGAAATTGTTTCCCTTACAGTGGCTCCCCATGGCACTCATAATTAAAGGCAAAATCCTAATAATACACAGGGCCCAGAGGGCCTTCTGTGTTCAGAATCCTCATCACCTCTCTCCTCTTGTGCTTCTTTTTCTCTGCTACTTTTGCTTCATGGAATGAGAACAAAGCCAGTGGTCAAGAAATATTTGTTAAATGAGCTATCTTCACAATCCCTATGTGGGCTAGATTGCAATAGTGGAATAGTTCATTAAAGTTTAAATTCTATAGATTGTTTATATACCTGATAAATTATTCAACAGTTAAAAAAGTCCAAAACATGGTAGCACCCAATGAAGGCAGGACTTGGTGAAATTAATACACTAATATGCCACTGATTGGTGTGCAACTAGTGATTGTTTTGTGATTGCAATTGGCAATACATATTAAAAACCATAAGAAAGATAAACTCCTTTCATTTAGTAATGTTATTCACAGAAATAAAATCTAAGGTAAAAAACGTTGCAGTAAAATGGCCACACTAATAAAGATATTCTTTGCAGTGTTATGTATAATAGCAAAAATATTGAAACATTAGAATGGTTAAATAATAGTTTATTCAATGGAATTGCTATGAATAATTATATATAATTAAAAATATAATGCTAAAACTTTTTTTTACCAAATAATGTTAAAAGGAATATTAAGTAGTATCTGCACTATACTAATATTAATGTGAATTTATATGGACAAGAAATGAGCAAGAATAGTAAGAATATATAAAATAAAAATTGTGATTTGTATTGTATAAAATTTTGCTAATTTAAAGATAAAGTATATATTATGCGTATCTAATTTATATATATTTTATAAGAAAATATAGCAATAAATTAATAAATACGAAAGTGTTATTTATTAGAAATATTTCGAGAACTTTTTTTAGTTTTCTGATTTTTATTTGGAAAATCTTTTTTCTTCTTTCTATTGAAATATGAAAGTGAGGGGACAATTATTGCTCTTTGTATGAGAGGTAAAATTGCATTTCTTTTAGTCCTGTCTATGCCTTTCTCTTTACTTTTCTTTCAATCAAAAATAGCCTCTCCTCTAACTTCACCTGTAATTACTCATCCTTCATTTTTTTCTCTGAATGCCTATCCTCCAATAAGCTTTCTAAAGCTGTTGTCAGTTACTATTCCTTTAATTTATACATAGGAGATAAAAATATTTGTAGTACTCATCATCCATCTATCCATCGATAGAATCAACAAGGAAACGAGGCTTCCCCAATGCCTCAACCGTTATTTGGAATTTAAGGTGTTCATTTGAGACTTCAAGTTTGTTTTTCAAAGACATTGACAAGAAGAAAAAAATGACAGAATCTGTTGTGTCTTTATCTTTTTCTTTTTAAAAAAATGATCATTTATTTTGGCCACAATTTTTGGTGGAGCTTTGGTCTAATTTAACTGTATTTCTCATAATATCACAAGCCAATGGCTAAATGAGTTGCCTTTATTGCACTGGAATCCAGCTTTAGCATGTTTCCAATATCTGGTGAAAATATTCATTCACATAAACAGAAACTCCATAGTAGCTACATGTGGAAGTTCTGAGGTAATGTCTCCTTTCTCAAAAAAGCTTCAGTTTAGAATTTTCCAGAGTGACCCACGAAGCAGTTGGTTTTATGCCTGAGATTCTCCATTCCCATTGGGTCAGATAAACTAAGTGAGAGCAGACAGGGGAGATGGTGAGTGGCTGCCATATTCCAATCAGTGCAAGATTTCTCTTTTCTGGTTCACAAAAGAGTTCCTAATCACATCTGGAAAAGAAAATAACAGAAGTGCACTAGGATAAGTGGGTGAGGAAGAAAAAAGCAGAATAGTGTTTTTTGAGTGACTACAATGTGCCAGATCTATACACACTTTTTAATATTATTATTACACTTCAAGTTCTGGGGTACATGTGCAGAACATGCACTTTTGTTACATAGGTATACACGTGCCATGGTGAGTTGCTGCACCCATCAACCCGTCATCTACATTAGATATTTCTCCTAATGTTATTCCTCCCCAACCCCCCACCCACCGACTGGCCCCAGTATACACATGTTTTTGATACCACATTGCATTTTGAAGAAGCCATGTGACTTCTCAGATGCCATTATCCAAGCGGAAAAATGTAAGAAGAAAAACAAAAACTTCGTGATGGTTAATTTTACATGTCAGCTTGACTGGGTTAAGGGGTACTCACATTTACCAACTAATGCTGGTGAAGCTTTAGCTCTGGGAATGCCCGTGAAGGTGTTTCCAGAAGAGATTGACATCTGCATCAGTGGGTGGAGTAAGAAAGATCTGCCCTCACCAGTGTGGGTGGACATCATCCAATTCATTGAAGGCCTGCATAGAATTAAAAAGCAGTGGAAAGATGAAGTCACTCTTTTCTCTGGAGCTGAGACTTTCAGTTTTCTACCTTGGACATCAGGACTCCAGGTTTTTGGACCTGCAGATGTGGAAACTTACACCTGCCCTACACTCCCCCGCCACATGTTCTTGGCCTTTGGCCTTGAACTGAGACTTAGACCATTGGCTCTGCTTGTTCTCAGGCCTTTAGATTCAGACTTAATTACACCACCAGCTTCTCTGGTTCACCAGCTTGCTGGGGCGCATGTGGTGGGACTTCTCAGCATGTGGTCCAATTCTTGTATGTGATCCCATATGTGATCCAATTCCCACAATAATCCTATCTATCTATCTATCTATCTATCTATCTATCTATCTATCTATCTATCATCTGTCATCTACCTACCTACCTACCTATCATCCATCTGTCTATATCCATATCATCTATCTATCTATTATCTATCTGTCTGTCTATCTATCTATCTATCTATCTATCTATCTATCTATCATCTGTCATCTACCTACCTACCTACCTATCATCCATCTGTCTATATCCATATCATCTATCTATCTATTATCTATCTGTCTGTCTGTCTATCTATCTATCTATCTATCTATCTATCTATCTATTATCTATCTCTCTATGTATCGCCCATTGGTTCTGTTTCTCTAGAGGAACCAGACTAATACAAACTTGGAACAAAAAACAAGATGACCCAGCAAGCCAATGACAGAGCCCATCATCCTGCTGAGAAGGCAGTTTATAATAGTGATATTCTGTGCAAGTCCCAGGAAAATGCTTTTTGGCATCAAACCAAACATAGAATAGGGTGAATAGGCAGCAAATGAGATGTTTTATTGAAGATCAAGCTAGTTCACATGAATCGTTTCATCCCATCCTTTTTATGTTGTTCCTATGTAGATATCATTAATCCATTCAGCTGAAGCTCTTGATTTCTGAATGTCTTAATCTCTAACTGCCTGGATTTTTTTTGTTTTTTGTCAGTTGAAGCTTCTTTTGCTTAATTACATATCAGGCAAGCTGGGAGTGTTAGAGAAATGATATTGGGAGCTTCCCAACCTATGACTGATGGGAGTTGGTGGGTAAATACTCCAGCTCCATCCTTCAGAGTGAGAGGACTCTGAGGTGTGACTATCAGAGTTCTATACAGTATCAAGGATTAAATTATACGTTCCCACAGTCATAATAAGCATAATAGCATACTCTGTAAAGGCTGCCTTCCTTCTTTAATTATGTTCCGACTTTCCTACAAGTGTTTGATGGTATCATCTCTCCAACAAAATACTTCCACTCAAATCTTTGCCTCAGGGCCAGCTTCTGGGAGAACACAGAGATAATTCCACTTGGTTTGAGGTGTTACTCAGGTACAGAACATGTGTTTGGAGCCTGTGAGTAGCAGAGCTCATTATGACTGCCTATCACCTTCATAAATATGACTCCCAATTTATAAATGTATATATTGAGAACCAAAATATGTCTTTTATAATAGCACATATTAAGATAGACAAGAGTTTGGTAAATGACAGCTCATGAGCCAAATCTGGCTTTCTATCTGTTTGTTTTTATGTTCTGCATCCTACAAGCTAAGAATGATTTTTACATTTTAAAATGGCTATTTTATAAGTACTTTAATATGTGTAAATTGCTATATAAGGTATTTAAGTCATTTAAATTGTTATATGAGTTGTTATATAAGTAGCCTAAATGTTGTCTCTTGGTCCATAAAGCCTAAAGTTTTTATCTATTTTGTTGTTGTTGTTTTGAGGCAGAGTTTCTTTTTTGAGGCAAAGTTTCTTTTTTGAGGCGGAGTTTCTTTTTTTGAGGTGGAGTTTCTCTTTTGAGGTGGAGTTTCGCTCTTGTCGCCCAGGCTGGAACACAATGGCATGATCTCGGCTCACTGCAACCTCTGCCTCCCAGGTTCAAGCAATTCTCCGGCCTCAGCTTTCCGAGTAGCTGGGACTACAGGCGCCCACCACCAGTCCTGGCTAATTTTTTGTGTTTTTAGTAGAGATGGAGTTTCACCATATTGGCCAGGCTGGTCTCGAACTCCTGACCTCGGGTGATCCACCCACTTCAGCCTCCCAAAGTACTGGGATTATGGGCATAAGCCACCGTGCCAGACACGATCTGATTTTTACAGAAAGTTTGCCAATGCCTGAACTAGTCAATAGCCCTTGGATGTCCTGGCAGTCTCTTAAATCCCACATTTATATTAACCATGCCAATCATGATGTCTGACTCACCAAAAGCCCTGAGACCAGAGAGGGCACTTATCCAGTGGGTGCTAACTTATACAATATAAACAACCCATGCTGTATCCTGTCGTGAAAACATGACCATGCCTAATCAATTGTTTTGTTTTCTCTTTGGAATTTTAAATAGGCAACATGGAGGAAATAAGATAACAGGAGCCACTAGAGTTAAAAAAAAAAAAAAAAAAAAGGTATAGAAAAAGTCATGAAATAGAATCAAGTTTGGGATATATTGGGGTGGGAGGACAGAGTATGGATACGAAGTCAGAATTATGAGAGAGCAAGACAAGCAAATGTTATGAGGAATCCAAGACCTTGACACTAAGGGCAAGTAGCTCTGAGACAGGGAATAGACATAAAAAGATTGCAACCCAAATATTCTGACTCAAACAACTCCTTTGCATACTATAAATCCCCTGAGGACACTCATGTCTTAGTCCTCATTGTAATCCTGGAACTAAATATTATTCAAATGAATCAAATAAAAATTGATTAACATTCATTAATTAAATCAGTACACTTGCTTTTCATCTCATGCTCCAGTGGAATATCTTTTAATTGACTTTTGTTGCCATTTAATTTGTATGTTGTTAGTCGCTCTTAATGAGTTCGCACCTTGACTTTCCAATTGAATTAGAAGACCCACAGGCTAGAAACAGTGGTGAAAACAGCTTTGTACCATTCTTTTCACACATTCTCTGAATGAATAGTTGCTGAGTGACTCATCAATATATTTTAAAATCTTTTTTCTTTTGCTTTGCAAGAAGGCATGCAGAGTATATTTATATCAGAACAAACTCTTCAGTTGAGTGAAGGATCTTGCACTCTTACATCTATAACTCTCTACCTCCATAAGTTCTTCCAAAAGACCTTATCCATCTACAGTATTTGGTGACTTTGTTCATTATTTTCCATCTCCCTGGTGAATTATTTTCACATTTCAAGTTTTATAAATTTTCTCTGGGACACAGTTTTGGACAATTATAGTCACTTTGATTCCCAGCAGGATCATCTCTAAAATATTCCATCATCCCATGAAATAATAGATCATGGATCAGCCAGAGGTAAAATGTTTTGTTTTTGGGAATCAGACATAAAACAATGATTTTTAACATGACAAGTGCTTGTATTGCTCAACATGTACCATCTAAAAATGATTTATGTTTAGACAACACCATTATCAAATGCTTTTAGTGTTATGGTCCCACAGTATTCTGGGAGCAAAACGGTGTGGTAGAATATTTGTGAAATGCTGTCAGGAAGCAGAGCTAATCCATAAGAAAACTCACACATATTTTTGTAATACTTGGGCCATAACTTGGAGGTATGTAGACTTTTCTAGTAGCCTTTCTAGTTCCTGCAGTTTCTGCAGGACTTGGCTTTGCATGTACCAGGGAATATCACTTCTCCCTGTGCGCAATCTGGTTGTCTCCATCTTATTTAGTCAGATGGTTCTGGGGCACATCCAATAAGAAGCCAACCACAAAAATGAGCAGTTGCTGTTTATAAAATCCACACATTGTTATATAATCCAGATGACAGCACAAGTGGGAAATGCTGCTAATATTCAGCTTTAACCACAATTTTAACACTTTCAGATAGCAAATGTGTGGCTGGGGTGTCTAGTTTTATATTAGGCAAAGTCCTGGTAGAAATAGAAACTTTATGAGCTAGGTCTATTACACTGAAATTTTACTGTGCTAGTTACATGCTGAGGCAACAGGCAGCAGGGACTTGGACCAATGTGAAGAGCCAAAGTCAGTTTTCCATAAAGCCCTTGGTTGGTTCTGCCATCATTCAGTGCTATGAAGTATTTAGCTATGTGCTTATTATGGAATAGTTTCTGTTTCTAAATGTGACACTGAATACATCTACCATTGGATCATTTCTAGAACTAACTTTTACCTCTCAAGGAACATATCACCACAGCTAAAAAAGCCATTTAAATATGACAGGGAAAATAACCAAAATAAAATGCATTAAAAACTAAAATAACCATAAGTCTTTTGCTGTTGTTAATTTATGAAGTTTCATCCTACCAACACTTCTTTGTATTTATCCATAGTCTATGTAATTTTATCAGATGGAAATATATTCGGACTCAAGTAACAGGAAATATGACTAATAGTGAGGGTTTATTTTTCATGTAACAAGAAGGTACTAGTTCAGTAGGACTAGTTTAGTCACTCAATTATGTCTAGGTTCAACTATGATTTACTTGTTTTTTCTCCAATGGGCTAGGTGGTTACTACAGCTCCAGCCATCATTGCTGTATTTGGGTTCAGAGAGTGGAAAAGGAGAGTAATGATGCTAAATATCTAAATATCTGAAGATGTCTCAAGATATTTCCCAGGCTAAAACTTAAACCACGGCTAACCTAGTGGCAAGGAAAATAGAGCGTTCGATGATAATGATTGGCTTAGACAACAGTTAATTATCTAAGAGTGGGTATACTAATATTCAGAACAAAATCCACATTCTGTTGGCAAGAAAGAAAGGTGTTCTGGACCCTGGGTAGGTGTATGACAATGTCTGCAAAAACATCCTTTGGGGATACTCAAGTCTCTTCTTCTATAATCCCATTGGTTTCTCCATCTTTGCTTTTTCTTTTGGTCCTTGTTTGACCCATCAAAATAACTTCTTAGTGAATTTTAAAGTAGTACCCAAGTCAAGAATAAATACAGAACTAATTATTATAAAAATTATTCAAATTTGAGAGTGGAAGAGGAATGCAAAAAATCTCAAGTGACAGTAAAAGCAGGAGCTTTGGAGTCAGGTGGAATCATTTTTGAGTCCTGTCTCAATCATTGTTTCTTACCCCCAGCGTGATTTAAATTTAGCTTCCTGAAAACTCAGTTTTATTGCAAAATGCAAATGAAAGCAATCATAAAAATGCAAATGAAAGCAATAATAAAAATCCTCAAATCAGAAAGTGGTTTGAGGATTAAATCCTTGTCAAATGCTTGTCAAAGTGCCTAACCCACAGTAAAGCATAAATGTTAGCTATAGTGAAACAGTCATTGGTTAAAGCTTGAAGACTATGTTGATGTCACTGTTTTATATAAATGTTTTAAAAAGTCTATGATTAGATGTGTTGATTTGGGGCTCTATTAAATGTCTAGGATTGTTATGGTTCAAATAAGTGGTTTAGTATATTGATGTAACACACGTGCTGAGCATGATAGAAGCAGACTCTAAGTCAGGTGTTGGAGACTCAAAGATGAAGTGGTTGATGAGTTTAATAGCTTGGAAAAATTACAAGTAAATACATACACACATGAGTTGGTACATTTGGATGTTCATCATATTGGAGTTGCTCAATGAGAAGTGAGACAGAAAGTTCAACTCTGTTTAAAATTTGACTTCATACTTAGGTTTGCTGCATGGATGAATGTTGGAGAAATAGTTGGAATATGTACCTGGCACATAGTAACCAGTTGAAAAATGCTGCCTCGCATTATTTTTTTTCTGCCTTATTTTTCTGGTTGCAAATGTTTAATTTCTATGTAATTAATATTGGTGTTGTAAAATTATATAATATCAGCCTGAGAAGATAATAAGCAATGTCAGAGCCCTTTATATAAGGAACTAATAAAAGTGGTAATTATAAAAATAACAATAAAATAACTAACATTTATCAAGGGAATGTGCCAGTACTGTGAAAAATTCTTTACATGCTGATTTCATTGAATACTGACCTCAACCATATGAGATAAGTTCTATAATTCTTCCATTTTAGAGGTGAGAAAACCAATATGTAGAAAGTATACATAATTTTTCCGAGGTTACAAATATAGTAAATATTGTAACTTGGAACCAAATCCAGGTTTATGCCCACTCTAGCCTCCAAGCTCTTATCTCCAATGATGTTATGCCTCCTCTTGTCATTGTTTACTAATTACTTCACATACTAATGTTTACTCAATAAATGGATTCACAAAATGAAACCTAAGTGGAGAGTTTCTAATGGAAGATGCTCCTTCCAGCTCACTATTTTACTAAAGCCTTGGGAGCATCACATGTTGCTTTTGTTTTCACAAGACTCAAGAGGGCAGACACACATGAGCATTTCTCTAATGAGATCATCTATTTTCAAAGGCCGACTTGGTTCTCCTGCTTATATTTTAGCTTCCTATTTTAATTTCGCAATATAAGTAACAGGTGCTTTTATTAACTGTTTGAAAATATGAGAAAAATTAGGTTTAAAACCAGGGAAACATGTCCCGCACATTGTTTAACTCCTTTTGGGACTTACTGATCTCTCAGTGCTTTCATGTTCACTTCCCTTAAAATAGCCAGTAAATTCATCTGAAGGGAAAGGAGAGGACTAATTAGGATGGCAATATGAATGATATTCTGTTTTTCATCAACTGTGCTTCCTTAAAGTCTAACCAATTTCTGTTAACTGAAGGAAGAACTGAGGAAAAAAAAATTTGAGAAATTTGTGATGCTGTTAGGCAATTCATACTTTTGGTGCTTACAATCTATAAAATTAGATTGTAAAATTTACAACCTATAAAATTATAAATCTATACATTTATAACTTATAAAATTATAAAGTTACATATGGCTCTACCAAGCTCACCAGGTAGACATCTCCCTACTCCAAATATCTGTTAGGTTTTACCATGAGCACCTAAAATACAACACATCCAAAATAAAACCCATCACCTCCCACCTCTTCCTCCATCCCCCAACCAAATGGTCTGTTTCGCTGGGGAACTCTTCTCATTTATTGACATTTCTATCCATCCCATTTCCCAAGTCAGATATCTGAAAGTTGACTTTGGCTCTATTTTACCTCACCTTCTACATTGAACCAAGTATGAAAAAAATGTAAGATTAACAATTCTCACATCTTTGTTCTCATCATCCACCTGGCACTACCTTCAGACCACCAACCTATATCAACTTCACTTGAATTACTGGAATGACCTGTTGTCTTCAGTGATGAGCATCATTCCTCAAGCTGTTCTCCAAGCTCCAGCAGCCAATAATCTTTATTTAAACAAGGCTGATACCATTGTTTTTCTCCTTATCAATCTTCTGGAATTTCCTTTCACTTTAAGAAGAATTCAAAAATTTTTTAGATGATTCCACGCTGGAGAAGGCTTAATCTCTGCTTACCTGTTCAACTTCTCCCCTATCTGCTTATCCCCGAGTCATGGTTCAGTGAGGATGAATGCTGCATGGTTCTTCAAGAAGCTTCTGGTCTCTATCACTCCCAGTAGTCTGTAATGATATTCTTGCTGCCTAGAAACATTTGCTTTCCTTTATATCCATTTTGAGTGGGTAATTCTTCACATTGCAGCTCAGAAATTACTTCTCTGGGATGCCTTCCTTGATTTTTAGGACTAGGTTGTGGCCTTTCTATAGGCTAACCCTTACCACAATGCATAGTCACCCTAGTCTACTACCTCTTTGAAAAACTGTGTATTTGTTAATCAGGTTATATCCCTGTGGTCTAGTGCATAACAGTTGTTGGGCAAACGCTGAAGAAATGGCATGCTGATAGGAAGGAAATGGGGGCCATTTGTGGAATTATTTCTAGTAAAACGTATACCTTTGGCTCAATTATCCTGATACTTTGAGATAAAACCTGTGAGTGTGTGTGTGTGAGTGTGTGTGTGTTTGTGTGTGTGCATATACATGCTTAATCTGAGTTATTAGGGTTATTACTGTTGGTATTTCCTTTTCTAAGCTAGATAGATAAACTAGGCTCATTCAGAAGACTGAGAGCAATTTTTAGATTTGAGGTACTCAGCTCACCTGTATTTGTTTTCTATTGCTATATGATAAATTACTACAAAATTTGTGGCTTAAAATAATACCCGTTAAATATTTCACAGTTCTGAAGTTCAGATGTCCAGTTCAACATGGCTGGGTTCTCTGCCCAGAGTACCACAAAGCTGAAATTAAGGTATCATCTAGACTGAATTCTCTTCTCCAAGATCTAGGAAATATAAACCCTCTTTTAAACTCATTCTTGTTGGCAGAATTCAGTTCCTATGGTTGTAGGACTTAGGTCCCTGTCTCCTTGCTGGCTGTCAGCTCTCGGTTTCTAGGGGCCTCTTGCATTCCTTGCTGTCGCCCCTTCCATCTTCAAGCAAACTGTGGTGTGCTGAACCATTCACATGTTTTCAATCTCTGACTTTCCTTTCTGCTGCTGGAGAAGACTTTCTGCTTGCAAAGGGCTCATGTGTTTATGTCAGGCCCATATATGCTCTTTATCTTACAGTCAATTGATGTGGGACCTTACTGACGTCCATGAAATCTCTTCAGAGTTGAATCAAATACCTATATTGGTGTTTGATTGAATAAATGGGAAGTATGTGTATACCAGGGGCCAGGAATCTGGGGCAGTCATTGGAAAATTCTACCTACCACACCACCATATTATACAATAAAATGAAAATAAATGAAAACCAAATAGAATATCAACAACAAAATTTGGTGATAAGAATTGGGTTTGAGTGGCAGTACACATGCTCTAATTTTTGAAGGGAAACCCAGATTCCTGATAATGTCACACTTGATATTATGTGCTGTGAAACTTGTCCTGTACAAACATTAATAGATGTAAATTCAGGGCTGCTTTTTACCTTCTGTTCCAGGTTACATGACTTTCTCGTTCACAGCCTCTGTTTGGCCTCAGGCACATGTTTTACTGAATTCCTCATCTTTCTCCCTTTTCATTTCTATTATCATTGTCATCATCATTTTTAATCACACCATTTACTGAACACTTACTCTGTACCAACACGCTAGGTATCTTATTTCATTTAATTTGTTCAATAACTCTTAACTAGTTGTGAGTGTGCCCATTTCATTAATTCACTCAAGACCAGCAGCAAATCAGTAGTCGAGGCTCTGGTTGTTGTCTTCTAAAGTCCCTTTGTTTCTCCTCAACGTTATACTGTTGTCTTTCAAGGATGTGATAAACCAGGTTCATTCAGGAGCATGTGTTGGAAAGATAAGGATTAGAACTCAGTGCCTGATACTTCCAGGCTTATCCTTCCAACTCTTCAGCTGTTGAGTCAATAACTGAAAAGATGCCCTGCCTGCCTTCTAAGAAATTGGCTCCTGTGGGCAAACAACACTGTCTTCATTTATTTCCTCTGACATTATGAATTAATTGTGAACTAAGTGACCAAATCATCATAATACAATTGGCCTCTAAATACTAAATTGTAAACTTGCGTGAATCAGGATCATGTGTCCTATAACATTTCTTTCTTTCTTTTTTAATTGAGCTTCACTCTGACATTCTCAGTAAAGTCTAACAATGGGTTGCTCTGTTTCAAGAGTTAGTCAGACCCAGCTGTTATGAAAATAATATGTTTGAGAAAATTGACTTGACATTTGATGGCCTTACGATACTTCTGACAGGATATAATCAACCCATTAGGGAGAAACAGAAACATTCCTTGTATAGCCACGTTATTTCTGGGCATGACCGAATTCCCTCAAAGTGGAGTGGGTGAGTTTTCAGGGCAAGCTGAGACTTCATCGCCTCAAGCCCTGCAGTCAAAGTGACTGAATGTACTTTCTCTTCCCTTGTCCACTGCCCTTGATCTGATGAAAGGAAAACATTACTTTCCTAAGCCAACAATTTCTTTTTTCTTCTTCTTTTCCTCTCCTGAAGTCTAAATTTATTACAAGGGCTTGGGTTTTAAAAGATTCTCTCAGTCTTTCTTCCACTCAGGAACAGCTGGGACAACTCTCTTGGGAAAGTGATTAGAAGCAGGAAGTGGCAATTGGGATTCCTGACTTCAGTTCCCAGGCCTCTCCTGAGCTCTCTGTGGGACTCTGAAGGGCTCATCTCAACCTCTTTGCTAAGTTCTTTGCTATAAAATTTCAGCCTCTAACTCCCTGCTGCTTTGCTTTTGTTCTTTCCCAAACAGGCAATATGAAGAACAGGGAAGAGAACCAACTGTAGAGTCAAAAATCCCAGCTCTCTAGGGTCTAGAAAGTGATCAAACTTTTTCAGGCCAGATTTTCATGTCCGTAAAATGAGACCAATAACGAGACCAATAACCTTGAAAAGCTACCGTCAATATCAAAGGAGAGCAAATATAGACAATACCTTACATAGTTCTTGGCAGGTCTTTTAAATTCTATACTAGATTTATTTCCCTGGAACTTCCTGCAATTTCTTTAAGTCATTCTATTCAATCTGTCAGTAAATATATGCCTGATCTTATGTTTTTAAAAAATGCTTCATCATAAAATAATCATATTAAATTGAATTATTACAATTAGAATTTATATATATACTACAAGTTTCAGGTTATAAAACTTATTCTTAAGGCTATCCTCACTTAATGTTCTGATTCACTATATCATAACCTCCACCAGAAAAGGAACTGTGTCTATCTTATCATGTCTGTGTCATGAGTATCTAAAAAGAGTCTGGGGTGAGAGGGAATAGTTTCCAGATGAAACTGTTCCAACTCAGATCACTAGGCATTCGTTAGATTCTCATAAGGAGTGTGCAGCCTAGATCCCTTGCATGTGCAGTTCATGATAGGGTTCGTGCTCCTATGAGAATCTAATGTCACTGCTGATCAGACAGGGAGGTGGGGCTCAGGCGGTAATGCTCACTTGCTGAGCTCACCTCCTGCTGGGCAGCCTAGTTCCTAACAGGCCACAGACCAGTACTGGTCCATGGCTCGGGAGTTTGGGATCCCCGACCTAGAGATTTGCTAAATGAGTAAATTATGTAATTAATTAAATGTCTTTCCACATAGTTTCTATTCTCTATGTTTGGCTTTCCCTTGTGTATTTTATATCAGGGGTTGGCAAACTAAGGCCTGTGGGCTAAACACTACCTGTTGTCCGTTTCTGTACATTTAAATTCAGCCATGCCCATCCACTACACTACCCATCCAAAAGTGCTTATATTTGCTTTTGCACTATTGCAAAAGCAGTTTAATAGTTGTGCCAGAGACTATATATATCATGAGATGCAAAACGCTTACTGTCTAGTTCTCTGTCTTTTACTAAAGATAGAGTGATATTTCCAAAGTAAAAATCCAATTATTTCACTATCCTTGCTTAAAGTCCTCAGTGACTCAATCATTGTCATAAAGAAGTCTAATATTTTTCTATGACATGATCTGAACCCTGTCAATCTCTGCAGACTCATCCCTTGCTACTTTTTTGCTTAAACCATGTAATTTTTCAGCCTGTCAAAGGTTCTGGACCTTTACATAAGCTATTGCCTGTGCTGGGAACACTGTTCCTTCCAATTTTTCCTTGTTAACCTCTACTCATCCTTCTTGAATTTGCTTAAACATCATTTCTGTGGGAATGCTTTCTCTGAAGTTACCTGTGAGAATGCTTTCTCTAAAGAAGTTAGTAGATTCTTGTTCATGGTCCAACTGCATCTTGTACTTTTCTTGTTCCAGCACTAATCAGCACTTTGCTAATGATAAAACACAGGTGCAAAAAAAAAAAAAAAAAAAAAAAAAACACACAGGTCAATTTGACCATGCTCACAGTAGTAAGCAGAGAGTTTGGGATTTGAATTGAGAGCTGTCTAAATCTAATGACCACTTTCTTTCTGTCACACTTTGCATCTGATTAATATGTAAGATAATATTTATAGCATGTGGAGTCGGTACAGGATGATGTATGGGTCTAATGAAGCATAACCTTGGGATTTTCTAATCAATGCACAATGCCAGCCACAGAAATATTAATCATGGTAGCTGCGACACACCTGTTAACAGTCGATTTAGTTGGCAAGTGCCAAGATTTATAGATGTCCCTGCCGTTATAAGTTATCTGCTGTTTCATAACAAATTACCCCAACACACAGAGACTTAAAAGAACAACCCTGTATCATCTTACAGTTCTATGGATCAGAAATCTGGGTATGGTTTAGTTGGGCACCTCTGGCTCAGCATCTCACAAGAGGTTGTAGTCAAGTTGTCAACCAAAGCTGTGGTCTCATCTGAAGACCTGACTAGAGAGACATCTGCTTCTAAGTTTACTCACATGGTTGTTGGAAGTCCTCACTCCCTTCCCATGTGGTTCTCTCCACATATCTACCTCACATCATGACAGCTGGCTTTCTCTAGAGAAAAGTTATCTAAGAGGGTGAGACACAACTCCCAACATGGAGTCTTCTATAACTTAATCTCAAAAGTGACATCACATCATTTTAAACATGTTCTATTCATTAGAAGTGAGTCAATAGATCAGGCCCACACTCACAGAAAAGGAATTGGACAAAGACATGAATACCAGGAAGTGGGAATCATTGGCAACCATCTTGGAGTTGGCTTAGTGTCCTGCCCTTACTCTGCATTCCACCTGTGAAGTTTTAGATCACAGAGTTTCCTTCCAGTCAGATTTCAATTATAGGTTTGTTCATGCTTTTTTACAGGAACATATGGAGTATTTGCATATTGACATTTTGGGTTGGATAATTCTTTGTTACTGTGGGCTATTTTGTGCCTTACAGGATATTTAGAAGCATCCCTGGCCTCTACCCACTAGATCCCAGTTGCACCTGCTCTATTCAGTTTAACAATCAAAAAATGTCTCCAGACATTACCACATTCATAGATTCATCAGAAGTCACCCTTGGGGGCTAAGACTGAGTCAGTGAGGAATGTTGACAGCCTCAACAAAGTCAGGCTTCTGCCAAGAGAGAGTATGAACAGATGTAGGGCAGGTAACTGGCAGTGTTTTTTAAATAAATCTAAATCCTAACTTACATAGTTCCAGGTAACTGGATAATAGGATAAAAATATGAAAAACACTTTGTAAGGTTATAAGAGCTGAGGTATGAAGGTATTAAAAAGACAACTTGAGTCCATATTCTATGCCCAAATCTCTCAATGGTAGAAATTCTGACTTATAACGACTAAGTTTATCAGTGCTTAAAACTTAATTCTCTTTACTTTTATCTATTAAACACCAATTTTCCCCAAGAATTTTGACATCTGGTTCTCTTATTCCAGAAAGTAGCCTAGTGTCTGAATACATATTTTATGAATGAATAAATGACTTTTATTAATACCTTTGACTTTTACCATTTGTATGTAAACAGATGATATTAGAGCATAAATATACAGCCCAGAGAGCTTTCTTATGCTCCAGGTCCATTCATCTTTCATTTATCTACAACATCTGTGTATGCAGGTTGCTTTCACACAGATTAATTTTAAAAGTAAACTTATCATCTCTTTCCTAGAATCTTTTTCATATTCCTGAATTTAATATCTCAGTGATTACCAAGATAGGAACATGAAAATCATCTTTGATTCATCCTTTTTCCTCATCCCACTTCTTGTAATGTCCTACCATTCAATTACATGAATGTTCATTAAATATGAACATTTATTCATTCCACAATCATTCATTGAACATCTGGTGTGTACTGGGGACTGTGGCACGTCTCTCTACCACTACCAACACTGTTTTCATTCACAATCTCATTACATTTTATCCAGAATAATGATATTATTTTGTGAGTGACTGGGGCTATTCAATGTGTTCAGACTATGTAAGTAAGGATTACTCGACAAGAAAACCAATCATACTAGATCAATCTATTTATTATTTTATCACAAGTTGATACCTTTGATTTATAATTAGAACCATATTTAATTTTAGTCCATTCATATAGCATAAGTGGTGGGAAAAAATACCACACAATGAATTTGAGAGAAAGTTAAGACAGAGCCAGTTGCTTTATGGTGATGGAAATGAAATGCTTACTCAGAGTATGTCTTGTAGTCACCAAAACAACCAGATGATTTGTTACAGGTTTCCATCTATCCAATCCTAAAACATCCATTACTTTAATTGCAGTAGATCAACACTGTGGTCATTCTTTCCTTTGAACTATGAAAGAAACACTCACGTCTATTCTCCCTAGGCTTCCATTGCTTTCTGAAAATAAGGTAGTGCTCAGGAACCTTATGTTAAAAGGAATGACAGTGCCTAGAAATAGCCTTCTGCTGTGAAGCAGGAGTATATTATCATAGTAGATGGCCTCACTGAGTCACAAGACCCATTGCTGTCTTTTGGTGGTGGGTTGGTGATTATGAACAAGTCACTTAAGCCTCCTGAGCCTCAGTTCTGCCATCTGTAAAGTGGAGATAATTTCCTGACTTCTTTATATTTTTAAATTTATTTTTCATTTTTATTTTTATTTATTTATTTATTTATTTTTTTGAGATGGAGTCTTGCTCTGTCGCCCAGGCTGGAGTGCAGTGGCACAATCTCAGCTCACTGCAAGCTCCGCCTTCCGGGTTCATGCCATTCTCCTGCCTTAGCCTCACGAGTAGCTGGGACTACAGGCACCTGCCACCACGCCCAGCTAATTTTTTGCATTTTTAGTAGAGACAGGGTTTCACCATACTAGCCAGGATGGTCTCTATCTCTGGACCTCGTGATTCACCCACCTCGGCCTCCCAAAGTGCTGGGATTACAGGCGTGAGCCACCACGCCCAGCCATTTTCTGACTTCTTTATGGCATTTTTCTGAGCATTATATAAAATTTTGTTTGTGAAACCATTTGAGGGTTATAAACACTACATAAGAAGCTGATATGTCTTTTTCAGAGTGTCGTTATTAATTCAGAATTCTTGCTACTTAGCCTCTCAAATATTATTTTTCCTCTCTGCTTAATGGAAATAATACCTCAACAATCTGAAATGTGGATTAATGTGACTTATGACTCAATAAATATTAGTCCCTCAACATTCTTGACGTCTTTTGTAAGAAATATATATTTTTTTGAGACAGAGTCTCGCTCTGTTGCCCAGGCTGGAGTGCAGTGATGCAATCTCGGCTAACTGCAAGCTCTGCTTCCTGGGTTCAGGCCATTCTCCTGCCTCAACCTCCCGAGTATCTGGGACTACAGGTGCCCGCCACTACTCCCAGCTAATTTTTTATATTTTTAGTAGAGATGGGGTTTCACTGTGTTAGCCAGGATGGTCTTGATCTCCCGACCTGGTGATCCACCCGCCTCAGCCTCCCAAAGTGCTGGGATTACAGGCGTGAGCCACAGCGCCCGGCCAACAAATGTTTTTATGAATAAGAGTGATCAAAATTTCAAATTCAAGTTTTTAGCACGATTTCAATTCTATTATCATACATAATATAAACCCAAAGTTGAACAAAGCTAGCATTATTAGAAAAAATTGTAGTTCAACTTGCTTCAGACACAAGCAGACAACTTTCCATGGGAGCAGTCCCTCCTGTGGGAACCTCTCAAGTAAATTTATGGCACAGAAGGGTGATACAAAACTTGTTTTTCCATGTGAGCTAATGGCTCTCAGTAAGTGACAGATGAGTTCAAAGGTCTGAAGCATATACAACCTACCAGTTAACTCAAAATTGATCTAGATTCAATGCATTGAAGTCAAAACTTTATCACACATTTTTGTAGAAATTAACAAGATGGCTCAAAAATGTACATAAAACTCAGAGGCCTTAAAATAGTCAAGAAAACTTTGGAGAAGGATAAAGCTAGATGACTTATACCATCTGATTTCAAGGTTCACTATAAAGCTACCGTAATTCTGGGACTTTGGTTGGTGACACAAGTCAATAGTCAATAAACTTAAGATAAAGATGCCAATGCAATTTAATAGGGAAGAGGAAAGTCTTTACAATAGTGCTGAAACAATTGAATATTCATATGGAGCAAAATAAATCTTGAGTTCTATCTGACAGCCTACAAAAATGAGTTAGAGAAGGATAATAGATCCAAACGTGTAAGTAAAATCTATAAAATGTTTTTAAAGAAAAAAATGATGAAGTATCATTATAGCCATAGAGTAGATTAAGATTTATTAGACAGGACACAAAGACACTAACCATTATAAGGTGATACATTAGACTTTAAGTAAATACTTCTGCCTACCAAAAGATACTAGTAGAAATATGAAAAGATAGGTCATGATTGGGAGAATATATTCACAAAATATATGTGACAAAGAAATTATATCCAGAATAAATAGCTCCCAAAAATCGATAATAAAAGATAGACTTATATTACGTCTGAGATGAGATATCAAGAATCAGATTTACTCTCTTGACTGAGAAAAGCCAAAAACACTCCCAACATATTTAAGAATAAGATATTCAAGACATCAGTTAATAATGGAAAATTGTTCTTAAAAGGGGAAAAATATAAGATGAGATCTGATCTATAATTTCTTCATATTGCTTCCTTGAGAACGTTTACATGCTGAAGTATATAAAAGAAAAACCAAGACAGAGTCTGGCAAACTTCTTGAGTTGAAGAGATGTATCTGTCTTGGGAGATACAGGTTTCTACAATTTGCAGGTTGTAGAACTGTAAAGGAAAGAGCTGCATAAAGATAGAACTCTAGAAATCTACAGAGATTCCCCCTTGAGTAATCAGCTGATTACTGATGAGCTCATGTGTGTGAAGCCTGGAAAAGAATCACTCAAAAGGATAAGAGATGAATGTGTTGCCCTCACGCTGGGCTAGAATTAGTGCTTATCCTGTCAGACTAGAAAATCTAATGATTCATGGAGTACTGAGTAAAATATAAAGAATGGTTTTACCTTAGTATTGGGGAATAACTTATTCTAGATTTAGAACTGCTTAGGTCTCACCTAATAAAGCTTAATAACAACACTCCAAGGGATAAAATTTCCAAGTAACTTACCTGCATTCCGGAGCAAAGCAAAAGTATAATTATTGGAAACAAGTATCTAGTATCCAACAACGTAAAATTCACAATGTCTGTCATCATATAATTTAAAAAAAATAGCAGGCATGCAAAGCAGACAAAACTATGATCCATAATATGGAGAAAAACCAACCAATTGAAGCTGTACCAGAAATAACACAGATGTTACATTTGTCAGGCAAAGACATTAAATCAATTATTATAACATAATTCTAGATCTTCAGAACATTCAGTGGAAATATGGAAAAAATCTAAAGGACCTAAATCAAATTTCTTGACATTAAAAACTACTGCGTGTGGAATAGAAGATATACTGGATGGAATTAACACAATATAGACATTGAAAAATGAAGTATCAGTAAACTTTAAGGCAAAGAATGAAAACTATTTGGTATGGAACATAAATAAAAGAGAATAATTTTTTAATAAAAATAACAGTAGTTGCAGAATGACTTTGAGTAATGTAATCTACAAATAAGTGGAGCTGCCAAAGGAGAGGAGAATGGGGGTGACAGATAAATAGTCAAAAAAATAATTGCTAAAAATATTTCAAATTTGATGAAAAGTATAGACCTACAGATCCAGGAATCTCAATGATACCCAAGTATAAGAAACATAAACAAAACTATAACATAAAATATCACAATTAAATTGTTTAAAACTAGAAGTAAAGAAAAACATGTGAAAACCAGCCGGATGGAAGACCCATTACGTATAGAACAAGGACATGTGAAGCAGCAGATTTTTTCAAAACCAATGCAAATGTGTAGACAATATAGCAACATCTTTAAAGTGCTGTAAGATAATAATCAGAAAACCAATAATCTGTCAAGTTAGAATACTAAACCCAGTGAAAATCTTCCCAAAATGAAGGCAAAATAAAGATTCATAGAAATACGCAGCAGCTAAAATAATTTATCACCTACAACACTGAACTACAAGAAATATTTAAGAAAGTCATTCAGGTAGAAGAAAAATGATACTTAATGGTAATATCAATCTTCACAAAGGAATGAAGAGAACTGGAAATCTTAACCCCATGAGTGAATACATAACATTTTTTCATATTATTTAAGTCTCTTTAAAAAGGAGTTGGCTGTTTAAACAAAAATAATAATGGTACAGTGTAAGATACATAACATTTAAAGTTAAAATGTATGACAACAATAGCACAAAGGTAGAGAAAGGAAAATAGTATTAAAACCAGAAGAATAAAAAAGTATTATATTATTGTCAATTTTTTGTACTATAGGTGAAGTTTTATAATGTCACTACAAGTTAAATTGTGATAAATTAAAGACGTATCCTTTAAACCTCAAAGCAACCATGCACAAAAAAGAGGCCCAGCTAATAAGACAGTGAAGATGATAGATATAAACCTAAACTTCTTAGAATTCACATTACATTTTATAGTCTAAATGTTGCAATTGAAAATGAAAGATTGTGGATAAATGAGCAAAACCTAACTAAAGAAAAAAATCAGTTTAAAAATGAAGACAAAAGTATGTTACAAGTTAAGAGACAAAGATATACTATGCTAACACCAATCAGAAGAATGCTGGGGTGGCTGTATTAATATTAGATACACACAAAAAATATGTTGCAACACAGAATATTACCGGAAATAAGATGATTATTTCATAATGATAAATAAGTAAATTCTTCAAGATAATATAATAATTCTAAACATTTGGTGCAACTAATAGTGATAGATAAGTAACCCAGTTAAAATGAACAAAAGACTTGAATGGACAAAATATATATCAATATTTATAAAGGAGTTCAACATTCTTAATTTTCAGGAAAATGTAAATTTAAAACATGATGAAATGCCACTGCATATGCATTAAAATGGCTAGAATTAAAATGATGAATTTCATTCCTAGATATTTACGTAAGAGAGAAGAAGACAGATGTCCACAAAAAATATTTGTATAAGAATTTTCATAGCAGATATATTAATAATAGCCAAACACTAGAAATAAACTATTTGTCAGCCAAGAGGTGAATGAATAAATAAACTTTGCTCTAGCCATACAATGGAATACTTGTCAACAATAAAAAGGAACAATCTACTGATGTATGCAACAACATGAATGA
Source organism: Chlorocebus sabaeus (assembly GCF_047675955.1). NCBI lineage: Eukaryota > Metazoa > Chordata > Mammalia > Primates > Cercopithecidae > Chlorocebus > Chlorocebus sabaeus. The sequence continues at coordinate 133,095,379 of NC_132911.1, read as the reverse complement.
ATCTCAGAAGCATAGTGAACAAAGTTGCAAAAACATATAAACTGTATAATTTCATTTATATTAAGTTCAATGAAAAAAATTGTTCTGTAATGATAAAATGAGAACACTGGTTGCCTATATTAAAGTTGGGTATTTACTAGAAATGAATATGTGGGAACTTTCAGGAGTGATGAAAACGTTAAGTTAAATTTCTTGCTTTGAGTGGTAGTTACATGAATGTGTACATTTATCAAAACCCATCCAATCATATACTTTGGATTTATAAACTTTATATAAAATATACCTCATTTAAAATAATGCTATGTAGATTAAATTCTTGCGCAGGGTTGTGTAATTGATCACCATCAGGTTTGTCATTGCAGAAAATGGTGACAAAAGTAATCAAAATTATTATTTATTGAGTCCTTATTATAGACTAGGTACTATGTTAGACAATTAAATAGATTAGGTTAATTCTCAAAATAACCATGACGGGATGCCTGTGTGAGGAGTCCCCAGATCCTTGCCCTTAAGCATTAACTGCTCAAAATGATTTTTTTTTTTAAAACCAGCCATTTAAAGTGTCTGGATATTTTCTTAAGGGCATACAGCAAATGGAGAAACATCTATTCAAAAAAATTTACTAAATCTTGACAAGAGCAGTGAAACTGTGACATTTGGTTCATGACACACTAATATACCTTCCCCCAGCTTAGTGTGTCAGAAGCTCTCCTCTGGACATTTGCACTCAGTCTCCCTCTCCACCTAGTTACCAGTCTTAAGGCTATGGTTTCACTCCAAGAGTGAGCGGTACTGTTATCTCTTATGCCTGTAGCTCCATGTTGCATAAGCTCTATTCTGGGTAAGCACGGTCCAGAGGCAGAGTTTACCTTCCCTTAATCAGCTCCTACTCATGGGATAAAAGATCTGATCCAGGTATAGCAGTCCGAAAATACTGGACCCTGAAGGTCACTCCGCTAGTTTGTATATAAGGGAAGAAGTTCCACTGTGGGAGAGGCAAACTGAGAATACCAGGGGTTACTGTCCCTGCCCAGAGCCTTGTTCATAGACCAGGGATGTCATTATAAAAAAAAGTGAGTCACTGTTCCTGCCCTCAGCTCTGGTACAGTAATAAATAATACAAGGTTTTGACCCAGAGGAACAGGCAGATCTTAAGGACAGAATCTCTATAGATCTCCCTAAACAGACTGACTTCACCTGTAAAAGAGTCTGGGGAAGTATGCCTAAAGGCACAGTGGAGATCCTGGCATGATCAATCAAGAGAAGGCTGGTACTTTCATGATCCTCAAAGTGAAAATGAATATGTTATCAGCTAAAATTTTAACAGAGAGAACCAGAAAAATAGACAGTTAAGAAGAATCCTATTAGAGTTAAACCATCCCCCAAAACTGACAGTCTCATGCCCTACAAAGGATAGAATTCTTGAGCAATTTATGCCCCAGGACATTGCCAAAAACAACAGAGCAATTAAGTAACAATTAGTAAAGTCTAATATTTGAGTGTGAAGCCAATACAAGCAGATCACCCAGCTGATCAAGGAGACTGCATATACCCCAGGCTGCACACTTTTAGAAGTGACATCAGAGCTGTACACTATGGGAAAACACTTTACTAAACTAGTTCCTTCAAGTCACTAAAATAAAATTAAGTAAACAAGCAAATAACAAAAATGAAGCTCTGGTTAGGGAGTCAGTTTCCATACATGTTATGTGTATGGAAACATGTTATAGTGTATTATCTAAAATATATCTATTTTTCAGCAAAAATTATGACACATTCAGAGAAAGAGGAATGTGTGATCTATGCACAGAAAAAAAAAAGATTGAACAAAAGAAACTGCCTGTAAAGGGGCCCAGATGTCAGACTTAACAAAGTTTTAAAGTTGATGGTTTCAAAGGTAAGTTGTACTTATCTAAAAAAAGTATTTAAGATGTATTAGTAGCCACTCTTTACAAATTCCTCCAAAAAATAGAAAAAGGAATCAGTTCAAAAATTAGAAGAGGAAGGACTGCTTCCTCTTCTTTGAGGTCAGTTATTACCTAGGTGACAAAACTAGAAAAAATAAATCTTAACCATAAAACTATTTTATGAATACATACAAAAAAAATCCTCAATAAAATACCAGCAAACTGAATTTGGCATCATATAAAAATGATTGAATACCATGGCAAAGTAGAATTATCCCAGGAATGCAAGGATGGCTTAATATCTGTACTAAATTATGTAATGCATAGTATCAATAAAATAAAGAACAAACAATACATGACCATCATAATATATACAGAGAAAAACGGACATGACACAACACACTTTATGATAAAAACACTCAAGAAACTAGAAAAAGAAGGCAACTTCCTCAATTTAATAAAGTGCATCTGTGAAAACTCCATAGCTAACATAATACATAATGGTGAAAGACTGAATTAAATTTTGTGTATGCTTTTCCCCTAAGATCAGAAAAAGTCAAGATGTCCTTTCTTATTACTTCTATTCACATTTTACTGGAGATTTTAGTCAGGAGAATTAGGTCACAAAAAAATGAAATAAATGGCATCCAATTTAAAAATGAAGAAGTAAAACTATCTCTATTTGCAGATTGTATAATTTTGTATGTGAAAAATCATTAAAAATCAAATAAAATCTGTTAAAGCCAATAAACAAGTTTTCTATATTTCAGTACATAGGAACACCATACAAAGATTGATTATATTTCTATACACTGGCAATGAACATTCTGAATATGAAATTCAAAACAATTTATTTTATGATAATATCAAAAAGAATAAAATACTTGGGGACAAAATAGTGCAAGACTTGTACATTATAAACTAAAAGTCATTGGTAAAAGTAATTAAATATTAAGTAAAAGGATAGATATCACTACAGTTACACATTAGAGAGTAAAATATGCTTAAGATGGCAATACTCCCCAAGTTGATCTACAAATTCAGTGCAACCTCTTTCAAAATACAGCTAGGTTTGTTTTTTTTTTTCTTTTCTTTTTTGCAGAAATGGACACACTGGTTCTAAAATCCAAATGGCAATGCCAGGGACCCAGAATAGCCAAAATAATCTTCAAAAAGAAAATAGAATTTACACTTTCTGATTTAAAAACTTACTACAAAACTTGATTGCAAGATCAAGATTGTGTAGTTCTGACATAAGCAAAGGCACATGAATCAATGGAAGAGCATGGAGATTCCAGGAATGAATTTATACATTTATGATCACGTAATTTGTACCAAGAAAATGAAACAGGGACACCTGAATATTAATATGCAAAATAATGAAGTTGGATCATCTCCTCACACCATACATGAAAATCAACTCATAATGGATAGCAGAAAGATTAAAGAGTGTGAGATCTTAAAGTTCAGTGAAATAGAGGCCTTTTGCATGTGAACATCAGTTGTCAAGTTTACTGGCTACCAGCTCCAAAGTAGTATCCCATTTCATGCCATTCAGAGCACTTTGTTTGTCTGGACCAGCAGCCTGAGCCACCCCACCGTTCCTATGCAGACATTATGGTAAAGTGGGGCCCTCTTTGCTCCATTCCCAGGCAGATCTCCAGGCATTTAGAGCACCCACTTGCCCAGGTCAGCAGTCTGAGCCATTTCACCCTTCCTGTGCAAAGATTGTGGTAAAGTGGAGCCCTCTCTGCTTCAGACCCAGGTAAATCTCCAGGTAGTCAGAGAACCTGCTTGCCTGAATCATCAGCCTGAGCTGGCCCACCTCTCCTGTGCAGAGACCATGGTACAGCAGGGCCCTTTATACTCCACACACAGGCAAATCTCTAGACATTTGGAACACCCACTGTTCTGGATTAGGAGTTTAGGCTACTCTCTCTCCCCATGCATAGAACTTGGAGCCAAGGAGGTTTTTCAGCTCTGTGCCTAGGTACACCTCTGGGGGCTTGTTGACTGCCCACTGGATTCTCCCTCAATGCTGGTGCTTGTGCTTGCCACAGAGGGACCTGTAGATAGGCCTGACTGATCCAGTCTCACCCATCTTGCCCTCCCAATCCCCTGAGGCTAAGCAGAGGGCTCAGACCACTGTGTACTCCACAGATCAGACCATTGCCTATGGCAATAGAGACCGTCTCCCAGGGAGCAACGATCAAGTATATAATCATTTGCATTATCTACAATTGGCTCTTACCCATAAGCGCCATCTACTGGCTCATAGTTTGAACCGCATACCCCAATATAAAGACTGCTAACAGAAGTGCACAGGGCTATAGAATCATAGCCAAAATCCCCTACCCAACAGTCACATTCCCAAGGGACAGGGAAAGGGAAAAGGAAAGGAAAAAAATGTAGAGAGAAGAGATTGGATTAAGATGGCAGATAGGAGGCAGGACTAGCTTGTAGCCCCCATTTGGGATGACAGAACAGTGTGTGGAGACTCACATCATGAACTTTTGCTCCAAGAACTACCGCAGGAACATACTTGCAAGGCTGAGAGAATCCACAGACCCTCTGAAGGAACTGGATCACTGCTGCAGGTTCCTTGAGATGCCGAAAAACTGAGTCTGCTTGGTTTCTCAATGGGGAGGCTCATGGTCTGGAGCAAGTTCTCAATTCTGGTCACCAGCTGCCTGAAAACAGACTTCTTGCCATTAGGGGGACACGGTGGAAGTGAGATTGGCCTTTAGGACTATGGACTGTGTGGAAGCAGGTTGAGGCCTGTGACTGCCAGCTTTCCCCCACTTCCCTGGTGACCTGTATGACTCAGCAGAGGCTGCCATAATTCCCCTGGGAATATAAGTCCATTGGACTGGGAACCATTCCCCCATCTTCCACAGCAGCAGCAGCAAGCCCCGCCCAAGGAGAGGCTGAGCTCAGAAATGCCTATCCCTGCCCCCACCTGGTGGTCTTTCTCTACCCACTTAGTAAACAAAAACAAAGGTCATATCTCCTGGGAGTTCTATAGCCCTACCCACCACCTGAGAAACTGAATACCTAGCTAGGTGTCCCTCGGGAAAGTGTGTATCTTTCCTATAGGGCTGCAGTTTATGTGCTCTTGAAAGTACCACCTTCAGACTAGAGGCCAACCAATACAAAACCAGCACACTAAACACAAACACAACCAAAGACCTTCAAAGAGTCCACTTCACTCCCCTGCTACCTCCACTAGAGCAGGTGCAGGTCTCCATGGCTACAAGACCTGAAGAAATATCACATCACAGGAAAATTTGCAGACATCCTCCCAGCACCAGCATAGAGCCCAGTAGGTCTGCTGGGTGGCTAGACCCAGAAGAGCAAAAACAATCACTACAATTAAGCTCTCAGGAAGCCCCATTCAGGAGAACACCATATCAAGGGAGCACCCCATGGGACAAAATAATCTGAAGAGCAATGCTTGAATTCCAGATCTTTCCTCTGACATAGTCTACCCAAATGAGAAGTAACCAGAAAAACAATTCTGGTTATATGACAAAACAAGGTTCTTTAACACCCCCAAAAGATCATACCAGCTCACCAGCAGCAATGGATCCAAACCAAGACAAAATCTCTGAGTTGCCAGAAAAGAATTCCAAAGGTCAAGCATAAAGCTGATGAAGGAGGCACCAGAGAAAGGTGAAGTACAATTTAAAAGAAATAAAAAACATGATACAGGATATGAAAGAAAAATTCTTCAGTGAAATAGCACAAATAAAAAAGATCACAACTTCTAGAAATCAAAAACACACTTAGAGAAATGCAAAATGCACTGAAAAGTCTCAGCAATAGAATTGAACAAGCAGAAGAAAGAACTTCAGAGACTGGAGACAAGGCTTTCAAATTAACCAAACAAAGACAAAGGACAAAGAACTAAAAAAAAAAAAAGCCTCTAAGAAGTTTGAAACTATGTTAAATGTCTAAACATAAAAATAATTGGTGTTAAGGCTGGGCGCGGTGGCTCAAGCCTGTAATCCCAGCACTTTGGGAGGCTGAGACAGGCAGATCATGAGGTCAGGAGATCGAGACCATCCTGGCTAACACGGTGAAACCCCGTCTCTACTAAAAAATACAAAAAAATAGCCAGGCAAAGTGGCCGGCACCTGTAGTCCCAGCTACTCGGGAGGCTGAGGCAGGAGAATGGCTAAACCTGGGAGGCGGAGCTTGCAGTGAGCTGAGATCTGGCCACTGCACTCCAGCCGGGGTGACAGAGCGAGAATCTGTCTCAAAAAAAAAAAAAAAAAAAAAAAATTGGTGTTCCCAAGGAAGAGGTGACATCTAAAAGTTTGGAAAACATATTTGAGGAAATAATCCAGGGAAACTTCCCTAGCCTTGCTAGAGATCTGGATATCCAAACACAAGAAGCTCAAAGAACACCTAGGAAATTTATTGAAAAAAGATCATTGTGTAGGCACATAATAATCAGGTTATCTAAAGTCAAGATGAAGGAAAGAATCTTAAGATCTGTGAGGCAAAAGCATCAGGTAACCTGTAATGGAAAACCTAACAGATTAAAAGCAGATTTCTCAGCAGAAACCCTACAAGCTAGAAGGGATTGATATCCTGTTTTTAGCCTCATTAAACAAAACATTCATCAACCAAGAATTGTGTACCCAGTGAAACTAAGCTTCATAAATGAAGGAAAGATACAGTCTTTTCCAGACAAATACTGAGAGAATTTGCCACTACTGCAACTGCAAGCACTGCAAGAACTGCTAAAAGGAGCTCTAAATCTTGAAACAAATTCTTGAAATACGCCAAAATAGAACCTCTTTAAAAAATAAATCTCACAGGACCTATATAACAATAACACAAAGAAAAAAACACAAGGTATTCAGATAACAAATACCATGATGAATAGAATAGTACCTCACCTCTGTATACAAATATTGAATCTAAATGGCCTAAATGCTCCACTTAAAAGATACAGAATGACAGAATGCATAAGTATTCACCAACCAAGTTTCTTCTGTCTTCAGGAGACTCATCTAACACATGAGGATTCACATAAACTTAAAGTGGAAGAGTGGAAAAAGATATTCTATGCAAATGGACACTAAAAGTGAGCAGGAGTAGCTATTCTTATATCACACAAAACAAACTTTAAAACAACAGCAGTTAAAAAAGACAAAGAGGGACATTATATAATGAAAAAAGGACTAGACCATCAGGAAAATCTCATAATTCTAAATATATATGCACCTAACACTAAAGCTTCCAAATGTACAAAACAATTACAACTAGATGCATGAAATGAGAAAAACAGCAACACAACAATAGTGGGGGACTTTAATACTCCACTAACAGCACTAGATAGGTTATCGAGACAGAAAGTCAACAAAGAAACAATGGACTTAAACTATACCTTACAGCTAATGGACTTAACAGATATTTACAGAACATTCTATCTAGCAACTACAGAATATATATTTATTCATTAGCATTTGGAACATTCTCCACGATAGACCATATGATAGGCCACAAAACAAGTCTCACTGAATTTAAGGAAATGGAAATCATATCAAGCACTCCCTTAGACCACAGTGGAATAAAATTAGAAATCAAATCCGAAAAGAACCCTCAAAACCATGCATGTACATGAAAATTAAATAACCTGCTCCTGAATGATCACTGGGTCAACAATGAAATCAAGATGGAAATTTAAAAACTTGAACTGAACAATATAGTGGCACAACCTATTAAAACCTCTGGGATACAGCAAAAGTGGTGGTAAGAGGAAAGTTTACAGCATTGAATTACTACATTAAAAAGTCTGAAAGAGCACAAATAGACAATGTAAGGTCACACCTCAAAGAACTAAAGAAACTAGAACAAAGCAAACCCAGCAGAAGAAAAGATATAACAATGAGAGCAGAACTAAATAAAATTGAAACAAACAAACAAAGATAAATGAAACAAAAAGCTGGTAATTTGAAAAGATAAAATTAGTAGACAATTAGTGAGACTAACCAAGAAGAGAGAAGATCCAAATAAGCTCAATTGGAAATAAACAGGGAGATTTACAACTGATACCACAGAAATACAAAGGATTATTTAAGGATACTATGAGCACTTTTATGTGCACAAACTAGAAAACCTAGAGGAGATAGATAAATTCCTGGAAATATACAACACTCCTACATTAAGCCAGAAAGATACAGAATATCTGAACAGTCCAATACCAAGCAGTCAGCTTGAACTGGTAATTAAAAAACATTGCCAATAACAAAAAAGGTCCAGAACCAGATGGATCCACAGCTGAATTTTATCAGACAAAGAATTGGCACCAACCCTATTGATGCTAATCTAAAAAGTAGAGGAAGAGGGAATTCTCCCTAAATCATTATATGAAGACAGCATCACCTTAATGCCAAAACCAGAAGGATATAACAAAAAAGGAAGTACAGACCAATATCCCTGACGAACATAGATGCAAAAATCCTCAGCGAAATGATAGCAAAAAACTCCAATAGCATATCAAGAAGATAATCCATCATGATTAAGTGGGTTTTATACCGGAAATGCAGGGATGATTTAACATACGTAAGTCAATAAATGTGATACACCACATAGACAGAATTAAAAACAAAAATCACATGATCATCTCAATAGACACAGAAGAAGCATTTGACATAATCCAACATCCCTTAATGATTACAACCATCAGCAAAATTGGCATAGAAGGGACGCACCTTAATTAAAACAAGTCATCTACAACAAACCCACAGCCAACGTTATATGGAATGGGGAAAAGTTGAAAGCATTCCCCCTGAGAACTGGAACAAGACAAGGATGCCCACTCTCCACTTCTATTTAACATAGTACTAGAAGTCCTAGCTAGAGCAGTCAGACAAGAGAAAGAAATAAAGGGCATCCATATTGGTAAAGAGGAAGTCAAACTGTCGCTGTTTGCTGATGATATGATCGTATACCTAGAAAACACTAAGGACTCATTCAAAAAGCTCCTAGAACTGGTAAATGAATTCAGCAAAGTTTCAGGATACAAAAATAATGTCCACAAATCAGTAGCTCTGCTATACTCCAACAGTGACCAAGCTGAGAATCAAATCAGGAACTCAATCCCTTTCACAATATCTGCAAAAAAATAAAATACTTAGGAATATACCTAACCAAGGAGGTGAAAGCCATCTACAAGGAAAACTACAAAGCACTGCTGAAAGAAATCACAGATGCCACAAAAAATAGAAACACATCTTATGCTCATGGATGGGTAGAATCAATATTGTGAAAATCACCATACTGCCAAAAGCAATCTACAATTTCAATGCAATTCCCATCAAAATACTACCAATATTTTTCACAGAACTGGAAAAAGCAATCCTAAAATTCATATGGAACCAAAGAAGAGCCTACATAGCCAAAGCAAGACTAAGCAAAAATAACAAATCTGGAGGCATCACATCACTCAAATTCAAACTATACTATGAGGCCATAGTCACCAAAACAACATGGGACTGGTATAAAAATAGGCACATAGACCAATGGAACAGAATAGAGAATCCAGAAATAAACCCAAATACTTACAGCCAACTGATATTTGACAAAGTAAACAAAAACATAAAGTGAGGGAAAGGACATCGCATTCAACAAATGGTGCCGGGATAATTGGCAAGCTACATGTAACATGTAGAAGAATGAAACTAGATCCTTATCTCTCACCGTATACCAAAATCAACTCAAGATGGATCAAAGACTTAAGACTAAGACCTAAAATCATAAAGATTCTAGACATTGGCTTAGGAAAAGACTTCATGACCAAGAACCCGAAAGCAAATGCCAGAAAAACAAAGATAAATAGATGGGACTTAATTAAACTACAAAGCTTCTGCACAGCAAAAGAAATAATCCACAGTTAACAATCAATACACAGAGTGGGAGAAAATATTCACAGTCTATACATTCAACAAGGACTAATATCCAGAATCTACAAAGAACTCAAACAAATCATCAAGAAAAAAACAATCTCATGAAAAAGTGGTCTAAGGACATAAAAAGACAGTTCTCAAAAGAAGATATACAAATGGCCAATGAGCATGTGGAGAAATGCTCAACATCACTAATGATCAGGGAAATGCAAATCAAAACCGCAATGTGATATCACTTCACTCCTGCAACAATGGCCACAATTTAAAAATCAGAAAATAATAGATGTTGGCCTGGATGTGGTGAAAAGGGAACACTTTTGCACTGTTGGTGGGAATGTAAACTAGTAAAACCTCTATGGAAGATGGTGCAGAGATTCCTTAAGTAACTAAAAGTCTACCTACCTTTTGATCCAGCAATCCCATTCCTGGGTATCTATCCAGAGGAAAAGAAGTCATTATACAAACAAGATACTTGCACATGCATGTTTATAGTAGCACAATTTGCAATTGCAAAAATATGATACCAGCCCAAATGCCCATCTGTCAACTAGTGAATAAAGAAAATGTGTTATATGCACCACGGAATGCTACTCAGCCATAAAAAAGAATAAAAAATGACATCTGCAGCAACTTGGATGGAATTGGAGACTATTATTCTAAGTGAAGTAACTCAGGAATGGAAAATCAAACTTTGTATATTCTCACTTACATGTGGAAGCTAAGCTATGAGGATGCAAAGGCATAAGAACAATATATGGGACTTTGGTGACTCAGGGAAATGGATTGGTGGTGGCAAGGGATAAAAGACTACACACTGAATACAGTATACACTGCTCTGGTGAAGGGTGCACCAAAATCTCAGAAGTCACCTTTAAAGAACTTATTCATGTAACCAAACACCATCTGTTCCCCAAACACCTATTGAAAGAAAACAAGTTTTAAAAATTAAAGTTAAAGTGACTAAAATATTTTTTAAAATTATAGGGAAAAAAAGAAAAAAATTCCTACAAAAATAATGACATAAATTAGAAGTGTCAAAACAATCCTAAGGAAAAAGAACAAAGCTGGGGGCATCACATTACCCAACTTCAAACTACAATATGTGGCTACAGTAACCAAAACAGCATGGTTCTAGTGCAAAAACAGATACAGAGACCAATGGAATGGAATAGAGAACCCAGAAATAAAGCCATATGCCTACAGGCAACCGGTCTTTGACAAAGTTGACAAAAGTAAGTGATGAGGAAAGAACTCCCCATTCAATAAATGATGCTGGGATACCTGGCTAGCTATATGCAGAAGAATGAAACTGGACCCCTTTCTCTCACCATGTACAAAAATTATATCAAGATGGATTATAAGATCTAAATGTAAGACTTCAAACTATAAGAATGGTAGAGGAAAACCTGGGAAACACCATTCTGGACATCAGCCTTGGGAAATAATTTGTGACTAAGTACTCAAAAGCAATTGACAATAATACCAAAAATTGACATGTGAGATGTAATTAAACTAAAGAGCTTCTTCATGGAAGTTTTCTCATGGGAGAAAATATTCACAAACTGTGCATTGGAGAAAGATCTAATATCCAAAATCTATAAGAAATTTAATTCAATTAGCCCAAAACAAATAACTCCATTAAAAAGTGGGCAAAAGACATGGACAGACACTGCTCAAAAGAAGACATATAAGTGGCCAAAAAACATATTTTTAAAACACTCAACATCACTAATCATCAGAAAATGCAAATCAAAGCCACAATGATGTACCATATCACACCAGTCAGAATGGAGATTACTAAAAGGTCAAAAAACAATAGATGCTGGTGAGGCTGTGGAGAAAAAAGAATGTTTATATAGTTTTGGTGGAAATGTAAATTAGTTCAGTTACTGTGGAAAGCAGTTTGGAGATATCTCAAAGAACTGAAAGCAGCACTACCATTTGACCCAACAATCCCATTACTGGATACATATCTAAAAGAAAAAAAATTGTTCTTCTCAAAACACACACACACATATTGGGGAACCCACCCCCAATAATTCAATATAGGTTCTTTTCTATTTCCCTAAGTGTCGGCCAGTCTGAGAAATAAAGGGAAAGAGTACAAAAAAGAAATTTAAAGCTGGGTGTCCGGGGGAGACATCACATGTCTGCAGGTTCTGTGATGCCCCCCAAACCACAAAACCAGCAAGCTTTATTAGTGATTTTCAAAAGGGAAGGGAGTGTATGAACAGGTTGTGGGTCAAGGGATCACATGCTTCACAAGGTAATAAAATATCAAAAGGCAAATGGAGGCAGGGTGAGATCACAGGACTGGGGCAAAATTAAAAATGCTAATGAAGTTTCATGTCCCACTAGGCACGCATTGTCATTGATAACATCTTATGAGGAGACAGGGTTTGAGAGCAGAAAACTGGTCTGACCAAAATTTATTACGCAGGAATTTCCTTGTCCTAATAGGCCTGGGAGCATTATGGGAGACTGGGGCTTATTTCATCATTTATCTGCAACTGTATAAGACAGCATTATGGGAGACTGGGGCTTATTTCATCATTTATCTGCAACTGTATAAGACAGACATTCCCAGAGCAGCCATTTCAGAGACCTCCCCCTAGGAATACATTCTCTTTCTCAGGGCTGTTCCTTGCTGAGAAAAAGAATTCAGCAATATTTCTCCTATTTGATTTTGAAAGAAGAGAAATAAGGCTCTGCTCTGCCTGGCTCTCAGGCAGCCAGACCTAATGGTTATCTCCCTTGTCCCTTGAACATCACTGTTATCCTGTTCTTTCTTCAAGGTGCCCAGATTTCATATTGTTTACACACACATGCTTTAAGAACAATTTGTGCAGTTAACGCAATCATCACAGGGTCCTGTGGCAACATACATCCTCAGTTTATGAAGATGATGGGATTAAGAGATTAAAGTAAAGGCAGGCATAGGAAATCACAAGAGTATTGATTGGGGAAGTGATAAATGTCCATGAAATCTTCACAATTTATGTTCAGAGATTGCAGTAAAGACAGGTGTAAGAAATTATAAAAGTATTAATTTGGGGAACTAATAAATGTCCATGAAATCTTCACAATTTATGTTCTTCTGCCATGGCTTCAACTGGTCCCTCCGTTTGGGGTCCCTGACTTCCCACAACACACACACACTGATATGTCCATCCCAGCCCTATTCACAATGGCAAAGACATGGAATCAACCTATGTGCTCATCAATGGTGGAATGAATAAAGAAAATGTGGTACATATACACCATGAAATACTATGCAGCCACAAGAAAGAAGGAAATTATGTCCTTTGTAACAACATGGATGCAGCTGGAGGCCTTTATCTTAAGCAAACTAACAAAAGGAACAGAAAACCAAATACTGCATGTTTGCTCTCACTTATAAGTGTATATTCCTGGAGATACAGATGGCGATAATAGACAATGGGGGCTCCTACAGAAGGGGCTAAGGGTTGTAAAACTAACTATTGGCTATCTTGCTCAGTAAATGGCTGATGTGATCAATCATACCCCAAACCTTGGCATTGCCCATATTCCTCTATAACAAAACTGTACATATACCCCCTGAATCTAAAATAAAAGTTGAAATTATTTTTAAAAAGTTAAAAAATAAAAGTTCTATCTCTGTAGCAAATAGAAATAACAAGAATCCAACCAACTAACTAAACAAGAAAACTAAATGGATGTCAGGTCTAAATGTGACAGCTTAAAGTATTCACTTACTAAAAGAAAACCTACAAATAACTTTTTGTGAACTCAGATTATACAATTTTTTTAAAGTTATAATTTAAAAAGCAAGCAAAGAAGAAAAAACTATAAATTGAACTATAAAAGTGTAATATTTTGTGTTGTAAAATCTACCATCAAAAAAGTGAAAAGAACCATCTATATAAGAGAAAATATTTGCAAATCATATATCTGCTAAGAGACTTGTATCCAGAATATACAAAAAACTAATATTCAATAATAAAAAGATAGCCTATCTTTTTAATGAGCAAAGGACCTGTATAGACATTTCTTAAAGAGAGGGATATAAATGGACAATAAGCATATGAAAAATGCTTAGTCATCAGGTAAATGCAAATGAAAATCTAAATAAGATACCACTTCATTTCTACTAAAATAACAAATATTGGTAAGAAAGTAGAGAAACTGGAACAGTGATATATTGCTGGTGGAATATATTGCTGCTTTGAAAACATTTTGGCAGCTCCTCAAAAAGTTAAACATAGAGTTAACATATGACCCTGTAATTCCACTTCTAGATATATAACCCAAGCGAAGTGAAAACATGTCCACACAAAAACTTGTATGCATATTTATAGAAGCATTTCTCATCATAGTTAAAAAGCAGAAACAACTCAAATATTCATCATCTGATAAATGGGTAAATACAATGTGATATATTTATGCAATAGAATATTATTTAGCAATGAAAAATAATGAAATTTTGATACTAAAGCACTGGTGAATCTTGAAAATGTTATGCTAAGTGCAAGAAGCTAGTCACAAAAGATCACATATTGTATGTTTCCATTTGTATAAAATAGCAAGAATAAACAAGTCTGTAAAGACAGAAAATAGATTAGTTGTTTCATAAAGTTGTCAGGAGAAGTAAGTAATGATGTTTCTTTTATCAGTGTGATGAAACGTTTTAAAGTTAGTTTGTAGTGATGGTGGCACAGTTCTGTGGATATATGAAAAATAATTTAGTTTTACACTTTGAGACAAATGTATGATGTATAAATTATGTCTCAACAAAGCTCTTAAACTGCAACCCTAAAAAATTATTATCCATATTATTTAACAGATGAAGAAAGTAAGTCCACAAAAAACACAAGGTTGATCAAACTAGGATTACAAGACCCTAGCTGATTACAAAACCCATGTTTTGCCACCATATTACTCATCTGTGGAAGTGGGTCATACACAGATCCCATTGTTCACATTTAATGGAAACGAGGAATAACAGTAGAATCCAGAATAGCAAGTGCTGACCAGGAATGCAACCATAGTTTGTGTCCTTGAATATAATGAATCTGGAGCACTTTGATAGTAAGCAATAGAATGGAAGAAAGAAGCTCAGAATGGGAATAACAATCCCTCAGTTAAACATGGGGATTTACAGTCTTCTTCATAAGAGATTGTAAAGGTGTTGAACCTGCATAATATGGTTTGGCTCTGTGTCCCCATCCAAATCTCATGTTGAATTTTAATTCCCACGTGTTGATGGAGGGGCTGAGTGGCAGGTGATTGGATAATGGGGGCCGACTTCTCCCTTGCTGTTCTCGTGATAGTGAGTGAGTTCTCATGAGATCTGATGGTTTTAAAGTGTGGCACTTCCCCCTTACTCCCTCTCTCCTGCCACCTTGTGAAGGTGCCTTCCTCTCCTTCACCTTCTGCCATGATTGTAAGTTTGCTGAGGCTTCCCCAGCCATGTGAACTGTGAGTCAATTAAGCCTCTTTTCTTGATAAATTACCTAGTCTCAGGTAGTTCTTTGTAGCCATGTGAAAACAAACTAATACACTGCATTACATCCCCAGTGGAGAAAGAAAGAACTGGAAGCTCAAAGAAGTTAACCAATTTGTCTAGTCACGAAGTTAGCAAGTAGATGAGCATCACAAAGCAAAGACTATGTTTTAGTTTAGTTTTGTCTTGACTTACCCATTTTCTCTTTTCCTCTCTGTAATAAATGGTGTGGACAAGCACTCTCCTTTATTGTGGCAAGATGTACTCATGCTGGATGAATCATCAACTACGTAAATGAAGAAAAATCATTGCTGGCAATTTTGCATTAGCTAGGTTGTTTATTGGAATGATACATGCATTAGTTTTATTTCTTGATAGATGGTTGGCCTTCAAATCTTACAAGTGACCATATAAACATGTGAATAGGTTTAAGCTCTATAAGAACGGAAAACATAGCTGGAATGTTCCATGACGCAGACGTTGCAAAAACACTCTTCATCAGAAATGTTCCATATCACAAACATATTGTTCACTATTTCTGATCCTGTGTGCTTAAAAATAGACCATCATTAAGTCTATAAAGACTGTTCCTTTAAGTATTCAGGTCTCAGATGTTCTTGGCACCTATTATTCCATTGATAATAGACAAGAACTGTGTGTTCCAGGCAGGTCAGTCAGTAGACCATTCTGGCAGGCTGGTTTTCACCAGTGAGTGAAATAAGAGAAACGGATTGGTGTCAGGAGCTTGGAGACAGAATCCATAATCTCAGAGAAATGACTGTGCCTGCTGAAGCCCTCACAAGAGGAGCTAGCACTTACAGAGGGCATTTTAACTCAGTCTCATTGAAGCCTGGCAAGGATGAAGATTAATATTATTATCCCTCCTTTAAAGACAAGGAAACTCAAGGCCAATGAGACTATGTAGTCTAGCCAGAATCACGGAGATATAAGTGGCAGGGTTGACATTTGAACTGTCTAAAAACAGTGACATTGAAAACAATGTCTTTAGTGACTCCAACCTAAGTCCTCCCCACTGTCTCCTGGATGCTGTGCGCTCAACGGTGCCCTGGATATTCATGTTATGCTCTTAACAGCATTATCAGTATAAGCTAGAAAGTCCGGATTAACACTCAGACTAGAAAGGAGACTTTCATCTTGATGTCTCAGAACTGCTTGTCCGTGAAAGAACAGCCTTGAAAAAAGAGGAAACAGACCTGGTTCAATCTCTGCCATTAACTGTGTGTGACCTTGGGAAAGAAAGTGACTCAATTTCTCTGAGCTTCAATTGCTTCATCCTGTGACATGGATCTACTAGTGTTCCTTTGCTAACGTCACAAGGTTATTGTGAATATTAAATAAAATCTCAGACGTGGAAGGATGTAATTGATTCATTCAGCACCATGACTCTGCTCTGACTCAGGAAACCTGGGAGGTGATGGTGATGATTGTCTCTCTCATCCCCCACTGTGCTTTGTTTCTAGTCTGGGGCTCCCTCCCCCGACTCCCACCCCTGGTCACCACCTAGCAAGTGCTTTCAATCTTATCCCCAGTTGCCACATTAGCATACAAATATCCAACTAACAATGTCAGAAGGAAATGGATTCATTCTATGACATTAGCAACTGACAATCTAGGTTTCCCAGTGTTTTGTATTTCAATTCCTCCAGTAAAACAGAGCTTTGTAATCTGCAGTCTCATTCATTCATGGGTTTCAGGGAGCTCATGAAACATCTGAAATTGCATGAAAAATTGTTTGTATATGTGCATGTGTGCCTTTTTCTGGATAGAGTCCCCAGAGTTTCTATCAGATTTTAGAAAAACCCAGTGACTCTGAAGAGTCAAAAATGTACTCTAGGAAAGTAGTTTCATGACCATGTAGCAGCCACCTAAGTTAGAATCACCAGTTACATCTAGGTCTCTTCCCTCTCTCATCATCAGTGTCCCATGTATCACTGAATCTATCTTCTGATATCTTCTAAACTTTAATTGCCTTCTAAACTCACTTCTATTTAGACTTTCATCATCTATTGCCAAGAGGATTAAAATGTTTGAAATGGTCTTCCTGACCCTATTCTTGCTACATCTGAGCCTTCAGTAGAATCTCAGTGACTTTTAAAAGCACATGTCTAACCTGTTATTACTCTGCTTAAATTGGCTCCCTAGCATCTTCACTGCAAAGCTCAACCTCATTATGCTTTATTTCATGGACTTCAAAACCTCTGAACCGCCTAGCCCTACCCCAACATTTTTTTTTTTGAGAAGGAGTCTTGCTCTGTTGCCCAGGTTGGAGTGCAGTGGCACCATTTCGGCTCACTGCAAGCTCCACCTCCCAGGTTCATGCCATTCTCCTGCCTCAGCCTCCCAAATAGCTGGGACTACAGGTGCCTGCCACCACGGCTGGCTAATTTTTTGACGGGGGTTTCACCATGTTAGCCAGGGTGGTCTCGATCTCCTGACCTGGTGATCCACCCGCCTCAAGCTCCCAAAGTGCTGGGATTACAGGCATGAGCCACCGCGCCCGGCCGCCTTACCCCAAGTTTTTAGTCATGTCCCTTTTCCCCGCCTTCTATGGACTCTATGACTCTGTTTAGGCGATCTCAGACCGTTAGAATTTGATTACTCTGTTTCCTCTATCTGGCATATTCTTTTACCTTCTCCATCTAACAAACTCCTTCTTAGCTTTTCAGGCTCAACTCCAATATCACCTGTGTTGCAAAGCTTCTCCCTATCCCCATAATTTACTCCTAGAACAGTGAGTCACTCCTTCCTTTATGCTCCAAATCTCACTTCCTGTGTGATTATTTCTACCAAATTGTATTTTCTTAATTCTATAGATATATGCATTTCCTACTATACTGTGACCTTCATATTATCAGAGGTGACCAAGATAAGTAAGACGCAGTCATTTCTAAATAAATGTTTGTTGAATATAGAAATAGATTATTTAGTAATTCATGTTGAAGAAGCAGGCACCACTTCAGACAACAGAGTTGGACCTGGGATTAGTTTGAAGTTTTCGACCATGCTTGACAAATCATACCAAACATTGGTGACTCCTTTTATCCATGAAATGGGAGTAGAAGGTCAATAATGATGTTTTGGAAATATTTATGTCAATAGATACAGGATAACATATTGCAAAGAATACTGAATTAGGAATTAAGAACCCTAGATTAGAATAACAGCCTTGTTATTAACTTCTTAAATGTCACTGGCCAAATTTGCTGTGATCTAAGGGTCTCAGTGTTATTAGCAAGACGATGTTAAAACAGACTATCTCTTAGATCACTTACTTGCAGCATTAACATTTTATGAGTCTAAAAAAGCAAACCACAACCTTACATTCTGGGCTGGTTTCCTGACCTGGTTTGGCAAAGACAAATGGAGATATGAAAACTACTGCATCTCAATGAGAAATGCATCTTTTTATGTTAGGGCCTTCAGGCAGGAGGTGGTGGGGAAGTAACATTTTGTAACATTTATCTGGGACTCCATAAAGATACCTCAATTGTGTGAAACTCTGGCATTAGTGTGTAGTTTCCCAGAAGAGCTTTTATGAGACTCTCTTGAGTCAAAGATCCTCTGCAAGATCGTCCAGAATTATGACTCAAGTCTGGTAAGTTAATAGGAGGGTCAAGAAGCCAAAAGGCCATGGTTGGGAATCAAGATCTTAAGTCTGGACCAAATCCCAAAGCTGGCCCCCATCCTTAAGAGCATATAACAGTAAATCAAGTGTTCTTTTCTTAAAGAGAATGGGCAGAGTGAATCTTTTATCTATGTGTGCTGGAATATTTCTCTCATGACAAAAAAAAAAAACAAACAAACAACAAAAAAAAAACCATTCTGGTATAAAGAAAAGGATACCAGACCATTTCAAGTAGCTGCGTCAGTCCCCTTGAGAAAGTCATAATTTCTCTAGGCCTCCATTTCTGCATCTGTGCAATGGTAACAGCCTTCTCTTTTACTTCTTTGAGTTGTTGACAGGAACAGGTGAATCTTTGTATGTGAAAGCACTTTGCAGTTTGTGAGGTGAAAGTACTATTGGAGGGGTGGGCCACAGTTAGAAAAATAAAAGGAAATGATATCTTCTTTTCAACTCTTGGTTCATTATATTCCTAAACCTGATGGGCTTCTCTCTTGGAGGTGACTGATTTGGAACTTAAACTTGAGCTTCTTGATTTTTGAAGAAGGAGGCACAGAATTCAGAAACCCAGAATATTCAGATATGGTACTATATCCCTAAAATTATAGTGACTACTAAAAATCAACAATCAGTAGAGAGGAAGGTAGCAAACATCCATTAACAAATACATTTTATGTTCTGCCAAACATTGATTCCAGAAGAATGTAAAAATAAATATTCATTATATATTTCAACCCAAATATATACCCATATCACGTCAGAGAAAGTGGGAACCTGTGATGGACCCCTTTATTTCATTTGGCTTCCCTCACCAAATCCTCACCTGGTGTGACTACATTTCTTTAGTCATGACCACCTGTCTTTGTGAGATCTCCCCTAACAGAGCACCACAGACTGAATGGTGTAGGCAACAGGACTTTATTGTCTCATGGTTTGGGGGACTGGAAGTCTGTGATGGGTGTTGGCAGGACCATGCTCCCTCTTAAGGTGCTAGCAAAGGATCTCCTGGAGGCGTCTCTCTGAGCTTCTGGTGGTTCCCTGGCTTGTGGCAGGAAACTCCTATCTTTACATGGTGTTCTATTCCCTGGGAGTGCATTTGTATCCAAACTTCTCTTTCTTATAAGGACACTAGTCATATTGGATTAGGGGCCCACCTTTTCCTATCTCAACTAATTATATCTACAATGACCCCCTAATCAAATAAAACCGTATTCTGAGGTACTAGGGCTAGGACCTTAACATATACATTTTTGGGGTGCCACAATTTAACCCATAATACTGCCTGTCTCTATCAAAGAGAAACTATGTCTCTTTGGACTCTCTATCATCACCTTATACTGTCATGGGTGTGGGATCCATTGTACCCATTTGATCTCTCTCCTAGTTCCCCTTGCCCTCCCTGTCCTTAGACATAGAGAGCTTGTTTGGAGGCTCTAGCAGGGGAGCACAGCTACTCATATACCTTGACAGAGGCACAGTCCTCCTCTCTTGGAGAAGGTTGTCCTCTTTGACTGAGCTTGCAGCTTCTGGAAAGACACACATGGAGCAGTAAGGGAGAAAGCAGACACATCCTGGCCAGCCAGCTCAGCCAAATCAACCCTGGCAATCAGTGGAGTGACAGATGTCAGAGCCAGATAACTCTCACATCCTAGAGTTAGATTATTAATTCACTGGTGCTTATACTAAATAGGATAAGGAAATAGACAATGAGTCCTACAAAGGGAGAGATAAAAAGAATGAAGTATTATTTGAGGTGGACAAGAGGACATGTTACTGACCGTATTGACTTTCTGTCAGAAAATTTCTAGCGAATTAATATAATACACATGTCTCCGTTCTTTCTCTGACTTGATTTACATGGCCCCCTTCTATAATTCTAGTTTGGACACGGGAGAAAAGTGGAGAACATTTCTTGCCACATTCTCACTACTTTATATTATCTGTGTATATAAGACAAATGAGGAAGAGAATCACCACTGTGTATTCTTTGCAGCGTAATTCAGTGGTTTTTTCATTGGGGTTGATTTTATTCCCCGAAGGACATATGGGTATGCCTAGAGCTAATTTTGCTGTCACAAATGAGGGAGGGATGCATCTAGTGGTATAGGACAGGGATGCTGCTAAATACTCTGCAATGTACAGCACAACAAAGGATCATCTAGCCCAAAAAGTCAATAGTGGTAAAACTAAGAAAACCTGGCCTAGATATGTGATTGTACACTTCACAATGGCTATAAAAAAGAATTTCAAATGCTTCTCTACTAAGTTGAGATCTTTTAGCTATTGAATCATTTTAGTGTTTTACCTTCATATCCTTTGTAGAGACCACTAAGAAATAACCTTTAGGACTCAGAGTCACCTGTTATCTCCCACCATGGGCATGTGTTCTGTTGCCTCCATATATAAAAATGGGCAAAAATTAGTCAATCTCAAGCTTCCTTTTAGTTCTTAAAGTCAGCGAATTTCTAGTTTTAGAAATAGTCACTTTCAATAACTGTATTTAAAAATTCAGCAATATCAGCATTGTCTTTCCACATTAGATTTGTAATATTTTAAATGGCCAATAATCTTTAAGAAGTAATGTTGTCAAAAGTTTTTGACTTTGCAAATACGTCACTTATTAGGTTACCTATTGCTCATTGGCATGAAGATAGATTCAGACAACAAAGACATACTTAGTATATAAAGCCAGTTCCACTAGCAATCTCCCATAGATGAGATTAGCTTAGGGGAGGAACTATTTTTTCTTGTTATATAGGAACTCTCTATTCTGATTGAGGATGTAACCCCTGAGTTCCTTCTATGTGTCAGATACTTTACATGCATTACTTCATTCAGTTACCACACAGGTCTATGTGGACAGTACTATTATTATTCCTAGGAAACTGAGGTCAGAGAAGGTAAACAACTTACCTCCTCTGATCACGTGGCTAATAAGTGGTAAAGTCATAATGTTAGTCTAGGTTTGTCTGACTTTAGGGTCTCAAACTTTGGATAAGAATTCAGTTAATGAACTTAGTGTTTATTGATGAATACTTTAAGAGACAGAAAATTAGGAAGTGATTTTAGAAAGTGCTGTTGGCCCTTTGTATCCATGGGTTTGCATCCATAGATTCAATTAACCAAGGTTAAAAAATATTATTAAAAATAATTAAAATAACAATACAGCAATAAAAATTAATAAAAATAAAAAACAGTGTACAACTATTTACATAGCATTTACATTGTACTAGATACATTAAAAGTAATCTAGGGATGATTTAAAATATGCAGGAGAATATGCACAGGTTATATGCAAATACTATGCCATTTTATATAAGGAGCTTGAGCATCTGCAGAGTTTGTTATCCACAAGGGGTACTGGAATATCTCATGGACACCAAAGAATGGCTGTATGATGATAAATAAATGCTTAAACAAATTATAATACATCCATAGTATGTATTACCATGTAGCTATCAAAACTTATATTTTAGAGTAATAAAAATAACAATATAAATACCATGGATTTATAATGCCAGGCATATGAAAATGTTCCTAATGTGTTGATAAGTGAAAAAAGCAGAATGGAGATAAAATGTGTAGTGTGATTTCAATTTTAAAAAATAATTACATGTGTTATACATAACTTGTGTATGTGAAAAATACTAGTATAGTGTATACACCAAAATATTAAGAGTAATTATGTCTGAATGGCAATATTCTGGGTCATTTTTATTGATGCTTTTCTGTAGTTACCATACTTAAACTTACATACATTTTTGTAATTGGATAAACTGGTTTTCATGTGTCTATATCTATGTACATGACTAATGCACATTTATGTCCATGACCATATCTCTGTCTTATCTAGTTCATCAACTCTCTGACTACGGAGGCGAACATTTTTTCTTATCTATCTGGAATCATTTTCCTTTCCCCCCTTTTTATAGTATTTGGATCCATCTGTCTCTTTTTTTAAGTTTCACCTTTTTTAAAAATAAATTTTTTATTAATTTCAATAGCTTTTTGGGTACAAGTGGGTTTTGGTTACATGGATGAATTGTATAGTGAAGTCTGAGATTTTAGTGCATCTGTCACCTGAGTAGTGGGTGCACAACATATTGTACTCAATACGTAGTGTTTTATCCCTCATGCCCCCCCACCCTCCCTCTTCTGAGTCTCTACAGTTCATTATATCACTCTGCATGCTTTCGTGTACCCACAGCTTAGCTCCCACTTATAAGTGAGAACATACAGTATTTGGTTTTCCATTCCTGAGTTACTTCATTTAGAATAATGACCTCCAGCTCCATCCAAGTTGCTGCAAAAGACATTATTTCATTTTTTTTTATGGCTGAGTAGTATTCCATGGTGTATATATGCCAAATTTTCTTTATCTACTCATCTGTCAATGGGCACTTAAGTTGGTTCTGTTGCCGATGGAGGGTGTCCAGGTTCTTGGTGTTTTGAAAAAAGAATTGGACAAAGTGCATAAATAAAGCAAAGAAATAATGAAACAACAAAGGCAGAGTGTTATTGAAAACAAAAGCACATTCCACAGGGTGGGAGTGGGCCTGAGCAAGTGGCTCAAGAACTCAGTTACAGAATTATCTGGGGTTTAAATACCCTATAGAGGATTCCCATTGTTTACTTGGTATATGCCTTATGTAAATGAAGAGGTTGAAGTGAAGTTATGAAGTTATTTACTTGGTGTATACCCTATGCAAATGAAGAGGACATTTTCCTGTCATAGATGAAGCAGAGTTACAGACTTATTTACTTAGTCATGGAAAATTGGGGTTTTTCTGTTTGATTTAGTTCTAGGAAGTCCTTAGATTCCCTATGCCAGATCCTATTCTTCTGCCTCAGTTCCATAGCTTTGCATTTGTGAATTGTGAAGTGATAAACACACATGTACAGGTGTGTTTTTGATATAAAGACTTCTTTTCCTTTGAGTAGACACCCAATAGTGGGATTGCTGGATCTAATGGTAGATCTACTTTTAGTTCTTTAAGAACTCTCCATACTGTTGCCCTAGAGGTAGAGTAGGGATTGTACTAATTTACATTCCCACCAGCAGTGTGTAAGCATTCCCGTTTTTACCAAACCATTCCAACGTGTATCATGTTTTTTTTTTTTTTTTTTTTTTGAGACGGAGTCTCGCTCTGTCGCCCAGGCTGGAGTGCAGTGGCGCAATCTCGGCTCACTGCAAGCTCCGCCTCCCGGGTTCACGCCATTCTCCTGCCTCAGCCTCCCGAGTAGCTGGGACTACAGGCGCCCGCCACTGCGCCCGGCTAATTTTTTTCTATTTTTTAGTAGAGACGGGGTTTCACCATGGTCTCGATCTCCTGACCTTGTGATCCGCCCGCCTCGGCCTCCCAAAGTGCTGGGATTACAGGCGTGAATGTATCATGTTTTGACATTTTATTATGGAACCATATATCTCTTAATTTAAGAGACCCACGTATTTCTTAATTAGTCCATTTATCACTGGGGAAGTTAAACCCATCCAAGCTCCATGGGGAAGTTTTGATGGTCAAAGTAAGTCAGGGTAATCCATTCAGTCTTGTGGAGTTATTGGTTCAGGTAATGTAGACCAAAGGCAGCTAGCTCTTGGAATTATGATACACAGGATTTGGGTCCCAACTGGGCATACATGACTCAATTTAAGCCAGTTAGTTGAAAACTGAGGATTTATCAAGGGCACTGAGGTAAGAATCTTGCTTATTATTCTCAGACAGGTAAGAAAAGAGAAGACATGGTGTTTGAATGTGAACACCTTGGAATTGCTATAGGCAATTCATGGGGGTTTATCTGCCTTTGGATGAAACTGAACTCACAGCAAAGGTGAGAGTAGAGTAATAGACACACACAAATGCACACATGCACATACATGCAAGTCCTTGGTGACATTGTTAAATCTCTCAGTCAAACCAACCCTGAATCAATTGCGAGTGTGGAGAAATGAGAACTGTAAATCAGTGAAGCCATTACAAAAAACAGTATAAAGATTCCTTTATAAATTAAAAGTAAAATTACCATACAATTGAACAATCCCACTTATGGGTTTATATCCAAAGGAAATGGAAGCAGTAGGTCAAAGAGAGGTCTGCACCCCCATATATTTTGCAGCATTATTCACAACAGCCAAGATGTAAAAACAGCCTAAGTATCCACTGATCATCTAAGAATGGATAAAGAAAATGTGGTGTGTGTATGTGTACAATAAAATATTATTCAGTCATAAAAAGAAGGAAATCCTTTCATTTGTGACAACATGGATGGAACTGGAGGAAATTATGCTAACTAAAATAAGATAGACCCAGAAAGACATACACTGTATGATCTCATTTACATATGTGGAGCCTAAAAACGTGAAATACATAGATGCAGAGAGTAGAAGGGTGGTGACCAGGGTCGGAAATGGGGAAAAGAGGTGCTGTCCAAGGGTGCAAAGTTTCAGTTAAGTTCTGAGCATTTAATGTACATCATGCTGACTATAGTTAATAATACTATGCTGTTTAGTTGAAATTTGAAGAGAGGGTATTTTAAGTATCCTCATCAACACATATACAAAATGGTGACTATGAATAATGATAGATGTGTTGATTAATTGGATTGTCATTATCAGGAAATGATGTACACATGTACCAATCATCACATTGTATACCTCGAATATATAAAATTTTCACTTGTCAATTAAATATTTAAAAATGAAAAAAGAATCCAAGTATTAAAAAATAGCCCTAAATCTTGTTTCTGGACTTTTAATTATGTGAAGCAAATAAAATTTCCTGTATGTTTTAAGTCAGTTTGAGGTTTTTCTTTCTCTTTTCAAACAAAAAGAGTTATGACAAACGTAACAGAAATGTTAGAAGCCCAACACACAGGCCAACAAATGTCTCAATTCAGTGGTTTTATAAAATGAGCTACCCCTACAATACTGTTAATTTCATCATTTCCAGAATGCCACATTGAAATATTCTAAATTCATAAGCCGGATATTCATTAAGATGAAATAATAATCATGAACCTGACACAAAGTCATCTCTTAATTGTTTTGTTTTCTTTGCCTTCTCTATAATTTGAAATATTCGGCAAACAAGTCAAGTTGAAGAAAAACAGGAGAGGTAATAATTCTTAGGCACCTATGAGGGCATAAAAGTCACTTTAATCCCATCTCCTTTTATGGCCACAACAATCCTCTATAGTGGCAATTAAAACTTCTATTTTACAAATATGAAAACTGTGGCTCAAATAAATTATGTAATTTTTACAAAATTTAAGATTGGACTTGTGTTTCTCTTTGCACCATAACGAAAATTCCTCCTGGTATACCGCATTTGTTTTTGATTAAGAGAGGAAAATGTGAACTGTCAATAGTCTCCAAGAAAATAATTACAGGTATATCCAAACTACCGCAATAAAGTGAACATTGTAATAAAGTGAGTCACACAAATTTTTTGATTTTCCAGTGCATACAAAGGTTATGTTTACACTACACTGTAGTCTACTAAGTGTGCAATAACATTATGTCTAAAAATAATGGAGGTACCTTTACTTTAAAATATTTTGTTCCTAAAAATGCTAACAATCATCGGAGCCTTCAGCAAGTCATAATCTTTTTGCTGGTGGAGGGTCTTGCCTCACTGTTGATAGCTGATGACTGATCAGAATGGTGCTTGCTAAAGTTTGAAGTGGCTGTGGCAATTTCTTAAAATATCAAAACAATGATGTCTGCTACATTAATTTATTCTTCTTTTCACAAAAGACTTATCTGAAGCATGTGATGCTTTTTGATAGCATTTTACCCATAGCAGAACTTCTCTCAAAACTGGTCAATCTTCTGAAACCCTGATGCTGCTTTATCAACTAAATTGAGCTAATATTTTAAACTCTGTTATCATTTTGACACGCTCATAGCATTTTCATCAAAAGTAGATTCCCTCTCAAAAAAAAAAAATCACTTTCTTTGCTTATTCATAAGAAGTAACTTCTCATTCATTAAATTTTTATCATGAGGTTGCAGCAATTCAGTCACATCTTCAGACTCCAATTCTAATTCTAGTTCTCTTGCTATTTTCATCAAATCTGCAGTGACTTTCTCCACTGAAGTCTTGAACCCCTTAAATTCATCCATGAGGGTTGGAATCTACTTCTTTGAAACTCCTATTAATATTGATATTTTGACCTTTTCCCATGAATCACCAATGTACTTGATGGCATCTTGAATACTAAATCCTTTCCAGAAGATTTTCAATTTACTTTGCCCAGATCCATGAGAGGAATCACTATTTATGGCAGCTATAGCCTTTTGAAGTGAATTTCTCCAATAATAAGATTTGAAAGTCAAAATTATTCCTTGATCCATGGGCTGAAGAATGGACATTATGTTAGTAGGCATGAAAACAACATTAATCTCCTTGTACATCTCCATTAGTGTTCTTGGAGGATGAGATGCATTGTCATTACAAAGTAATATTTTGGAAGGAATCTTTTAAAATTAACAGTAGGTCCGAACAGTGGGCTTAAAATATCCAGTAAACCATGCTGAAACAGATGTGGAGTCATCCAGGCTTCATTGGTCCATCTATACAGTTAGGTGGAGCAAATTTAGCATAATTATTAAGGGCTCTAGGATTTTCAGAATGGTAAATGAGCAGTGGCTTCAAGACAGAGTCACCAGCTGCATTATTTGCTAATGAGAGAGTCAGCCCGTCCTTGGAAGTTTTGAAGCCAGGCACTATTTTTTCTCTACCTATGAACGTCCTAGATGGCATCTTCTTTTGATAGAAGGCTATTATGTCTACATTGTAAATCTGTTAATGTAGCCACTTTTATCAATTAGCTTAGCTGGATCTTCTGGATCACTTGCTGCACCTTCTTCATCAGCCCTTGTGGCTTCAATTTGCATTTTTATGCTATGGAGACAGCTTCTTTCCTTAAACCTCATCAGCCAACCTCTGCTAGCTTCAAACTTTTCTCCTGCAGCTTTGTCACCTTTCTTATTCTTTGTAGAACTGAAGAGCATTTGGCCTTTGCTCTGGATAAGGCTTTGGCTTAAGGGTATGTTGTGGCTGGTTTGATCTTCCATCCAGACTGCTAAAACTTTCTCCATATTAGCAATAAGGCTGTTTTGCTTTCTTATCAATCATGTGATCACTGGAGCAGCACTTTTGATTTTCTTCAAAAACCTTTTCTATGCATTCACCATTTGGCTGTTTGACACAAAAGCCCTAGTTTTGACTTATCTCAGCTTTCCTCACTAACCTTAATCATTTCTAGTTTTTTATTTACAGTGAGAGATGCATGACTCTTCCTTTTACCTGAACACTTAGAGTTCATTGCAGGGTTATTAATTGGTCTAATTTCAATATTGTTGTGTCTCAGGGAATAGGGAGGCCCAAGGAGAGGGAGAGAGATGGTGGAACAGGCAGAACACAAACAGTACTTATCAATAAGTTCACTCTCTTATATGGAAGTGATTAGTGGTGCTCCAAACAATTGTAAGAGTAATATCAAAGATAACTGATCATAGATCACCATATGATATGGTTTGGATCTGTGTCCCTCCTAAATCTCATGTTGAATTGTAATCCCCGGTGTTGGAGATGGGGCCTGGTGGGAAGTGATCCAATTGTGGGGCAGTTTCTCATGGTTTAATACTATTCCCCTTGGTGTTGTCATGACAATAGTGAGTGAGGGAGTTATTGAGAGATCTGGTTGTTTAAAAGTGTTAGGCACCGCCCCCTTCCCCCTGCTCTGGCCATGTAAGACATACCTGCTTCCAACCTTTGCCTTCTGCCATGATTGTAAGTTTCATGAGCTCTCCCCAGAAGCCCAGCAGATGCCAGCATCATGCTTTCTGTAAAGCCTGCAAAACTGTGAGCAAACTAAACCCCTTTTCTTTATAAATCACTCAGTCTCAGGTATTCCTTCATAGCAATGTGATAATAAACTAATACACCATAACAGATATAATAGTAATACAAGTTTGAAATATTGTGAGAATTACCACAATGTGACACAGAGACATAATGCAAACACGTGTTGTTGGAGAATGGTGCCCATAGACTCGCTTGGCACAGGGTTGCCACAATCTTTCAATTTGTAAAACATCTGATACCTGCGAAGCACAATAAAGCAAAGCACAATAAAACAAAGTATGCCCATATATTCTTTAAGTATTTTTCTGTTATCCAAAAATTGCCTAGAAGAAGGGTACTGGGAATAGCTAGTAGATTTTCCCATATAACTAGCCTAAAGTTATTTTTAATCATTACAACATTTGCTCCTGTTTGAAGTGTTACTTTTAGTATAGTTAAAAGTAGTTTAATCTTTTACATAGAATATAAATAGTTAAAATTAACTCACATATATTCATTCGTATATTATAATTCCAGCTCTGATACTTATTAGTTGGTTATTTGTTAGTTAAATGATAAAAAGTAAAAATGATGATAATAACCTCATTCTGAGGTTTTTTTTTTTTTTGGAAAAAAGCATCATTTGAAAGTACCTAACACAGAGTTCAACATATGGAAAGCACTCAATGAATATTTAAAAGAACTATAAAAACAGTGGAGAATAAAAAATATAATGAGGTTTCATTGTGTGAAAAATTTTAAGCCTCAATTTCATCATATGTATTAATCTTACTGCCTTAGTTGGTCACGATCATTATTGCACGAGGTTATTTGAGATTCTGCAGGATACAAGTTTCCATGGAAACTTCCAATGTCCTAGTAACTTCTTAATGTTGCAACTCAAAATATGAAATCACTTGGAATGGATGGAAAGTTTCCCTGAAATTGCATATCTTTTTTTTTTCATTTATGAATTTATTTACTTTAAACAAAGTATCAATTGTATATGCCTGGAATGCTATGTCTGCTACCCTTTATCTATTCAAAGCATGAGATTCTTTAGAAGTTTTCTGTGTTCCCTCAATTTATAATTTCTTTCTTTGATCTATTATGTATTTTTTTTAAATGCTTATTTCCTCATGCCTGCCATGGATGATTATTTAACTCTTCATGCATTTATCCAATCACTTCTTTATTAAAAGATATGTATTGATTACTTAATTGTGCAGGGTTCTCTGCGTGGGGAAAAGCTGAACTATGAATGATATGCACTTGCTTGGATATTATTTTTGTCTACTCAGTTTGGGACATTTGTAGTTATTTTGTAACCACAAGAGATGTTAGCCTAAGTAAGAAGCCAAAACAGAGAGGAAGGCCGAGCCAAGAGCACCACGGAGTAATGCAAGGAAGGCCATTGCATTCAGCCATCTCTGAAATCTGCCTTACCTCTCAATGTCTGTTCCCGGGAGCCTCACAAACCATTTCTGTATTATTTAAGCTAACTTCAGTTTGGTTATTTGGGCTATTTGTAGCCCAAGCTATTTTAATTGATATACCTATTCTTATCTTTCACGTGAGAGTCTAAGTTCCTGAAGAATAAGGAATAGTTCATGAGTTTACATTGGTATACAATGGTTTACATTGATTAGCACAGTTTTGAACTTATGGTAGATATCCAGAATTTGAACCCAGATATTTCTGATTTCATATTGCAGGAATTCCCTTTGCATTAACAATTAATAATTCTTGGTGTTTTTAAGGTCATGCATCTTTCAACAACTGAATGTGAGAAGGTATTGACTCTCTCTCTCTCTCTCTCTCTCTCTCTCTCTCTCTGTGTGTGTGTCTATATATATACTTTTACATGCAACAAACTGAATATTTATGTGAAATTTCAGGATTTTGTAATTCTCTCTGAAGCTATTCATTCACTCAAAGCTCTCTGCTAAGAATTCCTTTCTAAGTGATGATTTCTGTCTAGAAATTTACATTGGCTCATTCTCCATGATCCTCTTTAAAGCCCAAATAATATGAAATATGACCTTCCAAACTTGTGCAAAAATGAGAATTATTTTTTACTTACTGGTTGTCAACATTATTTACACCCATTGTCTGCTATTAATTTGAGAGACAGGTCACTACTTTAGTGCTTAATACTTAATAAAATGATTTCTTTAATAAAGGGGGGAATTCCTTAAAATTTAAAATGACCATAATTTTAAAAATATTTTCTTTTTCATAAATCCTTATATTAATAACAACAATAATAATAATGACAGCAGTGAATATTTGCATAGTGGGTTTCAGTTTTCAGAGTTTTTGTCTAATTTATTCCATTCTCAACAGCCTTGTGAGGTAGAAAGAGTGGATATTTGTTAATTTATGACTATCTAGCATCCATTAAAATGAGGGACCTAACTAGCCCCCGTTTTGTACATTCTCGGTGGGACCATAAATCAATGCCCACTGCCCTTCCAATAGAGAACCAGAGGTCCCTGAAGGCTAGTACACTCTCCTCCCTCCAGATTCTCTCTCTCACTGCTTCAAAGAAGTCCAGGGGTTTTTGATCTATGCTGATCAATCACACTCTTTCTACCAGAACTTTACGTGTAGAATCAAGTGACTCACAACAGAGAAAAATGGAGTCCTTCATTTTAGGTATGGCACTCTAATGAGATGATAGACTGGCTCTTGTTGTGGGGATCCTATTTTGATTTTTGACTCTGATTTTTGCTTTGTTTCTAAGCTTGGATACTAGCCTATCAATTTACTTTGTGAAATCTTTGTCAGCACTCCAATACATTCCCTTTTTTTTTTTTTTCTTAAGTTAACTAGATTCAGACTGGGCTACTGCCAGGAAAGAGAGCTGATAATGGAGAAAATATAGACTTTTCATCACTATATTATGTCTGAGAATATGGAGTTGCAATTAAACAATAAAAAATCCAGACATGCCCAGTGCCATGGCTCATGCCTGTAATCTCAGCACTTTGGGAGACCGAGGTGGATGGATCACTTTAAGTTAGAGGTTCGAGACTAGCTCGGCCAACATGCCAAAACCCCGTCTCTACTAAAAACACAAAACATTAGCCAGGCATGGTGGCACGCACCTGTGATCCTGGCTACTCAGGTGGCTGAGGCATGAGAATTGCTTGAACCTGGGAGGTGGAGGTTGCAGTGAACTGAGATTGCCACCAATGAACTCCAGCCTGGGCGACAGTGAGACCCTGTCTCAAAAAAAAAAAAAAAAAAAAAAAAGCCAGAATTTAATATAAGACTCTGAGTGTTCTGCTGTTTCTAGTGCTCTTTCAAGTAATTTTTAAAAAGTCACCTGGGTTTTCTTGGCTGTGAAAGCAAGGGTTGAACAGAATTCAACTTTGAACCCTGTATGGGTTAGTATTAATTTCAGCTGAATTAACAGGAAAACCCAAAGTAATTGCTTTTAAAAAGAACACTTTTGGTCAGGTGTGGTGGCTCACACCTGTAATCCCAGCACTTTGGGAGGCCCAGGTTGGCGGATCACCTGAGGTCAGGAGTTTGAGACCAGCCTGGCCAACATGGTGAAACCCTATCTCTACTAAAAATGCAAAAATTAGCTGGGCATGGTGGTGGGCACCTGTAATCCCATCTACTCAGGAGGTTGAGGTAGGAGAATTGCTTGAACCCAGGAGATGGAGGTTGCAGTGAGCTGAGATCACACCACTGTACTCCAACCTGGGTGACAGAGCGAGACTCCGTTTCACAAAAAAAAAGATTACTTTTTCCCACTCTTTCTCATGTAAAGTAAATCTGGAGGCATAGCAGTTGTGAAAAGTTGTTAGGCAGGGCCAAGGCTTTTTCTAGCTAACCTCTCAAATATCCTTAGGGTATGATTTTTGTCCTCATGATTCCAGATAGTCTACATACACATCATATGTGTTTCCTGGGCTCAGTATTGAGGAGGAAATTGGAGATGATCACTTCCATATTCCTTTAAGAAGACTTACCAGCAATACCACTCAGCATCTGTGTTTTTTTTTTTTTTTTTTTAATTTTTTTGAGACAGAGTATCACTCTGTCACCCAGACTGGAGTGCAATGGCACTATCTCGGCTCACTGAAACCTCTTCCTCCTGGGTTCAAGCGATTCTCCTACCTCAGCCTCCTGAGTAGCTGGGATTACAGATGTGCGCCACCAGGCACGGCTAAGTTTTGTAATTTTAGTAAAGATGGAGTTTCACCATGTTGATGAGGCTGGTCTCGAACTCCTGACCTCATGATTTGCCCACCTTGGTCTCCTAAAGTGCTGGGATTACAGGTGTGAGCCACCACGCCTGGCCTGTGTTTATTCTTTATTGGCTAGAACTCAGTAATACTACATTCCTAGCTGCAAGGGAGTCTTACAAATGTAATCTTTTTAGCCAGATAAATATGCCCAGATAAGTGTATTTACAAATTTTCTCAAAGGAAGTCCATCTGTGTAAACAACACCCAGGTCATGAAACAGAACAGTATCAACACCAAAAATGAGAACTATTTTCATAAAGAAAAGAGAATAGATACTTGGCAGGAACCAGTAGCCTCTGCAATAAACCCCAAACCACACTGCCCCACTAATTTGCTTGATACTTAATTCAAGCAACTGCTTCTTCTTCTAACGGAAACATCATTCAATCAACATTTTCATCATTACAACTCCAATGACAAGTTCAGTGAGCAGCACAGAAAACATGCTTACTAAATATATTGAATAATTGATTGAAGAAACGAATCTCTCCAACTCTCCAAAAGCTAAAATATTAAATTAATCACTTAGTACCTGAATTTACAAAAAACATTTTATAAAACAGTAGAAGTTGTATGAAAATAAAGGTTAAAAGTTATTTCAAATTTCAGTTCATATATTTTGTTATGGTTATTGCTGAGTAATTAGTTTCTAGGATTCAGGCACTGAGGAATTTATATACATTATCTCATTTAATTTGCAAAGCAAAGTGGGTAGTTTTACCCATATTGAAAACTGAGGCTTAGTGGGATTAAGTGGTCTATTAAAAGTTATCTGATTAGTAACATTTTCCTACAGTTTATGTTCCTATGTCACGTCTCTGCATATAATTCTTAAGTCTCTTTTCTTTACCTTCTGCCTGTAAGAACTCTTTCTCATGATGCTACCGAGTCCAGGCCCATTTTGTTTTTCTCTGAACCCCTGATACTTGTTATATTCTGGGTCTTTTCATACACACTTTGTTTCCCATCTTACATCTCCATGTATGCTAATTTCCCTTTGCTAATTTCCATTTGGCCTTCAGGCCTCTGCTTAGATGTCAGTTTCTCTAGGAATCCTGGCCTTCCCTCCTGTGTCAATTCCTTCTCCTTTATAGTCCCACCTTGTGTCACGTCTCATCAAAGCGCTTCTCAGCTGTATTATGATGCCAGCTTTCTTGTTCAATATACCCTGGGTGACAAGCTTGAGAGGAGGGTCCTAGCTCATCCGCTGCTTGATCCTTAAGCACACAGTAGCCACTTGGAAATACATGTTGGATGATTGAATGAATGAATGACGTATAGCGCTATGATTCAAAGCAACATCTGGGCAATTCCAAAGCTTGTTTGTCCAACCTACTGATACACAGTGTCACTTTAGAGCTCCTTGTCAGCAAGAGATAGATTTATCACAACATATAAATTCCAAGACGGGCTGTATCTTCTCCAGAAGAGCATTCACTCACTGGATTTTCCCACAGAATATGACTATCCCCTAAGTTATGAAATGGTTTCTTTCACTCTGTATCTCCCAGTTTGACACATATGACCACAAAAGGTTTCTTCTTGTAATGTTTATCATGATGCCTCTTTTTATTACCTTCTAATTGCAAGCAGTAGCTCCTTTTTGAGCCACGAGAACTCAAACAGGCATTGGTGAGGCCCATCATCCCTAAATGGTGTGTGCCACAGCAGAGTACTGATTGCTTCCTCACTCAAATATTGGAGATCTGGACACTGACAAATATCCTGTGGGGAGAATGTTCAGTGCCAGCTTCTGGGAATAGATCACTTGTCCACCAAAGTGTTTTTCATCTTTAGTTCTTTGGATTCTGTGAACTGTGTAGGCTGGGCTTTGATTTGATGTTTAGGGTAGTGAACTCAATAAATAAAGACTATTTCCCACTCTTATTGTTTCATTTCCAGTGCAGCCCTGGCCAGACAGGGCAGAAGCCATTTATTGTGAATGCAAAGCTGTGACTATGGCTGCCTGAACAGTGTGATATACATTCTCTATCTCTGCTTTTATAAGGCAGCTGTTTCTTGGAGGATCAAGCTCAGGTATCGGCAGTGTGAATTATGAGTCCTAATCAACTTGGTCATGCTTTGTGGCCTGGGAAAAGCCAGAATGTTTCCCTTTTATGATTTGAGAGTGCACTTTTTGCAGCCTGTGGAGCAATTAGTCAATCTTTGAAATGGATATGCTGTAAATGCAGCATATCCTTGGAGAGCCACTGGGACAGCTTACTATGGGAGGGGAGGCCATAAGGTGATCCCCACAACAAATGCCCTAGCTTTGGCTAAAAGATCCGCAAGACAATGGAAAACATGACTTTTAGAGAAAGAAAACGAAACTTCCAGACAGTCAGGAACATCGACATATTTATAGATGCCCTTCCCCACATTAAATCACTAACTTGTCAAAGAGTTTTTATAGCATGTAGACTAAAGGTTAAAAAGGATCCTGCTATT
The DNA here is from genome assembly GCF_047675955.1 of Chlorocebus sabaeus. Classification (NCBI taxonomy): domain Eukaryota; kingdom Metazoa; phylum Chordata; class Mammalia; order Primates; family Cercopithecidae; genus Chlorocebus; species Chlorocebus sabaeus. Next base: position 133,059,864 of record NC_132911.1, on the reverse strand, counting down.
TACTTTATAATTTTAAAGTTATTTACATAACTTTATACATAGTTCAAACTTTCAAATATTTCTTTAATTGTCACATCGATTTGTCAGGCTTAACATTATGTTTGTGTAAGGAAATGATGATCTCCTGAAAGGGTGGAGGAAGACCAGAAATCAAATATCCCTCAGGTTTAGATGAGAACTGTAGCCAAGGGAAGTGGGAGTTTTTGTCCTTGGCATGATTATTTCTCCCCTGTGCATATTTTTAAAAAGGTATATTGAGGTGGCATTCACGTAACATAAAATTAACCATTATAAAGTGAACAATTCAATGACATTTAGTACATTCATAACGTTGTACAAACACCATGTCTCTCTAGCTCGAAAATATTTTTGTTACTCCAAAAGAAAACTTCAAAACGGTTAAGCAGTTACTCCCTTTCCCCCTTTCCCATACCCTGTGGCAATCACTAATCTGCTTTCTGTTTGTATGGATTTACCTATTCTAGATATTTCATATAAATGAAATGATATACCGTGTGACTGTGTCCAGCTTCTTTCCTGTATACAATAAAGAAACCAGAATTAGGTAACATAACATCAGGTGAAAAGATAACTTGGTTCCAGAACTGTTGTTCTAGGAACCCCAGATGGGCACTTATTTGAGGTAGGTACTGAAAATATGGAAACAAATATTATAAATATACTACAAAGCTATAGTAATGAAAACAGCATGATACTGGCATTAAAAACAGACACATAGACCAATAGAAAGCCCAGAAGAAAATTCACATATTTATGATCACTTGATTGTTAACAAAGTCACCAAAAACACACAATGGGGAAAGAAAAGTGTCCTCGATAAATTGCTATGGGAAAACTGGATATCTGAAGAAGAAAGAGATTTTTATATTTATCTCAGCACCATATACAGAAATCAACTCAAAATGAATTAAAGACTTAAATTTAAGACCTAAAATTGTAAAACTACTAGAAAGGGGGAAAAAAGGGGAAAATTTCTATGACATTGGTCTCGGCAATAATTCCTTAGGGCCCAAAAAGCACAGGCAGCCAAAGCTCTTCTACTTAATCCATTTTTCACAGCACCTTGCATTACTCTGGGTTAAGTATGTATGTGTGGAAGGACTTGCCAATAGTCTTGCATATGTCAATTAACAGTTGCTTATTCAGTACTCATAGATTTTCCTGCATGTTTTTATCTTTGCTAAACAGCATAAGTGTACAATTTACAGTTTTAGATCAAACTACACTCTCTTGAGCAGCCTCATATATAACAAATCTAATTAGAAATAGAGACAAAACCAGTATTTAATAAATCACTTTTGTAGAACAATCATTTAATTTATTTGCTAAATTACTCCAGTAACAATCTGCTTCTGAGTGGAAAAAAGCAAAAAAAATTTAAAAGTATTACTGCTCTCAGTAAATAGGACCATTATATATCCAATTTCTAAATCTAAACTTAAATATCCCTGAGCCTTCCCTTTCCTTCAGTTTCAACATCCAATCAACTGCCAATTCTCCTTTTCAAGTCCTTGAACATTCTTTATTACACTGATGTGTCTCTAATACACTGCCATTCTTCTTATTTCAATGTTCCATCATTTCCTTTCTGGGACACAAAACAGCCTCCTAGTTTGTCTACTAATTTTAATCTTGATCCCCACTAATCCACTTTTCCCCAGCCTTTGGGGTACTCTTTACACACACACAGACACACACACACACACACACACCCCACACCACATTCATATACTACCCTATTAAAAACCTTCAAAATTTTGCTGCCTTTGAAATAAATCTGAACTTACAGAAACTGACTAGCATACAATTCTAGCAGTATCTCTCTCCACTCCCAATCGTTCATGTCTTCCCTGTTATGTTCCATCTATTCAGAACTTCTTTAGGGTCCTGACAGTACCCTGCCTTTTTCTCCTTCTTAGGCTTTAGTTTTTATTGCTTCCTTTGCCTGAAATGTGCCCTTCCCTAATCCTTTTTCACTTAGATTCTCCTGTGTGTATTTCAGGACTTAGTTTAGATACTACTTTATCTAGGAAGTCTTCCTTCCACCTCTCAGCTCTCCAGGGCCTGCACTCTGAACCCTTCCTCAGTTCATGAAGCACCCTGGAATCAGACTTTTAATTGCCAGTTTAGGTACTTTTCTTTTCCATAAAGTGTGCAATGCTGGAAGACAGGGATTATGGCTCATTTGTTATTGATTCCCCAGGCTTAATGTAAGTTAAGGCCGGGCAGTTTATTGATGGATCATGGGATATTGGTAAGGTTTAACTGGTCTTAAGAGGCCAGAGACTAAAGGTTTACTACATAAGGCCACATCACTTTATACACTTCTTGATCAGTTAGATGAAATAATGCTGATCTAGGCTTAAAAGACTAAATGTCAGAACGCTTTTGCTCAGCTGTTCTGGAAGAAGCAGAGACTGAGTAGTAATAGTTTCAGTCATTGTCTCCATTGAGACTAGTAAGACTATCGCCTCCCTGAAATCTGACCCTGCACACACATGCAATTATCTTTCCTTCTTGTGAAATTTTGTAAGACTTAAGAGTTACTCATGTTCTGGACTGGTTTCCTGACCTCAGTTTATGAAATGAAAGCAGAGAACTGAATACAATAGCCCTACAAAGAAACTTTCCCAATGAAACAAATCTTGTGCCTTGATGGGGTGGTAGTTAAATAAGTCTGTGTGTCTGTGTGGTCACTGAATCAACCACTGGTCATTGAGTTAGGGTTTGGATGTCCATCTTATAGGACTAAGACTAAATGGTCTTACTGGCAGTCCCAACAGCCTCAAACATTTGTTACATTTTTTTTCACAACCTTTGTTTAATAACTTTTGTAGAATTGGTCACTCCTACATTTGCACTAACATAGCACTTTATGCAAACAATTACTATGGTGTTATCACCAATGGTATGAAGTTATCTAGGAGTAGGTTTGTCTCTCTTTGAGCATAGAGATTGCTTCTCAAATTCCTCTTTATACCTCTTGTGTGTAGCACAGAACCCCATACATGATAAGTAATTACAATGATTACTTTAATAGAATCAAATAGTCAGTTATCTTATGAGAGTGAAATTGTGTCTGATCTTTCTCCTCTCTCTAGTACTAGTGTAGTTTCATGAAAGGCTCTCAATTGTTGTTGATATTATTATAGAAAACGAAAAATTCCCTTGCTCCATAAACATAACACTGTTATGTTATGGAGTGTGATCACACTATCCCCCAAGCTATAGGAGTGTAATAATGCTCCTTTATCAGACATGATCCTGAGAAGAATAGCCATGATTCTACTTGTTAATATTCTGTATGCTCAAAACACCATTAGGGAATACATATTATGAGTAACTCAATTAAAAACAAAATTTACTGTGTAATTTTATGTGTCTCGTATATCAAATTATTGTTGAGACTGATAAACATGGTTTGAAATTAAATCAAGGACCATCTATCCTAGCAGATGCAATGACCAGAATTCAGTGTGCCTAGTCCACTTGACCGTAGCCAGGCTTGGAATCTGTGGGTGTTGGCTTCCTTTGCAGGGAACATTTCCTTGTCTCAATTGTGCCTCTTGGTAGAGGAAAGGTTATTTTTTTGGTCACGGTGATCCCATTTTTTCTTGGAAAAGATAAAGATGCCTGTCATCTCAGGGCTTCATACTTAGGGAACACAGAGTTCTGTTCTCCCCTTGGGAATCTAAAAATGTCAATCAGAGAATGTCACATCCAGTTGGTTCAGAGGAAGGAGAATATCTTCCCACATTCTTTACTCTGACTCTGTTTCCCAGAGGATGCATTCAGTTATTTTAGTGAGTCATAAAAAAATCCCTAGAGGTATCATACTTTTCTGAGTTTGTGCTTCCCTCTACCAGCACTTTTTTTTTTTTTTTTTTTTGGCTAAAGAAAATTAAGGGTGGTGGGTAGAGAAGTGGTAATGATGATTTAAAAAGAGGAGAGAGTTCAGGGACAAAAGTGTCAGTTTCAAAAGGCCATGTCATGTAATCACCACCATGCAAACATGTGGCCCTGGGCAAGTCATCTAACTACTAAGAGGGTTAGTATCTTCATCAAGAAATTCAGAAAAATAAGCCCTGTTATTTGCCAAAATGTGCATTTATTATTTTTATGTACATTTATACTTATTTTAAATGATAAAGTCTTATAAGATAGCTCACAGAAACTAGTTCAATGATGCTGAGGTGTGCTGATCTTAATGGGACCATTGGATCCACCCAGATAGGGAGAACCTTCTAGGACTAGTTAGTTCAGCTGAGCTTCTTAATCCTGATTGCAATGGGTGGTTTTACCAAAGAGGTGCCTGAGGAAGAGGTTAGTGTTGCTTTCCTTTACCACTTTTTTGACTCCAAATAGACAACTACAAAACCATTGTAATAGGTTTCATTGTGTTGCTTGTTGCCAATTTTATACAAGCAATGGTTTCACATTTACATTAGTGAGAGAATTCTAATCTTTGGCAGATAGGGGCTCCATTTATATATAGCTGTGTGTCTTAGATTCTTCACCTGTCAGATTGGGCCAATAATACATGTCCTCCTTATCTTAAAGTGGAGTTGTGAGGTCAAAAAGTAAAAACGTTTTGAAAAGTGGAAATCAGTAATTCCATGGGAATTGTTTCTATTTTGCCTTGTCGTTTAGTTTAGTACAGTGCTAGGCAACTGTTAGCCATACAGTAAGTAATTGTTCAATGACTTCAATGATTCAAAGGTAACCTCTCGATTGGATCAGAACACTCATTGTTGAATCTCCACAGATGAACAAGGCTGGCTCATTTACTTCAAGGTTTAAAGAAAGAGAGCTGCATAATTGCAAACTTCTTCCCCATAAAGGAGATGTATCTCCTAATTAAACCAATTATAGTCTTTCTTCTGGACTATGCAGGCCATTAGATAACACTTTAGTCACAATGGATACATAGCAGGGTTTTTCAGCCTTGGCACTATTGACATTTTGGGCCCAATAAGTCCTTGCTGTAGGGACTATCCTGTGCTTTGTAGGGTGCTCAGCAGCACCGCTGATCTCTACCCACTAGATGCCTGTATAAACTCAGTACCCCCATCCACTCCCCCACAACTGTGGAAACCAAAAATATCTAAATCTCTCCTGGGGGAAGGGGTAAACTTTTCCTTGGTTGAGTAGCACTGGTAATATAGGTTGAGATACTAGAATAGTATACAAATCAACCATTAAATATTTGTTGGTTGATTAAATCACTCCTGTAACAGCTCTTTATGGATCACCTACCAGGTACCTAGTTCACTTGGCCACAGCCACGCCATACCAAAGTCTGACATTTTTTTTTTTTTCCTAAAGACTCAGAATAAGAAGTGGAAATGCTATTTACTAAAATGTACATTATTTTACCAAGGTCTGTATTAGTCACAGTCCAGTGGATTTAAAAACATGAATAGCTATGTATAATATGAGGTAGTACAACACACACTACCGTGATCAAATTAAGAACATTGCTATGAGAATACAGATTAACTCTTGTCTTAAGGTGTGGGTGGTTTTGGAAGGATTCTCTGACGAACATGAGTGGGATCTCATAAGTAATCATTTGTACAAATATTCCCTGTACAATTAGATGTTTTGTTATGTTATATATTTTTAATAGCTAAGTGTTTATTAAGTTAGTTCTCCTTGAAGATGGGAATGAGTTTTGTGTTTAAAAAGTAGCAGGCAGGCTGATGGACAGGTATTGTGTTGGTGCACCACATCCTATAGCTATGAATAAAACAGATACAAGCACCGCCTCCAGATACACAGACTGCCTCCAGAATCTCTAAAGCATAGTTCTAGTCTTTAGTCCTTCCCTTACTTCAGGTACCTCTTTAGGTATGTAATTCTCTCTCATAGCCTCTGTTTTCCCAGGTATGAAAGTAGGAGGTAGGATGAGATGATCCCAAAGCGTCAGCATCTGACCTCTTATTAATTAAATATTTCTTTTATCTCCCACAGTCCTAAATTACTAAGTTCTCAAGAAAAGTCCATTGCTACTTGCTTTGTGGGAATAAAATAGATTAAAAACCTCATTCTGATACAGGTTCATTCCAGATTCCTGGAGAATGGCACCACTTTCTTGGGGAAGATAGTCTTGCCTGATTGGATATATTAATTTGAAAGTAAGAGAACTTAGAAGAAATGAGACATAAAGAATGTCAGGTTCTAAAAATATTTATCATGTAAGTGCTGAGGCTCATATCTGGGAGAATTTATATCAGTCTTATGAGATTCTATTCCTGTATAGGTGGCATAACTAAAAGTTCTTATCCCACAGCTACGAACAAGGATATCACTCTCGCAGGGGATTTCTACCTATTCTATTTTTCTATGCAGCACAAAACTTGATCATTTCTTTCTCTGGAGACAACTTAATGACTACTAATAGTAAGAAAAGTAATCCATAAAGGTGATTAAAGCATAGTTTTGTAACCTAAATACTGTATAAATTCTCAAACTATTGCACACATAGTATCTACTTGTTCCTCCCAAAAACGGTATGATGTAGGTTATGCAGAGGTTATTATTTTCATTTTGTAGAAAGGAAGCTGAGATTCAGAGAAGATAATGAACACATTTGAATTTCCCCAGTAAAGAAGTTGCGGAGGCATGATTTTACTGATGTTTTCACAACATCAAGATATTGTGAAATATTCAGTAATGAATAAAATGAGTCAAAACCAAAGGTAAACCACAGGGTAAGGGTGGATAATTGCAAAACACACGCTAACAAAGGATTAATATTCAAAATATATAAAGAACTGCTACTAGTCAATAAGTACAAGACAGACAACTCAATAGCAAAACTTGGGCAAAAAGCCTGAATAGAAACTTCATAAGAGTATATTTAAATCACCGATAAACTTAAGAAAAGTTGTAGCAAGATGGCCAAATAGAAACAACTCCAGCCTCCAGCTGTCAGCACAAGTGACACAGAAGACGGGTGATTTCTGCATTTTCAACTGAGGTACAGGGTTCATATCACTGGGGAGTGCCGGACAATCGGTGCTGGCCAACTGGTGCAGCCCCATCAGCAAGAGCTGAAGCAGGGCGAGGCATCGCTTCACTTGGGAAGTGCGAGGGGGAAGGGGATCCCTTTTCCTAGCCAAGGGAATCTGAGACACACAACACCTGGAAAATCGGGTAACTCCCACCCTAATACTGTGCTTTACCAAGGCTCTTAGCAAACAGCACACCAGGAGATTATATCCCACACCTGGCTGGAAGGGTCCCACACCCACGGAGCCTCCCTCATTGCTAGCACGGCAGTCTGAGATCTAACTGCAAGGCAGCAGCGAGGCTAGGGGAGGGGTGCCTGCCATTGCTGAGGCTTAAGTAAACAAAGCCTCCGGGAAGCTCGAACTGGGTGGAGCCCACACCAGCTCAAGGAGGCCTACCTGTCTCTGTAGACTCCACCTTTGGGGACAGGGCAAAGCTAAACAAAAAGCAGCAGAAACCTCTGCAGATGTAAAAGACACTGACAGCTTTGAAGACAGCAGTGGATCTCCCAATGTGGGGGTTGAGATCTGAGAACGGACAGACTGCCTGCTCAAGTGGGTCCCTGACCCCTGAGTAACCTAACTGGGAGACATCCCCCACTAGGTGCAGACTGACACCCCCCACCTCACATGGCGGGGTACACCCCGAGACGAAGCAAGAACCAGACAGGAACACTCACTGTTCAGCAATATTCAATCTTCTGCAGCCTCCGCAACTGATACCCAGGCAAACAGGGTCTGAAGTGGACCTCAAGCAATCTCCAACACACCTACAGCTGAAGGTCCTGACTGTTAGAAGGAAAACTAACAAACAGTAAGTACACCTACACCAAAACCCCATCAGTACGTCACCATCATCAAAGACCAAAGGCAGATAAAACCACAAAGATGGGGAAAAAGCAGGGCAGAAAATCTGGAAATTCAAAAAATAAGAGCGCATCTCCTCCAAAGGAATGCAGCTCATCAACAGCAACGGATCAAAGCTGGATGGAGAATGACTTTGACGAGTTGAGAGAAGAAGGCTTCAGTTCATCAAACTTCTCAGAGCTAAAAGAGGAACTACGTACCTAGCGCAAAGAAACTAAAAATCTTGAAAAAAGAATGAAAGAATGAATAACTAGAATAATCAATGCAGAGAAGGCCATAAATGAACTGACAGAGATAAAAACCATGACACGAGAAATATGTGACAAATGCACAAGCTTCAGTAACCGACTGAATCAACTGGAAGAAAGAGTATCAGCAATTGAAGATCAAATGAATGAAATGAAGCGAGAAGAGAAGTCTAGAGAAAAAAGAGGAAAAAGAATAAAGCCTCCAAGAAGTATAGGATTATGTGAAAAGACCAAATCTACGTCTGATTGGGGTGCCTGAAAGTGAGGGGGAAAATGGAACCAAGTTGGAAAACACTCTTCAGGATATCATCCAGGAGAACTTCCCTAACCTAGTAAAGCAGGCCAACATTCAAATCCAGGAAATACGGAGAACGCCACAAAGATACTCCTCAAGAAGAGCAACTCCAAGACACATAATTGTCAGATTTATCAAAGTCGAAATGAAGGAAAAAATGTTAAGGGCAGCCAGACAGAAAGGTCGGGTTACCCACAAAGCGAAGCCCATCAGACTAACAGCAGATCTCTCAGCAGAAACTCTACAAGCCAGAAGGGCCAATATTCAACATTCTTAAAGAAAAGAATTTTCAACCCAGAATTTCATATCCAGCCAAATTAAGTTTCATAAGTGATGGAGAAATAAAATTCTTTACAGACAAGCAAATGCTTAGAGATTTTGTCACCACCAGGCCTCCCCTACAAGAGACCCTGAAGGAAGCACTAAACATGGAAAGGAACAACTGGTACCAGCCATTGCAAAAACATGCCAAAATGTAAAGACCATCGATGCTAGGAAGAAACTGCATCAACTAACGAGCAAAATAACCAACTAATATCACAATGACAGGATGAAGTTCACACATAACAATACTAACCTTAAATGTAAATGGACTAAATGGTCCAATTAAAAGACACAGACTGGCAAATTGGATAAAGCATCAAGACCCATCAGTTTGCTGTATTCAGGAGACCCATCTCACATGCAGAGACACACATAGGCTCAAAATAAAGGGATGGAGGAAGATCTACCAAGCAAATGGAGAACAAAAAAAAAAAGCAGGGATTGCAATGCTAGTCTCTGATAAAACAGACTTTAAACCATCAAAGATCAAAAGAGACAAAGAAGGCCATTACATAATGGTAAAGGGATCAATTCAACAGGAAGAGCTAACTATCCTAAATATATATGCACCCAATACAGGAGCACCCAGATTCATAAAGCAAGTCTTTAGAGACTTACAAAGAGACTTAGTCTCCCATACAATAATAATGGGAGACTTCAACACCCCACTATCAACATTAGACAGATCAACGAGACAGAAAGTTAACAAGGATATCCAGGAATTGAACTCAACTCTGCACCAAGCGGACCTAATAGACATCTATAGAACTCTCCACCCCAAATCAACAGAATATACCTTCTTCTCAGCACCACATCGCACTTATTCTAAAACTGACCACATAGTCGGAAGTAAAGCACTCCTCAGCAAATCTAAAAGAACAGAAATTATAACAAACTGTCTCTCAGACCACAGTGCAATCAAACTGGAACTCACGACTAAGAAACTCAATCAAAACTGCTCAACTACATGGAAACTGAACAACCTGCTCCTGAATGACTACTGGGTACATAACGAAATGAAGGCAGAAATAAAGATGTTCTTTGAAACCAATGAGAATAAAGATACAACATACCAGAATCTCTGGGACACATTTAAAGCAGTGTGTAGAGGGAAATTTATAGCACTAAATGCCCACAAGAGAAAGCTGGAAAGATCCAAAATTGACATCCTAACATCACAATTAAAAGAACTAGAGAAGCAAGAGAAAAGTTGTTCAACTCCATTAGTTGTCAGGGAAGTGAAAGTTAAAATCACAATACAATGTCACTATGCATTAATCAGAATGGTTCAAATGAAAAAGGCAAACATATCTAAAGTTAGTGACCATGTTGAGCAACAGAAACTCTTACACACTGCCTGTGGGAGCATATGTTGCTGCAAACACTTTGGGAAACTGTTTGGCAGTGTTGACTAAAGTTGGACATTTTCATATCCTATGACCCAGTTATTCAGTCCTAGGTACCTGAATGAAAACTTGTTGACATATATCAACAAAAGAAAATCATCTTTGAGAATATTTACAGCAACACTATAATGGTCTCAAAGTAGAATAATCTAAATATTTATCCACAGGAAGACAGATAAATTGTGATATGTTTATATAATAAAATATTATATAGCAATGAGAATGAAATGTGCAGTTGTAGTCAGCAACATTAATTTATCTCGCAAACATTGAGTTAGTGAAAAAAGCCCTAAGCAAAAGAGTGCCTACAGTATAATCCTGTTAATACAGAGTTTAGCAAGAATTAGAAGTTATCTTGTTGTTAGAAATTAGAATAAAAGTTACTTTTTGGGTGCTGAGACCAGATGAGCACAAAGGATTCTGGGAAGCTGATAATATTGAATTTCATGATATAGATGCTGGTTATACAGGTTTGTTCAAGTTTATGAAAATCCATAAAACTGCACATATGTGATTTGTATACTTTTCTGTATGTATGTTATTCCTCAATACAATTTTACTAAGTTTAACAAATAAAGAACTGGAGTCATTAGGACACAACGAATATCTCTGTACGCCAAGAAGAGAGATGACTTCATGAGAAATTACCAACAAGTTTTGAGGTGAGTTAAGAAAGTATAGCTAAGAAAATGAAGAATAATGAAAAAGAGGTATATCAGTATGTGAATAGACCCCTGGGCACCTGCTCAGATGAAAAATAAAAAGGAACTGATGTGGGTTCAGTAAATTGCTGAAGGTCCAACAGTTTGCAAGTGGTTCAGCTGGAATTCCAATCAAAATCTTTTTATTCCCTAGCTCCTACTTCTTCAACTGTATCATCCCAGCAGGCAATATTTTACTTCAACCCTGAAATAGTGAAGAATAGGAAAAGCAGAAGGAGGTAAAAGAGTAGATGTCATTGAAAAATGATTTTAAATATTGGGTTAAAGTTAGCCTTTCACCATAAGCTCTGTGAGGATGCAGTCTGTATTTATCTTGCTTGCTTCTCTTGACCCAAGGATAGTTTTTTAATGGAAAGAATGCATAAATGAGTTAATGAATGATTGAAAATACAGGAGAAAGAAAACAGACTTGGGAGGATTGCCACACTCCATCAAACTAACAAATTCTTTCGTTTTCTTTTTTTTCATAGTCTAAGTTAATAAATAAATAGAAAATTATATATATAATTATATATTTATATAAGTATGTAATTACATATATATATACACACACACAAATTTTATATACAGAAGTATATACACCCTCCCTATACATACACACTTACTTGGCCTACAAGTTCAGGGATCTCAATATCCCTAATTACAGCTTACATTGCAGGCTACACAGAAGCACCGCTGATTTCAGCCCTGGCAGGACTCCTGTTTAAACATACTTCCCAGAAACCTTGGGCAGCTTGCCATGGTAAGGAAACAATTTACGTCAGATTTTGAGCAGGGGAATCCATCAGGGGTGGGGAGGAAGGCGGAGGTGGGTCGTTAAAGGTGGTAAGATTGAGGCTTTTCATAGACCCTACAGCTGATCATTATTTCCCTGATCCACTGGAAACACAGAGTGATTATTATTCCTCTTTGGCTTACCCTTGCCTCAGCAGCTCTGCTCTGAAAGTCAGTGGCTGCCTGAAGTTCCCTTTGGGGATACCAAATGAGTCTGGCTATGATGCTAAAGAATTTTTCTCTGTTTTTTTCTGGCTGTCTTGATGGTTTGCCATAATTAAGATATTTATTTTTATTAATTATTGATGCCCTTTAATGTTTCCTTTAGTTCAAGAATGAGGTTGAAATGACTTCAGAAATGATTTAGTCAAACTCGTTCCTGTTGGAGGAATTACTTGTATAACAACAACAAAAAATGTTAATCTTGATAATCCTATTCTCAGCATTCTTGAAAGCGCTAGTGTATCTTAGTTCTGCCCAAAGAGGCCTAAGAAAAGGAAGTTTTCCTGCAGAACTCTTAAAAAGGTTTTGATTTTCTGATAAAGAAGGACAACCTACTGCAATGCCCTTTCTCATTCTTGACTGGAGCGTGATAGTTGCCAACTTGTGACCATGAGGATAATGGCAAGAAAGTTAAAGACACTATTGTTGTATTGAACCAACATAAGTAATCACTTTCTCATTCTTGCCTGGAATGTGATAGTTGCCACTTTGCAACCATGAGGATAATGGCAAGAAAGTTATAGACATCAATGATATATTGAACCAACATGAGTAACCACCTAACTTTAGACATCTTTTCATACTAAGAAAATAGAAGAAGTCACTGTGGTCATGTTTTTTGTTTCTTAGAAAAGAAATATACATTCAAGATATACTATATTCCAGGCACTGTGTTAAGAAAAGGACTGGTAGACAGAGAGATGCACTATCCAGATTACCCTTCAAGAAGGACTTGCTACCGACTACAGGGGATAGGAATCAGCAGACATCCTCCAGCCATCAGCTTCTTTAGGATCTACCTCAGTATCAAGGAACCACCTGATCTGAGGTCTCATTCTTCCTTGGGCAGACTACATCTTATAACAAAGTGAAGTAAAGGCATAAAAACCAGTCAGGTGGGGTCACTGAGGGATACTCTGACAGGTAATACTAACTCCAGAACTCCCCAGCAAGCTGACTGAGGCTTGGTTGGGTGAGCATTGCATTAGTGATCTTGAAAGGCAATAGCAAGGAAGAAAACTCCTGACCAGAGCTTTGAGCATTGCCCCTGGTTATCCATTTTGTAGGAAAAAATAATTGGCCTATGTTAGAATATATATGGACACATGGACAGGTGTAAATGGCCTGGCAGGCTGTTCAGTGATGTGGAAAGAAAGGTATTGGAAGACCAGAGGCAAGAGTTTGGGCTATAGGCATGTGAATGTGCATTTGGAAGTAGGCACAATGTACGATTGTATTACAGGTGAACAACCACCTGAGAGTACCTACTATCAGAAAGGCACTAAACAGCCAAGGAGATAAAATGATTAGTTAGTTGATATCAACCAGCTTCTTTCATCACACCAACCCCAGCGTTGGTGTGATAGGCACATGAGTGATGTGGCCAAGGTGTCAAAGATGGAGATTACACACAAGTCCTCCAGCATGGACTCCCACTGACCAAGGCTGACAAGCTGCTGAAATGGCATGACAATGGATATTGGATCTTCCAGCAAAAGAAATAAAATAATGAATTCTTGACATAGCACCAATCCTTGAGAAAATGAGTTGGCCACATCAGGCCCATTCCATTCTAGATAAACCAGTGGTTCGTTCTCGCAGGAACAGACACAATATTTTGGGTTAGCATTTAAGTTTATTACCTTTGGAATTTAAGCAGTCACCACTATTTGAGAGCTTACATCATGATCTACTAGTGTGGGATTCCTAACATTGTATCAACCCAGCAGACCCACTTTATAGCAACGGAGGGCTGGAGGTGTTCTGGTTGTGTTGAGCAACAGTAATACCTGGGTGATACCTCTCAGTCCCATGGCACAATTTGTGGCACTATTTTACAACTGTTGGTTCATAAATACACACTAGGCATTCCTGATTCAGAGGTCTAGTTTTCCTAGCTCTCTAGAGCAAGTTTTTGGACAAGGAGATAGATAGTCACCCCTATTTTAATGCCCTGCTCCTACCAGAGGACAATTCTATACTATTCTGTGCAATAGTGCCTATCAAATTAGCATTAACAGCTCAGGAATGACTAGAAAAATAATAGTAATCATTAAAATTTAGGAACATTTGGGGATTTGAAGTCAGGACTCAAAATTCATTAGATTTATTGACATAATTTATCAGTCATAAAACAAGATCTTACATGAGTTCTGTGCACACTTGTTTTTCTGTAAATGTACTTGTGATAATGGACAATATTGAAAAAAATATGCCCAGGGATTTTGGAGACATGACTTAAAATGATATGCAATGACTTTGACTTTTCTTCATGCCTCACGTCTCATTTTAAAATTTTATGTAAATTGTGTCTTTTTATTTTATAATATATCCATTTATGTCTTGTTATAAAACAATCAATTTATCTCCAAACCTTAATAAAAATAAATGTTTAAAGAAGATGTGCCATATTCCCCCTTTGTCCTCATTATTTTCTTTCATACCATCACATCTCCTTGGTGCATCCTTGGACTCCTAGAAACTACTCAGAAATGGAACAAAGATAAAAGTAGCAAGAATGCAGACGACTGATGACTGGAAAATACTTGTTCAAACAGAGGAAATAGAAAGAGAAGTCATAAAGAAGACTGAGAATGGATAGTTAGAAGGATAAGAAGAGATTACAGCCAGAGAAACTGAGAAAGGACAGAGTTTAAATTACAGTGTCCAATAAAGCAGGAGTCAACGTGTGAACTTTGAAAGAAGCAGAAATAGAAGCCATAATAATGTGGGTTAAAGACTGAGTGGAAAGATATGTAAGGTTTACTAAAATTAAAAACTCCGCAGTGGTAAAAAGATAAGGGTCAACAACAGAGGAGGGGCAACAGATAGATGAGAGTGAGAAAGGAGGAACTAAAAGAGCATGTTCCCCCTGAATCTAAAATAAAAACTAGAATTATTAAAAAAAGAAGTGAATACAGTCAATGACTAAGCAATATCATCAGATATTGATTATTAAGCCAGGTTCCATTTTATAAATGAAAGAGAATATAAATATAATAGGAATGAAATTATTCTTGTGTGTCATCACATTTTCCCCCTGTGTGGGAAATTTCCAAAGACAGTAAAATCCATATCAGTACCTTGCTTAACAAGCAAAGGGAGTAGACGCAAAACCTCTTTTAAAGGCAATTTTGGGGAACTTGTCTAGGAAAGCTGAAAGAGTCCAGGGTTTGGGGATTAGAAAGATTAAGATTTGATTCTCAAACAGCAATAATGAGTAAATTATTCATTCCCTTTGGACCTTAGTGTTTCATTCCGTTACAAAAGGCTAATGATTCCTGCTTTAAGGGTTGTAATGGGGGATTGAATAGGATTTCCTGGCACTCTAAATGCTGAGTCCCCATCTTTAGTTCATCAAAAGCCTCAGATTGGCCAATGAGAGCTGCTGTTTCTTCCTGTGCTATATTAATGACCCTGACTCAATTCCTATTCCCATATATACCACAAGGATCTATTACTATATCGTCCCTCAGACTGTCCAGTTCAAATTCAATAGATGAAACCATGACTGTTCTGTGTTACATTTTAGATGTGAGGATGTACACAGCTACTCTGATTGAGTTTGGATGATTACCAAGTTTCCTTAGGAAGACATTTACATGTCATGATTTAGGAAGGACTACTTCTGTAAAGGTCTGTTTATTATTCATAGATCGATTTTAGTTTCTGCCAAGTGCCTTTCCTCACCTTGTTCCAAATTTTGAGGGACTCATAATTTATTCAACAAATTCTTATGGAACATCTATGATATGCCAAGCACTATGTGAGCTGTTGGGAATTCACATGTTAATAAGATCTGGTTTCTGGAGATGAGGTGCCAGGCATACAGACATTTTGTACAAATAAAAATATGGTCAGTGCTAAAACTATTATAAATATTATTTTTTTGTGTCATTTTCTGAATTACAGTATCTCCTTCAGATACTGTTAGGGGGAAACCCATTTTCCTTTTTTTAATAACATTGTATACATTTATGGGGTACAATGTGATGTTTTGATATATCTACATAATGTGGCATGATTAAATTGAGCTAACTAACGTATCTATCACCTCGCTTGCCTATCATTTATTAGCATGAAACATTAGAAATATACTCTCATAGTTACTTTGAAATATGTAATAGGTTATTATTGACTGTTACCCTAGTGTGCCATATATCTCAAAACCTACTCCTTCTGTCTATCTGAAACTTCGTATCCTTTGATCAACAACTCCCTATTGGTGCCACCCTTGCATACCCTCTACAATCATTCTACTTCTACGAGTTCAACTGTACTAGAATTCACGTGTTGAGTTCATGTGGTATTTGTCTGTCTTTCTGTGCTGGACTTACCTCACTCGGTATAATGAGATTTCTCAAAAGAAAACATAAAAATGGACAATAGGTACATGAAAAAATGCTTAGCATCACAAATCATGAGAAAAATGCAAATTAAAACCACAGTGAGATGTCACCTCCCATATTTAAGAATGCCTTTTATCAAAAAGATAAAGGATAACAAGTGTTGGAGAGAATGTGGGGAAAACAAAACTCATAACTCATACATTGTTGGTGGAAATGTAAATTAGTATAACCATTATGGAAAGCAACATGGAGGTTCCTCAAGAAAGTGGAATGGAACTACCATAGGACCAGCAATCTCACTTCTGAGTATAGCCAAAGGAACTGAAATTAGTATGTCGAAGGGATATTTGTACCTCTATGTTCATTGCAGCGCTATTCCCAATAGCCAACTATGAAAACCACCTAGGTGTCCATCAACGGATGAGTGGATACAAACAATGAAATAATCTTCAGCCTTTAAAATGAGGGGAATCCTGTCATTTATGATAACATGAATAAATCCGAAGGAAACCCAATTTCTAATTAACATGTTTCCAGGAGGAAACTTCCACTACCAGGAGAGAAATTAATTAGGACAGAAACAGTTCTGACTTTTTGTGCCACCCTCCTCACAAAAGAAGCACCTGATCTGAATGTGGAATTTGGAAAATCATATCTACAAGTACACAGCTTTGGTTTTCTTTTCTCTTCTTCCTCCTCATTGGCAGGTCTACAGTTGTCCAGCTACTTAATACAGGAAGATAAGTTTAATGTGATGGAGGTGGTGGTGGTAGAAGTAGTTGAAAGGCTTATTTTGACAAAGAGTAAAGCACTTTCTCTAATTCACCATCAACAGTAATAAAAGTATGTTTTCTATACATTCCTCAAATTCCCTTGTGAATTATTTTTTTTCTGCAGTTATTAGATTCATAGTTGTATTAGTCTGTTTTCATGCCTGAGACTGGGCAATTTACAAAAGAAAGAGGTTTATTGGACTTACAGTTCCACATGGCTGGAGAGACCTTACAATCATGGCAGAAGGTGAAAGGCAAGGAGGAGCAAGTCACATCTCACATGGATAGTGGCAATCAAAGAGAGAGAGCTTGTGCAGGGAAACTCCTGTTTTTAAAACCATCAAATCTCATGATATTTATTCACTATCATGAGGACAGCATGGGAAAGACCTGCCCCCATGATTCAAACATCTCCCACCAGGTCCCTCCCATAACATGTGGGAATTATGGGAGTTACAAGATGAAACTTAGATGGGGACACAGAGTCAAACCATATCATCAATAGTTCTCTGTGTGGAGTAATTCATGTTTATTATTCATACTATTTAAATATCCCAAATCCTTACTGAATTTGTATCTGCTTACTTTAATTGGAACTTGACAGACATTTGCATTAACTTCTGCCAAGTGACTGTGAATTTGTCTATTTCTTCTCTTAGTTCTGTTAGTACTTGCTTTATAAAGTATTTTGAAGCTATGTTATTAAGTGGATACAAATTTTTCACTGGTACATTTTCCTTAAAGGTTGATGATTTTATAATCAAAAACCGTATGTTTAATAATTAGTAATTTTTTTTGCTTTAAAAATTACCGTGGAACTTTGGTTTCTGGTTCTGCATGTAAGGAGCTTGAAAGTCACCATTCCATCCTAACAATAAGGGAAAAGCTGAGCAACTGAAAAATCAACATGGATCAATTCTTCTTGGATCTATAAGAGAAGTAGGTCACAGGGCAAACTACTGCCTCTAAATCTGGAGAGAAAGACAGATGAATACAGAGAATCACAACTCACTGGAGCAGAAACTCAGGAGCAGAAATCTCCATGGGAACCAGTGCTGGAGTTGGGAACCCAGAATCGTAACTGACAAATTGCTGGTGGTTCAAAGTAGACAAGTGTGAGACTTAAAACTCCAGAGGGACCTAGTCACAGGGGGCCCCATACGTTTGTGAGTTTTATCTCCAGGAACTCAACCAGGCTCTCATAGCAAATATGAGAGAAAAGTCCCCTCTTATTCTGGCAGGGGGAGGGGAAAAGGAACTATTTTGAAATATATCAGTGCGCTCTGTTCTTAACAAAGTCTGTACTAAGAGAAATTAGCTAACTAGAGCCTGCCAGAGTTTTGTCTCAGCCACACTGACCAGCAGGAAGGGAAATACCCAACTTCAGCAAGCTCTAGATTACCATGTAGGAATGGAAACACCTGAAGTAAAAAAAAGAAAGGAAATAAAGAAAAAAAAAAAACCTGAGAGGCATTTATGAAGTTCGTGGGCCAGAGGTGTGGGTTCACTAAAAGACTGAGACTTGGTTCTAAGACTATAAACACTGCCCATCCCCCTACATTTTACCACCACTAAAGGCCTTGTTATAACAATTCCTTTTACCAGTATCTCATGTCTGGTTATCAATAAAAAAATTACAAGACACACTAAAAAGCAAAAACACAATTTGAAAAGACAGAAGAAATATCAGAACCAGGCTTGGTAGGGATGTTGGAATTATCAGACCAGGGATTTAAAACAACTATGCTTAATGTGCTAACGGCTTTAATGGATAAAGTAGACAGCATTGCAAGAACAGATGGGCAATGTAAGCAGAGAGATGAAAATCCTAAGAAAGAACTAAGAAAGAAATGCTAGAGATAAAAAACAGTGTAACAGAAATAAAGAATGGTTTTGACGGCCTCACTAGTAGGCTAGACATGGCTAAAGAAATAATCACTGTGCTTGAGGATATATCAACAGAAACCTCCCAAACTGGAAAACAAAGAAAATAAACTAAACTAAAAAAGGGAACAGAATATTCAAGAACTGTGGGATAACTTTAAAAAGTGTAAATACATGAAATGGCAGTAACAGAAAAAGAACAAAGAGAGAAAGGAAGATAATAAATATTTGAAACAAAAATGACTGAGAATTTCTTAATGTCAGACACTGATGTATGGTAATGTTTTGCGATGCTAAACATCTCAAAATGGAGTACTTATGACAAGTGATTCAGCTTATAGTGACATTGCTGAACCCTCAGAATGATGAATGTATGCATAGTGGATTGAGGTAATCAGATGTCACCTGCTGTGGCCAGACACCTTTGAGAGCTGACAAGAAAGTGAAGCCAAAATACAGCTAAAGATAATGGCCATGGATACCCCTGTGGAGGGGCATAAAAACTACAAAGAGACTGACCACGGCAAGATGCTTACAGAATCTCTGCCCATGAGAACACTGAGACCTCCTTTCCTTCTGCTGTTGTTGCCTTTGAGCTCTCCTCTGAGAAAAGAGCAGCAACACCCCATGCCCGTGGATTGCTCCCAACCCCCAGTGTATTGGTGCTGTCCTGTCAGCATGTTGGTCTCCCTAGCTGAGCTACTCTTTGTGGTTCTTTCCCTAGTACCCACCTCCCATTGTGTATATTGAATATATTTGCATAATTTACATAATGTGTGAAAGGCTTGAAATAAACTGTGAATTCATAAGCATTTTACTGGCCACTGAGTCATGAGTTAGCACAACTAGGCTAATTAGAGCCTGGCACAAGAAACATCAAACCACAGATTCATGAATTTCAGGGAATACCAAGCAGGATAAATACAGAAAACTATACCTAGCCATATCACACTCAAGCTACAGAAAATTAAAGATAAAGAAAAAATTCTGAAGGAATCCAGTGAAGAAAGTACTTTACCTATAGAGGAACAAAGATAAGAATTATATTTGACTTGTCCTCAGAAATCCTACAAGTAAGAAAAGAGTGAAAGAAAATATTTAAAGGGTTCAGAGAAAAAAACTCACCAACCTGGTATTTTGTAGCCTGTGAAATTATTTTTTAAAAATGAAAGAGAAACAAAGATTTTCTTATACAAACAAACACTGACGGAATTTGTTACCAATAGACCCTTGATGGACATTTAGGTTGATTCCATGACTTTGCTATTGTGAATAGTACTATAATAAATACACAAATGCAGGTGTCTTTTGATAAAGTAATTTCTTTTCCTTTGGATATATAACCAGTGGTGGAATTGCTGGATCAGATGGTAGTTCTATTTTTAGTTCTTTGAAAAATGTTCATAATGTTCTACATAGAGGTTGTACTAATTTATATTCCCACCAACAGTATATAAGCATTTCCTTTTCATCCATGCTAACATCTGTTGTTGTTGTTGTTTTTGACTTTTTAATAATAGGCATTCTGCTCGGTGCAAGTAATACCACATTCTGGTTTTAATTTCATTTCACTAATAATTAGTGATGTTGATCATTTTTTCCTATGTTTGTTGGCTGCTTGTATATTTCTTTTGAGAAATGTCTATTTATGTCCTTTGCCTACTTTTTAATGGGGTTGTTTCTTGCTTGTTGAGTTGTTGAGATTGAACCTCTGCCTCCTAGGTTCAATCTAATATTCTTGTCTCAGTTTGAACTCAACTCAGAGGAAAAAGAGCTATGACTACTTATCACCCCTAAACAGCCAACACAAGATACATGAACCAGGAAAACCCTAAGGAACATACATAAAAATTGGCATTGAATACCCACAAAGTTCAAAGAGTTCAGCTCTCTTGGTATTTTGTAGCAGGTGGTATTACAGCTGGTGTCTGCACCTAAGTGGATGATTTGATTTTAGGTGAAAGACTGTTTTAGAATTGTTGTTTCATAGGCTTTAGTAAATGAAAATTTCAGGTTCTGAAATTGATTTAATCAGTTACAGTTCTAGTAGTACAGTTTGCCTCAAAGCAAGCATATAGAACTTTTTGGTATTGGTGGGTGTAAGACATACTCTCTTTACAAACAAGAATGCAAAGATAGCTGAGTTACACATGGATGGTAAGAATGTGATTCTATTCTTTAAATTTAAAATACTAAGCCTTAGTAAGTACTACTAGATTATCTGCTTCAAATTCTGACTCTTTTAACATTATATATGCAGTTACAGTCATTTTTTTCTGCATACATTTCTATAGCCAAGGAGATAGCTATAACAGGGATAGATAGCTTTAAGTGCAATTTTCTTTTAATGTGGGCCAGAGACTCATGCAGAGTAAATATATATTATTAAGCGATCACACTAGATTTTCTTGCACAAGGGTAAATGAATTCTCTGTTTACATAATTGTCCTGTTGATTCTGCCTTCAAATGTGTCAGAAACTAGAAAAGCCATACAAAACAATATCAAGTCCTCTTCTTGTGTTCCACTCTGTGGCTGCTGATCACCTATTTATCATGCAAGGCCCATATCAAAAGCCACCTCCACTAAAAGCCTTTTTTTTTTTTTTTAGTTTAAAAAAATTATCCCTAGGACATGAAGCATTTTCATTCAATTTTAGCAACGCTGAATCCTGGTTCTATCAGTTCTTGTTTTGATACAAATGAGGTGTTGGTATTTTTATATTGTTAAAATCTTCTCTTGCCTTTGACAACTGTACTTACTCTCATTGCCAGGTGTATATCATCTTCTCTGACAAAAGAATAAATCCATGTAGGATATTGATTTATTTGAACAGATGAATGGCTATGCCATTGTGTAAAATCATAGCTTGTGCTATACACCATCACCATCATTGTCACCTACTTTGTGCAAAGTTCCCTGTCACATGCTAAGAGGATATCAAAATGTCCAAGACATCATTCTTGCCCTTAAGATATTTACAATCTAATAGAGAAGAAAAATGTGTTCACAAGTAACTACAGAGACTAGCTGGATGAAATATCTTTGCTGTGCTGATGTCTCAGAACTAGCATGACTCCTAACACTTACCCTCTTCTGTAATATTCCTGAACCTTTTCGTGAATGTCTTTTTGTCTCCCACAAGATTGTGAACTCGTAGCATGTAGAGCCGATACCTTCTTCATCTTTACCCTTTCAGTTCCAATAATGGCTTATGATTGATAGAAATACAATAAGGATGTATTTATTAATTTGGTGATTATAATAAATATCAATATTTTTGGAAGGAGTTAACTTACAGAAAGTGAAACTTTTTTTTTTTTTTTTTTTTTTGGTGGTGTGGTATTAGTGTAAACAACATGAAATTTATTTCTGGTTAACTTGTTGTAACTCAGCTCCACTATTTATTGTCTTAAACATGTCTCTCAAGCTCTAGCTTCAGTATGAATTATGCCTTCCTCACTCATTAAGTGCCGATAAATTTCGAGTGAGAGAGATCTGTGAGTCTTTTGTAAGCTATCTACATGTTCTGCAATTATTATTATTTTGAACAATGAACATAAAAATGTTAGGAAGTCCTGACCTCAGAACTAAATTCTTTGCCACTTTTTAGCTGAGTGCCTTAGTAAGAGCCTCTCTAAAGTTCATTTGGCTCATCTAGAAAATGGGTACACAAAACATTACTTCCTTATTGTGAGCAAAGCACCTAGAACACAATAGAAATTCAATAAATGTTGTCTGTGAAAAACCTTATTTGACTTATACCTCAAAGGTAGCTGTAAGGCTCATAGCATTGTAATGAATGCAAAAGTCAGTATGATGTTAGGAAAACAGTGACCTGTGAGTAAACTTATTTGAGGCACAATTGAAGCAAAATGACCGAGTTGCTTTTCTGGGAGATAATGAGCCCCTTTTCCTGGAAAGCTACACATTCAGGATGATGACTGCTCATAGAGATGCAGAGTGCAAGTTGAACTAGATGGCTTTGGAGGTTTTTTCCATTTGAGATGTTTCGAGTTTGAAAATTCATCATTTACTCATTCAGCAAGTAAAAAATTACTGTGATAGGTACTCTTTACATAAATACTTAACCTCATTGAAATTATTTATATTGGAGATATATATAAAATAAACACATAAATGAATCAATATTTAGTATGTCAGATGATGATATTTACTGTAACATTTTTTGTTGAAGCTTTGTTTTATACGTAATTTGGGATAGTAAACAATTTCAAACCTTAATGACAGGAAAGTAAACAGTTTCAAATTCTAGGGCCTCTGTATCCCAGAGGTTTACTTTTCTTATAGCATTTAATATCATCTGGTACAGATGGAGCCCTAGTCAGTGAGTGAACTAATTAATAGTTGATAAGTTTCAATGGAGATAAGATGATTTCTATCACTGGGGTTAAGTATCCTTCATCAAAGCATCCAGGTGATACTGTGAATTTTGTTCCTCAGGTTAGTCAGGAGGACTAAATCCAGGAGGAAGGTTAAATGAGGTCAGAGAGATGGAAAAATAGCCACAATTTGCATTCTAGAGCACATGATCATATCTATTTATAGATACCTGCAGAAGCATAAGGGAAAATACAGTATGCACAGATAAGACTTTCAAAGCTCCTCAAATGCAAACTGAACCATGCAATACATTAAGAGAAGATTAGCAATAAGTATCTGGTACTAGATAATATCAGTTTCTTTATTTCTTTTTATCAGAAAGCCTAATTACAATTTGGAATAGCAATTCCAAATTGACAAAGGTTGACTTAAAGACTGGATTGGACTATGTTTAAACACAGATATAGAAGTATTTCTAGGTTTAACCTTTTACATAAATAATTTCTAAAGTGATTTTGCATCTATTATTTGTCAGATTCATTTATGCACAAACGTAAGAGTTAAGCAAAATAGGTTTTAGGATTTCAGGTGGAGGTCAGAGAACCTAGGTTTGAATGTCACAGGTTTTCACATATGTTTAATGTCTCGATGTTGGGAATTCTCTTAAACTTTAATGGGCGTATGAGAGAGAAGTGTAGGTTGCAGTGTGCCAATCATTTGCTCATTTCTTCAAACACAAATGTGTCAGTAACTGGCATGAGGTCTGAGGCTCACAGTCCCCGAGAGAGAGGAAGACAAGTTCAGCAATAGCTGTAATAAAAGACAAAATGTAGAGAGCACCATTAGGAAGTTATGGTGTGTTTTGGGAGTTCATAGGAGGAATATAACACATTAATTTTCTTGTCAGAGTATCCCAGTGGGTTTTGTGGGCAGCTGTACTCAGCTCAGCTGGTGTGGGCAGGGAGTGGGGGTGGGGAGAACAGACTCACTGCTGTCTATTGTTCCAGACAATAAACCCAGAACTTCACAAAGATTGTCCTTGTCAGATGTTGAGGACAAATGTCTTTGCTTTTACAGATGTACCCATAGGGTCAAGCTCCAGCACAGAGACCCATCCTGGGATGCAGGACTTGATGCCAGGGAAGTCCCAGGCAAACCAAATGAGTTGGTCATCCTACTTGGGAAGTGTGTAACCTAACACAAGTTATTCTGTGCACCTGCTCAGATCTTGAAGAAGCTGACAGCTGGAAGCTGTCAGCTAACATTTTCTTTTACCTGGGAATCAGGTCCCTCCCTAGAATGTGGTGCTGGGGCAGTGCATTTCCAGGACTACCACTTTTACCTTTGCCGTAGTTATTATACCCATTTCTAGAAAAAGAGATTAGTCTCAATAAATTTCAGTGCCTTGCATGAGGATTAGGGATCTCTAACATCATATTGAGCCTGTATGTATTATCTACATAGGTAATTGTTGTTCACTCCTTTCAGTTTCTCTATTGTAATTGGCTCTGAAATTCTTAAAAGGGTCAGTGGGCCTGTCTTCAAAGATAGCATCAAGGAGAGATTGAGGGAGGAAGGAATATTCTACCTTGTCCAGTTTAAGGAAAAGGGATGCTGGAGGAGCAGATAGATGGCAACGTTTTAAATAGGAATGGTGAGCATCACAACTCATTGGGTCTATGGCAAGAAAGAAGGTGAATTCTGGACCTGGCTTGGGAGTACTGTTAACCCTGAGAGCACGTTGGTTGCCAGGCTGTGTGTCTCCATGGGCAGCTTGCCTCCTTGCTTCTATTCTTGAAACTGCATTTTATAAGCTAGCAGTGAGCATATGCTGAATGCTGTGGAGTTGTTCACAAAAAGCTTTCCCCCCTTTCCTAGAAAGTGAAAAGGTTGAAAGGGGGTCTGTTAATAGCAAGAAAAGGAAGTGGTTGAAGTGAATTCCATGATTCCTTGGTCTTTTAAGCCTGAAGAAGTTAAATAATTTGATGCACAGACCCTGACTACAATTCTAATGAGCAAGCTGGCAGAGAAAATTAATGATAATAAATTAATTCCAGAGAATTCCATTTTATGCGCTCAATTATTAATGGTGTTGCAGTGTTATTAATGGTGTCAATTATTAATGGCATGAATAATTAAGAAAGCACATCCATGTTATGATGTACAAGGCTTCTAGGGTTGGGGAAATTGCTCAGAATAAATAAATAAACATGTCAGGGTTCAGACCTATAACATGTTTCAGGTCTCCAACATGTTTCCTGGAAAACACAGGTACATCTGTCATCAGAGGTCTCTGTTACAGGGAATCCTGCCCATGTCTTGTATCACAATAGTAACAAGAAAGAGATTTGGTATGAAGGACCATATATTCCTTGGCATTCTGATCTTCCAGGATGTCTCAATTCATCTACTGGGTAGACACTGACTGAAATTGATGACCATAGGAAACTAGGTGTGAGATTAGGGAGGGCTGTGTACATTTAGCAAATCTAAGAGGGCTGACCAGGTAAGCTAAACATGAGTAGTTGGGACTGAGTTTAGTTTGCAAGACGGCAGCAACATTGAGCAGGTATTATCCCAGCCATTGCAACCAGATTTGAGGAATGGTAAGCAAAAACGTGGGAGGAAAGTATGGTTTCAAATTGGACAATTTATTGGTTATGTGAATGAGTATCCTGCAATATCTATCTATGCCTCAGTTTTCTCATGTGAATAATGTTTATTCTGAAGGCTATTTGACAAAACGAGTGGATGGGGATGTAACAAGGTCTCAACAAATAACTCCTACTATTATTACTGTTCTTTTAGTTATTGTTATTGTAAAGATCTTCTAACCCAACTTGCCTACTTTATAGGTGAAGAAATTGAAGGCTGAAGAATACATGTGACTTGTCACTAAGTTTTTGTGTAGGATTTCTTCCCTTTCCCCTCCAGATTGCCTATTTGCTCCATTGGCCCTCTTTTCCAGGAGCCAACCTCTCTATGCATGCCATTGACAGGGCTCCAGTGCTTACCAGGTTTCACCAATAGGGTGACTCAGCAGAAGATAAGAAAGAAGGAAGAAGATAAGGTCAGGGTATTTATTTTCTTGTCCCCTTCTCTGAGGGTTCCTAACAGTTGGCTGTGTATCTCTGCAGAAGCCCACAGGTACCCTCAAACCAGCTGACAATACATTATTTTCTTTTTTAGGAATCCTGAATGATTCCTTTCAGTCTACAGATGGTAGCAAGTTCGCAGTTAACAGCTCTGAGCTACTGAACCATTCTTTTTTGAAAAGCATATATCAAATTATCCTACTTTGAGTATTTCTGATAGATCCAATAAGTGATAGACATGGCACTGGTGTCCAAGACTCTTTGTTCTTGGTGTACCATCTTTCCCTCATATCACTTTATTTTATTCATATGCTCATTATATTATTTATGAAGAATAAGGCCCTTTGCTGTGTGCAGGAGATATAAAAATCACCAGAACATGAGTGCTCACTCCTCTGAAACATCCTGTGATGGTACTTCAATGCAGGGGTTAGCACTGTTTTTTATAAAGAGCTAAATAGTAAATATTTTAGGCTTTGAGCCCTATGTCTTTGTTGCAACTACTCAACTCTGCCATTGTGCAAAGGTGACCTTAGGCAATACATTGACAAATGAGTGTGACTATGTACCAATGAAATTGTATTCATGTCCACTGAAATTTGAACTTTATATAATTTTCACATAGTACAAAACATTCTTCCTCTTTTGATTTTTTTCTCCAAACATTAAAAAATGTGAAAGCAATGTTTAGTTTTTGGGCCGCGCAAAACCAGACAGCAGGGTAGATTTGGCCCACAAGCTACAGTTTGCCAATCCCTGCACTAAAATATGAACTTAGCACTAAGAAAGCAGAGTTAAGGAGGCCAACAGTTGGGAGGAGGAAGCTGAGAGAGAAATCACAGAAGAGGTGACATTTGCATGGAGAATTGATGGAATATGGAGCTTGTTTGGTGGAGAAGAAGGGAAAGCGCCTTTAAGGCACAAGTGATGAACAAAGGCAAAGAATCATAGAAATACAAGATATTATCAGGGTTGGGGCCTGAACTGGTAAGGCCAGAGAGAAAAGGCATGGGGGTGATGGGGAGAGGTCACCCAGGCAGGGGCTTCTGAGCTACATCCTAGAGGACCAGAATCCCTGCTGAGAAATTGGGCTTTGGGGATAGAGAAGGTGGGAGGTGGGGTCTTGGGCTGAAGCATTAGGCAGACCTGAATGCAATCCCAGCTCTAGCATCTTTTCTCTCTTTTTTTGTTTTGTGATATTCAAATAGTTTACTTGCGTGATTAATAATCACATTTCCAACAATGCATCAAGCATCTGAGAATAATGTCATTTTGAGTAAACCCAAAATCTCTTCTGAAGAGATTCCCTGCCCACAGGTCAAGCCACTCAAATGTGCACCATATTTAGCAGTACAGAGAGATGGAGCTCAGAGGCAAGCTCCTCTTCCATTGAATTCCAGATCAGCCTTTAAAGGTACTTCAACCATTCAGACAGAGACTTTCCTGGCACCTCAGCTGCATTGTTCCCCTGTGTTTTCATTCTGTGGACTGGTAGTTAGTTACCTACCACTTTCAAGCTGAGTGATTGTAGGCAAATTAACCTCTCCGAGCCTCAATTCTTACATGCAAAATGGTCATCACAACAGCTCTGGCTTCATTATAGTAGTGAGGATTAAATGGGGTAACACACACAGACTGCATTCAGCAGCACTGGCTCCTGATAAGTGCTCAATGAAGGTTTGCTATTATTAGCATTATCATGATCAGATTCATTGACTAGCCTGGCTCTCACCGTGTTTTCTCTAGTCCAAATTCAGAGCACTCCTTGCCATTGCTGATAGGATGGCAGCTGGAAAGTTGGCAGCCCTGAGTTGAACATAAGGTTTCCTTTCTAATGCAGCAGTGATGGCATCAGCCCTAATGAGTTTGCATGGGAAGAAACCTATTTTTTTGGACTTGGACTTCACGGGCCTTGGGCTCACTGGATGTGGGAGCCAAGGCTGCTCTCCTCAGTTTAGACAACACCTTCACAGAGTGTGTGAGCACACAAGTGCCTATTGTTCCTTTGCAATGTGTTTTCTTTCCTGGTTAGGTTGCAAAGGGAAAGAACAGTGTTCAGGCAGTTCTGCTTTGCAAAAATTCCCATTTGGTTCACCTGGCTAGCAGTCTTTGGTGAATCTCCCATGGTACACTGTCTCACCTGCGGATAAGAAGAGAGGCAGAAACAAGTGGGCATTGTTTGGTAACATCACTTCAGATAGACACGTTCTCCTTTTCCTTAGGATGCTCAAAGTGATACATTTGGTGATTCATTTAGTAGCTCTTTAAAATACTTCAGATCTGATTTGAATGTGATGTTATATAGAAGCCATAGCATTTCATTCCTGAGACACTGTCAAGAAAACTAAGAAATGATGGGGAAGACTGATCACTTATTTTTCTAAACAGCAACAACAAAAAGTTGAATTACAATTCAGGCATTTAGTTGAATCATGAAGCTGAATTTTAGGACACATTTGAAAATAATAACTTAAATCTATTTAAACAAGTAAAAAATATTTTATGAAAGTGCTCATTGTATAATATTTGGGGAAGAAAGAACAAGCTATAGAAAATTAAGTAATAATGACTCACAACCCTAACCTCATAGGTTATTTTTAACACTAGCTATGTATTTTTTTCACAATGTTCTTGTTGGTATATCTGAATCCAGATAAATGCACAAAAAGACCAAAAAAGAGAGTAGAGGGAAGGCATCTTATTCGAGGATATAAAAGTATTGAGTTAAAGAAGGCAGAATGAGAGTTCAATTGTACAGAGTGGTAGGGGTGGTGTGCCATCACCCTTCATCCCCATGCTGGGATAGGGAGGCATGTGTTTGTCCTTCGTTCCAAGTTGCTTGAGAGAAGCTTCCAGAGAAGCATTAAGAATGCAGACACAGGGAACGGGTGTCTGGTACATGCCCACCTGAGGACCCTAATGGGGCTGAAGCTTTCAGCAGCTCAGAGGCAGAGAGTGGAGCTGTTCTTGGAGGTGCAGGGGAGTTCCGGGTATGAGGAGTAAGTCTGGCTGTTTTTAAAGTGTCTTCACCTGTGTTAGTCCACTTTGCATTGCCATAACGAAGTATGTGAGGCTGTGTAATTTATAAAGAAAAGAGGTTTATTTGGCTCATGTTTCCACAGGCTGCAAAAGAAGCATGGCATGAACATTGGCTTCTGGTCAGGACATCAGGAACCTTTTATTCATGGGGGAGGGGAGCAGGGGAGTCACGTAGTGACAGAGTGAACAAGAGACAGAAGGGAGGAGGTGCCAGGCTCTTTAAAAAAACAAGCTATCATGTGAACTAGTAGAGTGAGAAATCACTCATCATGAAGGAGATGAGTGGCACCAAGCCATTCAGGAGGGATCTGCTCCCCTGACCCAAACACCTCCCACCAGGCCCCACCTGTGCTATTGGGGATCACATTTCAACATGAGATTTGGAGGGGACACTCATCGAAATTATATCCATCACCCATGAGGACTGCTTGAAGGAGCTAAGTGACTCAGTGGAGAGGTGGTCATTGGAAGCTCAGGGGCTGAGACTTGAAAGGGAAAGGTAGGGTGAGAGACAGGGCAGGGTAATTAGAGCTGTGGATGGAGGCTCATGTGAAACTTCTTGCGGACTCATAGGAAGCTCCTCAAGGAGAGATCATCCTTATTGGGAATCTGCTTCCCCAGAGGCCACAAAGACCAGATTACGTCTGAGCCTGCCAGCGTCGCTCTTACCTCTCTGCCTTCACTTGCCTCAACTCTGGGGGAGCCCAAGGGCAGCTTCATGGAGAGAAAGAGTAGAATAGAAAGGCCAGGGGAGAGAGAAGCAGCTGACTATGTATTTCTCCCTCATTGCAGCTTCCTAAGTGTGATGGTTGATATTGAGTGTCAACTTAATTGGATTGAAGGATGCAAAGTATTGTTCCTGGGTGTGTCTGTAAGGGTGTTGTGAAAGGAGATTAACATTTGAGTCAGTGGACTGGGAAAGATTGATCCACCCTCATTCTGGGTGGGGACAATCTAATCAGCTGCCAGCTCAGCTGAATAAAAGCAGACAGAAGAACATGAAAACACTAGACTGGCTTAGCCTCCCAACCTACATCTTTCTGCCATGCTGGATGCTTCCTGCCCTCAAACATCGAACTTCAGGTTCTTCAGCTTTGGGACTTGGACTGACCTCCTTGCTCCTCAGCTTGCAGACAGCCTATTGTGGACCCCCAAATTGTGATCCTCTGAGTCAATCTACTTAAAAACCTCCCCTTTATGTATTCATCTATCCTATTAGTTCTGTCCCTGTAGAAAACCCTGAATAATGCACTAAGCATGAAGCAGGACCCTGAGTTGGTACAGAAAGAAAATTTTAAATTGCATCAGTGGATGGTGTATATACTACTTTAATTATTTGATTAAATCATTACCAAATTATTGAATGGTATATTTTAATTATTAAAATGAGGCTTTTTATGCCTGAAGGTGACTAGAGATAATATAAAATACACATATTGTGTGTATATGTATATAAGATACATATATATATATAAAATCTGAGATGACCTGGAAAAGTTAAAGGCCTGCCTCAAGAGTTCCACTGCACAGGTTTAAAGGAACAGCTGAAAAAAGAAAGTTCCTTCCGTTTATACACTCTGGAGTTCATTGTGACCAATAAAACATGCTCACATAGAGTTGATATAATAGAGGTTATACAATTTTCGATTTTGCTTTATTATTTAAGATTATAACGTGAGTACTTCCTCATGTGCAAGAAGTTTCATAACTCTTTCATGGCTGTATGATGATCCACTCAATGAATGTGCTTCTCCAGTGATTAGATATTTGGATTGTTTCAAATAATTTACATTTTATGCTCAGAATTATTGCGTATACAACTATATAAGCCAAGTGGAACAAGTAATGTTGAACTCTAATTTGTTTTTCATAAAGCATTGGAGTGAATGAATGTTACCACTCACTGGGGGGAATCAACCTAAAACATTAGATTTTCAAGAAATGTGGGCTTCTTTAAAACAACAGGCTGATTGTCCCACTTGACTAAACTTCAGAATGATTCTACACAGGAAGTGGGAGGAGTGGGCTCTCAGCCCTCCACTGGGCAATCTGACAAGTTTCCACAGAGGGTATCAGAGATGGCACAGATTTAACAGTGAACCAATACCCTGAATGATTTTGATTTCAGGATAGATAATACACACAACCTAGGAAATTCCCTTTCCCAAAAGTTACTGAACCTATCCTTTCTAGTATTATTAATCCCCAGGACCCACAGTATTTCATCAGGGCTTTAAAATAAGCCTGACCAGTGAGTAGGAGAAATTCATTCTCCCCATTTAGCAGATAAGAAAACTGAGGCTCAGAGCTTTTCCAAATTCACTCTATTGGTGGGTAGCAGAGCCTGAGGACCAGAACCTTCTCTCTCCTAATTCATATGTATGTATGCATGCATCTATGTATGTATGTATATAATTGACACTACCTGCAATAATCTGGAATGCATGTATATAGATATAAAATTTTGACACTATTGGCAATAGGCTAGGACTAGAATGGTTTGCTTGGGTAATGGAGACCCGGGAATGTGACATGGTCTGATTTCACTGGTGCAGTGTGTGTTCAATTCTTCAAATTCTTGAATTTCAAGCCAGAGCTGTGCATTTAGCAATTAAGAAAACTCAGTGAGGTATGGTCTCGA
The DNA here is from genome assembly GCF_047675955.1 of Chlorocebus sabaeus. Lineage (NCBI taxonomy): Eukaryota > Metazoa > Chordata > Mammalia > Primates > Cercopithecidae > Chlorocebus > Chlorocebus sabaeus. The sequence continues at coordinate 133,027,848 of NC_132911.1, read as the reverse complement.
AGAGAGAGAGAGAGCTCTATTCAAAGTGCTTTTTAAAATATACAGCATTTCCTTCCCTTGACGAGTACAGTGATCTAAGCTCTCCATTATTCAAACATGGGGTGAATAATAACAAGGCGCTGGCTGGGACTATTAAAGTGAAAAAAAATACTTGGAGGGTTTTATAAGTCTTTACATTTAAATGCGTTCGACCTCTTCTTTTGGAGAAAACATTCCCAAGACTCCTTTGCTGCAGCTATTTTATTTTCTACTCAGGTCAGAGTTGCTAAGAAATCCTTGCTCTCTCCAATGTAAGAGGCAGTGGGTTATAGAATCATCAAAAGGAGACGCCGGGAATAACTGCAAGGCGATTGCCTTCGTCCTATGGGGACAAATGCTGGATTCCACCCTATAATGTGTTCCTCGTGTAGCTGAATCTGATTTCACTGTGGGTGTAACCAGAGACCTTTGCCCCCAAATTCATTGCAAGCGGCTGTGGACAACAAAGGCCCCTCGACGACTGACGAGGAGTTCTTCTGGAATGAGCGTAATCCAAAACCCATCACAGAGTTTTATTAGAACCAGCAAAGGCGACAGAACTATTGGTCATGACTCCAAGGAAGTCAGAGAAAACCCACACACTTCAGGTACTGAGGCAAAGCTATTTCTCTAGCCAGAGGCTTGCATCAGGGTTTTTTGTTTTTTGTTTTTCTTTTTTAGTTTCTTTCTCTTTGACTGAAGGCGGAAGAAAGTACCAGTGTTGTCAAATTTGGGCCACTATTTTGGCTTTATTTTTTCAGCTTTTCTGGAAAATGTGATCACAAACCTCTCTAAGCAGAGAACATCTTCTGTTAGTTTAAATTTGACACACATCATCTCAAACTCAAAGATGCTATGGGAACTAAGTAGAACTCAGCCTTAGCTTAACTTGTTTCCTTGGCAATATCCACTTATTTTTATTGTCTTTTTTAGGGGAGAAGACAATCCCTTAAGAATTAATGGAATACAATTCAGACTGAGTCATAACCTAGCTTTTATCAATTATTGGTATGCTACCCCAGGAAAAGTCCTCAACTTCCCAGTGGGTTTTGGGACAGCAATTATTGTCAAAAGCAATCTAATTGCTTAGGGCTCATCATTTTAATTTCACAGATGAGAAAATAAATGTTACTGAGAGAAATTTTATACTTTGAACAAAGAGCAGAGTGAGCAGGTGTGGAGCTAGACACTCACCGAGGCTCACTTACCATGCACTCGGTTCGCTCTGCAGTATTTCCTTCCACAGAAAATCCATTTGCTAGATTGCGCTTTCCATAGAACATTCACCTGCTCTTCCTTACCCAATCATGCACTTTGCCGAATTTTGGACCAACATATAAACACAAACCTTAGTTTAATTCTGAACTCCAATTTGCTTTTTTTTGTTGTTGTTGTTGGAATCTCGCTCTGTCGCCCCGGCTGGAGTGCAGTGGCATAATTTCAGTTCACTGCAAACTCTGCCTCCCGGGTTCACGCCATTCTCCTGCCTCAGCCTCTCAAGTAACTGGGACCACAGGCGTTCGCCATCACACCTGGCTAATTTTTTTTTTTTTTTTTTTTTTTTGTATTTTTAGTAGAGACCGGGTTTCACCGTGTTAGCCAGGATGGTCTCGATCTCCTGACCTCGTGATCTGCCCGCCTCAGCCTCCCAAAGTGCTGGGATTACAGGCCTGAGTCAGTGTGCCTGGCCTCCAGTTTGCTTTTAATCACCTCTCCTGCATTTCTTGATCTAAACTGGCATCACAATATGCTATAAATTATGGAAAGGAGGGATTTTTGATGTTTAGGATATCAGAGCATTCATAATTCTGTTTCCAGAAACATACTACTTTCCGGACCACCCCAAATAGTGCATCAATGGACGTTTTGAGATAATTCTATTATGAAAGCATGGATGATGCTATAAGAGAGTTTTTATTTTATGTATCTGTCAAATCAACTAGTTTTAAACTTAAATAGGGCAGGTGCTGAGTTTCCTAAATTTGTAAGTGAATTTAATTAGGTACATGAGTTGGCTATAGTACGTTTTTCTAGACCCAACCAAATAAAAATTTACATTGGGTACAAACACACACAGTCATTTAACAGACTCATATTCACACTTTAAAAAAATTTACTGTATTTGATAAACTCCTCCTTCATATAAGCCAATACACCGTCAATATACTAGGCAGCAAGTCATACATATGAGGTCTCTGCCCTCGCAAAGCCTTCTGGTTAGCTAGGAAGACACAATTATACAAATAATGGCAAGTGCAGAGTTTAATGAAGAAATAAGGTGGGTCCTATGTAGGCATATCTTTAAGCAGTGTGGACAGAGATTGCTAAGAGGGCTTTCTGAAGACTATAGCATTTAAGCAGAAGTGTAAAGGGTGGTCAGGAATTAATTAGGTAAACTGGGGTGGGGAGAAAGTTTATTCTAAGCAAAAGTAACCAACACATGAAAACATCAAAGATGGGACAATCTGTGGCACCTTTATGACATCAACAAAAGTCCAGTGTGGCTGAACTGTAGAAATAAAGTCATGTGGTGGGTTTGAGGGTATGTTGAAGTAATGGGTCAGGAATGTGGTGGTACCAAAGAGCAACAGAAGGTGTTGATGCATTTAAAATTTTGAGCAGCCAGGTCTGATTTGAATTTTAAAAAGAATGCTTACATTTCCATATAAAGCATGAAATTGAAGGGTGCAAGGATGGATTTGAAAAGACTAGTAAGGATGCAAATATAATAAAGTTACATAGGCTGGTGGCTTTAACTAGGATGAAAAGTGTAGAACAGAAGAGGAGAGAGTTAAGCAAATGAATTTGAAAAATACTGAGGGAGTGTAATCGATCAGTTATTGACTGATTTTATCCATGTGGGAGGATAAAAAAAAGTGATCCAAGATAAAGTTGTGAATTTCTAATTTTAACAACTATTGGATGGTGGTACCATTTATCAACATGAAAAACCCAGAGAAAGAGCAAATTTAGAGTGGGATGATCATAATAACTGTATTACCTGACATTTACTGAGCATTTATTATGTGCCAGTAACTGTTTTATATATATATGTGTATGCTCATTTCATCTTCTTGTGACTTTTAAGTGGATACAGTTATAAATAGTTTATTTAACCCCCACCCCTTCCACAGTCATATAGCTGTACTGGAAGGACTAGGATTTCAACACCGTCTAATCTTAGAAGCCCTGAGTTTACTTATTACTTATTTACTTATTACTTATCTGAGGTTCATGTAGAAATGCTGATTAGCAAATGAAATATAAAGTTCTAGATTTCAGAAGCGAAGACTAAGCAAAAGGTATACATTAGGGTCTCATTGGATTAGTCATGATGGGCTATAAAATCTCAATGGTTTGACAGAAGAAATGTTTATTTCTTGCTCACATGTCCCTCTCTGATGGCTCTCCTTGGCAGCTCCTCTCCAAGTGTTGACACACAGATCTAGACTTCTTCCAACCCATGGCTCAGTCACTCTTTGGAATTTCCTTGGAGTCCTGCACTGGTTTCTCTGCCTTCAGTTGAATTAGGAGAAAGGAGTGCAAGATTTCTCATGGTATTTTAGGGGGCCAGAACTAGAAGTGGCATGCACCATTTCCGCCCAAATTATAGTGGCCAGAACACTTCATGTAGCCGTAACTGGTCACTTACATTTAGCTCTTGGCTCAGGAGGAAAATAGATTTTTCATAATCATATAGATGGTGATTGAAGCCATGGGAGTGAATAAGCTCACCTAGTGAATGAGTAAAGAATTAGAAAGATGGCCTAGGTCCGATATCTGACAAGATCTGTATAATAATGATGATGATTAATAATAGCTAAAACTTTTAGAGCACTTACCATGTTCCAGGCGCATTTACATATATTAATTCATGGGCTCCTTATAAAAGCCCTTTGATGTACTGCTATTATTATATCTTTTTATATAGATAAAGAAATAAAGTTACAGAGATAGTAAATAACTCTCTGGAGGTCACATATAAGTAAGTGGCAGAATAAGAATTTGAAAGCAAGTAGTTTGTTTCCTGAGTCTATGAGTTTAATCTATGTCATATGCTACATAATTACTAACCTCAAGTACCTGAAAAATGTCACATTAATATGTAAGTATCTTTGCTATGAGTTCCCAAGGGGCAGGACTAAAACTAATAAATGGAATTTAAATTATGGAAGTGTTCAGCCCTGGAAGAAGGCACCTCTAACGGAGCTATCTAAAAGGAAGCAAACTGCATCCTGAGATAGTGAGATTCTCATCAGTCAAAGTACCCAAGCATAAGAAGAACAAATCCTTGGTAAGGATGTCATAGAGAGGATTCAAGCATCAAATGAGTGCTTGGGAGAGATAACATTTTTTATTATTAATTTTTATTTTTATTTTAAGTTCCAGGATACATAACATTTATGTTCTCCATATATTCACCAATTTCTTCCAGTGAATGTATAACACTTCTGCCAGCCTGATTTCTGAATTAGTTACTTAAAGTAAGTTCCAATTTCTGTATTTTCCACGTACTTGCCCTAAAAGTAAGAGGAGAAAGGAAAGAAAACATAAAAGAAGAATGTGCCTCTGTCATTAAAGATCTTAAAACTTACTTAAAGAGAGAAGACATACACGTGTGTATCATCCTTTGAAATGCCAGAGAGCCACCTATTTAGAATCTAATCTGGAAGAGATTGAGAAGTGATTTATAGATGGCAGAGGATCTCAAGGTTAGCTCAGATGTGTTAGCTCTCTACAACAAAGTCCCTCCACTATCGAGGTGGTTCTCCAGCTTTAGCAAGCATTGAATCACTTGGAGGGTTTGTTAAATCAACCTCAACTTTCTTATTCAGTAGAATTGGGTTCAGGTCTGCAAATCTGCATTTCTAACAAGTTCCCAGGTGATGCTGCTGCTGCTGGTCATGTGATCACACTTTGGGATTCCTGATCCAAGACTTATCACTCAATACCATAATCTCCTGTTTATGTGTCTAGCTTCTTCTTTTGAACTGGAACAGAAATGATCTTGTTTGTCTTTGAATATGCAGGGTCTACCCTATTGTTCCTCAGTAAATTTGTGTGATGTAAGTAATTTGAAAGAAATGTGTAGTTTTCTAGAAGCACAAAGAGAGAAAGAAACTATGGCAGTCAGCAGGGAAGAATCCTATGTTCTCTCCTCCCACATGTTTGGAAACATGATTCATGCAAGGAGGTGTCTTAGATTAAAAGCAACCTCATGCAAGTACAAATATGAATACAAATACCCCATTTTATAATTATGCACACAGGACTACAGTCCTCAAAGGGGCAGCAGAATATTTTCTTCTCACCTCTCTTTTTTTGTCATTTTCCTTCGTCTTCAGACTGTCACAGCCATTTCATGAAGGAAAATATTCTTTCTTGTACATTGAATGTAATTTGCCCCTTCCTGGAGTCCATTCCCTTTGGGTTGGTGCTGGCTGAACTTTGCAGTCTTCACTGAAGGGGGAACCCTTTCTCACTGTTCTCTGGGAGAGCAGCCTCTTTGAAGTCACAGCTGGCTTGACTAAACCATTTCCTCCATCCACAATGTGCCTCTGATGTAGTGTTGGCTGAGGCTCCCTCTTGCCGGCTCCCGCTCTTGAAACAGACCCAAGTGCAATGTTCAATGTGAGTGTTTGGCTTGGCTTAAATTTGGCCAAATCATCTGTACTTTGTTTCATTTGAAAGCCTTACTTTTTTTTCTTGCTCTCTCTTTTTCTCTCTCAACTAGTTCATTCCAGATGTTTTTGATTTGTCTTTTTGTGGTCTACTCCACCCAGTTCCTAAATCAGTAAATCATTTTCATGCTTCTTCCAAAATCTAGGGAAAGAAAATGCTCAATTAGAGAGAAGCTGATTATAGGTCTCATAGAGCTTACACTTGGGGATGGCTGCTCTCCTCAGGAACTACCTTTGAAAGGTAGGAGAAAATGTCTTCCAATTGAGGATACTTAGATTTGGCTTCACCATCCTTTCAACTTTTTAGCATTTGGAAGAGGAGAGTAGGCAAAATGTTGATATGCTAATATAATGCACGTCCAAGCTCATCCTCTACTCTAAGGCTTGATGTATAATTGCTATTCTGGCTTGAAGTCGTTCAATTACTGAAGTGCAAATAGAAGTTCCTATTCTATGAACTCATATGTGGCAATGATAGAATGTACTTACATATAATATTAATGGCCTTTCTCTCTTTCCTGTCACCTTTTACCCTTCTCAGCATTTTGATTGTGATGATGTGGGTAAAGGCAGCATGTTTCCTTTATAGTCATTATGCAGAGTGAAAAACTTGTCCTTGGTGGAAATCACAGACCTGATAGGCTAGTGAAGGAATTTAGAGAGAAAAGTCAATAGACTCCCTGAGTTTGGGAAGAGAGTTTTGGATATATTGAGAGCAAAGTTGAGAGATTGAAGGTAGCTGATTGTCTAATAAGTTAGAAAAAAACTAGAGAAGAAAATTTTAAGACATTTTGCCATTACAAATGCAATTTCTTTCTGGTGCCTTTTCAGGTGATTTTAGTTAAGATGTACATATCTTTCCAAGGATTTTTTTTGGGGAGGACATGTTTTGTCTTTTGGATTTGATATTGCGATGAGACATACTGTTCAGGTTGCACCTATAAAATGTTGCAATACTTAATTTATTTCATTCTGCTGTATCATTATTTGACACCAGGACCCAGCAGAAGGCAAATGGCTTTTAGAGCTATACAGATGCTCTAATTTTTTTGTGAGAAGAAGAGTTCTAGTTACTCATGGAGTAGTGCATTTAATTAGATTAATTACTCAACTTCTCTGAATCATTTCTTAAAGGGGATTATATTAATATCCAACTTTCAGTACCATCTTAAACATTAAATGAGCTCATTTAAAGTAACTGTCACTGGTAAAATTTGTAACTGGTGTGTCGAACAACTATGAATCATAAAGTGGCATCAAAACACAGCTTCATTTTGATCTTCAACTTTAACTTTGTTATTTAGTTACTCAGTTATCCAAGCCATTGGTTGAAAATGTTGGCAGATTTCGTCAATTTTTGGACATTCTTAGATAATAAATAATAGATGATAGAAAATTATCTAATCACTCTGTATATCAAAATCAGATGAGTCAGAAATGCCCAGTGAATGTCAAATTCAACATGATAATCTAGAAATTAATATTTTAGTCTTCATTCAAAGATTAGACATCTTCCCCTAACCCATTTATTCAGTTGGGCAACCTGAGTAGGTCAGTCTATGTTTGGGAGGATGGGGTATGATTAGCCCCCTTTTTCCACTCACCTTCCTTCCCTTCTTTACTGCATGTTCACCTATTTTCTTAAGCTTGAATTGACAGCCTGTCCTGGGCTGAATGCGGGAAGAGAATTTGGATAGATGTGAGAATTCTGATTTGGCCAGTTGTGAAATGCTTCTTATTTGAGCCTGGCCAATGAGTTCAGCTAACTCTTTCTCTGATGAATATTTCTGTGGGATCTTTAGAGCCTCCCCAACTGAATTTCTTTTAGCAGGATGTCACGGGCATGGGAAGTGTCTTGATTTTTGGTCAGTGTAATCCTGATCCACAGTAAACTCATATTTCTGCCAGTCTACTCAATATATGCTCAACGGGTGTCTTTGCCCTAAGCCCCATTTGTCAGATCTGTATGTAAATGACTGATCTTTCCAATGAGATTCAATATGAGAAGACTGCAGTGCACACTGAGGGAGGTGCAGTGATTTTCCAGACCCCTATTCCCACCCTGTGATGGCAGACCATTTCACCTTGTGCCATACATGAATATTCTCCAGGCATATGTTACTCATCAGGCCACAGCATTTCCCCAAATTCTCTCCAGAATGCACAGAACGCTCTCTTCAGCTAGAGAAACTCTCTTTAAGCTTACAGTAAAATAAGGGGGGAGTAGTGGAGAGAGAAATGGCATCAGAGCACAGTTTTTTAAAAATAAATATTTTCCAGAAAAACATTCTTTCTAACATCCATTCTTTCATCACCCTTTTAACATCTTTGTGGGTTTTAGATTCATATGACTCTCATACTTACTTTGAAACTTCTGCAGGTGACATAGCACCCCACCTTAGAACTTTTTATCTATTTCATCTTGCTACTTTAATAAAACCTTACAAGTTTACATCCGGTTATACACTCAAATGTCACAATTTTTCCATTTTAATGTTCCCAAATGAAACATAAGGTTTTTTGAAAACTCTAGCAGTTGTAACGTCTTTGGCATACTCTATGATGTACCTAATATGGCAATACTCACGGAGATCTATAAGAAAATAGTTTTAATTAAGTTTAACTCCTCGGGTTTGTCTTAACACATTCATAGAACTGTGGTATAGTTGAGTGTTCTATAAATATATGCTGAATTAAAGAAAATGAGTTATCATGAACTCTGACTTTGCTATTTGGCTTTGTAACATGAGGTGAAGCATTACTTCAAAAGATAGTTTCTTATTTATCAAATTGAAATTTTTTTGCTATGACCCATGAGCCCATTATTAATAGCTATAAAAGCCCCAGAAGTTTGTAATTCTACACGTGGATTTTTCTCATTATAATAGTTTCACATGTGTGCCTCTTATGGTCAAGTAGACAGCAATGGGAATGTGGGTAGGGACTATGAATCACCTGTGTGTTTGTAGGTGTAGATGTAGTCAGTAAAGTTTTTCACCTCATCTTCTACAAAGAGCTCAAGTGTCCTAGATGAGAGAGGCTAACACAGATCAAAGGCAATGCCAAGGATGCTACTATTGGGTAACCTTTCTAATAGGTGGGCGATTAAGAACTGATTAAAGGACATAATGTCACTATAGTGTGGTCTTTTGTAGTCTTCTCTTTGGTTTCTCTTCTGAACATATGGCTCTGTGAAATTTGTACATAGATACATAGGCAAAATAATTTCTGTAGGATTCAGTAATTTACAAGTCCTAAGCAGAAGAGCCATCTGTGAAAGCTCACAGGAGGGAGTGGTCACTTTACCTCTGTAGGGTTAAGAGGAGTTTTCACAGAAGAGAGGAAGTTGGATGAGTCTTAGAGGATGATTAAGCATTTATGAGATAGAAAAGGAAGAAAGAAAGCTATCTCTTTCTTTCTATGGGATTGGCAACAACTGAGAAAACTATGAAGAAGTAGGGATCCAAATATCAGCTTCAGCAATATATACTAACAATAAAAATACTCTTACCTATGATACAGTATTTCTCTTCTGAGATACACACCTTAGAGAAGCTGTTATATATGTGGACATGGAAATACATCACAAAATATTCATGGTAGTATTATCTGTAATGGTGAAAAATGAGAAACCATTTAAATATTTATCATCATATATATGCAGCATATTAGTCTGTGGGAGTACTACAGTAAGGTTAATGAACTAGCAATACATCTATCAATATGAATAAATCTTGACAACATAATATTGAGTAAAATAAAGAAACTTTTCATAAGAATGTTAATATGATACTCTTCACATTTAAAGTTTATAAATATGAAAAACCTTGATATTGTTAAGGAACACTTTCATATTAATATGAAAACATTCAGTAAAATGATAAACACAAAGTTTAGTGGTGGTTCTCTCTGGGATAGGAAATGTGTGAGAGAAGTATGGGAACAAAAAAGTATATACAAAGAGTATCAATTGTATTGCTAGTGTTAGCTCTTAAGCCTAGTGGCAGGGGTGTTTTTCTTTATGGTATTCTTTAGAATTATCTGAACATGTTGGATGCCTGAAATATATGTTCCATATACATGTACACAAAAAGTCTTTTTTAAAAAATAAGCCTTATTTCTGACAAACGTACATTGGGACATATGACTTAGGCTCAAGACCAAATGGGCTCTTAGTGCTTTCTTCTAAACAAACTTTGTCCCCCACCACAGGGCAGAAAATCTCTACACTGCTGACCTTGTCACAGTGCAGCAGGAACAGAGAAAAAAGCATGATCCATGGTCCAGGTAATGAGTCACAGAGGTTGACTAACTTGTTCCCCTCATCCATTAATCAGACAAATCTTTCCTCAACAGAGGCATGAGTGAGAGGTTGTATTAGTCTGTTCCCATGCTGCTATGAATAAATACCCAAAGCTGAGTAATTTATAAAGGAAAGAAGTTTAATTGACTTGCAGGTCTGCAGGGCTAGAAGTCTCAGGACACTTACAGTCATGGCAGAAAGGGAAACAAACATGCTCTTCTTCACATGGTGGCAGGAGAGAGAATGCCGAGCAAAGGGTGAAAGTCCCTTATAAAATCATCAGATCTCATGAGAATTCACTCACTATTACAACAACGGCATGGAGGAAACCACCCCCATGATTCAGTTACCTCCCACCAAGTCCCTCCTATGACAAGTAGGGATTATGGGAACTACAATTCAAGATGGTATTTGGGTGGGGACACAGCCAAACCATATCCGAGGAGGAGGAAAGGTCAAAGCTTGTCCTCATTATTTCTGAGAAAGCAGAAATTTCTATTATGAGGCAAATCCCTTCCCTTTCCTCTTTAATAACCTGAGCCCTCAATTACTACTTACATTATTTATTAGAAAATAAGTTTTATTGATATAAAATTTGTCAAAGTTATCCATAGCTATTCTACTATATAAACTAGGGCTGTAGTTAATGTAATTAGATTTCTAAAGAGTTTCATGATTCTTTATTTGGAAAGATAAAGGAAACAAACACCTCTTGAGTGCCCATCATGGCTAGCCTTTTGTAACCTTGGGAACTGTGATGCTGTGCACTGACTGGTTCCCTGAAGAAGCATCCCAAATTGCAAACAGCTTATGAAACAACAGAACCTGATTAGACAGCCTCAGGTATGTTAGGGTAACTAGTGTTCCCCAAATTACTTGAGAAAGACTGATGGAGAACCAAGAAAAGCCTGGCAAGGTTGCCAATTTTTTGATTAATTCAGACATTGCTCTCATAGGCTTTCAATACAACATATTTTCCCCAAATTCTAATACCTGTAGATCACCTTGGGAGGCTCTGCATAAGAAAACATGGCCATGATGGCTGATGAGTGGAGTCATGGGAGGGAAAAGGGGTATTGGTGGCTGCAAATTGATTTCAAGAACCTAGTTCTGCTAGGTTTCAAGGTCAGGCGAAGAGCCAGTGAAGAATTAGGAACAAGCTGTCTGTTGAAATTAGAGGTGAACTACCATAGTAGTTACCACAGTGAACTGTGAATTGGTACCTAAGAGCAGTACATGGCATTGAAGTTGGGCATCATGCCCATTCTCTCATCACCAAAGTTCTCAAAAAGAGGAACAAATGGGTACTGTATGATAAATTATACAACAGTCATGTGAATTATATAAAGCATTAGTTAGTTCTATTTGATTTGTGACAGAGTAGATAATAAATTTTTCATCAAGAGACTAAAACAAGAAGATACCATGTCCTTTACAGAGGAAAACCTACCATTACTCATCTAAGCAATCTATAAACCCCTTCCCAAATATTTCAGTCTAGAAGCAACACTAAGAAAGCCAACAGTCGATTGGAAGTGCCATATCATAGAAGCTAGAGGTTAGACAATGAGGGCTCCAATCAGGGTTCCCAGTCAAACAGTTCTATAATGTTGGGGGAGAGGTTGCTTAAGGTCTCTAAGTAAAATTTTATAATGTTACTGATCTTAAAGGTGTTCAGTGAGATAATGCATGTAAATAAGTAAGGATATAATGGGTCATTCCAAAGTGGGCTTCACTTTTTCCCTTAGAGGTCGCTCCTTGACTTCAAAGCTGAGGATTTGAAGTTGAATCAAATTTCCCATCACCTAGTACCGTCTGAGAATTCTAGTCACATATATTCAGAGAGACCTTTCCCATAGTGTTTCTGCAATTCTGTTGCCGGTCTTGACTAGGAGGCGGGGGGAAATCATTACAATATTTTGGAAATGCTTATTCAGTTTTACTTTTTGTCTAGTGGTGGGTGGATTTGGATTTAAGTTATTTCCCTGAACACATCTGCCCTGAATTTGCATATGTAATGAAAATGATTCTTTATTAAAATGATTTTGTGTGTGCGTGTTTAAATTTTTGTTTTGAAATATTTTGTTGTGGCTGAAATACATGCTTTCCTAAGAGGAATTCCCTTATGAAAAAAAATGTGGATAACTCATAGGGTATGGCTGCTCAGAGAAAGAGCACAAGACTAGAAATATTCATAATTCCAGCAATTCCCCACTGTGGGGAGGAAGGAGTCAATTATCATTTAAACAAAATGTTTATTGAGGTGTAGATACATACACAAGTCTTAAACATAAAAATTAATAGATTTTATATATGGAATATTCTTTCTTTTTAAATTTTAGATTCAGGGGGTATATGTGTATGTTGTTACATGGGTATATTCCTTCATATTGAGGATTGGGTTTCCAGTTAACCTGTAAGCAAATACTAAACATAGTACCCAATTTGTAGTTTTTCGACCCTCATCTGATTCTCACTCTCTCCCCTTTTGGAGTCCTCAGGCTCTCTTATTTCCATTATTATGTCCATGTGTACATGTTTGGCTTCTACTTAGTAAGAACATGAGGTATTCGATTTTCTGTTTCTGAGTTGTTTCACCTAAATTAATGGCCTCCAGCTCCATCTGCATTGCTGTGAAGGACATGATTTCGCTCATTCTATGGCCGCGTAGTATTCCATGGTGTATATATACCACAGTTTTTAAAATCCAGTCAACCATTGATGGACACTTAGGTTGATTCCATAATTTTGCTATTGTGAATAGTGCTGCAATAAACTCACCGTGCAGATATCTTTCTGATAAAATAATTTATTTTCCTTTGAGTATATACCCAGTACTGGGATTGCTGGGTCAAATTATTGTAGTTGTAGTTTTAGTTCTTTGAGAAATCTCCATACTGTTTTCTACATACATTCCCACAGAAAGTCTATAAGAATTCCATTTTCTCCATATCCTTGCCAACATCTGTTATTTTTTGACTTTTTAGTAATAGCCATTCTGATGTGTGTGAGATGGTATCACATTGTGGTTTTAATTTGGACTTCTCTGATGATTGGTGATGTTGTACATTTTTTCATGTTTGTTGGCACTTGAATGTTTTCTTTTTAGAAGTGTTTGTTCACGTCCTTTGCTCACTTTTTAATGGGGTTATTTGATTTGTTGCTTGTTGATTTATTTATTTCTAATAGATTCTGGATATTAGTCCTCTGTCAGATGCATAGTTTGCAAGTATTTCCTCCCATTCTGTAGGCTGTCTGTTTAACCTGTTGATTATTCCTTTTGTGGTGTGGAAGGTTTTTAGTTCAATTAAGTCCCATTTATCTATTTTTGTTTTTGTTGTGATTGCTTTTGACGACCTGGTCATAAATTCTTTGCCTAGGCCAACGTCCAGAAATGTTTTTTCTAGCTTTTATTCTCAGAATTTTATAAGTTTACACCTTACATTTATGTCATTAATCAATCTTGAGGATTTTATTTAATAATGTGAGAGATAGGGGTCCAGTTTTATTCTTCTGCATATAGTTTGCCAGTTTTTCCAGCACCATTTATTGATTAAATTCTCTTTTTCTCTATTGTTTATTTTTGTTTACTTTGTTTAAGATCAAATAATTGCAGATTTGTGGCTTTATTTCTGGTTTCTCTTTTCGGTACCTTTGATCTCTTTCTGTCTGTTTTTATACCAGTATCATGCTGTTTTGGTTACTATAACCTTGCAGCATGGTTTGAAGACAGGTAATGTGATGCCTCTGAATTCGTTCTTTATTCTCAGGACTGCTTTGGCTATTTAGGCTTTTTTTGGTTGAGTCCCATATAAATTTTAGTGTCTTTTTTTTCCTAATTCTGTGAAAAATGACATTGGTAATTTGATAGGAATTGCGTTGAATCTATTGATTAGTTTGGGAAGTAGAGTTATTTTAATGATATTTATTATTTCTATCCATGAATATGGAATGTTTTTACATTTGCTTCATCTATGATTTCTTTCATCAATGTTTTTTAATTCTCCTTGTAGAGATCTTTAACCTCCTTGATTAAATGTATTCCTAGGTATTTGATGGCTGTTTTTGTGGCTATTGTAAATGAGATTGAGTTCCTGGTTTGGTTCTCAGCTTGAGCATTGTTGGTGTATAGAAGTGCTACTGATTTTTGTGCATTCATTTTGTATCCTGAAACTTCTGAAGTCATTTATCAGGCCTAGGAATCCTTTGGAGGAATCTCTAGAGTTTTCTAGGTATATAATCATGTCATCAGTGAGTAAGACAATTTTACTTCTTTTCCAATTTGGATGACTTCTGTTTCCTTCTCTTGACTGATCGCTCTGGCTAGAACTTCTGGTACTATGTCAAATAGGAGTGGTGAGAGTGGGCATCCTTGCCTTGTTCCAGCTATTAGGGAGAATGTTGTCAACTTTTCCCCATTCAGTATGATGTTGGCTGTGGGTTTGTCATCCATAGCTCTTATTAGTTTGAGGTATGTTGAATGAACTAGGCATTGAGGGTTTTTATCATAAAGGTATTTTGGAATATTTTCAATACCCAAGAGGGGTCCCTCATTTCACTTGCTAAGTCCATACCTGCTCCAACCTCCCTAAAATCAGATAAGCAATATTCTGACCACTATCACCACAATTTAGTTCTTGACTTTTGTGTTATTGAATTATATAAAAATAGTGTGTCCTCTCTTGTAGATATCTTCTTTCACTCGTTCATTGCTTTGCCTGTGATACCCAATGGTAATATTTTTTGTTGTAAATGTTCTGTTTTATTGTTGCATGGTATTCCATTTTATGAATTTGCTGCAACTCATTTATCCATTCTACTGTAGATAGACATTTGGACTGTTCTAGTTTTTAGTTACTATAAATAAAATGTTTTGAAATTCTTATAGTTTGAGTGGGGTTCAAAATGAAAGAAGGTTCTGCAACCGGTCCAGGCTGCTGTGCAAACTGCTCTGCCACCTGGGCCATATGTGCTGGAAGATATTATGATTCTTAAAGTGTCAGTGCTATATAGGGATGCTGTTTGCAGTCTTTGACATACCGCTGTAGTTATATTGCAGCACAACTCCTTGGGATTACAGAACAGCTCCCTGCCATTCTTCACAGAGGATTACTGTCCTTTTGAGAAACGTGTTTTTTGGCCTGCTGCTGGTGTTGTAACTGAGTCTTTAAAAGACATTTCAATTTCTATCAAACTGCCTACTTTAAGATGGTGGGGAACAAGATAAGACTAGTGAATCCTATTAGCATGGTCCTATTGCCAAACATCTTTGCCCACGAAGTGCGTTCCTTGATCAGACGTAATGCTGTGTGTAATAATGAAGGTGGGTAAGGCATTCCATGGATGGTAGTTTTGGCAGAAGCATTATGTGTAAGGAAAGCAAATCTCTATTCATAGTAAATGTCTATTCCGGTAAGAATAAAATATTGCCCCTTTTATGATGGAAGCCCTCCAGTGAAATTAACCTACCACAAGCAAATGTGCCATATTAGGGATGCTGTGTTAGTCTCTGTTGCTGGAAGATTGAGCACTCAGCAGTGGCCATAGCGAGACTGACCTTACTGAGTAGAAGTCCATGTTGCTGAGCCCATGCTTATCCTCCACTCCTGCCACCATGGCCAGTTTGTCATGAGCTCATTAGGCAATGACAAGGTGGCTGGGGAAGGAAGCTTACTAGTATCCACAGAACAAGTCATCCTGTTCCTTTGATTACTAACATCTTTCTCTGCCTAGGTCACTATTTGGTGAGCATTCATATGGGATATAAATATCTTCATTTTCTTGCAATTCAGAGAGGTCCATCTCACACCTCTTCCCCTGACCTCCTTGTCACCATCTTACTTCCAAGTCTGTGACTGCAACTGGAATTTACACCACTGGCTTTCCTGATTCTTAGGGCTTTGGACTTGGACTGAAGCTACAGCGTCTACTCTCCTGGGTCTCCAGCTTGCCAACTGCAGATTTTGTCACTTCTCAGCCTCCATACTGTGTGAGCCAATGCCTTATAGTAAATCATGTACATACATACATGCATATTACATACATATATACCTACATTTATACACTTACAGATAAAATATTCTATTGGTTTGTTTCTCTAAAGAACTTAGAACATTACAAATGTTGGTAGGCAAATACACTCATTTACCTACACTGAGGAATGGAATTGCAGGGTCATAGCATAGAACATGTGTTTAGTTTTAGAAGTAGACACTTTCAAAAGGTTTTTCAAAGTGACAGCTTTCATTTAAGGAGAAAAAGTGATTTTGTTTTCTTTGGGGAGGGAGAAAAAGAGAGCAAGAGATGCAATTGGACCATATCTTTATAAATTTCACATGAAACAATGCGATTATGTTTCTCAGATGTTTTCTGTGTCAGGTAGAAGAGGTTGAGAGAATTTTTGTTTTTAGGGAAAAGAACTCAAGGGAGGACACTGAATCCCTATCTTCCTTTCGATTCTTCTCCTTGTTTGCTGCCTTTTGGTAAAGACACAGATCATAGCCTACAGACGGAAGAATAAATAAGAGATGTCAAATGAAATCACAGAGCTAAACTGTAAATAACCCTGATGTTTTAATACTGAATCAAACTACAGAAAGATCTGGGGTTACCTTTTCTTAGATATATTGTGGGAAAAGAAGGAAAGGAACAAGATTAGTGAATAAACTACATAATTATACCTGTGTCTCTTTCTTTAAAAGCTTGGAATGTACCATGTTAAATACAGTGTCTAGTAAAAATCAATGTTTACTTTGGAAGAAAAATTTTTTCTTAAGGATTCAGCTTCCAAAACTATGCCACAAAAGAGACAACAAACATTGGAATCTACTTTGTGGTTGCCTTATAAAAGGAAAAGCAACTTCGGTTAACCTCTCTTTAGGAACCAGGTTATCTATTACCACGATACTACAAATCACTATCTTGTTAATTATTCATATATGTTCTTGTTCAGACCTTGATGAGTATGTGTTCAGAATATGTACAGGTGGCAATCCATCCCTCCCAGTCATTACAAATTTCTCTTAGGATCAGCAATACTAGTACATTGTCAGCTGCAGGCTTTAGAAGGCATCTAACTACTACATAGGGCTTTGAGGGTATTTTTAAATCATTTGGTTCTATGCCCAAGCTAAATGGGGATCTGGCAACTACCTGCCTTGTGATCAATGCAAACATATACAACAGATAATTCAGGTTCTCACAGGAAAAGCTACATAAACATTTTGTAATGTGAACTCAGGCATGTCACTCTCCCTCTTTGGCTCTCAGCCTTTTTATCTGGCAGAAATGGAGGTTGGAGGAGACAATCTCTAAAGGCATCTGCCAGTTCTAATGCTCAATGACTTTATAATTTTCATCTGGAAATATGGTTATTTTACCAGTAGATCTCAGAGACCTACCTGAATTGTCAATATTTATCAAAGAAAGCTAATCAGGTCAACTAGACAAATAGTGTATGACCGCTAGTGGGCTGACACTGTGCAAAATAAATCAAGAAAAAGTTGTGGAATAAATTGAGGAATAAATAAATGCATGCATCAACACAGAAGGCACTACAAAACCAGAATGACAAATTTGACTGAAAAATAATTACTATACTTAGTTGAATGAAATACTAAAACCGAGTGCCAGTAGATGTCTGAGTAACTTTCCTGAAATCTCAGATGCCCTCTGATTACAATGCTCAGGGTGGTATAGAGTGAAAGAACATGGGGTTAGAAGATCTGATGCCACTTCTTGACCTTGCCACCTATCAGCACTGTGACACTGGGAAAATCACATTACCTCTTTGAATCTGACTCATTAGCTGTAAAAGACTTAGTTGAACTTGATAGTTTAGCTATCAAGGAGATAATTTCTTAGTGATCCAAGAATTGATGGTATTGTGAATATAACGTTATTTTACAAACTGAAAATAACTATTCAAGTTTTTACTTCCTATTATTAATAAACAATGTGATTTGAAAACAGAAGGGAATTCGTGCAAGAATTAGGACCGGCAGATATCAAGGAGTCTTGACAAAAATGGCATTTGGCAAAATAACTATGTTTTTGGTCCTTTCCATTTTCTGGTATGAATCAGGCAGAAATTGAGGAATTCAACACAAATTGAGCATTAATTTTATGCCAGGGCCTTTCTACATTTTAAAGACACAAATACTCATATGTGATTCTTTTAAAAATTATTTTCATTTTTAATGTTTGTGAGTACATGGTAGATTTTATTTATGGGATACATAAGATATTTTGATACAGGCATGCAATATGAAATAAGCACATCATGGGCCATGCGCAGTGGCTCACGCCTGTAATCCCAGCACTTTGGGAGGCTGAGGCAGGTGCATCACGAGGTCAGGAGATCAAGACCACCCTGGCTAACACAGTGAAACCCCACCTCTACTAAAAATACAAAAAATTAGCCAGGTATGGTGGCAGGTGCCTGTAGTCCCAGC
Source organism: Chlorocebus sabaeus (assembly GCF_047675955.1). Taxonomy (NCBI): domain Eukaryota; kingdom Metazoa; phylum Chordata; class Mammalia; order Primates; family Cercopithecidae; genus Chlorocebus; species Chlorocebus sabaeus. The sequence continues at coordinate 133,009,393 of NC_132911.1, read as the reverse complement.
TACTTGGGAGGTTGAGGCAGGAGAATGGCATGAACCCGGGAGGCAGAGCTTGCAGTGAGCTGAGATTGCACCACTGCACTCCAGCCTGGGCAGCAGAGCGAGACTCCATCTCAAAAAAACAAAAACAAACAAACAAACAAAATAAACACATCATGGAGAATGGGGTGTCCATCCCCTCAAGCATTTATCCAATTGCACTATTTTAGTTATTTTAAAATATGCAATTAAGTTATTATTAACTTGTAGCTCTTGATCTTATAAAGATCACAATCTTGTGGGATTCCTACATATTTGCTGAAAACTCTGTTTCAGGCAACTGTTAGGTTCCAACAATATACTGGGGAACATGGAAGCCACTGACCTTGTCTTGAAGAGCTTACAGTCAGGCATAAAAGACAGAACTTCAGACAATCAATTTCAAGACAATGCCATAACTGCTATGATAAAGGACTTGTGAGTGTTAAGGGAACCCATCCGAGGGGTACTTAGACTAATGGGGAGAAAATGGGAGAGTGTTTAGAAGTGGTGTAAATCAGTGCTCCTCAAAGCTGAGATGCATAAGAATCACCTGTGGATCTTGCTACGATGCAAATTCTGAACCAATAGGACTGGGGTGGAGCCTGGGACTCTGCATTTCTAACAAGCTACCGGGAGGTGTGGATGCTTCTCACCAGTGACTTGCAGTAAGCCTTGTGGATATGGGAAACACAATAAGTTTAAAAATAAATCATTCATTTGACATCTCTGACATGATTTTGCCTGGTTGATCTTTCTTTCTAGAGAAAACAAACAAAATAAAAGACCAACTTTTAGCTTTCTTCCAATCATTCTCAAAGGTTCTAAAGAGGTATGCTCTCTAGGGAGGCATATCTAAACTATCAAAGATTTTTTTAAAAACTAAGTCTACTCCAAGCCCTTGGTGCTCCCTTTTCCTGATAATCACCACTACAGTAAGTCCCTTTAAATGAGAGATTGTTGAAACTGTGTATTCTAAAGACATGTTGAGATTGAAAACCATTACTGCCATTTATAACCTGGCACAGATTTAGAGTTTGATAATCTCCATGAAATCTGTTGATAGTTTTTTTTTCTTTAATTCTTCTCACTTTAAAATATCATTATGGAAATAATGTTAAAAGTCCCTCTTTTCTTCTCAGGGTGTAGGAATGAGTGGGCAAGTTGACTGTCAGGTTGAAGGGTACGCAGTGATGTGAATTACTTTGAACTCAGACAATTATCATAGGGTAGACAATGTACTGGGTATACGTGTAGACAGAGTCTGGGTGCCTAACTCTCTCTTTGTGTGGCTTTAAACAAATAAGCTAATTTCTCTGAGTCTTAATGCCTCACCTTAAAAAAAAACAGTAAATAGCATATGGCTCAGAGAGTAGGCATTAGGATCCAGTGAGATGATGTGGGTAAAACAGTTGGCAGATAATAGGTTTTCCACCAATGTTAGTGTCCTTTGTCTTCCTCACTTTATTTGGAGTGAGAGAAGTTTGGACTTAGCATTCTGCTTCCACAATTTTTAAAGAAAGTCTTCATCTCTATCTAATAGAAGGTCTGGAAAACATCTGCTGCTTTTCCTTTCTCTTGACACCAAAAATGTGTATGTGAAAGTCAAGGCAATGAGAAAGGTCAGCTACATCTTCACAATTCAGTGCTTACAATTCAAATGGAAGGGTCTTTGTTTTTTTCTGTGAGTTAGGACTCATGATTGAGTTCTGTCCTTTATCTATAGAGATATCTATTCCTGAAGTTAGCTCACTGTGACTGAAGAATATGTCCAATGATTGGGAGATTCAAGAAGATCATTAGATATTTAATTAAACATTTTTCCCTATCACAGTTATGCTACAATAAAATGAGCTATCACAGGAGCTAGTGGATTTTCTAACACTGAACAGTAAACAGATACTGAATATGGATTGTTTAATTAATTAATTCATGCGTCAAAAACCTATTGGATACCACAGTCAGACCCTGTGCTCAGCATTAGGGAAAAGGGTTGGGATTGCACACATGATGACTGATATGGCCAGATTTGAGAAGTTGAATTTCCTTCAAAAAATATTCTTTATTTTAAAAAATATTTATTTAGCAGGGTGGGTAGAAACTTTCTATAGATAAAACTTTTATGTGTAATATACAGGACTCATTACATGTTCTATAAAATATTTTACTTATTTGAAATTTTTTTTTAAATTGTAATTTTCTGAATTAGCCTACCTTATTGTGGTCATATTGAAGAGTTTAAATGTTAGATATGCCAATAAAGACACACATTATAGTCAATAGAACTAAGTCATGCACTATTTGGTCTGGGGATGTAGTTGATTTTGCTGATGCCAAATAGTGCTCAGTTGGTTGGTCACCCCGTATTAACAGTGAGGCCGAGGCTGCATGCTATAATTTATACAGGCTTGCAGCGAAGAAGTCTAACAGAGAGGAAAGCTGGTGAGGAATGTTTTAACCTTTCACTCGGGTATGCCATCTCCTTCCAAAGCAGTCGGGCCAGTTTCCATTTTCTAACTGTGTAAGATTAGTGTGAATAAATATAATCCAATGAGTGCCACATTTTCAGTTTGCTCCAGGTTTGTTTTACTATACCTTATAGATTACATCGTCCAAGAGGCTGCCTGACTAATCTCTTAATATTTCTTGTTCCCAGGTAGCCTAATGATTTATGAAAAGAGGCATGAAACAAATAACCGCAAGCTATTGTGATAAATGTTGTGATTATTTCTGTTTGGCATCTAGTCAAGGAGAAACAAGGTGAGCCCACAGAGTGGTCAAGTGGTCACCAGGACTCTGTGGGAGCTGAGCTAGGTTTGAAAGGACTTGGAACAATAAACAGCAGATATCTCAGGCGTTTCATGTACAAGACAGGCTGTTGGTTTATGTTGTTGTTGCTTTCTTTTCAACAAGATCATTTTGGCTATGATTCTATAGACTGTGTCTGTATAGAGGGAACGCTAGTGATGAAATTCTAAAAAGGAAGTCATTTACTGTTTTCTCCAGAGAATCTATTGATTTTTTTTTAAAAAAGGGGAGCCATATTCTGCCATTTGAAATGTAAGAGCTCTTTCCTCCAGAGTGTTGTTAAAGTTCAGAACAGGATTCACTTGGAATCTTTTGTCTAATAATATCTGTAATTAGATGATGTGGAAATGCTTCTCCTATTTTCACTTACCTAGTTCATTTGGCCTGTGATGAGTATACAGGACCCATTATACCCCAAATACCTAAAAGAAGGAGAATGAGGTTTTGGGAACATAATATCTTTGTGCTTACTCCCCAAGGATTTCTTTTTAAATCAGTAAAGAGAATATTTACTGAGTGTTTGTAGTGAGCCTTGAATTATGCCCAGTATTATAGGAGATCCTCTCTCACCCCAAACTCATTCTACTTCATCCAGTCCTATCTCAATGAATGGTACCTGTTTCTACACAGCTGCCTAAGACAGAAATTCAGTATCCACACTGCACTGATCCCTCTTTCTTACCTACTTTGTTAAGTAAAGTAAGTACTGTTGATCGGACAGCTATGATACCTGTCCTTTACTGATAAATGCTGAATTACCCTCGTGTAGGTACCTTAATCACTTTGATTACTAAAATTACATTTTTAATTATAAAAATTTCAAAAATACATAAAATTATAGTGTAACATAAAAACATCGCTATACTCCCTGCCCTATTATTAACAAAACTTAATATCTTTTATACATGTTTCAAACTTCACTAAAAATAAAACATAGGCCGGGTACGGCAGCTCACACCTGTAATCCCAGCACTTTGGGAGGCTGAGGCGGGTGGATCAGGAGGTCAGGAGATCGAGACCATTCTGCCTAACATGGTGAAACCCCATCTCTACTAAAAATACAAAAAATTAGCTGGGCATGGTGGCATGCGCCTACTGTAGTCCCAAGTACTCAAGAGGCTGAGGCGGGAGAATGGCCTGAACTTGGGAGGCAGAGCTTGCAGTGAGCTGAGATGATGCCACCACACTCCAGCCTGGGCAGAGTGAGACTCCATTTCAAAATAATAAATAAATAAATGAAACAAAATATAAACATAGTTGAAATTTCAGTCAGTATTGATCTGTTTCCTTTACCGTCTTCCTTTCTTCATCAGAGACAGAGATTGCACCACCACACTCCAGCCTGGGTGATAAGAAGTCATGCAGTTGTTGTACATTCTTCTATTTTATGTTTTTAAAAATATTTATTGCACATGCATATATTTATAAATAACATTTGATATTCTGTGTATTAAAATATATCAATATAGTGTTAAACTGTATACATCATCTTATCATTACAGCTTTTTTCTTTTATGTTTCAATCTTAATGAAATTCTTTATTTTTCATCATTGTGGCTCATTCTAGCCTCCTCCCCTTGCTTATATGTAAACTCCTGGTCCAACAGCAAGAAATCTGACTTACCCTTTGAGATCTATTTACTTAATTGTTCAATTTCAGTATACAGACAGTCCCTGACTTACCATATTTCAACTTACGATTTTTCAACTTTATCATGGTGAAAAAGCAATATAAATTCAGTAGAAACTGTACTTCAAATTTTGAATTTTGATCTTCTCTTGGGCTAACAGTAGGTGTATTAAACGTGTCTTCAACTCATGGCATTTTCAACTTACACTGGGTTTATCCAGGAGTAATTCCATTGTAAGTGTAGGAGCATCTGCACATGTTTCATAACAACAGAGTTGTTAACCTGCATCCCTGTAGGAAACAACTTCATCAGCTAGAGCACAGTACTTAAGTACAATTTATTTTGCCTTTCTACAGCGTCTACTTATTTCTGAAGTTATTTGGGTCAGCATTTTCCTCCACCCACCACTTAAAACTGATTTGTTTCATACGTTGGAAATGTGTGAAAAGCCAGAAATCCAGGAACCACCCTGGCCTGCTCCCTTTTTCTTACCTACTATATGTTAAGGTAAGTACTGTTGATTGGCTAGCTATGATACCTGTCCACTTTTACTGATAAATGGTTACATTTGTAATGATTACATTTGTAATGTATGAAACAGAACCTTTTGTCACAGCTGCGTTCCACTGGAGTGTCTTGAACCTGTAAATAATTTTTGAAATTTGCATACATAAAGGTTTATTCTTTGTGTCATAAGGTTCTATGGATTTTGCCAAATACATGGTGTCATGTATCCACCATTACTGTATCATAAAAAATAGTTTTACTACCCTACAAAATCCTCCATGCTTTACCTTTTCAGGCCTCCCCTGGCAACAACTGGCCTTTTTATTGTTTCTATAGTTTTACCTTTTCCAGAATTCCATACATTCAAACCATGCAGAATATAGCCTTTTTAGATTGCCTTTTGTTTGTAACTTAGCAATTTGTATTTAAGATTTGTCCACATCTTTTTTTGTGGTTAAATAGCTTATTTACTTTTACCCCTGAATAATGTTTCATTATATAAATGTACCGCAGTTTGTTTAACCATTCATCTATTGAAAGACCTCTTTGCTGCTTTTAGTTCTTGGATGTTATAAATAAGACTGTCATAACATTTACATGTATGTTTTTCTGTGGACATCAGTTTTTGAACCAGTTGGGAAAATACCTAGGAGTGTGATCACTGGCTCATATGGTAAAGCTAACCTTTCACATTGCTGGTGACAGTATAAATTGCTACAAGCTTTCTATAAAGTACTTGAGCATTATTTCTCAAAAGCCTTCACATTCTAATACCATTTGACCCACTATTTCTATTTCTAGGAATGCATCCAAAGGAAATAATCACAAATGAGAATAAATATTTATGAACAAATATGTGCATTATTTATGAGAGCAGGAAACTGGAAATCACCTAAAAATCCAGTACTATGAAAATGAATGTGTAAATTATGATATATGCTCATGTGAAGACATAGAATGTAATTATTAACAATTATATTTGTAATGTTTATTAATGATAATAAAAATACTTATAACATTAAGTGAGGAAGGTAGGTTATAAAATTATATTATCTCAATTATGTAGAGAAAAATGCTTAACACAAGTCTGAAAGAAAATATGTCTAAAATATTAATGACAGTTGCTTCTGGGTATAAAGAAGAGGTGATTTTCTTCCTTGTTTTGCTGAAGATGTCTGTAATTTCTGATTCTTACTCTAAGTATTAAAGTATTTGATAAGCCAGAAGGGGTTTTAAAGTCATTTTAATAGGGTATTTTGGAAGTAGAGACAGTTTTACACCCAAATCCAAATACTACCTCCCCCATAAAGTCTCCCAAATTCCTCTTAATTAAAAGTAACTCCCTACTTGATTGATTTTACTCATTTATTAATTTATCCATTTAGCAATCTGTATGTCATATGCTGTGCTTATGATAGGCACATATTCTATGCCCTAAAGGAGTCCTGGATTTATAGGACAGGAAAGCACATAATTTTTTTTTCATTACGAGATTTATGCAGCTTTATTAAGAATAGCCAAAAATTGGAAACAACCCAATTGTTTATAAGTGGATAAATGGGTAACAAACTATGATACATTCATACAATGAAATATTACTCAAAAATAAAAAATAGTGAACAACTAATATACACAAAAACATGGATGAATCTCAAAAATGTTATGCTGAACAATGGAAGTTACAGGATAATGAAATAATTCTTCAAAGGAAAGCACATAATTAACAGAGTGATTTGAAAAAGATGCACCACGTCTAATAAATGTATTTATACAGTGGCTTGTGACAACAGAGGAAGGAATGACAAGTTTGCTTTCCTGAGGAGTTAGAAATATTGAGTTGACTTATAAGAGCTTTCAACGGTAGTCACCTGTTAAAGAGTCAGACATGGAAAGGTAGGGATTTGTAATCACAGGTAACAGGGGGTGCAAAGTTCGTAGTAGCTTCTGGGTGGATGGGAGATTAACTACAACTGAGGAGAAGTTAGTTTAATTAGATGAGAGTAGATGATTTATGGACTTGCCTGCCGGGTCATGGTGGTTGGGTTTTATGGTTTTATATTGTGTTAGGGAGCCATTGAAGGTTTGATTTAGTAGGGAATTGATACGACCACTGTCTTATTATTTAAGGTCTATTTTCCCTCAGCACAATCCAGTGTTTGGGATGCAATTTTTTTTTTTTTTTTTTTTGAGACAAAGTCTCACTCTGTCACCCAGGCTGGAGGGTAATGGTGCAATCTCGGCTCACTGCAACCTCCGTCTCCTGGGTTCAAGCGATTCTCCTGTCTCAGCCTCCCGAGTAGCTGGGATCACAGGTGCGTGCCACCACGCCAGGCTAATTTCTGCATTTTTAGCAGAGGCGGGGTTTCACCATGTTGGCCAGGCTGGTTTTGAACTCCTGACTTCCAATGATCCGCCCACCTTGGCCTCCCAAAGTGCTGGGTTTATAGGTGTGAGCCATGGCACCTGGCCTTGGCATGCAATTTTAAACAGGCTTGGTGCTCAACAAATGGTGCTGGCAGAAGAGAATTCTGATTTTGGTCAAGTGCAAGTTTTGTCTGAGATGGGCAGAAAAGATCTCTTGCGGGTGTTTGAAAACTGAAAACCAAATCCCAGATACAATTTAGAGCAGGAGTGCTCAACAACTTTTCATGACTGATCCCATAAAGAGCTTTTTTAGACACTTTTTACCCCATAATCACTGCATCCCCGCAGAATTTGAACACTGCAAATATGCTTTTTATTTATCTAACTTTATGTTTATCTGTGCTTCCTACAGAAGAAGATACAATTTTTTTTAATCTCTTTCTCTCAAGATCAGTTTTTGTCCACTTAGTGGTGATAGGATCGCCTCTAGAAATGCATAGGTTGAAACCTTTTTAAAAATTAATTATGGTAAAATACATAGAAGGTAAAATTTACCATGTTAACATTTTAAAGGTACATCTCAGTATTGTTAAGCATATTCACGTTGTTGTACAGCCAATCTCCAAAAGTCTTTTCTTCTTGCAAACCGAAGCTCTATACCCATTCTACAACTCCCCCTTCCCTCCTGCCCCAGTGCCGGGCAACCACCTTTCTATTTTCTGTCTCTGTGAACGTACTCTCGGTACCTCAGATAAGTGAAATCATATTATATATATGTTTTGTGGCTAGTTTTTATTACTTAGTGTAATATTGCAACTTATGTCAGGATTTCCTTTCTTTTTTAAGGTTAAATAATATTCCATTATATGTATAAAGCCACATTTGTTTATTCATTAGTATGTTAATGAACACCTGATTTACTTCCTTTTCGGGATGTTGTAAATAATGCTGTTGTGAACATAAGTGGGTAAATATCTCTTTAAGACCCTGCTTTCAATTATTTAGGGTTTATACCCAGGAGTGGAATTGCTGGACTATGTGGTAATTCTGTTTTCAATATTTAGAGGAACTTCCATACTGTTCTCCATAGCAAAGTGATTGCACTATTTTACATGTCCACGAACAGTATGCAAGGGTTGCAATTTCTCTCCATCCTTGCTGACATTTGTTAACTTTTTTCTTTCTTTCTCTCTCCCTCCTTTCTTTTTCTCTTTCTTCTTCTCCTTCTTCCTCCTTTCTTTCTTCGTTTCTCTTTCTTTTAATAGTGTTCATTCTAATGCATGTAAGGTGGTATCTTCTTGTTGTTTTGATTTGCATTTCCCCGGTAATTAGTGATGTTGAACATCTTTTCATGTGCTTGTTGACTATTTATATATCTTCTTTGGAGAAAGATTTATTTAAATCCTTTGCTCATTTTTTTAATTGGGTAATTTGTTTTTGTTGTTTTTAGAAGGTCTTTATATATTCTGGACACTAACTTCCTATCATATACAGAATTTGCAAATGTTTTTTCCTATTCTGTAGGTTGCCTTTTCACTCTGTTGTCTGAGTCTTCTTGAAATGGGAGAAGTTCCCTTATCCCCCTGGCAAGGCATGTGATGAGGGTGTGGCTCATACCCCTAAGTGAGCGTGCAGACGGGCAGGTCGTTGCTCCAACACCACGGCAGTGTCTAGGGTTGAGTGTTTACAGCTCCCAAAGCCCCAGTGGGCATGTGTTACAGTGTGCTCTTTCAGTTTAGCCATCCATAGGCAGCTTGTGTTAATCAGCTCAATGAGACGTTAATCAGCTCAAAGGACAGAGGGCTTTCTGTATCCCGGGGTTCTTGCCTTAGTGTACCAGAAAAATCGGATCACACGTGCGCTTGGAGAATGAGTGCAAAGTTTTACTGAATGGTGGAAGTAACCCTCAGCAGATGGATGGGGAGCCAAAAGGGGAATGGAGTGGAAAGATGGTCTTCCCCTCGAGTCGCGCCACTCAGTGGCTGGGCTCTCCTCTGACCACCCTACGCTGAATTTCCCTTGGTGTCCGCATCGTTTCAATGTCAATGGCCTGCCTGCTGGTGTGTTCCTTTCGACGTCCAGCTACTTTTGTGTCTGTGCCTGCTATGGTCTTGAGGTTTTTATAGTCACAGAATGGGGGTGTGTGGCGGGCCAGGGTGGTCTTGGAACATGCAACATTTGGGCATGAAAACAGGAGTGACTGTCTTCACCTAGGTCCATTGGCACAGGCCCGAGGATAGAGCCCTTGCTAGGGACACCACCTTTCTCTACTCAGCACTTCCCCCTCCCCGCCCCCATTTGCATATCACGTTGATGGAATTAGAGCTTTTTAAAATTCACTGGATGTTTAGTTTTTCCATGGTCTCTGACATTCTTTCCCTATTTCTTCTTCACCTGGGAACTAGGAGATTGAAACTTGAATGGTGGTATTATAGGCCTGGGCAGACATTGAGATCTAACCTGTACCTGAGATTTGGATTATGGGATCTTAGGAATGTGCTTGATGAAGGATCTTATGGATTTCTGCATCATTCATGGAAAGATGGATAATGCAAGTCATTCAACCCAAGCACAGCATGGTAGGAAGGGTAAATGACACCACTAAACAGAGACAAGAAAGGAAAAGGGGAATGAGAAGATGAGACACGGAAGTACTTAGTCTGAAAGCAGACAGTCTCTTCTGAATATCCTTGTTTTCACTTCATTCATTAAGGCCCTGGGCTATTAACTGTTAGCATGAGGCTTGTCTCCACCTTGTCTATATACCAAGTTTTCAACCTATCTGTGTCACTGGTGTTTTCTAGATGGACATCCAGACAATTTATCTGAGGTTTTCTTTTTATCTAGCAATTTGGTGAGGCCCAACACTTGGAGGTGTGGTCTTTAGCAGGTACAGCTCCAAAGTCCAGCCAGGAACTTAATACCTCTCAGAAAGTGAGTAGGTCTTGACTTCATTCTCAATTTATGTATCAACCCATCACCTGTGAGAAGATTCGATTTATTGCAATAGGAGAGAAAAAAATCTTCTCTGTTATTCCTATGGGAGAGAGGTAATCCATTTAAAAATCTTTCTGATGCCATGACCGTAAGATTAATGCTTATGTAATCCAGCTTGTTATCTGTCTGCTGTGTCTCCTTGTGTCTAGGATAAGTCAATTGAGCTTCACTTCTCTAATTGAAATCACTGTGCTGATGGAGTCTGTCTGTGGAAATGAAAGGTGGCTGCCATAATCTGTTGGGAGTTGAATTAATCCTCTGGGAGTGAGGCTGACCTAATTACTCAGAATTACTGGGCTTGCTTTTATTCTGTGGAATACAGCCATGGGAAACAGGCCAGCATGCCATTTTCCTAATCTTTTCTTGAATTGCCTAAAACCCACCTAACATGAAACTGAGAAGCCTTTTCATTTGAAAGTGGTATTTCTTATGTTTTTTACCGTTTTGCTTGAAAGTGTTCTTAAACTAAAGCAAGGAGAAACAGAAAAGGTGAAGAAACCAAGAGGCTGGAGTTTCCTTTTGAATGGATATTCATCCATGAAGCTGTTGATTCTGTTTTTCTGTTCCTCCAGGTGTCTACGCTTTTACCTCTGCTTGCCTGATACAACCACCACCAGACAGTCTCTTCTGAATATTCTTCTTTCCACTTCTTTCATTAAGGCCATTGGCTGGATTACCTCACAGAATAACTCATCCCTTAAAATCTGCTCAGGAATCAGCCTTCCCTGATCACAAACACTGAGGTTAGAAGTCCCTCCACAGTGTCCCCCGTGACCCTGTGCTACCTCACTGCCTCATAGTTTAGTGCCATTTGTGTACATGCCTATCTTCATCCATGGACCCAGAACAACCTGGAGAAATTACTGTACTTATCACCTTCAGTGTTCAATGACTAAACTCTCTAATTTTAACATATCTGGCAGAAAGAATCACTTGGGGATTGAATCACTTGGGGATTTCTGCCAACACTACCAATATATTACTCCTAACTTGTAATTATTACTTAGCATGGATTATAGTACCGACTGTTGGAGAGTCAATGTGGGAGACCCTAAGTGGAATAAAATATCAGTAGCAGTCTAGCAGCATATATTTATTGGAATAGATCATTTATTCATTTTTTCATTAGCTAATTTGTTCATTAAATAAAAATTTATTAAACACTCATGGTTTAGGACTCATTTTGTTCATTTACTCATTCATTTGTTCATTTGACACATTATTTATTGAAGGACTATTAAGGGTTAACATTGTGTGTTTATTGGTGAATGTAACAGGCATGTTTCTTATATGGGAATCTTTTAGGATAGTGGAGATAACAGACAATACAAATGTAAACATACAAATGTAAGTTATGTAAAATGTAAAATTATGAATTGTGATAAGTGCTTTGGAGGAAACAAAAAATGTGTAATAATAAAGAATAAAAATGAAAAGATAGGGGGCAGGTAGGGTATCTTGGGACTTTCCTCTCAATTTTCTTGTGAACCTAAAACTGCTCAAAAAAGTAAAGTCTAGGCCAGGCTTGGTGGCTCATGCCTGTTATCCCAGCACTTTGGGAGGCTGAGGCAGGTGGATCACGAGGTCAGGAGATCGAGACTATCCTGGCTAACACGGTGAAACCCCGTCTCTACTAAAAATACAAAAAGAAATTAGCTGGGTGTGGTGGCAGGCCCCCGTTGTCCCAGCTACTCAGGAGGCTGAGGCAGGAGAATGGCATGAACCCGGGAGGCAGAGGTTGCAGGGAGCTGAGATCGTGTCACTGCATTCCAGCCTGGGTGATAGTGTGAGACTCTATCTCAAAAAAAAATAAAAAATAAAAATAAATAAATAAATAAATAAAGTCTTAAAAAAAAAGAAAGAAAGAAAGAAAGGGTGGTCAGAGAAGGCCTCTCAGAAGAAGGGACAATTAAGCAAGCATTCTTCCAGATGGTAATTTCCTGAAGAACCGAGAGACTGCTGGGGAATGTGCATATAGGTGTACAGTGTGATGCCTCCTGTTAAGAACAGTTACAGAAAATAGAATGTGGGTCAAGAGCAAAGAAGGGATTACCAACTCTAATAAGACTCGCCAGGAAAGGTTTCCTAGAAGTGATATTTGAACTGAATCATGAAGAATGATAAGGCATTTCTGAAACCTTCCATGCAAGAAGATTAATATCCTGCTAAACTTCTCTTCCCATGACCTGTATTTCTACCCTCTAGTTCATGCTGTAAGAGGAATCTTTTTAAACCTCATATCTGAATATAAGAATGCTCTAATGAAAAGTTTCTCATATACTCTACAGGTAACACAGACCAAAAATTAGAGCATGGCATATTTATAACATGGTCTCAATGTTAACAACAGTTCGCTTCCTGCCCTCAACCTCATTATTCTTTAGCAATGGATTCTCAACTGGTCTCCTTCACACATTACTGGCTATCCCAAGGCATTCTTTCTGCTTGGGCAAGCTCCAACTTCTAAGATTCCACTCAAGGTCCAGGTCATCTGGGTTACACCTCCTCTCATCCCTCCTCTCACCCCTACCCAAGACCTAGGGAGAGTTGGCCTCTCCTCTCTCTTGTCCTTCCACAGAATTTTGAATCTGCCTCTACTTTGGAAATGATTTCACTACTCCCTAATTATTTTGAGGTTGGCCTCTCTCATGAGACTATTTGCTTCGCAATGGCAAGGATTATGTGTTAGTAATCTTTGTATTCCCAGGCTGAGAAAGTACTGTGATTATATTATAAGTGAACAATCAATGTTTTTTAATTGATTGAAAGAATGGAGGGAAGGAAAATGACTTACTGGGCGAATTCTCATGGTAACAGTTTAGTTTAAAGGATATAGACTGGCATGAGGAACAGAAGGAAACTAAGAAGATGACAGAGATAAAATTTAACTCTACAAGGAATAGAAAAGAAAGTAGGAAACACTAGCTCCGTATTTCCAGTTTCCTGAATTCATAAAAGCCATTAAGGCAAAACAGAATTAAGTTATTAGCCACAGACATCCATGAATAAATCTGGGGATTTCCTAGAGCAGCCCTACCCAATAGTTATATGAGAGCCATGTGTATATATATATATATGAATTTTCTACAAACCACATTTAAAAAGTAAAAACAGACAAAATGAATATATTTTACTTAATCCAATATATTCAAAAATCATTTTGACATGTAATCAATATAAAAATATTTTATGTTTTAATTTTTATTTTATTTTTGAGATGGAGTCTCTCTGTGTCACCCAGGCTGGAGTGTAGTGGTGTGATCTTGGCTCACTACAACCTCTGCCTCCTGGGTTCAAGCAATTCTCCTGCCTCAGCCTCCCAAGTAGCTGGGATTACAGGCTCACACCACCATCCCCGGCTAATTTTTTCAATTTTATTTTTGTAGAGATGAGGTTTCGCCATGTTAGCCAGGGTGGTCTCAGTCTCCTGACCTCGTGATCCGCTCGCCTCAGCCTCCCAAAGTGCTGGGATTACAGGCATGAGCCACCGCCCCCAGCCAATCATATAAAAATATTAATGAAATATTTTAATTCTCATTTTTTGTAGTGAGTCTTCAAACTCTGGTATGTATTTTACTTAATTTTATAAAAATTTATTTTGAATTTTTGTGGGTACATAGTGGATGTACATATTTACGGGGTACATGAGATGTTTTGTCACAGGCATGCAATGTGAACTAAGTACATAATGAAGAACAGGGTATCCATCCCCTCCAGCATTTATTCTTTGAGCTACAAACAATCCAATTATACTCTTTAAGTTACTTTAAAATGTACAGTGAAGTTATTATTGACTACATCACCCTGTTGTGCTATCAAATAGTAGGTCTCATTCATTCTTTCTATTTGTTTAACCCATTAACCATCCTCATCTCGCTTCCAGGCCCCCACAACACTTCCTAGCCTCTGGTAAGCATCATTTTACTCTCTATGTCCATGAGTTCAATCATTTTGATTTTTAGATCTCATAAATAACTGAGAATACACAATTGGTGTGTGTATTTTATACTTACAGCATATCTCAGTTTGTGAATGGCTAGTGGCTATTACATTGTACAGCTCAGAGTTAGAGCATGTCACTGTTCTTTCCCATTGCATAGTCAGGAAAAAAGAGAATGTTTACTTAAGTGAAGTGTTTAATTATTATTTTACACAATTGCACCAAGCTGGTTTGTACAGGCTATCCAATTGCTTTGGAACTTGTATTGCAGAAGTTGGGGTTAGGAAAAGATGGAAGGGAATGAAGAAAAATAATTAGAATTCCTATTCACAGAGAATTCTAAAAGGAGTATGAATTTGCAAGCTCTCCCTCAAAAGTTACCAGGATCCTTAAGAATGTTCATACCTACCGTTTGACACAAGAATCTCACTTCCAGTAATCAATCTGAGGAGGCATTTAGAAATGCAGGCTGAAACATAGGCATCAATAGTTTCATTGTCATTTTATTACACAAATTAGTCATTAGAAAAAACTCAAAGTCCAACATAACTGAAGTTTTTAAATAAATTATGGTACATATTTGTAAGGCAGTATTGTGTTGCCACTCAAATTTATGCACAGGAAGATTTTTGATGATAAGGGGAATTGTCTATGACATAATGTTAAGTAAAAGGCACAGGAAACAATTGTGTATTCAGTATAAAATAAACCATGTAAAAAGTGCAATGAAAGGCTGCAATGAAATGTATTAAAGTGGTAACCATCTCAGAATAGTGGAATTGTGAGTGACTCATTTTTTCTTTATATTTTCATGAATTTTATAATGTTTTTCACAAGAAGTCCATACCATATCCACATGCAAGCAAACACAATCAAGGAAAATACTACACTTTGTTGACTTTCCCATGACCATCATAGCTTTAGCGAGGAGCCCTTCCCCTCACCCCCTCTTCCCACCACACACATTCCAAAGCCATAGAAGCTTTGAGAAAGAATGGTCCGAGGGATGGTGTGAGAAACGAGCAAGTTCCCAAAGTACTGTGTTGACAGGACAGCTTGCTGGAGGAGAAGATGGGAGACCAGCCTTCTTGTCCTGGATTTCTAATGCTGGCTGGGAAAATATCATCATCTCCTGGGTCTCAGTTTCTTATTTGCAAACATCAATGAATATCATTGAAAGGCTTCCTCTTCACCTCTTCTAACTCTCTATCATGAGCCCACTGACAACAAAAACAAAACAAAACAAACACATCCTCACAACACATCCTTTCACCCCTGGCTTTTCTGATTCCGTGTGTTTATTTTACAAGTGACATCCAATGGTATAATTGACCCCCAATATGTCTATAGCCTTCCTACTCCCAAATCCCCAGAGTGCCTCCAAATTCAAACCTTTAGCTCAGGAAAATGTTCTTGGTTGACATATTTTTGGAACACCATTCCTCTCCTAGGTCAGTAGCAGGAAAGAGAATCTTAGATCTATTTTAGAAATTGTGTCAAGTAACAACATCACTGCGAAAAATGAACAGTCCTGTTTTGGAGATGTTAAGTTAGAAACTAGAAAACCTTTTCTGGTATCTCCTCTTGATCAGTTGCCTTTTGGTAGTCATGTGGAAGCTAAGGACATTGATGAACAGTGGCCTGCAGATGCCCTTGTGAGCGTTAAAACATGGCCCTCTTCCCTCTGCAAAAGCTTACATAAAAGGAATATATGCAAAAATAGCTCCAGAATGGAACTTTGTCTAATTCTGCATTATGCATCATTCTGTAATGCCTCTTTTGGGAAACAGGTTTTGCCTTTACTTTGTAAGCCTTATGCAAACTTTTCTCTTTTCAAATTATAACAAATGCTTTGAAAAACTAGATGTTGAGGTCCTCAAGGGCCTTATCATAGTCCTGTTTCCTGTGTGGTATCTGGTAAATGATAAGTCCTTTATATGTGCTTCTTGAACAGAACCGTTCTTAGATTAATAAATCTCAACAAATTGTTCAACTTCTGACGTCCCCTAAAAATTGTGTGTTGTGTGGTCGGCAAACCTCTACAACACCATAATATTATCGGCTTCCTGAGATGATATGAAGTGCACTTTAACTTATTCACTTATTCATATTCATTATTTCATGAAATATTTTGGAGTTATTGTGCCAGTCACTGCCTTTCGACACCTGTCAGCCAGCAGCAGACTGCAGAGAAGAATATAAGCTTGAGATTTAAAACATTTATGATTCAAAGTCAAATGCTAGCCCTTACCAGGTGCACAAACTTGGGGAGGTTAATCTCTTGCAGGCTCAATTCCATTTTCCGTAAAATGGGGATATCACACCTGTGTGTCACAGGGCTATTATGAGTATGCCATGAAATTACTTGTGTAAATCACTAACAGAGTTACTGGGATAAACTGGAAATTATTTTTTAAAGTAACTGTTTAAACAAGGTAGGCAGTGTAAAACAATTTTCACAAATGCTCCTTCTTGTAATCCTTTGTATCTCTGTATGAGAGGTTGGATTATGTTCAGGTTTTGCATGAATGGGAATCGCATGAATGATTTAGGGGGCAGAAATTTCGGGGCAGGGTAGCCAACAGAACATTGGTGTCATGGAATACAGTCCTGATGCAATGATAATGTTTATGGCTAGAAGTGAGGTGTGCATGGGGTAACAGGTACAGAGGTCCCTTGTAAAGTGAGATTCAGTAATGCTTTGAATATGGCCTGGCTAGGGAGAGAGCTAACATTTATTTATTTATTTTTTGGAGACAAGATGTCACTCTGCCACCCAGGCTGGAGTGCAGTGGTGCGATCACTGCTCACTGCAGCCTCAACCCCTACGCTCAAGCAATCCTCCCACCTCAGCCCAGCCCAGTTAACTGGGACTCAGTCCCAGTTAGATGGGACTCCAGGCATGTGCCACCATATCCAGGTAATTTTTAGGATTTTTTTTTGTTTATTTTTATTTTTATTTTTTAATAGAGACAAGGTCTCTCTATGTTGCCCAGGCTGGAGCTAACATTTAAATATTTACTTGTCATAACCTTCATTATTACCACCATAATCTTCAACCAATAGATGCATTCATAAGTAACACATATTTTCTTGTGTTGTAAATAATGAATAGATAATAGTATAGTCTCAGGTATAGATTTAAAAAACTAAGGTGAAAGATACTAAGGAACTTGTCTAACATCACATGACTATTAAATCCACATTCTAATTCTGGGATCCTTAACTTCACCCTAACAGAACTATATTTAGAAGTCAAGCTACAGATCAAGGTTAAGATTAATGACATTTATGACCTATAAATGAATTCTAACATAAAGAGTTTATAACTTAAAATGTTTGCTATAGCGTTTCATATTTAATCATAAGTGAAAATAAAAATATTTACATTGTCAGGACTATAGGGGCAATTAAAAAACTGTGGAATTATGACTTTGATTTTCATGCCTATGTTCTTAGGTTTGTCTTCATCTAATTTTTATATTTTCTGAGGAAAAAATAGTCATAATTGCTGCCTGCCTGGTAAGGTCGACAATATCCATTTATCTCCATCAGAATATGATCTTAGCAAGGTGTGAGCAATTTATCTTGTTGATATCTCTTTCTAATTTCACGTGTTCAGTCACTATCTCACTTCTTAAAAATTCATCTTGCTTTACTCTTTTTTTAAAAAAAAATTTGTTTGTTATACTTGGGGAAAAGCAGCTTTAGAGAGAAAGAAGACTCCTAGATTTGTGAATTTCTGAGTGGGCAAGTAAGCAAGCTTGCCAAGTTAGATGCCACAGGTTGTGTACTGCAGTAACATAGAAGACACCATTTGCATTTCATATGATGTGAGTTGTGCAATGAGTGTTCTTGTACTTGTATGAATATTGATGGGTGTGTTGTGGGTAGCATAAAAGTGTGTAAAATATGTGAAAAATGTGAATTCATGATTGTGCACATGCGAATTTCTGGATATACGTATGGTTGTGTCTGAGTATAGGTTTTGATGGTGGAATGGGAGATATGGGGCAGGAGAGATTAAATATCTTAATTTCTATCAGGCACATGAGAGACCAGCAAGAGAAGTCAGGTGTTCCTCTTGTCAAATTAAAGAAGTAACATTAGGCATTATATTTGGTATGCTGCATTGACAAAGTGTCCAACAAATGTACTTAATGGCTGTCCAAATCTCCTCCAAATATATTCATTTTTAAGGAATGTACTTCCTTTCTGCCTGAATGACATGATTTAATTTACTCTTATATGACAGAACATGTAATGAGAGCTGCAGTTCTGAATTTTATGCTTAGCTTTGTAAATGTTTTTCTTAGACCTGTAAAAAGCATATCTGTCTGTCTGTCTATCTATCTATCTATCTATCTATCTATCTATCTATCTCTATCTATCTATCTTGTCTCATACCTCAGGGAACTGCTCTAAAATCAAATCATAAAAGTTAATGAAAATGCATTATTAATTTATGATAAGTCATATGGATATTTAATACCAAAATTCTGCTTTTCTTATGTACTAATATATTTATGAATTAAGTACACTCATTCTTCAATAAACATTCAGTGAGCAAGTATATGCTTTCAGGCATTGTGTTAGATACTTGGGATGCCTGTCCTATCTTCAAAGCACTTATAGACTGTAGGAAGATAAGTGTCCACAAATGACATTAAAATGAAACACATAGTTAAGAGAAATTCATGACTTTACTATACTCACATCCTAATTGAGGGAACGGGCTAATAAACCATAGAAATGCTGATGGATAACTACTGATTTTGACATGTTTGTGGGGAACAACAGGGTTTGAGGGTCCAGATGTCTTTGTGAAGAATATAACTTTTTATTTTAATTGTTTTATTGAGGTATAACTTATAACTGATAAAATGTACCCATTGTGAGAGTCTAATTCAATGATATTTTATAAAATTATAGACTAATACAACCATGACCACATCAGGTTTTAGAATAGTTCCATTATCCAAAAAGCTCGCTGGTGCCCTTATAGGTAGGTAATCCCTAGTCAGACCCTAAACCACATACTTGTCCACTTTCCATCTATATGGATTTGTCTTTCATGGGCATTTCATATAAATGGAATCACACATGTATAGTTTTGTACATCTGGTTTCATTTACTTAGCATGGTGGTTTTTGAGGTGCATCCATGTTACATGAGTGGTTCCTTTTTATTGCTGAATAAGTATTCATTGTATGTTATGTTACATTTTGTTTCTTCAGTCACCAGTTGATGGACATTTAGATTGTTTTTAGTTTGGATCTATTATGGATAATGCTGCTATAAATGTTTGTGAACAAATCTTTGAGAGGATATAGGCTTTTACTTCCATTGGGTGAATACCTACAAATAGAATTTCTGGGTTATCTGGTAATTTTTAAATAGGATTATTGAGCTATGATTCATATAATATGAAGTCACTCTTTTAAAGTATACAATTAAATGCATTTTAAATTTTGCATTTTATATTTTGCATTTTTAAGAAACTGCTGAATTGTCATCTAAAGAGCCTGTACCATTTTGCATTCCCACCAATAATGTGTGAGGACTTCAATTTCTCCACTTTTTTGTCAACATTTGATACTGTCAGCCTTTTGATTATAGCCACTCTAGAGGATATATAGGGTTATTTTACTGTGGTTTTAATTTTCATTTTTTATTGACTAATGATCTTTAACATCTTTTCATGTGCTTATTGTCCATTTGTATATAATCTTTAGTGAAATGTCTATTTGAATATTTTACTCTTTTAAAATTGCATTATTTATTTTTGAGTTGTGAGAGTTTTCTATATATTATGGATATAAATACTTTATTAGATATATTATTTATAAATATACATGTGTAACTTTGTGAGATTAAAAACAACCTATTTAACATTATCTGGTAAAGCTTATGATCTAGCCATTTTACCCCCTTGTTATATACCCAACAGAAATGTGTGCACATATGAAATGAAAGATAGAATTATGTTTATAGCTGAACTATTTGTATTAGATCAAAAATTGGAAAAATGCAAATTTCCATCATTAGTAGGATAGATTAATACAGTTTGGTATATTCACAAAATTGAACTTCACAGTGACAGAATGTGTGCGTTATAGCTAAAGCAACAACATGGATAAACTTAGAAGAGAACATGGAATATACAGGTAGATGAAGATACAAACTGCAAAATTCAATTTATATAAAGTTCATAGATAGTCAAAACTAACTATGGAGTTAGACGTAATATCATTGTTCTACTTGGAGGGGAGCAAGGAATAGCGTTTCAGGATGGGTGAGGAAGGGGCTTCTGGACTGCTGGCAGCATTCTGTTCCTTGACCCAATTGATGGTGGTTATATAAACATGTCGTTCTGTGAAAAATTGTGTTGTGTGTTTATACTTTGTGAGTTTTTTCTATACAGGTTATACTTCAATTAAAAAGTTTTTAGGAAAAAAAAAATAATAATAAAACACGTGCTTTGGTGCTAAATCCTCTGGGTACAAATCCGGGCTTCTTACTCCCTAACTGTAGGACCTTGGCTAAGTTATGTAACAACTTTATGTTCGAACTCCCTCTTTTGGAAAAGGTTGATGACAATAGTACCTATCACTTGAGTTGTGAGAATTATGTTACTCAGGTAATGCATTTAGAATAGTGCTTATACTTAGTGTGTGCTCAATACATATTGGCTGTTGTTATTATGCTCTAGAAATTTCTTCCTTTTTTAAAAAAATATTGCCTCCATATTCCGCCCTTTAAACCCAGTTTTTCTGCAGGATTCCATCTCAATCCTCCACTCATCTCACTCTGCATCTCTCATGTATTCATATCATCCTCTCTTATGCTTCCCCATCACCATTTATGTTGGCTTCTCAATTCTTCTCAGAGATTTCTGAATACCTGATGACACCTCCTCTGACAATCCCAAAATTAGTCAGCTGAACTCAGTACTTTCCTTCAAAACCAGTTTTTTCTCTTCTGTTCTCAGTTCTGCTCCTCATCCACAGCCAGTTTCCTGCACTTCAACCAAATGGATCTGGAGTCAAATCCTAATTTTAATTTGGTCTTTCTTAGCTATCTTGGGAAATAAAATTAACCCCTATACACTTTACTCTTTTATTACGTAATATGAACAATATAATATAACCTACCTAGGTTTGGTTGAGAGCATAAAATATTACCACACTAACAAATTAATGAGTTATGATCTGGAACATGGTAGGCATACGATAAATGTCGGCTTTCGTTATTTTGTTATGATGTTATCAGTTTGTTCACCTTTACTCCTATCAATTAAATTACGTGTGATTCTCTGAGTATGTCCCTGTTCTTTATTTCTACTACCACCAGCAGGCTGCAGTTTAGTTCTTATAATCTTTTGAGCTTCTACAAATGTCTCCTTACTTTTCCAAACTTGGACACTCAATTTCCTCATCTACATTATCTCACATTGATTTATCTAAAACAAAACCATGCCATCTACCGCTTAAGACCTCTTGATGTTTCCTTCTTGTCTCTTGGATTATGTCCAAATGTCTGAAAGTGAATTGAATTCCATAGCAAA
Organism: Chlorocebus sabaeus; assembly: GCF_047675955.1. Lineage (NCBI taxonomy): Eukaryota > Metazoa > Chordata > Mammalia > Primates > Cercopithecidae > Chlorocebus > Chlorocebus sabaeus. Next base: position 132,987,564 of record NC_132911.1, on the reverse strand, counting down.
TGATGGAATCATCTTTTCTGAAAAGGATGTACCACATTGCCTTGATGCAGGGGTTTGGACCATATGATTTCATTAGTTCTCTTTTACACTTGGGAGTCTTGGTATAGAGAAGCATTTTCTTCTTTTGCAAAAGAGGTCAGGGAAAGGGCAATACAGTGTTTTCCATTAATGAAATAACAGTGGGAGATCAAGTCCCTCAAGGAATTTGACTCTTATTTTTAGCTCAGCTCAAAAGGCTGTAGCCCATTTTAGCCAGCCCTGGGACTTCCCACAGCAATCTGACAGATAGATGCATTGGCTGCAAATATGCTCAGATTTTTCAAGTGAAAGAAAACCATGAATTTTAGAGTAAAGAGGTAATACCTATCACCAGACCAAGGAAGGCATGTTTTGACTAAAAAGGATTCAACTTTTTATGGAACGTTGGCCACAAGAAGTTTTATATTAACATAAATAAAAGCTGATATTCATTAGGGAGGCCTGGGTTCCAATTCTGTCCCTATGAGTTGTTTGCTGTTTACCATTGAGAAAATAGTTAATTTCACTGAGCCTAAGTTTCTTCATCTGTGCAATAACAATTCCTATCACAAAGTGTTACTGTGAAAATTAAAGATAAGACATGTATGATACCTGTCATGTAACAGGTGTTCAAAACATGTGAAGTACTTTCTTCCCCATGGTTGGTACATTCTGGAATGGCTACATGGATTTTCACTGGCTGCGTTATGGTAAAATTACTATGGGCACAAGAAGGATTAGGAAATCAAAGCTGGTCCATTCTCTGGACAACAGATATTAAAATTATCCTAGGTTGGCAGCTCAGGGCCATGAATCTATTCCTTCTGGCATATATTCCTGCTCCAATCAAGCTTTCACAATTTCTTCCAGTCGTTGTAAAGGGTTCCTGCCTTTCCACATCTGAATCCTGTTCATTTGAAAGGCTATGGATAGCATATTGGAAAGAGCAGAGTGTTAAATGGCCTCAGAGTCCTGTTCATTATTAAATCCAAACTTACAATTTGGGCGGATTCTCTGCTTCTGGACCTCATTTGGGTTGAATCTTGCATATTGACCCAAATTTGTTTATTTCTATTTCATTCAATAAATTCTTCTATCTTAAGCTACTCTACAGAAATCTGGGATAGTTGTTTAGGTATCACAATTTTCTAAAAACAAAATGAATAGAAAATTTAAAAAATAAAGTTAACTATGGATAGCTTTAAATATCTAAAATTTTATTACTATTTGGTTAAAAAGAGAAAATAAAGGAATAAAACAATAAACTGGGAAAGCCATTTGCAACGTATTTGGCAGACCAGTAACTAATATCATAAATATATAATGATCTCTTACTAATTAACTAAGGGAAAATAATCAGCCAACAGTATGACAGACATATTATAAAAGGCATGACCTAGTAGTTAGAAAAATACAATAGAAAGAGCAAATGAACTTATAAAAATTGAGAAGACTTAATAATCGTCAAAGAAATTTAAAGTAATGCAAAAAATCAATTATTTTTATTCTGGGTGCCACATAGACATAGGCTTATGAGATGATGACTCAGCGGCCTCTGAGTGGGTAGAGTAGAGGCTGCGTGGGAAAGCATGGGCAGTTTGCCCACACGATCTCTCATATAACCTAAAATCCTTTTGTTGCTGTAATGTGCTATCTTGTGTTTGGTCACATATATATATAGGAGCAATTTCCTACTGGAAATACTTAGAGGCCAGAAAAGATACGAAGAGTTTAAATTGTGCCCTCTTTTCTACAATGTTATGTGGCACATGGAAGATACCTGAATACAAAGGCAATTGGTAAAATTGTCATGTAAATACCAGGTGAGTGAGATGTTACTGACTCCTCTCATGAGATGGACCAGTATAAAATAGAAGGGGCTCTATGCCAGGAAGAGAAAAGGTTGGATAAATAGAGAAACAGATAAACATTTATTGAGCATCTGCTTTACTACAGGCACTCTGTTAAGAGCCTTACACAAGAATCCTAAAAGGTAGGGAGAGTTATCCTTATTTAAAAATGGAGAAAGTGAGGCTCAGAGAGATTAAACCACTTGCTTTTGGTCTCAGTAAGGAAGAGAAGAGCTGGACTTTCTGATATCTGGATTTGTTAAGCCCATCAGAGAGATGAACAGAATAGAAGCCCAAGTTTTACTTTTAGCCTTAGACTATTCTTCAGGGTTCATGAAATAATCCTGATATTGTTTTAAGAAAAAATATTGTGTTTAAATATGCAGTTTTTGTGTATAGCTAATATTTTTTTTAAAAACCTGGCAAAGAGTCTGTAGTTTTGAGCAGGAAAAACAATCATCTCCTGTTCTCAGCAGTATTTCTATAAACAGAGAATGTTTGCTGAACAATAAATGTTCTGATTTAAAGCTGTAATTTTCAGAGTTTTTTTTTCAGAGTGACAAAGATTCCATGTGATAAGTAAATGTACACTTGAAAAAAAAACACCTAAATTTTAAAATGGGAGAGCATTTTAAACTCCTTCATTTTGACATCTTGAAAAACATATTTCATAGTTTTGAGAATATTCTCCATCTATACAGTGTACATTAGGTTATACCACCCACATTGAGCTGTAATCACATGGAGTTATGTTCTGACAGAGTATTTTATGCTGGAGAAGATATTTCATTACTATGATAAAAGCTATTTGCAGGAATCGGGTGAATAACATAGTAATTGGAAACTTAATGGCAAAGAGAAAGATGGCGTTGAGGAATGGCAAAGTTCTTAATGCAAGAGGATACCTCACATAGAATAGATTTTTCCGGGGGTTTCTGCACATCCAATAAGCCGAGCCCTTTTTTTTTGGATAACTGCTATCTTCCTGGGATGCGGGCATTGGCCACCATAATTTTACTATGTGACCCTGTTCCCCCAATAATGCCTCCCATATGGCTTGTAGAAACAAGAGTGGATACATGACCCCCTAAAAGGGCCAACCTTATTCTTCCAATTCAGGATTTGAACTGGAATTCAAAGATGTTAGATTCTGCTGGTTACAAATGAAAGGCATGTGAATTTTGGAAGTATAGGATGGCCACTTTTTGTACCCAGAGAAGGAGAGAAAACAAGTGTGTAGAAAGAAAAGAATAAAGGAGGCATTTAAACAAACTTTGGGGTGGAGCATGATATCCTAGAAAGAGGGACTGAGAAAGATTGGGGCTCAATTTTTTGTTTTCTTCTACCCGTTTCTGTTTCCAGCTTTTAACCTCCTCTGACTGTATTTCCTTTGGGTTCTAGGGAATATCTGTGTTTTCTTTGAATAAACTCCACCTTTCCAACTCTTCCTCCTTAAATTCGTGTGTGTAGTTTTTTTTTTTTTTTTTCTTTTACTTGCAAACAAAAGAGCCTTGATTAAAATCCCAGGTTGTCAGCCTCATGGATGCCAGCAGAGGCTATTGTCTCTGGAATGGCCATGAGTTGCACAGTTCTAGAGAGTGAATCAGCCAGGAAGTGCAGTCTTCAGCTTCAAGGCAGCAACCTTGAATGCTGTGAGCCATGGGCATAGCTGAGGCTAAGATTCAGAGAGAGCAAACCAGGCTGGAGCCCAAGAGAAGAATGCCAGAGAATTTCTCGAGCTGCTTATTTCTCAGGGTTATTGTGAAGTCAGTGAGACAATACATATAAAATACCTTCTTCAATGTAAAGGATGAGATAGTTTAGTATTTCAAGGAACAAACTCCCTAGGTTTAAATCTTGGCTCTCTACTTCATAGCTGGGTGACCTTGGGTGACTTAAACTCTCTTTGCCTCATTTCCTTTGATCTGTAAAATGAAAATGATATAGTTCCTACTTCACAGGGTTACTTTGTTCATGAAATGAGTTCATACGTGTGAAGCACTAAGAACATCTCCTGGGGCTTGGCAAGTCCTGTAGAGTTTATGTAAGTGTTTGTTTTTATTAGTGTTTATATAATTGTATTGTTGGCCTTCACTGTCACACAGACATTGCAAAAATTGCTATATAAATGATTATGATATTCTACACTATAATCTACAAAGCAAACCATATGTGGCATAAAGTAGCCTTGAGCTAAAGTTTTATGGTATTAAAAATAATAAAGTAAAACAAAAAACATGTATGAAGCACCTCCCTTTTGCCACATACACCATTTAGTGGAGGAAGCCTATGCTACATTTGTTCTTATCACCGTTTTCCAGATGAGGGCACCGAGAGTGAGAAACGTTGAATAGCTTCGCTAACATCTCAGAGGTAAGACAAGGCAGAGTCCGTTCAGGTCTAAACCCAAGATGAATTGACTTCATATTGGCAAGTCTCTGGCTTGAGTCTCAATGCACAGCCAAATATAAGGTCATGTAACAAACATTCATATGGGCCCTTTGCTTTTTCAGAGTAAAAGGCAAATTCCCCTGCAACATTCCTCCAAGTAAGCCACGCTTTGCAGCTGGCTGTTCTTTCCTCTCCTTTATCTGGGGATGAGCCAAAAACTGCAACATGAGATGATTGTAAAGTTCTGGGGAAGTATGGCTGAGCATGAAAGGGGCTTATGGCAACACGAAAAGATCCAGGAGGTCTGGGTGTTGCTCAAGATGTAAGGCAGATTTGGGAGCATAGAACAGTTTCCCAAACTTCTGCTACAAGTGAACAGCTTTTTATAATTGCTAGAAAGGCTTACCTGATTAAGACAAGAATTGGAAGAGTTGGGAAGACATGCAACAACCATCCTCCAGATTCTCTAGAACTGAATGTTGTACAGGCCCACAATTCATAATGTAAAACATAACTCATTCACAAAGGAATAAAAATTTTGGTTGATATAGCAGTATTTCCGTAAGTTTACAGGCATGGATCAATTGATCCTGGAACATTTTTCTCTGTAATACCATACCTTGTGTCTTACAACTCGATCATACACAATTAAGATCTGAGGAACCTACCACAGGGCCTTGGCATCTCCTTCTGTGGGAAGAACAGTACTCAATTGCCAATTGAGTTCCTGTGGTTCAACTGGTCAACCAAGCGAAATAGTGAAACCAAGGAATGATTTGGGGAAATTTTTATGTTTGTCAATGCTTCTTTTCATGTCTTAGGCAGGAAAGCTACACTCAAACAGAAAACAGTATGTTTTCTACGACAATGCAGTTTCCAGTCAATGTTGCATTCAGTGATGCAAACTGGCTCTCAGACAACAAAAACAAAAGCAACTCTGCTTTGTAGCATTTGCTGATCTTTTTTTCATGTAAATACTCTTATTATGGCTGATTTCAAGGATGACTATATTTAACTAATGGCCAGCAAAATTTGTAGTTGGAAAAATTTCAATATGAGCTGGCTCAAGCACCTCCCTTACCCTCCTAATAAAAATAGGAGGGTAAAAATACCTAAGTAGAAATTCTGGAGCTAATATTTTCAAAGTTTAATGTACAACATTCTTTCCTCTAAGATATTGATACCACCAAGGGATGCAGCCCCAGAATTAGCTTACCTCAGGCCAGCAAGATTTGCTTCTACTTCTTTTAAACTTTCTCCAGATGGGGAAAGAAAAATTAAAATTATGGAATAAACAAATTAGCCAGTTTGGGGCTTCCTTCCCTCACCTTTGTCCCTATCCTCAGGTTAAGTGAAGCAGAAGTACCTATAACATTTCGGGAGAAAAAGCTTTATGTTTGCATTCAGCAAATAATGATTGAGTTCTTACTACATGTCAGACCTGAGACTAGGCCCTAGATATGAAGTTGTGTGCAAGGAGATGGGGAAATGAATGCACTCAATGTCTTCCTGAATCCTAGTCTCGTAGATCTAATGACTCCCACAGTGATGACCACCAGACCCTATCCTGGAACCTGTTTCCCTTGCTGATCTCTGGTTCCAACCTTGCTTCTTCCTTATTTTCCTCCTTCTTACCAACAACATCTATTGCTTCTCATTTAACACATATTTATTGAGCACCTACTATGGCTCAGGAACTCATTAAGGTACTTGAAATGCACCAATGTGAAAAATAAAGATCCTATATATTCCACCAGTAATAGATTCTATCAGCTCATCAAGGCATTATTAAACACTTAGTTTCCTTAAAATGTCATGCACTTTCTAACTCCTTGACTTTCCTCTATAAATACTTTTGGTCCCTTGTCTATCTGATGAGTGCTTAATTCTTCAAGATTCATTTAGGTGTCTTTTCCTCTAAGAAGTCACCTGACTCCCTTTGTCCAAACAAAGCTAACGCCTCCTTCTTTCATATTGTTATAGTATAACCACATGTTTTCCTGTCTTTTATTTTCCACTTTAGGCTATGAGCTTCATGTGGAAAGAGATAGTAACTGTGTTGTTGTTAAGTATATTGGGCTACTATATATACTTACTTAGGTTTAACTAACATAAGAAACAAAAAGAATGTCTAATATTCCAGGTTTCTGATGATGCCAATTTATAATGTAAAGGATTTAAATATATACTGCTTTAATACATTCTTGCTTATGTTAACTTCATTTTAGGAGAGCTTCAGAAGAATATTAATCACCCTTGGATGTAGGGAGTATCTGAGAAATGTGGGAATGCTGGCTAAATCCAACATCCTTCATTATAAGTCTATAAGAAACCCTGAGGGATTTGCATTGTTGAACTTGAAACAAAAGAATAAGCAGCCAAGGATATAGAAGTAGGTGGTAATCTTCAAATCTCCATGGAGTGCATTTTTTAGTAACCATTTGTCCCCATCCTTCCTGGACTAGATTGCACAGTGGTGTCCTTTTCTTATTTGGAATGTTCAGGACAATGTGTTATTCATCTGTGCAGACCGAGCACCTAGTGTGATACTGGCTGTCAATGGTTGTTTGATGAATAAATGGCGCATTAGCTAAACAACAGGTTTAATAGGTATTTATTAAACTGATCAGCTATTTCAACAAGGCGACTGAATTACCACAATGTCTTATTATCTAGGCACTACCAAAGGCATCACAAAGTGCTGCTGCAGGCCAATTATTTAAGCAAATCTCAGATGTCAAAGAAAATGAGCAGCCATAGAGAAAATATGCTTACTACACAAAATATGAAATGAGAGGGTTTACTTTACACTGAAAAAGAAAATCTTGACAATAATGAGAAGACATAATTTTTGTTGGACTAGGTCTTTCAATATAAACACAAAACGTTTATTGTCCATTGGAATATTTTTAAAAACAACTCAGTTTTGTATCAAATGGAAAAGCTACCACTGTAAAATACAGTCTCCACTAACAAATATTTATTGGGCATCCTTATGTCAGCTCATGTGGTACCAAAATTAATGAAACAGTCCTTTCCCTCCAAAGACAGTTTTAGAATAATGTAATTGCCACTGGGGTGAGGTATGGTTTAATTAAGAGACATCTGAAGGAGCAATTGATAGATGTAGTCTTTACTTTTTCAAGTATATTTAACCTTGGCCAGTCATATGTCCTGACTGCTTCTCTTGTGTCAGATGCTAGGCTAGGTTTTAACCTGGAAACCGATGCAATCCCTGGAACATAATAGATCCTCAATACATATTTGTTAAATGTGTGAATAAATAAATAAATGGATGAAGGCAGAATATCAAGAAGTTCTTTGCTCCTGCCTTGTCAGTAGTCAGTGGAAGAAGCATGATTAGGAAACAATGCGAGAACTATTCTGCTTGAATGGAAGGTCAAGGAAGAGTTAAAGAGTTTTTCTTTGAACTGTGTTTTAAAAATACTAAGTTTTCCAGAAAGATTGGGCAGTTCAGGAAGAAAAATTAGACTAAAAGTGAGAAAGACCTTTGTGGACTCTGGGGTATGAAATTCCCTTGGTGTGGCTGGATAATAGGGTACAATAGGTGTGAAAGAGGGTGAAGTTAATTGAGAAAATTGTGTATCAACTTCATGTATGCATTCATGCAAAGATGTCTGTGAATAGTACAGCGACTCAGGAAAATAGTTTGACAGTTTATTACAAAGTTAAACATGTACTACAGTATGACCTACTCCTAAGTAATTACCTTAGAACCATGAAAACCTGTGTTCACACAAGACTCTATTCATGCATGCTTATTACATCTGTATTTATGATCAGCCAAAACTGTAAACAACCCAAATGCTCTTCAATAGATGAATAGATAAACCATGGCTATTGGAATACTACTCACCAATAACAAAGAATGCAGTATCGATAGATGAATGCCCTGAATGAATCCCATGGGTGAGTCAAAGAGGCCATTTTTAGTTTCACAATGTATGAGATGATGTATATGTTAGAGACCATGTCTCACAAAGAAAAAAAAATATTCATAGAGAACACATCAGTTGGTTGCTAAAGGTTGGGGTGTGGGGCAAGGGGGTGGCTAAAAGGGATATCCTGAATGAGTTTCTGAGGTATATTACATGGTTCCATGTGTAAATTGAAGTGGTGATTAGATGAATCTATACAATGTTTTAAACTGCATAAAACTGTATTTGCATAAAAGTTAATTTTACTTTATGATAATTTAAAAACTAAAAGATGCTGGATAATGAGATGAAGCCTGTAAAAGAGCTCTTTTTAAAATTCTATATTCCATAGATATAATCATTTCCATTCCTTGAGCTCACTGCATCTTGAACATTAGTTTCACCAAGTACTAGGAACATTCGTGTTGCCAAATAATATATTCTGCTTCTGACACGATGTTTTATTTAGACTACTCACATGTTTTTTTCTCTGTAAAAATGATACAAATCACACTCTGTACTTTTAATTTATAAATTTGTGGGTTTTAAGCAGTTTCTTCTGAGAAATTTCTGGAAGTACAAGTGTGTTCTATTTTGGTGGGAAAAGTTAGATACAGAATATGCAATATTATGTGCTTAAATTGGATGAGGATTCATAGGAAAAAAAAAGCCTGGGAATGAGACTGGAATTTCCCCTCAATGTTCCTTTGGCAGTGGACTGGAATATAAAGACCCCTGTGGATTCATTGACTCTATAGTCTCATGCTATGAGCCCTGAATCTCCAGTCCAGAGATGTTACTTGCTGCTGTGCTTTACCATAACTTTGTCTATTTTATGTATATTATTAATTTTAAAGTTGTGAAAAGGCAGAAAAACAAGAGACATCAGAGCTTATCTTTTTATAGATAGGGAAACCGAAGCCTCTAGGGTCCAAGTTTCTTGCCCAAGGTCACACTCAGACCAGGAATAAAACCCAGCTATGTAGATGCCTGATTAAGTACTCTCTGTTTTGTACTCTGCTGGGTGACGCTTCAACTATTTGCTTGTAGTTTTTGAGAAACTATCCCAAAGTCTTCTATCCTTTTGCCTTCATAACATAACTTTAAAAATTATAGGAAGTACACAATTCATTAACCCTGTGCTTCATAGAAATAAATCAAAATAGTCGTCCATTCTCTTTGTGGGCATTTGCAGGCAAAAGTGGCTTAATTTGAAAGTTCATACATGAGGGAGAAAAGGATCCTTGAGAAGTAGCCTGACCTCAGTTTCTTTTTTTTCTTATTGTACTTTAAGTTCTGGGGTACATGTGCGAACGTGCAGGTTTGTTATATATGTATACACGTGCCATGGTTATATACCCAAAGGATTATAAATCATTCTACTATAAAGACACATGCACATGTATGTTTATTGTGGCACTGTTCACAAAAGCAAATACTTGGAACCAACCCAAATGCCCATCAATGATATACTGGATAAAGAAAATGAAGCACATACACACCATGGAATACTATGCAGTCATAAAAAAGGATGAGTTCATGTCCTTTGCAGGAACATGGATAAAGCTGGAAACCATCATTCTCAGCAAACTAACACAAGAACAGAAAACCAAACACCACATGTTCTCACTCAAAGTGGGAGTTGAACAATGATAACACATGGACATGGGGAGAGGGGCATCACACACCTGGGCCTGTTGAGGAGTTGCACACAGGAAAAATACTGTTGTCCTTTTTATGGGGTGAGCCTAGGCTCTGACATGGTTTCAAAGAGTGGAGTGTGTGGGCATTGAGTCATCAACACTCTCTTGCCTGGTTGTATTTGTCGCATTGTGAGAGAGTTTTCCAGGCGTCTTTCTCAAGTTATTATCAGTCGGAATGAACCCAGTTTCAACCTTTGAAGGAGCAACTGGCCCAAATGTCAATCTGATCTCTGACATAGGGTCGTTGAGCACACTGAAAATGCAGTAGCCCAGGTGTTCAGCAACTTGATGTGGATTGTGACTTTGCCAGTAGCTTACCGTAGGACCTACAGCGAATTATTCTCCCTTGTAAGGCCTCACATTTCTTATGTGAAAAGCAAGAGATTGGTGAGTACCTGGTATACAGGCTACTCTTTCCCAGTCTCAGGTCCATGAGAGCGTCACTAGATGACCACAGACTAGATCTTCCTCTCTGAGTTCCAGAGCCCATGTCCATAGGCATAGCATAGTACTATAAATGAGAATTGTAATTATTCTTATTGATATATCATCATTGACATATGCTTGATGTCAAAACATGTTTTGTTGAAGGAAAGATTAAACAAATACATTGATATTTATCCTGGAACTAAAATCACTTTTTGACATCTTGCCTGACTGCACTTGGAGCAGCTTAAACCCTCTTTCCTACACCCTCACCTGACACCACAGTACTCTCCTCCATGTCTGCTTCTCATGTGGCTTCTCTGAGAGTTGGACCTACCAGAACCGATTCTGTTTTTCATGCCTCTTTAGACAAAGTCCTTTAGGTACTGAGGTGAATAATGCAGACTATTATCAGCGTTCAATGACATTATACAAAGGATATGCCTGAAGCAGGAACTAGAACATGGTTAATAGCCTGTCATCATCATTGTTACTATGATTGTTATAATTAATAATTTAGAAAAAGGACTTTTACTGATCTTTTAGGAACTGATGTTAAATATGTATTCTCTATCTTCTTGACAACAACAAAATCAACTCTAGCTTCTAGATCTGAATAGTTATTCTCTAGTCTCTGAGGATGGCTGAGACAAACCCAGTTTTGGTAGGGCTATTATTTTATTATTTCTGGACTCTACTGATAGGCAATAGTATGTGAAACTTGTTGTCTAGGATTCCTTTCAAAGGAGTAGTTCTCCCTTTTAACTAAAAAGAAAGGACGAGAGAGAAGAAGGAAGGAAGGTAGGTAGGAAGGGAGGGAGGGAGGAAGGAAGGAAGGAAGGAAGGAAGGAAGGAAGGAAGGAAGGAAGGAAGGAAAAAAGGCAGGCAAGAAAAGATACATTTGCCCTACTAGAAAGTCAGTTCTCTATTTCCAAGAAATGCAGTCATTCTCACAGGCTTTTCCTATGCCCACACCCCAATCTCAAATAGATTTACCTATTATTTTCCATAGCATCATATATATTTCTTCTGTGCATTTCTTTCACCATATGTATATAAATTTAATATACATGAGAGGAGTGACTACTTCTATCTCATTATCTCATCTTCCTTGATTACTCTTACTTGAAACAGAGGAGTTTCTTAAATAGTTATTTAAATCAATGATTTATAAGATTAGGTGGGAGGATGAAAACAGTTTAAGAAGTCGATTTCTTTCTTTCTTTTTTCTTTTTCAGATGGAGTCTCACTCTGTCACCCAGGCTTGAATGCAGTGGTGCAATCTCAGCTCACTGCAACCTCCACCTCCTGGGTTCAAGAGATTCTCCTGCCTCAGCCTCCCGGGTAGCTGGAACTATAGGTGTGCACCACCATACCTGGCTAATTTTTGTATTTTTAGTAGAGATGGGGTTTTACCATGTTGGCCAGGCTGGTCTCAAACTCCTGACCTCAAGAGATCTGCCTGTCTTGGCATCCCAAGTGCTGGGATTACAGGTGTCAGCCACCGTGTCTGACCTAAGAAGTCAGTTTCATAGCTCCTGTGAGTAAGAATAAATCGTTTTTGACATCACCCCAAGAAGCAGAGTTACAGGTATGTACACAGCTCTTTACATTACTCAACACAAGTTCTCAACCTAAGCCTTTGGAGACCGACTTTTAAAAATTACTGTTATTCTGTTGATTCTTTTTCTTTATAAATATTATGTCCTCTTTTTTTTTTTTCCTACTCAAAATATAATTGGGCTTTTAGATAGACAGAAGTGCAAAGTGGCCTTTGTTGAAGGTAAATGATGCTTAACAAGGTAATCATATCTCTGTCTCCCTATGAAACCATCAGCAGATTCCACATTTTCAATCATTGCCTTTGGAATCTATCCTTCCTTTTTCTCTCTCTCTTTCTCTCTCTTATTCTTTTTAATGCAACAATGTGCTGGCATTATTCTCAATGCAGAGAGCAGGGCTAGTCAGCAAAGTGTGGTCACTTCTGCCACACTCTACATTGCCATTTACATATATTACCTGAAACCCTCTTTTTGACTCTGCATGATAGATATCACCTCCATACTGTGCATAACCAAACTAGAAGTAAAAAGGACAAAGAATGTGTCCTAGGTTCTACGCTTAGTAAGTGGTTGTCCTGGGATTCTAGTCATATCCTGACTTTTATTAAACTCCACAGTCATCCCTTTAAGCTTTGTTTTCTCCTAAAGATTTGTGACATTATAGAAGCAAGAAAAGGGAATAGAGTTCTTATTTATTTCCTTTTTTTTTTCTTAAAGTAACTGCAAGACACTAGACATGAAATGTGAAAGGGCATGGTGTGTTCAGGGAACCCAGAGTTGCAGAGATTACTCTGAGAAGTGTGTCAGGAAATGCAGTAGAGTGGTACAATGGGAATCCAAGCCCTAATTTGTAAGTCTGACCAATAAAATGATGATAGCTAACTGGTAGCTACAAATACCACCCTACTGTCTTTGGGAACAATGGGGTAAAATCTGCTCATTCCTAAGAAAATACAGCCTTTCCTTTCAACCTTCAGCTGTGTAATTGATGATAGAAATAATTATCAAAGGATTTTGAACTGGCTAAGATTCATAGAAGTCTCTCTTTAAAAAAAAAAAAAAAAAAAAAAAAAAAGGAATTCCATGGTAATCTGTGTTATATCCAATCCCTGAGTGGATGAGATGCCAATTACTGCCACCTGCCCCATCTTGTCTCAGTTACAACACCCCAGGGAAAGCCTAACTTAAGGCCCTGTCGAAAATGTCAGCTCTGCTTCTGGGGCCAGATGCAATAACTTCCCTTGAAGACTGCCGGGACTGGGTTCCATGTGAAAAGCAACATTAAATCTTTCCTTAGGCTAAACAGGGGCTGCCAAACTAGCGCTCCGTTTTCAGCATACACCGGAAGACCGAATATTTCCCTCCAAAAGGAATGTGCCAGATGCTGTACCAGATGCTCTTGATAGGTTGTTTCATTTAATCTCCAATACCTGAAACCTATTTATCATCATTCCCAATTTACGCATGAGAATGTTGAGGCTCCAAAGTCACTTGCTTTATCTGGGAAGACAGGGATTATTTTAGCAAATCATTTTTACCCCAACATCTATACTCTACCTTTCCCATTATAAATGGTGAACATTTGCTTAGATTTGTTTTGTATTCTTTAATTGGAAGCCCTCGAGTAAATTTCTTCCTATGGCCTTGGAAATTTTTTGTATCCATCCCCAACTCCCACCAAAAATCCAATTTCAAGTATATGAAGCTGAAACGTGCACCACCATCTTGTTTTTCTCACAATGATACCTATGGAAACAAGATTGATATTAAGGAATGTCTCTCTTGAGATGGCCCAACTGACAAATATAAAAACAAGGAAGTTATTGACTATATTTGCAAGTTTTAGTCAAAAAACTGTCCAAAAAAAATGCAAGTGATTGTTACCAGCTTCTGAAAATGATGGTAGTATTCATGTCAATGAATCCATATACTAGATAGGCACTGTACAATTTCAAGTTGCTTTTACAAGCAATGTGTCATTAGATGTTCACAAAAGACCCATTATGCAAATAGATTGGGAAATATGGGTGTCCTTCTGTAAAATTCCTGGCTCAATAACTTAAAGCTATAGGTAGCAGATGCAGAATTCATTTCTAAGTATTCTGACTACAACGATGGCTATTTTCATAGTGGCAGAGTTGCCCCCCAAAGCCTGTCTAATACTTGATTATTTAACATCTATTCACTTATTTATTCATCTACCTACTCTTTCAACAGTATTAATTTTTTTCCATTAGACATTATGCTGAGTGTGTGAGACCAAGAAAAGAAAAAAAAAGACTGAGTCTCTGTTAGCAAATAGCTCATAATTTCAACCAGAAGACTGGCATGTAACTAAGAATCATAATTTAGGGAAATAAATAAAACAGTCAAAGACTGAGATCATCACAGGGAGCTCCAAGGGAAGCTGGAGTTTTGTTTAAAGACTTCACAGAAGCTGCTTGATGTGAATTTTGACGAATGATAAGATTTTGCCAGGTGGCCAAACATGTGATAAACTTGTCATGTTAATTTTTCTTGAACTGTCTATTATATTTAATTAAAAACAGTGCGGCTTCAAAAATACACAAATGATACCAATATCCTAACTGCAAACTTGATTTAACAAGTCATATGTTTGCTTTTCTCCAGCTCAGGATAACATTTAATTATGTTGGGTTTGCCTTAAATCTAGAAGCTCTTCCAGTTGCCTTGTTAATCAGTTAGTTAATGGTTGCTTTTCTGATTATTAACATTAGGAAACATGAGCATTCTTTGGACTTTGCAGGAGTATTTGAATTTCACCTCAGGGAACTAGATAGTTCATATACAATTGCTTGCATTAATCTCCTTGGTCGATACAGAAACCTTTTTGAAGGGTATTGATTTATGTTTGAAAATAAAAGACAAAACAAAATCATGAGTAGAAACAAACATACATGCTGGATGTTCAACACTTGGCTGCATGAAGTAGCCACAGTTCCATCATTAGCTTCATTGAAGTTATAATTTAGTATACGATCATTAAAAACTGTTGTAGCGTGTGTGAAGATTAGGTATCCTTCTTCCCAATGCTTTTAACTAGTGTTCAAAAAACAAATACCAGCTGAGGCCAGACAGATAACTTGAATGAAATAGGCCACACTCCTGGTGAAAGAACATGTCCTATCTAATTGTGTACCTTCAAGTTAGCTACAGTAAATACTTGCCATGCAGGAATGTGGACTATTGCTAGGTCTTCTAGCTTTTAACATGAATTTGAAAAAGATAAAATCGTACAGAAATCTCTGAATATATATTTTTCATTCATCATTCATTCATTCATTCAAAATATTGACAGCTAAGCAAAACACATTCTAGGGCTGGTTAGAGTCCACCAGCCATTGATTTAGGAATTCAGCTCTAAATGGTGATGCCAAATCATGCAGAGGTTAAATAACTGACCCCCACATGGGAGAGTCAGTGTTAGGCCATCCTCATAATCAGGAGTACCAAAGACCATTCTGATTGTATTTCTCATTGCTTACCCTCATAATACTTTTATCTCGGTGGGGTCAAACTGATTATGTTCTAGGCAAGGATTTATGTAGCAATGATCCGACAGATAGCCACTGCACTTAATTGAATTATGAGTGCTTTGGGGATGACTGTGGAGGAGGACACTGGGGAGTTGGATCTGTCTCGCTGATGCACCTGCTGGGCACCCTCTACTTCCCCAGCTCCATAATGAGGAGATGCCTTAAACAACCTCTGAGGTTTCATCTAAAAGATGCAATTTTAATTAAGTAATAATTATAATAATTACTAAAAGTGAAATAATTTTATTCTGCATCTTAGATAAGTGTGAACACACCAAAAATCCTGCTTACTCATTTTGGAGTAAGTGGAGTGGAAAAAGCAACCCAATCAACAGGATGATGTATCGTTTAACTGACTATAAACTCACAGCCATTTTGACCAAAAAAAAAAAAAATTAAAGTGCTAATTTCTTTGTCTGAACCTCTGCATGGTGTTTACTCTAAAAACTAGAAAACTGAGCTGTTAATTGTTCTGTGATTATTTTCATGTTTCTGTATTCTCTACCAAATTAATGTGGGTGCTCTAGGAGAATGACTGTCCATGTTAAGGTACTGTAGTCAAGAGTTGCAATTTTTCTTCCTAATTCCAGCAAACTGAAGGAAAGATGGGATTGAAGATTCAATAGCACAGGCTCTGGGGCCTGGATGCATAAGTTTGCATTACTATATCGTAGTTTCACTGTTTGGTACCTAGGTGTTTTGGGCAATTCCTTTAACAGCTCTGGGTCTCTGTTTCCTCAGCTGCAAAGTAAGGTGTTATGTAGACATAATGAGTAGAAATGGTTGGAACAGTGTCTGGCACATAATAAGTGTTCAATACATGTCATCTGTCATGATTAGGTTCCTTATAGAATAGATGCCTGGGGGATATCCAGCTGATGGATTTCCATCTGTCTGATCAATGGCTCCAAGCATGTGTTGATAAGAACAAGGGATAAAAGTGGACTGAACGTCTATAGTAAAGGGACAACTTTGAGGGGAAAGGGATATAAAACAGGGGCTTCCCTGACGATCACCCCAACACATACCAATCCCCCTATGGCTTCATGAGACCATCGTGTCCTTATACTCCACACCTTGTTCATCCACCTTTTCAAACTGACCAACTGCTACTCTAGCTCCAGAGATTGGCTCAACACCATTAACTTTGTGGAGAAGCCCAAATTTCCCATTTCCTCTTTGTGCTCTCACCACCCGATTTACTCTCCAGGAGAGCAGAGCACTCAGCCAGTTGAACGGTGTTATGCTCTTGTCTCCCCCTTTATTCTATGAGTGTCCCCCAGGACAGAGATCAAGTTTCTCTTTATATCCATTTGCAAAGTGCCTGGCACATCATACAGACTCAGAAAATATTTGTTCAATGAAAGAATGAAAAATGTTTAGTGGCTTAAACACTGCTGGAATTGATAATGAATGAACAAATGAAAATAGGAATGAATTATACACATTTTTGGCACCTAGTTCAAACTTGACTCTCCTTTTAGTTTTTCTCTGGTTTAAAACAATGTTTGGACTAATCTAATCTTATCTTTTAAAACACAGTCAAATTTTGTTGCAAACTGATTATAACTGTAAAAAGAAACTAGATTAGTTGCTCACCACCTGGATTACACAACCTTGGTTAGCCTCATTTTCTACTCCTGTTCAACTCAACACCACAGCTCAATGTGGTCTCCGTGGGCTGCTCTGTCCTGCCACTGTCTGTGGGATTCTGTCTGACATGCCCTTTCTTCACTTCCCTTTGCCAGATTCTACTCGTTCTTTGAAAAATTTCACTCTCCCCAAAAGTTGCTGTATTCATTTGACCTTTGTGAATATTTCACAATTACCATAATTATGAAAATACACTATTTTATAGTTTTATTATCTCCCTGAAGATTAGTAAATTCCCTGAGAAGATGTACATATCCCATTTCCTCTTCTACATATCCTATTCACAGTGACAACATATTTCAAAACCAGCACAAATTTTGGAGCACAGCTATCATATACCAAAATACATTCTAGGTATATCAAATGTTTAAGCAAAAAATAATGAAATGATAAAGGCATAAATAATATTAAAGGTAAACATACTTAAGATACTAAGTATTAAAGATGGCATTAATATGGAAATATTAAAAATGGCATTTTTGTCCATTATACTACTTTGTGGCAAATGGTAAACAGCAGCAGATGGTTCAGAAAAATCATATCCTGCACATATGAAGTGTACTTACACATCAGTAGAAAAACATATCCAAAGGAAGTGAAATAAATATATAAATAATAAAAAATAAACACAATAATCAGATAAAGCATTCATACTGTCTAGTGATCAAAATGCAAATAAAGTGAAAACTGAGCTAAAAATCAACATTAGAGTTCATATTTCTATGACGTTTTCTGAAGGCAGTTTGGTGATAGGTATCAGAAAGGCTCAGAATGTCCGCATCCTCTCATCCAGAAATTCCACTTACAGAAACACCGATGAGTGAGATGAGAGGGAAAGATGCGATTGCCAACGCTGTTAGGATTGTTTCCTTTGCTCTTTTTTTATGGTCTTTTCTCTTCTCTAAAAATATATATATTTTCTATTCTTTGTATGAATAATGTATTATGTATTTGTATGAAAAACATCTTAAAATAACTTAAAAATGCAAAAATTCTATCATCTATCATTCTATCTAAACATCTACCTATAGATTAATTGATCTATCTAAAAGACTAAAAGTTAATACCTTTGACTATATCCCCCTTTTATGGTGCAGGGTAAACATAGAAGCTTTTTTTTCAGTTTTTATTATGTAGAATTATGAATTGTGTTTTAATACATCACGAGAGAAAGTGGATTTTCTAAGAAAAAGCCAGGGATTTTACATGACACACTTCAGTTGAATTATGGCTTTACTTCCCAGCTGTCTAGCTTGGGGCAGTTTCCATAGTTTCTTGGAACCTTAATTGCTTCATTGGTAACATAGTTTTCTAACGCCACCCTTTCAGGTGTGGTTGTGATAGTTAAATTAAATAAGGTGTGTACAGAATCCTGCAAAATTTCAGGTGCTCAATACATGGTTGCCATTTCATAGGGGGGAGCTCTTAGAAACAATAGCTAATTGGTTTTAAATTGAGGAACTGTTTGAACGAGGAGGTCCTGTTCTGAAAATGTAAGTCTATGGACTTTGCACATGCTGGGTGATTGAAGTTAACTTCTTTGGCTACAGAATGTGGGCCTATACTCTGAAAGGCTGGGCTGGCTGTCTGATCCTGCCAGCATCTTTGGCTAATACCCTGCTTGGTGTGTTTTCTTTACATACTGGGCTCTCTAACTCGGGTCTAGGCATTACATGGAGCAATCGCAGGGTTAACGTCAGGAAGCCGAGGGAGGAAAACAGATGTAGGAAAAAGAAGCATCAATGCCTGCTTGCCAAATCCTTCTTTATAAGTTTTCCCAATGAAGAAAACCCTCTCTAAAGCCATTCTTTAATGCTCTCTCTCTCCCACCCCCTCCCCGCCTCTCAAACTGTGTTTGATTTTTTTTCTTTATCACATTACAGACTCTGAATTATCTTCAGGGTCTTACAGGCTCTCGTGGCTTTGTCATATCGCCATCATAGGTTCCCCATCCCCTCCTTTTCTGGCTAGGTTTTTCTTAGATGTGCATGATGGATAAGGAGAGATGTGCTAACAAATGGGGCAAGGGTCATTCTGGGCTCTATGAGGTCTCAGTATGCCAAACAAGGCAGTGAATCTAGGACTCCTTGCCTTGAAGACTGATGCGTTGAGGGCCAAGAACAGGACAAATGGGGCCTGATCAATGAAGTATTTCCAGCATATGGCGTAAAGAAGATGTTCAGGAAATGTTTGCCCATCTGACAGTAAGCCTTGCCTATGAAACCTGCCAGGCTGTGTGCTTATAGACATGACCTACTAAAAGGCTGCACCCTCAAAAACAGTTTGTAAATCCCATTCCTTCTTCCCAGCCAAGTAATATTTCTGCCAAGTCCCTACATCCTTCCTCAAATACTTTCTGGGCAGCTCCATGTTAACTAAAATTTATGTGAGGTGGAAAAAATTTGGACATAGTGTGGGGTTCAGGCTGTCTAGGTTAGATTAGTTTATTCATCTAAAACATCTGACATATGGGAGGCCAAATGGGAACACTAATTCTCAGCAGTGGGAAGGGGGGTGTCCTAGCTGCTGTCAGGCACTGGGAGAAGGGGAATAGTAAATGAGTTAATTGGTATGGGGCTTCTGAAAATGTTCTAAACTTCAATAAGACTGATAGTTGCACAACTCTTTGAATACACTAAAAAGTACTGAGAGGATACTGCTGTCTCTTGAGAAATCACCCCAGATTTTCATGAGCAGCTTTTTTACCCATGTCTCAGATACAGGCTTCCCTTATATAGACATTTGTCTGTTTGTTTGTGATTTGCTCATTCTTAAGTGCTCAATGAACAAAAGTTTCATATTCATATTCTAAGAAATTATCTCAGAGACTAGAGACAGGAGGGGCACTACCCACTTCCCCTTCTCTCCAGCCCCCCAACCAGAGGGAACCCCTTCATCGGAGGGGTGCTTTTGCAGCTTGGTAACCAGCTCCCACAGGGAGGGGGAGATGAGCAGCAAGGGTGACTGGTGGCTCAAGGGTCTGGGCACAAAGCACTGGTGGTGGGTGGTGTGACCATTTCTGGGACACAGTTAGTACTCATTCATCTTTCCAGGATCTCAAGGATGATCCTCACACCGCTGCATTTCCCTCCTCATCCGGGGCTTCGTTCTTCCCAGAGTAGGATAGAACTGTTTCAACTGAATCATCATATGGTTTGAGGTAGGTCAGATATTTACCAGAAAGATATATCTTGACATATCCTGGAAGGTTGCATGGGAGACAAAGCAGATTCTTGCAATACTTATGATGAGACCCATCTTTGGGAACAGAGCAGAGACAGAGAGACAGAGAGAGAGAGAACATGGGGGTGGAAATGAGACTTAGTTGGTCTCATCCTTCCTTCTTTCTATGCAGGTTCATCCTCAAAGCAAAGTAATCCCTGGTGACTTGGGAGGAGAGCAGGAAGGGATGAGGAGCTAGTTCCAGAAACTGGAATTCAGAGAGAAAAGTAAGTAGCAGAGACCAGCAGGAAGGGAGAAACAGGAAGGGAGACAGGTCCTTGCCTCTGGTCACCCCTCCGTGATTCAGTTTAAGTCCAGAGGCTGTTGTGAAAGTAATAATGACCATGAAAACAATAATAGCTGCTAATGTAAACAGAAGAATGTGAGCATTGTTTCATTTAATACACACATTTAATACCTGCATCTTCAGGTACCAGGTACACGCACACACACACGTGCACACATACAAGGTAAGTGTGATCTTACTCTGTTTACTGATAAGGAACCTGGAATTTGACAAGGTTAAATAAATTGTCTGAGATTGTGTACTTAGGAAGTGGTGTATTATTATGTGAATCCAAGCTCTCTGGCTCCAGAGCTTCCCCTCCACCATTCCATTCTGTATTCTAGGCCTTTTGCCTCAGATTTTCCAAAAATCATTCACATCCCTACATGCACATTTAAAATATAAACCATTTTCATTACTGAACTCTCCAATTACATTTATCATTTAGCACGATGGCAGCAATGATAGAGACTGGGCTCATCTATGCACCCACCAACTATTTATTTTATAACAGCATTTACTGAGATACGATTAATCTGCCATAAAATTTACCCTTTAAAATGTACCCTGTCAGTACTTTTTAGTGTATTCAAAGAGTTGTGCAATTATCAGTCTTATTGAAGTTTAGAACATTTTCAGAAGCCCCATATCAATTATTAGCTCATTTACTATTCCCCTTCCCCCAGTGCCTGGCAACCACCAACCTACCTTCTGTCTCTATGGAGTTGCCTATTCTGGGTATGTATGTCATATAAATGGAATCATATGATATATGGTCCTTTGTGACTAGCTTCCTTCACTTAACGTAGTTTTCAAAATTCATCAAAGTTGTAGCATGTGTCAGTTCTATCCTTTTCTGTGGCTGAATAATACTTCATTGTATGTGCATACTGTAATTTGTTCATCAGTTCATTTGTTGATGGACTTTTGGTTATCATGAATAATGATGCCATGAGAGTTTGTGTATAATTTTGGTGTGGGAATATGTTTTCATTTTGGGGTACATGGCTAGGAGTGGAGTCCCTGGGTCATAAGGTAATTCTATGTTTAACTTTGTGAGGACTCTCGAAACACTTTTTCAAGGCAGTTACATCATTTTACATTTCTGCAGCACTGTATGACAGGTACAATTTCTCTGTATCTTCACCAACACTTATTGTTTTTCTTTTTCTTTTCTTTTCTTTTTTTTTTGAGACGATGTCTTGCTCTGTCACCCAGGCTGGAGTGCAGTGGTGCAATCTCGGCTCACTGCAACCTCCACCTCCTGGTTCAAACAATTCTCCTGCCTCAGCCTCCTGTGGAGCTGGGATTACAGGCTCCTGCTACCACACCGGGCTAATTTCTGTATTTTAGTAGAGACAGGGTTTTGCTATGTTGGCCAGGGTGGTCTCGAACTCCTGAGCTCAGGCGATCTGCCTGCCTCAGCCTCCCAAAGTGCTGGGATTATAGGTTTGAGCCACCACGCCCAGCCCTGTTTTCCATTTTTAAAAAAATTATCATCATCTTACTGGGTGTGAGGAAGTATTCCATGGTAGTTTTGATTTGTATTTTCCCAATCAATAATATTATTAACTATCTTTTCATATATTACACTTACTGGTCATTTGTATATCTTCTTTGGAGAAATGCTTATTTAAGTTATTTGCCCATTTTATTTATTCTATTTTTTTTGAGACAGGGTCTGGTTCTGTCACCCAGGCTGGAGTACAGTGCACGATTTCAGCTTGCTGTAATCTCTGCCTCCTGAGCTCAAGCCATCTTCCCACCTCAGCCTCCCAAGTAGCTAGGACTACAGGCACATGCCACCATGCCCTCTAATTTTTGTATTTTTTTTTTTTTTGTAGAGATGATGTTTTGTCATGTTGCCCAGGCTGGTCTCAAATTCCTGGAATCAAGCAATCCATCCACTTTGGTCTCCCGAAGTGCTGGGATTACATGTGTGAGCCACTGCCTGGCCTTTAAAAGTGGCTCTTAAACTGGGCACAGTGGCTCATGCCTGTAATCTCAGCACTTTGGGAAGCTGAGGCAGGTGGATCACTTGAGCTCAGGAGTTTGAGACCAGCCTGGACGACATAGTGAAATCTTTTCTCTACAAAAATTCGCTAAGCATGGTGGTCCATGACTGTAATCCTAGCTACTAGGGAGGCTGAGGCACAAGAATTGCTTGAATCCTGGAGGTGGATGTTACAGTAAGCCAGCCAAGATCGCACAATGTAAACTCTCAGAGAGGGAAGAAATACAAATTGAAGCAAGTAAAATATGACCTACATGTAACGGCTTTTTATGTATTCTGGATACAAGTCCATTATCAGGTACACATTTTTCAAGTATTTTCTCCCATTCTGTGGGTTGTCTTTTCATTTTCTTCATAGTCTACTTTGAGGTGCAGATGCTTTTACTTTGGAGGAAGCCTAATTAATCACTTTTTGCTTGTTTGTGCTTTTGATGTCATATATAAGAAACCATTTCTTAACCCAAAGTCCAAAAGATTTTCTTCTCTGTGTTCTTCCAAGAGTTTTATTGTTTCAGCTTTTAAAATTTAGGCGTCTTATCATTTTGAGCTAATTTCTGTATATGGTGTGAGGTAGAGGTCTGGCTTTACTCTTTTGAATATGGATATCCAGTTGTCTCAGCACCATTTGTTGAAAATCTGCCAGTTATTTTTAAATCATAGTACCATGTTTATTATTTTATAAATAATATAATAATCCACCATGTGTGGATGTAGCAAGAAGTTACCATCCATGTAGCAGACACACCCGTCACAGGACACTGAATTTCCTGGTGCCTTGATCTTGGACTTTCCAGCCACCAGAACTGTGAGAAATAATTTTCTGTTTTTTACAAATTACCCAGTCTATGATATTCTTGTTGTAGCAGCCTGAATGAACCAAGACACCACTGTATTCACAATAACAAGGACAGTGCTAGGTATATATTAGATGCTGAATAAATATCTGTTTACTAACTAAACTCTTAAATTATATGATGGTATCAACATATGCATTTAAATTTCAAACAAATTAGAGCATCTACGGTAAGTCCCAGGTGCCAATTAGGTCTCTAGAATGATGACTCCTTATCACTGATGTCTCACAAGGCAGCTAGTAGAGGTTAGAAGACTCTGTATCTTCAGGTACCAGGATTTCCTCATATAGGACCACACACCCAATCCTTTGCTAGCTGTCACCATCTATTACTTCTCAAAAACAGCAACAAAGATATTTCCCAATATGTTTAGAAAGCAAAAAGGATGGGGGTAGGGATTCAAGGAGAGAGAGGGGATAGAAAAAATATATAGGTATGTGTGGTTTTGTGGTTCTCAACCAGAGGCAATAATTTTGTGATTATTCTAGTGGTACTATCCCTAAAACATTGTGGTAGTGAATCCCTTTCTCCCCTCTTGTTTAAGAAAAAGGCCCCAGTGACTTACTTTATCCCAGAAGGAAAAACTCTGTGTGCAATTCCCAGTCCAGGAAATTCCTAATACCTTGGAAGTGGCCAAAGCCGTGAGTCAGTGGGTCTCTATTCTCTTTTTCCTTGGTTAAGTCTTGTCTTCAGCAAAGACCCACTCCAGCTGTGAGGCTCCCCCTCCACCTACCCTGCGCCTTGAGAAGCCTCATGGAGCCTGTGGGTGGCAGTTCTTCCTACGCTGGTGGCACGCTGAGCTTCTGCCAAGGTTGAAGGAAGCCACTTCAAAAGACACCACTGCTACCACTGATAAATGGAATCAGGATGGCCCTGCTTCAGCACAAACTGTTTCTAAGCACTTTTCACCAGGGCCCATTCTTGAGGGTACAGAGTGGATTTGGGTAATGACTGGGGGCCTCTCATCCAGGCAGTCAAGTACAAACTCCTCCCTCAGTGTTAGAAATATTGGGGACCTGAGGGGTTCTGTTTGAAAACAGGGAAAATAGGGTTTCTTCCATGGCCTGCCTAAGTGTTCCCTCTAATTCCTAGTTGCTAAGTAAGGTTGGAACACTTTTCAGTTTACTATTAGAAGATAATTTATAATTTCTGATGCATTAGGCATAGACTAACTCAAGTTAAATTTATACTTTTCTTCCATCATTTCCAAATGAATTCAATTGCTATGATTCCATTGTTTAGGAAAACAAATAAAAATAGATACTTGTAGCAAAGGACTGTTTCATTTTTATAAGGGTAGCATGATATGAGGAGGTACTAAAATGGGGCTCCCAAACCTGGATAATAGTATTGTTTGAACTTGCAAAAGCCGTTTTTCCTCTTTGGGCCTCAGTTTCAACATTTACAATGACAGCTGGGTGGACAAGAAGGGGATGATTCAAACTGTCACTGTGATCCAATATACAAAGAAGGATACTTCATAGCAGATGTGCTGAAAAGAAATTATGCCTTCAGGAAGAAGCACATTGTGATCAGGGAGAGCTACAGTGATTGGTGATTTGCTTTTTAAATTTCCCAAGTTGAGTTATGGATGCAAAAGAGTTTGCATTTCATTTTTCTTAATGCCTTTTTGTGTTTTAGTGTTTTTGTAATAAAGATACAAAGATGGGACAGGCACAGTGGCTCATGCCTATAATCCCAGCACTTTGGGAGGCCGAGGCAGGTGGATCACCTGAGGTCAGGAGTTCATGACCAACCTGGCCAACATGGTGAAACCCCATCTCTATTAAAAATGCAAAAAATTAGCCGGGCATGGCGGCACCTGCCTGTAATCCCAGCTACTCAGGAGGCTGAGACAGGAGAGTCGCTTGAACCCTGGAGGCGGAGGTTGCAGTGAGCTGAGATCAGGCCATTGCACTCCAGCCTGGGTAACAAGAGCAAAACTTCTTCTCAAAAAAAAAAAAGAAAGAAAGAAAGAAAGAAAGAAAGAAAGAAAGAAAGAAAAGAAAGAAACAAGGACGTAAGGCTGTTATTGTAGCATAGTTTTGTTTTGATCTCATGTTACATACAGGTAGTATGTGGTAATGGAAAGAAACTGAGATTTCAGACCTAGGCTCCAATCCCAAAGTTGTTGAACCCTGCATTAAGTCCTGTCAACTATAAAAATAAAGTAATAATACATACTTCATAAGATTTCTCTGACGATTAGAGATGAAGATATAAAAGTACTTTATGTAAAAGTATCTTGCATATAGTAGATATTCAAGAAATGCAGTCTCTCTTTATCTCTGTGTTCATGCTTGTTCACATTTGCCAAATGATACTCAACGATCCTGGGGCACCTGGAAGAAGAAGGTTTGGCCACATCGTGTTGATCTTGGCTAGCTGGTGTTTCTGCTGTTGATATTGATCTTTCTTCTGGACAACAGTTAACCTTAACTGTGCCTCTGAATGATAGGAGCATTGTGAAAACCAGTTCCTCAAGGTGGTCTGAGAAATGGTGGCAGCCACATCTAAATCTTTGTAAAAGCCCAGTTTTTAAAATGCAAATAAATGTTCATGGGAAAAGTGAGAGAGGAAGCCATCAGCGGATGCAACTGAGTCAGCAGAGGGCGTCTAAGCCAACTTAGAGACACGATTCCCTCCTGGTACTTGAAAACAAAAAGGTAGCGTAGAAGAGCGGGTCAGAGCATCAACTCTAAAGCCAGACTCTCCAGCCCAGTTTTGAACTTTGAATTTTCATTTGCTGACTGTGTGAGCTGGAGGAAGTTATTTAACCTGTCTTCACCTCAGTATCTTCACTTGAATAATGGTGTCAATAATCATGCCCAAACTTAAAGGGTTGTTATGCCAATTCTGTGTGTCAATATATGTGTTTTTTGAGATGGAGTCTCACTCTGTCACCCAGACTGGAGTGCAGTGGTGCAATCTCAGCTCACTGCAACCTCCGCCTCCCTGGTTCAAGCAATTCTCCTGCCTCAGCCTGCTGAGTAGCTGGGATTACAGACGTGCATTACCATACCTGGCTAATTTTTGTATTTTTAGTAGAGATGGGGTTTCGCCCTGTTAGCCAGACTGGTCTTAAACTCCTGGTCTCAAGTGATCCACAAGCCTCAGCCTCCCTAAGTGCTGAGATTACAAGTGTGAGCCTCTGTGCCTGGTCTCTATGTGTCAATAATTTTAAAATGCTTACAGCAGTACTTGGGATGTGGTAAACAGTATGTACGTATTTGTTAATAAAACAGGTTGCCAGGTAATAAAATCTCTGTTTAAAAATTTACACACTTCAGGAGAGACTTCAGATTAGTACTCACAGGTTTGGGTCAACTTTTCTCTTATTAATTATTAATAATGGACTCAGGTATCGCTTGGGGCCTCTCTTCACATAGGGATTTTGGTGACTTCGGCTTAATGCTCCAGAGTGCTAAAATTAGGGTAAGTGTAGAGCCTTCTCCATGACTTTTGAATATGTCTGTTATTGTAACAGAGAGCTTCTCTTTCATGCAAAAAGAAGTGTGAAAGTAAATGTTTCAGTGTAGGTTGGTGGCTGTTCTGTAAACAAGAACCTGGCTATCATTCAAAGCTACCTCATGGCTTCCATGCCCAAAGTCACTGCCTACTCCCAGATGGCTGCTGGACTTTCAGTCATCACATTGCAGTTATAGGCCAGAATAGAATAAAGATTTTTAAAATGGAAGGAAAAAAAAAAGCCCATATTGACTATTTTTTTTAAGGAGCCTTTGGCAGAAATTTAGAAATTTTAGGAAATAATTCTGCCTCTATCCCTTTGACCAGAGTTTGATTACATGGCCTCACCTACCTACAAGAGAGAATTGTAAGTAGCCTTTTAGATGAACACACTTTCAAGAGATAGATACTGGGAGGTAACTAACATTCTTGCCATATGGTTTATTCGTCATTGCTTGCAAATAAGCTTAGACCCACATATAGACCTAGCTGTACACCAAGTCTCTCACCAGCTTTCTGAAGAAATCCATCCCATAGTATTTGTATAGCCTTAGTGAATACTACCATGGGGTCAGAGGCATGAGAATCAGAAGTGAGTTATTTGGCTATTTGAGCTTATATCACTGTCCCCAACAATATGTATATTCTGGGAGCCTCCCCATCCTTCCAAAAACTAATTTTACAAACCTTCCTTATCCTTCAAGAAATTGACTTTATCAAGCCAGAGCTTCTAACCTATGACTTTTCTCTACTGTACACAGATCTCTGGAAGATATTATCTAGCCCCTGCCATTTCCCCTGAGCCATTTGGGGGACTCAAGTGTAAATCGTGAGAAAGCTGACTAATAACCAACGGATAGCAAGCATTCATAAAGTGCTCACTATGTGTCAGGTGCTTGTTACATAACTTGAATCTTTATCAAGGAAGTTGCTGTCCCATTATTACCAATCAGAAAATTCAGGCTTAGGACACTATAGTAAACAGCACAATTTCATTTAAACAGTGCTTTACATTTTAGTGTGAGTCATTCATTCACAGGCTTGGGTCAACTTTTCCACTATTAATTATTAATAATGGGCATGCATTCATTCAGTTCCATGTTCTTTCATTAAATGTTTCATTATATTTTTATAATAGCTCAATGAAAGCATAAATGACAAGTTGGGGTCTCAATTAGGGTCAAATAGTCAAATAAATTCTGTGCTTTATGTGATTTTCTGTCTACAGTTCTTCTCTCCTCCAGAAGAGATGAGCTTACTTTCTTCAACTCTCTCACCAACTGCAATCATTTCCAGATTCCTTCCCCTCTAGGCACATTCTAATTTGGCAATGACATTCTTGAAATTCAGCATTCAGACTTGAATCTAATTCCTAGAAATGGTCAGTCTAACAAAAACAAAATGAAACACAAACCCTAATTGGTAAGACTCTTTAGTATAGGTAGTTAGATCAAAGAGAAAAACTACTCTAATTAAAACAATATATTTGTATTACTAGCACCAAGTGCTAAGTCTAGCATAAAATGAGTATTGAATTTTTAAAAGAACTCAGGTTGAACACTTTAGAGATGATTATATTTGGTGGAATCACAGAGCTGTCTACAGATGTCTGAAGGATTGCCATGTGGAACTGAAATTAGAATTACCTCTACTATTTGTACTAAACTTCTACCACTAATAATAGCTATTATTTATGGAAAACTTTCCAATTATCAGCTACTTTGCTAACTATATGACTCAGAATATCTGTTATTTATTCCATATAACAATTTGATTATTTAGAATTATTGTGCCTATAAAATACAAAAGCCAGCTGAGCTTTGAAGAAGTCAACAACCTACTTAGGAACTCTCAGAGAGTAAGTAGCAATAATGAGAATAAAATTCGTGGCTCCTCTGACAAAATCCATAGCAGTGAAATTACTGAATTTTGGATCATTCCCCATTCTTCTCAGGGCCTCAGTTTCTCACTTGTAAAATAACAGGTTGAGTCTTAGGGTGTATATAAGCAGTAGCATGCTGGAGCTGGTTCTGAGAGCCAATGGTTATAATTTTGTGAGCTGGTTTTGAGCGTAGCCATCACTGACAATGAAATTATTAAAATTTCAAATTAAACGTATTACATTAAACTTCAAAGATAATAAATACTCAAAATCGTGATTTACTAATTATTTTACCTCATTTAATTATTATCTGTGCTTTTGAGGCTATTTATATCTATTGTATCTGTGTGATATCAAGAACGTGTAGCTGCACTTTTCTTCCCAGCTCTAATTCAATGAAGTCATGTTGGTAGCTTGAAGTCTGCCAGGTGAGAGTATTTACATCATGGAATTCAGCAAATGCTACAAATCAGATTTGGGGTTACTGTTTAGTTGATTGTATTGCCTTATGAAAGTGATGAAAAAATATTAATAATGCAAGTTAAAGTGTCATACTGACAGTCATTAAATATGAGTAGCACCCAAAAAATGAGAACATATTATTCTAGTGTTTAAAAACTACTACCTAATTAAGAGAATAAGACACTCAATGTCATTGTGAATGAGAGAAGTTCCAACATATGTCTTTGTTGTTTCACTTTTGTTGCACCCATTAACATAAATGAAAATGTCCAGTAACATTCCTTTGTCAATTGAAGTTATAGGTTATCTATAATTAAAAGAGTTCAGTAAACGTCATCAAAAAAATTTAGTGAGAGTCAATTGGCCTTATGAAATTTATAATAATATTGAAATTTATAATTAAGAATATTATCTCTTTTATTATTATTTGCTAATTTGTGGTGAACATCCCTTATAGTGATAAAGTTAAACATATATGTTTAAATATAAATGTAAATATATATAACATGTATACACCCACACACACACACACGCGTGCACACAAAGCACTGTTTTATTTATTTATTTATTTATTTATTTTTTTGAGACGGAGTCTCACTCTGTCGCTCAGGCTGGAGTGCAGTGGCCAGATCTCAGCTCACTGCAAGCTCCGCCTCCCGGGTTCACGCCATTCTCCTGCCTCAGCCTCCCGAGTAGCTGGGACTACAGGCGCCCACCACCTCGCCCAGCTAGTTTTTTGTATTTTTTAGTAGAGACGGGGTTTCACCATGTTAGCCAGGATGGTCTCGATCTCCTGACCTCGTGATCCCCCCGTCTCAGCCTCCCAAAGTGCTGGGATTACAGGCTTGAGCCACCGCGCCCGGCCCAAAACACTGTTTTGAGAGTTGGTTGTTAAACATTCACCAACACACCACTGTCTGTACAATCTTTCTCATCTTTAATTGTTCAGTGGTCTAACTAGGGCCAGTAGGTGGAGACCACAGGAAAACAAACACTGTGAAGAACTTGTCCCATAGTTGGAAATGTGTAGAGGGGGAATGGGCTGCTGAGGGAGATCTGCATCATTTTGCTGATGATAAAGTCACTTGATGGGGGGAGAAGGATGCAGATGATGTCGAAGATTCTTCCTTCCCAATCAGAAATTTTCAGAAGCCTCAGAGGCAGGCTATCAGTGTGAGAGGTGGGAAGAGTGCACTGACCAGGCAGTAGCCAGTGGTTTGTGAGACTTACAAGTTATGAACTTATTAAGAGTCTTTTGTACTTGTTGCTATCTTTTCATAAATTGAAACTTTCTCAGTGACCAGAGTCTGAATTTTATGCCTTGAGTCCATTTCCTCCACCTCTGTGATCACTTCCACAATTGCAGTGCATTTAGGTGTTTCTGTATGAGCCTGTGATGTGAGAATCTTCTGGGGCTGAGGCGTGTGTCTAACCATAAATGAAAGAGTTGCTTGAGGAATTGTTTTTTCTGATTCTGATCTGAGTGTATTTTGAGGGAAACCAATACAAATGTAATTCGTTCTCCATTTTCAGTTCCTCAAGCTCTAGAACTATGTTGAGATTATAAGAAAATCTCTCAATACATTCTCTTACATCCACAGCCCCTCTCCACTGTCTCATTGATAAAAACAGGGTTGTTTTTCCTTCATCAATAGATAACATCCTGACATGTTATCTGTGGATTACAGGGTTTAACTGTAGTGGATTCCTCAGAAATTCAGGACTGAATTCTACCAGCAAGTCAAATCAACTGGTAAATCAACTGAATTCAAAAGCAAATTAGTGACTCTGTCTTTTTATGAACCTGACATTGATACTGGTTAGTGTCAGTGAAAAGCCAAGTATGGAGAGTTTAGATGTAAGGATGCTAATTTTGATTGAGAATCCACTTTGTTTAAGAATTCTACTAAGCACATAACACACACCATCTGTTTTAATCTTCCCCATTCTGTAAGAAGAGAAACTGAGGCTAAGCGGTTAAGATAGACTGCCCAATGCCAAACACATTGTAAATGGCAGAACCATGATTTGAACCCCCAATTCCAAATAGCACTGTTTTTCAAATGAATCCTGTGGCTTCTCTATGAAGCTTCAATTTAAAAAATGAACTAGTGTTTCACAGTCACCTGTTGGAGTAGTTTATTATAATGACCAAGAAAGGGGAAAAAGGGCTCTTTGAAAAATATCATGGAGATTGCTTTGGTTGTTCTTGACTGACTCAAAGACAAAAAAAGGAACCAAAAATGGAAGAAAAAAAAATACCCATCCTGGGCCTGAGCCCTTAAACCCATATGACCCAGGTGCATACCATACATTCAACCGTCAGGAAACACTCCACTTCCCTGCTCACTGGCTTTGTCTATCGCAGCCCACGCTGTCTCCTTGGACATGATGACCGAGTTCAGCTTTCTTCCTTCAACATCCATGTTCTCTAAGTAGAAAGCTTCCCCTTACCCTCTGGTTCTTCTCACTCTTGTCTCCAGAGAACCTTTTCTATGAACTCTGGACCTTAAAAGCCTAATGCTGGCCCCGGTGGCTCCAGGTAGGGGCATTACGTCAGTAACTGCAATGTGATTTTCTTTATTTGTTTCAACCCATTGCCGCTAAAGTTTTGTCAATATCACTGAGGGTGTGACATGGATGCTTTGCCAAGAATCACATTAATTACAACCTCATATTGGCTCCAGAAGAACCTGAGGAAGTATCAGGCTTAAAACCATTCATCGGCATGTGGCAGCTTTCCATAGCCCTTATAACTCTCTTATTTATAGCTGCCTGCTGCATTTTCTCAAAGTAACATTAGCCCTTAACATGTTGCAAAGTGATATATGTGAACCAATTATTAACTGAAGTATCTGGAACAATAGAAACTTAAAAAAAATGTGTTGTCTAAGGTTGAGAAATAAGATCTCATAACTGCTGAAATGACTTTACACACACACCCAAACACATACACACTCACACACATTTCATGGGAATTCAGTACAGTAATGGAATAAACATGTTTTGATCTAATTAATAGTCTCAGAAATAACTCTGTATACATTATTCTAGCATAAACTATAAACCATTCTAAATCTGCATTTTGGCAATACTCCATATGCATAACTCCTTCTGCTAGGTTTCAGATACTTTCTTATGAGAATTAAGAAACCGGTGAATATCTTTAAGAAGGAGAGTGACAGCATTTTGGTTTATTCTTTAAGTAGTTATAAATGATGGGGATAGCATAGTTGTGAGTAATACTCAGAAAGCATGTACATACAAAGCTTCAAAAACTGATGACTGTTTGAAAGTCAAATGGTGAGTTTTACTAAAGACATTTTTAAAAAGTATTTTAGAGACAAGAAAGGAAGAAGGAAGGAAGGGAGGGAGGGAGTGACAGAGGGAGGAGGGAAGGAAAGAAGGAAGGGAGGGAGAGAGGAAGGAAAGGAGGGAGGGAGGGAAAAACTCTTAAAGCAGTCATACTTTGTTCTTTCTTTCCCTGTGGATTTTAAATAAAGGTACATTTTAGCGTGTAAACCAGGACTCTGCACCAAGACCAACTCTCAGTTTATGTTCTTTTTTGAAACAACTTATATTTCTTCCTTTTAATTACTGCAGCAATGACTTAGAATAATGTTTCTCTGAACTCACAGGCTGATCTTCCTTTCCCACTGCATTGCTGGGCATTTTCTTACCAGCAGTTGTTGTTCTACTATTCCTCTGCAGTTACTGACCCCATTCACCTCCAACCTTCCTGCACCCCTCCCTGCCTTCTTGCCACAGTGTGACCACCATCCACCCTTGTGAAAGGTAGAAACAGTGGCCTCTGTGGGCAAAAGAAGCACTGAGCCAGCAGATCCAATCCTAACTCATCCCTTTTCCTGGAGCCCTTCTGCTGAAATCTACCAGCACACTCAGGCATGGAGGCCCTGGCCACTGTCTCTGGGCTTGTAACCTTCTCATTTTCCGGTTCTGCCCCTGCCAGGTGTGGAAATATTCTAATTTTTCTCTGTTCTCCAAATTCCAACCACAGGGTATGTAGACTAACTTCCATACATCAGTTTTCTATGGAATAGAAATGGAGAGATGCTTGCTTCAGGTAATGCTGAAATTAAAGTGCCATTCTACATTTCGTAGGTAAAGTCAAAATGAGACAACATTCTTTCATTCATAAGTTCATTCATTGACCTGAGCAGGCTAGATGTATTATATAAAATATAAGACAAACGTTGTCTCTGGGGATACAAGGACAAGCAATGTTCCTGCTGCTCTGTGTTTTCTGGTGTTGGAGTGGCAGACTATAAAACAGGTAAACAAAATCATGCAATAATAACAGATGATAAAGGTTGGTAGAAGGGAGATATTCAGGATGCAGTGTTTGGAAATAAGGAACGAGTATGGACTTGTTTTAAATAGGGTCATAAGAAATCTCTCTG
This sequence comes from Chlorocebus sabaeus, assembly GCF_047675955.1. NCBI lineage: Eukaryota > Metazoa > Chordata > Mammalia > Primates > Cercopithecidae > Chlorocebus > Chlorocebus sabaeus. The sequence goes on along the minus strand of NC_132911.1, from coordinate 132,953,857 downwards.
AAGAAGTGATATTTAAGATCAAAATGACAAGTAAGTAGCCACGGCATACAAAATTAGGTTAGTAAAATGCTATATAAATGATGGATAAAACCTAAATTAATGAGGCAGGATATTTCCCTGACCCCTTCATGGGTGGGAACAGGAATGCATGGATGCTGGAAATAGCCAGTTGCTTTGGTGCTGCCTGGGGCAGACTCCACTCGCTGGGTCCTACCGTGTTCCACCCCTTGTGGGAGGGGGAGTGTAGGTGAGTGGATTCAGGGTTCAGGGCAAGCAAAACTCCATGCAGGCCCTGCAGCAGTATCTAGGGGGATGCCTATGGCCCCTGAAGCCCCAGAAGGAGTGTTACAGTGCCGTTTTAGCTTTGCCGTTCGTGAACAGCTGAAGTGTTAACAGCTCAGTGGAAGGTCAGTGTGACAGCCTTTGCACCTGCACTCATGACATCTGAGCTCTTGTCTGGTGTCCATGAAGAATGAGGTCATGTGAATGAATTGAAGATGGTGAATGCAGGGGATTTTATTGCCAATGAAAGTGGCTTTCAGGGGGAAGGAGAGCTGGAAAGGGTCCAGAGCGGGAAGATAATCTGCCCCTGGAGTCTAGCCATCCCCGACTGGATGTCAAGCTGTCCCTCTGAAGTCAAGCCACTTCTCTCTGATGTCTAGCTGTTTCTCCTCTCTCTGCCGGCTGAGCTCAGGGTTTTTATGGGCACGGTATGGGGGTGGGGAGGGCCACAGCTGGTTTTGGAAAAGGCAACACTTGAGTGGGGAAACAGGGATGTCAGTTCTAACTTTGGGCAGCAGTATTAGACTTTTTGGCTTGAGGGTGAGGACCTTGCCAGGCGCCTATCCTTTTCTGCCCAGAATTTCCCTGCCTCCTGCCCCTATCATTAATATTGGCCAGGAACAAAGGTAAAACTTCTAGCTGTTCTTTTAATATTCCTACAGGAAGCCAGTGAGGAGGTTACAAAAATACTGGGGTTTTTACCTCGCCATGCGTGGGAAGGACCTTTCATTATTAAGAAACACAAGTTCTTTTTGTATATAAAGGCACAAATAGGCCTACCAGAGAGCCACTGAACCTTGTGGTGGCAAACACTTTCTATAAAGGGTGAGACTGTAAATATTTTAGGCTTTGTGTGCCATATGATTTCTGTTGCAGCTACTCAACTCATAAAAGCAGCCACAGAAAATATATAAATATATAAAAATATATGTGTCTATTTCCCAATCCTATGTTATGTATGGATGTAAAATATAAATTTTCATGTGTCAGAATATTATTTTTTGATATTTTCACAGTCATTAAAAAACATAAACACTATTTTTAGCTTGAGGGCCTTGCAAAAACAGGTGGTGGATTATACTCAATCTACAGGAAATAATTCAGACTTTTGCTCTATATCAAGTGGTTAAAAGTGTGAACACTTAAGCCAAGTCTCTGAGTCTGTTTCCAAATACTTCCATTTTCCAGTGGTCCACTTACATGTCCAGGTCAAAGAAAATTTGCTTTGATTCTACTTTGCTCTCTTTCTTACTTTTCTATTCTTCTTTTCTTAGCCAAACTTCTCAACAAATTGTCTATACCGACTCTCTATGACTTTAACAACATTTCCAGTTCTTGATGCTCTTCCAGAACCATGATCCCCACCATCCACATCAAGAAGTGGTATTGATGTTCCTTTTTTTTTGAAACCCAGCAGGCCTTTGTGAATCCTTCAACTAAGAGAGTGCCACAGAAGGGATGCTATGAGACTTCTATGCTAGATCATAAAGGCAATACAGTTTCTTCTTCCTTCTTTTAGGACACGTACCTGTGGACCCTGGAGCTGCCACGTTAGAAGTATATAATGCCTATATATATTTTAAGAGGCTTTCATTAGACTTCACCACAGTAGATCTGGCCATAGGCAATGGAAGAAAAGTGTCCACATGCATTGTGTGACCGGAGTGGGAGGTATTTGGGATGGAGAGTTGGGATCTTAGGCTGGAGATGTATACAGAAGCCACTTCATGGAGGGCCTTGATCACAGGTTAAGGGTCTTAGACTGGATCTTAAAGCAAAGTGTGGCAATTGAAGAGTTTTATGCATAGCAGTGAAATGGACAGATTTCTGTTTTATGGGGATCACTGTGGTTGCCAGATTAGCAGGAAATAACAATGGGTTTGAGAGACCGGGCTAAAAGTCCTCCATCTAGTCTCAATGACAGGGACCTAAGAGGCAGAGTGATACTGGGTATGGATCAGGGAATAGAATCCAGAGAGATCCCAGAAGCCTCCTGGGGAGGAGAGCACTGCCTGTCTAGCTAATAATATCAAACAGAAACAAAAAAGAGTCGATATTTTAGTAACTTCTACCACTGTCTTGTTAATAGAATAGATTTCTGCCTAACCCTGCTTTCTGTTTCATGATTTTTACATTTTTTTTCCTGTCAATATGCAGTACAGTTCCCATGTGGTTCATCAACTTTCTCTTAGGCAGACCCTGGGGAACCGTTCCTTGAAAGCGAGATGCCACAGATAAACTCACAGCTGGCCTGATACGGGTGAAAAGGGCTCCTCTGTGCTTGTGCTCCCCACTGGGAAACACCTGCCTCTGCAGGCCACAGACCCAGTCCCCAGAAAATACCATGGGAACCCCATCTCTGAGCATCCCCTGAGCTGTTATCTCAAAGTGATCAGTGTGTTCTGGGTTTTTAACCTGGGAGATTAAATCTTTACATGCTTGAGTGGGAAGAGCTCGTCCTTGTAATTTTTCACCTGTATAATTTCCCAGCTGCCTTAGTTTAACCTGTTGTATTTATGGCCCAACTGTAATTTAGGAGAATACTTAGAAAATGCCACTTTCAAAGGACAGCTCTGTTAAATTGCCACTAAGAACAGCTTTCTGAGTGAGTGTAGTGAACTGTGGTAAAACTGATCGTCTCAGTCAATTAGATTTTTAGGCCAGACACTTTTTACTGTTTTGAAAGAGAGAAAGAATTTCAAAGCTAAAATCAATCAATTATAGTCTAAATGTAGATCAAGGAAGAAGAACACAAAAAGCATATTTATACTTTCTTTCTGTAGAGATGAACCTGCTAGAGGTCATTTGAGTTCTATTTTGCATTAAATAGAAGTTACCATTTTGAAAAACAGACCTAAAAGGACCCTGGGGATAGAAGTTAGGGCCAAAGAATTAAAGGCTGAGATGGAAGAGTAGACATGTCTCAGCTAGGACAGAAAGGGGCTGTGAAGTGAGCACCTAAGCATGTCCAGCCAGGAAGGTTTTGTTCATAAAGACTTTACTGACCTTCGATTCAGAAAGTTCTATATAATTAAAATGCAGCAGGAGACCATGAGTTCAGAAAAAAAGATTTTGATGATTTTGTGATTTTCCATTTCGTGTGTCCAACCTAAGACAGGATTACAATATTCACAGATTCTGAACTGTCAAAGAAATCATGTTCTCTTCCTAGACAACTGAAAAATCAAAACATGATTATAGTAAAGTAAGATTAAAGAACACCAACAGCATCTTAACATTCTCACAATATGTACTTCGCAATTTTCAAATTCAAAAACCTTTCAAAATAATTTCTCACGTTAAATAAAAAGTTCCTAGAGAGAGTGAAAAGAGGATGTTGGCCAGAACTGAATTTTGTCCATCCAAAGACACTAATTATGATGGGATTTTTAACCACCCAGGAGCATTCTGCCTCAGACCCCACTCGTGAGGTTTGAAAAAATTATTTAAATGGCACGTTTTTCAGGAAGCCATCTCAAAGTCATCTGTGACCAGTTCAGACAATTACAATTACATACCCTTCTGGCCTTCTCTATCTGTTGTCTGCACTATTCACTTAATACTTTAAACACCAATTCTTCCTGCATGGTCTAGCAGAAGCAGCACCAGATTTCAACTAGTAGTTCCGAATCTGTTGCTCGTATTGCCACTTGTAGCTGAGCATACTTAGGTAAGCCTATCAACCAGAAGAACATCAGAAAAGCAGCCTACAGCGGGGAGACAGAGGTGATTTGATATGAAGGTATGGTGAGAATTGTTAAGGCAAGCAGGAGATGGTGAGGCAACCAAAGAGCAGCAACAGGAGGAAGCTGCTCCCCAAAGAGGGATTGGAGGGATGCAGGGAGAAAGTGATGTATTGGAGCCCAGAAGCTGAAGCTCTCAGGCAGGAACTAAACGATGGTGGGGCTACCATTTGGGAGCCTGAACCAAAGAGGGAGGAACTCTGTGGAAAGGATTTGAAACTAACTTCAGAGGAGGTGGCAGCCACTGTCAGAGATCATGCCTGGAGCAGAGCAAGAGGGGAGAAATACTTGGCTTCTCCCCTATTCCAGCTTTCCATTTTTTCACCAGTGCCATCCAATGGCCAAGCCTACCCAGAAGCCAACTGATTCGTCCCCAGTGCTACAGAGTAGCCGGTACAGAGGGTGGTGTTAGGAGCAATGTGCAAGTCACTGGCACAATGTCATTTTCTTTCTGAACAATTGTGCCTTCCTCTCTCAGATTTTAAAGGAATGCTGTTATAACCCACTTCTTGTGAATATCATATGAGAGTATTTTAATTTGTGGATAGGAGTAAAAGCTGAAACTTTTTGAGGACACATTGGAAAAAAAATATTTTAAGGACTTAAAAATGTTAGATAATGGATATTCCACTTCTAGGAAAACAGAAAGTCATAAATATGCATACAGATTTAGGTACCAAAATGTGTATATCTTGGTGTTTATAATACTGAAAGTTGGAAACAGCCTAAAATAGATGTGATATATCTGGAGATTACTTTTTTAGAACGGATAATTTCTGCCTTCAAGGATATCGTGCTCATTCAAGGCAACACGCACTAAAGATCGTAAAAATAGGATGAAGTGCTATGGAGATGCAAGGGTGAGAGAGGACAGCAAGTATCTGCCGTTTTTAGGCTTCAAGATGTGTGATATACAGTGTGTGCATTAGAAAGAATATAGAAATGCTTGGGGGAAATGTTGATATTTATATCCATATAAGAAAATTCTTCCAGATGAAAGAAGATGACAAATTAGTGTGTTTTCAAATGTTCCAAGTTCACTCAAAAGAGAAACCCTGGGATTGAGAGGTTAGATGCCTAGGTAGATAAGCAAGAGGGAAGCGCGAGATAAGCAAGCACGAGCATAATTAGAATCCGAGTGACCTGTGAGTTCATTCCAGTCCTGGTTCTGATTCTGACAGTGACCTCATTCAGCCCTCTGCTCCAGTTTTCTCTTGTGAATAATGAAAAACAGAGACAGCCACATACCCCATTGCCAAGGGCTTTGCAAATGAATGAACAGCCTCTCCCAGGATCTGAGGCCTTATGGGTAACTCACTCCCTAGCCTGGCTGACCTATGTTCTTTGTGTTCACCCTGCTAACAACCTACAGCATAGCAGGTCTCAGTCTCATTAGAATCACGCTTCAAACGTGCTCTAAAAATTAAAGTTAGATGCTTAAATTTACATTTAAGACCCTGCTTTGTCTACTCCAAAGTACCCTACAAGCTTTATCTTCCATAGTCCAACATGCATTGTCCTTGGAATGGGTCAGAACAAATTCTGGATTCCACCCTCACTGCTTTCTAGCTGTTTGATTTTTTTTTTTTTTTTTTTTTTTTTTTAAATTTATTTATTATTATTAAACTTCAAGTTGTAGGGTACATGTGCACAACGTACAGGTTTGCTACATATGTATACTTGTGCCATGTTGGTGTGCTGCACCCATCAACTCGTCATTTACATCAGGTATAACTCCCAATGCAATCCCTCCCCCCTCCCCCCTCCCCATGATAGGCCCCGGTGTGTGATGTTCCCCTTCCCGAGTCCAAGTGATCTCATTGTTCAGTTCCCACCTACGAGTGAGAACATGCGGTGTTTGGTTTTCTGTTCTTGTGATAGTTTGCTAAGAATGATGGTTTCCAGCTGCCTCCATGTCCCTACAAAGGACACAAACTCATCCTTTTTTATGGTTGCATAGTATTCCATGGTGTATATGTGCCACATTTTCTTAATCCAATCTGTCACTGATGGACATTTGGGTTGATTCCAAGTCTTTGCTATTGTGAATAGTGCTGCAATAAACATACGTGTGCATGTGTCCTTATAGCAGCATAATTTATAATCCTTTGGGTATTGTATCTTCATCTCCCTGATTAAGTAACACAAATAACATAGGAGAGGGGCGCTTAGCACAGGTTTTAGGTCATTGTAGGTGTTTCACAAATGTTAGTGTTCTTTGCCTTGCTTATTTTTCAATATGTCTCAGCTAAAAGTACTGTTTACTTTCCCTACAAAGTATCTCATGTATTCAGTGCTTCACGTCTTTGTTCATGCTATTCTGTTCAATGGGTGTGTCCATTTCTGTCCTTCTTCATGTGCCATTCAGCTGTGGCTTTCTCCATGAAGACTTAGGTGGTTAATCAAAATAGAAGAGAGATTTAAAAATTCAATAGCACTTTTTTTTAAACCTGACAAAGGCACCAAATCCTTTCCACTTTGAGCTATATATTTTAAATTTTGTCTTTCTAGCCTCCATTCTCAATGTCCTAGCTATCTCTCTAACCCTAGATTCAAACCAAATGCTAACAAAGAAAGAGAATAGATGTAGCAATTAAAAAGGCATACCTGGGTTTGGATCCCAGCGCACAGTACATGTTTGAGACATTTTTGCTACATGCTATTGAAGAGAATGTTTCCTTTTCGGAAATTTCAAATTATTGCCTGGATTGAAAGAAATGCCCTAGACAAAGAAAGAACTATCCCAATACCAGCCCCCAGCTGGAATGTTTTCTAGTCTATTCCCTTTTTCTTGCTTAGCAAGCACTGAGCTTCCTGCTTCTGGTTTGGACCTGAAGTGGAAGTTCGCAAATACCAACAGGAAGGTAATATTTGTGGTCTTCCTCCCTCACTGAAACCTGAAGCACTGGAATTTTATGTGGGTGTCATTTTCTCAAGAGATTTCCAGCTGCAATTCCCAGAGCAGAGGTAAGCCACTGGTTGCTATTGGATCCACAACCATTCTCCCTCTTTTTTATTTTTCTAAGATTCCAATATTATTTTGCCAAGTATGGGTTCAATAATGAAAAAGAAGTCCTATAGGGAGTACTGGGATTTTTAAACATAGGATACAATCTCATTGATTGGAGTTGCATTAGATTTGTACATACAAGCAAGAGAAGAACAAGATTCATCCATATATCCATTTACTGATTTACAGATATTAAGTACTCACAATATGACTAGCACTGTTTTCAAAGCAAGGTCTCTTCTAAACAGAAACGCTGATTGAGTGCTAACCATACGCTACTTGGTGCTTTTGCATATGTGATTGTCATCACTTTTCACAGCAATCTCAAGAGGGTAGGATTGCATTGTTACACAGATTATGAGACTTACAGTTAAAAAAACAAGTTTTGAGTAATTTTGCAATTACATAAGAAACATGGTTAATATATATCAGAACAAAGATTCAACTCATAATTTGAATATTTTACTACTGATGGACATATGGATGGCTTACAATTTGTAGCGATTTAAAAAAGTGCTGTTATGATAATTCTTGCTTTTGTCTTTTTTTTTTTTGGTATAAAATCGACATTTCTATTTGATACCTAGGAGTAGAATCGCTGGGTCATAGAATATGCACAAGTGAAGCTGTAGTACTAATAACCAGTTGATATAATTTTACCCTACATCTTGTTTTGTAACTTGAATTACTGTGGCAAGCTCTGTTTCCCAAAGATGACCATAACAATATCTCCAATATCTTTTTAACATATTGCAACCTTAACAGTTCCTCCAGCATGTAATGTAGTCTAGGTCCCTTGTCCTTGAACCTGAGTGGGCCTTCGTGACTTCCTAGATGAGGGCTGCTCAACAGAACATTCTACAATGATAGAAATGTTCTGTCTGTATTGTCTAATACAGTAGCTACTAGCCCCATTGGGCATTGAAATGTGGCTAGGATGACTGTACAGCTGAACTTTAATTTTACTTAATTTCAATTAATTTAAATTTAAATAGCCATTTCATAGTGGCTATTGTATTGGATAATGCTAGCCCAGACTAATAGAATTAGTAGAATTGATGATATGTAATTTCAGAAGCTAGATCATTAAAACGCCGTACACTCTGCCTTGTTCTTTTGGAACACAGCTACCATCTTGTAGCTGACTGACTCCAAGCAGACTGCAGAGTGTCTCACATAGAGAAGAACCTAGGATCATGACTCATAGGCATAACTCATGGGCACATGCTGCTCCCAGGTGGCAACCACACTCAGCTCGCCAAGCCCTGTGAGTAAGCCATCTTGAAAGCAGAATCTGTAGCTCCAGGTCAAGCGGCTCTAGCTGATGCTAAAGGAGTACAAACAGCCCACCCCTCCTAAGCCTTGCCCAAATTGCAGATTCATAACCAAAAAGATGCTTTTGATTCTTTTACACCACAAACATATGATCTTAAGCTTTATATCTAGTTAAGTTGTGCCTTCCCAGAAGTACCTTTCCTATGCATCTCACTCAAAAAGGGTGCTATTTATGAATTACACACACACAAAACCAAAAAAGCAAAACCAAACCAAACCAAAACAAACAAACAAACAACCAGATAGGCTAGGAAGAGCCCCAGAAGCTAGTAAATCCATCTTAAATCAGTGGTAGTGAGCATCATAGCATAATGCCTTGTTCTCCTGTTTGACTTATGGTACTGTGAGGTTTCCCAAACTTGAACCTTCCTGCACTACAGGATAATTGGCACTCCAGAGGTCTGGCAGATGCAACATCTACATAATGTATCTTTTGCATATACCTCCTACTCCCCATAAAATCCATTCTGTTACTGCAGCAGCAGTAATTTTGGTAAAATATTGATCATATCATGTCACTCTAGTGAGTAAAATATTTCAATAGCTCCGCATCATTCTTGGAATGCTATATAAACTTGTTGTCAAGACCTGCAAATCCTTGAATTATCTGCCACCATTCTCACTTCAGGCAGCTCTACGCCTTGGCTTTTCTATTACAACCAGAATAGTCTCCCATTGATTTGATGAAGAAAGAAATGCCCTCCCCTAATCCTGCTTTTGTACGTGCCGTTCTCTCTGCTTGAAATGTTCTTCCTCTGATCACTGCACAGCTGGTTCTCTCTTATTCTTCAAGTCTGAGTCTGCTCTCATCTCCTTAGTGCAGCTAAAGTCCTGAAACTCTCTTTAAATTAGGCTTTCCATCATCTATTTCATCACCTGCTTCCTTTCAAATTATTAGCACTTATCAGTCATTGCATTATGCATTCATTTACATTTTGTTTATTGTCATGTCTTCCACCAAAGCATAAGCACTGCAGACATGGAACTTATTCATAGTGTATCTGCAATAGGTGACACAGTGCATAGTATGCTAGGTATTCAGTAAATATCTATTAAATGAAGAAGGAATGAATTAAAGAATCATGTATGCATTTTATTTAATTCTTGGCTAAAGAAAATGTAATACTGGATACATAAAATGCAGAGGAGGTCAAATTGCCTAAAATTTCAGTCACAGGTAAAATAAAGTGCATACACCTATTGTAAAAATGAAGTGGAAAGTTCCATGTGAAGTGCCTAGTTTATCATAAGATCTTCATAAATGTCAGTTGCCATTTCCTTGTTGCTTTTGCTTTTGTTGTTCAAACATGCCAGTCTTACTGCCCTGTCAACTTAGCATCTATTATTTTTCCTTTAACTTTCTTTGTTATTTGATTCCTAGAAATCTCCTACTAGAAAAATTTCTGCTAAATGAGTCTCACAAGTATTAGGGAGAGCAAAAAGAGAAACTTGGCCAATTACACAGCCATTAGTGCGATGATCCAACGAGCCAATTACTCAGGAAAAGCACCATTGTTTTTTGAACTGTGTATGCACTAGCATTTTTATGTGGTGATGGAATAGTTATTGTTCTTACAGTTTTCGTTTGGAAAACAGATAAGGAAAGTTTTAGTGTATTTTGGTTATTAAAGATGTCTGATTCACCTTCATCAGGTTTCCCAATGAACTGTGGAAATTTAAAAAATTATACAAGATTGTAGTAACTGTGAAAATACAGATGTTGACCAATGCTTTGTCAATTTGGGAGAATATTACAAGCTTATGGAATGCTTTCTGTCTCCATCTGTGCATGACGTGGCTACATTGTTGGAAAGTCCTATTTCAACCTGATTATAATTTTTTTGTGTGAGAAAATGTAATCCAGATGTTTTTGGTGACGTTTCGGTCTAATTTGTTAAAGTTGGCAAACAATTTACTTATCTAGCACAAAACAAGGAAAGCTGTGCCCTTTCAAAGCTGAGAAAATCAAAACAGAAAAGGACTCACTTCAGAAAACAGAAAACGAATATTTAATAAAATGAAAAGAGACTTGACTCTGAAATAAAAGATGAAAAATGAGAAGGAAAGATACTAGTTAAAAACATTATTGGTTTAGTTTGTGTGGATTACTATCAGATTAATTGAAAATCTTCAGATAATTTGCCTTTTGCATCAGGTTGTTTTTAGAATATTTTCCCTGACTTTTCATAGCTTGAAGTTTCACTAGAATGTTTATGAGTATATATGAGTTTTCAATTCTTCTTGATATATTTTGTGCTTTCTGTCTATGTGTATTTAATCTTTATTCTGGAAAAATTTTTAGCCATCATCGCTTTAATATTTTCTCTCCTCCATTGTCTCAATGTTCCTTTTCTGTGATGCTGATTACATGTATACTCTATCTTGCATCACATTGTTTACATCTCTGACCCTTTAACTTTCTATTTTCTCTTTCCTTCTTTCTTTTAGTAATGTTCTGCATTCTGGAGTTATGATATCAAAATTTTCCCCAAGGTAAACAAAATATTTCCTTATAGTGCACAGCTCCTGCTGGTATTCCAAGTTCCTTGCTCATTATGCTTACCTTCAGGAAGTTCAGCAATAAACTAGAAATTATGGGTTATCCAGATTCCACTGTTTAAAAGTGGGAGGGCGCTTTTAATCACCTAGTCTTTTATACTTTTACAGACGAAAATCAAAGAAAATTACTGTGAAAGTCACAAATATAATTTTCTGTACAAAAAAAATCAGAATATACATATTGAAAGGGTTCACCATAGTCTAGGTTAAAAATTGTAAAAATCAAGACTATGGTAGGGACATATTTTGTAAAATTTTAGAATTTCAAAAAGTAATGAAAATAAAAATAACTCTAAATGCAAAATATGCTACCTGGGGTAAGATGAAACAGATTATTTTCAGAGGAACAACTAAGACTGACCTGGGACTTTTCCAAAAGTTTATGGAATTATGAAAGCTAAGCATTGCAATCTGAGAACTCGGTATCAAACCAATATGGTATTGTGTGTGAGTGTGTGTGTTTTATTAAAATAACAGAAAGAAATTCTCAGATATATAAAGCTTCAGAAAGTATATCTCTCAAAAAATATATCTCACAAATATATTTGAAGACACAGTCCTGTGTGGGATTTATCTTGGTGCCCCAGAGAACCAGGTTTAAGTACCTGCTCTGCTACTGCCTAGTTTGGAGACTTTAAATCTCTCAATGTTCTCATCAATTCCCAGGTTGATACTACTCTTATGCTTTAATTACTCATGAGCATGTCCACTGGATTACACTCTTTAAAAAGAAGCACGTTGAATACCTCTTTGTTGTCTACATCACATAGTGTAATATTGAATACATCAAAAGTAGTCAATAAATGTAAGATGAATGAGAGACTGTAGGAATTATTGCCAACATGCCTACATACATGGAATATCTTTGTTACAACTACAAACAAAATCAAACTAAGAAAAATGATCCAGTCTTGTTTCTTTAAAAGTTATATTGAAATAGATATAATACAATATAAGTCAAAGAAGACAGAAATAACTACATTAGAAACAACTATGTATAAGAATGAAATTAAAAAATATATGATACACAATTTTGCTTAACCTCATGCAAATAAATTGAAAAACCTGACTATAAAGCATAATATTTTAGAATATATAAGAAATGTAATAAAATATATTAATAAATGTCAAATATTATCTCAAAAATCATTTAATTGGCAACATGTCTAACACTGAAACACAAAAGATTCCCATTAAATTAAGAAAAAAGATAAAGATGTTGACTATCATCCCTATTTTCCAATATATTATGTGAAATTCTTTCCAATAAATCGAGGCAAGATAAATAAACGAGTTTTTAAAATTCTAAAACACAAGAAAAATTGTCAATCATTTACAAATACCTAGAAAATTTTAGAAGCCTGGAAAACTCAAAATTATCAACTGGGTAAATTCTTAAAAATAATGGAAGCATGTTAGGAGAATTTAGAAATTAATTTCTAAAACCCTGGTGGCTTTACTATTTTCACATAGGACATACTTAATGTTACTCAAAGAAATCTCCATTAAATAAAAGACACAAAGTAAGAAATAAATCCTTAGAAATAGAGATAAGTAGAAATGTGCTAGGTTTGTATGAATAAACTTTCTAAATGCTCTCATGGGGCATAGAAAGGACTTTAAAAAACTTTTACTGTGAACCAAGAAACATAAAATGCTATTTGGATGAATGGGAATTCATGCCCGGTTCTTGTAAAATTAATGCAAGATTATAAAGATGCTAATTTATCCTATGTTAATTCATAAATTGAATGTGATTCCAATAAACTTACCAATAGAATTGTTTCTATTAAACTAGACATGCTGAACTTATAGTTCAAATAAAGATTAGCCAGGAAAAATTTGAAAAATAAAGGTAAGGAAACATTATTACATAGTATTATAAAGCTTCCGTAAGTAATGCAATGTGATACTAGTGAATGAATAGAAATTTCAAAGGAAAAGAGTGGAGTCTTGAGTGAGACTCAAATAATGTAAAAATTTAGATTATGATAATATCAGCACTCCACATCAGTTTGTTAAAGACTGCATAATCAATCAATAGTGGTGGGAAAAGCTACTGAGAAAAGAATAAATTAAGTTGAGTTCTTAATTTATCACTTACACAAAAATTTGGATCTAGATGAATCAAAATTAAGATGAAAATGCATTTTTTCTTGTAATCTTGCAGTAGTAAGTTCTTTCTAAGCAAGATATATAAATCAGAATCTGTCAAAGACTAATAAATATAACATGCTAATATTTGTAAATATCTGCTTATCTAGAAATACCATAAACAGAATCAGTATATATAGACAACTTGGGAAATATTTGTAGCATATGTAATAGACAAAGAACTGAGGACCATAACAAATAAATTTTTTAAAAATAATAAAAGACGTTGGCTCAATAGAAATATGAACAAATACGTTCTTTAGAAAAATAAATAAATGCAATTGGATTTTCAACATAAAGATGTTTAACTTCCCTTAAAATTACAGAAATATAATAAAATAAAAAGTATTTTTACCTTATACAATCAAAATGATGAAACGTTGTTAATGTTGGTGAGACTATAAAACAGTTCTCCATCCTACATCATTAGTGAGAGCATTGATTGGTATGTTATTAGAGGGCAATTAGGCAATATCTACCAGTACTCTAAATAGACAGTTTTTTGCAAAGTGCATAACCTAACTATCTCAATTTATCCTATAGGCAACCAGCCCAAGGACAAAAGAATTATGGTCATGAGTTTTATGTTCACCTTGGTTGTAAGAGCAAAATATTAGAGAACACATGAATATGTACCCATAAGGAATGTTTATCCATATATTCCACATTATAGCACGTAATGTGGAAAACTTTGTAGATGGGCTTATTTGGAATAATCCCCACTACTGAAAAATAGCAAAATGTAGTGTAGTTTATTTCAACTGATACACTTAAAAATATATGTATAAATATGTTACAATTGAACAGAATATGTTTTTCATGGACATGAGAAAACTGGCAACTATGATTGTTCTGGAAGGGAACCCAGAGTAGTATGGAAAGTTTATCATCATTCTACAGCCATTTTTACTACTTGAAATATTTACCAAGTACATGCCTTATTTATTTTTTTTTTTTTCTTAAAAAAAAAAAAACTCATTAGTAAAGAAAAATTCCACCTCTTCAAACACATCTCCTTCCTTGGACTGGCACACTATCAGAAATTCTCTCCATGAATCAGTCTTTGGGATGATGCCTGTCTCTGCTTCAAAGGCAATGTCAGAAAAATCCATGAAATCCCGGGCTCAGCAGCCTCTTCTGTCCTTCACATACTAGCTGCCTGTTTCTTCTTGCTTTGTGTCCAAAACCTACCAGGTCCTTTAAGGAACACCACCCATCCAGAGCCTTCTCTGTTTCCTTTATGGGGCTTGTCCCTCCTGCTTGCCTTAAAGATGCTTTGACAGTCTCTGATCAGCTTCATTATTGATTTTTCTCTCTGGCCCCCCACAAAATAGCTCCTAATCTTCTTTTACACTATCAACACTCAACAAATAAATATTTTTTTAAGAAAACAACCAATTTTTGAATGGGCAAAGATCTGAACAGACATCTACCAATGAGACATACAAATGGCAAATATGAATATGAAAAAATGCTCAGCATTATATACCATTAGGGATTTGCAAATCGAAACAATGGCGAGATACCTCTATACGCTTATTAGAATGGCTGAAAACCAAAATGCTAAGAACACAAAATTCTGGTGAAAATGTAGAGCAACAGGAACTCTCATTCATTGGTAGCAATGCAAAAGATACGGTTACTTTGGAAGATAGATTAGTACTTTCTTTTTAAAAAAAATTTATTTTAAGTTCTGGGGTACATGTGCAGGATGTGCAGGTTGTTACATAGGTAAACAATAAATATTTTGCAATTGAACAAATAAGTGAAAGTGTTTTTTAAAATAAAAATCAATGTAGGAAAGAAAAAGTATCTTTGTAGCACTTACAATGTGCCAATCTGTCTGTGTATGTGTCTGTGTATGTGTGTGTGTGTGTATGTGTATGTGTGTGTGTGTGTCTGTGTGTGTGTGTGTCTGCGTGTGTGTGCATGTGTGTATTGCATCTTCACAATCTTCACAGCACCCCTATGAGGTGAGGGATCTTGTAGTTCATCTCAGATGAGGAAACAAAGGCTCAGAGAGGTCAAGTAACATGGCTAACCTTACCCAGTTAGTGTGAGTAGAGCTGAGATTCGAATTTCTGCAGCCTGGTTGCAGTGCATAAAGTGAGTGTGCTTAATCAGGAGGTTCCCCTTTTCCACTGTCCATCACCCCTACTTCAAGTCCTCAATTCTTCCTTGATCCACTCAAATTCCATGACCTAGCATTATGTTCCCTTTCTCACAAAAAGCCTTATCTCTCTGACTCTATTATTTTTTTGGCTCTCTCAGGGCAAACCCCCAGCCTGATCAAATCCAACTTGCTATCTCTCCCACACCTGCCCCGCTGAGGTTGAAGGGACTGGATAAATGCACACAGCCCTGCTCATGAGTTGTATGTTCCATTTATGGCCCAAAACTCCAAGAAGGCCTTCAGTCCCACCTTGCAATTCTGCTATGCCCCTTCGGGCCACTCTCCCGCTGGTCTTTTCACTTTCCCACTCTCCTAAGTGACTCTTAAATACACCATTGCTCTCTTAAAACCACCAACCTCCAGCTTCCCACTTTACTGATGAATTTGCCTCTAATTTTTCTAAGAAAATGTCCCCAGGGGCCAGGTAGCTCACATAAAACCCTGAACTGGGAAGACTGCATACTCAGGAGTGGTGGGGACAAAGCTACTTGTCAAGTGAAATGTCAGCATAGGTAGTGTGACTGCTGCTCATCTCTCATTTATAATGGTCATAAAGTGCACCGGAATGATGTGGCCAGAAAGTGTGATCTGTCTAAGAGATTTGAAAATTGAAGATTTTGATGTAAATTTTCTGGGTTTTAAACACCTTATAAAAAAAATATGTGTGTGTGTATACATATATATATGTATTTATACATATTTCAGCCAGCTGGGACAATGTAGCTTGTGGGCACTCCAGTTTGTAACTGTGCAGAGAAATGTAAAATTATATTATTAAGGGGAATCATATATTGTTTGAATGCAATTTCAAAGAAGGCAACCAGATTTTCAGTTAGTAGTAGTTTAATTAGAGCTACCATTTAATTGCAAGCAATTTCTCTTTAAATTGCTGAGATCAGTTCAGGGGCTCAGAAGGAATTTTGAATTGTTTGAGATTTTAATAAAGAGACTATTTTTAATACCATGGGCAAGGTATAGGAAAAGATAGTATCCTGGAACTAAGAAGATAGTTGGCACACCTAGGACCAAAGTTACCAGAACCACTAATGGGGGAGCTATCAAGTCCAGTGCATCATAGGGCATCAATAGATTTGTAATTCTGTGAGCTGACACCTTTCTTCTAGGAACACTTTGAGACCTAAGATTAAACTAAGGGAATAAATATTCTTACCTCATTCTTTGTTACAAAACACCAGGGATCCAGTGTAGGTTCTGCTGCTCACCACACAGAAAGCCAATCATTGAGATGATGAGTATTGCCAGGAAAGAAGGCTTTCATCAGGTGTTGCAGCTGAGGCAACGGGAGATCAGTCTGAAACCATCTCCCTGATTTACTAAAATTAGGGCTTTATATAGTAGGGAAAAAATGTAACTATGTGTGGGAAAATAGGAAACAGGGAGAGGTAAAGAAGAGAAGTCGGTCAACAGGAAACAGGTGAATGATTAGGAAATGGTGACTGAGTAGGCATATGGCATCTCATTGTCCAAAAGCCATGATATGCTAAGTTTCAGTTCCTTGATACAATCTGGGAGGCCTGATGGTTGGTTTCCTGAGAAAGGAACTCAGGTAAGACAAATGTAACTTTCTCAAGTTTTAAGACTGGGAGGATCAATTTCTATGTTTATTTAAAGAAACCGTGAACAATTGGGCTGGTTTCCTTTTCTCCCTCTCTCCATTGGTAAAACCCAACTAGATCCAGAATACAAGACAGACGACTGGTGTGGTCCTTATGTGTGGACCTGTTGGGGTCCAGAACAGGATCTGAAAGATGGGGAGTGGACTTAGGGAGAAAAAATCAAAGACCAAAAAGAAACCCCACCATGAATTTTGTGAAAAGAAACAATAAGTATTCCCTTTGTAGAGCTGATAAAACTGAGACAGATTAAGTAACTTACTTAACAAACAGCAACTGATGAGGCAGGGATGAAAAGCCTGGTCTTCTTAACTCCAGAGTTTAAAAATACTTTCCTATACTGTTTCTTCACCTTTGCATTTTGTAGTACATGTAAAATGTATTTGAAAAAAATCACTAGAATTCAATATTCTATCCATGTTAAGCTATTAACTTCATGTAGGGGAACTGAATTGCCTGAAAGCTACAGATTTATACATTCTACACATATTTACTGAATGACTGCAGTGCTGTGCATAGGACTGAATAAGACAGATAATGTCCCTGCTTTCACAGGGGAAGAGCTGATATGATTTGGCTCCGAGTTCCCACCTAAATCTCATGTTGAATTGTAATCCCCACATTGGAGGTGAGACCTGGTGGGAGGTGATTGGATCATGGGGGTAGTTTCTCATGGTTTAGCGTCATCCCCCAGTGCTGTCTTGTGATAGAGTTCTCATAAGATCTGGTTGTTTAAAAGTATGTAGTACCTCTCCCTTCATGTTCTTCCTCCTGCCCCAGCCATGTAAGACATTTCTGCTTCCCCTTTGCCTTCCACCATGATTGCAAGTTTCCTAAGGCCTCCCAGAAGCAGAAGCCATGAGACAATTACACCTTTTTTCTTTGTAAATTACCAAATCTCAGTTATGTCTTTATAGCAGTGTGAGAACGGACTAATACAAGAGCTTAGATTTTAGCACATGACACTATAGAAGTAATATATATATATACATAAATATATATTTTTTAGATGCTAAGAAGTGACATTAAAAAAAAAAAACCCACTAAAAGTAATGTGGAACTGAGGGTCTCCAATGACAGCTCACTGGTCAAATTCTCTCTACTGCCTGGTTGTGGTTGGTCTGTGAGTTAAGAATGTTTTTTTTACATTTTTTAAGTGTTGGAAAAATATCAAAAGTAGGATAATATTTTGTGATGTGAAAATTATAGCAAATTTAAATTTCAGTGTCCATAGATAGAGCTGTAATGGATCACAGTCATGCTCATTTGTTTACATATTGTCTACGGCTGCCTTTGTGCTACAATGAAAGAGTTCAGTAGTTGCAACAGAAGGAGACCACATAACACACAAAGTCCAAAACGTTTTACTGTCTGGCAGGATACAGAAAAGTGTGTTGACCTCTGTTAGAGACAGTGACTTCTGGGGATGTCAGCTACTTTAAATTGGGTGGTCAGGAAAAATGCTTTGAAATGAATATGTGTTATGACATGAAAACTAAAGAACAGAACTTTATTCCACATTAAATTGGGTTGTCCTACAAACTTTACTTTCAGAAGTAGTGTAACAACTATTCTGCTTTTTCTAGTCCTCCCCAAAAGGAAAATAAATGGCATACTTCAGCCATCATCCATCCATATGCCAAGTTTCCAAAATATAGAAATTTTGGCTCCAACAGGAATGTTTCCAAAAGGTTATATATGAAAACAAGGAGAGGAATTATTGTTATAACACCACGGGTGAGCTTTTTCAGCCAACGATTGCATATGTTATTTTGATTTTAGACCATCGGATAGATTAATCAGAACCCTCTATAAAAGTGTTTGTACCAAAGGAAACTAGCTCTTTCTGCCAAAAGTCCACTGAGTCATTAACAGAATATAATAAAGATTTGAGGCTTTAGTTTAGGAAAAGTTGTTATAAATTCTCCCAAAGAGGAACATTCTACACAATATATTTCTCCATCCAGGAACTTTTGCAAATTCCACCCATATTTTAGGTGGAGACTGGATACGGCAGCTGTTCACAAACTGTGAGTTGAGGAGACCTAAAGGAATCTTCTCTGTCATCTGTCTCCCAACTAATGTGTAATTAAAGAATCATTCCTCAAGTTAAGGCAAAGAGAACAGAGAAAAGGGTGAATTACCTATTAGCTACTGCTGCTTTACATAAATGATTCATTTAGTTTTTGTATAAAGTGAGAACACATACAATCTTTATAACATTTAATTTGTATGAGAATCATATCGATTAGAAAAATTAAGTAGTGAGACGTAAGTAATTATTATCATCCTCTTTTTACAGATGAAGAAAGTGAGGTTTATGAAGGTCTTTGCCCAAAGACTCATGGATGAAACAGCTAGAATATGAATCATGTTTGTGTAAACAATTCCACAATATCCAGTAAAGTGGAAGATGTGCATCTTGTGTACCTTAGCAATTTCTCTCCTATGTATATACTTGAAAGAAGCTCACTCAGGTTCACAAGGAAACATGCTCCAGAATGCATGTCATAGCAGTGTGTATAGTAAAACAAATAGAAAACACACTAAACAGCCTTATGTGAGACTAACAATACCATTATAAATTCTCATATTTTTACAGAATGGAATACAATGCAAGGGTTAGGTTAACTTGAATAAATAAGAACTACATGAATTTGCAGGCTAGAATTAAAAGCAATGTTCAGCTTAAGAAAAAGAAAAAGAAAAAATAAAGAATAATATATACCATATGATACAATGTAAATACAATTTAAGATATGCAAAATAATTTCATATACATAAGATCAGCATTTAAAAAGTCCTAGGAATAAAAAACACAAAACTGTGGATACTGGTTAATTCTGACTCCGGAAGAAAAGCCATGATAGAGGGAGTATTCCAGTGACCCAAGTACATTGGGCTGTGTTTTATGTCTTTAAAAATATCAAACACATATTGCAAAATATTAAAACAAAATATTACAAGGGTAACAAACTATTTGTTATAAGGAACTCCTGTAACCAATATTGCTGGTCCAAAAGAATTCTGTTTCCAGATCAGGTGCAGTAGCTCACACCTGTCATCCTCATGTTTTGGTAGGCCAACCTGGTAGGATCACTTGAGGCCAGGAGTTTGAGACCAGCCTGGGTAACTCAGTGAGACTCCAGCCATCTGTACAAACAAAAACAAAAACAAAATGTAGCCAGGTGTGGTGGCGTGTACCTATAGTGCCAGCTACTGGAGAGGCTGAGAGAGGAGGATTGCTTGAGCCCAGGAGTTTGAGGTTACAGTTACCCATGATGGTGCCACTGTGCTCCAGCCTGGACAACAGGGTGAAACCCTATCTTTTAAAAAAAAAATTGCTGTTGAATTCTCATTTTAGAAATTATTGTATTTAGAGTCACTCAAAGAAGAAGGGAGTGATCAATTGATTCATTTTTAATTTTTAGTTTGTTTTTCTTTTTAGCTATCTCCTATAGAAAGGAGGAAAAGCATGGATTTAAAAAATTATATAGAAGGCTATTTTTCCAGCCATTTTTATAGCAGAATTTTTCCTTATTTTCAAATAAATTCTTACCCAAACTTCTCTATGGAAAGCATATGTAAGCAGATCTGCTCAACCCCTTGGCATCCCTTCCTGACTAAATGGAGCCAGGGCTTCTTGGAGAAATGGCCAATTCCAGTCTGAGGCAGGGACTACACTAGATGAGCCTGGCGCTTCTTATTTCAGAGGGTAAAGGGGCACTCGAAGACTAATGGAGTCACATCAAAAGGACACAAGAGACGGTTTGAAGGAGCTCTCACTGGCCTAAGATAGGACATTGTGGAATCAGAAAGAAGAATGACTTGAATGCATTGAAATATATCAAGTACATCATAATCTACAAGTCACAAATGATACTAAGAAACAAAACAAGCACAAAACAAGTTTTTTTTTTATTGTTTTTTTTTTCTTCTTCTTCTTTTTATTTTTTTAATTTATTATTATTAAACTTTAAGTTGTAGGGTACATGTGCACAACGTGCAGGTTTGCTACATATGTATACTTGTGCCATGTTGGTGTGCTGCACCCATCAACTCGTCATTTACATCAGGTATAACTCCCAATGCAATCCCTCCCCCCTCCCCCCTCCCCATGATAGGCCCCGGTGTGTGATGCTCCCCTTCCCGAGTCCAAGTGATCTCATTGTTCAGTTCCCGCCTATGAGTGAGAACATGCGGTGTTTGGTTTTCTGTTCTTGTGATAGTTTGCTGAGAATGATGGTTTCCAGCTGCATCCATGTCCCTACAAAGGACACAAACTCATCCTTTTTTATGGCTGCATAGTATTCCATGGTGTATATGTGCCATATTTTCTTAATCCAATCTGTCACTGATGGACATTTGGGTTGATTCCAAGTCTTTGCTATTGTGAATAGTGCTGCAATAAACATACGTGTGCATGTGTCTTTATAGCAGCATAATTTATAATCCTTTGGGTATATACCCAGTAATGGGATGGCTGGGTCATATGGTACATCTAGTTCTAGATCCTTGAGGAATCGCCATACTGTTTTCCATAATGGTTGAACTAGTTTACAATCCCACCAACAGTGTAAAAGTGTTCCTATTTCTCCACATCCTCTCCAGCACCTGTTGTTTCCTGACTTTTGAATGATCGCCATTCTAACTGGTGTGAGATGGTATCTCATTGTAAAACAAGTTTTAAAAAATCCTTACTGGTGACCATAAGGAGTTGCTTGAGCACATACTCTTTACTGTGAAAACTGACAAGCAATGGAACACATTCAAATAAACAAATAAACAGAAACAGGAGACCCAAATACCTGGCTGCTTACGCGTTTTTATTAACCTGCCAGGCTATGGTTTAAAAATCACTGATCTAAGCGATCCTTGTGTATGACACTTACATCTCCCATAAGAAAGTTTTGACAAATTTCACTAGTGCTGGGGGCTTCTATCCATGTCCTCTTGAGCCATCCATTGAATCTTTAAGTGTTGCCTTTAAGAATATTTTGGGTCAAATAAAATTAATTTGTGTTTCTACAGCTTTTATCCACTGAGTCTTTCCCAAGTCAGGCATTAAAAATAAAGACCCTAAACCCTCTTCTCTTCACTATTTTTCAGGTGTGTGCAGGCAGCTTTCAGGTATCTACCTGTCAGTTCCAGGATACTCACCTCCAGTTCCTTTAACTCTTGACCATGTGTCAACTTTTGTTTCCTTTTCATCTGGGTCCACTGGGTAGACTATATTCCATATTATCTTTCCCTCTTCTCTATTATGCACTTAGAATTAAAGACTGCTTTCTCTCCATGTGGAATATGACCAGTATAGCATAGTGAGGAATTATTGTTAATACTTGTGAACATATCCCATATGAATAGTTGGCTATAGAATAAGTTCACATAAAAGAAGCGTTGTGCATAACTTTTTAAGGTTGGAAGTCTAGTGCAATTCAGTAATCATGGTATAGTTTAAAAAGTTACCAGTGAGAAGGAAGAAGGATTTCACCCTCAGGAACTCCTTATGGGTACATTTTACACATATTGCAAGAGAATAGAAACCTGATGTTTGGAATAGGATTTTGTTTTCCTTCACACCATGCAATTTGTACCAGAGACTTAATGCTGTGTGAGAGATGCTAAGAATGCAGACATTTTCTCTAATTCCTGTAACTAATTTGGCAAGTTCTTCCTGAAATAATTACCGTACTGTATTGCTTTCTTGAAAAATTAATTTGTTGTATTTTATTACTAGTTTTTACATGCATGAATATGAAATAAGAAAAGTATCTAATTGGGTTAATCGTAGGGTTGCTAAATATTCTCATATTGAAAATCTTTGAGCTTTAGGTCAGTTTTGGAAGATGGCTCATGCTCTACCAAAACTTCAAAACAACAGAAGGGATTAGGTTATCTGGTTCCTCAATTTGTGCTATACCCAAGAAAGATGAGATCCTTTAGGTCTGGGAAGGAAGTGAGAGTTGAGAATAAATGCCTCCCATGAAGAACATATTTTAAACATAACTAACTATTAAGTTTATTACTCTCATTATAGCTTAAATAAAGGCCATCAAGAAGGGAATTCTTAAGGTACATTCTGCATTGTAACAGATTGTGATCATACCATTTTTGACACAACAGTTTTGAAGCTTTTAAGTATGTAAAATTCGTATTTGATGCTGTTTAAGCATTAGGTGATTTTCTAAAATAACCACCCTGCCTCAAGCAGCCAGAAATGAGAAAGAAAGAACTTAGGGAATACATAGCAGTAGCAGATGAAGGAGGGAATGGAGTATTTTGAAGTTTCGAAGAATTAAAGGCTATGATATTATTGAGACAAGCATAAAAGTGAGTGCTTCCTTCATTCATCGATTTTTAAAATTAAGTACATCCTATGAGCTAGGTACTTTGTAAGATATAGGATATTACAAGACAGACTTGGTTTGGGGTCTCATGTAGTTTACAGTCTAGTGGGAAAGACATATATTGAACCAATAAATTATATGCAGCATTAATTAATTGCTATCATTATACCTGATATTAATGATCTTTAGATTTCCAATGAGACAGAAAAGTGTGGCTTCAATCTAATCTGGGTGGAAGGAGTGGTCCATCTTCTCTTGGGCAATGAGAATTAGTTAAACAGACAGCAGGGGCTGGAAAGGAAAAGGATAGAAGTCTGTAAAGGGAGATTTCTTCAACCAGAAGGAAAAGCACATGTGAAAGCCCTGAGACCAGGTTGGCAGATTCAGGGAAGTAAAAGCAGCCTGTGCCCGGAGCAGAGTGAAAATCTGCAAGAGAGACCGAAAGTGAGGCTGGAGAGACAGGCAGGGCTATCCAGGCCATGGTAGATTTCCCTTAAAAACATGTCAGTCAATGAAGATTTTTATGTGAGTAACATGGTTACATATTCAGATTTAAAGTATCATTTTGGTACTATAGATTGAAAGGAGAGGAGGTGTGTGTGTGTGTTTGTGTGTGGTTAATTCTGTCTGTGTTGAATGACCTTGTGCAGGTATCTTCAAGTAGCTGAGCCTTGGCATATGCACTGGCAAAAACAAGGGATGAAACTAATAATTTCGAAGATGTTGCAGCTCTTTAAGTCTGTGCCCTGAATTGCCCTGACGTTCTTACTTTGTTCCATTGCCTTGACAAATTTGATTTCCTTTAACTGACAGCAATAACTCCTATACCTGCTCTTAAGATAATTTGCTTTTTGAGAACCATGTCTTAAAAGTATGAATGTCAAATGCAGCTAGGAATTGGAAAGGGGGGAACAAAATTATCATTTATGCAGATGATGGGATCGTCTCTAGACATTCTAAGCATCACTTAAAAATAAGAACTAAAAAGAGAGCTCAGGAAGAAGGCTAGGTACAAATAAATCTTCAAATCATTAAGAAGTTTTCTGCATCCCAGCAATGACTAAAAGGCAAACAGACCAAAGCAATTTATAAGAGCAAAATACCTCTGTAGTTGATTGAATGATGATTCCCAAAAGTTGTGTCCACCCAGAACCTGTGAATGTGGCCTTATTTAGAATAAAACGTGGCTTGGCAAATAGATCTTAAGATGAATTTACCTGAAAGTGTTTGGATAGTCTCTAAATGCAATGACAAGTGTGCTTATAAAAGACTAAAGAAGGCTGGATGCAGTGGCTCGTGCCTGTAATCCCAGCACTTTGGGAGGCCGAGGCAGGCAGATCATTTGAGGTCAGGAGTTTGAGAACAGCTTGGCCAACATGGAGAAACTCTATCTCTACTGAAAGTGCAAAAATAAAAAATCAGCCAGGGATGGTGGTGCATGACTGTAATCCCAGCTACTTGGGAGGCTGAGGCAGGAGAATCACTTGAACCCTGGAGGCGGAGGCTGCAGCAGTGAGCCAAGATTGTGCCACTATACTCCATCCTGGGCAACAGAAGGAGACTCCATCTCAGACAAAAACAAAACAAAACAACACACAAAAAAACTAAAGACGAGAAGACACAAATAGAAAAGGGAAGTCAATAAGGATAGAGGACAGAGACAGACACTGGAGTGATGCAGCCATAAGCCAAGGAACACCTGGAGCCACCAGAAGCTGGCAGAGGCTAAGAAGGAATGGCAAGAGAATAGAATGGTGAGAGAATAGATTTCTGTTGCATCAAGACCCCAGGGTTTTGGAACTTTGTTACATCTGCCACAGGAAACAGAGACAGCGTCTCATGCCCCTCATTGCTCTCCTACTGTGTCTTGGTGAAGAGGAAAATCATCCCTTTGAGCATGGCATTAGTCAGTTTCTACTTCCTTGCTTTGGAAACTGGATGAAACAATGTACAGTCAAAATTTTTCTTTCCTCAAAATCTAATGCAAAGGGTTTTGCATTACGGGATAGTTAACAGTGACCTAAAATGAAGAAAATTGCTTTTCAAATATGAGACCACTCTTTAAGAGCCATTGTACAGCCCTTGAATTTGGAACTTCGAGCCTCTACTTGCTACAGTTCACACCATTTCTTTTGGATGAGGACTCGTGAGAGGGAAGAGGCTATATATGACCCTAACTAAACAGCATTTTAAAACATTTTCTTTGTGCATAACAGAACAATAAAGAATTTGGAATTAGGAGACTTGCTGTAAAGTCCTGTCTCTCCTACCTGTTTGCTTCATTCCTTGCAATGTTTACTGTGCTTTCTTCAGCTTCAAGTTGCTCATTTATGAGGTGGAGTTAATTAATATTCACTTCAATGTATCTTATAAAGTTATTTTTGAAGATCAAGGGAATTAGTGAAATTGAACATGCTTTAGTAAACTATGCAATGCTAATAAACCTTAGGGAATATTAGTCAGCATTTATTTCTAATATAACTTCAATTATTGTTGATCAAATAAATTGAACTAAAAAATAATGAAATCTGACTGCGGTTGTATTAGTCTGTTTTCATGCTGCTGAAAAGACATACCCAAGACTGTAATTTACAAAAGAAAAAGATTTACTGGACTTACAGTTCCACATGGCTGGGGAGGCCTCACAATCATGGAAGAAAGCAAGAAGGAGCAAGTCACATCTTTTGTGGATGGCAGGAGGCAAAAAGAAAGCTTGAGCAGGGAAGCTCATGTTTTTAAAACCATCGGATTTCATGAGACCCATTCATTATGACAAGCACAGCGCAGGAAAGATCTGTCCCCATAATTCAATCTCCTCCCACTGAGTTCCTCCCATGGCACATGGGAATTGTGGGAGTTACAATTCAAGATGAGATTTGGTTGGGGACACAGAGCCAAGCCATATCAGTGGCGTTGGGAGAAGAGTTTGAAATAGCTAGCCTCCGTATCTCTATGTTGCTTGCTGTATGAGAGGGTTGTGGTAGATCTGTGCTTCTCCAGCTGGCTGACCATTAAAATCATCCAGGGAGCCCTGAAAAACCAGCCCAGGAAAACCCAGTGATAACTCTTGGAACAAAGTCTACACATAGGTATTTTTAACAGCTCTCCAGGTGGTACTAATATGAGCAGGAAGCATTGAGAAGTGTCATGCTACAATCATGAAGGCCTCTGCAACTCTAAACTTCAAGGTTGTCTTGGCTTTTCACTATAAATATTACTCCTGTGTTTTCTCATTTGGCATTATGGAAATGGGATTGCCTTCGCTTAATTCCAAAATCACCTAAACAAAGAGTGGAAAGAAGCAGTTACTCTGAATGCTCTGTTTTCTATGATTGTAAACATGCAGATATTCTCAAATATCTAGATGTTTGTCCTGTGGTTGACAAGACCTCTAATTATCTGCATGAATTTTTTCTCATTTTTTAAATCTGAAACAAGGAAAAGGATGGAACAGATGGCACCTCTTATGCTTCAGGGATTGTCCAAGATATTTTATGGGTGCCATGAGGCACATTCTCAGAACTATCCTATCGGCAGTATTAGACCCATTTTATGGAGAAAGAACTGAGGCTGAGGGAGTTTTAAAAATTTAGCCAGATAATTCAGTCAATAAATCATTAAATCAAGAGTCAAACTGAGCACTGTCAACTCCAAATAATGTACATAGTTCTTTTTTACCATACTGTTTTGGCAGTCGTACTGTAAGATCTTTTATCCATAAAGGCAGTCTGAGAATTCTGGGAAACAGAGAAATTAACTGAATGAACAAACCCCAGTTTACTTGGAGTATTTCAACAGACTTAGCATTCAGTTATCTATTTCTTTATAATATATATTATGCTTACCTCCAAAAATGATTAGTAGCATGGTCTCCTTCTATATTTGCACTCCTGATGTTTTTGAAAAGAAATAAAATGATATGATTGTATTGGCATTGTGGACAATCACAGGCAATATCTTTAAATTAACCACCTATGTAGATCAATGTTTAAATTAACCACATCTCCAAGATGGCTTCAAGTGGTCTCTGTCACCTGCCTATGCATAGATCTGTCCATCAAGAAATAAGGTTGACTTGAATAACCAACAGGATATGACAGAAAGGATGGGGCGAGACTTCCAGCCTAGGCCATAAAAGACATTGTGACTTTCTCCTTGTTCTCTTTTGTCTGATCATTTGCTTTGTGGAGAAGTCAACAGGTATATAATGAGGACTCTCAAGTGGCCCTGTTGAGAGATCCTTACGATGAAGAACTGAAGTCTCCTGCTGGTAGCCGACACCTACTTGCTGGCCATTGTGAGTCGGGCATCCTGCAGATGGGTCCTCCAGCCACAGCCAAGCCTTCAAATGACTACACCTCCACCTGCTATTTAGACTGCAAGACCTTGAGAAAGCCTGAGCCAGGACTACGAGTCGGCTTCTGAATTCCTGACATGTAGATTGTGAGAAAATAAATGTTTATTACTTTAGACACTAAATTTTGGAGTAAGCTGTAATGCTTTAATAGATAAGTAGTATTAACTTCTTTCCTTCTAGCCTCTCTTTCTGTATTAGTTTGTTTTCACACTGCTATAAAGAACTTCCCTGAGACTGAGAAATTTCTAAAGGAAAGGGGTTTAACTGACTCACAGTTCCACGTGGCTGGGGAGGCCTCAGGAAACTTACACTCATGGCAGAAGGCAAAGGGGAAGCAAGCACATTCTTCACAAGGCAGCAGGAGAGAGAAGAGCAAGCAAAAGGGGAAGAACCCCTTATAAAACCATCAGATCTTGTGAGAACTCACTCATTATTACGAGAACAGCATGGGGAACCTGCCCCCATGATCCACTCACTTCCCTCCCTCTACATGTCGGGATTACGGGTCCCTCCCTCAATATGTGGGAATTACAAATTGAGATGAGTTTTGAGTGAGGACACAGAGCCAAACCATATCACCTTCCCTCTGCTCCTTCCTTTCTATTTTGCTTCCTTTTTTTCTTTTGTCCTTTCTTTTTTCTTTTTTCTTCTCCTGACCTTCCCTCATTACCCCTCTTTTTGCCCTCCCAACCTTCCTCCCTTTCCTCATCCCAACATCTCTTATTGCCTTCCACAAAGTTATAATGGGTGCTTACTTAATGCTTGGTGCCACAGAGTTAGGAAATTTAAAAATACTATCCTGCTGTCAAAGGACAATTTAGTTGTGATTGGGCTATGAGCCAAAAATAAATCCCATATGTTACAATGCTGTTTTGGAAATTATCTAATGAATTCGGGAAGTGAAGCATAGTGGAAAAGGGTCTAACCCTCTCTGGGGAAGTCAGGGAAGATTCAGCAGATGGATTAAAAGGGACAGTGGAGGAATCCAGGGAAGCCTTTTCCAACAAAGGTAAAAACATTTACAAAGATGATAAGGGCATGAGAGAAAAGGACCAATTCAAGCAACAACTAGCAGTTCCAGTTTTGCCCAAGCATGAGCTATTATGAATAGAGGTGAGAAACTGTCATTTAATCCAGGACTTAATAGTAAGGATGGTGATACCCTAAAGAGAAGTATAGATTTGGACTACTCACATCAAGCTCTCTGAGCCTTTGTTTCTTTATGTATAAAACACAACACAGTACCTACCTAATAAAGTTGTGTAATGATTTAAGAAAACATCCTACAGGATGCCTTATACATTGTAGGTGCTCAATCAGTGTGGCTCTTCCTCTAGGCCATGGTCATACCTTTAAAACTTTAGGTCTCAAATTGTCCTTTAACTTCTGTCTTCAACTAAAATGTGTCAAAAGACCCACCCTCTATGAGAGATAGGATAATTAAGTATCAAGAGTTATTTCACCCTCAGAATATATTAAAATACATATTATCTCTCTCTTAATGGTCACTACTTGGGTAATTAGGCAGAAGAACTCTTCGTATCATTTGACTTTGGGGAGAAAATGGCTAGAAAATGGGAGGGAAACAAACGATATTTCTGAGAAGTCTTGGAACCACAAGCCATGCTCCGAGGGCTTCCCTTTCTGAGAATAGTGATGCTGGATCTTACTGCATTTTAGTGCATCCAGAATGTTCATGCTGAAAGCATTTCCTCTGGATAGTAATGCCCTTGAGAGGAGCGAGTTCCAGGTCAGTACATCCTTATTTATTAGAATTTACTGAAGTTGCATTTGAAGTTCGTTGTGACAGTCTAGCCTTTTCAACTTCTCAGGAAAGGGTGTGTTGAAAAAATACCAGCATTTAAAAAAGTTTTCTATATGAGATGTCTATCTGTGCAGAAGAGTTTATACGTGTGTCTCATCTTTTCCTCAGATGCTGTTCCCAATTCTTATTTTAAACATTTTTTTACCCCGGAGTTTTCCAGATCTGTCTTCTCCATCTTATGTCTGCTTAACATTTTATTTTTCTGGCTGTGAGCCACTGAGTCTCATTTGAAAGGAATCTAAAAACTCTGTATGGTTCCCAATCAGGTGCAGAGTTAATGCACTGAAGTTTTCCTTAGATTGTGTTTGTTTTCCTCATATCCCTTATGGGTAAGGACATATGGAAAATCTTAGCTGAGGTTTACATATTGGTTTTGGAGAGACCCCAATGTGACATTTGTCACCTTCCTGGTTGCCAGGCTTGAATCAGCTGTTTGGGCTGGCTGGGGAGATAGGTAACAAGGATAAGAGGTGGGGTTGTACATAATTGATGTACATAATTTGAACCAAGGGTTCATAGACTGTTGGAGGGAGAAGCAATGTGAAAGGTAAGTATGTCCAATTGTCTTATTGTAGACATAAGAAAATTGAGACCAAGGAAACTGGATGGTGTCATCCAAAGCTCTACCTAGAAAATAGCAGAGAGGGAATACAAATTCTTGGTTACATCAATTCCTATTTTGGTTTGATAGAAAGAAAATAGATTTTGCAGTTAGACAGACATGGCTTCGAATCCCCCTGTGGAATTCAAAGTCATGTCTGTCTAACTGCAAAACCCACATCACTTCTGGTGATGTGACCTTGTTATTTTTTATTTTATTTTATTTTATTTATTTATTTTTTGAGATGGAGTCTCGCTCTGTCGCCCAGCCTGGAGTGCAGTGGTGTGATCTTGGCTCACTGCAAGCTCCACCTCCCAGGTTCATGCCATTCTCCTGCCTCAGCCTCCTGAGTGGCTGGGACTACAGGCCCCTGCCACCATGCCCAGCAGATGTTTTGTATTTTTCTTTTTTTTTAAGTAGAGACAGGGTTTCACCGTGTTGGCCAGGATGGTCTTGATCTCCTGACCTTGTGATCCACCCACCTCAGCCACCCAAAGTGCTGGGATTATAGGCGTGAGCCACCGTGCCTGGCTAATTTTTTGTATTTTTAGTGGAGATGGGGTTTCACCGTGTTAGCCAGGAGATGTGACCTTGTTAAAGTGGCCTTGTTGACAGGGCTGTTGCATAGATTGTAGATAATTTAAAATTTATGTAAATCATCTCACACATTATAGGCCCTCAGTATAAGTTAGTTTGACCATTGACTGGAGAATGATGTCTGGAGAAGAATTCCAAAAGCTGTACAATGCAAAACCAATATGAATGATGAATGACAATAATCCACTTTGTTAACTGATTAACAGAGTTATGTCTGGAAGTTTTATAAATGCTGGCCGGAAGACCCTCCGTGTGTTTTTCATTTTAATGTACAAAGGTGAAAGGAGTTTATTGCTTGCCTAGCCTGCATTTCCATTTAAAAGAAAAAAATGAGGTTGAACTATGTATGCTCTTTGCATTATTTTCAGAGAGAAAGATCCTGAAACCTTGAATAGAGCCAACAGTGTTTTTTTGTTTGTTTTGTTTTGTTTTTGTTTTCTCTTCAAAGAGCAAGTCTGGCTACAGCCAAAATTTTGGGGTTAAGAGTAACTTCTTGGGTTATTGAGACCTTGTAGTTCTCTCTGCAAACAACTTGCTATTGTATCACCTGCGAAAATGGGAGGAAGGTAAATTCCTCTTTCTTCATCTCCCATTACAAATCATAAGAATTAACCTTTGTATAACACCCTGCAGTTTATGAAGCACTTTAATGTTGGTAGGTTTGTTTTTGATTCTCAAAACAATCTTGTGAAGTAGACAGGGGAAAGATGATTATCTTCCCCATTTCAAAATAAGAAAATTCATCAGTAAACATCAGCATTCTTAGACATTCCCTTCACCCTCCATGAATACTATTCAGTATTATTTGTTATAACATCATGAGTGCGAGCCCCAAATTTGATTACGTTTCCATGATCTAAATCTTATCTCCCTCTTTGCGCCATGTTCTGCATCTCTCCACCCTCATTTCACAAAGTAACATGATGCAGCTGGGCTGTTGTGCGGATTAAATGGATCTATATATGTTAAAATGCTAACGAGAATGGCTAGCATGCAGTTAGGTTATACGAAGTGTTACCTTTTATTACTTTGTTCATGTTCATGTAGATGTTTCCTCTATCTAGAAAGTAAGTCCTTTTGACCCTCCTTTTCCTTACTCTTAGACATCCATTAAGACCTCTTCTGTGTCACTTTTTTTTTACAAAACGTTTAGTTACGCTATACAAACCAGGTTGTCTGGCCTTGTCTTTTCTCATACCATTACTTCTTTATTAGAATCCAAGTACTTGTAACACTGTTTTGTCAACCTATGATTATCTCCACCTCCCTTTCTGGATTCTATAAAGACCTGTCTTTATCTGTGTCCAGTCGACACTCATATACTTGTGTTTCATTCAAGTTTACACCCTTGTAACTAGCCCAGTGCCTTTTAAGAAATGCTGAACAGAAACTCTTTGGCTTTAATCAACTATCTTTTTTTTTCCACCAACTGAATTGGCAAGTCAATGAGAAAGAAACCATGTTTTGTTCTCTTTAAACCCACCACAGCTCTTCTAGCACAGGGCCTCCTGGTGTTCAGGCCTTCTATCATAGCAACCCTCAAGATTCACATAGCCCATGTTCCACCCAGGCCTCTGTGCTCCTTTTCTCAGGGAAGTAGAGGTCATGAGGCACATATCTTGGTATCTTCTGGTGAAAGGAACTAAATGCCTCCACTTTCCTTCCCACTGAGAGGCAGAAAGTTCACAGGATCTGTGTTCTCTCTTCATTGCTATCTTCATTGGGAGAAAGGGGTATGCCCAAGGCTCCTGCTGCCATAGCACCACTTCTCACTCTTGTCACTGTTTAAGTTACTTTACTGCCTCTGAAAAAGATTAATTAGCCATGAAGTCAGCCTCTACCTAGGCTCCCTGATTTGGGTTCAGTCATGGTATTTTGGGACTAGCTGGAGACAATGCAATTGATTTAGAACATATGTGGATTTCTGAGGAAATCCTCTGTAGAAGTCATCAATAATAGTAATTAAAAAACTCTCTACTTGCATTTGACATAAATATAATTATGTGAGTGAGTTCAGCTTTAAACACGAATGTGCTTCCTGTTGGGGATCCCAAAACAATCTGTGAGCTATCCATCTAATTATTTATTGTAAAAGATGTCAAGACTTGACTTCAAGAAATATGAAGAGTAAATGCATGTTTATGTATTTTCTTTCCCCAAAAGCTATCAAAAGGAACCAAAAGTGAGAAAAAGAAAAAAGAAAAAGAAAATATTAACTTTGAGCTTAAGAAACGTGCACCTCCAGCTGACTACCCCTGAAGAATACTTTCCAGATGTAGCATCATTTGAACCAAACAGAATAGGGACATCACCTACTAAAGTTAGCAAAAAAGCAAAGTTAACTACTAGTTCATTATTATGTAGCTTTGTTCCAAAGAGTCATAGTAAATGACACTTGTCAAGAAGAAGAAATAGTTTTAAAGATTTGAAAAAAAATGGAATTGTCATTATTTCTATGTGAAATGATGGTAGACTTAGAAAAAAATAAAAATCTCCATTTAAAAATAGAAACAGAGAATTTAAAAAGCGCCGATGTATTTACATGAAAACAATTTACATGAACTTTTTCTTTAAACAGACTCAAATGATATAAAGCTTTCAGTTCTCTATTAATATACAAATATAATAATCATCTATAAGTTTCATGTGTGCCCAATAAAATATAAGTTGATTTTTTTTTTTTTTACTTAGAACTGGGTGGAAAAATGAGAATGGAAACAAAATGTAGCACAATGAGAAAAGAGAGAATCTAATCCTAACAAATATTTAGGTGGGTTATGATGTTGTAACAAATTTAAATGTTTTGTTCTGGTCCATGAATACAATGACAGTTGTTAGTCACATGAAATAAGGAATCTATAAATAGATTACTTTTATTAACAAAAGTATGAAAGTCATGAGTCTTAAAAGATACTCAGCTTCACCTAATAACTGTTAGTTATCACTTTTTACATCAGATTGGCAAGGATCAAATAATTTACCAGTGTACTACATTGGTTAGTAACGTGGTTAGCCTCTGTCTCCACCCAAATCTCATCTCAAATTGTAACCCTCATAATGCCCAAATGTAACTATATTACTTTCGATTTTACAGGTTTATAGGTGCAAGGAACCTGCCTTATTTCAGAAAAGACTTTGGACTGTGGACTTTTGGGTTAATGCAAGAATGAGTCAAGACTTTGGGGGATTGTTGGGAAGGCATGATTGTGTTTTGAAATGTGAGGGCATGAGATTTGGGAGGGGCCAGAGGAGGAATAATATGGTTTTGCTGTGTCCCCACCAAAATCTCATCTTGAATTGTAATCTCCATTATCCCCACATGTTGTGGGAGGGACCCAGTGGAAGGTTATTGAGTCATGGGGGCAGTTTCCCCATGCTGTTCTTGTGATAGTGAGTTCTCATGAGGTCTGATGCTTTTATAAGCATCTGGCATTTCGTCTGCTGGTACTCATTCTCTCTCCTGCTGCCCTGTGAAGAGGTGCCTTTCACCATTATTGTAAGTTGTTTGAGGCCTCCCCAGTGATGGGGAACTGTAAGTCAATTAAACCTCTTTTCTTTATAAATTACCCAGTCTCTGGTATTTCTTCATAGCAGTGTGAGACCAGGCTAATACAGTAAGAATTGTTAAATATTCTGTTCATAAAAGTGTAAATTGATTCAGCTTCTTAGGAAGGCAGGTTTGTGTTACCTTAAAAACTAAATACAGTTTGATCAAGCAAGGTAACCTACAGGAATTGATTCTACAAGTTAAATGTATTTGAATTTAGTCATGTATAAAATAATGTACCTTTCATTCTGTTTGTATATTAGTTATGAGGATCCTGTCTTAATTAAACTACGAAATCCACCCATAAATCACAATCAAAGTTATTACAAACTTATTAATCAAACTTATTACAATCAAAGTTCATTTCTCGCTCATGTCTAGATGTTCTGACTTGTTGGGGACACCCTTCCAAATAATAATTTAAGGATGTGGCCTTATTCCATTGTGTACCAGCAGCCATTATTACTATTGGACTTCTAAGATTTCTAAAGGAGGGAAAAAGAATGTAGTTTCACCTTAGTCACCAAGTGCAGGAAGAGACCCATGTAAATTTCGCCTACATTCCATTGGTCAGATATCAGTCACATAGGAAACTGAGAAAACAGATTTGATAAAGGACTTTGCATTTTGCTCCATAGCTAATCATAGGAAACTAGTTAAATAGTTTATATCACACCTCTAAAATAAACGATGATATATCTATAAAAAAGAATGAGCTGGATTTGCAATGTCCCAATATAGAATAAGATATGTTTCAACAAAAACAAGGTAAAAGGAATATGAAAAATTAAAAAAGCGAACTCTTCAAAAATAATTACCAAAATAGATACATTGTTTTGTTTAACTTCTTAATCTGATAGATGACAAAGAGATAGATGAAAATTATGCAATATTAAGAATAACAGGATTAAAATTATTATAAAAGTATACTTCATGAGACTCCACAACACTTTTGTAAACCTAGGGGAAATTATTAAAACTATCCCCAGTAAGTAAAAAATTAAACAGACCCATGATCAAGAAAGCAAGATGATTAAAGGTGTACAGAGGAAAAAAGATGTACCAGAGCAAGGCAGTTTCATAGCTGAGCTCTAACTAACCTTTAAAAAACAAGTACTGCTGAAGTTATTTAAACAAAAACAAAAAGCTCAGAACAGTGTTTGTAGTATAATTCCATTGGTCAAAACGTTTCTGAATTAATACACACATTTTTTTTTTTAAAGAGGATGCTTATAAAGTCAGAGATGATGAATCTGAATAGAAAAGAAAACAAATTTTTTTCTTTGCATGTCATTTTAGACTCCCAGAATTCTTATCCTCATTTTTGAAACAATTTGCATGTGAAGTTTTTTAATGCAAAAGAAAAGGAGGAGGAGAATGTGAATAGGTGAACCCATTCTTCCTATTTTAAGCACAGGGTTATGTGCTGGAACAGCTAGGTAAGTCTGGAAGACCCGGATGTCCACATGTATGGAAGGCTCTATCAGCTACCTTCTGACAGCCATTCCACATTATTCCTTAGTTATGTAAGCTTTACTTACAGCTGGTCATATTACCACCTAGCAAAAAAGACTACATTTTCCAGTGTCCTTTGAAGCAAATCATGGCCATGTAGCTAAGATCTCTCCATTGAAATGCAAGTGAAATGTTTTATGCCACTTCGAGGGATTCTTCTAAAAAGGAGGAGTGAGTTCCTATTCCCCTTTCTCCATTTTGCTGCTCGCAAGGTGGACATGATGGCGCAAGCTCAAGCAGCCATCTTGAATTATGAGGTTGTAGCACATCCTAAGGATGAAAGATGGAAGAAGCCTAGACCCTGATATCATGGAGTTGAGAGATAGAACCTTCTAGAATGCCGACTGGACCTCTAAAAAGGAGGAGTGAGTTCCTATTCCCCTTTCTCCATTTTGCTGCTCGCAAGGTGGACATGATGGCGCAAGCTCAAGCAGCCATCTTGAATTATGAGGTTGTAGCACATCCTAAGGATGAAAGATGGAAGAAGCCTAGACCCTGATATCATGGAGTTGAGAGATAGAACCTTCTAGAATGCCGACTGGACCTCTATGAAGGGAAAAACGCATTTGATTTAAGACATTCTTGTTTTTTCTGTTTTTTGTAGCTGAACTTTATCCTTATTGACATGCCTTACAAAGCGTTCATTTTCTTCCTGCGTCATCAATGCGTGGTCACGCTAAGCCAGAAATCATTTGGCCATACTATTTTTTTTTTTTCTCCAACCCAGATTTCAAAACCAAAATCAAGGCATGGAAAGTGAGACTACATCAGGCTAGAACTGAAAAGCAGTGACTTAGGAGTCACTTTTGTAACTTCGATCTATTTTACGAAACAGTGAATGTGTGTTCTGTGAAAGCCTCTCACCAGGTAACTGGCTTACTAAGAAGTGAAGGATTCAGAAAACCTGAAAGAAGCTACCTTCTCCTCAAAATGTAGATGGTCCCATTGATTAAAAAAAAAAAAAAAAAAAAAAAAGATTTAAATATTCTTTTTTAAAAAGGAATGTGCTTCTTAGTTTTTTTCCACATCGGATATCTGACCAAAGCAGGTATGAAAAGCATCAGTGGCCAGCCTTCTATCCTAAATTCTAAAGGAAATTTCAAGTAGAGATTAGGGAAAGAGGGTGTGTGCAATAAGTTGCTGAAATTAATTTAACAGTTGAGGCCATTGTCCCCAGCAAACTAACACAAGGAACAGAAAACCGAATACTGCATGTTCTCATTTGCAAGTGGGAGCTAAATGATGAGAACATATGGACACACAGAGAGGGGAACAACACACACTGGGGCCTTTCAGAGGCTGGAGGGTGGGAAGAGGGAGAGGATCAGGAGAAATAACTGATGGGTGCTAGGCTTAATAACTGGCAATGAAATAATCTGTACAACAAACCCCCACGACACAAGTTTACCTATGGAACAAACCTGTGCCTGTACCCCTGAACTTAAAAGTTCAAAAAATCAGTTTTCGTTTCTTCCTCATACTGATAACATTACTATTCACAATAGTAGATTTTGAACTTTTATAAGTTCCAGAAAGTATGCCGAGTGCTTGAACTACCTTATTTAATCCACATAATTCTAAAAGTCTAAATATTATTATCTTTATTTAGATGCAAGATCCTGTGATACAGAGATGGGCTACAGACCTAGGCCAAAATCCTACAACAGATATGTAACAAGAACAGAATTTAAGATAAGCACAACCCCAGTTATTCACCTTTACACTGTATTGACACTCACAAAGTCTGCAAATAATCTGGAGAAGTTTAAGTAAAGGTACCAAAGTAGGCAAAGTTCATGGACACAGATCTATAATTCCCAAAGAAAATATTATCAAATTGAGCCTTTAATTAAAAGACTGATTACAATAATTCAAATTCAATGCAAGTTTAGGTTAACATTTCAGAATCAAAGTAATCTGTCATATTAATAGGATAAAGGAATAAAATCTACACAACATCTTAAAAGACACAGAAAATGTAAATATAAAATTTATACCAATTTATAATTTTAAAATGAACAAGTACTCTGTAAACTGCTGTGTTAGCTTCGTACTGCTGTTGCAACAAATTACCGTAAACATTATGGTTAAAGTAATACAAATTTATTACCTTACATCTCTAGAGGTCAGAAGTTGAAAATGGGTCTCAC
Organism: Chlorocebus sabaeus; assembly: GCF_047675955.1. NCBI lineage: Eukaryota > Metazoa > Chordata > Mammalia > Primates > Cercopithecidae > Chlorocebus > Chlorocebus sabaeus. The sequence goes on along the minus strand of NC_132911.1, from coordinate 132,916,025 downwards.
CAAGATAAAATAAACGTGTCAGCAGGGCTGCTTTTCTTCAGGCAGCTCTACAGAAAAGTTAATTTCCTTGCCTTCTCTGGCTTCTAGATTCTGCCCGCATTCCTTGACTTGTGGCTCCCTTCCATCTTCAAAGCTAGGAATAATCTGGTCTTTCTCATATTGCATTTGCTCTGACCCTGCTACTTCCTTCTTTCACTTATAAAGACCCCTGTGATTATACTGGGCACACCAAGATAATCCAGGATAATCTCACATCTCAAAATCAGATGATTGGCAACCAGAATTCCATCTGTAACTGCAATCCCCAACTCCCGTCGCCTGCCACATAACATCACATACTCACAGATTCCTGGAATTAAGAGATAGATATCTTTATAGAGCCCATTATTCTGCCTGCCGTAGCTAGGAAATAAAAACTATTTTAATGTATTGTATATTTCTTAGCATTGGAGTTAACTCTAGCCTATGAAACACTGTGATAGTCTTCTTTCAATCAGAAGTTTAAAAATTCTTTAATCCAAAATAGTTATTTAATAATTAGCCTTGCTAGCAAAGAAAAATATAAGGAATTATTCCCTTTTTACCCTGGTTGGCGTAACAACTTTGTGACAGATTAGTGTTAGGGGAAATAGAAAAAATGTACACCGAGAGCTTACAGTGTGGATAAAAAATTGTTCATTCTAAAATGCTTGAAGTGGTCAATGGCAGAGGCATGGATCTTTCCCTAGCCAAGTCTATAGTCCAAGCAATGTAAAAACACATTATATGCAGTCTCAAGCTTAGGCTCAGCAAAGCCAGAACAATCAAAAGTCATTCCAGAACCTGAACTGTGGAAAGTACTTCCTAAATATTTGTTGAATAAATGAGTGAATAAATGAATGAATGAATGAATGAATGAATGAATGAATAAAGGTGAGAGTAGATGGAACTCTATGATTGAACCAATGAATTTTCCTTGTTTTCTACATGTATGAATATTATAAGCAATAACTAGGCCTCTTAGGAATTAGCTGCCCGTGAACCAATATTGTGTACACTAACGACTTGTTCCTGCCTTGTAAGGCCAAAAGGCAGTTACTGGAAGGTGGCTGGTATTTTTGTGGCCCCAGGATTTATTGTGGCTGGAGGCATTTGTCATAGGTAGACACTGCTTCATGGAAATTTCCTGAAATATTGGCGAAACTCCTCTAACTCTGAAGATACATTCCAGAAAAGTTGGTCTCCTGTCAAATTAAATCACATGTTAAATCCTGAACCAAACATAGACACATATATACACCAACACACAGGTAATTTTGTAGGCAAAGTACAGTGGCTTCTGCAATGACATAAGAATAATACAGTGTGAAAGGAATGATCATAGTCTCTAAAATGAAAAAAGCAGAGTAGAAAACAATCGTTTGTATGTGAGGGATATTTAAATATTTATAAAATATTTATAGTTTTTAGTATGATTTGGGTAGATTTTATCTTCTTTTTGTTTGTTTATTTATTTTTATTTATTTATTTATTTGTTTTTGAGACAGAGTCTTGCTCTGTCGCCCAGGCTGGAGTGCAGGTGTACGAGCTCCGCCTCCCGGGTTCACGTCATTCTCCTGCCTCAGCCTCCCAAGTAGCTGGGACTACAGGCGCCCGCCACCGCACCCGGCTATTGTTTTGTATTTTTAGTAGAGATGGGGTTTCACCGTGTTAGCCAGGATGGTCTTGATCTCCGGACCTCATGAGCCACCATGCCCAGCCTTTTTGTTTACTTTTACTTCATAATTTAAAAAACTTTAACATGTATGATGTAAGAAAAATTGTATTACATTGAAAGAAAATAAGGATCACTTTCTATTCAGAAGTTTTCATCCAAAAAGCTTAGGGAATCACTAAATCTGTTTACAGAATAGTTTCTATAGAGTCATGTGCCTTCTATGCTTTCTTTGGGTGCTACGTTCTTTTCCATTGTTCCAAAGGTCATCACATACTTCTCCCCAATGAGTTTCTCATATTAAAATGAAACGTTCATACAATTAGTAGATGAGATCTTTAACAGCAGGATTTTACTAATTTTTCTCTGCTTAGCACTTAAAGCCATACCTTCATCATAGTAGGAATTAGTACTTGCCTGCTTAAAGTAGGGAAAAAAACTGCTTCATCTTGCTCGTAGGTAACAGGTGAACACCTGCCTGATGGTTGATTTCACCTCCTAAGAGGTAGCATAGCTTCGAGGGTCAAACTTTGAGCTGTATAATCCTGCTCTACTAACAGAATCACTTGGAAGACTGACCGTATCTATAGGGGTCTTAGCATGAGGCCTCTTGATTCCACTATTCCTTGTTGGATTTCTAATTTAGAGCTAAGGTGGATCTTAGAGATTATATATATATATAATATATAATATATATATACATATATATATATTTTTTTTTGTCATGGAGTTTCGCTCTGTTGCTCAGGCTATAGTGTAGTGGCATGATCTCAGCTCACTGCAACCTCTGCCTCCCAGGTTCAAACGATTATCTTCCCTCAGCCTCCTGAGTGCTGAGATTACAGGCGTGTACCACCATGACTGGCTAATTTTTGTATTTTTAGTAGAGATGGGGTTTCTCCATTTTGGTCAGGCTGGTCTCGAACTCCGGACCTCAGGTGATCTGCCCGCCTGGGCCTCCTAAAGTGGTGGGATTACAGGCGTGAGCCACTGTGCCCAGCCAAGATAATATTTTAATAATTATTGCACTTGTGTATGTTTTGCATGCTTACTATGTCTCTGGTATTGAGCTAAATTGTGTACATGCTTTTTTTCTCAATATTATGTCAGAAATAACCAGGGTACGTGACTTGTAAGATATTCGGAAGTTAGTTTGTAGCAGAACCAGTGCTCTAGTCCACATTTTCTAATGCCAAGCTAAGGATCTTTCTAATTTTACCTGTATTATATAATAGGTTCCCCATTACTCTTAGAGACCATGGCAGATTTCAGGTTCCACAAGCCCCTATTTGGTTTATTTCCTCTGCCACACAGTGAAATCAGGGCTATATATTCGCAAAACATCTTACGTTTAAGTAGAAATTTATTCATTTCAAAATATTGAGTGTCCCAGAACAGGGTCACACATACATGGTTGAATTAGGTTTTTACAAAGGTGTGAAGGCAATTGAATAGAAAAAGAAAAGTCTTTTTAACTGGAACATTTGTATATCCATGCTCAAAAACACAACTTGCATCCTATACAAAAATTAATTCAAAGTAAGTCATATCTCTAAGTGTAAAACTATAAAATATCTAGGAGAAAACTTATAAGAAAATTATTGTGAGCTAAGATTAGGCAAATATTTCTTTAATAGGACTCAAAGAGTCACAATCCATAAAACACACACACAAAAATAAATTTGACTTGATCAAAATTAAGAACGTTTGCTTTTCTAAAGATACTGTAGGAGAATGGAAAGGAAAGCCTCCGAGTAGGAGAAAATGTTTGCAAATTCCATATCTGATAAAGGACTTGAACATATAAAGAACTCTCAAACCCCAATAAGAAGATAACAAACCGATAAAAGATAGACAGAAGATTTGAATGGACATAAAAACATAAAAGTGTCTTATCTCATTAGTTATTAGAGAAATGTGCATTAGAGCTACAATGAGGTACTATTACATACATATTAAAATGGCATGACAAACAAGGAAAAGAAACACAACTCGACAATACCAAGGATACAAGGATGCAGAGCCACAGAAACTCTCGTACGTTGCTGATATGAATGCAACAGAGTACATCCACTTTGAAAAACACTTCAGCAGTTTTCTATAAAGTTAAACACATACTACACAACATACAGCAATCCCACTGCCAGGTAAATATTCAAGCAAAATGGAAACTATGTTCACACAAAACCCTGTAAGTGGGTGCTTGTAACAGTTCTAGTCTTCCTGATCATCAGAAGCTGGAAAAAACCCAAATAGCTACCAGCTAGTGAATGAATGAAAAAAACTGTGGTATATCCATATATTGGAACACTACTTACCAGTAAAAAAGAAATAACTACTGACACACATAATATCATAGATGAATCTCAAAATGTATTATACTAAGTGAAAGAAACCATATTTAAAAATCATCATACTGTATTCCATTTACATGTCATTCTTGCAAAGGCAAAACTATAGGGATAGAAAACACATGGGTGGTTGCCAGGGACTAGGGACTGATGGCAAGTACTCATGGGGAAATGTATTTGGATATTGGAACTGTTCTATATCTTGATGGTAGTGGTGTTCACATGACAGCAGGCGTTTTTTAGATTTGCATTACTGGCTGGGTGCAGTGGCTCATGCCTGTAATCCCAGCATTTTGGGGAGGCCAAGGCAAGCAGATTACTTGAGGTCAGGAGTTAAAAACCAGCCTGGACAACATGGTGAAACCCCGTCTCTACTGAAAATACAAAAATTGGCCAGGCATGGTGGTGTGTGTCTGTAATCCCAGCTACTCAGGAGGCTGAGGCAGGAGAATTGCTTGAACCTGGGAGACGGAGGTTGCAGTCTGGAGCGCCACTGCACTCCAGCCTGGGTGACAGAGTGAGAATCTGTCTCAAAAAAAAGAAAAAAAAATTGTATGATTGTAAAATAAATGAGTTTCTCTGCATGTACATTAGAGCTTGATTTTTAAAACATGAAATATATTATTGGGTGCTGTACATACCAAATCAAAACCTTTAATAAAAAACACAACAAAAAGAGTAGAGAAAGAAAAAGGAATATAATAAGAGTTGAGCACAAAGGCCCATGAAAGATTCCTATGCAGATTCTCCGTAAGAAATTCCCTGCCTACCCTTGTACCCCAGCTTTAAGGCAGCCTTATGAGACAGTCTAGATTTGAAATCTGTGATGATTAGAACTTGGGTATCCCACTGAGTTCCTTCAGGGGATATTTCCAAGAGTGGGCGGGGCGAGGGCGGTGCTGATCCTCTAGCTCCCTCTACTCATTGTAAATATCCTTCCTCCTGCGCTATACTTATGTATTGAGTTTCAAGGGAAAGTTTTATTAACAGGAAGCCATCCATGACTCAAAAATAGTTTGAAAACCACTGACTTCATCAAATTATTTTCTATTTTTAGAAAGAGTTAGAGATTTGCCTGTATTTGTTTGCTAGTTAATAGCAGAGCTAGCTCAGGAACTGAGATGCCAAACTGGACTACGTCAACAGGACAAGATAACCTCTAAGAGGAAGGTAGGCACGGAGAACATTGTGGCAAACAGAGTGTCCCTTCTCCAGGGCCCTGACCACTGCCATGCAACTTTGTATGTCCAGAGATACCAAATCTTTCCTTTTTCTCTTTCAAAAGAAGCTTAGATCTGGATTGCCATATAAAATCTCTTGATTTTTTTTTATGTTATTATTATTATTTTTCTTGAGACAGAGTCTTGCACTGTCACCCCAGGCTGGAGTGCAACGGGGCAATCTCGGCTCGCTGCAACTTCTGCCTCCCAGGTTCAAGCGATTCTCCTGCCTCAGCCTCCCGACTAGCTAGGACTACAGGTGCCCATCTCCACACCCAGCTAATTTTTTGTATTTTTAGTAGAGACAGGGTTTCACTATGTTGGCCAGGCTGGTCTCTAACTCCTGACCTCGTGATCCGCCCACCTCTGCCTCCCAAAGTGCTGTGCTTACAGGGGTGAGCCACTGTGCTGGCTAAAATCTCCTGATTTTTAAAAGCTGTAAATCATTTCCTTTTTGGTTCACATGCTGTCCTGATAAAATAAAAGGCATCTGTCTGTGGGCTGGAACTGGCCACAGACCACTGGTTTGTGACCCCTGGCCTGAGCGGGACTGTCAAGCACATGCTTTGTTCTTTACATGGTCATCTGCCTCACTCGAGCTGTGAGCTCAGAAACCACAGGAGCAAAACGTAGAGGAGCTGTCTTGCATCCTCAGAACTATCTGGACAAATGGCAGAGCTTCTCGACACAAGAAATCCCTTCCTGCATATCCTTTACCCAGACATGCTTAAATAGTGTGTTTCTTCCACCCACCCTCAGACAAATCCTCCACGCTTTACCAGGCAGTCTGCTCTGGGTTGAAATGGCAGCATTCTTGCATACAGAGACTGTAAATTATGTTTTAATGGCAGTGCAGAATAGTGTAAAAGACACATGCTTGAGAATGAGACAACCACACGCTACCTACATAACCTTTGGCAAAGTACTTACAAATCTCAAGGCCCCATTTTCAACTATAAAATGAGAATGGCAGTACCTAAAGGATAGAATTGTTATAAAAATTAAATCATATAATGTGTTGAGCAAAGTTGCCACTTAGATATTTTTCTTTTCATATATATCATTATTATTATTACTATAAATATTATTAATACTTAGGACAGAATTAGAGTTCTGTAACTAGCTAGCCCAGCAACTGTGGGCAAGTCACAGAATCTCTCTGAGTTTGTTCCCTTTTCCCAAAAAAAACAAAAAGGAAAGAAAATACCTAGATCACAAAGCTCTTGTTCATTCCTGTCAGTAATGACATATTAAGGGGGACTAGCAAAGTTTGTGGCCTACTGTAGCTCTCAATAAATAATTTTTATGAATAGATCATTGCTATAGATATGTCTTTATCAGTACTACTCAACAGTGTCAGCGATGTGCTCATGGTTACTTTTCTGCAAGGTATCAAGCTGTGCAAGCTTTTCTGGGGAAGTTAGGATGATGTCCAAGTACTCATTTTCCAAATAAGAGATGTGCTGGCACTGTGCCTGGACATCCAACCTGCAGTGGATGTCAGTAGACGATCACTTTGGAGCACCTGTCTCTTTAATTTTGAAATGGAGCCAGTGTGTTTTTCTCCACCAAGATTCTGGGACTAGTAGGGAGGCCCTTAGGGAGGCCGTTAGAGACTCCTTAATCTCTTAAAGATACTAAACTGAATCCTTGCATAGATATTCAACTGAAATCTGAGGTTGGGATAAAGTCCATTTAAACTTTTAAAGTTCTCTCTGTGGAACTGGACAAAGCTCTTAAACATTTTATGGATCCCTAGGCAGCTACTTAAAGCAACCATGGCTTCTTGAGAGCCAGGCACAGCAGTGAGTTGTGAAAACACAGCTTGATAGATTTCATCCATTCACTTAGCATTTAATCTGCCACAGGCTCATGCCATCTCCTGTATTGTTTCTTTACATGTCTATTTGACTTTTCGTGAGACTACATCTGGCCTCCCCAATCAAAGTGAGAGGCCCCAGAAGTAAGACCATGGCTTCAGTGTCACAACAATCATTGACTCATATGAGAAGGTAGAATTTTTCAAATAAATGCGCTATCCATCTTCCACCTTGATTTTTGCTACCATTCATTAATTGACTACATGTATTATTATTATTGTTGTTGTTGTTTTGTCTTCCACTTATAGATGAGGAAACTCAAGCTCAGCAAAATTAAATGACTTTCCAGAAAACACTATTTGAGAAAGTGGCAGGGCTAAGTTTTGACACAAACCAGTCTATATCAAAGCCAGTGCTTAAGCTATTGGATAAGACAACACCACTAACACCACTTAAGATGTGTCTTGGCCAATTTGGTATTGCTATAAATGAATACCACATACTGGGTAACTTACAATGAACAGAAATTTGTTTGGCTTATGGTTCTGGAGTTAGGAAGTCCAAGAGTATGGTGCCAACATCTTGCAAGGGCCTTCATGCTGTGTCAGCCCATGGCAGAAGGTGGAAGGGCAAGCAAGTGCACAAGACAGAGAGAGGATGGGGGCTGAACTTGTCCTTTTGTCAGGTGCCTACTCCTGTGACAACTAACCCACTCCCGTAATATTGGCATTAATCTCTTCATAAAGGCTGAGCCCTCATGACCTAACCATCTTTTAAATGCCCCATCTCTCCACACTGTTGCATTGGGCATTAAGTTTCCATCACATGCACTTTGAGGGACATATTTAAATCATAGCAATGTTTCAGGAAGATTTTTTGTGTAATATTGAGGTAGCTTGGACGTAGTTTGTTATAGCTATCTGATAACTGGGATGGAGCCTTTTTGGGGACTCAAATCTGCATCATCATGCGTTAAAGTGGTTTCATCTCTAGTACTATCCTAAGGGGAACTGGTCCTCTGGCTTTCATAGCCTCTCCTTTGCTAGATTTCTTTTTATAATTACAAAAATCACTAACATTTTTATATTCACGGACTCATCTACAGAGGATATGAGTCTCAGGTAAATGCAACTGTAGATCTGTCTCCAATCTTATATTCTTATATAAAACTACAGAAAATAATTATTAATAAGGATAGATGATTATAAAGGTAGAAAAAAGCCCTATATGTGTTTAAAAGGAAATGGATGGTACAGGCGGAGGCTAGCTTTCTTTTGTTGATGGAGTCACTCAGCTGAGAGTTATATCAGCTACTAATGTGTGTGTGTGTGTGTGTGTGTTTTGCCACAGTTGAAGAAATTTCTTCCATCTGACCCTTATTGCCTCTCTCTCATGATCCCTCAGCAGCCTTAGTTGTAACAGATTAGGAGGCCTCAGATTTATCCATTAAATCATCAATTCTGTGAATACCTACTGTGGGTAAGGCATTTGCCAGAAACTAGCAATCTACATACCTAAAGATAAATTAGTTAAATGAGTTGGGAAGTCTCTGTCCACACAAAGTTTCAGACTTTTTAAAGTCATAATCAGCTTAATTATAGTAATCATCTCACAATGTATATGTATATCAAATCATGTTGTATACCTTAAATAAATATTTCCTTTGTTGATTACACTTCAATACAGCTGGAGAAGTTTCTGGTCAATTAGAATTGTTATCAGTTTGTACAGTATTGACCAATTACAAGCAGGGTAATAAAATATTACAGATGGGGAGACTGAAGCACAGAAAAGAAGAGCTATCCTATGGTCACACAGTTAACAAATCTGGACCCTGAATGTGAACTCAAGTCACCCCTGGGACATCCAGTGGCATTTCCATCACACCATGCTGTCTCTTAGCTATTCAATAAAGATTTTTTGGAAGAATGCATGGACTTAGCAGCTGAGAAGTGTGGAGGCAGTGGCAAGAGAAGAGATGAGGGAAGTGAAGTCATCTAAGCTTTTGAAGCTGAGCTTTGCTGGCACTGAAACTACAGGAAGCTACAGGACATATGTAAAGGCAGAGGGTGGAGCCCCTCTTCTGCACACAACTGTACCTTTGAACAGTATATTTTCCATATATTTCCCCAATTAACTTTTCAGAAGTGAGAATGTGCATTAATGAAACTGCAAGTTTATACTTCCCACTAGTAAAAGGAGATTTGAAGAACTGGATAATAAACCCTTTGAGAGCTATTAAAATGCAAACAAGAAGAGAATGGGAGAGATTGATGGAGGTTAGAAGAGATAATCTTTCTAATTTCCTCTGTACTGGGCACTCAAACATTTCCTGAATGAATCATTTGGCTCTTCAAAAAAAGAGATTTGGAAGGATGTCTACATCCCAGAGCTGTGCCAGTTCCATGACCACCTCTTTTCATCTTGCAAGGAAAAAAATGCCGTAGCACCTCATTGAGGGTGCAATGTTGCTATTAAAGGAGGAACTGACAAGCCATTGAGTGAAGAACGCTGAAGAGTTGGCTCAGCTCCCACAGAGTTCAAGCAAGCATTCAAAAGGAGGTGGCTGAATAGATTACTCAGCATCTATATCCTTAGACTAGAAGCAGCCCAGTGATTGTGGGGGATAATGTTGTACCACTGTGTTTTATTCTTGAATCAATTAATGTCTTAATCTTTCCCTGACACTAGACAATAGCATCCAGAACTCTAAGGGACCTTACAGATCAACTGTTAATGTCCTTTTTTTTTTTACATGGAAAAACAGAGGCAGTATGTAGCAAAGGCACTATCTTACCTTTGGATATTCACCAAGTTCTTGGCAGAGTTAGAACTGGAATAAAGGTTTCTTCACTGATGTCGCAGTAAACAGTATTTTTACTCCAAATGCAAATATTAAAATTTTCAATATTCTTTTTTATTTTCTCTGCTTTCCGTAGGACTTACCACAGTGTACAATACATAGCAAACTCTACCAAATAGCTCAAATGATGGGAACACTAATGCTCAAATGTTTTTTGTTTGAAAGAAAATTACAGAGATCATCTAGGACAACTACCTTCATTTTCACATGATTGTCTAAAGGTCTGGAAAGTAGAAATAGCTTAAACCCCATCTCTACTAAAAAATACAAAAAACTAGCCGGGCGAGGTGGCGGGCGCCTGTAGTCCCAGCTACTCGGGAGGCTGAGCCAGGAGAATGGCGTAAACCTGAGAGATGGAGTTTGCAGTGAGCTGAGATCCGGCCACTGCACTCCAGCCTGGGTGACAGAGCGAGACTCCGTCTCAAAAACAAACAAACAAACAAACAAACAAAAAGAAATGATGTGTAGAGAGCCATACAGTCAATTAATAGAGAGCTCTGTCTTATAGCTAGAATGTAGTATCCTGATCTTAAAGCAAGTGTTAGCTGATGGATAATGTTTTCCTTCATCACAACACAAATGCTCTCATATGATGTGTTTATTTTACCATAGTTGTTTAACAGAGAAAATGAGACATTTCAAATCAAAAGACTTTCATTTGCTTCTTCAATGATAATATCTTTTCATAAAAGTCTCTGAATATGTCAGACAAAAGTTTCTGCTAGTAAATCAGGTTCTTCATGCAGAATCTAGAGGCATCCTGAAGTCAGTCACATAGTATAGTAGAAATACTATAGAAGAAGAAATAAAGTAATGAGGTGACAGTGTATTAAATATTGAATGCCCAGTTTGGGGATATACAAATAGAGATACATAGAAAGAAAAAAACTGTGGGCTGCGAAACATAGTCTGCAGTAATCAACATATAAACAATATTAAGAATCTTCATCTTAGAATATAAAGAATGAGATGAATCAGATGACTTGAACCAAATTCTAGTCTTAAAGAAGAAAGCAACAATCTTTTACTGAAAAAAAAAAAAAGAGAGAGAGATTGTAATAGTGGTCATGCAAAGGGTGGAGAAAATTTGAGAAAATTGGTTGGGGGAAAATGGGAGGAGAAGCTGAACAGAAATCCACAAAAGAATCCCCATAATGAAATGCTTAGTCGATTTCAGTAGAGACTCTAAGATTGTGATAGTGCTGATCCTCATGGCTGGGGCACCTTCTGCAGCCTGCATGGTACCTGGCTGGGCAGGTGGAAATGTAGCCTAAGTACATTAAAGATTCTCTGGAGATGTGGCAAGGAACCTAGGTTTCATATGGGTTCATAGGAAATAAAGAGAGAGATTAGAGTTTTTCTTGAGAAAAGGGAAAGTTTCAGAGACTCAAAATGCAAAGTAGGTTTGGTGGAAACACTGAAGAGAGAAATATCCAAGTAGAGGGAGTTATAGTCCGAGACTGAAAAGCTGACATTTCCTGTCTTAGAAATGGGAAAATGTATTTCAGAAGAGGAGTGGTTTCAGCTGTCTCTGATAGAAAATGTTCCTGAAATGGAGTGGATGTGATGCCTGCTGGAATCAGGAAGGTGAAGGAAAGTTAAAATAAGACAGTGTGATGAATTACCAACATGGATGCCGAAGTTGCTAATGACAACATTAGACCTGTGATGTGATGCCTGGCAAAAGTCCTGTTGAATTATAGACATTGTCAAGAAAGTAGTTAATGCCGGCAAGGAAGAAGGTAGTGGAGTGACCGACGAGAATGGAAGAAAGCTGGTACAAATTCCTGCTCTATTACCTCTTGATAGAAGGGGGACCTGGCTGGAGACATCGCAAGTCAATATAAATCAGACCTTGTTAGGGCTCTTATAGTTCAGAAGGAGGCCTGGGGCATAATTACACTGAATGGCAATACGAATCTATTCCCATGGGAAACTTTGTTATTATTATTTTACAGAAGTTACCAGCTCCTCAATAGCTCTTTAAAAAAGATGATCTGTGTTGATAAGTAGGATAAATGATTGCAGTACACCAGGACAGAGGGTGAAACTTGTGAATTCAAGAGTTTTTGCCTATTGTTTTAGTCAAGGTCCTCCAGAGAAACAGAACCAGTACGATTTATAGAATGAGGAACTGGCTCATAGGATTATGGAGGCTCAGAAGCCCAGCCATCTTCCATTTAGAGACCCAGGAAAGCGAGTATTATAGTTCAGCCCAAGTCTGAAGGCCAGGGAACAGGAGAATTTGATGATGCAAATCCAAATTTGAGACATAAAAACCTGAAAATTCCAGCTCATGCAGTAGGGTAGGAAAAAATAGGGATGAATTCCTCTTTCCCCAACCTTTTGTTCCATTTAGGCCCTCAATAGATTGGATGATGCCTGACCATATTGAGGAAGGCAATCTGCTTTATTGTGTCCACTGATTCAAATGCTAATCTTATCCACAGACATCCTCACAGACATATCAGAAACAGTGTTTAATCTGGGCACCCCATGGCCCACTCAAATTGACATGTAAAATTAACCATCGCACCTACATGTCCACTACTGCTCACTTTCAACTAGTTTAGGCCTTTTCCAAATACAAAGATGATCCCCACCACACCACCAAACACACATACACAAAAACTTTTTGCAGACACATTATTTAGACTATAGCAACAGCTTTCGATTGTTTTTGAAATCCTATGTCTTATCCTTAGACATAGATTTAGTCTAAGGACCAAATCCATGTGGGGCAAATGAAAATTCTTCACTATTTGATAATGGATTGAGCAAATTTCAAAGAAAAGGAAGTGCTATATGAAGGTAGATAGTGATTTGAGATTGTCCACGAAGAAACATAGAACTTCTATCTACCCAGTGTTCAATGACCTAAGAATGGGGGATGGGGTGATGGAGGTACGGAAGGAGAATGAGTGCTCCTCTAGAGACCCATGGAGGAGCAAATCTTTTGGCAGATTTCTTTTGGGGACAGGAGGTGGGGAATTTATTTGTTTAGACTCAGTGTTTTTTCACACTAAAGAATTTGAGAGAATGTCTAGAGAGGAAAGGCTTTAAGCAGGGAGAAAATGAGAGGGGCTTACCTGTGAGGGGAGATCTTTGAACATCAGGACCAAGAGCTATGAAGAACTGGCTCTCCTGAACATTCTAAGTAAATGAAGCCTGGGTGGACTAGTGACCAGTTGTCTTCCATCTTTGTTCAGAGTTCCAAATGCAATGTTTGCTGAGGAGTTATATGATTCTGCAGAAAATGTAGCCTGAGAGCCCACTGGAAGTGACCAGAAAAGACCACGAACCTGGCAGGAGAGTTAAAAGAGGACTCAGTGGCTGTTGATGTGGTTCCCTTCCATGGTTTTTGTTTTTGTTTTTCTTTTCTTGAGATGGAGACCCAGGCTAGAGTGCAGTGACATGATTTTGGCTCACCGCAACCTCTACCTCCTGGGCTCAAGCAATTCTCCTGCCTCAGCCTCCCGAATAGCTGGGATTACAGGCATGTGCCACCATGCCCAGCTAATTTTTTTTGTATTTTTAGTAGAGATAGGGTTTCATCATGTTCGCCAGGTAGTCTTGAACCCCTGACCTCAAGTGATCCACCCAGTTGGACTCCCAAAGTGCGGGGATTACAGGTGTGAGCCACCATGTCCGGCCCTTTCCATGTTTTTTCCAGGGGCCTTGTGGTGGCCTGGAGACCCAAGTGCTCATCTGGTGGGACTACACATCTTCTGGATTATATTGATTAGAGAGAATGATAATGTTTAGTGTTGGTCTTTCCCCTAAATTCTAAGCTTCAAGTGAACAGAGGCAGCTCCTTTCTTATTCCTTGTGTTTTAAATATAGTAGATGCTCAAAAAATTGCCTGCAGTTGGTTGAATAAATAAGAATACAAACAAGTACAATAATAAATTACCTTTATTGAACTTTTTCTATGCATCTGGAAGTCTTCTAAGTACACTCATTAACACAATTAATATTTACTATGATCCTGAATGAATACATGTTAATTGTAAGCATAATGTGAGTTTACTTTATTAAAGGAAATTTTGCTTTGAAATAAAGATACCAGTTTGTTGTGAGAAAAGCTTTACACACATACTTGTGTGTGATACACATATGTGTTCATTACCATGTTTTGGCTTTTTTGTATATTGATAAGTCTAGAAAGAGAGAAATATACTTACTAAATATATGAGAGGTAGTTGATATAGTTTTCTATTTTTCTCTAAATATTAGAATTTGAACTTGATTTGTTTTTACAATGTGGAAAATCATTTGTGTAATACATTGTGAGTCTTGTGCCTGTAACCCTGTTTTATTCTTCATAGTAAATAGGTATGCCAAAGGAACCTTGAGGAGTTTTGAGGAGTCTTTCCTGCCGGGATGACACTAGTACTGGGTGGAAGAGCCAAGATCCATGGCTAGGCTGAGGGAGCAGCTGTTCTTTGTCATGTATACACAAGGGCACAGCTTGGCGGTTACCAGTGCACAACTTCTGTGTGAGAGGACAGATATCCTTGATTTATTTTGAATATATTTTTGCCCTATTTGATGAAACAATTGACTTATTAACCCTCACCTCTCTGTACCAACCACAAATGGGATACTATAAAAACAGACAAACATGCAAAACTCTATATTTTATTAATTAAAAACTGTGTTTGTTGTTCAACTCTACTATCTAGGTACTGACTTAGGGATGTCAGATTGGGGCAGAATGTTATAAAGGAGGCACATGAAACTGATTTTAAGGTGCATTTGTTATCTGGAGTTTTGGTCTTTCCTTTTTTGCAAATGTGTTTCCCCTCTAAATGTCTCCATCCTTGAGACGTGCTTGAAATGAAAGCCAGTTCTTGCTAGATTTGCAAAACTGCAGCACAGGCGGGCAAAGCCCCTGGGAGAGGCCATCTCATCCATCAGGCCCACTGGCTTTTGAAAGGAGAAGCCTGTGAGTAGTCAGAATGATGAATCCCAATGGCTGGCAGCAGCCAGATTATGTACACTGGAGGATGCCAATACATACTGTGGTAATGCTTGGCATGCACAGCGATGCCAGGATCCTTTGAGAGATCAGCTCTGCCTGATATTGAAGTAATGCACACACAGATAGTGTACGGACTGTGCTCTGCCTCCCTAGGCAGATCACAACACCTGAATGCAGCGGAACAAAAGTGGGGAAGACATGTGAGAGGCCAGGTATTTTAATCAGAAAATTGGTGAGTTTCTCTGCTATTGAGTTGTTGCCATAGCAAAGAAACTCAGCATTAGCAAGGTCTTTGTGCTAACCTCTTGCATCCCCTCTGCTTGTGATCCAAGTCAACCCACTGATTCAATTGGACAAATGTATGGAACACCTGGTATGTGGCAGGCACTGGGCTTACTGCTGGGGCTAACCTATGAGACAAACAAACACGGTCTCTCTTATCGGGCTTGAAATATACAAAGAAAAATGTACAGTGCAGTGTAATGATTATTATGAAATTCCTGAACTGGACAGCCAAAAAAACATAGCTGAGTAAACGTAACCTGCCTGCATCTGGCTGCATAGTGGTGTGGTCACTAAATTTCACTCCTGGCTGGTATTCTATTCCTAGAGCTGTCATAATAATGACCCTAAACTGGATGACTAAACACAACAAATATATTCGCTCACATTTTTGGAGTCCAAAGGTCTGAAATCAAGATGTTGGCAGGGCTACGTTTTCTCTGAAGGTTTTAAGGAAAACCTTTCTCTGCCTATTCCAGCTTCTGGTGGCTCCGGGCATTCACTGGCTTGTGGCAGCATAACTCTAACTCCTGCCAGCATCTTCCCATGGCCTTCCTCTCTGTTTAGTTCTCCGTGTGTACTGTCTCCTTTTCTGATAAGGACAACAGTCCTTGGATTTAGGGCCCACCCTAATCCAGTATGACCTCATCTTAACTTAATTACATCTACAAAGAACCTATTTCCAAATACGGTCCCATTTTGAGGTTCCAAGGATTGAAATTTGAACATTTCTTTTTAGGGGACAGAATTCAAGCCATTCACAGCCTCAGATTTTTGACATTTTGCCGTTGTCTTTCTCTAGCCCTGGCTATCTTTTTGGGCAATTGACCTGCTTGATGCTCAACCCTTCTGAAATGTTTGAAACTTGGCTTTTACTTACCTGTGTCTCTTGGTGCTTTGAGTTGCTCTCTGTGAAAGACTTTTTCCTTCTCAAAGGTGATTAGTGCCTCATCTGATGCGAGTATGGGAGGCAGGTCCACCTCAGACCCTGGGGGGAGACCAGACCGTAGCAGAGGATTGTTGAAGGAAGTGCATAAGAAAACTGACAGGTTCATGTGGCCTTAACAAGCAACATGTAGTGAGAAGCTGTCCTCTGAGGAGGGGGGGCCTTTTGGAAGGACTCTATCTCCAGCCCTTTGAGGGTACCCCCATTTTGCCTAAAAACCCATAATACACAACACGTTATTAACTCCTGATTATTTCAAAACTTCCAAAATTTTTTAGGAGTTGACTCTTTCCATTTGGTGGAGATGGCAAGCAGCTAACTATAGCAACAAAATCTCCAAATGTTACTATAGTAATGCAAGGAAGAAAACAACATATTTGCCTGATAAACCAGGCTGAAGCCAGTCAGAATGTTGTTTTTTTAGGATTCGTTTCCACAAACCCTCAAATTTGCAAAGCTTAGGGATGTCTAAAATCTTCTCCAAGATTGTAGCAAATGCCCAAGAACTAATAATCATGTTTTCGTATCCTACCTCTGAATTAGTCTCATGTAAACCTAAAATCAGAACTAAGCCTCTGTACCACTTTCTAAAAGAAACCTAGCATCAGATTACAATTCATTGTAAGGGGTTATGGCACTGAGCACCTAGAATTCCTCTTCCTTTCTCTCTGTCTTCCCCTCACTCTTTTTCTCTCTCCTTCTCACCCTCGGTCTCTTTGCTCTTGAGCTCCTTGCCTCCTATAAAGCAGACGGCTTCTCTGTCTCTGAAGCCACAACATGGATCCTTTTTACATGCCTTAGGAATCATCTACTCCAAGGGGACATTTTTCCATATGTTTTCACGATACCAACTTGTCTTTCCATAACAGGAGCATCCTACCAGATACTAAAAGAATAAACATTTTCTCCATCTCATTATCCTATGATAAGAAGCCAGAATTATTTTAAGGACTTAATGTGTACGCTCTGATAATGATACTTTACCACCTGTGACTATCTTTCCTCTAACAAGTTGTCGATCCCTTTTTACAAGGAATAGGAGTTTTAAAGACCTCTTTGGCATTTACTCGTATTTTGGCAATTTGGGAGTTAAATACTTAGAAAACATGATTTTATCAATCCCCCTTTAAACTTTAAACTGTCTGAAATATGAATACAAAGCAAAGATGCATTAGACTTCAGTTATTTATTATTTATTTATTTGTTTGTTTGTTTGTTTGTTTATTTATTGGCTTGGAAAACTGGCATCTCTCAGAGTTACATTAACAGCAATTCACAGTCCTCGTGGTATCTGCTGCCTCCTGGGCTTTATTTCAACACCAGAACATATGTCAGTAACCTCCACTGAGGAACGCCAAGTCCTTTATAATAAGGGGGTTCTGTTACCAGAAGAAGGGTTAATATATTTGCCCACAGTGAGGCAGGACAGTGCAGAGCACTCGTTCTTAATTCTGACTGCACATTCAACTCATTTGAGGGCAAGGGAGCTTTTAAGACACATTGATCTCCTTGGCCCACCCACAGAGATTCTAACTTAATTGTTCCAGGGTGGGGCTCAGAATTTGGGCTTACTTTAAAACTCTCCAAGAGATTCTCATGTGCAGCGGAAAAAACCCTGGTATGGCACAGTGCATCTCAGACTTGTCGCTGTGCATGATTCTTACTTGGTAGGTAGGCCTAGGGACAACCCCGACATTCTGTGTTCCTATTCAGCTCCTACATCGTGTCCATGTTTGGGGTTTTCAAGACCATACTTGGAGTAACAAGAGCAGACTAAAATTGGCTTTATCTTGAATATTGCACAAACCTAAGTCTGAGAATTGATTTGTCATTTGGTTTTGTTCATATTTTACTATAAAGCACTGAACTTTAATCCTGTCTTCTGTAAAGTGAAAATAAAACGTGTTACATTTAAGGGTTAATGTATAGAAGCAAAAGTATTCTAAAAGGCAACTGGCAAAGGGCCTGGCACTCAGTGGCTACAGAAAAACTACTTCCATTTCACTTTGTTCCTCTCCACCTTCCCAAACACCTCCAACCTTCACAAAGGCAAAGTTGTTCCCTAAAAAGCAGTTGTTATGGGAACGTTGTCCTTTGGAAAAAAGGAATGGAGGGTATCAGTAACCAACATAGCTTAGTGTGGACTGGTGTGTTGGCTCATGCCTGTAATCTCAGTACTTTGGGAGGTTGAGATAGGAGGATTTCTTGAGCCCAGGAATTCAAGACCAGCCTGGACAACACGGCAAGACTGCATCTCTACTTAAAAAAGTAAATAAATAAAAAATAAAAAGGTAGCTTAGTGACTACTAACCCAGGAGTCTGGGAAACAAAACCAAACTTGAGGTTACAGTTGTAAGTGGAAATCTTTACATTTTTGAAATATAACATCTACTCAAAGCCAAGCTCCTTGCCTTTGATTATATTGGTCCTCTCATCTAGAATGCTCTCTTTCCTCTCCACTACAAATTAGAGCCCCTAAATCCCTAGTTCCAAATTAAAATCATCATTTAAAGGTAGGGAGAGTCTACTAGGCAGGTATTTTAAGGGGATAGAGTATATGGATTATAACAGTGGATCCAGCTACTGGAACATGCCACATCAACCTGGAAAAGATGTTTGAGGCCAGAGTTTTAACACCAGATGGAGTTGGAACCATATGCTGTAGGCAATGGGAAGGCCTGAAGGGTTTGGTAACACAGAATAAGTGTAGCGTTTTTGAAATGTTAATATGCTTGAGTTAGGGGTGGATCAGAAAAATGAAAATGGGAGAGGAGCAGAGAAGTAAATGGCACTCCTTTGTTCACATTTACTGATACTAATTGTGTGGGGGGGCGCCATGCTTGATGGAGGAAATGTATGGTCAGTAGACAAGTATTTTTCTTGCTCTAGTGACATTTTCATCTGCTATGAACTTCTATCCTATGACTGAGACAGAGTAATCAATGATTAACTATAATTAGGACAAGTGTCTAAAGGAAAAACATGAAGTGCAGTGAGAATAAAATAACAAGGAAATCTGACCTCTTGAGGTCAGGGAAGTCTACCCTTGAAAATGACTATCAAATGCTCTCAAGCTGAGCCCTTACCTATTACAAGTGCTCTCTACAGGTGGGGTGGAGGTGCGGGGTGAAGTATGAGACGTATTATCTACATCCTGATTGCCACTTACTAAGTGAGAAACTGGACAAGTTATGTTTCCTCTCTTATAAAATATATATATATAGTTACACACAATTTCAAGGATTGCTGTGATGCTAAATGAGGCAATCCTTTGTTAACAGTACAGTGCTTGGTACATGATGAAACTTAAAAGTGGTAGATACCAGGCCTTGTTTTTCAGTCCCACTTACTGAGCGCCTATGTCTCTGTTGCAGAAACAGTAACTGCAGATTGATTATTCATCTGGTGCCCCACCTTCCAGTCCCTTTTGGAGGAGCATGTGGTTGGTTCTGGTTGTGAGAAGACTGACATGTGTCATTTCTGGATGGATTCGCCCCTCTTTTCCCCTTCTGTGTTGACTATGTGGCCAGGTGTTGAGATATTAGAGAATTCAGTTGGGTCCCTGTATTTACTATATGGGGCACAGTCTCAACCCCCTCCATAAATCTCATTCAACATGTAGCTTGAACAGGAGTAAATCTTGTTTAAACAAGTCATTTTAAAGGGATAGATTTTTTTTTTAAATTATACTTTAAGTTCTAGGGTACATGTGCACAATGTGCAGGTTTGTTACATATGTATACATGTGCCATATTGGTGTGCTGCACCCATTAACTCATCATTTACATTAAAGTATATCTCCTAATGCTATCCCTCCCACCAACCCCCTCCCCACAATAGGACCCGGTGTGTGATGCTCCCCTTCCTGTGTCCAAGTGATCTCATTGTTGAATTCCCACCTATGAGTGAGAACATGCGGTATTTGGTTTTCTGTTCTTGCAATAGTTTGCTGAGAATTATGGTTTCCAGCTGCATCCACGTACCTACAAAGGACACGAACTCATCCTTTTTTATGGCTGCATAGTATTCCGTGGTGTATATGTGCCACATTTTCTTAATCCAGTCTGTCACTGATGGACATTTGGGTTGATTCCAAGTCTTTGCTATTGTGAATAGTGCCACAATAAACATACGAAGTTAGCTGTCTCAAGCGTCTGTGTGAAGAGACCACCAAACAGGCTTTGTGTGAGCAACAAGGCTGTTTATTTCACCTGGGTGCAGGCAGGCTGAGTCTGAAAAAGGAGTCAGCAAAGGTGATGGGATTATCATGAGGCGGTGGAGTTAAGAGCAATGTTTTGGGGGCAGGGGGTGGATCTCACAAAGTACATTCTCAAGGGTGGGGAGAATTACAAAGAAACTTAAGGGTGGGGGAGATTACAAAGTACATCGATGGGTGGGGTAGAAACAAATCACAATGGTGGAATGTCATCAGTTAAGCTATTTTTACTTCTGTTGCTTCAGGTCATCTGGATGTATCATGCAGGTCACTGGGGATATGATGGCTTAGCTTGGGTTCAGAGGCCTGCCTATCTTTGCTAAAAGAGTGCCCAACACCAAGAACTTTTCATATGTTTTTATATCATAAATATTATGAAGTAAAAATTATAGAATATACTTTAATATATTAAAGTAGTATAAGTTCAGAATCTATTGCATTTATACAAAGTAAGATAAATGACTGAAGGAAATGAAATTTTAAGCCCATGTTAAAGGAGGTAACAGTAAGCCTTGAGAAAACAACCCTTTACTTATTTTTGCTGTTTGTACAATAACTTTACAACAAACACAGGAAACATTGGAAGAAAGGGAGACAACATTTTGTCCTTTTAGAAGAAATCACTTTGCATCTCATGATGCTTTTGGTCTTTGCTAAAGTGTCCGGACTTTAATGTAATTTGTGGCTTCACTCGACAGCTTCCCAACCCCTCCCCGCTGACATGTAATCACAGACTCAAGTTTGTTCAATTTCTCCTTTAGAAGTGGATCTACTGCTCTTCTGACTACTGAGTTACCTCTTGAAGTGCTCTTGCCCTTGTCTTCAGCCATATCTCTAGGTAATGCTTTCTGCTACTCTTCTCTTTGACTTCTTGATTTGCCGTGGATACAGCTCAGGATTGCAGGGGTGGTACAGGCTGCAGGTTTTTTGCCATGGTGCTCAACAGGTGAAAGACAGAGCAACTGCTTCCTTGGGAAACATCACGTAATAGACCTGTATCTTTTCCCCTCTCCCTCCTTCCACCCCTCCCATTGGTTGCTTGTGGTGGATACGGACATCTTCTTGTCAGGTATGAGAATTCTTCTTTCTTTACTTGATGCAAAAATCTTCAAACTGGATTTCTGTCAAGCTCCTCCATTCCACATCTCTTGAGCATTATGAAACCAGCTTCAACATCAACTTGTGCTCAGATGATAGTGTTTTGATAAGCTTCTGATAGCATGTTATTCCTATATTTCCCTTCCTATGCAAATACTAAGCATTTTCTAAGTATCTTCTTCAGTGAAAAGATCTTCTCCAGCATAAAAAAGAAAAAAGAAAGAAACAAAAAAAAAGAAAAAGAAAAAAGTATTCACTACCTCTTAACTTGAATATAAGTAACTTAACATTTGATATGTGGACACTGGGGTTTTTTTCTTTGCAATTATCTTTTATGGCTAGTTTGCAAAAGAAAAGGAGCTGAGTGAAAGAGGACTGGCTGGATGCTAATTTTGGCTTGGCCACCAAGTAAGATAGAATCATCTGTTTGTTTAATCATTCTTTTATCCTGAACACCGATGATGTCTCAGAGACAGATCTAAGTATCAGGGATATTGCAGCAAACAAAAAACGTGCCTGCTTCAGGAATCTTTCATTCCCTGGTGGGGACAAACTGTAAACCAGGGTCTCTCAACTTCAGTAAGAATCCAAATCACCTGCAAGTGACTATTAAGACACATTTCCTAGCTCTGGGGTGGGGTCCAAGAATTTGCATTCAAAAAGGTTTTCAGGTGATGGCCATGGCCCAGAAAACACCCTCTGAGAACAACTGATATAAACAAATAAATGGGAAAATACATAAAATAATGCCAGTTAGTGATGAATGTTATTGTTCGGTTCAGGGTCAGGTTCCAGCCCATGCTGAGGTCCGAAGGGAGTGGGTGGATGAACAGCAGATAGCTGAAAGAACACTCAGAGGGCTGTAGGTAGATGAAATATGGCTTTATTCAGCAGCTCTCTCATCAGCAGCTCTCTTACACTGTCTGCTCTGTCTCAGCTGCTTGACCCAGCTGCTCCCACACATAGCTGCATGGCTGGCTCTCCCGACAGGGTCAGCAGCTTACAGCAGCTTAACTCTTTTCTCTCTCTGGGCACAAGTACACCTGTACAGTGGTCAGCAGGGCAATTACACCTTTGTTTGTTTGTTTGTTTAGATGGAGTCTCACTCTGTCACCAGGCTGAAGTGCAGTGGCGTGATCTCACCTTACTGCAACCTCCACCTCCTGGGTTCAAGCAATTCTCCTGCCTCGGCCTCCCGAGTAGCTGGGACTACAGGCATGTGCCACCATGCCCAGCTAATTTTTGTATTTTTAGTAGAGACGGAGTTTCACCATGTTAGCCACGATGGTCTTGATCTCTTGACCTCGTGATCTGCCCGTCTTGGTCTCCCAAAGTGCTGGGATTACAGGGGTGAGCCACCATGCCTGTCCAGCAATTGTACCTTTTACAGAAAATAGTGGCTTATGGCCAAGGGATGGCCTTCCCATGTTATGGCTACATGGGTGTGATAACAGGTAGAGTTATATGTCTGCACTCTAAACTGGCTGAGTCATGCAGGATGCTTACCTCAGCCTATGCTCTCTTGACCACAGCACAACCGTGTTCCTTACACTCCACCCCCTAGGCCGAGGGAGACATAGGCGTTGGATACGCAGGTTATACCCATAAGCTTTCGGTGCCTAAGTTTGATAGACACACACAGGCTCTATACACAAATGTTGGGCACATAGGTTTGATATACAGTCTTGGCACACAGGCCTTACAGTTATGAAGCCAAATCACTCAGGGAAAGAGAACCAAGGGCGATGCAGTGCAGCGTGTGCTGCGATTTTAGGTTGAAGCTTCAGAAAGGCCCATCTCCTGACTGAAGTGAGGGAACAGGGTTTTTCGGTATCTGAGAAGACAATTTCAGAGGAGCGGAAGCACATGAGGAAGCCTGGGCTTGGAGCTGCTGGGTCTGGCTGCTGTCATCCTAGTGGCTCTGTGCCCTGAGGATGCCACATGTGTGTACCACTGCATGTAACCTGATGTATGGTTGGATTTGTTTTGTGTTTTAGTGCTCTGTAGCAGGGATAGTGCCATTTTCATACTTGAATGCCCAAAACCTTAGTACCAAGAAGTAGCTCATTAAGTGAGCCAGGCACTATTTGAATCACTTCACACCAAAGAAACCCATTTAATCCTCATAAAAGCCACAAAACGTACGTCCTGCTGTCATCCCCATTTTACAGACCAGGGAACTGAGGCACAAAGAGTTTAAGTCATTTGGTTAGGATCATAGAGATAGGAAATAGCAGAACCAGAATTTGAGCCCACCTTTCCTAAAGACTGGGTGGATGAATGGATAGATGGAGGAGTGAAATGTTGAAATTGAGCCAAGAAGAGTCATCGACTGGTTTCTATATTTTAAGAGAGGATTTGTAACACAATTGGAACAATTGGAACCAAGAGGTGGATGTTTGTCCTGCAGAGGAAGAAAAATGCCCTGGGTGGTGGTGTCCAGGTGAGAGGATGCATGTGGGGGCAGGTCTAGAAGGAATGAGACCAGGTGTGTGGCAAAGTCGCTTGCCTAGGCAGGTAACAAGCTCCCCCTGCATGAAAGCAGGACATGCCTTTGGAAGCTGGAGGGCAAGATAAAACGAATTCAGCAAACCCCTTCCTCTTGAAGGACCCTGACAAGTTGTGTTTTAATCTAATTAATACATTCAGGAAGCTGGACCAAGAGGAATGTGATTATTTAATTGTTTTGTTCAAAGGGTACAAAGCAAGCTATTAGTCTGGGGTCAGGACTCCAAGGTTCATATCAGGTTATTACCAAGGAGGGTTTTGGAACAAGAGTGGCTGATTGATTCTTTCCCGCTGTTACCCTCATTAATTTACAAAGATTCATTGTGTCAGTGCTAATTTGCAGAGTCTGGAACAAAATGTAAAACAGACTGATAAGAATTGTTTTGTATCTGCAATTCCATCTTGTTCCTTCCCCTACGTTTTCCCTTCTAAAGATTTTCAGGTACATGAATTTCCAGTCTGATTATAATGAACTCTTTTTCCACATGACAAAAGTTGTCTCTACTGATTAAACAACAAGCAGGAAGTCTATACTTGGCATTTTATTTCCAGCCCAGCAAAAATGTGGCTCTTCTATTACTCTCCCTATGACCCAGAAAAAGTCATTTAACTTTTATTGCTCAGATTCCCCTTCTGGAAAATCAGGAAAATAAAATGCAAATCTGAACACCTTATACCGACCTCCCCGTTACCATTTTTAAATCACTCCCGTGGTCTGCAAGAGAAGCTTCAGGCTTGATGTTTCCAAACCCTTGATGATTGGCCTCAAACTTCTCTTCTAGTCTCAAATTCTGCCACCGTTCAACAAGTATTTTCTGTTCTATTGTATCAAACAATGGCTGGTATTTATTCTTTCTCTGGAAAGCCCTCCCTCACCTCTGGATAGTTGCCAAATTTCTTTTCTACCTTTAACTTCATCACTTTCATGAACCTTTTCCAGCCCCTGGAGGCAAATTATTCAATATTCAATGACTTATATATCCTTTCTTGGTTCCTCCATTAAAGCTCACCACATTTTATCATAATTATTTGTCTGAATGAATATTTTATTGTAGGGGTGTGTGTGTGTGTGTATCCCTCACTTGACTCTGAGCTTCTGAGGGCAGGGAAATAGATTACATCTTAATCAGGTCTGTATGCCAAATTGCTAGCAACCTGACTGGCAACAACAGGAACTTCCGTATTGATTGAATGAATAAAGGAAAGAATGTCTGGCTTGCCTGACACCTAAGATTATAATGAGCAAATCATATGTTAAATGCTAAAGCTCTTTGTAAACCAAAATAACACAATAGTGTGCTGATGTTAGGAAACACTTCTTTATTGAAGTGCTCTAAAAACATTTTCCAACTCCATCTTGATCATGAAGCTTTGATATTTTCTTTCTCTTTATAAAATGCAGTCATTCATTCATTCTTTCTTGATCACAGAGTATTAAATATTTTCTGGTTTTGTTTTATTTTTGTCAGAAGCAGTAGAGGCAGTGATTTATTCATTCAGCCATTTTTCATGTAATCAACAAATATGCCTGCCAAGCAATGTGCGAGGCACTGAAGACAGAATGAAAAGTTGGAGAAAAGTGGCCACAGGCCTCATGGATCTCACAGAGGCACCATAGATGAGGCATGAGTAATTCCTTCAGGGTTTGGGCTGGTCAAACTCTTCCCAGTTTGGGCTGCCACCTCACTAAGCCTGTCCTGTGCACTGACCGCAGGTGGTATCCTATCACCTGGGCCCTTTATTCATCATAATGCTTTGATCCTTGGTTGGTCTAACCTTACATCTGAACACGTTCCTGTTTTGCTCAGCAGGGCTGGATCCAGGTTATTGGAGATGCCCCAGGGCACTCAGCAGTCAGTTTTCTGGGCTGGTCCACCAGATTCTAGCTGCCATGAGCTGCAGGGAAAAATGCAAATGAATCAGTTCTTGGGAGGATTCAGCCTAAGGCCTAGACTTCAGTGTCTAGGACCATGGGTTGTCTTTCAGCCTTTTTTAACCCTTCAATCCCCAAACAGCATCAAAATAGAATCAAAGTATTGACATACACTATCTGAACCTCCTTTGATAAACAGGCACATTGAGAAAAGCAGCCTGAACCTAATTTTTCTTCCCAGTCTGTTGTTTCTTATCAGAAACAAAGACTTTGCTTCTGTAATCATTAGTAACAGCTATGAGTTTCTTCACTCGAAATTGTCCAATTCAGCTCCTCACTAGATTTAACTATTCTTGGCGGCCTCTGACTAAGACCAACTGGTTTCTAATGATCATTTTCTTGAAAAGTGACCTGTCTTTCCTTGCCTGAGCCTGTCTCCCTGGCTCTCCCATGGCCTCCATCAGGTTAGCTAAGAAGGTGGTAGGGAGGGACAAGGGGTCAAATCTGTTACTTTTTCTAAAGGCAGAGTGAAATTAATTTCCTGTGAAAGCTGAGGACATTCCTCCGTTAGTTTGGCTTCCTGCTCTGTGTCTTAAATGCTGCGTAATTTTTTTTTTTTTCTTCTGGAACTTCTATGGGCCAACTTCCCATGCCTGAGGCTGCTGAAAGAGAGATTTACAGACTCAGCTTACTACACAGCAGTGAGCCAAGGATGGTGATGAATGAACAGAAGAGAGATGCCTAAGCCATTCCAGAATGTTCTGAACATGAATTCAAAGAAGCCTCCAAGAGGTGTCCTGGAAAGCAGTCACCCATAGAATTTTAGGGTTAAGAAAGACCCAGTGGGGAAAATATATTCTACCTCCCTATCCCTTGGATCTCAATGATAATTCTCTCCAAATTGATCTTTCAAACTTTAATCAGTATATACTTGCTGAGAACCAACTGTGTGTTGCACATTGCTCTAAAGGCTGGATGAATCACACAATGGCCAAAAATACAACTCAAAGAGGCTGAAGCAGAAATGTATTACGGTTCAATCAATCAATCAAGTTAGACTATTACTATTACTTTCAAAAGCGTGATATAATTTATCCATCCAATATACAGGAGTGATTCAATTTGATATCACAGGTTGGCCTGATTTTGTGGCACCTTATCAAGACCTCAGAGAAGATACCAGTATGAGGTCGAAACGGTATGGAGGTGATAAAGTGATGAGAATAAAAGATGCCAGACGCCATTACACATATCCATATTCATGCTTACTCTGCATCCTTAAACTATTCTAAGTGAAGAAATTACCTATAGCCTTTCTTAACCTTCTGACATAAAATTATAAATTTTGCTAAATATATTACCCTGAATAATTTTATTGGATGTAAAGTATTGCTTTGGA
Source organism: Chlorocebus sabaeus (assembly GCF_047675955.1). Classification (NCBI taxonomy): domain Eukaryota; kingdom Metazoa; phylum Chordata; class Mammalia; order Primates; family Cercopithecidae; genus Chlorocebus; species Chlorocebus sabaeus. The sequence goes on along the minus strand of NC_132911.1, from coordinate 132,888,772 downwards.
CACTATACTTGTTTATCTTTTTAGTGATGAAAGAGAAAGATAAATTCATATTTTCATCTGTACCATGTTGTAATCTCCTCCAACAGAGAAACATCATCAGTGGTGTAGAAGAGCTCAGGGAAGCAAGGAGGGCTGCTGTGAATGACACCGTGAATTTCTGAATGTGATGTCCCCTCAATTCATGAGGTCAGTTCTTTCTACTTAATATACTTCTGGAAGTATCAAACTAGGTAAAAAAAAAAAAAAAAAAAAAAAAAATCCCATTTTTCCTGTCACAAATATTTGGCCAGAAAAAAAAAAAAAAAGATTTAATCACAGACCAGCCAAAGTCAAATTCATAAATAATGTTATTTAAAAGACAAGCTACCCCTATTCCATTCAAATGGCAAATCTTTGCATTATTCCTATTTGACTTGATTTTGTCTGAATTTTTAATTTTTCTCTATGTAGGGGAGAAAATATTTTATTAAAAACCTGTCTTGCTTAAAAGGCAACATTCGGATTCCTTTGAGAAGCCATATGGTGTGGTATGATGATGTTTTGAAAGACAACTGACTTTCCTTACTTATCCTGCTAATGGTTATTAGGCATGCTGTGTAAATAAATTTGTAGTTCTCATGTGAAAATACTAGAAGAAGAAAATAGGGAATTCAGGTTTCCACTTCAAGATGATAATTCTAGGAAAAAAAAAAAAAAAAACATTGAAAATTCCTCAACTCCAAAACTATAATTACTAGCCTAAATTCTACTTTTAAATTCATAAACTCAGCAGCTTTTATTGATTTTGGAGGGGGAGGGAACAGAAATGTTGAAACTACAAAAAACAACTTACATTCTCTTCATTCCAGGCTACCTCATGTTAGTGAGAAAGACAGAGCAAGGAAACCAAAAATGTGTGGAAACCTGGGGAAAGGCAGGGAGGTGGGAGACTATTGAGAAGAATAGACTGCTTAGTGATGGTCAGAGTTACATAATAGCTGAGAATCTGAAACCTGGTGTTTTGGAGGAAAGAGTCTGCAACTAAGTGACAAAAGAGGTGAATTTCTAGCTCAATTTTAGTATTCATCAGCTCTGTGATATAGACTTCAGTTTCTGTACATATTTAACACACATGCATAAAGGGAAGACCTTCCATATCTGCTATGCCCACTTCTCCAGATGAGTGACAAATAAAATCCCGAATGTGTCTTGTAAACTCTAACTTGTGGGATGGCATTGATTTTGAGCATTTAAAAACAGTCCTGGCAGGTATGATGCCTCAGGCAAAATGACCTGCATAAGGGTTGGGAATAGTGAACAGGAGATAGAAAGGAGGGGCTTTGGAAGATAACAGAGCAAAGATAGAACACTCTAAATCCTACAAATTAAAGTCAGCATTGTGAAGCAATGGAGACTGCACATCACCTTCTTAAAGGAGGAAACCACTCCTTAGTCCCAGGCTATCCCTACCATTTAAGAATCTTAGTCAGAATTTCCAGCTTTTTCAATTACCATAAGCATCTCCAAATACAGACACTCAGGTGATATAAACAAATTTTAAAATTTAACATTAAAGAGAGATGGGAATAGGAAATTACTAGAGGATAAAAAAGATAGAGAGAATGGGCATAAATTACCTGTTGTATAAAAAGGGGAAGACTGATCCTTGAGGGAAAAATGAGATATTCAGCTTAAACGTATTGCACTTGCATCTATTTACCCAGCAAGTATTATCAAGTACTTGTGCATCCCATATATAGTATCAAAAAATCAATAATAATAACAAAATACACAATCTTGAATTCCTTTGAAGTTCTATTCCATACATGACTCCTACTCAATACACATCCTCCTCCTGTCCATGCTTCCTGTGTTTCTGCCATGTTAAACTTCTAAATAGTCCTTGGACATAACAGACTTTTTATAGTTTCTTACTTTCTCAACTTCTGTTTCTTCTGAATAAAGTTCTTTTCTGAATATTTCATAACAGAGCTAAGAATTCTTATCTAAAATCCAACTCAAATATCTGTATCATCCATTTCATGCCTTCTGTATGCAGTTGTTCACTGTGTTCCATGTTTCCATAGCTGTTTGCTCCATATTTCCTTAAAGCATTTACCTAGTTGAATTAAAATATGAAATATGTTTGTCCTCCAAATCTATGAGCTTCTTGAAGTGAGAACCTGGATTTTTAAACTTGTTACACTAGTACATAGAGTGGTTATCGAAACAACATGTGTTCTCCAGAAATATTTATTAAAAGCATAAATTAGAGAGTTTACATTTTCACCTAAAATATGAAAACTGGGAAGAGTATTGTTCAGCCTACTTAAACAAAAATGAATCCATCTTTTTCTCTGTTCTCTCAGTACTACATTCTTGTGTTAACCTTATTATCACACAAGCTTTTCCTACTCAGTCACAAGATGGTCACAGACAACTTCAGGCTTACATATACTTTGTACAGGACAAAGTACAAAATAATAATTTTTCCCCAAATCAGTAAAACATAAAGCTAGAGATCATCCACATAGATTAAAATACAAGGAAAGACAATTTTTTCTACTGAGAGGTGAGACACAAACATTTATTCATTAGTGGCAAAGTATGAGATAAAAGGCTTGTAGTATGATACAAGTGGCTTACGTAGAATTCAGCTAAAATTTTTAAACAAATAAAAGTCAAAGTGTGGTTAGTCCAAGTATATAAACCACCCCCCCCCCCAGAAACCAAAAGTCAAGAGAATGCTATTTACTTATGTTTACAGTGTTCTAAACACAAAGTATATTTACTCAAAACTTGAAAGGTATATAATAAAGCCAAAAAAATAAAATATCAAGAGACAAAACAATTAATAGAATCAGACTCAGTGATCCAGGTGTTGAACTCTTCCAACTATTTATTTAAAATAATAGTGATTAAAATGTCAAAATTTCTGGAGGAAAAGATAAACAGCATGCATAAACAGATTGGAAATTTCAAGAGTCATAGAAACTATAATCCTTTGGCTAATGAAAATCCTAAGAAACAAACAAACAAATAAACAAAGCACCAGAGATGAAAACAAAAACACCTGATGGGCTCATCTGTAGATTCAGTATGGCCAGGGGAGAAAAAAATCAGTGAACCCAAAGATAAATCAATAGAAATAACCCACGCTGAAGCACAAAGAAAAGAGAGAGGGGGGAGAAACAAAAAAGAACAGAGCATACAAGACCCATGGGAAAATTTCAAAAGGTCTAAGATGTAAGTTGGAATTCCAGAAGGAGAAGTAAGAGAAAATGAGGGTGATATACATTTTCTAAAACTAACAAAATACATCAAATCACAGATCTAAGAGAGTAGGATTATATCAAGCAAAATAATACCAAAAAATAAAAAAGAACACTTATAGATACCATATTAAAACTTTTGGAAATGTAAGACAAAGGCAAAAATTTGATGGAAGCTAGTGAGAAAAAACAAAAGACACAATGAATACAAAGAAGCAAATAGATGAATTACAGCAGACTTGTAATTGAAGCTATGAAAGCCAGAAGACAATGGAGTGGCAACTTAAAAGTACTTCAGGGAAGAAAAAAGATACATAATATGCCTATGTCATGTCTATATTATATACATAATTTAATATGTATTATTTTATACACATTTATATAAATTTTTCTATAAATATGCTTTAAAAGCCTTCACATAAAATAAAGAATTTTAAAACACTAAAGCTAAGAGAAATCATTACCAGTAACTTCCACTGAAAGAGATATTTCTAAAAATTTCTTTAGGCAAATGACATATGATCCCAGACAAAAAGTTAAACGTACATAAAGTTGTAAATATTTTAAGAAATTTTAAAGTCATAAGTATGAAAGATATTTTATCTAATTTTTAATTACTTTAAAATAAAATTAATTAACTAAAGTGAAAATAGCAATCCATTGTGTGTAGCGATCCCTGCCCCTCTTCATCGCTGGTAAGAGAGGAGCTCCATCCTTCAAAATCTACATGGAGGCAGCCACAGCCCCATGACTTGTGCAGCAGCAGAAATGGTGCCATATGAATGCAGTCAAATGCCTCTGTCTTCTTAAGGGGCAACCACTGTGGCCCACATGGTACCTGAGCCTGCCAAAGCCACAGCTTGGGGGGATGAGTAGCATGGAACCAGAATGCAAACAGTAAAGCCTGTGATGTGAGGTACTGATGCATAGTGGTCCCTCAGGCACAGGTGGCTCCTCTGATAATCGCTCAATTGCCTTGGGACAGGGGTGAGGGGGAAAGGTTTCTTCCATCGTCTTAGGCGAAAGCTCCTAGCTTCCATTTAGATGATTAAACAATCTCATTTGATAGTCCTTTGGCCATACCCTTTGTGTTTTCTCCTGAACAGGCTTTCTTTTTCCTTTCAATATTGGTAGGCCAAGGATTTCCCAAATATTTTAAGTTTTACTTCTCTTTTGATGAATAATTGCATATGTAAGTTCCTTCTGTTTTCTCACACTTTACTGTAAACAGTCCAGAGAAACCAGGTCACCCTATCAACATTTTGTATAAATATTTTCTTAGGCAAATATTCAATTTTATAACTAGCAGGTTCTGCCTTACATAAAACACCATGGCACCAGGATAATTCAGCATACTTATTTGCCACTTTATAAGAAAGATTATCTCTCCTTTGTTGTCCAATAACATGCTTCTAACTTCTATCTGAGATCTATCACAGTGGTCTTTACTATCCATACTTCCACCAAAAGCTCTACTCAGGATTACTTAGATTTTTTTTTTTTTGACACAGGATCTCACTATGTCATCCAGGCTGGAGTACAAAGGTGTGATCTCAGCTCACTGCAGCCTTCACCTCCCAGGTTCAAGCAATTCTCCTGCCTCAGCCTCCCTAGTAGCTGGGACTCCAGGCACGTGCCAACATGCATAACAAATTTTTGTGATTTTTTTTTTTTTTTTTTGGTAGAGATGAGGTTTTACCATGTTGGCCAGGCTAGCCTTGAACTCCTGACCTCAAGTAATCCCTCCCTCGTTTTCCCAAAGTGCTGGGATTACAGGTGTGAGCTACCGCATCTGGCCTACTTACATATTCTAAAGGAAGACTGAGATTTTCTCTGCAGCTCTCCTATTTTTTTTTTTCTAAAGGCTCACCAGGATTGCCTTTAAAGTCCCTTCATGCTGATGTAAGGTTTTTCTAGCATGCACCTCAAACATCTTCTAGTCTACCCATCACCCTGTTCCCAAACCACTTCCACATTTTTAGATGTTTGTTGCAGCATCACGCCACTTCCTGTACCAATTTTCTGTCTTATATTATTCAGGTTGCTGTAATAGAATATCATAGACTCAGTGGTTTATAAACAACAGAAATAGTATTTCTCATAGTTCTGGAGGATGGGAAGTCCAAAATCTGGGTGCAAGCAAATCTGGGATCTGATGAGGGCCCAATTCATCATAGATGCTGTCTGGTCACTGTAACTTCATCTATTGGAAGGGATGAGGAGTCTCTCTGAGATCTCTTTTACAAGAGTACTAATTCTATTCATGAAGGTCATCCTCCTGATCTTATCACCTCTCAAAGCCCTTCTAATACCATCACTCAGGATTTGGTTTCAACCTATGAATTTGAAGGAGACATAAAAAGGTAATTCAGACTCGGCTTGGATTGAAAAATTATTGTATAGAATACTGTGCCTGGCCAGTCCTGACACACATGTCAACTCCTCAAACGAAGAGAGTAACTGCCTTATTATAAGTATATGACACTGGGAAACACAGTTTACTGCTATTCACAGAAAGAAAGAAAGAATTAAGGAAGGTAGGAAGGAGAGAGCGAGAGTGAGAGTGAGAGCGACAGCTACAGCGAGAGCGAGAGAGAGAGATAGAAAGGAAGGAAGGAAGAAAGAAAGAAAGAAGAAATAAAAAGAGAAAGAAAGGAAAAAAGAAAAAAGAGAAGGGCAGATATATACTAAGGTAGGGGTGCTTATATTGAACTTCAGTAAGGTTTTTCTATAGCCCTATAACTGTAATGAATTTACACATTCTTAATGTTTTGCACATTTTCTTCTTTTTCTTTTACACCTTGTTTTTTTTCTTTTCTTTTCTTTTCTTTTCTTTTTTTTCTTGTTTTGTGCCTTTGCATCATTTGCTTGCTCTGAAATTTCCTTGTTTATCTTTTAATATTATTGATTTGTGCTTGTCCTTTTAGGGCTAAGATAAGGATTCTCCTCCTCCCAGAAACCTTATTTAGTCTTTCCAGGCTGGACTGAGTGCTCCCTCTCTTTGTTTCCGTAATACCTTGGGTACATCTTTATCAGAGTATTTATCATGGTGCTTAATAATTGTCTATTTACTCATCTGTCACACAACTAGGCTGTAAGGTCTTTGAGACATGATAGATATCATTTGCTATGTATTGATGTTTGCCTTCTTTACCCTGCTTTTTTCCCTCATTATTATGTGTCTGTTTTCAGACTGCTGTAAAGATATCACCAAAGACTGGGTAATCTAGAAATAAAAGAGGTTTAATTGGTTCACAGTTCCAAATGGCTGAAGAGGCCTCAGGAAACTTACAATCATGGTGGAAGGAGAAGGGGAAGCAAGGCACATCTTACATGGCAGCAGAAGAGAGAGAGAGCAAAGGGGGAACTGCCAAACACTTTTAAAATCATCAGCTCCTGTGATAACTCCCTCACTATCCTGAGAACAGCATGGGGAAACTGTCCCCATGATCCAGTCACCTCCCACCAGGTCTCTCCCCTGACATGTGGGGATTACAATTCAAGATATTTGGGTGGGGACACAGAACCAAATCATATCATTACGTATCATCCTCTATATGCTTATGTATGTCTCCTTCTCTACCCATTAGAGTTCTCTGAGTTCAGAGGCTGCTCTTTTTTTTTTTTTTTTTTTTCCATTGGTATAATCATGAGAGCTTAAAACAGTGCTTGGCACAAAACTCAATGTTTTTGGGTGTTGAACAAGTTGAATAAATATACTGGACTAATCTGGTCAGAGTACAAGTTATATCTTAGAGCAGAAACCATATATGGAGAACTAGACAAGTTTACTTGGTAAATATCATCAGTGCAAGGTCAAGCAAATTCAGCAGATAAATTTAACATTAACTCTGCAGAATAGCACAGGGAGAAGAAAGAGGAGCCAGAGAGGATAAAGCAGAGGAGAAGAAGGAAAAAGAAAAGAAAGAAAAAGAGGAGGAGAAGAAGCAAGAGGAAGCAGAGTAGGAGAGGGAGGAGGAGAGGGAGAAGGAAGAGGAGAAAGCTGAGAAATAGAACAATGACAAATGATAATTAAAGTAGATGCTCACACTTACTAAGCATTATGTATCTGTTATTTATTTTAGCCTCACACCTAAATACAAAGGGAGGTGTTATTATGTCTGTTTTACTGTGAAGAAACTGAAACTTAGAGAGCTATACTGCTAATTAGTAATGATAACCACATTCTAATCTACTATGTAATATTGTTCACCAGTAGGAAGAAAAAAGAGAGACAAGTATACAAGTTAGGAGATAGGTACCAGAAAATCTAAATTTCCAAAGGCCATTATCTGTGTTCATTGCTCCAAAGCAATGTGAAGGTCCAGATAATACCTTAAGGGGTATGCATGTAAGAAAATCACAAGGAAGAGATAATTAAAACAATTTTTAAAGAAAAAATGAAAAGGGATATGTATGTCTTTATTCATTTTAAAGGAGTGATATCCTATCCTTGCTCCCGAAAGTGGCTTTTTTTTTTTCTTTTTTTTTGAGCTTGTGACTATTATAATGAGAATCATTTCAAAGAGATACAGGGTGTTTTAGACTGTTTGGGCTGCTGTAATAAAATACCATAACTGGGTGGCTCACAAATAAGAGAGGTTTTTTCCCACAGATCTGGAGGCTGGAAAGTCCAAAATCAAGGTGTCAGAATATGTGATGTCTGATGAGGACCCACTTCCTGATTCGGAGATGACACCTTCTGTGTATCCTCATGTGGTGGAAGAGAAAATTCACTCACTGAGGCCTCTGTTTGAAGGACACGAAACCGAGTCATGAGGGCTTCACCCTAATGACCTAATTACCTCCCAAAGACCCCACCTCCAAATACCATCATCTTGGGGATTAGGATTTCAACATATGAATTTTGGTGAAATACAAATATTCAGACAGTATCAGAGAGTAAGAAAGAGCTAAAGGAATGGCAGCGAAATTAAATGCCCCTATTTTCAAAGGGAGAATGTGTAGGAGAAAGCAGCTTCCAAAGAAAGAAGCATCAAAAGAAACCCCGTCTCTACTAAAAAACACAAAAAACTAGCCGGGCGAGGTGGCGGGCGCCTGTAGTCCCAGCTACACAGGAGGCTGAGGCAGGAGAATGGTGTAAACCCGGGAGGCGGAGCTTGCAGTGAGCTGAGATCTGGCCACTGCACTCCAGCCTGGGCGACAGAGCGAGACTCCGTCTCAAAAAAAAAAAAAAAAAAAAAAAAAAAAGAAAAAGAAATGATGTGAGATTACATAAATATTCAATTTAGCCCTCAGTATAATAATGGGATTTATGCAGTGGGAGTTCATGTGCTTTCTGTGACACACAGACAACAGAAAGAAACAAACGGATTGGTAGGGGAAGAGAAAGATGTAGCAATTAAGACCCTAGAACTGAGTCTAACCTGGTCATCTGTAGCCAAAAACGGTTTAATGCTAGAAGAGGACATGAAGGACAAAGCTAAATTCACTTTCTCATAGCATCTTTAAAGGGAGTGTATGGGGTATAATTTGAACATTTGTAATAAATGTCAAGAACAGTGTGTCTGGAACATAGATAGTAGGTCCTTAGTTGATGACAAAGGTTTTGATCTTAAAATTGAGTTTGAGGAAATTAGAGGGAATGCACCTAAGATATCACCTGAACTAAGGGAGTGTGCCTGCACACACAGGCACGTGCACTCATAGACATGACTGATATTCATTAAAGGCACACGATACAGCTGTACCACATATTTACACATTGCAGTCATTCCTGTTTTCAGGAATCCATTCTGTTTGGTTATACCTATGACATTCTGTTTGATAAATATTTTGAATGACAATCATTGTGCACATGTATGCACTCACACTCTTACCTGCCTGTTCAAATGGGTTCTATTTTCCCAGAGAGAAAGAATAGAATGAGGTACATTCATAGGCTTTGTAGTCAGGTAAACTGACTCTAGGATCTGACATTTACTAATCATATGACCTTGGTGAAGCTTCTGAGAACATTCTTTTTTCTCATACATAAAATGAGGATAACAATTTCACAAACTGCCTTATATTTTATTGAAGCCAAAATTATCATTTACGCCAGAATAGAATAAAAAACAGTGCCCTGTTTTTTCAAGGAGACAGTTCAAAGAATGTTTTGGGGCAAATACATGAATTTTAGTGATATATTTTTAAAATCTCTTGTCTATTTAGAAAATTTAATAATTTATTACACGTAAATACTAATGACATATTATACAAAATAATATACTAATTTGGAATTTTTTTTACTCTTTTGTTCATTAAAAAATTTACACAAACTGTTACAAGAGACTTTGACATCAGTACCTTCACAGTATTTAGAGACATTTAAGTCATTTAATACTATCTCCTCCTCTAAGTTGTTTGAGATATAGCATAATGTTTTTGAATCTGCAAAACGTGCTTTTATTGTGTATTTTATACCATGTTGAAGATAATGTAGTCATACAAAATTGAGAGAATTTTTCATTTATACTGTCGATACATATTTAAAATCTTTAAAAAGTAGCTTTTTTGTATTTCTTTGTGAGTAATCTTCAAAAGGCTTATTTATGATATTATTCAAAACTTACAATTGCAAAATGGAATACTACCTTCTCTTTTTACTGATTTTGTTAGGTGGATTCTGCATAATAATCTTTCCTAATTGGTAGTATTGACTGCAACATAAAGTCATTGAGAGAGAATCATATAATATAAGTTGACTTCTATCTTTACTAGGGATACAGACATGTACTTGGGAGGGGGTGTTTCTCCTTACATTAAGAAATATATACCTATGTTTTAAGAAACTGACACACAGTAAAATGTTTTTACTGTCTTCTTGTCTGTTTTTGTTAACTATTTAGTAAACATTTTTAAAGTCTTTCCGTAAATGGAATCATTCAGTTTTTCTCAACCAGTCCCCTTAGTTGAGTTGAAAATATACTACGTCATCGGGGGGTGTAGAAGGGGTTGATATATTCCAGGTATTGTTAAGTAGAAGAGTCTTACTTTGGAAGATCAATTTGCATTGAAATTTCTGATACTGTTAATGTGAAGATAGGGGAGTTTCAGTGTGCAGTGTCTGCATTAAGCTTTTTTCCTACCTTGTGTATCACACATTAATAGAAGAAAAGTGAGCAATACCTAGATCTAGTGATTAGAGTGAAATCATATGCATATGCCCAGTAAGCAGATATGTATAGTACATGACTGGAGTGAACTCAGTTTGGTCAAGGAGAGTGAATTTCTATTATTTTCATTGATCTTTTCAACATAGTAGGTTGGCAATGCACACCCAAAACTTTCTCCCTCTAAACGTCTTTCCAAATATATTTGTCTTTCCTCTCCTGCACACACCTTTTACTCTAACTTAACTGAGTTTCTAACTATTTTCCATAAAGCTTTATTCTTGTCTACCTTCAAGGTTTTCTTAATGCAATTCCTTCACTTGTAATAAAAACACATATATCCTTGGAATGACTCTCCATACAACACTGATTAGTTAAAAGCTATTTGTTTCTGCAATATTTTTGTTTATACATAGTATCTCAACATGCTACAGTATGCTTTAATATTTATTTTATTTACTTGTGCTTTCAGCCAGTTAGTTGGGGTGATGGGTTTTGGCGAGCCACGTTATAAATAGCCTCAGGCAGTGATGTTCTACCATGTTAATGTGAATTGAGGGTGTTCTGCAATGTGCAACACATCTTATTCACTTTACTACGAGCTTTACTTTCTCCACTCATACTCTGGATATTCTTTAAGTTATGAGGCTGACAAAAGATGTGCAAGAGATAATGTGGATGTGTTATAGAGTAGCTAAAGGGGTACCAGTTTGCATGTTAACTTATTTTTCAAGTGTATGGTTGAGGAAATAGATGGTAAAGATCAGAGGGCAATTAGAAATTGGTACAAGTCCTTTGACCATGTGAAGTGTTAGAGTAGACATAACACTAGGTTAGGTAGACATAAGCAGGTAGGTGGTTAGGTAGACATAAGCAGGGCAGGACAGGGGCTTCCACCACCCCGGGAATGTCAGGTAATCATCAGGTGATGGTCAGGTGGTTGTTGAACCAGCTCTCTAAAATAATAATTGGATGCAGCTGGCATCAGGGAACAGGCAATCTCCCAATGGATAGAAAACACCTGAAGGTTGTGATCAGCAGCTTCCCAATAAGGTCTTAGGAGTTGGGCGAGTGGACTCAAGCATGCACACTGAGAGGCAAAAATGGTAGATTTTAACTGGTATGTGACCTTCTTCTAGGAACACTTGACTGGTAAGGAAAGAATGCCTCAAGTGAGCATCCATACAATGTCAGTAAACGCACTGTGCACGCAGCCCCTCACAAGTGCTGGAGGTCACCATGCGTGTAGACAGGAAGAACCGGGGAGGAGAGACACGACCCCCGGAAGTATGACAACATATAAGACTCTAAGTCAAAAATCAAACCATGCACTTGATCTCAGGTTGCCCACTTGGCCCTCTTCCAAGTGTACTTACTTCTTTTTGTTCCTGCTCTAAAACCTTTTAGTAAACATTCACTTCTGCTCTAAAACTTGCCTTGGACTCTCCCTTTGCCTTATGCCCCTCAGTTGAATTCTTTCTTCTGAGGAGGCAAGAATTGAGGTTGCTATAGACTCATATGGATTCAACACTGCTAACAGAAAGACATCATGATGTCACTACAGTGTGGAAGATTGCACAATTGTTTGAACAGTAGTTGACAGAAACATTGGCTAGAGGTATGCTTCAGGGGACTTCAGAAAACTAAAGAGAATGATTTCTAATATACTGGTACTAGAACCATGAGCTCTCCCATTCTCTGGAACGTATCCCATCTCTCCTACATTCTTCAAATTGGCTGTGAGCTTATTCACTGAATGAATACCCTAATAATAAGTTAATGACTGGATTATGAATGAGTAAAAAATTATTGAAAATAGTAAGTGGCCATTAAAGACTAAGATTACGTATTTAGTCTTTGTAGCTTGTTATTTGTGTGGCATGACTTTTATGTCCTGGTGTGAGGCCGTATGTTTAACAGAATAGAGCAACATTAGATTCTGCCTCATTGACCAGTCAGTTATTCATGATGAGTTCAATTCTGATTTTCTGGCTTCTTTGCTCAGTTGCTTTTAAGGCCACACCTGCAGGAATTTATGTTCACATATTACCCGAACCTCTGATTCCCAAACAATGGTTTCCCAAAATGATGATTCCTCAACTTTTGCCACTCATCATATACTGGGAAAGAGTCTTCTAATTGAAAGTGTAGAAACGACATACACATCGATAGGAGAGGGAGAGAGAGAGAGAGAGAAAGAAGAGAAGAAGAGGGAGAGAGAGAGAGAGAGTTATGTGATTCTCTAATGTAACTGCTGGAAAAGTTTTGAGGACAGAATGTCATAAATTTCATAGAACTTTCCCATTCCTGATTTATCAGCCTCATTATCAGACAGACTCTCCCCATTTGTTGTGAGAATGTTATAGTACATTATCCAAAATGAAAAGGATCATCTCATAACCAGCATACATTATAATATACATGCTATATATTATAATAATGTTATATTATCATAGGGGTGATTCTGATTGGCCTCATTTGGTCACCTGCCCTTCCCCAGACTAATTAGTGATGCCAGTTAGATGTCATACCCTGATTAGTCAATATTGGATCTTGTGCCCATCCCTGTAGAATGTGAATAGGACACTTGGTTGAGAGCTCCTCATGGACTTCTTTAAGGTGAAAGGAAAGATAGTTGGCCAAAGAAGAGATGAATAACATAGAACCAGAACCAGTGTTCAGAACATCTCTCTAAGTGTCTCCTAGAGCCCTAGAAATAACTTGAGTGATAGTAAAAGTGCATTTTTCTCATGCTGTTTGCTTCCATTTGACTCCTTTCTACCCAAAATTAACTTAAAAAAACCCTCTTGATTCTAGACCAATCCATTTTAAATCTCCATGAGACTCCCAGAATGCAATGAACCACTCCTTCCTGTGAAAGCACTTTTTATCTAAATCACATTTTTATTTCAAAGCAATTCACCAAATATTTCTTGTACTTGTACTATAATGTAAGATAGTCTGCCAAGGCTGTACAGAAATGAAATGGTCCCCATTGTTAGGGTACTTACAGAAATGAAATGGTCCCCATTGTTAGGGTATTTAAATAACATGAGTTAGATTGTCGTGCACATGATCAACTAAAGATGAGGCTGTTTTTGCAAATACGCTTTCAAAGACATGAAACTTCCTATCTTTGTCAGTGCTATTTCTTCTATTTGCAATGTCCAATCACCAATCTTTCTTTCATATACAAGCCAAATATAATTTCCTCAGCAAATTCAAGAACAAAATACCCCTCACATTGATATGCTTTTCCTATAAACACTAGATTTATAATAGTTATTTTGTGTGTGTGTGTGTGTGTTTGTGTTTGTGTGTTTTCTTACCCCACTGCAAGGGTCTGAAAAGTAAGGGGTGCACTTATTTAATTTTTGTTTCCCTACACCTAGCATATTACTTATAGAATAAGCCCTCATTAAATAGGAAATAAACATATTTCTTGCTTCTTGTGAATTTTAGGTCACTTAGGAGCCATAAGCATGGAAGGTAGTGTACTATGGGAGAAATCATAAACGTTTCATAAATCTCAGAGGTCTTTATACTCTTAACAATTACCTTATATGGTACTGTTAGTATTCCCATCTTACAGATGCAAAAACTGAGGCACAAAAGTGAAATACTTTGGCCAAAGTCCTGGGAATTGTTAGTGGCAGGGATATGACTTGAATTGGACAGTGCAGTTTCAGAGGTAGGGTTCTTCACCATTTTAAACTGCCTTTCAAAGAAATATTATGTATTTTTAAGTGCATACTAGATTCCTGAGGTTTGGCAACTGTTTTTCCATTTCCTGTCCCTTTTTAAATACTGACTTTACGCCCTGCTTTAACCGGAAAGAGAATAAGAACGCAGTGCTCATGGAAGTGCAGATTTTTGCTAAGATAATACTCTTCCAAAGTAAATAAATAAATAAAGCGTTCATTGTTGAGAAGCTTGCCTACATCTCTCTAAAAAAATGCTAAACTCTAATTCTGTCGATCTACTTTACAGCATTCTGGAGATAGCATTTTCACTTAACCACATGTGAATTTCATTGAAATATCAAACATCCAAATGAAAGTGTAGCTCAGAGACATTCACTTATACAGAAAGTAGAAAGAAACCAGCAAATGCCAAATGACATAGTCAGAGGTCTCTGGCCCAGACCCCCATGGAGCTTTCATCTGCTGGAAGCATGTCACTCATCATGGCATTTTGCGGGGAGCCACAACTAAAGGGCCAAGGCACATTCCCATAAAATGGTTATCAGGTGCCAGTCTGCAGTTTCTCAAAGAGCACCCTGTGGTTTCAACTTAGCAGTTCACCGCAGAGCTAAAGACAATTCCAGCAGCCTCCTTCCCCAGTTCTCTCCAGAAAAAGGAAATTAGTCAAACATAACAGTGGAGATAAGTAGTTCATTCCGTGTGATCGTCAGCTACATAGATTTACCAGAAGTATTGGGTTGGAAATAAAGATAACAGAACCTCATACATGAGTGAACTAGACAGTTACAGGACAGCCTTTAGCTCCCAGTGACATTTGAGATCTAAACACAAAATTCACGGAGAACTGGAAGAGACTAAAGAGACAAACAGCTATGCCTTGCCTTCACTTACACATAAGAAAATGTAGGCACAGCAAGGTGATCTGCTTTGCTAAGATCACACGGGACTTATAAATAAGCATATCACAAACCTGGTGCTCCAACTCGAAACCCAGTGTTTCTTCTACAACAAATCAAAGTTTGAGATACTTATCATCATCATTGATGCTAAGTGTATCATCTGTGACAATAATGGGAGAGTCCTTTAACTTCTTTGAGCATTAGCTTTCTCATCTGCCACGAAGGAAATTGTTTTTATTTATGCTTTACAGACAATGCATGTGCAAGAACAAAATTGTCAATGGTAATCATTTTTATTTTACCTCCATATACTCTTTGGGAAACTGAACACAAAATAAAATCAAGTATGTTCATCAAGTATGTTCACTCTGCCTTATGTTAAACAGTAACCTAAAATCTAACAAATTTTTCTGCACATATCTAGCTGCTGTACTCTTTTGTTTCTTGGTTGGTTGGTTGGCTGGTTTTATCTTGTTTTCTCTACCAAGCCACTAAAGAGAACTATAAAAGTTAGAGATGACACAAGAAAAGAACTACTGGAAGTCATGGCTATGATTGGCGTAGCCATATTAATCATGCCATGATCTGTAATAACAGGAGATAGCTGTTTTGCCCAGGTTCTCAGTGTATTAGTCCTTTGCTTTTCCGTTCTTCTGACATAGCCAGTATTTTAGTGCATTAACATGAAAAGAATGTAAAGCAATAGAATTCTTGTAAATTAGAAAAGGGTAATGTTTCCAGTGAGAATGACAACACCATTAGTGGTGAATAACTTGGCCCTAATCATTAAACATTTGCATAGTGGAAAGAGAACAGGATTTGAAGGTATGTGATACCTGGATCCATCACATAGTGTATGATGTTGATTATTGGTCTCTCTGTGGTTTCATGGCCTCAAGTGTAAAATAGAGATAATAATTGTATCTAGCTCATAGAGTAGTTGTGAGGTTGAATCACAAATGCAATGACCTTGAGAGTAACAATAACAACCATCATTTATGTGTCATGGACCATGTGCCAGGCACTGTACTTATTGCTTTTGATGTTTCATGTTGTTTTCATGATGTCCCTCTAAGAAAGATATTACCATTTGTTCTGGAAAGCTAGAGGAAAGGTAAGCCCTGGAAGTTGAAGTGATTTGCTCATGGCCACATAGTAAACGTTACAGCTGGCTTCTGTACCCGGGTCCTTTGATTCCAAGACCACACTTCGTGTCACTATTCTATTTTGCCTCCTTTCTGGTGTGTGATAAATGCTCAATAAGCCTTTGTTTCCACCTTTCTTTTTCTTCTGTTAGTCCTCCATTACTTTCATTTGCTTTTTACTAATTTAACAGACTTCGCAAAACTATGAGAATCAAATGATTATATATGAACTCCTTAAGAACCACAAGCAGAATTTCTTCCAAGCCAGTTGTCTGAGGGAGATAATAGGAATACAGCACCTAACAGAATGAATGAGGCTCACAAAAGCTCTTCATGAATATTTGTTGAATAAATATTAACTTAGAGGCAATGCCTGTGACATTTTGTAAGCTATGACATTTGGTTATTGTTGCACTCACTGTTCATTTCATAACTCCCTTCCAAGTCTCTCAATAGGAAAAGAAGATGGCCAGGCGCAGTGGCTCAACACCTGTAATCCCAGCACTTCGGGAGACTGAGGCAGGTGGACCACCTGAGGTCAGGAGTTCCTGGCCAACATGGTGAAACCCCGTCTCTACTAAAAATACAAAAATTAGCCGGGCATAGTTGCGGGCACTTGTAATGTCAGCTACTCAGGAGGCTGAGGCAGGAGAATCGCTCGAACCCAGGAGGCGGAGGTTGCAGTGAGCCTAGACTGCACCACTGCACTCTAGCCTGGGCAACAAGAGTGAAACTCCAGTCTCAAAAAAAACCTAAATAAATAAATATGAAAAGAAGGTACAGAAGATACAATTTCCTGAGCTCACGCACAGTCACCTGGTATCAGTACAGATGCTCAAGTTGCAAACAAGAACTTGGAGGAGTTCATAAATGAGATGATGTCATAATGGGCACATTCTCCATGTGCTGGAAAGGAAGTGCAAGGAATTGCTGTTGGCCTGTGACAGAACTAGGCATTTTTCCACTTAGGGAATTAAGTTCATCCTAGATCTCTTGGATTAATGTTAGTGCATTCTCCTAACCAAAGGAATTTGCATTAGAGTAGGCAGCTGCTTTCACCTCTCCAGCTGCACCTCCTCAGCAAACTCCACTGATATTTATGTAAAACATAAGCTCCGATTTGGGGTAATTGCTAGATTAGCTAATAACAGAGGCCTCTCCTTCCTGCCTCTATTACCCCTTGAATAGCTATTCTGATTGTTAAATCCATTTTTTATTACAAACAGAGAACAAATTTCAGCAATTAGTGAACATTTTGTAGTTCTTGACCTGTTTGTAAGAGCATGTTTCTGTTGTACACATTATATGAAAGTCAATAAGTAAGGCATGCTTCGTTAATTGCAGCTGCTTTTATGTGTGCCAATTTTTTTTTCCCACATGCACTAACTTAAAATGCAGTAGCTCAAAGGACAAAATTTAAAAATATGTTTATTATTTACAACCAAAGCTGAATCACCAAAGAAAATTATTCTAAAATTCCATGTGATATTTTTGAAGAAAAAAAATGATTAACCTCAGAAATTGCTGAAGGAAAGATGGTAGTCAGCTAGAACCTTCCTAGCATTTCCAAATTGTATCAGGTCAATCATTGAACAGTGTCTTTGAATATGCTTCATTGTTGTAAGCATATCCTAGTTCATCCAGTCCATTAGTTACACATTTTAATACCTGTATTGAGATATAATTTACATGCCACAAAATTTGATTATTGTAAGTGAACAGTTCAGTACATTTTAGTAAATTGATTCAGTTGTACAATCACCATCCAAGTCCAGTTTTAGAACATTTCCACTAATGTAGTTTCCTTGTGCCTATTTGCAGTAAATCCCTGTTGCCTCCCCTAGGCAACTATTGATAGACTTTGTGTCTCTCTAGATTTGTCTTTTCTAGAAATTTCATACAAACGGAATCACACATCTGTAGTCCTCTGTATCTGGCTTTTTTCATTAGCATAATGTTTTTGAAGTTCATGTTGTAGGGTGTATCAGTGCTTTGTTTCTATTGCCAAAGAGTATTCTATGGTACGAGTATAGATTTTTAAAATTCATTCTAATGGGATTGTTTCCACATTTTGGCTGCTATGAATAATGCTGTGATGAACAGTGTGACTCACTTTTGTGAGATGTATTTCTTTACAAACTTTGGTGAGCAGAAAGTACTCCCTTCGTTTTGACTTTGAACTCATTCATGTTCCACACCTTGGTCAAAGGGATAGTAGCAGATGAGATGAAAATATAGATGTAGTTGCTGTGTTGGGGTTAGGGTTAGGTCTCTGTCTTGTACCTCTGTTATCACCATAAGAAGAGTTTTCCAGGTAGCTATTGCCCTTTCAGACCAGCCCTAAGCATGAAAACATGTAGACAAGACCTGAGTCCAGACCACAGTGAGGAGCCAAGCCCAGACTTACTCCTATTCTGAAACAAAGCTGTGTAACTGCTGTGTAACTCAGTTTAGGTGGTTAATCCCAAACTTGATGGCAGAAGTATGACGGGTAATAGTTGCAGCAAACCAATGTACTTTAGGGTGGTTTATTATAGCAGATGAATAAAGAAGACATGAGTAATCTGGCTACTTCTGCCTCACCAAACCTATTTCATACTATTTTCACTCTTCTAGTTCTAGCCACTTTGACATTCTTCTAGACATTCAAACTTAGCATCTGCATGCCTTCCTCAGGTTCTTCTTTATGCCTGCTATTCCCTCTATTTGGAATATTGATCCTCTTCCCCCTTGTGTAATTCATCTCCACTGAAACTTCATACCTTGATTTAAATATCTTTACCTTAGGAAAGCCATATTTGCATTTTCTGAGGAACAAAATGCTCCAAAGCCCAGTAGTTTATAACACCAACTTATTCTCATGAAACTGTAGGTCAACAACATGGACTGAGCAGTTATGTTGCTTGGCCCCTTGGATCACTGATGCAGTTTCAGTCACATAGAAGATTAACTAGGAATAGACAGTTTACGTTTCACTTCTACAGCATGTGCTGGCTTTTAGCTGGGTCATGTGTTTCCAGCAGGCTAGTCTATGATTCTTCACAAGGGTGCAGAGTCCCCAGCAGCAAAACAAAGCAAATCCCAATGCACAATCATGTTTCAAGTGACTGCTTGCATCACATCTCCTAAAGTTTCATTGGTGAAAATAAGTCGCACGGCCAAGCCCAGAGCCACTATGGGAGACTACCCAAGGCATGCATACAGGGAGGCAAGATGCATAAGAGGCCTACAGTCTTCTCTTTGACTCCAGTGGTTCATTTTCCTCTAGCATGCCAAATAAACTAACTTCCTATGGAGAGCCCTAAAATGTCATTCAATTGTGATATCAGACCCAAAGCTGTGAATCTCATAATCCACATTAGGTCTAGATACAGATGAAGCTTCTTGAGTGTAGCTCTTAGGCTATGGTTCCCATTGATTCAGACATGACAAATTAAAAGACAAGTTCTGTCCTCATATACATAATATACAATGATGAAACAGGAACAAAAAATTCATAGTAGATACTTTTTCATTCAAAAGAGGAAGGAATGGGAAACAATCATAAAATAAAACATAAAATAAAGACAAGTACACGTTGTCAGGCCCCCTACTGTGGTTTTGCTCAAGGGATTGGATCTATAAACTACTATTTGCCTATGCTCTTTTTAAAAATTATTATTTCAATTTATTATTTTAAGTTTTGGGGCACACGTGCAGGATGTGCAGGTTTGTTACATAGATAAACATGTGCCATGGTGGTTTGCTGCATCTATCAACCCATCACCTAGGTATTAAGCCCAGCAGGCATTAGCTATTTATTCTGATGCTCTTGCCGCCCCACTGCCCTCTCCAGACAGGTCCCAGTGTGTTTTGTTCCCCTCCCTGTGTCCATGTGTTCTCATTGTTCAGCTCCCACTTATCAGTGAGAACATGCAGTGTTTGGTTTTCTGTTCCTGCATTAGTTTGCACCTCATGCTATAACAATTTTGTAAAGTAGTGATTTTTTTTTCAGGCTGCCTCTTATCAAAAAAAAAAAAAAAGAAAAGAAAAAAAGAAGAATTGTGGTAGCGGGAAGGGTCCAGAGGACAGTCTCAATTTCCTTTAATCTCCGATTGCATAACTTCCTTAAAACCTTTTTGGGTTTGCTATGTATCACCTTACATCCCTTTGTCTAGTACTCAAAATCCACAGTCAAAATTCTTTTTTGAGAAGGCCTTCTCCCACTACATTTTAGGACTGTTTTGAGATTAAGATTCTATAGGAATATGCAATTAATTTTTTTTTTTTTTTTTTTTTTTTTTTTTTTTTTTTTTTTTTGAGGCAGAGTCTCATTCTGTGGCCCAGGCTGGAGTGCAGTGGCCGGATCTCAGCTCACTGCAAGCTCCGCCTACCGGGTTCACGCCATTCTCCTGCCTCAGCCTCCCGAGTAGCTGGGACTACAGGCACCCGCCACCTTGCCTGGCTAGTTTTTTGTATTTTTTAGTAGAGACGGGGTTTCACCGTGTCAGCCAGGATGGTCTCGATCTCCTGACCTTGTGATCTGCCCGTCTCGGCCTCCCAAAGTGCTGGGATTACAGGCTTGAGGCAATTAATATTTTTAAAAGAAATTTTGTTTAGCTGAGAGAGTCTACTAAGTACAAGTTTAAATCTTTTAGAGATCTTAACAAGGAGTTATATCAAGTCACACTCTTGATTTGATCTTTAATCTGAGGCCATTTCTTACATAAGAAATCTTATTGCTATCTGGAGAGACTAAAGCTATGAGACAGTTTTATTTATCATTGTAGAAAATTCTGATTACATTACAATTCCTTTGAATATTGCTTACAATGTCAAGAGTTCTCACTTCAGCTCATCTCACCCTTCCCCAACCCTTTCAGATGCAGCTAATAGAAGCCAATTGTCACTTTCAAAGTTCTTTCTGGTAATATCCTTAGCCAGATCTGCAAATTCATTACGAATATTTTCTTTCAGCTAACTCAGATGACAATTTGACACTGCAGCATAACACAAATCAACTATTTTCCAATTTCCAAAGGCAGTTTCCTTAGCACTTCTCAAGACCCTAAAAAAATTGTGTTCACTATTTTACAAGATGTAAATAACAGCTTTCTCACAACTTTTTCTTTCTCCACCTACTGTCCATTCCCAAAGCTCATCACTCCTGTTTTAGGTTTTATGACAGCAGCACATATCTAGGTATTTCTTTCTATGTCAATTAGCCTTTGCTACATAGCAAACCATCCCAAAGCTTACTAACTTAAATGGATGACCATTCTATTTGTTCATGACACTTCTGGTCATAATTTGGGCTGAGATTAGCTGGATAGGTCTTCTGGTCTTACCTGGGATCATTTATGTAGCTTTAGTCATTGTTATCTCAGCTTCGACCAAATGATTTGATACTATGAAGCCATGAAAAATCAATGAAATCACACCCTTTGTGTTGCTATAACAAAATACAACAGATTGAGTGATTTATAAAGAACAGTAATGTATTTCTCACAGTTCTGGAGGTTGGGAAGTTCAAGATCAAGCTGCTGGCAACTTCATTGTCTGGTGAGGATTCTGTCTCTGCTTTTGAAATAATGCCTTGAATGCTGCTGCCATTGGCATTAGGACATAAAGGGATGAACTCCCTCTGGCAAGCCTTTTTACAAGGGCACCCACTCCCATTCATGAGGGTAGAGCCCTTATGACCTAATAGCCTTCCAGAGGGCCCACCTTTTAATGCCACCACTTTGGTGATTAGGTTTCAACATTCATTTTGGAGGAGATACCACATTCAAACCATGGCAGATGTTTCACTCATACACCTGACCATGGGTGCTAGCTGCTGGTTGGGCAACATATATCCTGCAGGTCATCCTGAGTTTCTGCATGTGGTAGGAGAAGAGTTCCCAGGAGCAAGAGAAGGCAAGCTCCAGTGCACAGTGCTTTTCACACCTCTGTGTACTTCAGGCTTGCTTCTATCTCATTGGCCAAAGAAAACCACATGGCCAACCCCATAGTCATTGCAGAAGGGGACCTCACAAGGGTATAGACAGAATAAATATAATTCATTGATGGCCATTGCTCTCACAGTCTACCAAGAAGCATTTTGTGACAGCCTTGGACTACAGTCTGATGCCTTGTTTAATACTCACAGTACTTTGTATTTCTCCTTTAAATAATCAATATTATTTTAATATTTAACTTTTGACTCCTCAGCTAAATGTATGCTCTTGAGGACAATAATTATATCTTGTTCCCTGTTGTATTTTTTTTTATTTTAATGTAGCCGTGCTTGGATCACTGTTGTATCTATAACATAAAAAATTATGTGCATGATAAGCACTAATGAATAAATAACAGGATAAACAAATGAATAAAAACAGTCCTAAGGGAAACTTTACATCTATTCACATTTTCTTTTCTTTAGCATCTAACATATCTGAAATAAGTTGCACATTTATTTGTTTGTTACCTGTATCCTCTTCTAGAATGTAAGTTCTGTAATATCAGGAACCTTGCCCTTAATGTTTACTTTAAAAATGCCTGAACAAAAACCAACAGATGTTGGCAAGGTTGAGGAGAGAAAGGAATGCTTATTCACTGCTGGTAGGATTGTAAATTAGTTCAGCCATGGTGGAAAGCAGTTTGGAGGTTTCTCAAAAAACTTAGAACTACCGTTCAAACTAGCAATCCCATTATTCGGTATATATCCAACAAAAAATAAATCGTTCTACCAAAAAGACACATGCACTCATGTATGCCCATCGCAGCACTATTTACAATAGCAAAGACATGGAATCAACTTAGGTGCTCAGCAATGGTGAGTTGGATGAAGAAAATGTGGTACATATACACCACAGAATACTATGCAGTCATTACAAAGAATAAAATAAAGTCCTTTGCAGCAACATATATTCAGTTGAAGGTCACTATCCTAAGTGAATTAACATAGGAATAAAAAATTAAAAATTGCAAGTTCTCACTTATAATTGGGAGCTAAACAATTGGTACTGATGGACATAAAGATGGCAGCAATAGACACTGGAGACTACTAGGGAGGAGGAACGGAAGGAAGGAAAGTGTTGAAAAACTAACTGTTGGGTTCTGTATTCGGTACCTGGGTGTTGGGATTCATCAGGTCCCAAACCTCAGCATCATGCAATATATCCAAGTAACAAACCTGCACATGTATCTCTGAATCAAAAATAAAAGTTGAAATTATTAAAAAAAAAAAAAGGTAGAAAAAAAGCGATGTTCTAGATCTTCACAGTCACTCACCACTCACTCACTGACTCACCCATAACTACTTTATGGTAGGTGCCCTTGTACGGGTGTATCAATTTTATCTTTTATATTGTATTTTTACTGAACATTTTCTATGTTCAGATATTTTTAGATGCAAAAATACTTACTATTGTGTTACAATTGACTACAGTATTCAATACACTAGCATGCTTACTATCGTGTTACAATTGACTGTAGTATTCAGTACACTACAATATTCATTACACTAACAGTACTCAGTACATTAACATGCTTTACAGGTTTGTAGTCCAGGAGCAATAAGCTACACCATATAGCCTAAGTGTACAATAGGCTAGAGCGTCTAACACTTTATGATGTTTGCACAATGATGATCTTGTCTAACGTCACATTTCTCAGGACAATCCCTGTAGTTAAGAGATGAATGTACTACTAGAGGTGCCTAAACCGTGTTGATGAATTAGTACAACGATCTCCATTGTGGTAATGGAAACAAAATGTATCTTCCTTGTTAGACTAGGAACAGAGAAGTGCTTCCCCATCTATCTCTACTGCTGCATTGACAATTTCCTGATCATGTCTAGAGGAGATGAAATAGCACTGGAGTCATGGGCAGCCTCTGCCCAGCTTGATAAAGCTAGCCAGCCTTTATAACAGTCATGCTGGAAGGGCCAGTGACTCGGTACATCAAAAACTCTCAATGGAAGATGTTTATTTATACCGACTGCACACTTGCAAACCTGAGTAACTGACGATTTTCAAATAGTCCGGTTTCTATACATTTGCCAATTTCCAAAGCCTTTTTTAACAAAATTATGGGAGCCCATTGTTTTGGACTGAGTTCCTACACTAGACCCCAACAGACCAGACCAAACCAAAATGGAGTCACTCATGCTAAATACCACATAATCAAACTGAAACTGTAAGGAAACAGATAAATCCTGAAACAGACAGATCTTTTTCTCAGAAAACCAGAAGTTCCAGTCTACCTGAATCAGAGTAATAAGGAATCCATCTCGGCTTTAAAGCCTACAAAAATGTAAACTGAAGTAATCTGATGTTAAATAATGTGTGTGTGTATGTGTGTGTATCGTTCTGTTTCCTTGTTCCCGTCTTACAAATCCCATGTTCTGCTATTGCCCAATGGGAACTCTCATTCTATTTTATAGAACGAAGGCCAGCCTGATTGATGAATTGTAAATAAATGTCAATTAAATCTGTTGTAATTTTGTCTTTTGACATTTTTTAATGTTAAAATTTAGTGGGCCAGTCTCTGTGCTAGGTACATACACTACCTGCTTATTCACCTTTACACAGCTCTGGTGGCAAGCATTGTTAACGCCTAAGGCAGATAAAGAAATTGAAGCCAGATGGATTAAAAAAATCTGCATGGTAGAAAGAATGATAGAACCTTTTCATTCACTTCACATTATCTGAATATCTATTATACTCCAGGCCTAAGTTGGGCCTGTGCTTGAAGACAATTACTTTGCTTCCTGAATCTGAGCTCTTTCTGCCAGGTCAGTCTGGCTTCCAGAAAGGGGGTTGGGGAGAGATAGAAGAGAAAGCAGGGCTGGAGAGTGTGAAAGACAAACACTCCAGATTTGCCTGTGAACAGCGCCATCCCATCTCCTTTTATTCTTACACCCTACCCCTCTCTTCCCACCCTCCCTTACTCCCTCCACCATGCCCAAATCCTCACCTCCATGACCCAGGCAGAAGTTCTTTCTCGAACATCTCCCTTGAAAGGATAACAAAGTGTTTTCACTGGCGCTGTTGTCATGTGATCAAAGCATAGCTCAGGAAATGGGGTCCCTCAAAAGCTGTTTATCTAAAATCTCTTATTTCACCAGTTGGAGCATTTTAAGAGAACATTCTGCGCTTTCTCTCCCAAGGGCAAATATTTCAGTTACCTGTGTATGAGGAGCCAGGCTGAGGCCACACATACTTTTCGCAGTAAAAGAAAACACAGCTCCCCTGTGAGAGCATTCCTTTTGTGCTCATGTACAGCCCTGGCCCCCAGCCCCACTTGGAGGCCATGAGGAAATCCTGATACGTCTCTCACAGGAAGTCCAAGTGATTCTAGGCAGGCGAGATTGAAAGACAAAAAGCTCTAAATCCCACTTTAGGTGGGAGTGTTTTTTATTACTGATAAAAAACAGAGTCCCTTTTCTGGGTTATTCAGATGAGCCCAGAGTAAATATTTATGCTTTCAACTGATGGGTCTGTTTTGAGGAGTTCTGGGACTCCCAGACAACCAAGCTAATGGATCCGTTTTTGCTTCCCCTGTGTGAGCGGAGGACTGGGCAAAATTACTTGGCAAGGGGAGCCCTTTTCCTGTGGCCTGCTGGTTGGTATGTGTGAGACATAACACCCCTCTTTGTGCCAGAATTGGGTAGTTGTTGGGGAGGGCCTGGCCAGGACCTCCCAGCTCCACCACTTGAAATGATTTACTAGCTACATCGTCAGTGTTCCCAGAGTACACAGCCACCCGCCTCTGGGAGAAGGGGAAAGATGGATACCTGGGGCTGCAGCCACACCTCCCCTCACATTTCAATGTAATACTTCATTCTTTGGCACTTTCAGAGAATGCAGAATTCACACCACTGGCACCCCCAACACACATGTGTCCACACTCGGGAAAATTTACATACGTGAATCAGTGTGAAGGACACATATGGACACCGCGCTGTGCTGAGAGATGTTTGAAGTTGGAGACTACTCCTCTTTCGGATTTGTATTCTCACATTGCCTAGCAATGCCTGGCACAGAGCAGATGATTAATACATTCTTTTTGAATGAATACATGAATAATTATAATTATAACCATTTAGTTAACACTTAATAGGTGCCAGATATTGAAGAAAATGCTTCATAAACATTCTCTTGTTTAACCCTCAAAACAGACCATTAAATTAGGTGCTATTTCTCTCCCCATTCCACTGATATGAAGAGTGAGGGTTAGACAAGGACACCCCCAGCCAGAGGTAGCAAAAGACATCTCACTCCAGAGTTGACACTCTTAACACTTTTCTCTACAAACTCATCTACTCAAAGTGTAAGGTAAAAATATTTCTACCTATGTGATGTACAAATAGCAGCAGTGTTATTGCCAAGGTACAAACCCCCAGCCGCAGGCCCCAATTATACAGTGTCTCAGACATTTCTTTCTTTACCTTTCCCCCCATCCCCAGTTGTTAGAAACTCAATGGAGGCATCAGCTTCAGAGTAAAGACTGTATGTTTCTAAGTGATAGGAAAAGCACCCTGGGTTTAGCTCCCTTCAGTGAGTACAGATATCTTCCTGAAGGGTGAACGGGCAGGTTCCTGGCTGTATTAGTTTGCTGTCACTGCCAGAATAACTGATTACTACTTTCCCCAAGTGTTTTTATGTGTCCCTTGGAACTGGGTAAAGCCCAGTCCAAGGGCTTTACCATGTCCATCATATATATCCTACCTATTTCTGGCAGAGTTGATTATAGGCATTTTATCTTTTTAACTTTTAAGTGCAGGGGCACATGTGTAAGTTTGTTATGCAGGTAAACCCACGTCATGGGAGTTCGTTGTACAGATTATTTCATCATCCAGGTATTAAGCCTAGTATCCATTAGTTATTGTTTCTGATTCTCCCTCCTCCCACCCTCCACCCTCCAGCAGGCCCCCATGTGTGTTGTTTCCTCTATTTGTCTATGTGTTCTCCAACTTCCACGGTTCGACTTGATAATTTTTCAACTTTACAATGATGCAGAAGTGATACACATTCAGTAGAAACCAAGCTACCCATATGACTGTTCTGACTTTCACTTTCAGTACAGTATTCAATAAATTACATGGGATATTTAAAAAATGATCATCGACTTAGCATTTTAAAGCAACACTCATTTATTATCTCACGGGTTGGCAGGCCAAAAGTTTCAGTCAGGCTTAGCTGGGAGTACTCATAGTTTCACGAGGCTGAAATCAAAGTGTGGACCAGCTGGACTCTTGTTCAGAGGCCTCAGGAAAGAATCTGTTCTCAAGTTCATTTGGGTTGTTGGAAGAATTTAGCTCTTTGCAGTTGCAGGATGGGGGGCCCTGTTTCCTTACTGGCTGCTATTGTTTGAATGTTTGTGTCCTCTCCAAAATTCATGTTGAAACTTCATCATTAATGCAACAGTATTAAGAGGTGTGGCCTTTGGGGGGTAATTAGGTTATGAGCACGTTGCCCTTATAAATGCATGAATGCTCTTGCAAAAGGGATGGAGGGAACTAGTAAGGACCATTTTGTCTTCTCGTTCCTCGCACCAAGTGAGGACACAGTGCTTGTCCCCTCTGGAGAAGGACATAGTATTCAAGGCACCATCTTAGCAGTAGACACTGGGCCCTCACCAGACAGCAAACCTGCCAGTGCCCTGATCTTGAACTTCCCAGTCTTCAGAACCATGAGACATAAATGTATGTTGTTTATAAATTACCCAGTGTCAGGCATTTTGTTATGGCAGTACAAACAGACTGAGACACTGGCTATCAGCCAGAGACATTTTTTCCTCTTAGAAGCTGCCCACATTCCTTCCCCTGTGGTCCCTTATATCTTCAAACAGGAAAAGCACACCAATCCTTCTCATATTCTGAATCCTTCTGTCTTCATCTCTGTAAACACCTGGAGAAATTATCTTCTTTTAAAGACTCCTGTATTCATATTAGAGCCATTCAGATACTTTCATCTTAAGGTCAACAGTGCCGTATAGCATAACACAACTACAGGAGTAATTCAAAAGTTCCAAAGATTAGGGCATGGGATCTTGGGCTATTCCTGGAAATTCTCCCTGTTACACTTCCCTTGATTATAATTGAAGGCAAGAAAAGGAGAAAGCTTTATAGGAAGAAAAAGGGGATCAACCCAGGCACACCTTGGTAGTGACCCACCATGTTAAAAAATCTGCCAAAGTGGAATGGAAGAATTGCATTAATTACTTCAAAAATAAGCAAAGTACATCAGGAGAGAGCAATAGACTACCTATTTTTCAAGGTGAACTTGCAATGTTATATAGAAGAAAGAAAAGAAGAGGGAAATCTCATTACACAGTCCTTGGTTCCATAGGAGTAGTTTGCCTGTATTGACTCCTTATTGTATACCAGGCACAGTTCTAAGTGCTTTACATGTATTAAATCATTTGCTATTCAGATAAAGGTATTATGTTCATATATTATCACTTTCATTTTACAGAAGAGGATTGAGGAACTTGCCAAACATTGCACAGCTAGTGAGTGTTATAGACAGGTTTTGAAAGCAGATAGTCTGGTACCTGAGACTATGCACTTACACTAGATACATTTGGAATCGTAGCCTTTTGGGGATCCAGTCATGAAAGAACTAGGTCAAAAATTGGGATATAAAATAGGGGCCTGTGACTCCATGACACTGACTAGGGCCAGTGGGGGTCAGTGTGGTCTGGTGGAGAGACTCTGAGGTTTAGAGGTAAGAAAGTCTGGTGTCCAGATGCAACAATTAAAGTTAAGAAGGTTGTGACCTTGGGCAATTCATTGCAGTCCTCTGAGCCTCATATTCTCATTTATAAGATGTGGATAATAACACCTAGCTCTGTCTTTAAGGGATTGTCATGTGATTCAGTGATGTGCAAGTATTTTAATGGATTATATAAACCTAAGATATTGTTGTCATCTAATATTCATGTTTTGTTTCTTCTCGATCTCAGTGGTCATGTGATGCCAAGAAGGGTAGCTTTGTTAGTTAAGACTGATTTTTGTAATCTTAGGCCAAGATTCTTGCTACCTGCAAGTTTTGTGTTAATACGTAAAGTACTACCATTCATTCTTTCCTTTTCATAGTCTGTCTTTGTTTTCCTTCATGTAAAGCCAGTAAGTGTTAATATCTTTGAGGAATTCTATCAGAGATTATCAGAGGGTATTATCCTATAGAGTGAGTGGAAGATGAGAAACTGAAAGTAGGAGATGGGAGAGAGTTGGGACAAGGACTAAAGGAGACAGGAGGAGAAAAAAGGCTGAGTGACCTCTTAGACTTTTACTTTTCTCTGTAGATGGTTAGAAGGGCAAGTGAACTGGAGAACTGAAGAAGTCAAGGGAAAAAGTGATGTTAGAAGTAGCTTCTTTGTATAAATGAAAGGGAATTGGGTAGACACATGTTAAAGGATTGTCAAGAAACACTTAGAGTCTGGCTGAAATGGGAAATCATAAATTTGTTACGAAGTCAATTAGCATGATTATGCAATTTTCATCCAATAAGTCACAGCTGGAGAACAGAAGAAAAAATTCTGTGTCTGCATGAAACTCAGAGAGAAACTATATACTTATTATGCATCAACAATTCATCCACTCATTAATTTAAAAAAATTTATTATCTGCTATGTTCCAGACATTGTTCTAGGCACTGACAATAGAACAATGACAAGCCAGGTCAATTTTCTGTCCTTGTGGAACTTGCAATTTTATGGCAAGAAATAGAATGTTAAATAGGCAAATAAGTACATCATTTGTGGAAATGCAGAATGTGATTTATCTGTTATCAACTGCATAGGTAGATATTGATATATATATATGTATATGTATAAATATCTATATACATGCATAAGCCTATATATCTATATTGATATGTATGTATATGTATATCTGTATCTATAATCTAACTATCCATATGAAATCACATAGGCTTATAACTCTAGCTGGTGAAACACTGTCTCTGAAATTGTTAAGGTATTAAGTATGCATTCCTGTATTAGTCCATTCTCACACTGCTATGAAGAAATATCAGAGACTGGGTAATTTATCAAGAAAAAGGCTTTAATTGACTTACAGTTCCCTATGGCTGGGGAGGCCTCAGGAAACTTAGTCATGGCAAAAGGCACCGCTACACAGGATGGCAGGAGAGAGAACAGTGTCAGCAGGGGAAATGCAGATGCTTATAAAACCACCAGATCTTGTGAGAACTTGCTGACTCTCATGAGAACAGCATGGGGGGAACCACCCTCATGATTCAATTATCTCCCACCAGATCCCTCCCATGACACATAGGGATTGTGGGGATTACAATTCAAGATGAGATTTGAATGGGGACACAGAGTCAAACTGTAACATTCTGGTCCTAGCTCCTCCCAATTCTCATGTCCTCACATTTCAAAACACAATCACGCCTTCCCAATAGTCCCCCAAAGTCTTAACTGCTTTCAACATTGACCCAAAAGTCCAAATCCGAAGTCTCATCTGAAACAAGACAAGTCCCTTCAGTCTATGAGCCTGTAAAATCAAAAGCAAATGAATTCCTTCCTAGATGCAATGGGGCTACAGGTATTGGGTAAATACACTCATTTCAAATGGGAAAAGTTGGCCTAAACAAAGGGGCTACAGGCCCCACATAAGTCGGAAATCCAGTAGGTTAGTCATTAAACTTTAAAGTTACAAAATGATCTCCTTTGACTCCATGTCTCACATCCAGGTCATGCTGATGCAAGAGATGGGTTCCCATGGCCTTGGCAGCTCTCTCCCTGTGGCTTTGCAGGGTACAGCCCTCTCCTGGCTGTTTCATAGGTTGGTGTTGAGTGCCTGCAGCTTTTCCAAGTGCATTGATCAAGTGATCGGTGCATCTACCATTGTGGGGTATGGATGATGGTGGCTCTCTTCTCACAGCTCCACTAGGCAGTGACCCTGTGTGGGGACTCTGTGGGGTCTCTGACTCCACATTTCCCTTCAGCACTGCCCTAGCAGAGGTTCTTCATGAGGGCTCTGTCCTTGCAGCAAACTTCTCCCTGGACATGCAGACATTTCCATACATCCTCTGAAATCTAAGCGGAGGTTCCCAAATCTCAATTCTTGACTTCTGTGTACCCACAGGCTCAACCCCAGGTGAAAGCCTTCACATCTTGCACCCTCTGAAGCAATGGCCTGAGCTGTACATTTGCCTCTTTTAGCCAAGAGTGGAGCTGAAGCAGCTGAGATGCAGGGGGCCATGCCCTGAGGCTGCACAGAGCAGGAAGGCGAAAAGAATGAGCCCTGGGCCAAGCCCAAGAAACCATTTTTTTCCTCCTAGACTTCTGGGTTTGTGATGGGAGGGGCTGCTGTGAAGGTCTCTGGCACACCCTGGGGACATTTTCCCCATTGTCTTGATGATTAACATTTGGCTGCTCAATTACTTATGCAAATTTCTGCAGCCAGCTTGAATTTTTCCTCAGAAAATAGATTTTTCTTTTTTTTCCGCATGGAGGCTGCAAACTTTCCAAAACATTACATTCTGCTTTGTCTTGAATGCTTTGCTGCTTAGAAATTCCTTCCACCAGCTACCCTAAATCATCTCTCTAAAGTTCAAAGTTTCACAAATTTCTAGGGCCAGGGCAAAATGCCACCAGTCTCTTTGCTAAAGCATAGCCAAGAGTCACCTTTGCTCCAGTTCCAAAAGAGTTCCTCATCTCCATCTGAGATCACCTCACCCTGGACTTTATTGTCCATATCACTACCAGCATATTGGTCAAAACCATTCAACAAGTCTCTAGGAATTTCCAAACTTTCCCACATCTTCCCATTTTCTTCAGAGCCCTCCAAACTGTTCCAACCTCTGCTCCCAGTTCCAAAGTCACATCCACATTTTCAGGTATCTTTATAGTAGCATCTCACTACCTGGTACCAATTTACTGTATTAGTTTGTTCTCACACAGCTATAAAAAATGCCAGAGACTGGGTAATTTATGAAGAAAAGAGATTTAATTGACTCACAGTTCCTTATGGTTGGGGAGGCCTCAGGAAACTCAGAATCATGGTGAAAGGCACCTCTTCACAGGGCTGCAGGAGAGAGAATGAATGCCAGCAGGGGAAATCCCAGATGCCTATAAAACCATCAGATCTTCTGAGAACTCATTCACTATCATGAGAACAGCATGAGGGAAACCGCCCCCATGATTCAATTACCTCCCACTGGGTCTCACCCATGGAATGTGGGGATTATGGTAATGCAATTCAAGATGAGATTTGAGTGGGGACATGGAGCCAAACCCTATCAATTACCTAGGCTGTTTTCCTCCTTTATTTTTCACAGTAGGTTGTTATTGAGACTCATACATTCTCAGTTTCTCCATGCACTAGTCTAGTCTGTTATGGTAGGCCAGTCATTCCACAGAGGAATTGTATTGAAAATCTTGATTCTGGCAATAGCTCAAGCTGTAGTCTCCTGTCAAGCTTTATTGAGAGTAAACAGGTAAATTTGATTCTCATCTATCTGATTCTTGATACATCTCTCAAGATAAAATCACTTTGCATTATCACATTAGCCTGGGAAACACTGCTCCCTTCCATTTTATAGAAGAGACGTTAAATATCTTTTTCAAGGTCTTATGGATATAAAGTTCAGAACCAAGATTTGAACCCAGATGCTATGCCCAAGGCCAGTGCTCATTCTACTGTTTCACCAAGTTGTACTACTGAGCTCCTTGGAGGCGTCGGGAAGAAGGAGATACAAGGGAAAGGGATCAGTTGTATTGATGAGAGTGACTCCAAAAGAATTAGCTTAAAGGAGCAAAAACCAAAAAAAGTGAAGCCAGAAAGGAGAAGTGGGCTCTGCCTTGGAAAATAGAAGTCAAGGGTTTGAACGTTTTCCTGAAGATTTCTAGGATATTAAGAGAGGGAGGGTGATGTAGATGGAGAGTACAACCTGGTAAGGCTCTGAACTGGATTCTACTGGGAAAGCATGGTTTAGCATTTCATTGTGAGCTTCTACTTTAAGATGGTGTTGGTCTTTCCTTGATGACAGGTATTCTCTTATTCCTGGTTAAGTTTCTGGATCCCATCACAGTGGGCCACATACAGTAAGTCCTCTTTAGTTTTTAATTTAATTCATTAATTCAGATGTGTGAAGTACATTTCTCACATGGTAAGTGCTCCAGCAAATGGCAAGAGCTTCCCAAATATTGTTTGCTATTACTATTGTTGTTGCTTAATTTCTCCAAGTGTGCTCAAGACTGAACAAATAAAAAAGTCCTACTGTTGCAGAAAGGGAGGAGATTATTTACCTTTAAAACAAACAATTCGCTAGACTCTAAGGTATATGCAATTGAGAAAAGAGAATCCTTTTGTTGATAATAAAACTCTTGACAAGGCATTTGATGAATACACTGAGGATCATTTAATGAGCTGAAACTAAAGCCTCCTCAAGTTTACTTCCTCTGATTTAAGGGAAGAGCAGTGTTGTTTTTTTTTTCCCCTCAAAGACCTTCATGGTAACATTCCAACTTACTCAGCATCAACTGAGTCAGCATTTCATTGTGAGTGACAGTCTAGTTCAGTGAAGAGGCAAAATGGTTTATTTATAAGTCTCTTTCTCAACTGAGATCCTGGGAAAACTACTGTTCTCAAAAGTAAATAAAGGTCAAGATGGCTTAATGCATACTCAATGGGAAGTCTAGTGATGTTTCTTTCATGATGGGCAGGTCTGCAAACTCTGAACTATTCCTGGATCTATCGGCATAAAATTCTAGGGGCAAATGTGCCACATTGAACCCTGCTTCTCAGCACTTTTATCCACTGCCTGCACAGTCGTGACACTCGTTAGGAGGACTGTGATGATAGCTTCCCAGCTAGTCTCTCTGCCTTCCAGCTTTCTGCCTGTCCCTACTCCATCCTATTCCCTTAAGACAGATCTACGATTCTTAATCACAATTCTGAAAACCTCAGCCTCTCTCTCATAAGGCTTAATGCATCAATCTAAGAGCTATCATTTATTGATTGGTGACCATGTATCAGACAATTTTTACCATGATTTTTGTCTGTTTTGTGTAAACGCATACCTCAGTGCCTAGAATTTTAAAAATTCTATATGTCTGCCTCAAGGATATTGGTTAGATGAAGATATGATATCATTTTATCTTTAATATTGCCTCATGTCATATTATTTACCTGTTTTGGTAACCTGAGGTTGATGATAGTTAATTAAATTATCCAAAAATGTAGGAGAGAACTCAGGTTTAAATTTCAGGCCTGTGTGATTTCAGAGCTCATTTGTTAAACTAATACTCAATTCTGGCTCAAAATGGCATTTAAGCAACTGCCCTAAAGACCCTGAAATGGTAAGTCCAGCCCCTACTCTCCTCAAGTCCTCCAGAAGGACCCACAACCTGTTATTTTCAACACGTCTCACATCATGGTCTCCACTTAGTTCAAATGCTGACTGGGCGCCGTGGGTCACGCCTGTAATTCCAGCAATTTGGGAGGCCAAGTTGGGAGGATGACCTGAGGTCAGGAGTTCGAGATCGCCTGAACAACATGGTGAAAACCCATCTCTGCTAAAAATAGAAAAATTAGCCGGGTGCAGTGGTGTGTGCCTGTAGTCCCAGCTACTTAGGAGACTGAGGCAGGAGAATCGTTTGAACTCTGGAAGCTGAGATCGCACCACTGCACTCCAATCTGGGTGACAGAGAGGAAACTCTGTCTCAAAAAAAGAAAAAAAAAAAAAAAAAGAAAAAGATAATGTCCTTTAAGTCCCATCACACTCACCATCTCCAAAAAGCCAGTCCAGATGGTCTCTACCATAGATTCTCCTTTGAATTCCTGCCACAAACTCACTCACACTCATACTTTGATGCAAACAATTTGCATGTTAAATTGTTTGTAAAGGAGTAAGAGTCTTGCTGAATTTTTATGTTCCCCACAGGATTTGAAAAAGCACCGGACACCAGGAAGGGTGTTAGTAAATGCTTTTTTAAACTAAATCATGTTAAATTTGAAATTAACCCCTGTCAACTTCCAGTTTCTCCTTTCAGCGGTAGAGAAGGGGATATTTACTAGAAAATAAGTTCCCCAGTTTGAGAAAATGTTGCAAGCCAGAAAAGAGTTTGGACCAATCCCCAAAAGCAAATTTTCTCATCGCCTGGATAGGGACTGAGAAAAAGAGTCACTTCTTTTTTTTTTTCTTGTGCTCTGGGCATCACTCCCAGCCTCCCCTAATTTTTGAAATCAAGCTTCTGGGAACACTGAGTACACACATGCCTCTTCAGTCCCTGACACACAGAGGCATACACCCATTCCATAGAACTTTATCACATCCAGACTTACGAGCAAATATCCGAAAGTGGGAGGCAATGGGGAGAAATGAAAAGTAGAACTACCTCATAGTAGTAGAGGTTTTGCACTGCTGAAAAACAAGGCAGGAGAGTCATCCTTACAGAGAGATGTTGGGGATATTTCTGGTGCATTGCTTTGGAAATCATCACATAGAATCCTAAATGCCAAGGCCTGAAAACCTATCTCCACTGTTCTTTTCTTTCTTTCTAAAGCTGGCAGAACTGCAAGCTGAGATAACAGCAAGGTATTTTTAGCTGTGTATATTGATTTTTTTGTCCTTGGAAGCTACTATATTCTATTATAACCCAAAAACAACAAGTGAAAAAAGCCAGCTGCGGCAAAATCTCATTTAAAGCAGCAGCATAATAATAATGATATTAAAATAATATGTTTGGAAGTATCTAAAGTTACAATACTTGGATAGTTTGGCATAAAGAGCCTCTCTTGAATGCTTTGCCCTCTGAATAATGCCTTTTGACTGACTGTTCTGCAGCAAAACCATTAGGTGAATAAAAATTTTAAGATGCGGTACGCTTGCTGGCAAACATTAAACAATATAAGACAGGGATAGTCAATATCAATAACTGTCCCTGAAAAAAACAAGCAATCAGAAAAAGCTGGACGTGGGTATCTTCATTAAAAAATTTCTCACTATCCAGCCTTTCTATCTCTCCATAACATCATTATCCAAAATCGAAGTGATTTTTCTTAAATCTTTGCTGCTCTCTGCCTGCACAATACCAGGGACTAGCTGGATTTTATGACGTTGCTTGTTCTACTGAAGGTATTACCTGTAGAAAATCTTCCTCTTTTTCCTGTACATTACAACCACCAGCTAAGCTCCTTTCGTGTCCCTCTTGGAATACCACTACATCCTATACCTGGCTTTCCTTTTATTGCCGTTTTGTGTGAGAGGAAATATTTTCTTCTCCTTCTTGAGTTTCTGTCTGGGGTCTCTATAAAATAGATTCTTTGATTTGTTTTTTATGGAAGTGGCCTTTCTCTCCACTCCTGCTTTCATTTCTTCCCATAGGAGGAGGAACTATTTAGAGCATTCCTGAATTTGGTAAGGTATTAAGTCTGCATTACCTAGGCTTCTTTCCTCCTTTATTTTTCACAGTAGGTTGTTATTGAGACTCATACATTCTCAGTTCCTCCATGCACTAGTCTAGCCTGTTATGGGGAGGCCAGTCATTCCACAGAGGAATTGTATTGAAAATCTTGATTCTGGCAATAGCTCAAGCTAAGTCTCCTACCCAACTTTATTGATAGTAAATAGGTAAATTTGATCCCCATCTTTCTGACTCTTGTATAAATCTCTTAAGATAAAATCACTTTGCATTATCACATTAGCCTGGGAAACACTGCTCCCTTTCATTTTATAGATGAGGCTCAGAGATGTTTAAGATCTTTCCAAGGTCTTATGGATATAAAGTTCAGAACCAAGATTTGAACCCAGATGCTATGCCCAAGGTCAGTGCTCATTCTGCTGTTTCACCAAGTTGTACTATTGAGCTCCCTGGAGGAGTGGGGAAGAAGGAGATACAAGGGAAAGGAATCAGTTGGTATTGATGAGATGATTCCAAAAAGACTAACTAAAAAGAATAACAACAAAAAAAATAAAGTCGGAAAGGAAAGGGAGGTTCTGCCTTGGAAAATAGAGGAAGGGGTGAAGGGTTTGAACGTTTTCCTGAAGATTTCTAGGATATTAAGAGAGGGAGGGTGATGTAGATGGAGAGTACACTCTGGTAAGTCTCTGAACTGGATTCTACTAGGAAAGCATGGTTTAGCATTTCATTGTGAGCTTCTACTTTAAAATGGTATTGGTCTTTCCTTGATGACAGGTATTCTCTTATTCCTGGTTAAGTCTCTGGATCCCATCACAGTGGGCCACATATAATAAGTTCTCCATACTTTGTTATTTGAATTCATTAATTCAGATTTGTAATGTGCACCCGGTAAGTGCTCCAGCAAATGGTAAGAGCTCTCTAAACATTGTTTGCTATTGCTATTATTTAAAACCTGGTAGATATAGCCAGAATGCTAATCCCAAAACCTTCATTTTCAAGGTTTAATTTTGATCAGAAAACCTGCATCCATCTCCCAATTACACTGGATACTAGAATGTTATGTTTGGATGCAAAGTTGAGAGTTATCTTGGACACTAACTAATCTAATAGAATAGTCTAAAATCAGTGAAGATAATAATGTAATTCCCAAGTCAGTACATCCAGTGATTAGGATGTCGTAGCTTTTGTTTTTTAAATATTTTGACACAAATTGTACATAGTTATGATGTACAACATGCAGTTTTGAGATATGTATATATTGTGGAATAGCTAAATCAAGCTAATTAATATATGTATTACCTCACATACTTATTATTTTTTGGTGTGTGCTGAGAACAGTTATACTCTCTTAAAAATTTTCAATTATGCAATGTATTATTAGCTATAATCATCTTATTGTACAATAGAGCTCTTGAACTTATTTCTGCTATCTAATTGAAATTTTGTGTCCTTTAATCGACATCTCCCCAATCTTCCTACCACAACCCCCAACGCCTGGTAACACCATTCTACTCTCTATTCCTTTAAATTCAACTGTTTTAGATTCTACAGATAAGTGAGATTATGTGGTATTTATCTTTCTGTACCTGTTCGATTTTGTTCAACAAAATTTCCTCTAGGTTTATTCATGTTGTTGCAAATAAGAGGATTTTCTTCTCTGTTAAGGCTAAATAGTATTCATTGTGTATGTGTGTGTGTATATATATATAGATATATATACACATATATTTGTATATGGTATATGTGTGTGTGTGTGTGTGTGTATTTTCTTTGTTCATTCATTCATTGATGAAAGTAACCCCTTATCTCACACTATATACAAAAATAAACTCAAAATGAATTTAAGACTTAAAAGTGCGACCTGAAACTATAAGTCTACAAAAAGAAAATGTAGGTCAGGCACGGTGGCTCACGC
This sequence comes from Chlorocebus sabaeus, assembly GCF_047675955.1. Taxonomy (NCBI): domain Eukaryota; kingdom Metazoa; phylum Chordata; class Mammalia; order Primates; family Cercopithecidae; genus Chlorocebus; species Chlorocebus sabaeus. Next base: position 132,850,378 of record NC_132911.1, on the reverse strand, counting down.
CTGTAATCCCAGCACTTTGGGAGGCCAAGGTGGGCGGATCATGAGGTCAGGAGATCGATCATCCTGGCTAACACTGTGAAAACCCGTCTTTACTAAAAATACAAAAAATTAGCTAGGGGTGGTGGCGGGTGCCTGTAGTCCGAGCTACGCTGGAGGCTGAGGCAGGAGAATGGTGTGAACCCGGGAGGCGGAGCTTGCAGTGAGCCGAGATCACACCACAGCACTCCAGCCTGGGCGACAGAGCTAGACTCTGTCTCAAAAAAAGAAGAAAACTGAAGAAAATGTAGGGGAAATCTCCATGAGCTCCATGACATTGGTCTGGGAAATGGGTTTTTACATATGACCCCCAAAGCACAGGCAACAAAAACAAAAATAGATAAATGGGATTACATTAAACTAAAAAGCTTCTGCAATGGAAAAGAAACAACAGAGTGAAGAGACATCTGATAAGGGGTTAATATCCAAAAATATCAGAAACTGAATAGCAAGAAAATATACAGCCTGATTTAAAAATGGGCAAAACACCTAAGTAGGTATTTCTGGCATACAAATGACTAACAAGTTTATGAAAACATGCTCAATGTCAATAATTATTAGGGAAATGCAAATTAAAACCACAAATAGATGTCCCTTCTCACTTGTTAGAATGACTATAATAAAAAATACAAGCAATTAAGAAACGTTACTGAGGATTTGGAGAAAAAACAACCCTTGTACATTGTTAGTGGGAATGCAAATGAATAAGGCCATTATGGAAAACACTATGGAAGTTCCTCAAGAAATTAAAAAAGGAACTACCATATAATCTAGCAATACCACTACTGGTATATATTCAAAGTAAATTAAATCAGTATGTCAGAGATGTCTGCACTCCCGTATTCCTCGCAGCACAATTCACAATAGTCAAAATATTGTTACAGAAGGTTTCTCCATGCTGATTTGAAACCTATCTCTGCATATCACTTTTTGGTATTTATTAAGGTATTTGGTGAAACACAGGTGAGGCTCTTGCTTCCAAAGTTAAGTGAAGTGGGTGAGTTCATATGGTTGGTAGTTGGTGTGAGGCTTCAATCCATTTCTGGCTGGCTGCAATGTTTATATTCATAACCCTATGATACTCCTTGTGTTGCCTTAATCCCTGAGCATGAGTTTTACTATATAGAAACTTCATGAAGTAAGGAATCACTTCCTAATGAGCTTTGTCTCCCCATGGTATCTAGTAAAATACCAACACATATAATTTAGAAAATATTGGTTAAGTGAAAGGGGTTAACTCTGTTCCATTTTTTACAAAGGTTTGAACCAACCACATTCCAAACCTGTCCACATATGTTTGAATATTGATTCTGTCATTTGCCCTTTTTTCTAGTATTACCTGGGGTTAAAATCCAAAACATATATGAAACTGAATAATAAGAAATCATATAACCTGATTTTAAAATGCGGAAAAGACCTAAATAGAAATTTCTTTAAAAAAAAAAAATGACATACAAATGGGCAACAAGTTCCATGTTTATCTGGAAGAAAGGGCAAATCTGAAAATTGAATCAAGAGCTGTTTACATCTTATACAGTGAATAAGCACTATCACATAGTGGCTTGGCGCATGGATCCTGGAGTCTGATTACCTGGGTTTAAAATCTGGCTCCTCCAATTCTTGCTGTGTTAGCTTGGGCAGTAACTAAATTTATCTGTTAATAGGAAGAAAATAGGACTTTCATAGGGTTAGTGTAACAGCTATGACCTGCTTTCTACATACACTTTCTAACAGGTTCATAAGGCTGTAGAAGGAGAGACTTTGTCACATATATTGATAATATCAAGGCAATATAAGTTACACCCTTATTCTGTTTAAATATTTTAATGTATTTATCAGCCTGGGAAATAAAGCCTTAAGTTTTATGCAGTTAACTTATGCAGAATTTTGGGGAGCCCCTTCTTGTTCAGTGTATTCTGTGCCAGAATCCTTCCTGAGTTTGATAAAAGATCTCTTACGTTGTTTGGTTCTATAATCTAGTTTCTTTTCCTTATTAGAAATTGGAGTAACACTTCTCCACTTTCACTTTCCTAATACCCTTCATTCTACATGATTCTACAAGATGATTTGCAGTTCCTCTGTACTTATATCAGCAAGATCTTCTGGTACATTTAGAAGTCATTTGTCTGCACCTGGAAGCTTGAATGAACATAAAGAAGATAAGGCTTACTCTGTCTCACCTCACATTGTAGCCTTCAATTCCCCATTAATTGCATCTGTTTCATGGCTTTCAGTTTGCAAATCATTCACTTTGATTTAAACAACAGGTGCATAAAAACAAAGCAGCCATGGATTTCTCTGCCATCTGTTAACACACCACCAACTGCAAGCACTGGTCTACTCTTCCTTCCTTTTGTGCATTCTTCCCTGTTACTTGAAACTACTGATCAGGAAGTTACCTTAAGGACTCACCTATTCCACTTGTCTCCTATTCCATTCCTACCTATCCCTGTACCATTCTGAGAAAGCAATGCTTTAATGATATTAATGATATACAGGTTAATTCCTTTTCTGAAGATCCCTGGAGAAGAAGCTGTTCCATATTTGCTGCTAATACATTTCAAAATTTAGCAGTTCAAATTCTTAGGAAATAATTATTTTTTATTTTTATAGATTTAGGGGTGTGCAAGTGCGATTTTTTTACATGGATATACTGCATAGTGGCTAGTGTAACCATCACCCAAAATGGTACACTGTTAGAGAAGGTTTCTTCATTCTGAACTGAAAACTACCTCTGTATATCACTCTTTGGTATTGGTTAAGGCATCTGGTGAAACACAGATGATGCTCCTGCTTCCAAAGTTAAGTAAAGTGGATGAGATTTAGGGAGTGCAAGCTAAGGAATTTGGAAGTGACTAATGGGAGATTGATTTCTGATCTATGAGGAACACCTGATCCACGTGCTTGTCCCATGGAACATGGGTCATACTGGGAATTGAGGCCCTTTGTTTAGGTTCAATCAAGGTTTTCAGATGGAGGAGTTAGACGGAGAGTGCTAAGTGACAATGCTATATAAACTGCATGCTTTTTACAAGCGGTTGTGGTTCTCCTCTCCACCCTGCCTGCACTGGGCCATCCCTGTATGTAAGTCCTCAATAAACCCTATGTCTCCTTTGCTGGCTTCAGGACTCTTCTCCAGCCTCTTGAACCTGGTGCCATTCCTGCTGCAGTCAATATGAGTCCAGCACAACAACCAAAGACAACCAATTAAGATCAGTAACTTAGAATCATAAATGACTGATTCATAGATCTGGAACATCATTAATCCTTTACTCAGATGTTATTGACTGCCTGTTGTGTGCCAAGCTCTCTTCTAGGTGCTAAGATCACAGAAACTCTATCCTCGAAAAAACTTATTACCCTTTAGAGGACATTGAATATGCTCTTTGTCTTCAAGTGATGAGACCTGATGGAGGATTACAGCACTGAGCCTGAACTTGGTTTCCCTAATTACCAGGTTCTGCTCTCATAGATGCCTCTACCAAGGTACATCCTGATTGCACAAAAAAAAAATGATGCAAGAGGCTGAGCACAGTGGCTCACACCTGTAATCTCAGCACTTTGGGAGGTCGAGGCCGGTAGACCACTTGAGGTCAGGAGTTCAAGACCAGCTTGGCCAACATAGCGAAACCCCGACTCTACTAAAAATACAAAAAGTAGCTGGGTGTGGTGGCGTGTGCCTATAGTCCCAGCTACTCTTAGGAGGCTGAGGCAGGAGAATCACTTGAACCCGAGTGCATCACTGCACTCCAGCCTGGGCGATGGAGCAAGACTCCATCTCAAAAAAAAAAAAAAAAAAAAAGATGCAAGAAATGCCTCTGCCAGTCTTATTTTCTCTGCAATAGGATACTTTTTTCTGTTCAGTGTGTTGAGTCTGGCGATTAACACAATACAGTATATTGCATGTATGTGTTTAAGGGGTTTCTGGGAATCAGTTATAATTTTGTCTCCCATTCCCAGATTAGGATGTAATCCTGTCTGCATTAGAGTCAAGCAGACCTGATTTTAAAGGCTACCTCTGCTACATATCAACTTGGTGGTCTTGAACAATGAGTGCCTCTCTCTAATCTTTAGCTTGTTCATCTGCAAAATGGGGATAATAACCACTTCCTCAAAATATTACCGTGAAGATAGAGCTCATGTGCCTACCCTCAAAATCTTATTGTGTCAGTTAATAGCCATTATTGTTATTGTTAGAGCTTTCCTGGTTATTTTTTCTATTCTTGCCACCCTGACGTAGATCTTCAGAACTCAAATCTACAGACTCTAAGATTTTCAGAGCTGGTGGAAGCCATACAATTCAACCTTCTTTCTTTATAGATGAGGAAATTGAGGAGTAGATAGGTTAGGCCCCTTGTTCTGAGTCATAGAGCTAGTTCAATTATTGAGCTGGGGTTAGAGAACAGGTGTCCTGACTCTTAATCTGGTGATCATTTCCACCTCACAAAAGCTCCTAAAAGGAGATTTTATTGCCTAAAATTTTAAGCCCCATGTGAAGCAGTGTCTCATCGACCAACATTGAACAAGGACTACAGTGACTTTCATTAGTTCAATGGCCATCACCAACTAAATACTTGAATACCTAGTTTCATTAATCCAGACAGAACCATGTCGAATACTAAAATACCAGGCGTAAAACATCTTTCACCTACTTCTCATAACCATCCGTGAGTAAAAGTAAGAATGCACATATTCCCACAGCAGAGACAGGAAATTACACTCACTGTGGTTATGAGATTACATCTTTTGTATTAATAAAATTGCTCATGACACTGTGATTCCCTGCTACAGTCTTACCGACTTCTGCTTCCACTCTTTCCTCTACCTGCCACACTCTAGAGAATGCATGCAATAAAAACTCTTAATTATTCTCCATATATTTTTATCCTTTTAGCGACTCCTATAATAAAAAGATAGTGCTGTGGGGAAGTAGTTGCCATGGAAACTGACCAATGATAAACAGTCTCTTACTGTTGCATGATGTGAAGCAGGAAGACAGGAGCAGTCCACAGCTCTCAGGAATGTGAAGGTAGTTGTGGATCACGTTGCTCTCCCAGCCCTATCTGCCTGGCTGTTTGGACCTTACAGGAGCATTGTGTATTTGTCCATTTTAAGTGACCCTAGAGGTATGATGGGAGAGTGTCATGACATATCTTCAGGTGCATCTGACACAAAGGAAAGCAGCCTACTGGACCCACAGACCCTAGAGAGTTACAAAGAAATACATTTTTTCAATGACCTTACAAAGGTTTGCCCTGGGCTGGAAGCAAAGCAAGCTGGGTTATTAGCTCAAGCGTACTGCTGTTTGCCTGGCAGAGCACATTCAAGTTGGCAGATTAAATTCACAAGCTCTGTTTCTTGCTGATTCTTAAATACATACGCTTTGGGTCAGCCTTTCTTAGTTCAAATCCTAGTTCTTGCCTCCCACTTGATGTATAATCTTAGGCAGGTTATTTAACATCTCTAATCTTCAGTTTTCTCATCTACAAAATGCAAAATGATGATGATGATAATCCTCTCTCTTTTTTTATACTTAAAAGATATGTACCATTCAGTACAGTTTGTGGCACATTTGTATGCACTGGTAAAATGTTAGTCACTATTATTGCTTATAAGTGGAGTGATTTTGACAAGTGATATGGAATATTCTTTTGTGTCCTGTAAAAACTATTATATTTAGATAAGTCTTACTTTGTAGTAGCGTAACTTTTATGTATGCTTAAAATTCCCAGCCACCCTGTGAGATAGGTATCAATACCATATATGTGTGTGTGTGTGTGTGTATAAATATATGGTGTTGTGTCAGATACCTTATATACATATATATGTAAACCAAATCTCAGAAGAATTATAAATGTGCCTTCCAATAAGCTTGTTCTGTAAAGTGCATAGTAAAATTGTAATGTGTTTCATCATTATTATTTGCTTATGAATATCCACTGTCCAGGTGCTCAGGAACTAAGCAAAAAAAGAAGTATTTAGTCAACTTGCAAAAAGTCTAACAGGGTACATGCCATCCTATGTGTGTTCTGTGTTACAATGTAGAAAACAATGTAGAAGACAGTTTGTTTCATTTTCCAAGAAATTCCCTCTCTGCTTCAAATTTCCTCCATCAGCATTTAATAGAGAAATGGCCAGGTATGTGTCTCTTGGCACAGGTCTATGGTACCCAATGCCCTTTCTAAATGACCCCCTTACTTTTTTCATCTTTTTTTTTTTTTACCTTTTTTTACCTTTATGCTTTTTTCATCTACTCTCTGATACATATTTATGCTCTAAGATATTTTTTCTTCTCCTGTCAAATATGCTTCCATCTTCACATAACTACCATGGTATATCGTATGGCATAAACTCTTCTTTCTTCCTGCCATTCCTATTCCCATTACCTTGTTGGATAAACGTTCACAATTCTTTACACCTCAATGTAAACATTCCCTCTATATGTGATCTCCTTATAATAGATTATAATCTACTCATGATAGATTAAAGATCTTTGTCTTTAGCTGTGTATTACACACACACACACACACAGACACACACACACAGATGCACACACACATACATAATATCATCTTTGGATATGATGTTTTTTAAATAAAATCTGTGTGGGTTTACATGACCTTCAACACTACTAGCTCCCCAGAGGGCTGGAGCAATATCTGTATGAGTGTATTCCTAGAGTGAAGCATGGGGTTTGGAACAAGTATATGTGTTCAACATTTGTCTGTTGAATTGAGTAGATTCTAGCCAGAAGAATATTCTTTTAGGGGCTAAACTTTCCTACAAATTTCCCTAAACCTTGAGAAAAATGACATGTCAGAATTCAGGCTCCACTCTCAGGAGCTGAGAACCAAATGATCTCAGTTTGTTTTGGCCTCTTCACTCAATAACTCTGTGATTTTGAGCCAATTACTTTGCAACTCAAGCATTCATTAACTCTTTTCTAGCTCTTTCCTTCCTTCCTTCATTCTTTTTCCTCAAGAACATCTTATGTGTGAGGCTTTATACTAGGTGGCTGGGATGCACAAATAAATAGATGTGATTCCCACTCTTAACGTTTAGATGGACTTAGGGTTGGAATAGTGCAGGGTTAATAGGGGCAATAGGGAAAAAGAAACCAGTTATATCAAGAATGAGCATGGTGAAGTGAGTTAACTCTCACAGAAAATGTGAACAGTGATGGTCTCTGTAAGAGCCAAGTGGATTCAATTCCCAGTACTGTTAAATACTTTTAATGCTACTGTTGGAGGAGGGTACAGTGTGTTTGTGTGAGTAAGGGAGAACTCTGGTGGATAAATCGCTAATTCTAGGTACAATAAAATAGATTGGCCAGGCGCAGTGGCTCATGCCTGTAATCCCAGTACTTTGGGAGTCCGAGACGGGTAGATCACGAGGTCAGGAGTTTAAGACCAGCCTGGCCAATATGGTGAAACCTCGTCTCTACTAAAAATACAAAAATTAACCAGGTGTGGTGGTGGGTGCCTGTAATCCCAGCTACTTGGGAGGCTGAGGCAGGAGAATCCCTTGAACCTGGAAGGTGGAGATTGCAGTGAGCCAAGACCTCGCCACTGCACTCCAGTCTGGGTGACGGAGCAAGACTCCATCTCAAAAAATAAATAAATAAATAAATAATTTTAAAAAGGTTATAATTTATTACAACTACAAGAATCCCTTTAGCAATCATTAATTTGCCAATCTGTTTTAAAAGTTTTCTTTTTAAAATTAGTATGAATTTAAATATCCACATTTGGCTTTTGACTACTACAGTTTGAGTCCAAAATTACTTACACGAGTAAATGATTGCTTAAGCAAAGCCTGAAGCACAAGTGAAAGGTAACCAAGTGAGAAGGAAGTAAGAAAAAAGACTCCAGCATTAGTAACAGAACTTGGTCTATTAAGAAATCCCATTATCTTAGTGAAAGCAGAGTGTGAGATGAGTCTTATCTGCATTATTTTTGGCTGAGTCAGAACTCAGAATATGAAATTTTTTACCCAGCTCTGAGGGCCAGGCCATACTTATACTCTTAGTAGTGTCTCTGGATAACCAGTAGCTTCTACGGAGAGGTTAGCGTAAGAACCAGGATGGGGCTTTGGGTATGAGAATAGCTGAAGGCAGCAGAGGTAAGGGAGTAGAAGCAGCCTAGGGGTTGTTGAGTCCCTGGAGTTGGGAGAGGAAAGGCAAGTTCACCATTCAAAGACATGCCAGTCTTCACTTCTGTCTCTCTTAGTCAGGATTCCACTGCATAGCAATACTTCAGGAGGAAGGTCTTATGTTTTAACTACTCCGACATTTCCATCCTTCTAGGTTACAACGTATACTTGAAACAGAAAGTATTCACACTTGCACATCCATCTGACAAGTCAGTCCATGCTGAGTCCAGCTGCTAGCATTGGAAGTGCCAGGGTCCAGTCTTAGGCTGGTCTTGTGTCAATTGGCCATAATTAGGAAGTTTGGGTTTGCATGGGACTCTTGGATGGTGGAGGTCAACCAGCATTTGAAGATGGTATAATAGAAAGCAACATAAATTTTAACACTTATTAGCCATGTTGCCTCCAGAAGTTGCTCCCATTATCTGGGTCTTATTTTTCTTATCTCCTAAAATGATTGTGAGGATGAAGTGATGTAAAACATGTAAATACTGAAGACCCTGCAAGAACGTACAGAGGCAAGATAAGTTACAGAGTTGAGATGTGAACGAGCCAGACGTGAAAGCTCCAACCCATTTCTAGAACAATGGGTCCCAATCAGGACCCAGTCAGGGATAAGTTTGGACACATTTACCCAACCAGTAGAATTTTCTGACTCCATTACTATGAAGCCATCTAGACTGGGAGATACTCAATAAGAACGCAAAATAAACTCTTTAACACATTACAGTATTCTTAGGAAGAAAAATAATACAATGAGATATTCTAGGTCAAACGTATTCCTATTATCAAAATACTAGCTCCATGAGCTTGGAGATTTGTTCTGTCCACTGTTATATCTCCAGTGATGGAAACAATGCCTGGCACACAGGAGACACTAAAACATTTTTAAATGAGTGAATGAATTAAAGAACAAATTAATTGACTATAGAGTTGATATTGAAGACATTGCTCAGTAAACTATGTAGCATCTTCTCTCTGGGATTTTAAGAAGGAAATTTCCCCTAGGGCTAAGGACCAGGAATGACTTTGCTTTTCCAGAGCAGCAACTATTTTTCTTTATCTTACTGATAAAGAGAATCACACTCTTGTTTGCACTGGCTACATGACTCAGAATAAAACTTTTAGCCCTTCTCTAACAAAATATCATTTTACTTTAGTTTGACTGTTTTTTTTTTAATTTCCCTTTGAACTTTATTATTTTTTAACTATGGCTGCTGACCCCCATTGTACTAGAAAAACAGAATCTTAAATAGCTCTTATTATTTTGAGATATGTCCCATCAATACCTAATTTATTGCGAGTTTTTAGCATGAAGGGCTGTTGAATGTTGTCAAAGGCCTTTTCTGCATCTATTGAGATAATCTTGTGGTTTTTGTCTTCGGTTCTGTTTATATGCTGCATTATGTTTATTGATTTGTGTATGTTGAACCAGCCTTGCATCCCAGAGATGAAGCCCACTTGATCATAGTGGATAAGCTTTTTGATGTGCTGCTGGATTCAGTTTGCCAATATTTTATTGAGGATTTTTGCATCGATGTTTATCAGGGATATAGGTCTAAAATTCTCTTTTTTGTTGTGTCTCTGCCAGGCTTTGGTATCAGGATGATGCTGGCCTCATAAAATGAGTTAGGGAGGATTCCGTCTTTTTCTGTTGATTGGAATAGTTTCAGAAGGAAGGGTATCAGCTCCTCCTTGTACCTCTGGTAGAATTCGGCTGTGAATCCGTCTGGTCCTGGACTTTTTTTGGTTGGTAGGCTATTAATTATTGCCCTGTTATTGGTCTATTCAGGGATTCAACTTCTTCCTGGTTGAGTCTTGGGAGGGTGTATGTGTCCAGGGATTTATCCATTTCTTCCAGATTTTCTAGTTTATTTGCATAGAGGTGTTTACAGTATTCTCTGATGGTAGTTTGTATTACTTTGGGATTGGTGGTGATATCCCCTTTACATTTTGTATTGCGTCTATTTGATTCTTTTCTCTTTTCTTCTTTATTAGTCTTGCTAGCAGTCTATCAATTTTGTTGATCTTTTCAAAAAACCAGCTCCTGGATTCATTGATTTTTGAAGGGTTTTTTGTGTCTCTATCTCCTTCAGTTCTGCTCTGATCTTAGTTATTTCTTGCCTTCTGCTAGCTTTTGAATGTGTTTGCTCTTGCTTCTCTAGTTCTTTCAATTATGATGTTAGGGTGTCAACTTTAGATCTTTCCTGCTTTCTCTTGTGGGCATTTAGTGCTATAAATTCATGACAAACCTATAGCCAATATCATACTGAATGGGTAAAAACTGGAAGCATTCCCTTTAAAAACTGGCATAAGACAGGGATGCCCTCTCTCACCACTCCTATTCAACATAGTGTTGGAAGTTCTGACCAGGGCAATCAGGCAGGAGAAAGAAATAAAGGGTATTCAATTAGGAAAAGAGGAAGTCAAATTGTCTCTGTTTGCAGATGACATGATTGTATATTTAGAAAACCCCATCGTCTCAGCCCAAAATCTCCTTAAGCTGAGAAGCAACTTCAGCAAAGTCTCAGGATACAAAATCAATGTGCAAAAATCACAAGCATTCTTATACACCAATAACAGACAAACAGCCAAATTATGATTGAACTCTCATTCACAATTGCTTCAAAGAGAATAAAATATCCAAGAATCCAACTTACAAAGGATGTGAAGGGTCTCTTCAAGGATAACTACAAACCACTGCTCAATGAAATAAAGAGGACACAAAGAAATGGAAGAACATTCCATGTTCATGGATAGGAAGAATCAATATGGTGAAAATGGCCTTACTGCCCAAGGTAATTTATAGATTTAATGCCATCCCCATCAAGCTACCAATGACTTTCTTCACAGAACTGGAAAAAACTACTTGAAAGTTCATATGGAACCAAAAACGAGCCCACATGGCCAAAAGAAGACTGTCTTTCTTTTAGACAGTCCTAAGCTAAAAGAACAAAGCTGGAGGCATCACACTACCTGACTTCAAACTACACTACAAGGCTACAGTAATCAAAACAGATATATAGACCAATGGAACAGAACAGAGGCCTCAGAAATAACACCACACCTCTACAACTATGTGATCTTTGACAAACCTGACAAAAACAAGAAGTGGGGAAAAGATTCCCTATTTAATAAATGGTGTTGGGAAAACTGGCTAGCCATATGTAGAAAGCTGAAACTGGATCCCTTCCTTACACCTTATACAAAAATTAATTCAAGATGGATTAAAGACTTAAACATGAGACCTAAAACCATAAAAACCCTAGAAGAAAACCAAGGCAATACCATGCAGGACATAGGCATGGGCAAGGACTTCATGTCTAAAACACAAAAAGCAATGGCAACAAAAGCCAAAATTGACAAATGGGATCTAATTAAACTAAAGAGCTTCTGCACAGCAAAAGAAACTACCATCAGAGTGAACAGGCAACCTAGAGAATGGGAGAAAATTTTTGCAATCTACTCATCTGATAAAGGGCTAATATCCAGAATCTACAAATAACTCTAACAAATTTACAAGAAGAAAACAAACGACCCCATCAAAAAGTGTGCAAAAGATATGAACAGACACTTCCCAAAAGAAGACATTTATGCAGCCAACAGACATATGACAAAATGCTCATCATCACTCGCCATCAGAGAAATGCAAGTCAAAACTGCAATGAGATACCATCTCACCCCAGTTAGAATGCCAATCATTAAAAAGTCAGGAAACAACAGGTGCTGGAGAGGATGTGGAGAAATAGGAACACTTTTACACTGTTGGTGGGACTGTAAACTGGTTCAACCATTGTGAAAAACAGTGTGGTGATTCCTAAAGGATCTAGAACTAGAAATACCATTTGACCCAGCCATCCCATTCCTGGGTATATACCCAAAGGATTATAAATCATGCTGCTATAAAGACACATGCACACGTATATTTATTGTGGCACTATTCACAATAGCAAAGACTTGGAACCAACCCAAACGTCCATCAATGATAGACTGGATTAAGAAAATGTGGCACATATATACCATGTGATACTACGCAGCCATAAAAAAGGATGAGTTCATGTCCTTTGTAGGGACATGGATGAAGCTGGAAACCTTCATCCTCAGCAAACTATCGCAGGGACAAAAAACCAAACACCATATGTTCTCACGCGTAGGTGTGAATTGAACAATGAGAACACTTGGACACAGAAAGGGGAACATCACACACCAGGGCCTGTCGTGGGGTGGTGGGAGGGGGAAGGGATAGCATCAGGAGATATACCTAATGTAAATGACAAGTTAATGGGTGCAGCACACCAACATGGCACATGTATACATATGTAACAAACCTGTATGTTGTGCACATGTACCCTAGAACTTAAAGTATAATTAAAAAAGGAAAAAAAGAAAAACAGAATCTTAGAAGTCATCCAAGATGAGGTAGACCCTAACTTTAGCTTCCACACCCTTCCTTTCAAAGGCAGACTTTTTGGCCAAACTCAAGTCTGACTCTTTTTATTCTCTCTCTCTCTCTCTCTCTCTCTCTCTCTCTCTCTCTCTCTCTCTCTCTCTCTCTCTGTGTGTGTGTGTATTTTTATTCTTATTATATCATGTGTCTTATCTTAAAGTTTTATTATTTGCATTTTCTTCCACATGAAGACCACCATGTTCATATAGGATAGCTGTGATATTTTCTCTACAGGATGAAGTTTTAGCTAAGAGCTAAATGGAAACATTTAATTCTTTAGGGTAGCAGTCCCCAACATTTTGGGCACCAGGGACCAGCTTTGTGGAAGGCAATTTTTGTATGGACCTGGTGTGGGTATGGTTTCAGGATGATTCAAGCATATTATACTTATTGTCCACTTTATTTCTATTATTATTACATTTTAATATATAATGAAATAATTATACAACTCATCATAATGTAGAATCAGTGCAAGCCCTGAGCTTGTTTTCCTGCAACCAGATGGTCCTATGTGGGGGTGATGGGAGACAGTGACAGATCATCAGACACTAGATTCTCAAAGGAGCACACAACCTAGATCCCTCACATGCGCAGTTCACAATAGGGTTCATGATCCTATGAGGATTTAATGCTGTTGCTGTTCTGCCAGGGGGCAGAGCTCAGGTGATAATGTGAGCAATGGGCAGCAGCTGTAAATAAAGATGAAGCTTCTTTTGTTTACCTGCTGCTTACCTCCTGCTGTGCAGCTTGGTTCCTAACAGGCCACCCACAGTAGCAGTCTATGGCCTGGGAATTGGGGACTCCCCGGCCTTAGTGTCTTCATATTGTTTCCTCCAGAACTAGAATTCTCAAAGCTAAGTTCTTGAATTAAGACACCCATTGATGTACACATTTTATTCCTAGGCGTGCACTCAAGATCTACACAGAACAAGTGTCCACTTTAATTCAATTATATGTTCAAGCTAGAGGGTCCTGTTGATTAAAATTGCTAGATAAAACAAAGAACACAGTTAAATTTGAATTGCAGATAAACAAAAAATAACAACTTTAGTATAAGTATATTCCCAAATATACTAAGTGCCTCATACTTTCATCTAATAAATCTGGAAACTGTACTCTTGATAGGTACCCAAACCTAGCTCAGGGAAGAAGTTTGAGACTAAGAGCCCCAATTAACAGGTAGCTAAGGACTTTGGAGGTGCCTGAGACTGATAATTCCATGAGATAGAATGTTTCCCTAGGCACTGTATAGAACTGTAAACCCCTAAAGAAAACAAAAGTGTGGGTCCTGGTCCTTGAAGACCAGCAGTGTGTTATTTCAGAAGCATAAATCTATTGCCTTGAGTTAAGGGGACTCATTTTCCTCAGTTTCGTTTGAAGCAAATATTTTCTGAGAATTATTTGAGATGCTTTCCTCAAAATGCAATCAATGTTCACTACAATATAAAAGGCCTCCTCTTCGTGTCCAATTCCACTTCTGATGGATCTTCCACCTCGTTCACATCTCTGTTAGACTTGACTGTATCTCAGGTCTGTCCCAGTTACTAAGAACTGGCATGAGTTCATGCGTCAATAATGTAACTTATGCAGGATGTTTTGCTAGGTTCTTTGCAGATAAAAGAAGGTACAAATCATGGATTCCACCCTCTAGGAGTAGTAAGTCCATATGAGTTATATAGAGCATCATAAAAAATAGCACAAAATGTTAAATATGGTACATAAGTAAAGAATCCATTGAACTGTGTTGTAGATCTAGTGTGTGCTATGCAGATTTCTATGGATATATTGATGAATTATATTATTCAGAAACTAAATCCATCCACAAATTGACTGTTACAATAGGATCCAAAAGAGCCACAGTGTAATTTCATAAAGATATTTGTTAAAGACCTACTGAAATCTAGGCACTGCGTTAAATGCTGGGGACACTGTTTTTTAAAAATATTATTTTAAATGGTTTCTACCATCTTGGAGCTATCAGGCTAGTTCACAAGACTCATATTCAATAAATAAAGATACAACACATACAAATGCTCCCCCAGTTATGATAAGTTTATATCTTGATAAACCCATTATACATTGAAAATATTGTAAGTTGAAAATGCATGTAATACACTTAACATACTGAACATTACAGTTTAGCCTAGCCTACCCTAAATGTGCTCAGAATACTTACGTTAGCCTACAGTTGGGCAAAATCATCGAATACAAAGTCTATTTTATAATAAAGTGTCGAATATCTCATGTCATTTATCGAATATTGTACTAAAAGTGAAAAACAGATCAGTTCTGTTGGTATCATTGTAAAGCCGATAAATGGTAAGTTGAACCACTGTAAGTGGGGCACCATCTACAATTGCAAATTATGCTAAATCCTATAGAGGAAAGAGATTGAGATGTATGAAAAAGAGTAGCAGAGAAGCCCTGCTTCACAATGAATAGTTAGGAAAAAGTTCTGCAAGAAAGTGACACTTCAGCTCTTTCTGTTAGGAATACTTTCCCTTCTTTTTTGTCTCACAATTCCTGAAAGGCCCAAGGTAAAAGTAACCTTTCCTTAAAACTTTTCATATCTGATGGCCTAAAGCATCATTTACTGGTTTCCCTTTATAGCATATTTTTTTCACACCCTGACTATATTTAGCAAGAATTTCTATTATATAGTATTGAACATACTGTACTTAATTTATTGAAAAAAGTCAATTGTCCTCCAAACTTCCAAGTACTAAGATTGAAACAGTCTTTCCAGTTGCATCTAAAAACACCAGCCACCACATCCCCAACTCCCAGGATAGCATGCCGCTACTTGAACTTCAGGCTTGATGCCTTTGTCTTGTCTTCTAATTGATAAATTATCTCCCGTTTTCTAAAAGCCAACATTCTTCAAATTAATTTATGTTCCAATAGGAGTGAGAAATCAACCAGAGAGCAGAATTGATGAGATAATAAAATACTTTCCTTTTCTCTCTTCTTTGTGCCCTCATGAAGTGATCTTCTGGATGACAAGACTTAATTGGAAGATATAATTTAGGATCTAGGAACTTCCTGTTTATAAGGAACTCTAGCAGTGAAGTGTTGATCAGATTCAGATTGGTGCCCCAAGGGTAAAAGGAAGAAAACTGAGAGGGAAATAAATGATCATTGTGTTTTTAATATGGACAGGCAGGGTGACTAGGGGAGAAAGGCAGGCAAATGTATGGACAGAACCCGATGAAGTATGGCTCAAATTGGCTGTGTACACCCTGTCTTATTTCTCAGGAACCTAAGAAAATAAGACACACCTGAAAGTGGTGCAGAACCAGTGGAAGAGAGGGAATCTTTCAAAAGTCTCATAATATGTTCTATGGAGTTGTAGGATGCAAATTGTTGTAGTCAGAAAAACTCAGCTTGTAGAGAACAGTAGAAAAATCAAATGAGTGAAGTGATCCAGGTAGGACTGAAGTGACTAGGATCAGGCATGACTCGTCTCATGGAGGCAGCTGCATTTCAGATCCAGATGTGGCCAAATAGGACCTCTGGCCCACTCTTTCCAGACCATTTATTTGTTTGATGTTGTTTTTTCACTATTATTTCTTTTATTCTATCTGGAACATTTTTATTTTGTTTCAATATGAATTACTTTTCATTTAATTAATATCAGTTAACTCAAATTAGTAAAAATTGTGTTAATTTCTAATTCTTGAGAAAAATTCTTTGGCAGTATCTACTAAAGATAAACATACCCACCCCTCCAAATCAGAATTTTCAATATTTCCAATGTGCTCACAAAAAATTTGCACAAGTATTCAGCAAAATATGTACACCAAAATATTAACAAAAGCAATCTTTGTATTACTCAGAAATTGTAAGCATCGAAGTTTAAGTATCCCTAAACAGTAAAATAAACAAATAAGTTTTTGAATAAATAAATAGATAAATAAGTTATAAAATAGATACATTTAATCCTTGAACAACACAGGGCTTAGGAACGCCAACCTTCCATGCATTTGAAAATCCACCCATAACTTTTGACTCCCCCAAAACTTAACTACTATGTTGACCAGAAGCCTTACCAATAACATAAACAGTTGATTAACACAGATTTTGTATGTTGTATGTATTATATACTGTATTTTTATAATAAGCTAGAGAAACAAAAATGTCATTAAGAAAATCATAAGGAACAGAAAATATAATTATTATTCACGAAGTGAAAGTGGATCTTTATAAAGGTCTTCATCCTCGTCATCTTCATGTTGAGCAAGCTGACAAGGAGGAGAAGAAGGAAGGGTCGTTCTTGCTGTCTCAGGAGTGGCAGAGGATGAAGAGATTGAGAAGATGCAAGGACAGGCCAGAGAGGCAGGCACACTTGGTGTAACTTTTATGAAAATATATTGTACTTTTTGTCTGAATTTTTGGTACCAATCCTTTTTCTATTATTTGCTTTTGTTTCAATGCCTGTATCATAGAAGGATCTGTGTCATGAAAGGAGTCCAAAGCAGTCTTGAATCATCAGAACCCTTCCGCCCCATTGTCTAACGTCCATTTGTTTTCTGGAGCTGCTTCTTCTATGTCTTCTTCCTCACTATCAAGCACTGGTTCGGAAGCGCTTATCTCCATTAAGTCATTTTCTGTTAATTCCCCTTGTGTGATGTCTATTATTGAATCTCTCCAAGATTTATATCTTTAAACCCCTTACCACCTATCTTTTTTGTCATATTCACAACCTCTTTGATAATTGTCTTGTTTGGCTTTGTTATGAATCCTGTGACATCATGCACATCTGGACACAGTTTTTCTCCAACAGGAATTTATTGTTTCTGGCTTGACAGTTTTTTCCATAACAATAATGGTATCTTCAGTGGTGCAGTCCTTCCAGATTTTTTTTTTTTTTTTTTTTTTTTTTTTTTTTTTTTTTTTGAGACGGAGTCTCGCTCTGCCACCCAGGCTGGAGTGCAGTGGCCGGATCTCAGCTCACTGCAAGCTCCGCCTCCCGGGTTCACGCCATTCTCCTGCCTCAGCCTCCCGAGTCCTTCCAGATTTTTGTGATGTTTTCTCTGTCAGAGTTCTCCTCCATAGTGTTGACAATGCTTTCCATAGAGTACCATGTTTAATGAGCTTTAAATGTCCTTATGACCTCCTGGTCTAGAGACTAAATGAGAGATGTTGTGTTTTTGGTCAAGTAGGCCACTTTAACACCTTCAGTGTTGAACTCATGGGGTTTTTGGTGGCCAGGGGCATTCTCCAGTATCAAAAGTACTTTAAAATGCATTCCCTTACTGGCAAGATACTTCCTGACTTCAGGGACAAAACATAGATGGAACCAATTCAGAAGAGGATTTTTATGGTACAGGCCTTCTTGTACAATGAAAATACTGGCAGCTGGTGTTTATCTTCTCCCTTCAAGGCTTAGGGATTAGCAACTTTATAGGTAAGGGCAATCCTGATGGTTAACCTGAATGTGTTTTCATAAAACATTAAAGTTAACCTGTCTTTTTCTGCCTTAAGTTCTGGCACTCATTTTTCTTCCTTACTAATAAATGTTCTTTGTGGCTTTTTTGTTTTCTTCCAGAATAGGGAACTTTCATCTGTATTAAAAACCTGTTCAGGTGAATATCCTTTAACCTTAATGATTTTCTTAATGGCATCTGAAAGCTCGTCTGATGCCTCCTGATTGGCAGAAACAGCTTCTTCTATTATTTTGACTTTTTAAAGTCAAATCTCTTTCTAAAAGTATCAAACCATCCTTTGCTGGCATTAAATTCTTCAGCTTTAGCTCCTCACCTTCCTTTTGCTTTAAATTGCCATATAATGATGTCACTTTTCCTGTATTCATATTAGAGTCTATAAGTATGCCTTTCTTATAGCAATCCTGCACCCACATAAAAGCAGCATTTTCAACACAAGATAAAAAAGTGTTTCACCAAAAAGTGTGAGATTTTTATGCCTGCTGGTGTGGTTGCAGCAATGGCTTCATTAATTTATTTTTACTTTTTTTTTTTTTTTTTTTACAGTGGCTCTTATGTTGAATTCGTTTATCTTCAAATGGTGAGTAGCCACAGCTGCAGACCTTAATCTACAGTACATATTAAGCAATGCAACTTTTTCTTGTAATATCAGAACTTTTTTTGTTTCTTGGAAGTAAAACTAGTGGCACTTTATATGTGTTCCATAGTGTTATTCAAGATTTATGGTATTGCATTAAACATAGTGAACAATACAGAAGAACTTTGGGAGATCACATTTTACTGTGATACACAATTTACTTGAGAGATGAACTGCTCATTCAGAGATGACAGGTGTCACAAAGCATTTATACTTGGAACCCTTGAACTCACAACTATAGCAAGAGAAGGTGGCTACAAAATTATTACAGAAGTACAGTACCTACTACAACAAATTTTATGCAGTTATGATTTAATACTGCACACTTATACCTATTTACATTTCTCTCTATTGCAAACGGTGCCATGTATGGTCTGTAAGTGTTTGTGTAAGCTTTGATAAATTTTAACTTTTATAATAGATTCATGTATATTTTATGGTAGCAAAAATGATAAAACAGATCAGTATTTAAATATATTTCATGGGCCAGGTGCAGTGGCTCATGCGTGTAATTCCAGAACTCTGGGAGGGTAAGGCGGGAGGATGACATGAGGCCAGGAGTTCAAGATCAGTCTGGTCAACATGGTGAAAACCCGTCTCTACTAAAAATATGAAAAAACCAATTAGCTGGGTGTGGTGGCATGCACTTGTAATCCCAGGTACTTGGGAGGCTGAGACAGGAGCATCACTTGAACCAAGGAGTGGAGGTTGCAGTGAGCTGAGATCACACCATTGCACTCCAGCCAAGGCAACAGAGTAAGACTCTGTCAAGATAAATAAATAAACAACTAAATAAAATAATTTCTGTTTTCATAGCATCACTTTAATTTTTTTTATATATTTCTAGGCTATGTGGTTTGTCTGAAAGTTTCTTAAAATTCTTGCAAATCCCCCAATTTTTCCAATGTATTTATTGAAAGAATCTGTGAATAAGTGACCCACATGCTTCAAATTGATGTTGTTTAAGGGCCAACTGTACATAAGCAGTGAAGTAAATAAATTACGGAATGAAATATTTTACAATATACAACTTACTGCTATGTGCAACAAAATGAATGAATTTTATTATATTTGGTTAAACATCAAAAGACATAAAATGTGCATATGAAAATGATTTAATTCAGAGGAAAAACTTACAATATAAAAACAGTCAAAACTAACAAAGACATAAAGATAATGAGAAGGTGATAATGATAGGTGGGTACATAAATGGGCATTTTTGGGTACTGGTAAAAATTTTAGTAATATACAGATGTCTTCATTTTGTAAGTATTTGTTGAGCTGTACACTTACAATATAGAGTTTTTGTGTGTGTGGATGTTACACTTCAAATAAAAATTATTTAAAAAATAGACATGTAGAAGGACATGAAGTGCTTTTGATCCTGTGATATACATGAAGAAATGGATACAATAAAAATAATACCTTTTGACTAATCTGTCAAATAGTGCTAGATGAGATCAGGAGATCTATTGTACAAATGGTGATTATAGTTAATAACAATATATTATATATTTAAAAACTGCCAAGTAGATATTAAGCGTTCTTGCCACAAAAAATATAAGTATGTGAAGTAATAGATATGCTGATTAACTTGATTAAGCCATTTTGCAAGGTACACATACATCAAAACATCTTGTTGTACCCCATAAATATATGCATTTTAATTTGTAAATTTAAATCCTTTTAAGTGCTAGATTTAAAGAAGCTTTGTTGAATTGAAGACATAAATTATAAGACAGAAGTAGAAAATTGTCTTTTTTTTTTTGCATACATCATGATTACGTACATTAAAAGTCATTACAGTGTATTAAAAATAAATAAATAAGCATGAGAGCAGTGACTTCAACAATGCTTCAAGACAAAAGGTCAATATATAAAAATCACCAGTATTTCTATACTCTAGCAATTAACAATTGAAAATTAAACATTTTTAAATTAATATTTACTTTAGCATCAAAAGTATAAAATCCTTTTGAAAACTTTTAACACAAGTTGTACAAGACTGCAACACTAAAATTTTAAAATCATTGTTGAGACAAGTTAAAGTAGTAAATAAAATGAAAGTTATACCAGTTTCATGAGATGGAAGGTCAATATTATTAAGATGTTAATGCTTCTCAAATAGATTTACATATTCAGCCATCCCAATTAAATATTCAGCAGGACATTGTGGTAAAAACTGATAAGCATTTTACTACATTGATATGGATATTCAAAGGCCCTGGAATATCTAAATAGCTAAAACAATCTTGAAAAGAAAAAAAATTTGGCAGATTTGTATTATTTAATTTAAAGACATTTTAAAGCTACAGTAGTTAAGACTATAGTTAAGATTAAGACAGTGTGATCCTGGTGTCAGGCTAAACAAATAGATCAATGGAAAATAACAAAGTCATAAAGTAGACAGACATTGATGCAATTAATTTATGGCAAAACTGTAAGTACAATTTAATGGGAAAATGAATGTCCTCTTAAAATAGTGGTCTAGAATAATTCTATTTATGACCCAAAATAATTATTTCAAGACTGATTATTTTCCTAAGAGGAAAGCCAAAACAATATTTTATTTATTTCATGTAATTTTTCTTGCTCTGTCACCCAGGCTGGAGAGCAGTGGCATGATCATGGCTCACTACAGTCTTGACATTTGGCACTCGAGTGATCTTCCTGTCTCAGCTTCCCAAGTAGCTGGGACTAAAAACATGCAACACCATGCCCTGGTAACTTTTAATTTTTTTTTTTTTTTTTTTTTTTTTTGAGATGGAGTCTTGCTCATCGCCCAGGCTGGAGTGCAGTGGCTCGATCTCGGCTCACTGCAAGCTCTGCCTCCCGGGTTCACTAGCCAGGATGGTCTCGATCTCCTGACCTCGTGATGCACCTGCCTCAGCCTCCCAAAGTGCTGGGATTACAGGCGTGAGCCACCGCGCCCGGCCAACTTTTAATTTTTTAAAAAAATTTACCCAACATAGGTTTCTCCGTATGTTTCCCAGGCTGGTCTCGAACCCGCAGGCTCAAGCAATTCTCCCACTTCAGCCTCCCAAAATGCTGAGATTATATACATGAGCCACCATACCCAGCCTACAGTATTTATTTTGTATACATAATGCTGGAAAGAAACAGAATGTCCTAGCAAACTTGGCATAGGCAATGATCCCTGAGACAAACACAAAATGAACTAACCATAAATGTGGAAAAAATGGATTTCATCAAAATTAAAGACTTCTGTTGATCTAAGGACTCCTTTAAGAGAAGTGGCAAGTTACAGAATTGGAGAAAATATGCACAGTACATATTTATCACAAAGAACTTATATCCAAAATATTTAAAGAACTCCTTTACATCAAGAATAAAAATACAAATATTCCAAGAAAAAAGTGGGCAAAATACTTGAAGAGGCACTTCACAGAAGAAGACATGCAAGAAACCAGAGTCACAAGAGAAGGTGCTCAACATCATTAGTCTCTAGGAAATGGAAATGAAGACCACATTGAGATACCACTTCACACCTGCTAAAATGACTAAAATTAAAAATTTTGGCAAGTTTGTGGAGCAAATAAAATTCTTACATTGCTGATGGAAATGTAAAGTGATTTTTAAAAAATGCTTCAGAAACTTGCTTCTTATAAAATTAAACATATTCCTACCACCTGACTAATAAATTCCACTTCTAGATATGTTTCCAGAAAAATATGAAATTATATGTCTAAACAATTCTTACAAGAATATGCATAGCAGATTTACTTTTCAGCCAAAAATTTCTATCAATAGGAGAATGTATAAACATATTGTAGTATATTCATATAATGGCATAGTAATCATCTTTCACAGACATGATGTTAAACACATTTTGTTAAATAGTCAGACATAAGAGTACATATATGATATAATAACATTTATATAAAATTCTAGAACAGGCACAATTCTACTGAAATCTATCATGTTAGTAGTTTTGTTAGGCTATTGGGGATTGACTGCAAATGGGAATGAGGAAACTTTCTGGGATAACAGAAGTGCTCTATATCTTCACTGGTAGGATAGTTACATGGATGTATACATTTCTGAATAAGTTATCTAACTTTTGTGCATTGTCTTTTTTTTTTTTTTTTTTTTTTTTTTTTTTCGAGATGGAGTCTTGCTCTGTTGCCTGGGCTGAAGTGCAGTGGCACGATTTTGGCTCACTGCAACCTCCACCTCCTAGGTTCAAGAGATTCTCCTGCCTCAGCCTCCTGAGTAGCTGGGATTATAGATGCACTCCACCACACCTGGCTAATTTTTGTATTTTTAGTAGAGACAGGGTTTCACCATGTTGGCCAGGCTGGTCTTGAACTCCTGACTTCATGATCCACCTGTGTTGGCCTCCCAAATTGCTGAGATTACAGGCATGAGCCTCCGTGCCTGGCCTGTATTTTCTTAAAGTTAATTATACCACATACATGTACATCAACAAAAAAGTCCTTAAATTTGGCAGACCGCTGGATTTAAGTTCTGACACTAAAAACTATGTGTCTTTTGACAAGTTACTTCACTTCTCTAAGCCTCAGTTTTCCTACCTACATAAAAGAATATTTATGCCATCAAACAAAAATCTTCCTTTGAGAAATACACTAATGTATATCATCTAACATTATTCTGGGCACATAACAGTCACTCCATAAATATTAACCATTATTATTAGGGATTGAGCACTAATTTTGTTCTCATCTTTGGACTTCGGTGAAATTCACTCTGAACTTAGGAAAGGAGAGTCAAACGAGGCGCAACATGACATGTAGAAAAAGCCCTTGTCTGGGAATCATGAAACTCATGTCCTAGCCTAGTTTAGCAATAACCATAGTATTGTTTAGCAGGAGAAAACATGACCAATTAGAAAAAGTAGTACTTTGGAAGCACAGAGATTTGGGGTTGAATCCTGCGTGCATAGTTTATAAGCAAATTACTCACAACAGCTTATAAACTCTACTATGTGACCTTGAGTAAGTGAATTTAACATCTTGAAACCTTAATTTCAATTCATCTCTAAAGTACCAATAAATATGGCTAACCCCTACAGTTGTCTGGATTAAAAGTGATAGTGCATATAAAGGGCCTGGCGCATAGCAAGTCCTCAATAACTAATACAGCAGGCCATCCTTTTCCATAGATTCCACATCTACAGATTCAACCAATAGTGGACCAAAAATTGCAATAAATGTAATACAAAGAAAAATGATACAGCATAGCAAACATTTAAATAGCATTTACAATATATTAGGCATTATAAGTAATCTAGCAATGATTTGAAGTGTAAAGAAGGATGTGTGTAGTTTATTTGTAAATACTATGCCATTTCATATCAGGGACTTGAACATCCTTGGATTTTGGTATCCATGAGGGTCCTGGAGCCAACCCCTCACACATACTAGGAGATGACTGTGCTTTCCTTTCCATTCTTTTCCATTGGTGTACTCATTTGGATGTTTTGGGCTTCAATTACTTTAGTAAATTAGGCAAATTGATCTCTGAGGCAACTTTAAAATTTTAAATTCTTCTGATTTAAAATGTTTAAACTTGTCAGTACAATCTGTAGGTCTATCAATCTATATTTTTTTAGTCTAAGATGAACCAAAAGCTCCTACAGAAATTAATCATACTCTTAAATCTCATAGAAAAAAATGTTTCATGGTGGATAACAGGGGCTAGGGAGGTGTGGGACAATGGTTGTTATTGGTGAGATGTTGGACAAAGGATTGCACAACTTGAGTAGCTATAGTTAAAAAAATTAAAGCACATCAAAAAAGCAAAAGTATAGATTCACTCAGATTAAGAAGATCTCTGGCCTAAGCTCATCACTGCCTGGGTCACTGTGTTTCCTGTTACTAAGGCTACAAGAGTGTGTTTATACAGGGAGCACATCTTTAACTATCTAAAAAAATAAGATGTAGGGACAGACTGTACACTACTAAGAAAAAATATAAAACCACAAATTCATCTGGGGAGGCTGGATATGGCATAACCTTTAATTTGAAGAGTAACATAGTCAAGGAACTCATGTAGAGATGATTTAATTTTCTATTTGGTTGAAGATGAAAATCTCCCCTTTCCTTCATCTGTGTTCCTTAGCACAATGCAGCAATGTGGATTTGTTAGAGATGTCAGCAAAATACATGCAGTGATTTTCTACTATGAATTCCTCTGTAGATTTAAAGAGTCCTAGAAACATAGAGAGAAAAGAGTGCTTACTAGTTATCTATTAGAAGTTCCCAGATTTACATGTAGAAATTGGCAGCCAAAAGGGGGAGGATGGATATCAGATCTGGAATAGAATCTAAGGTCTAAGCCTTCTTCGATGATACTCCTCTTTTATGTGTTTCATATTAAGGGTAACTTCGCTTAGAAAAGACAAACCACAAACACATTGGTAATCACAGTTCTTACCATGTGTTTTGCCCAGTAGATTGGGAGGTAGATGTTCCCAATGCAGTCAGTTGAGCTAGATCACTGTGAACGCCAGCTTCATAGATGTACCCTAGTAGCTTACATCTGGTTTTAGTTTATGATTTAAATCAGCTTTGTTGTTGTTTTTGGTTTTTAAAATTTTTTAAAAGTCAAAATGTTGAAAACCACATATAAAGAGAAAATCTTACAAACAGCCAGAGAAAAACAAAACATGTTATTTTTAATACAGACGACTTACCAGAAATCATAAACACTAAGAGATAGCAGAATAAAGGTATTTTCAGATAAAGGAAAATAAAAGGAGTTTGTAAGCAGCAAACATGCACTACCAAGAATACAAAAGGAAGGTTTTTAGGCTGAAAAGAAATAATATGACATAAAAACTTACTTGTTCATAAATGAATGAAGGGCATTGGAAGTAGTAAATATCTGGGTTAAAATTAAAGATGATTTCATTTTCCCATTAAATGATTTAATTTACTTATGA
Organism: Chlorocebus sabaeus; assembly: GCF_047675955.1. Taxonomy (NCBI): domain Eukaryota; kingdom Metazoa; phylum Chordata; class Mammalia; order Primates; family Cercopithecidae; genus Chlorocebus; species Chlorocebus sabaeus. The sequence continues at coordinate 132,824,741 of NC_132911.1, read as the reverse complement.
CTATGTAAAGCAAATTTATAACATTTTGTTGTTGGTATTATAATATACGTATATATGTTAATGACAGCTATAGCACATAGAACAAAAAGGAAGTTGCAGGATTTCTACATTTTATGTCAAGTGGAACTATACTAACATTAGGTAGAATGTGAAATGTTAAGAATATATATGCTAATCTTTAGAGCAATCACTAAAAGTTATGTAACAAGGTAAAGTTAAAAATCCAATAAATACATTACAATTAAATCCTAAAAAAGTATTCAAGGCTGGGTGTGGTGACTCCCGCCTGTAATCCTAGCACTTTGGGAGGCCAAGGTGGGCAGATCACCAGGTCAGGAGGTTGAGATGGCTGCATTATGGACCAACAGCTTTGTTGCAACCTCATGAGAGATCCTGAAGCAGAATCATTCAACTAATCTGCTTCCTGCTCCCTGACCCACAGAACTGCAAGATGATAAATGTTGCTTTAAGTCACTAAATCTTAGAGTAATTTGATTCAGGACAATTTATAATTATTACAAAGTAAGCATGAGGAGGCTGGAGTAACTATACTAGCAATACATAAACTAGGAAAAGAGTTATAATGTAGGAATTATAACAGAGACAAAGAGAATCATTTCAAAATGACAAAAGGGGCAACCTATGAGTCATCATAATCACAACTATACCCGAAATAACAGAGTCTCAAAATACCTGAAGCAAATATTGATAGAATTCCTGGGATAAATAAACAATTCCATAATCAAAGAAGAAAATGTTAATACTTTACTCTCAGCAATGGATAACACAACTAGAAAAGAAAAATTAGTAAATGCATAAATGATCTGAATAGCACTATCAAGTACAACCTAATTAGGACCTGTAGAACACAATGCCTCACCTAGATGCACAACGTGTGTTCATCAAGAAAGAACACATACTTAATCACAAGTCTCAGTAAATGTAAAAAAAAATGCAATCATATTATTTGAGTACAATGTAATGCAGTTTGAAGTCACTAACAATAAGATACTTAGGAAATCCCAAATATCTGAAAATTAAACAATTCTAAACAATCTACCAAAGAAAAAAGCACAATGAAAATAATACAAATTATAAAGAAAATATACTAAAGTATGAAGGATGACAATAAAGAATAGTAAGAAGTTGACAAATATAAGTCCATATATTAGAAAGGTAAAGTCTAAAATATTGATGCTAAGTGTGGTGACTCACACCTTAACCTCAGCACTTTGGGAGACCTAGATGGTAGGATTGCTTGAGCCCAGGAGTTTAAGACAAGCCTGTGCAACTTAGTGAGGCCCCATCTATAAAAATAAAAAACGAACTAAAATTTAAAAATAAAACAATGAGCAAAGGTCCCACCCTTACAAATTAGGGGAAAATAGGCCAGGCGCAGTGGCTCATGCCTGTAGTTCCAGCACTTTGGGAGGCCGAGGCGGGCAGATCACGGAGTCAGGAGATGGAGACCATCCTGGCTAACACGGTGAAACCCCGTCTCTACTAAAAATACAAAATATTAGCTGGGCCAGGTGGCGGGCGCCTGTAGTCCCAGCTACTCGAGAGGCTGAGGCAGGAGAATGGCGTGAACCCGGGAGGCGGAGCTTGCAGTGAGCCCAGATCGCCCCACTGCACTCCAGCCTGGGCGACAGAGCAAGACTCCGTCTCAAAAAAAAGAAGAAAAAAAAAAAAAAAAAAAAGAAAGTAGGGGAAAATAAAAGCAAAATAAACTCCAAGTAAGTAAAAATAAATAAGTAAATATGAGCATAAATCAAATAAAAATCAAAATAATAGAGGAAAAAATAAGATTTGATTCTTTAAAGAAATCACTAAAAATGATAAAAAGTTATCTAACTGATAAAGATAAAAAATATTGGAATGAAAGAGAGGCTATAACTATAGATCCTCTAGATATTAACAGAATAAAATTATTATTTAATAACTGTACCAATAAATTTGACAGTTAAGAGGAAATGGACTGATACCTTGGCAAATACAACTAATCAAAACTGACAAATAATGAAACAGAAAACCTGAGTAACCTTATGTCCATAAAAGAATTACACACACACAGAGACGTGCACACACACACACAACTGTGGACCCAGATGGTTTTAATGGTCAATTATACATTAAATATAATACATTAGAAAAAGCAGTATGAATCTTACACAAATTCTTTCAAAAAATAGAAAACAGGTAGAAATACTTTCTCATTTGTTTTCTGATACCAGCATAAACTTATTACTAAAATCAATAAAAGCATTATTTTAAAGATATACATAAATGTTCCTCATGCTCTTGAATGTAAAACTACTTAACAAATATTAACGTTAAGGGGTAGGTGAATGATTAGCAAATCATGATATTATATTGCTTTACTTATGTAAGCAAAATATTAAGAGTGGATAAGCACGAGTAAGTCAGCCTGCAATGGAAAAATCACATTCATTTCCTGTTTTCTTTTTCAGAATGTTATGCACTCGGAATCACATAGTATGTAGGTTTTCCAGACTAACTTCTTTGATTTGACAATATGTATAAGAGTTACTTCATTCCTTTTAAATCACTGAATAATATTCCATTGTATGGATGTACCACAGTTTGTTTACCTGCTCACCTTTTGAAGGACATTTTAGTTGCTTTCAATTTTTGATAACTGTTAATAAAGCTGCTATAAGCATTCATGTATGGGTTTTTGTGTGCACTAGGTTTTTAAGTCATTTAGGTAAATATCTAGGAAAGCAATGACAGCATATGACAAGCTTATGTTTAGCTTTGTAAGAAACAGCTAATCTGTTTCCCAAAATTTGTTTCCCCACCAGCAACGAATGAGAGTTCCTGTTGCTCCATATTCTCACAGGTATTTGGTATTGTCAATATCTTTGATTTTAGCTGTTCTGATAGTGACGCAATGGCATCTCACTGCTGTTTTAATTTGCAATTCTCTAATTACATGTTATATTGAAGATCTTTACATATGCTTACTCACCTTCTGTATATCTTTGGTGTGGTGTCTGTTGATGTTTATCGTCAAATTTTTAATTGGGTTGTTTGTTTTACTATTGTTGAATTTTAGGAGTTCTTTGTATATTTCTGATACAATTCCTTTATTAGATATGTGATTTGCAAATATTTCATCTCAGTCTGTGGCTTTTTGTTCTCTTAAAGGTGTATGTCACAGAGAAGACGCTTTTAATTTTAATGAAGTCAACTTAATAATTTTTTTCATTCATGGGTCATGATTTTGGGTGTTGTATCTAAACAGTCATCACCAAACCCAAGATTGTCTTAAATTCCTTTCTATATTATCTTCTAGAAATTTTATAATTTTATATTTTACATTTAGAAAGATCTATGATCCACTTGAATTAATTTTTATGAAATATAAAATGTCTGCATCTAAATTTATGTTTTTGGCATGTGGATGCCCAGTTGTTTCAGTACCATCTGTTGAAAAGGGTATTCTTTCTCCATTGAACTGTCTTTCCTCTTTTGTCAAAGATCAGTTGACTGTACCCATGTGGGTCTATTTCAGGGTTTCCATTCTGTTCCATAGATCAATTTGTCTTTTATTTTACCAATATCACAGTGGCTTAATCACTGTATTTTTATGGGAAATCTTGAAGTTAGGTCGTGTCAGTCCTCTGGCTTTGTTCTTCTTCAACATTGTGTGGGCTTCTGGATCATTTACCTCTCCATTTAAACTCTGCAATCAGTTTACTGATCTCCACAAAATAACCTGCTGGGATTTTGCTTGGGATTGCATTGAATCTACACATCAATTTGGGAAACACTGACATCTTAACAACATTGAATCTTTCCACAAACATATAAATTTTTGTTTAGTTAGTTCTTTGTTATCTTTCATCAGAATTTTGTGGTTTTCCTCATATATATCTTGTACATATTTTGTTAAATTTATACCTAAGTATTTCATTTTATTGGATGCTAATGTAAATGGTAATGTATTTTTTTATTTTAAATTCCTTTTTTTCTTAGTTGGTTTATAGGAAAGCAACTGACTTTTGTATATTAACCCTGTATCCTATAATCTTGCTATAATTGCTTACTAGTTTCTAGAATTTCTTTTTTGTGTTATTATAGTTGATTCTTTGGGATTTTTCTGCATAAACAATTATGTCATCTACAAATAAAGATAGTTTTATTTCTTTCTCAGTTATTTTTGTTATTTTAATATTATTATTGTTACATTGTTATTACTATATTGTATATATTGTTGTTTTATTGTTTATTTGTTTATTTTCTTCTTATTGCATTAGCTGGGACTTGCAGTACAGTATTGAATGGGAGTGCTACGAGGGGACATCCTAGTCTTGTTCTCGATTTTAAGTGAATGTTTCTAGTTTATCACCATTAAATATGATATTAGCTGTAGGTTTTTTTGTAGATATTCTTTGTCAAGTAGAAGTCCTCCTTTATTTCTAGTTTTCTGAGCGTTTTTATCCTAAGTGGCTGTTCGAATGTCACTGAATACATTTTTTTCTCCATCTATTATGATGACATAATTTTTCGCAGCCTCTTGATGCCATCATTTTCACTATTTTATTTTCAAATGTTGAACTGATCTACTTGGAATAGATCCTATTTGGTCATACTGGGTAATTTTTAATGCATTGTTAGATTCCATTTACTAATATTTTGTCAATGAGTTTTTGCATCTATATTCATGTTTTCATACACTTTTTACAAATATTTTCTAATTAGATTTTGTAATCTGAATTTCCACAAGAAGCTATGAAGCAGCTAAGATGTATAATGGAATACTTACTGGAGGTCAGATGCTCAGAGCAGGTAAGGGGCTTTGCCCCAAGTCAAACAGCTAGCTACTTAGTGGCAGAGGTCAGAAGAAAAGTGCCCCCGACTGCAAGTCCGTATAATAATATGCCTGTGACATGGCCCTGCACATTCTCTGTTTGCCTTACAATAAAAGCGATGGTACAGAAAATGGGGCAGCAAGGATTTTTTCATCCGTTAGTCCTCCTATTTCTCCCCAACCAATATATGCCATGTAAATGGTGAAGACTGTGAATTCCCTGGGTCTCAATTTCTGTATCTGTGTGATGAGAGGGATTACATTCTGCTTCTAAGCCACCTTCCATACCTAAAAGCCTATAATCCTCATTCACTTCGCTTGATGAGAACCTCATATATTCTAGACACTGGCAAAAGCTGGTGGTACAAAAATAAATGGTATTTGCATTAAACTGTGTGATCAATTTGCAATTTTTCAAAATGAAAAGTTGGAAAAAATAAGTGGGACGAAATGTTGGCCCTCATGAAATTATAATCTGATAGGTAAGACACACATCTAAACAGATAATTCCGATATTAAATGATATGTAATCACAGAGGAAGCAGTGAGTGCCCGTGAGCACAGAGTAGCACCACCTAGCACAATCTTCAGGTTCAGGGACTCTGGAGTGATGAGTAGTACTAGTCAGACTTAAAGATACGCAGGGTTTTCCAGGAGGAGACAGCGTGAGAAAAGGCAGATAAATGAAAAAAAAAAGAAGGTGGGAGGGTGAGAAAGAAAGCTGATTTGGGTAACAAGATGTATAATTTGTGAATCTAAAAGAGATTGTTTTCTTCCAGCGTTGAGAAAATTTGGAGTTATCAGGGGTAGCAGAGTCACAGCCTTCCTCTCTCAGGCTGCCCCGTCCTCCAATATTTCTGGCACTCAGTACCACCAGGAGGGCTGCTGAGAAAGAACCTAGTAGAAGTCTCACCTTTGTTGGTAGTCCCCACCCCTGCTGCCTCGCCCCACCCTGGGGCACTAGGTGGAGCTCTATGGAAGCAGTTCTGGGGTGTGGCAAGTACTGGAAAAGAAGAGCTAATGAGTTTGCAGAATTGGAATTTCTCAACTGGAACTGAGCATTGCTCACTGAGACACAGCCTTACAGATGGCACCAGCTGATAGATGGCCTATTTCTAGAGCATTGACGCCTACAGTTTATACATAGAAGCACCTAGAGAGCCAGAACCATAAGAGTCATCCTAGGGCATCATATGCCAGAGGGAGCAAAGGCTCTGAAGTTCACACAAGAGACCTGGGGTGAAATTTCAATTCTGCTGTATATAGCTGGTTAAATTTGGGCAGGATCTTTCACCTCTCTGACACAGGGTCATTATCTCTAAAGTGGTGAAGACAATGCCTCCTTCACTGGATTGCTGTAAAGACTAAATAAGGTAGCTAATACAAATAAAAATACTTGGCATAGAGGAAATTATCAATATACATATTGGGTTCTGGGCAAGTATGTGTTGGGGTGAGGGAAGTGAAGTGAATGTCCATGGCGATTAGCAATGCTGGAAAATGCCAATGCATTCATCTGACTCCTCCTTTGTTTTTTAAATCCAGCAGTAAAGTGTGAGCCATGAATAAAGGATAGAGTGAGGAGAAGAAAAAAGAATGGGATCGTATCAACTAAAGTTTAAAATCCTCTATCCCCCTTTTTTCATAAAATATGTCCTCTTTGTCTTACAACAATTCTGAAAAATGTTAATAACATTAATATTACATCTGACACATAGTATTGCATGGCAAGCAATTTTCTAAATATGTTTGCATGCACAAATGCATTTAAGCTTCCCAATAACCCCACAAGATTGGCTCTATTATTATTCTTATTTTATGTATAAGGTTAAAAAGTCATGCAGGTGAAAGTAATTACTAATTTCATACAAATATGAATTGGTATAACAGTTCGGAAGACAGTCTGCAGTGCAAGCTCTTGTTCTTAGTTTTCTCTCAATGGCCTGAATTTACCAAATACCTGATGAACAATTGAAGGTTGTCCATAAACTCTCTTAGCATCTTAGTTCCTCCTTTAATTCTCAGAATTACTCATTCTGTAATAATTTATCCTTCTCAGTCTCTGATTTCCCTGGTCCTCCTCCTTCTTTGGCATTTCCTCAGAAAGTACATGAAATGTACATGAATAATTCCTACCTCACGCTCAAAGTCTGAAGCAGTTTTACTTTCAATTTGTATGGATGATTATGAGATACCTCTTTGGTGCTGTGGCTCTTTGTCGTGACAAGACAGTGAGTGGGCTAAGAATATTTCTTATATTCTATTTGGGGATAAAATGGGCTCAAAATTCTACTTTGTCCCTTGAGGTGTTTCTCAGGAAGGGGTTTTACAAAAAAATACATAATTTGTTAATAGATGATCAAACACTCACAGGAAAGTTGCAGCAGTGAATCAATGAGTAGAATGGAGAAATTTGGAAGTATTAGTTATAAAAGGAAAGTGCTTTAAATCCTTTAGTGGGGGAAATAAAAGTGGGAGGGCATGCATATATGTGTCTCAAGTAATAAGGCAACCCCTTTGACCTGATCTGCAGGGTCACCTTAACCGTTGTCCTCTACTGCCCTGCAGTCATGGGAAGCATTGGAAAACTGAGCTACTCTTTACAAGCAGAGGAAAATATGATGCTAGATATGAAAAAATTAAATGGGAAGAATCTGTCAATTTCCATACCTTGGTATTTTTGTCAGGGGCCTCTTTCTAACTTATTTTATACCTACCCTGAATAAACCCTCAATAGTGCCTTTGCAACTGGTCTCCTGATTTCTCTCCGTCCCTGCCACTAAAAGGCTTATATACCTTTCACGGGGTCTTTGGCCAATGTTTTTCAGAGGGATAAAGAAAAAAAAGAGGAAGGGCAAAAAGTGTGAGAAGAGACGGCAGGAAAAAGGGAGTACAGAAAGAAAGAAAAGAATAAAGACACTAGCACTGATAAAAGCTTATTTATGAACTACATACTATATATGCATTTCCACCTAAAGTTGCTCATTTAATTCTAACGTATATGACTGATGATAGTTTGATGATAGTTGTGCCTATGATAAGGATCCAAAGCCAAAGTTAATTTCTGCTGAATCTTGATGGTTACTTTACTGTCTCAAGAATGTTTGCATTTGGTCATGGTCTTTCTTTAAGTGCATATTTATTGATAGTCCCTAAAGCAGAATATACTGTGCTATTAAGTCTCTTCAAGGGATTAAAATGTAAATGAGGCAGGCTTACTGTCCTTATAGAATTCACAAAATGTAAGCAGATTATGGTAGTGCAAAAATAAGACTAACAGTAAGCAATGAAATAAGTCCTGTGTGAGAAATACTCTTAGCTCTATGCACTTTCAGAGATATAGGACATTCATTTGAAGCTCTTTGGGTCTTTTTTCTTTCCTTACCTTGTAGTTGAGGCTCTGGCTACTATTGATAAGGAATTTTGCATCCTGACCTTAGAGGATGTATTTTACACCCGTTTGTTTTAGATACGGCAATTTTTTCATGGCAAGATTAAGTGATATGCCTTGTATAAATGTCAAATAATTTTTTGAACCACAGTGAGAAAAAAGTTTAAATCTTAGAGTTATACAGAGAGCATAATATGTGTGATCTGAAGAAGACAGTTAACTTAGAAGCAGTTTCAAGTCTTTGGACAGATATAGAGCAGGACTTCCTCAGTAAACCAAAGGGCAACGCTTAAGCCTTCAACACGAGTTAGTTCTTGTTTTCTTAGCATGATCTATGCTATTCTAGAAAAGTTCACAGTTTAGCGCAGAACTTTATGCTCGCTTCTTCTCAGGTGCACTTTATGGTCCATCGTTTGTGTTCCTGAAGTCAAAAGGAATAGGTTGAGTGTATGCGGCACAAGGTTCTCTGCTAACAAGGAATTTAAAGCCCAATCAAGGAGGGAAGTAATAGCAATGTCTTATGTTTACACAGCGCTGTGTGCAGAGCACTTTTGTCTTCACTCAGCAAGACTTAACCGTACTCTAGAGGCTGCATGGGACTGAAGGGGAAGGGAAGGGGTAGTTTTGGGATCTTCCTGGATCTTACAGATGCCTGAAGATGGATCTAGCAGCACTGCCTGAGTATTGGAGTTCCAGCAACACATCAGTATTCAGAAGGCAGATGACTGACCACAAAGAAGACTTAGGGAACCCCTCAGGAAGAAAATGCTAGTCATATGGCTCATAATTGCCAACATTTACTCACTGTTTATTATGTGCAAAGAAATATGCCATTTCCCATTTAATACTGACAAAAACTTGGCACATATTTCTACTGTGATTCCAATTTTGCCAAAGAGGAAACTGAGGCACAGTAGCTTAACTAATTAGCTCAAGATAACACTAAATGGGTTTTGGAGTTATTCAGGTCCTGCCCTTGAGAAACTTTTGCTTCGTAAGTTTCTCTCAGAGAGTCATCCAAGGAATCATATACGTGCAGTAAACTGGTAGCATGTGCCGTGACAGAAGTGAACATAGGGCTTCAGGCAACACCCAGAAGGAGAATGGGACACTGCTTTTCTAAGGCACTTACATATTCCTTAAGGGTAGGGGCTGCTTCACCCTTAAACGTCCTGAGCTTTCTCCGTAATGTCTAGATCAGAGCTGGTCATGTGGTAACTCTTCAGCAGAACTCATTTGACTTTCTGCCCACTGTTCTTGAACACATATTGACCTAGAGGGCATTTTAGAGTGAATTCTTACAGAACAAAAAAAAGGGGGGGGCGAGGCAAGAATAGAACAGCAATATGCTGTTCTATTATCTAATTATATATTAGGTATCATATTATCTGGTAGGATAATAAAGGTGTAACGATAGAGTGTTCTGAGAAAAGAGTAAGAAGGTGATTTGGTATTTGCTGTACTAGAAAAGTCTTTCCAAAAGAGGTAAAATGTATTTATTATTTTAAGCTTCATTGAGGTATAATGACACAGAAAACATATACTTAATTAATACATTTTGATCAATTTGGACATAGGCATACACCTGTGATATCATTACAACAGTCACAGCACTAACTATATCTATCACCTCCAAAAATTTCCTGTGTTCTCTTGTGTGTTTCTTTTAAAAGAACATTAACCATGAGCTCTATCCTATTTTTAAAATGTGCAACAGAAGGTAAAGTTTAAATGAGATCTTAAATAATGACATAAAATTTGTCAGAAGTGAGAAAGTGGCATTCCAAAACATAAGTCAGCATATCTGGTGGTTTCCAAATTAAATGAATAAGTGAATTGTCTGCAGGACTTGTTACAGAATAAAATCTTCATCTCTAAGCCTAAAGGTTTTGATTCAAGTTATCTGGAGTTTGGTTGGGAGCTTGAGTTTTTAACAAGTCACCCAAATCTCTCTAAGTAGTTCATTAGCAAGCTATTTTGGAACATGCATTGTATACACATGTTTGTTTATGAAAGAGCAAACATGATAAAGAACAGGTAAGTATTTCTGTGAAGTTGTTGAAGGGGTTGATTAGAGAGAAGTGTGGGAGATGTGGCAGAGGATATAGGTGGGTTCTAGATCGTAAGAGTCTGCTTTTAATATATATATTTATTTATGTATTTATTTGTTTATTTATTTATTAGAGATAAGGTCTTACTATGTCACCCAGGCTGGTCTTGAGCTCCTGGGCTCAAACCATCCTCCCACTTCAACTTCCCAAAGTCCTGGGATTACAGGCATGAGCCACCATGCCTAGCCTGCCTATGTTGTAGACCCTGACAGGCCAGTGTATTTCTCATGCAGAAGAGTACCGTAATCAGATAGGATTTTTAGGAAGACAGGTGGTTGGATTTTGTAGCATTATTAGATCTTGAACAACTGAGGACAAAGAGAACATAGAAGAGAACATTACTATAATAGTCTCATGAGAGGAGAGCCTTATTTAGGTAGTGAAAGTGAAGAGAAAGGCATGCATTTGGGAGATCATTCTAAGATAGAAGGGACAGGCTCATTATCAATTACTTTAATGTATTTTTCTTTGATAGTTCCAATGTTATTTTTGTCATTACTTCAGACTTGACATAAAATATTTCTTTATTGGGAAAAAAGAAAAAAACCTTTTTACCCTAATAAGTCAAGAAAATCAAAGAGACACTGAAATGCTTTCTTTGGGTTTAAATTTGTTTATCCAAAAATAGGCTATAAGAAGATCATTCAGAAAATTGGATGTTGACATGAATTTCCTTCAACACTTTGAAGGAGAATCAGATAAATCCTGGGGAATGAAATGATCCAAGGGGGAGAGGGCAAGTAGAGAAGTTCCTAGTATTCATGGCAAATTTCAAATTTTCGTTTCTACCATTTTCCACTCTTTCATCTCGTGATATTTTGCTTGTTAAGGTTAATACCTCACTGGTTCTACATTTGAAAACATTGGCAGAAGAATTTTTTTGAGACTAAATAATAATAACAATATGTAGGGTGTCGGGATCATGGAAGGATGAAGGAGTAGGGAGACCCACTGAATGTTTCAAATGAAAATATAATTCTACAGATACTTATTTTTACCAGTAATCCCACTACTGAAAATTTATTGCAAGGATATAATTCAAAAGGAGGAAAAATGAGTGAAATCAAAGGCTTCGGAGCAGCATTATCTATTTAGGGTAAGTCTATACAAAAGAAATGAAGGAGAAGAAGGAAAAAGAGGAGGTAGAAATAAAATGAAATATTCCAAGCACAACTGATACTGTCATTGCAAAATAATAACTGAGACTGAAAGAGATCTGATCTAACTAACTCCATCTTGCTTCTAACCTCCAAGCTGTCCTTGTTCGTTCCTGGGTGTAGGCTGAACTAACTTTGGGAGGAACTTCATTTTAGTTTATAGTTTGAAACAAAGATGATAACAGCCCTTTCCCTAAACAAACCCCCTTCTTGCCTGGGGACTAGACTGCCTTTGCAGGGCTAACAAATCAATCAGCAGATTAGAAATTATGGTTTAGGAGTCATGCAGTTGGAGGCTATAAGATTCTAACCCTCCCCAAATTGCTCCTGAGGATGACATCACTATTTGTAAATCCTAAGATCAGTGCTTGAGATATTTTTAGACCCTGCACTTGATGGCTCAGCTGGCACCACCCAGATTGATAAACTGGCTCATCTCATCTTGTGGTCCCCATCCAGGAACTAACTTAGTGCAAGAGGACAGCTCCGACTCCCTGTGATTTCATCTTCGACCTGACCAATCAGCACTCCTGACTCACTGGCCCCCCAAGCCCCAACCCATCAAATTATCTTTAAAAATTCTGATCCCCAAATGCTCAGGGAGACTGTTTTGACTGATCCCCAAATGCTCAGGGAGACTATTTTGAGTAATAATAAAACTCCAGTTTACTACACAGCCAGATCTACATTAATTACTCTTTCTCTATTGCAGTTCTCTTGCCTTGATAAATTGACTCTGTCTAGGCAGTGGGCAAGGTGAATCCATTGGGCACTTACAAATTAGGATGATTAACTAAGTTGTGGTAAATAATTAATAACATAATACATTTAATTTTTGCACCAAAATCGTGACTGATGAGAGAAAGATAATTTTGTTTTTCAGATATTTTATATCAGCAATTGGTCAAGTATGGCACATGGGCCAAATCTAACCCACTGCCTGTTTTTATAGATAAATTTTTATTGAAACATAGCCATGCTTAACTCTGTACATGTTTCAACTTACTACTGTAGAGTTAAGTAGCTACACAAAGACAATATAGCCTGAGAAGCTTAACATATTAATTATCTGGCCCTGTTCTGTGGTAGGCAGGCCTGTGCAAACCTACCCACAAAGGCCAAGGAAGCTGAGAGGCTGAGGAGAGAGGCTGGCAAATGCAGTTTCTCAGAAAGAAATATTTCACAGGGACTTATGAACAGAAGCCATATTTTGCTTAGGCAGCCACAGAAGAGACAGTGGATCCCCATGCCACTACCTCCCATGCCATAGGGAAGGAATGTGTAGGATGATTCAAGTTGACTGGTCAAGGAAAGGCAAGAATGCTGCATGAATCTGCCTAAGGAAGGGATTTAGGATTTATGGTCAAGGTTGTTTTGACCTGAGGGCAGGATTTACAGTAAGTACATGTTCTTACACAAAGAACAGTAGATAAAAAATAAATCTCAGAGGCATTCCAGGAACTGAAGTTAATGAGAAGTCAGCATGGCAGAGTGGCATCCAAGATGCAGCTGCTTAACCTCAATAGGCCCTTCATAGAAGAAGTTTTCTAGGCCGGGTGTGGTGGCTCAGGCCTGTAATCCCAGCACTTTGGGAGGCCGAGGCGGGAGGATCACGAGGTCAGGAGATGGAGACCATCCTGGCTAACATGGAGAAACCCCATCTCTACTAAAAAAAATACAAAAAAATTATTAGCTGGGCTTGGTGATGGGCGCCTGTAGTCCTAGCTACTCAGGAGGTTGAGGCAGGAGAATGGCATGAACCCGGGAGGCAGAGTTTGCAGTGAGCTCCGCCACTGCATTCCATTCATTGCGCCATTCCATTCACTGCATTCCATTCACTGTGCCACTGCAGTGAGATTGCACCACTGCATTCCAGCCTGGACAACAGAGCGAGACTCTGTGTCAAAAAAAAAAAAAAAAAAAAAGGAAAAAGAAGAAGAAGTTTCCTGACCTCTGCTTTAGACAAGAGTGGGAACAATATTTCTTACATTTGTTTGCTATGAGCTCTCACATCAGAGAGTGTCATCCCAGAGGAAAGACATGAAACACACAAGTTTGAACTTGGCCTCTGCCACTTTTTAGTGCATGACCCTGGGGATAGTATTTTACTATCAGGATCTCAGTTTTCTTGTCTGTAAAATGAGGATCATTCCTGTCAAGGAGATTGGAGGTCTTATTTATAGCACACCTAGTTCAATGGCTTGGACATAGACAGGACTCAGGCCTGAATACCACTGGGACTGAGAGGTCAGTCATACTGGGCTCACATTCCAGCTCAACAACTCAATGAACTCTGTGACCTTGAAGAAGTTATTTGTCTCTCCTAATTATTCAATCCACTTATAATGTACAATGAAGATGATGATGAGATGCTATCAGGGGATGAGAGTTTAATGAGATGATGTTTGTAAAAGGTTGAGCACCGTGCCTGTGTTACCCTGTGCTGGAGGGTAGCCATACTCTCTACAAGATGTAGCTAATATCCTGTCCCCCTTCACATTCCATTTCTATCTCATCATGTAGGTGTGACCATGTCACTACTTGGCTTAAATTAATATGCCCTCATTACCTTCATGGTGAAGACTGAACTCCTTAATAAGGCCTCCCATGTCTGGTTCCTGCTACCCTCTGCAGGTTTATCTCACCACATTCCCTCCTACCTCCACTTTCCTACTCTCCACAAAAAAAACACTTAACATAGTACCTAACAAGTAATAACTGTGCAGTAACTATTTTAATATTTTAAGTGAACAAATATTGATTATGGTTTGAAATTTAACACGAATAAATTACTTTTTTAAAAAAAACACCTTTTGTAAAATTTTATTTTTATAGATTTAGGAGTACAAGTGCAGGTGTGTTACATAGGTATATTGCATAGTGGCAAAGTCTGGACTTTCAGCATACCCCTCACCCAAATAGCATAAGATCTATTAGGGTGTTTGCAATGTGCTATTCTAAGAGCCACGTAATTCTCATTTATTTAATCTTTACACTCACCTTTTGGGGTAAGTATACCTATTAGACTTATCTTGCTTGAGAAAACTGAGGCACAAAGAAGTTGAGTAACTTAGACAAATTTACACAGGAGACAAGTAACAGACCTAGATTTAAAATTCAGGCAGCTCTACTCAAAGCCTTCGCTGTTAAATATATTGCTAAATTTAAATTTTCTCTTATAACATAAATGGAACTGAAATAAGAGTTAACAGAATAATTGAGAAGACTGATAATTCCAAGTGGGTTGAAGAGGCAGACTAACTGAAACCCTCATACCTTTCTGGTGGGAGTGTAAATTGGTACAATTATTTTGAAACATCTCTTTAATGGCATCTTCTGACCCTAAGTATGTGAGTACCTTATGACTTAGCAATTTCATTCTTAGGCATAGTCTCAAGAGAAAGAAATGTATACATCAACTAAAAGACATGATTATAAACATGTTTATAATGTCAGTTTTTATAATAGTCCTTAAATGGAAAGAATCTAAACAAATAGGTAAAAGGATAAAAAAAAAATTGTAGCATGTACATATAATGACATACTACATCAACATAAATAAATAAACTACTGCTATTGTTACAGGTAATTAGACAGGCATAAATGGGGCAGGAGAGGACTCTTTTCTCTCCATGCATTAGGAAAGTCAGGTGATGGTTCAACAATTATCACACTGCCTCTCTAAAAATGATAATTTGACAGCCCACCCAGGGCTCCAGGGAGAGACCTTTCATGATGATCCACAGCTATTAACATTAAAGTGCTCATTGAATATGGGTGACAGGGAGAAGAAACTTCCTGAACTTGTGCATTAAAAGATAAAATGGTGAAGTATGACCTTCCTGGTGCAATCCACCAGAAAAGGGAAGAAAGCCTCAGATGGGCATGCGTACAACTTCCTAAACATACTGCACATGCTTAATTCCCAAGGGTAAAAAGGGCATTGTGAATGTGGGAAGCCCACCCTAAGGGAAGAATCAGGAGAAAAAAAAGTGAGCCTATAAAGTCCTAGGGTCAAGGTTACACCCTCTTTGGCCTTCAGGCTCCCTCTTGGAATTTTTTCCAAGTGAATTTTTCATTCTTTCCTGTTCTAAGGCCTTTCAAATAAACTTTCACTCCTGCTCTGAAACTTGCCTTGATCTCTTTTTCTGCTTTATGCCCCTCAGCTGAATTCTTTCTTCTGAGGAGGCAAGAGCTAAAAGTTGCTGCAGATCCATACCTATTTGCCACTGGTAACGTGGGGTAACTCAGATCTCTTCCACTGGTAACACGGTACGCAATAATAACATAGATTATTGCCCCAGATATATACTGAGCAAAATAAGCCAACCACAAGGAATACATTCTATATGACTCGACTTATATAACTTTCAGACATAGGCAATATTATGTTGGTAGAAGTTGAAAGGTGGTTATCTGGGTGTATGTTTATGTGTGTGGTAGGAATGGTATGACTGACAGATTGCACAAGGGAGATGACTTCCTTGAGTCCAGGAAATCTTCTTTTTCTTGAACTGAGAAATGATTGCACAGGTGTAGACATACATAAAATTTCATCAAGGTGTGTTCTTAAAATTTGGGCACATTAGGGTATATATTCTATTATCTCAACAAACAAGAAAACATACAAACAAAAACAGAGTAAGTAAATTACTATGCTTTAGTGTATTAGTCTGTTTTTACGCTGCTAATAAAGACATACCCGAGAAAGGGCAATATACAGAAAAAGTGGTTTAATGGACTTAGAGTTCCACATGGCTGGGGAGGCCTCACATTCATGGTGGAAGGCAAGGAGAAGCAAGTAACATCTTATGTGAATGGCTACAGGCAACAAGAGAGCGCTTGTATAGGGAAACTCGTTTTTAAAACCATCAGATCTCCTGAGACTTATTCACTATCATGAGAACAGCACGGGAAAGAACCACCCCTATGATTTAGTTATCTCCCACTGGGTCCCTCCCACAACATGTGGGAATTATGGGAGTTACAAGATGAGATTTGGGTGGGGACATAGAGCCAAACCATATCATTCTGTCCCAGTCCCACCCAAATCTCATGTCTTCACATTTCAAAATAAATCATGCCTTTCCAACCGTCCCCCAAAGTCTTAACTCATTTCAGCATTACCTCAGATGTGCACAGGCCACAGTCTCATCTGAGACAAGGCAAGTCCCTTCTGCCTATAAGTCTCTAAAATCAATAGCAAGTTAGTTACTTCCTAGATACAATGGGGGTACAGGCATTGGGTAAATACAACCATTCCAAATGGAAGAAATTGGCAAAAACAGAGGGGCTACAATCCCCATGCAAGTCCAAACTCCAGCAGGGCAGTCAAATCTTAAAGCTTCAAAATGATCTCCTTTGACTCCCTGTCTCACATCCAGGTCACACTGATGCAAGAGGTATGTTCCCATGGTTTTGGACAGCGCCACCTTGTGGTTCTACAGGGTACAGCCTCCCTCCTGGCCGGTTTCCCGGGCTCCTGTTGAGTGTCGGTGGCTTTTCCAGGCACATGGTGCAAGCTGTCAGTGGATCTACCGTTCTGGGATTTGAAGGACAGTGGCTCTCTTCTCACGGCTCCACTAGGTGATGCCGCAGTAGGAAATTTGTGTTGGGGCTCTGACCCCACATTTCTCTTCCACACTTCCCTATCAGAGTTTCTCCACACCCCTGGAGCAAACTTCTGCCTGGATATCCAGGCACATCCATATACCCTCTGAAATCTAGGGGGAGGTTCCCAAACCCTAATTCTTGACTTATTTGCAGCCACAGGCTCAACACCATGTGGAAGCTGCCAAGGCTTGAGGCTTGCACCATCTGAAGCCACAGCTTGAGTTCTAGGTTGGCCCTTTTCAGCCATGACTGGAGCAGCTGGGATGTAAGGCGTCAAGTCCCTAGGCTGCACACAACACAGGGAACCTGGACCTGGCACACAAAACTATTTTTTCCTCCTAGGCCACCAGGCCTGTGATGGAAGGGGCTGTCATAAAGACCTCTGACATGCCTTGGAGATATTTTTTAATTGTCTTAAGAATTAACATTCTTGACAATTAACATTTATTACTTATGCAAATTTTTGCAGCCAGCCTGAACATCACCTCAGAAAATGAGATTTTCTTATCTATCACATTGTTAGGCTGCAAATTTTCCAAACTTTTATGCTCTGTTTCCCTTATAAAACTGAATGCTTTTAACAGCACCCAAGTCACATCTTGAATGTTTTGCTGCTTAGAAATTTTTTCTGTGATACCCTAAATCATCTCTCTCAGGTTTAAAGTTCCACAGATTTCTAGGGTAGGGGCAAAACGCCACCAGTCTCTTTACTAAAACATAACAAGAGTCACCTTTGCCTCAGTTCCCAACAAGGTCGCATTTCCATCTGAGATCACCTCAGCCTGGACTTTATTGTCCATATCGCTATCAGCAGTTTGGGCAAAGCCATTCAACAAGTCTCTATGGACTTCCAAACTTCCCCACATTTCCTATCTTGTTCTGAGCCCTCCAAACTTTTCCAACCTCTGCCTGTTACCCAGTTCCAAAGTTGCTTCCACATTTTGGGTATCTTTTCAGCAGCACTCCATTCTACTGGGTACCAATTTACTGTATTAGTCTACTTTCACAGTGCTGATAAAGACATACCTGAGACTGTGCAATTTACAAAAAAAAAAGAAAGATTTAATGGACTTATAGTTCCACATGGCAGGGGAGGCCTCATAATCATGGCAGAAGACACTGAGGAACAAGTTACATCTTACATGGGTGGTGGCAGCCAAATAGAGAGTTTGTGTGGGGAAACTCATTTTTAAAGCCATCAGATCTCAGGAGACTTATTCACTGTCACGAGAACAGCATAAGAAATACCCACCTCCATGATTCCCTATCTCCCACCAGGCCCCTCCCACAACATGTGGGAATTATGGGAGCTACAAGATGAGATTTGGGTGAGGGCACAGCAGAGAACCATATCACTTAGTGAACTGGAGACTTGTGAAATTTAATTCAACAAGAAGAAAGTATCTTCTCTCTCTGTCAATCTCTCTCTCTCATATACACACATTTTCCCCCAGATAATCCATGTTTTTTACTATTCCAGAAGCTTCTAGGTTGTGCTATATTTAGAGTCTCACAATATTAAATAGTGAACTTCTCTGGTAGAGGAACATAGTTGCTCTTGAATTCTCAAACAGAATATCAAAATCCATCTTTTTCCTGAAATAGTTAATTGAGTAGATTTTGCCATTGTGACAGTTTGAGCCAATAAGGCAATTCTGATTGGCCCAAGGGCAATGGGATTGTAAAAAGCATCCAAGGATAGTGTTTCATGATATGCCCCAAGCCACAAGCTCCTACACTAAATCAATAAAAATCATCCACAGATTTTTGGACTTACTTGAAGAAAGTAGCATTTCTATGAATATCCTAGACAGATACAAGAAACAGCTTGACTCTGGGTTTAGGAACATCTTGCAGACAACAATTCCCATTGTTCAGAGTTATTCTGGCTGAAGAGCAAATAACTTCACAGTTTGACAGAATGCATGTAGCTGTGTATTCACTTTGCACTTGAGAGAACCTCAAGATTTGTTTCCTCATGAGGAAAACTCAGATCATAAAGCAACTAAGAGCCAATAATTTTTGAGTTTTGCTGGTTTGCATCAGTTGACTGGGGAGAGAGCTAGAATTTTATCTGGTGACTAAAACATTCCACATCTCTCTTACTGCCTTTGAATACAGAATGTCTCAAAATTTGATTTTAGCAAAACCACACATATGATGCCCGGTTTCAGATCCAGCAAATCTTTATGGAGAATTTGCTATGCACCTTGAAGTGTGTATGTATTAGTTCGTTCTCATGCTGCTATGAAGAAATACTCAAGACTGGGTAATTTATAAAGAAAAGACGTTTAATTGACTCACAGTTCTGCATAGCTGGGGAGGCCTCAGGAAACTTACAATTATGGGTAAAGGCACCTCTTCACAGGGTGGCAGGAGAGAGAATGAGAGCCAAGCAAAGCGGGGAAAGCCTCTTATAAAGCCATCACGCACGTGATTAAATTACCTTCCACTGGGTTCCTCCCACAACACGTGGGTGTTATGGGAACTACAATTCAAGATGAGAACTGGGTGGGGATACAGCCAAACCATATGACAGTCCCATTTTGTAGATAAGAAACTGAGTTAGCTAAGTTCCTATAATACTCTATCCTGATGGAGACAGAATTTGAATTAAGATTTTCTGACCTTAGGAAAAATGAAGTTTCTACTTAACAAATAGTTGTTTAAAGCAAAATAATAACATGTGAGGACTAGTCATATTTCTGTTATTAACTAGGTATATAACCTTGGGATAATAACTTTACTGCTTTAACTTTAGTCCCTTGATCTGAAGAATAAATCAATTGCCTAGTGTCTCCAAAATGTTGTGGTTTTGTACTTACCATGTTTAGCTCTAAAAATGTGTCCCATCTTATTTCATGACACAGCACAAGGACTGCATTAAAAACAAAGACAGTTTTATTTGAATTAGAAATCTGCTGGGAAATTGTAAATTAAACCACTCAATCTATTATTTTCCCTGATAAGATTATTTAGCAGTGCCCAATCTCACAGAGAAGGACTTGTGATGAAAGGCTAGACTGTATAAACAAGACTAGACTTTTCAAATTCAGCATAATTAAAATGAATAATATATTAAATGACTGGAGAATGTTTAGATAGGGAAAAAATGTAAATGTTTTAAAGAAGTGAGTAAATGAACATTCTAATGGAAAAAGTACAGATTTTCGTTATATAATGTGGAAGTTAAAAGAGGGACTTTTGAGCTTGTATTGGCTCATAGTTTCATAAAGTGATTTTCAGAAGGATCTCAGGTGTCTGTGCTTTGCTATGGAATTGTGAAGGTGATAGCCACTCAACTGAGCAGATTAATGTCCTTGCATATTTCTCAATGGGAGAATTCTTCTTTATTATTTCTAAAGCCTTATAGATATGGGTTTCATCTACCTGAAATATACTATTAGAATAGCAACACAGGATTCCAGAAAGAAATAAAACAAAACAAACAAATAAACAAACAAAAATCTCTACTCCTTGCTATTTGGTAAAGCTGGAAATGATGTGTTCTCATCTCATCTAGTTTAAGGTTAGACATGATAATACAAAAATTGGCCTTTTTATATTTTAGTTCAATTGAAAACATACTGATTGAGAATATATTGTTTGTATACATTCATACATACAGTATGATTTGGAGGATACAAGTTTCTAACTGTAAAAGTGCACTTCTACTAGGACTGAAATTGTAATAAAATAAATCTCCAAAGAGATATGATTATATCTTATAAATATCATGAAAGAAGAGAAATTATTATAGCCTTTGAGAATCATGGAAGACTCCCTGGAAGCATTGACTCATGAGAAGAATATTTCAAGTGTTATCCAGGTAAAGGAGTTTGAAAGGACACTCCTCAAAGATGGCATGCAAGGGAATTATCCATGACATGGAGAATTTAAGTACCTCAATAAAGTAATTGAAATGAAGTACGTGCCATAGTGACCTGGGTACCTTCTCTGGTGTCATCAGTCCTCCTATTAGGGCAGCTCATAACCCTAGAATCTTCCAGTCCAGTTCCCGGAAACTTCAGTCTATTTCTCTGCTCAACTGACAATTTTTTCAAAGACTTTATGGGCCACCAATGTATTGTTATGCATAAAGCACATGGGAGTCATTCCAAGAAAGTAAACAAAACAAAGTGATATAAACACCAGTGTTAATGAATTCACCTTATGCAATTATGTTTCCCTGTTGAAGAAATAGGGTAAGGCCTTGTAGCCACCCCTCAAACAGTTATTGGATGTGGGCTTAACTTTGGGTAAAACATTTTGTTTCAGTAGAGGGCAATTTCCAGAAAGGGACTCATTTATAAGCCCTACTCAGTCAACATATGTGATCTTTGGAGGAATAAGCACCTCTGTCTGGAAAGGGAATCTGGGCAGTGAAACACAGGACTTCCTACAACTGTCATATTCCTTAGCCCTATTGATCCATTTAAAGATACAAGTATATACAATCCTAATAGCATTTCAACCCTTGTTGAAATTAATTATTACATTTATTATAGGAATGAAGTAACAATATTTCCTAAAACACCAAAGTAAGTGATGGAGAGACCACAAATTATATTATATATCTATTAGGTAATATTTCACACCCTCAAGGACAGAGACTAGTGAAGGGAGAAGAGAACTATTCCACCCCCAGAACACATAGGAACATCAGCCAAATATAAACCGGTGGATCACATCATTTTACAGTGAAAATAGCCCCTTATGTAGGGGGTCCATCAATGTAGGAGATACAAAATTACATCAGGAGATCTTGATTTCCAATATCCCTTGACCACCATTCCCTCTCAATCCTCCAATCTTGTACATTTCTCTTCTAGTGATATTGAAAAGTGTCCCACATACCTTATCTAATTTAATCCTCACAACAGCTTTATGGGTTTGGTATTCTCCTTCTCATTTTACAAATTAGAAAATTACTGCTCAAATAGTTTAAGTGTATGTTATCCAAATATACCAAGTGACAGAACTGAACTTCCACACAGGTCTATCTTGCCAATAAGCCATACAAAACCTGTACCCTAAAATAAACTGTCTCTGGAAGCTTCAAATTAGAATGCACCTCTAAGGGGTAAAAGTTAATTCACTAATGGGGAAGAGACTTTTCTAGAAACCTCTCAGAGATGGAAAGAATTATTTATGAGCCCAGTTGCCTTAATACCTAAGCATTTTGGAAATGAGATACTTAAAGCTGTTTTTGTTCTCTAAGGTGCTATTTAGTGCCTCAAGAAATAATCCACTAAAGGTGTCTTACCTAACTAAACTACTAGTTAGCATTCCAACAAATAATCAAAATACTCCATGTACCCAAAGATGAATTCAATCATCAGGGAAGCTACAGAGAATAAATAGAAATATAATTCTAAAACTTCATTATTGGAATTTAAAATAGCACTACTTCTCCTTAATTTCAACAAAGCCTTTAAACTGATCAGGAAGCAGCAGAAATAAGAATGGATGGGAGTGATTGATTCTTAATTGTAAAATTTTACTGCTAAAGAAAACCCTGAAGTTAAAGGTGAGATTATATAAATGCCAACTATTAACAAATATTGATCTATGGTGCACAAGACTCAGATGGACGTTGAAGGGCAACAGTAAGAAGCTGTCTTAGCTTTCCATCACAGTATCCTTTACCTCTCTATGAACGTCAACTGATAAGTAGGGCCACTGCATTTCTGGTTATAAACTGGTGAGAGGATGCTTAGATTATTCAATGACATTTGGCATCTCTTAATATATGAGCATCAAGTCAACACAAACTAGAACTCTTGATGAATTCAACTGGTAGAATATTTTACTATTAGAGAAATCAATGAGTTGGTATAATAAAAATTATATAGTCCTTAAAGTCCAGCTTTTGGGACATACTTAATTTCTCTTAGCCTGAGCTTTCCTGACAGTAAGGGAAGGATGGGGAGCAGAGGCCATCCACGTTGCTGAAATACAGGGATAACTAAATGAAGTGATGCATGACCACAGTATTTACTGTTCTATTGTTTTTCTTTTTCTTTTTCATGATGAACTTGCCTTCAAGATTTGCTAAAGATAATGATACATTAATTGTGAACAGTCTGATATATTAAGTAGGTAGGACAAAGCAGTAAGTGTATGTAAAAACATTCTGTTTAATCATTCAGAACTATGTTTTCAAATAACTTCCCCCAGAAAATTGAAAAATATCAATAATTACATTTATATCACTTTTGTAAGGTTGAGATTGAGAAAAAAGTCTAATTTCATTGGATAAGATAATATATATGTGTATAAACTGCCTAATGCAGAGCCAGTGAAATTGTAGGTGCTCAGTAAATAGAAAGTCTTATTATTTTTATATATGTGCTTGATTTTCTCCAGCTCAGTGGCTTCTGGATATTTGAAGTACCCAGGACATTTGTTCCTGACTACTTCTTATGGGCACAATCTAACTCCCAGCTCTCGTATTTCTGAACATTTTGGTTCTCCATCTTAATTAATGCCTGTCTATACCCCATTGAACCATGATTCCTTCACTTAACATTCAATTCAATCGTCTCTTCTGAGTATTATTCCTGGCTTCTGCTTTCACTTCGTAACTGACATACTTCATACAAGGCGACCCACACTATACCTTTCTATAATTTCACAGGATCATCTCTGACATTGTCAGCTCCCAGCTAGCCACTAACTTAATTTGGAAAGTGTATTTAACCTTTGATGTTTCTTAGAAGAAAGCAGGACATTATCCTATACGTAGAAGAAGAAAAGAGAAGCAATTATTTACCAAGTACTCTACATTCAGGGTGATGGGCACGTGGTAGGTTGTATTATATTGGTGAATTGCTTCCAATTCTTTATGCCACACTTATACTAAAACAGTACATCCAAGCTTCCTGTTATGTGACTTTCTAGAACTTTCTACCAGAGTGGGTAGAATATATTCTTCACGTCATTGATGCAGGACTTGGTCAACGGGCTACTTTGGCCAGGGAGATGTAAGCAGTTGTGACATAGTCAGATGTTTTAAGTGCATTTTTGTGGCTAAACTCAGCCTCTTTCACTTATTCCTCTATAACGGAACAAGCATCCCTAGGAACTGCTGGTGCTATAAGAATGATGAGGTGACATGAACTACAGCTTGCCTTATAGTTGGGTTGAAGAAGGTTAGAAAATGTTCTAAGTCCACAAGACTGGTCATTTGTACCATCATGAGAAGAGTGTTATCATCTAAATTCTATTTTCAGATAGGAAACAAATACTTCAATTAGAAACAGTTATTTTTAAAAGGAATATATTATATTCGTATTAGCCCATTCTCACACTGCAATAAGGACATACCCAAGACTGGGTAATTTATAAAGGAAAGAGGTTTAATTGACTCACAGTTCCACAGGGCTGGGGAGGCCTCAGAAAACTTACAATGATGGTGGAAAGGGAAGCCAATATGTCCTTCTTCACAAGGTGGCAGGAGAGAGAAGAATGAGAGCCAAGCAAAGGGAGAAGCCCCTTATAAAGCCATCAGATCTCGTGAGAACTTACTATCATGAGAATAGTTTGGGGAAAACACCCCCACGATTCAATTAACTCCCACCAGGTTCCTCCCTGGGGGTGGACCTGGTGGGGACCTGACAAGTGGGAATTATGGGAACTACAATTCAAGATGAGATTTTGGTGAGGACATAGCCAAACCATATCAATATTCAATTAGAAACTGATTTAAAAAGAACATATAATAACATACAACTTCTGAATGCTGATGATATGCTTCACAGGCATTATCCTACTCTTTATAACTATGTTACAGTAGGTACAATAATTATCCCCATTTTTAAAAAACATTGCATGTAGCTCTATTTTGTTCCTTTTTTTTTTTTTTTTTGGTAGTAAGTTTCTCTTTATAGATAGTGAAACTGTTAGTGTTTAGGGCTTCCGTAACCAATTATCACAAGTGAGTGGCTGAAAACAACAGAAATTTATGCTCTCACAGTTTAGGAGGTCAGAAGTCCAAAACCAAGGTGTCAGCAGGGTTGGTTCCTTCTGGAAGCTCTCATGTTCCATGTCTCTCTCCCAGCTTCTGGTGGTTCCTGCAATTCTTGGTGTTCCTTGGCTTGTAGACTCATCATTCCAATCTGTACTTCCATCTTCACATGGCATTCTATTCTGTATGTCCTCTCCTTTATTTTTTTAAATGCCTTAATTTTTAAAAAATTTTATTCCTTTTTTACCTTTTTATATAATTACGTATTAAGTGATAAAAACCAAATAACTTTATTCCTTTTATAATGTTATAAAATGAATAAAGTAGATTAACCATATCTATATTATTTGCATATTGACTGCTTTTAGAAATATACCTACATTATGCATTCTGTTCATTAATAATGATTGCTTTTTATCATATTCCTCAAAGTTTATATTAACATATTATTTGAATTTTTTAACTTTTAAGTTCAGGGGTACATGTGCAGGTTTGTTATATAGGTAAACTTGTATCATGGGGGTTTGTTGTACAGATTATTTCATCACCTAGATATTAAGTTTAGTATCCATTACTTACTTTTCCTGATCCTTTCTCTCCTCCCACTCTTTACTCCAGTGTGTGTTGTTCCCCTCTATACGTCCATATATCCTGTTAAACTACCAAAGACATTCTTCACAGAACTAGAAAAACTATTTTAAAATTAACATGGAACCAAAAAAGACCCCAAATAGCAAAGGCAATCCTAAGCAAAAAGGAACAAACCTGGAGGCATCACTCTACCTGACTTCAAACTAAACTGTAGAGATACAGCAACCAAAACAGCGTGGTACTTGTACCAAAACTGACACATAGACCAGTGGAACTGAATAGAGAATCCAGAAATAAGGCTGAATATCTACAACTATATGATCTTTGACAAGGCTGACGAAATCAAGCAATGGAGAAAGGACTTTCTATTCAATAAACAGTACTGGGAGAACTGTCTAGCCATATGCAGAAGATTGAAACCGGACTACTTCTTACACCATATACAAAAATCAACTCAAGATGGATTAAAGACTTAAATGTAAAACCCAAAACTATAAAAATCCTGGAAGACAACCTAGGCAATACGATTCTGGACACGGGAATGGGCAAAGATTTGTTTACGAAGATGCCAAAAGCAATTGCAACAAAAGTAAATATATATATGTGTGTGTGTGTGTGTGTGTTTGAGATAGAGTCTCACTTGCTCTGTTACCCAGGCTGGAGGGCAGTGACATGATGTTGGCTTACAGCAACCTCTGCCTCCTGGGCTCAAGTGGTTTTCCTGCCTCAGCCACCTGACTAGCTGGGATTACAGGTATGTGCCACCATGCCAGGCTAATTTTTGTATTTTTTATTTTTGTATTTTTAGTAGAGATGGGGTTTCACCACTTTTGCCAGGCTGGTCTCAAACTCCTGACCTCAAGTGACCCACTTGCCTTGGCCTCCCAAAGTGCTGGGAGCACTTACAAGTGTGAGCTACTGCACCCAGACAAAAGTAAAAATTGACAAATAGTATGTAATTAAACTTAAGAGCTTCTGCACAGCAAAAGAAACTATCAACTGATTGAACAAACCATCTATCTATAGAATGGGAGAAAAATTTTGCAAACTATTTTTGCAGACAAAGATCTAATATTGAGCATCTATAAGGAATTTTTTAAAAACCATTAAAAAGTGGACAAGGGACATGAACAGACACTTCTCAAAAGAAGACATACATGTGACCAACAATCATATGAAAAAAAGTTCACCATCACTACAAATCAAAACTACAATGAGATACCATCTCATGCCAGACAGAGTGGCTACTATTAAAAAGTAAAAAAATAATAGATGCTGGTGAGGTTGCAGAGAAAAGGGAATGCTTATACACTGTTGGTGGGAGTGTAAATTAGTTCGACCATCATGGAAGACGGTTTAGTGATTCCTCAAAGACCTAAAAATAGAACTACCATTCGACCCAGTAATCCCATTGCTAGGTATATACCCTAAGGAATATGAATTGGTTTATCATAAAGATACATGTATTTGTATGTTAATTGCAGCTCTATTTACAATAGCAAAGACATGGAATCAACAAAAATGGCCATCAAGAATAGACTCGATAAAGAAAATGTGGTACATATAACCCCACGGAATACTACGCACCCATTTTTAATAGATGAATAACTTTAGTCCTAGAAAGATTTAATAACTTGTGCAAGGTCACAAAAGTGATGAGTTTATATTAGAATCCAAGTTAGACTTCAGTGCTAGAACTATTAAGCACTATGACTGTGTCCTACTCCATTTTAATTGTGAAAGAGAGAAAACTGGAGGTAGTCTACCAAAAACTGAGTACAATGGGAAAATATGTGGCCAGTCAAATCGAGTGCATCATTTTCGTCAAGGAAGATACAGGCAGGGGACAGTAGTAATAGAGGAGATGTTTACAATAATGCATTAACACCCCAGAATAAGAGTCAGCTGTAAACACCAGGAAGATCCAGAGAGTATCATAACAGTTCATGCCAATATTAGTCATGTGAGACTTCTGTTGCTCCATCTAGCTCTCCTACCCTCTTAGCCTCTCTTCAAACCCAGAGGGTCAGAAACCTGGGTTTTCAGAAAGTAACATGCAAAAATAAAGAACAAATCAATTATGTTGGCTTCTTTCTGCAGGAAGCTAGACTGCAGCAGGCCAGGAATGCAAAAGGGCATCAGTAGAACCTTGATGGATGTTTACAGTTTTTGGTATTTAGTGGATAGAACATATTAATTGCTGAATGGAAGACCTTTGATTACATGAATTAATTTACCCAGGTTCAGAATAAGCACTATTGTTTTTTGATTATCTATCATGTATTCTGCATGCTAAAATTAATGACTACACTAGATTACATGTTGCTTTCTGAAGGAAAGAACTGTATGCTCTATTGACTTTCACATTCCCTATCCTGTCCAGATCCCTCACCTCCAGGCCCTCATCTACATAAAGTTATTCACATGCCACATCAGCCACATTCAATTCTTAGTGCAGCCCTGACCTGACCAGAGAAAACAGTATTCAAGTAGATTCAATATTGAAATCAAAATTATTTTTGATTATTGATTACATTAATTACTGATTGTATATATCAAACCCAGGTGATAGAGATGAACAAATTAAGACATAGTCTATGTTTTCAAGAAGTTCACACTCTTCTAGGGGAGAAAAATTGTAGGTGGAAACTACAAACCAGGTTGTTCTATATTATAAGAGATTATAGTCAAGCTATCAAAGAATCAGATGGAAAACAGAGCCAACTTTGCCACAAGGCTCAATAAATTGTTTACAAAAGAGAATTTGTGAGTCACATATTCAAGGTATTTGGATATTTGTAGCAATTGGACAAGGAGAATCTTCTAAAACAGAGAGAACAATATTTTTAAAGGGCAGAGCCATGTGTAATGTGATATACTGAAGGACCCACATGTGTGGCTGGGTCAGAGCATTCATAAAGGAGCAGTGCAGGGTAAACCTGGAAAGGCAGTCTGGCTCTCCAGTTCAGTGGCCTTGAATTGCTTGGGGAAAGATTAATTATATGTTGATTTTTCCTCTTCAAGAAGGGGTGATCTCCACTCTTTATGAAAGCTGGAGAAAGCATACTCAGGCATTATTTCTATATTCTCATCCTTTGTACCTTATTAATGAGATGATGAGGCTATTGTATCAACATTTGGCAGGAAGGATTCAATTCTATCTTGTGCATTTGTCCCAGTATGTGCGTAGCATTATGAGTATCTTAACTCACTCATTCTGATCTCTTTTTCTTTATTTCAGCTTTGGGTTAAAATAACAAGACTGGAAAGTAGAACAAACCATGTCATTTTCATGAGTCCAGATTTAGCAGTGATGAAATTAATACAGTCTTTGATTTCCATGTGGCTTTTCAGGTCTATTTCTTAAATTGGTTGGAACTAGTAAGACAGGAGAAATGATTGACAAGGTTTCTCCAGGAGTCCTCATAATGGTAGGTTTGAATTGTCATTGTATGCAGTGCAGAAACTTGGAAGAATTTTTAAAAGACACTCAATCTGGTGAAATTTGTGAGCCTAAACAGATAATGAAAGAGGTTAGGTGGAGGTGTTGAGTTTGGATTTTGAATAACCAGCATTTGTAGGTGGAAATGGATGACCATTCTAGACAGAAAGGACCAATAAGAGAATAAAAGTAGAAACAAGAAAGGTGGAAAGGATAGGTGTTTGTAAACAGTGCAATGGGAATTAATATAGTGTTGCTGGAGTATGAATGTAGATAGGGAAACAGAATAAAACTAAGCAGTAGATTTGTTTCAAGAGAGTCATAGAAAAAGCATAGAAAGCTACGAGCTTTGATGGGATGGGAGGGTGATGGGAAATCATTGAAAGGTTTTATAAAAACAGTAACTTAATAACATTTGTCAGCATTGAATAATCCCTTTCATGTAAAAAATTGTGCTGTGTGTAATGTGCTTGAGTAGTTGTGAATTTTTTTTTAGCTTGTATTGCTAATGTCAAAAGGAGCCAGCTAAGGTTGATATTCATTGAAGCCTGAACTTAGCCCAAGCCAAAATATTTGCATGTGTAACTGTGTGTGTCTATGTATTTGTGTGTGTAGGTGTTCATGTAAAAATAGCAAGTTATTTGTAAATATTCCAAATTTTATAAAGAATTTCCATGCCAAAACATTAAAACGTCATTTTCAGTCTCATTTGTTCTTTAAAGGAGGGCTAAACCTTACCACACTTTGAGATTCTCCAAATGTCTCGAGCTATTTTTTCAAATGCTTTGGGTTTGGCAGGTCTTAAAACCAATGTTTGCTGTCATTTTTCCCTTAATTTCTAAACCCACATGTATTTCAAGGGGATTTTATACATATGCTTTATATCCATTTACACTTAACTCATCAAAAAGGTTTTAAGGATATTTGAAGTCCAGCAAACCTTCAGAGTTTCTATTATTAAAATCTTGGAAATTGTAATTAACTCCTGGACACTAGATTGACATTCATTCAGAAATCAGGACTCCTGATTTTGCACATGTACCTAACCAAACACCTGTTTCATTAATGACGAACTGGAATCATGTTTTCATGTTTGGTTCTTCATGTGGGAAGCTGATGCTATCAATATCACCGACACCGCATCTGTTTCCAAGAGGTAGTGGTAGGTTTTTATTGGACCATCCAAACGTTTCTTGCTTCTGTTTGTGACCAGCGAGATACCTTTGTGAGACAGACAGAATTTTAACTATTAAATTAAAACATGGGTGCTTGAACCTATGATCTTTACCTTATTAACATGTGTAGCTATATTCCTCAATGCTAGAATTGTGAAGTAAGAATTATGCTCAAGTGGCCACCACATTAATTTCCTGACACTGACAGCTGAATTTAAAGGAGAACATCAGTCAATGCTGTGTAATTGAATTTCTGACATCTGGCTGGTTCTCCACAAGTGAAGATTCTTCCTCTATTGTCAACATTCAAGAAAGTAAATTTCAAATTTGTCTCTTTCATTTTTTTTATTAAAGGAGAGGAGAATTTGGGGGGGGGTCTGGATTTTATTTTTGGATTAAGAAAAAAAGTCAAATTTTCACAACTTTCACAATGATATAATGAAAGGACTACACTAGGCTAATGGCTCTCAACCTAGTATTATTTGACTTAAAGTGATCTATGTAGTTAGTAAGGTGAGTGATCCATGAGTTATGTAACATTTCATAGAATATATAAAAAATAATGCTATTGATGTTACTGTTCCAGAAAATATTGACATCATTGTGCACATTTTGAATAAAGTAAAAATAAGTCGTATGTCAGCTTTTAATAAATAAAGGTTGGTCATCAGAGGCTTAAAAAAGTAATAAGGTAACTAAAACTATTCACTGGCATCCAAAAGTTGGAAACCATTAAAATCAGTGATTTTTCAGAGACAAATCTGAGACCCCTTCCAGTTTTAAGACTCTTAAGTATCTTTAATATTTAGAATACACTTTGACATACAAGGTTTCCATGTACTAAACATTTCTTGAGGATTTTCCTAATTTATATTTCCCTCTTCTCTAGAAGCTGCCCGCACTACACCATTAGAGGTGGTTCACCTAATAGTCAGGCTTTTTCTACAGAAATGTTTCCCCTCTGCTCCTAGCCATAGTTGATTGGTCCATATATTATCACCTGACTCCAGCTACATCAATTAGAATCTTCCTCAAAATTTTGAGCTAGAGAAACAGATTAGGTGCTGCTAGAACTAGTCATTACTGATATGGTACCCAGAGGGAAGATTCCTAAACAACCACGATTGAAGGCATTCAAAGTTCACTGAGTTATTCCCTTACCAAGAGTGTTTTGTATTGTTGCATTACATAGCACCACAAACTTAGTGGCTTAAAACAATGCAAATTTATTATTTCAAATTTCTGTGTATCAGGAGTCTGGGCACAGGTTATCTGGGTTCCTGCTGTAGATCTAACACAGCTAAAATCACGTCAGCCGGAGATGCAATCTTATCTGAGGCATGGAGTTCTCAAGATCATGCAGGTTATTGGCAGAATTCAGTTCCTTATAGTTCTAGAACAGTGGTCCCATTTTTCTTGCTGACTATTGGCCAGGTGTTACTTTCGGCCCCCAACAGCCTCACTTGGATTACAATGGCCCTTTCACAACATGACAGGTTACTTCTTTTGAAGACTATTGGACAACGTCTTCTAGTCTATGATGACAGAGTCTTATAAAATGTAACATAATAATGGAGTGGCTATCCATCATATTCAAAAGGCTTGATGAGAGGAAATTAAACACAGCATGTGTACAAGGGGGCAGGAATCGTGAGAGCATCTTAGAATTTGACTTTCACATTGGGGTCTGGTAGTTCAAGTCTTATTTGGATTTCTTGAAACAGACTTGTATCCTTTACAAAAATTGTGTGTGTGTATGTCCTTATCTACCTTCAGGTTTGGTTTGGTTTTTCCACTTACAATCAAAAAAATATTAACTGATATGTTCACCATATTATCCCCAAAACTCCCAGAAAGTACCTGGAGTAAAGGACAGATGTTTTTACTATGGAGTCATACAAATTCATATAATTAAAAAATAATAAGAATTTGGTAATTGATTTATAAAGATGGTAAATTGTCTTTCTTTTCCATGCCACCAAATTCTTGACCTTGTAAAATATTTAATAGCTCACTTAAGGAAAAGTCATGTGTGGGATTATTTCTACTTGGCACTCCTCAGCTTGGCAACGTCATGCCACCTTCCTCCTCCTCCTCCTCCTCCTCCTCCACCGCCGCCGCCGCCGCCGCCGCCGCTTCTTCTTCTTCTTCTTCTTCTTCTTCTTCTTCTTCTTCTTCTTCTTCTTCTTCTTCTTCTTCTTCTTCTTCTTCTTCCTCCTCCTCCTCTTCCTCTTCCTCCTCTTCTTCTTTTTTTTTGGGGGGGGGGCGGGCAGTGAGGGAGAATGTCTTGGTCTGTCCCCCAGGCTAGAGTGCAGTGATGTGAGCATGGCTCACTACAGCCTTGAACACTTGGCCTCGGCCTCCCAAGTACCTAGAACTATAGGCACATGCCAGTACATCTGGCTTATTTTTTAACATTTTTATACAGAGGAGATCTTGCTGTGTTGCCTAGGCTGGTCTCAAACTCTCGGCCTCAAGTGATCCTTCTGCCTCTGCTCCCAAAGCGCTAAGATTATAGGTGTGTGCCACCATGCCTGGCCACATATATCTTCTTGATCTCATTCTGTGAAAAACACAAAGTTTAACAATTTTAGATACTTTAGAATAGAAATACAGAATTTAAATATTTTAGAACTTCCATATGTTGAAAGTTTTTTTTTTTAATCAAACTTCTACAGAAGGGGTTTGACAAATTAATTGATGCTCTCCATTCCCTATAAATTACTGACAGATGATGCCACTGGCATCTCAGCAATCACAGCAGCAGGCTACTCTGTTGTACGTTTGCACATTGCTTTCTTCAATAGAGTATATACTTACGAAGAGCCACTTGTGCCTTTTTCCAAACTTGTTTATGCCAGTTATACTTATAATTACGTATTTCAATGGAACATATAAAAGGATAAAATATTAATATGAAAAGATATTTATGCTATGATGCTAAAAAACTAAGTGGAATGCTTTGAAAAATCTCAATAAGTACAATTTGTATTTTAAAAGCAACCGAATTTTGTAATTAAATTAGGATCAGGTGAACTTATTTCATAAGACTGAGAAGCCATTATAAAAGATCCATATCTCACTTATTTTCTGAGACTCCTCAAGTTTGACTTTCACTTTAAATAAAAAAAATAGATATGAAAGACCTTATAACGCTTCAATTAATAGATCCAACTTGGATGAGAAAGCCTTGGACCTAAATCAAGTTATTAACCAATATATATACTTTATTAACATTATATTTAGATGAATTATTTAAGGAATATAGGCATCATATTTTATATTTTAAAAAATTTTATTAACTTTTAATTATGAAAAAAACTGATAATGGAGGGTAGAAGGCTTTTTCTACTGTAGTAGCTTTTGTCTCCTCTTCCATGAGCCTGACTCATTAATAACCCTCAGATTTGTAAGAATGGTCCTTTCCTACATTCCTTTGAATGTGTTTCTGAGCGTCTCTCCTTCCTTATATGAACAGGCAGTTAGGTGACCTCTTGGATCTAGGTAATACCTTTTTTTTTTTTTTTTTCCCTAAGACACTTTCCAATCCACCATTATTTTGTTCTGTATTTTTTAGTTCCTCTTTATTAGCATTTCTGTGTCATGTCAGCTTAAGATGAGAAACGACCGTTATTAGCCTTTACTAAGTCAACAATCAGAAGCATAAGGCTATAAATATTTCCATAAATGACCATGGCAAAATTGTGGAGATAGTAAAGCATGATGAGAAAAGCAAAGAAAGGAAGACACAGACCTAGATTTAAATCTAGGTAATGCAACTGCCTCGCTTTGTGGGCTTTGATGCTTTATTTGAATTCATCAGCCTATGTTTCTTTATTTCTAAATGGGCTTTGACAGGCTATGATAAACTTTCCATAACCTCTCCAGAAAACAAATAAACAAACAAAGAATCTGTAGGGGTTTCCTCAACTATAGGTTGTCATGATTTGCTTTATAGGGAAAAAATTATTTGTTCTATAGGAAATGAATAACCATGGCAACTGCAGACTGGACTTGAAAATAGGGTTTAAGTTAAGAGTCAAGACTAGCAAATGTCCTATGTGTCCTATGTGGAAACCCGGAAGAAAAAACTCTACCCAATAGGGACATGTTTTTCTCATATGGTGACAAAGAGCTCAATTAGTTGCTCTTTCTTAGAAATGGTTGAACATGAGGCTGGGGCAGAAATGAGGAGCAACTGAGTCATCAGAACAGCAGACCAAAAGATTTGATTTGGGGCTATTAGACCAATGACGATTTCACTGATGTTTTCCTATTCTCCGCATGATACCTAGTCCATCAACAAGCAGGACAGTTTCAGTGCCTTTATGTGTCCTCATGTATTTTCACAATAAACCTCCATCACCTAGGGTAATCCAAAGGTACCTTTGTTGCTTGCTCTGAAATCACCCTCTGCAAAGCACTGATGTGAGATCAAGATCATGTGCATGGAGGATCTGGAAGCAACTTAGAGAGTTCTGGGAGAATTGAAAATAATCTCCATCCATCAAATATCAACCACAGGCTAGGACACAGGTGGTCAAGAAGTGGTGCTGCTGTTAATATAATTTCGTATGTAATATTTGTAACTAAAATATTGAAAAATGTTGAATTTTAGTTTCTTTAGAGGAAAAAAAATCAGTTTTCAAATTGACAATTAAAACACTTCTCTTAAGGAAGCAGCTTAAATCACCCCCTGAGAGTCATTAGAAGCCCATGTCAGAGGAGAGCTGCACCCATTCAGATGTCTCTACCCCATTCTCCCATTTTCACAATCATTACTAGTGCAGTCATAATCAGGTTGTCCTACTACATACTAAAAAAGGGATGGCTCATTTTCAACCCAAGATATTTCCCCCACTAAACCTAAAAATTACTCTGGCAGAAGAGCTAACTTTGCTGGAAGTATCTTTGGGACAAATCACCTTCTCCTTGGCCCCAGCAGAAGGAGAGAGGGAGAAGAGAAGGAGCTGGTAGGACCAGGCAGGCAGCTCAGTGGGTGAGCAGAATGGAAGGTGGGAGCTAAGTGAACAAGTCACTTTAGAAGAACATCTTTTGCTGAATTGAGGACAGCCTCAGTGGGGACTGGTGCTGACTCCTTTGGCTGCTTGACATGATTTGTCCCCAGTGACATGAATGCCTAACTTGAAACTTGTTGTTTTTATAGGACATTGAGGGTGAACTTTTATTGCATTTTTAGTTTCCAAGAAATAAATCCTTTTTTTTGTATACTGGAGAATGGTGCTTCAACCAGAATCTGACTGTGACTGAAGAATATTTGGAAGGCACTCTGCCTTGTTGGTTTATAACTTCATGCATATATTCTCTCTTACTATCTATTCCTTCTGTTCTGCACTATCCGCTACACAGATACACAAACTTCATTATACCCAAGATAAATTCACAATTTCTATTTTCTCTCTCTCTCTCTCTCTCACACACACACACACACACAATCATAGAAGTGGTTTTCTGATCAATGCATAAATACCCAGGGACAGATATACCGAATTTGTCACCTCCACTTAGCCCTAACAATTATGATATAAAGCATGTTGCCCTTTCTTTGCAATCCAGAGGATTCTTCTACCAGCCAAACAAAGTCATCATCTTCCCAGCATGTTTTTCCTAGAATGGCATGCCCATACAGGCAGCACGGAGCCCTGAATACGCAAGCTTGACTCACCCTTGGCTCCAGGCCAACTCTCATCCTTATGCAGACTTGACAAAATGCAACATGGGACAAAAAACACCCAATTGACGGGCTACAGATATTCTCCATTTTCTTCACTTTTCTTAGAGTCTGTTATTTTCCTTTGAATGTCCAAGTAGAAAGGAACCTTTTCCTTCTGATTCAAATTGGGCATAACAGCAGAGCAGATGGTGCTGGTGAGTTAAGTAACAGCAGAACACAGAGTACAACTTGTTTTCAAAAACAAGTGGCTCTTCTTGGAAGGTACAGTCTAATAGGACTGACAAGTTAAAGTCGAATTCAGAGAATTTTTTTTTAAAAACAATCAACAAGCTAACCATTTCCCTAAACTATACTACAAAGAATTTACAGGCCCTCTCCTTCAATTTCTCCCAGTATTAAAGATGCCATGCCTCCCAGGAGGAAGGACATAGTGAATAACAATAATCAATCTAGCTTGTCCATATCACATCTCATTATTTTTGTATTTCCCAGACCTGATCTCACAGAATCCTCTCGATTAAACAACAAAGAAGTCAGAGAACTAGTTTTCATTTTTCTGTTGAAGATAGTGTTTCCAGGATTTTCAGTGATTTGTCTAAAGTCAAAGACATGGTAAGCACTATGTACAAGATTTAGTCCTGTTTATTATTCATTTATTCATGTAAGTATGCATATATACCTCATTTATGAATTGTACTTTGTCCTGGAGACTCCCGTGATGAACAAAACTACCAGAATATCTGCTTTCACAGGGCTTACAATTTAGTAGATTGCAACAGGCAAATAAACAGACAATAAAAATAAAATGTAAAAAGACAAGTGAACTACAGCAGTAATAGGAGAACATATAGTAATGTAGTCTGGAAGTGAATAGGAGGATGGGTTGGGGAAAATAATGAGTGTCTAGAAGTCATGAAATTTAAAATGAGATTAGAAAAATCAGTGGGAATTATTGTGGTAGAAAGTTGGGGTTTGGAGAGGAGAAACAGACAAGAAGAAAAAGTATTATAGGCAGGGAATAGCAGCTATGTGAAGACCAGAAATTAAGTCATATTGTGGTAGATGTGAAGATTGGAAAGAAATTTTGGATGGCTGGAGCTAAGAAGGGAAGGAGTGAGTGGTTGGAGATGTAGTGCAATGGTAAAGAGAGGCCTGGGTCACCACAAGATGGTTCACGCCTGTAATCCCAGCACTTTGGAAGGCCAAGGCAAGTGGGTCATTTGAGGTCAAGAGTTTGAGACCAGCCTGACCAACATAGTGAAACACAGTCTCTACTAAAAATAGAAAAAAAATATCTGGGCTTGGTGGCGCACGCCTGTAATTTCAGCTACTCGGGAGGCTGAGGCACGAGAATTGCTTGAATCTGGGAGGCAGAGATTGCAGTAAGCCAAGATCATGTCATTGCACTCCAGCCTGGCTGACAGAGCGAGACTCTGTCTCAAAAAAAAAAAAAAAGAGGGCTGGAAGTACAGCACTGCATAGACAACTTCAGTTAAAGGAGTTTGGATTATATTCTATGGATAAGTAGGAACCACAGAAGGCTGTGAAGTACAACTGGCTGAAATGTGACTTGAAAAGAATACAAAACAGAGGCTACAGGTCCAGTTAGAACCTGATGAAGTCGTCTAAGTGAGAAATAAATTAGATTTAGGTTTATATAGTAGGTATCGGAGAGAACTGGATGGATTCTAATAACATTTAGAAGTTAGATTCAGTGGGATTGGTGGAGTGATGAATTAAGTGGATTAGAGTAAACGAGATGGAATCAAGATGACTTTCAGATATTTGTGGGGCTGTGTAGGTGACAGGGCGATTGCCTCACTATTTTCTTCACCTGTTCACATTCTGCGGATTCTCATGACTTATCTCCTATTATGGTCCCCATTCTGGAGGCCCTGATGGCAAGAGACACCATTCTAATCGAAGGGTTCTACACGTGGCATCCAGGATATTATTCTATTCGATCTCAAATTGCTTAAGGATTGAATTTAGAGACAGACTAACAGAAGAAATTAATTCTCCTTGGAACTGGCTTTTGGCATATATTGAGGAGATTTTGATATCTATGTAAAAGTATTAAGAATCTCTGTTCTTATTGGTGCAATAACACCTTGGTCAACTACCAAAACCAGGAAACTGAAAGGCCACCTGAATCTTTGTCTAAAGTTAGATTTTGTTTGTTTGTTTAATGTCAGAGCTAAGGAGAATTCTAAAATTCATCTGGCCCCTTCCATTCATATAAACAAAAAGCTGACACCTAAACAGATGAAGTGAATTTCTGAATGTCATTGGAGAGTCAATGAAAGAATCATCATTAAAACTGTTTTCTAACTCCTAGACCACTGTTATTTCAATTAGCCTCATAGAATATTCATTGTGTCTACCACGCACTAAATATTATATTTAGCGTTTATTGTATTTTTTCTCTAAAAGATAGGGATTGCTTTATCCAATCACATTACAAAAGAAAAACTGAGGTTTGGAGAATCTAAGTGACTTGACAGGTGAAAGTACAAAATGGCCCTAGTCTTCAGTTGAACTCAGAACAACTCCAAATTCCACATTCTTTCCACTGTATCATGCTGCCTGTCACAGGCTTCATAACTAAGGGAAAATATCTAACTAAGGAAGATGGTTGCAGATTAGAGTCACACTCAGGGCACAAGGTTCATCTGATGTCAAGGAGAAACGTTAACTCTTTCCTCTCAACTTTCTTTCATGGAATTCTGACCACCCCTCAGCTCTTGCTGGTGACTTGAGTATTTATAACAAATAAAAAATACCAGACCATCTTACCAACAGCTTATTACCTCTGCCTAATCATGCAAAGTTGAAGTGGGAAAGCAGCATGGATCTAGACTTACTTATCATTTAAAAAATTATGTGAACAAGCTGTAGTTTATTTTAATCTTTTTAGCTTATGGCATTATCTTTTGGTGTCTTAATTGGAGAAAGACTTTTTGTTAAGACAAAAGATTACTGAAGCATATTTCTCATGAGTTCACATAGTTCAGTCCACCACAGGGTCCAGTTTGGGTGGATTTGGCATTTCTCTGAACACTTAAGTGGCATTGTCGGGCAAGCCAGCCACATGAGGCCCTTAGAGGGATATGGCCGTTTTGGCACTGCTAAATTCTGTGATGTATTAGGGCTTCCTCTCAATGGCCATTACATTAGGAAAAAATTTACAGCTCATGATCAACAGCTGTTCTTCTAAATAAAACAATATAGTTCATTATTTCCCTTTTAGCATGCCAGAACCCAGTGCTGTGTGAGACCAAGGCTTGTACTTGCATTCTATGGACATTATTTAATTCTTGAAAACACATGGGAAATCCAGTCATTTGTTCATTTGTGTGTGTGTTCATCTGCCTCCTTATCCTACTTATTCTTGCATTCATTCATTCACTCACTTTTGCAATAAAATATATTTATATATAACAAACAATTTGCTATTTTAACCATTTTAAGTGTACAATTCAGTGACATTCACATTGGTGTGCAACCATCACCAGTATCTGTTTCCACAACTTTTCCATCACTCCAAATAGAAACTCTGTAATCATTATTTTCCCTTACTCGTTATCCTTTTATTCAACAAATATTTATTAGATACCTACTCTGGTCAAAGTTCCATGACAGGAGCTGTGGGAAGATAGAAACCTTAACGCTATATGGTCTGATGTGAAGGAAGGGAAACTCTGATGGGGCTACATCACCTTCATTACCTTTTCAGACCTGCTGTCCTCAGACAGTGCCTTGGGCTTCAGGTGACATACCAGAGCACAGATGTGAAAGTACAAACTCACTAGTGTGGTCTTGGTCTCATGGTTTGGCCTTAACTACCTTTCTAATCCCAGCTGTCGCCACTGCATTTTTCACTCTATCCTCCAGTTGATTAAAGAAAGGAGCAATTATTATTATTATTATTATTATTATTATTATTATTATTTGTTTTTCAAGACAGTGTCTTGCTCTGTCACCCAGACTGGAATGCAGTGGCATAATCTCAGCTCACTGCAACCTCTGCCTCCCAGGTTCAAGCGATTCTCCTGCCTTAGCTTCCCTAGTAGCTGGGATTACAGGCACGAGCCACCATGCCCCGCTAATTTTTATATTTTTAGTAGAGATGGGGTTTCACCATCTTGGCCAGGCTGGTCTTGAACTCTTGACCTCGTGATCCACCCGCCTTGGCCTCCCAAAGTGCTGGGATTATAGGCACGAGCCACTGTGCCCAGCAGAAAGCAGCAATTATTAACAATTACTTGATAACAGAATCATCATCATCATCATCAACAACAAAACAGCAATAAAATCTGTAATTCTGCCAGACTACTGCCCTTAATCTGATAAATCCCCAGTACCTAGGCTACTTCTAACATCTCTATGTGAAACTCCTTTGTAATCCCCTACTCTCAGGTAAACTGAAAATCTCACTCAGAAGCGTACCTATCAAGGACCCCATTCTAGATCGTCAACAGTCATGTAAAAAAAAAAAAAAATGGGAAAAATATGGACTGCCAGTGAGTGGCTTTGTGAAGGATACAATTCTTTAAGTGCAGAGCAGCTAATTCTTTGAGAGTCAAAGGGAAATTAGTACTCTAGGCAGAGGGAAGATAATACATCAAAGGCTAAAATACTGGCTTTCAAGGCAAACAAGTTATTTTGATTGCATCCTAACTCTGCTACCAGGTGCCACATGTACATGTGGCTAATCATATGACTGCTCGAACCTCAATTTACCATCTGTAAAAATCAGAGTGGTGGTGACTAATGATACCTACCCATTGTAAAGACTGGATATATTAGGTAATGCAAAGTAAAATAATGACTACTCATCTTTGTTGAATACGTTACATGTGTCAGGCATTATTCTAAATCATTCACTTATATTTATTTCATTATCACAGTAACACCCTAAGATGAATAGCAAGATCATCTCCATTTTGCAGATGAAGAAACTGAAGTGGAGAGAGTTAAAGTAATTAACAAAGAGCACTCAGCTAGTTAAGTGACAGTGCTTCATACGAACCTAGGCTGACTCTAGCATCTGTAATCTTAGTCACGCACATAACTACATCCTAAGAGTATTAAAGAAGTACAAAATAGGTTATCGATATTAGAAAAGATAGCTAGATTTCATAAAATGGCCATGGTCTTTAATATAGCTATTTAGAGTTTCCTTCTACTTTTACTACTGTAAGTTTACTGTAATCTCACATTGCCTCTTCCCTGTGTTGATGTGAAGATGTCCTAATTCTTCTCCCTTCGCACTCCTGGCTCCCAATTCATCCTCCCCAAAGTGGACTTTATGAAGGACATAGGTGCTCAGGACACTCCACTGCTCAAGAGTCTTCATGGCTCCTCCTTATACTCAGGACAATGTCCAGGTGCCTGACCATGCTACTCAAGGCATTTAAGATCTAGCACCAACTATCTCTTTGACTTCATTCACATCCCCCCCTCAAAGTCAGTTCACCACCCAGACCTACTGAAGGATTTATGGCACCTTCACATCTCTGTGCCTTTGTGCACATGAGACCCCCTGTCTGAAATTATCTCTATTCTCTTATCTGACTCAATAATCTTGCCCAGTTTTTAAAAGGCAGATCAAGCATCTTCCTTCCTTTGTCTATCTTCTATGCCACTCCCAAAATCAGTGTGTGTGTGTGTGTGTATGTGTATATGTGTGTATGTGTGTTTTGCCTTACAAAAATGAACAGTATAGATTTCTCTAACACAGCATCCCAATGAGTGGCAGTTATCTGTTTACAAATTGGATTTCCCTTCTAATCTGTAAGCTCTTTAAGATAAAGACTACAATATAGTCTTATTTGTATCACTTTGGTTATAAGAGATTAAAAAGGGACTCAAATTACCTTAAAAATATGATAGTCCCTCTTATTAATGGTTTTAATTTCCAGTTTCAGTTATCCACAGTCAACTGTGGTCCCAGAAAAAGTCTAGAAAAAAAAATTAAATTTTAAACTGTGTGCTGTTCTGAGAACCATGATGAAATCTTGCCCTGTCCTGCTCTTTCCCATAAGTAACATGAATCATCTATTTTCTTAGCCTATCCACGCTGTATATGCTACCTGCCCATCAGTCGCTTAGTAGCTCTCTGGGTTATCTGATCAGAATGGCCGATCACAAGAAGAAGGGAGAGTACAGTACAATAAGATATTTTGAGAGAGAGAGAGAGAGAGAAAGACCACATTCATGTAGCTTCTATTACAGCATATTTTTATAATTGTTCTATTTTATTGTTAGTTATTGTCGTTAATCTCTTACTGTGCCTAATATATAAATTAAACTTTATCATATGCTTATAGGAAAAACATAGTGTGTGTGTGTATATATATACACAATGTATAATATGGATATCTTTCTTATAAAGATATATATCATATATATGTAAAGATATATATATATCTTTCAGAAATATATGTACTTTCAGGCATTCACTGGGGATCTTGGAATGTATCCCCCATAAATAAGGTGAGACTACGTAATGTATTTAACTGGAAAGTACAGACATAAATGACTTCACGTATAGCTGGTTTATTTTTTCAATTATTAATTTATAATTTTATGGGCATATATTAAGTATATATATATTTTGGATACATGAGATATTTTGATACAGGCATATAATGTATAATAATCACATCAGGTCAAATTATGTATCCATTACCTCAAGCATTTATTATTTCATTGTGTTATGAAAAATCCAATGATACTCTTGTTATCTTAAAATGTACAAAAAGTTATTGTTGCCTGTGGTCACACTTTAGTGCTATCAGCTACTAGATCTTATTCATTCTATCTAACTATGTTTTTATACCCATTAACTATCTCCACTATCCCCCCCAACTACCCTTCTCAGCCTCTGATAGCTATCATTCTTCTCTCCATCTCCATGAGTTCAAAGAGTTTAATTTTTTGCTCCCAGAAATAAATGAGAACATGAAAAGTTAGTCTTACTGCGTGGCTTATTTCGCTTAACATAATTTCCTCCAGTTCCATGCATGTTGTTACAAATAATAGGTTCTCATTCTTTTTTAATGGTTGAATAGTACTCCAAGTGTAGCTGATTTAAACCTTCTTACAGTATAATCAAAATCAAATTCCAAGTTTTTCTCTCCAATTCTCACCTCCATTTTCCTTTTATTGAACGTCATACACGTTTTGCAGATGCCTCCTCATTGGTATTAAATGAGTTCCTGTAACTCCCAGGTTCACATCTAGGATTCCCAGAAACAATTCACTTCTTATCACTGATCTTAATTGAGTTATGCTTTCAATCTTTTAGGCCAAAAGAAAACAATATACTTATTTGTCTAAACTTAACTCATGTAGTCCAAAATGTGGAGCCCTTTCAGAAGCCAATGAGATGACAAGGGGATTGCAATGATCCCCAGAACAATCTTGGAATATGGTTACTGAATGGATAGATTTATGTTGAGTAGTGCGCATGTGCATAAACACACACACACGTGTTCTTTCCTTAATTCTAATGTCAATCACACTCAGCTAATAACAATGAATAAATAATTGTGCGTGTGTCTGA
This sequence comes from Chlorocebus sabaeus, assembly GCF_047675955.1. Lineage (NCBI taxonomy): Eukaryota > Metazoa > Chordata > Mammalia > Primates > Cercopithecidae > Chlorocebus > Chlorocebus sabaeus. Next base: position 132,781,190 of record NC_132911.1, on the reverse strand, counting down.
GTTTACTCATTACTCATGCATACATAGAGAGAACAGAAGACAAAGTAGAGACCAATATACCTTTTTTTTTTTCTTTCCCAGAAGGAAGATATTACATCCTTCAGACTGTGCTCTGTTATGTTTGGCAATAAGTGAATGGTGCTAGACCAGCTAATGAAATACAGCATTTATCTTCATGCTGAAAAGCACTTTATCACCTTATGAATAGGAGGAAAGGGATAAACCCTTTTTTGCCCCTCAGTATCTACTAGAAAAAATGGACTAAAACATCTAACCAATGATTGGGCATATATTCTCTCTACAGCGCAAAGTAGCCAGTGCTAAGAAAGTCAGATCATAGAGGCCGGACAGTTGGTTATTTTGTGGCACAGGAGTCTGGCGAAATGGTGATTATGATGCCTAAACGTGTGAAGTGTGGAAAGTTCTGATCCAGTCTCACCCGCCTAAATCCTAGTTATGTGTTTTGCCTTATGACCCAGTGATGAGCAAAGCTAGAACTGAAGACAGAGAGGGCTTCCAGCTCCCAAGACGATGTCTTGAAACATCCTGTATGCTTTAAACACTTATTTAGTAGCTGAGAAAAGTGAGGGTCAGAAAAAGGAAATGAAATTTACCCAATAATGTTAACACAGAGAGGCCCAAAGAGAGGGCAGATCTGCACTACCTTTCATTCTGAGAAGACTTCCTTAAGACAGATGAACAGTATGTCTCCATTGTAATAGACTCAGAAGGGTTAATTGTAACAGATTCGTTAAACTCCTATCTAAATGCTTAAGTGTTGATATTTACTGGGACTGAGAAGTGCAAGTATTCCTGAGTGTTTAATTACTTTACTCTTTTTTATCCCACTATGATTTATTCTAATCAATTTTTATAGCTCATTTTATATTTTTATATTTTTCCTAGTAGAGTTTTTAAAATGAAAGTACCTTGAAGTAAGGAACCTATCCTTAATCTCATCTTTATCTATTCTATGGCTTGAGATGAACCTTGAACAATGGGCATTCATTCTATATGTTGAATCTTACCTAAAGGCTTGTAAATCCTGCATTGTTCACAGATTATGTCATTTATGCATTCATTCATTCAACAAATATTTATTCAATTTCTCTTATATGTCAGATGTATTCTAGCTTGTTTCTAGTTTATCAGCAATTTTGAGTCAGTACAATCCAAATAAATGAGAATTTGTCATGAAAAGATAAATGTGAAGGACTAGAAAGATACACTTACTCTAAGAGTCAAAAATAAAAAAACAAAATATTAGGAATCTCTTATGTGGGTTTTTCCTCCTATGTTTTTCATAATAAACATCTATTACGGAAAACCATACTGTACTGAAAATATATTTTATGGTTTAATTGTAAAAAGATTTGGCATTAATTTTTTAAATTTAATATCTTTCCCACTCTGCCTTCTCCTGATATCTTCCCTCTTGGAAAAAAATTCTTCAAGTCCATAGACATATTCTTTTACTTTTTATTTCTTATTCTCACTTTATTCAGAGATTGGAAGCTTTGTATTTGTTTAAACCAAACTCTTTTTTTTTTTTTTTTTTTTTTTTATTTAGTGGGGTTTCACCATGTTGCCCACACTGGTCTCGAACTCCTGGGCCAAATGATCCACCTACCATGGTCTCTCAAAGTTCTGGGATTACAGGCATAAGGCACCACACCCAGCCTATGATAATTTCTTTTTTAAATTTTTGTTGTTTTATTTTATTTTATTTTTAAAATTATACTTTCAGTTCTGGGATACATATGTAGAACGAGCGGGTTTGTTACATAGGTATACACGTGCCACGCTGGTTTGCTGCACCCATCAATCCATCATCTATATTAGGTATTTCTCCTAATGCTATCCCTACCCTAGTCCCCCCAACCCCCAACAGGCCCCGTTGTGTGATGTTCCCCACCCCATGTCTGTGTGTTCTCATAGTTCAATTCCCACTTATGAGTGAGAACATGCAGTGTTTGGTTTTCTGTTTCTGTCTTAGTTTGCTGAGAATTATGGCTTCCAGCTTCATCTATGACCCTGAAAAGGACATGAACTCATCCTTTTTTACAGCTGCATAGTATTCCAGGGTGTATATGTGCCATTATTGTTTATCCAGCCTATCATTGATGGGCAACTGGCTTGATTCCAAGTCTTTGCTATTGTGAATAGTTCCCCAGTAAACATATGTGTGCGTGTATCTTTATAGTAGCATGATTTATAATCCTTTGGGTATATCATGGGATTGCTGGGTCAAATGGTATTTCTGGTTCTAGATCCTTGAGGAATAGCCACACTGTCTTCCACAATGGTTGAACTAATTTACACTCCCACCAACAGTGTAACAGTGTTCCTATTTCTCTATATCCTCTTCAGCATCTGTTTTTTCCTGACTTTAATGATAGCCATTCTAACTGATGTGAGATGGTATCTCATTGTGGTTTTGATTTACATTTTTCTAATAAGCAGTGATAATGAGCATTTTTTCATATGTTTGTTGGCTGCATAAATGTATTCTTTTGAGTAGTGTCTTTTCATATCCTTTGACCACTTTTTGATGGGATTGTTTGTTTTTTTCTTGTAAATTTGTTTACGTTCCTTGTAGATTCTGTATATTAATCCTTTGTCAGATGGATCTATTGCAATAACTTTCTCTCACTCTGTTGGTTGCCTGTTCACTCTGATGATAGTTTCTTTTGCTGTGCAGAAGCTCTTTAGCTTAATTAGATCCCATTTGTCTATTTTGGCTTTTGTTGCCATTGCTTTTGGTGTTTTAGTCATGAAGTCTTTGTCCATGCCTATGTCCTGAATAGTATTGTCTAGGTTTTCTTCTAGGGTTTCCATGGTTTCAGGTCTTACGTTTAAGTCTTTAATCCATCTTGAGTTAATTTTTGTATAAGGTGTAAGGAAGGGGTCCAGTTTCAGTTTTCTGCGTATGGCTAGCCAGTTTTCTCAACACTATTTATTAAATAGGGAATCCTTTTCCCGTTGTTTATTTTTGTCAGGTTTTTCAAAGATCAGATGGTTGTAGATGTGTGGCATTATTTCTGAGGCCTCTGTTCTGCTCCATTGATCTATATATCTGCTTTGGTACTAGTACCATGATGTTTTGGTTACTGTAACCTTGTAGTATAGTTTGAAGTCAGAAAGCATGATGCCTCAAGCTTTTTTCTTTTGCTTAGGATTGTCTTGGCTATACAGGCTCTTTTTTGGTTCCATATGAATTTTAAAGTAGTTTTTTCGAATTCTGTGAAGAAAGTCAATGGTAGTTTGATGGGGATACCCTTGAATCTATAAATTACTTTGGGTAGTAAGGTCATTTTCACAATATTGGTTCTTCTTATCCACGAGTATGGAATGTTTTTCCATTTGTTTGTATCCTCTCTTATTTCCTTGAGCAGTGATTTGTAGTTCTCGTTGAAGAGGTCCTTCACATCCCTTGGAAGTTGGATTCCTTGGTATTTTATTCTCTTTGTAGCAATTGTGAATGAGAGTCCACTCATGATTTGGCTCTCTGTTTGTCTATTATTGGTGTATAGGAATGCTTGTGATTTTTGCACATTGATTTTGTATCCCGAGATTTTGCTGAAGTTGCTTATCAGCTTAAGGAGATTTTGGGATGAGATGATGGGGTTTTCTAAATAATACAATCATGTCATCTGCAAACAGGGACAATTTGACTTCCTCTTTTCCTAATTGAATACCCTTTATTTCTTTCTTCTGCCTGATTGCCCTGGCCAGAACTCCCAACACTATGTTGAAAAGGCATCCTTGTCTTGCGTCAGTTTTCAAAGGAAATGCTTCCAGCTTTTACACATTCAGTATGATATTGGCTGTGGGTTTGCCATAAATAACTCTTATTATTTTGAGATATGTTCCATCAATACTTAGCTTATTGACAATTTTTAGCATGAAGGGGTGTTGAATTTTATCAAAGGCCTTTCCTGTCTCTATTGAGATAATCATGTGTTTTTTGTCATTGGTTCTGTTTATGTGATGTATTACGTTTATTTATCTGTGTATGAGGAACCAGCCTTGTATCCCAGGAATGAAGCTGACTAAATTGTGGTGGATAAGCTTTTTGATGTGTTGCTGGATTCGGTTTTAATTTAAGAGATTGCATACTGCTATAGAAAGAGTGATGAGTTAGAAAGACCAGAGTCTGAAGCTCATCTTTATCTTCAGTGGTAATAGCTTAAAGAAGTTATGGCATCACTTCCAGTCCTAATTTCCTTATGAGTAAATATGAGAACATTAATACTTTCAGGATGGCTTGCACAGGGGATTAAATGAGGTAAAGTGTGAAAAAATGCCTGCCACATATTACAAATACTCCAGAAAATGGTTCCATTCCTGCTGTACCTCCAGTTTGGCATTCAAAACTGAGGCTCAGACAAGTTAAAATGTTTTTTCAAGGTCAGAGACTGAGACAGGCTTAAACCTGCACCTTCTAGTACCAGTCAGTCCTCTGTAATCTGTAGTATTTTCTAATGAAGGTTAGGAATTAGAAGCATCACAAATGACATTTCCACTTGCTCTTTGTCTCATAGCTCATGTTTCTAGGCAGTTTAAATAGCATCAAACAATTAAAATATGTATTCCTTGACATTCAATGACTTCTTTTTTTGGCACTAGCCTACAACCAAATGGCCTTTGAGTTGGCAAAGTTATTGTTTTAGCTGCCTTTCTGCCTTCCAAAGATCAGGTGACTGTTTTCAAATGTAGAAAAGAGCCAGCCCATAAATCACAGGGAAAAGAACTCACTTTGAACAAGCTAAGCTGCTTTGTAGAACAAGTGCTGGAGATCACATCGCTCATGGCCTATTAATTCTTGGGCTGCTCTCACTTCTTCCAGGACAAGTCATTTCCAGCATTCCTCTCTTTAAGTAAGACTTAGAAATTCAATAGTGATACTATCTTAGGATATGAAGAAAGATGTGATGCCAAGGCATGTTTAAAGCAGGAAGCCAACACCAGTATCCTTCCTTAGGATAAGTAGAAGTTGTGTTTGTTTATAGATATGATTATAAGGAAGCACTATGGGTCCAAACATTTAAAAAATGTTTATTTGGGATAATCAGTAATTCTTCGAAAGTGCAAACACTTGGGAATTGTTATCAAAGGAGGTCGGATTGTCAGGGTTCTATTACAAGCCATGAAATAGGTTAATAAATGTTTGAAACTAAAGGGATGTCATAAATTTGTTATCCAACCTTTCTGTATGATTAGGGGAAATGTCATAAAGGAAAACTGAGGTCCAGACAAATTAAGATGCGTTCTCAAGGTTGGTGGTTGAGCCAGGCTTGAACTTGAGCCTTCTGCACTAGTTCAGCCCTCTGTAGTCTATATAATACTGATTTTCCTAATGCAAGTCAGATATTAGAAGCATTCCACATGGCGTTTCCATGTACTCTTCGTTTCGTATCTCATAGTTCTAGGCAATTTAAATAGAAACAAATAAAGTATTTATTCATTGACATTCATTTTTTTCAACAAATATTTAATGGATCCCTTATTATGTCATATATATTAAGCATAAAAATGTAGGTTTATCTGATGAATCAGACACCTTTGTATTGAGGAACTGATAGGATTTCTTAGCCTGTCTTACAGATTATGGACTTGCTCTTTGATGGGTTGAACAGGTGAACATTTATATCATGATAAACAGTAACACAAAATGTTTCTGACTCTGTCTACATGAGAGCTTGTAAGTATTTTTAGGAAGTTATTAGTCACAGCACTTGTCTCTGGGTAAGAGCATCTTAAAAGGAGACCTCTTCTAATTATGTATTTTCCTGTTTACCTCAACATTCTGGGATCTGCCCAAACAAGGGGTTTGCTTCCCTATGGTTCAGTTTCCTGATTGGATAAAAGGATATTCCCAGTGACCTGTCACAGAAGACTTATCTTGAATTGTGTAAATAATGAATGTAGAGAATGGAAAAGCATCTGAGAAAAAGAAGTGACTAGATAGAATTCTAAATAAACATTTATGTGGATCAAGGAAAAGGTAGATATCTTCCTCACCATTTGGAAAACTTGTCTTGTGTTGCTTAATATTCCTCTCATACTGTGGGCAGATGAATAGAGACAAATTGCAAAATGTTATAGATTTTATAATCTAGAACATCAGGATCTACTTATAACCACAACCAAATTACCACTACTTATGACCAGGCACAATCCAACTCTTTGTTTCCTATTCTGGAATAGCATTTCACTCGGGATGACAGCATCGTGATTTGAAATGAGCAGGAGACCTACAACACTTCTAGAAACTTTCAATTTGGCCAAGACACTTTGTCTCTCTAGGTCTCAGGGTTTTTTTTAGCTTTCAAATGGAAAAAAACTGAACTGTACCATCATACAAAGCATAGAGATGCTGTGAGGATCAACTAAGATAATACCTGTAAGAAAGACTGGTAAATAAAAACTGAGTCATATAAACACTAGCAATTGTTATTTTCATGGTCTTCAGTCACTCTGCTAAATCACTTTGCCATAGAATGCTTTGCAGTAGAATTCATTAGGTAAGTCTCGAACTTCCCACGGGAGTTTAAGCTCCTTGAGGTTATTCATCTTTAAATCCCTATCATCTAACAGATCTAGATGTACTTCTAGATGAACATGTTCATCTCTTTTCTTTCTCTTTCAGGTGCACATTCTTTTCAAGGAAATTTCTATCTCTTTCCCTTCTTGGTAAGGGATGCTCATCTAGGATGGCTCAGTGGATTTTAGAAAGGGCTTGAGCTCATTCTTCACCAGGACTCTGCCATTTAATTTTAGCCTCAAGTGTTAATGGAAAAGGTCGTAGAGTTCAGGACACTCCAGTGAAAATAAAACTGGAGAAGGGCATGAGGCCAAAAATAAGGGTCTTTCTAAGTAGTGTTTGGGGATGTGGGCTTCAGCACTTCATGCGCCCATAAGTTCTCCCCTTGGTGCAGGCCCTTCACAGCCCCTTGCTCAAGCCCTCCCAGGGTACAAAAGTTTGTATACGAAGGTGGAATTGCCATTTCCTGACACCAAGCTCAGGAGAAAGTAATGCACCTCAAATAGCCTTGTTTTCTCAGTAACTGCTTATGGGCTTCTTAGTCCTTAGGGCCCTCCTCTGCTTGGAGTTGACACGCTGCAGAAAGCCAGCTGTTGACAGCAAAGGGACAATAAGTTTTGTTTAGGGGAAACATTTATATAAAATGCTATTAATTGCACCCTTTCTGGAATGTCTCCTTGTCCCGATGAAGGAGAACTGGGGTGGAAGAAGAAATTGTGCTGTGTGATAAAGGTTGTATATGCTTATATCTTTTATATGGGGTAGATATCATAGTTCCTGAAACATTTTTGGAATCCATTGGTTAAAATCATTGAGGGCAGAGGCAGTCATATCTGTCTAATTTGTAATAGCATATTTATTGGTAATAAAAATTGGTAATTTGAATAACTTGTAATTTAAATGTTCACACCTATGATTGGCAGATGATTCATGTCACTACAAATTTTTTTTTCCCCCTGCTCCGCTTCTATGTCAGTGAATATACAAGAATCCTACCCTCCACTTTGAATTTTCCAAACAACCTTGAAATGCTTGCATTTATTGGCAGGGGTTTCAGAATCCATGACTCCAAAAACATTACAGTTTGTTCATATATAATTCTTTACTTCTATTTTTGTGTCCATAGTACTATGAATTTATGCATTTTCCCATTGTAATGTTTGTGGTATAAACAACGACTTACTCTCTTATCATTCCAGCGGCTGGAAGTCTGAAGTTAAGATGTTATAAGGGCCATGTTCTCTCAGAAGGCTCTGGGAGACAACCCCTCCATGCCTCTTCGGAGTTTCTGGTGGTTTCTGACAGTCCTTGGCTTTCCTGAATTTGTAACTGCATCACTTCAATCTCTGCCTGTATTGTACATGGCCTTCTTCTCTGGGTGTCTGTCTCTGTGTCTCTCCTCTTATTAGAAAGATATCAGTCATATTGGATTAAGGGCCCATCCTATCCCAGCATGACCTCATCTTAATTTACATCTTAATTACATCTGCAGAAACCCTATTTCCAAATAAGCCCAGACTCACAGGTACCAGGTACAGTATTCTAGTAGGTGCTCAGTAAAGATGTGGTGGAAGAGTGAGCTAAACTTCCCAACTTGATAAGACAGAGCCCTCTGTGTTCTGACTCCATCAGATCCTCAGCTTTATCTTCTCCCTTTCCTCTGACTCCCACTACTCCATTGATGTTAACATTTTGCTTACAATTTTCTTCATACACAAAGTATTCTAACATATGTGTAATTCCTTTTACTTGTGATGACCTTTCTTCATTTCTTCACCTGACTAATTTTATCTCATGTTCAGTATTCTACTGACATATCAGCATGGAAAGCCCGCCTAACAATGCCCTCAATGCTAAGTAAATAGTTCCTATGTCTTATACTTCTATATATCTATATTCTTCTTATATCTATATACGTCTTATACGTCTAAGTAAATGTCTCCTTATACTTCTTATATCATCTTACACCACCCTGAACAAACATCTAGCACAGTACATTTCACATAATATTGCAATTATCTTTTCTTTCTCCATCACTGTGTCTCCAACTATTAACTCCTAAGGAAGAGGAAGATTACTGTGGTTGAGTTCTATTCCCCCCAAGCGAAGTAAGTGGAAATTCTAGCCCTGGTACCTGTGAGTCTGGGCTTATTTGGAAATAGGAATTTGCAGATGTAATTAAGATGTAAATTAAGATGAAGTCATGCTGGGATAGGATGGACCCTTAATCCAGCATGACTGACATCTTTCTAATAAGAGGAGAGACACAGAGCCAGACACCCAGAGAAGAAGGCCATGTACCATAGAGGCAGAGATTGAAGTGATGCAGTTGCAAATTCAGGAATACCACGGACTGTCAGAAACTAACAGAAACTTGGAGGAAGCATGGAGGGGTTCTCCCCCAGAGCCTTCAGAGAGAATGTGGCCCTGCTGACATCTTAACTTCAGACTTTTAGCCTCTGGAATGACAAGAGAATGAACATTTTTGTACCTACCTAGTTTGTGGCAGTTTGTTACAGCAGTTCTGGAAACTAACACAGAGCTTGTCTTATTTGATATCATATTTAAAGTATAAGAAAGAAGGGAACAACAGACACTGGGGAATCCTTGAAGGAGAGGGTGGAAGGAAGGAGAGGTTCAGAAAAACCACAACCACCACCACCACCACAACAACAAGAACTGTTGGGTACTATGCTTAGTACCTGGGTGACAAAATATAACTGTAACCCAAACTCCTAAGCCATGAATTTACCTATATAAGAAATCAGTATCTATCTGTACTCCTGAACCTAAAATGAAAGATAAAAGATTTTAAAAATCCTTTTATACTTGTTTCCCCATACTTCCTAAAAATAAAGTGTCAACATAATTTTTGGCACTTAGTAGACAGTCAAATGATTGCTTAATTGTCATTTAAATTAATATGAAACCATCCAGAATGTTCCACTGCCTTCCTCCCTTCTTATTCACCATCCATCCAAATCCTACATGGCAACATGAGCCCACATAATTGCCTGTCATCCTAGTCAATCAGCTTTTTCTCCTGTGGATTCTTAAACCATTTTATTGTTTATTATAATTTTAATCCTATGTTTCAGTGCACCACAATGCACACCTTGCCTTTCCCAAATATTTCACACATTGGAGATCTGGAGGAAACTCTATCTAGGCTGTCTAGCATTAGGTATGTGTGAATCATACCACATTCAATATATAATGTAATCAAAACTACTTCCGGCATTGTCCACATTTTCAAATGATAATGATAAAAATAAGTCTCAGATTAATAAAATCACTTCCGTATGACATCAGGACTAGGAAGTCACAGAGTCAGGATTGGAACCCAGGCTTCTCTGGTTCCATATTGTGCTCTTTCCCTTTCTGCCTTTTAGTAAGACTTCAGAATGGTCACCATTGACCAAAGTCCTCAATTGCCCTTGCTGTCACTGAAGAAGAAATCTGAGAACTTTGACTGGTAACAAGAGCTGAGCATTAGATATGTGGGACATATAGACCCTGCCAACCTAGAGAGCTGGAAGCCAGAGCCTGCAGCAAACACACACAGAACCCTCTTGTCATCTCCGTAATGAGGTCCAACATATCCCAGCTTTCCATGGGATGGCTCACGCTGATCCACTTGCCCCAAATAGCAATGCAACTTTTAGTAAGCACAGGTTGAATTACGATCAGTAAATGGTAGCAGAAAAGAATGACATTGAGGAAGTTACCAATATGCTGTCTTCATTCATTTTCCAGTCATTATCCTCTGATTCTTCCTTCCCAAAATATATGTCACTGGCTAGAGGACGGGACTTTTAAAAATAAAAACCTAGTATTCTTAAGTTGTAAGAAAAATGTGCAAATGCTATCAATTCTACCCTTCTAAAGCAAGACCATGTGCCAGAAAACATTTTGTAAACTTCAAAGAGCTACATTAAGAGCTACTGCCATTGATTTAAAAATATGTGCATGGCATTTCTTGATGATTTTTATAGAACCAATAGTGGTTTGTTTCCATTATCTTAATCTAGTTGTTTTAAATCTGTTTTTATCATGTCAGTATTAATTTTGTTAAAATAGTGTCTTAGTCAGCTGGGGCTACTGCAACAAAATGCCACAGACAGGGTGGCTTAAGCAACAGACATTTATTTCTCACAGTTTTGCAGGCTGGAAGACCAAGATCAAGGTGCCAGCAAATTTTCCTCCTGGAGAGGGCCTCTCTTTCTGGCTTGCAGATGACTGCCTCTCACTGTGTCCTCACACGGTGCAAAGGGAAAGCTCTGACTTCCTCCTCTGATTCTAAGGACAATGATCTCATCATGAGGGTTCCATCCCCATGACTTCATCTAAACCTAATTACTTCGCAAAGGCCTCACCTTCAAATACACTGGGGATTACGACTTCAGTGTATACATTTGGAGGAGGCCATGAACACTCAATTCAAAACAAATAGAATGTGATTTGAAGCAACAGTTTTTACTCACATAGCAAAATCCATTCTATTCTATAAATTAAAGAGGAGATAGTGTGGCATACTTAATTCTGAATATTCATAGAGGCATAAAATGTTTATTTTGTTATTCTAAAAAGCCTAAATATATATTCTAGAAATCAGAGGAATAAGGACTCTAGGTTTTATTCCTGGCCCCAGCACTTACAAATTGTGTCATTTTGGATAGGTTTCCAAACCTCTTAGAAGAGGCTCATACTGGCCAAATCTGGGACAATTTGCACATCAATACAAATGATGATAGTAGAGGATTATAGCCCACTGAATAAAATAGGAATCCGTGTGTCTTCAATGAATAAATAGAGAGATGAAAAGGCTTTAGATACCAGTAATATAGATGTAGATGAAATGATGGAGTTGCCCAATCATTTGACAACCAGCATAGAAAGAATTCATATGGGTAAGAAACACCAATGGATGCTAAAACTAGAAAATGAAAATACAGGATTTTGCATCTTGTCAAAGAAACTTCTCACAAAATATCTGTTAATTACAAAGGTTAAAAGAGTAATTTTAATATAGAAAAACTGGCTGACACCAAGTGATCAAAATTAATACTATTAATGAGGCAAATTGGCAACATGTGCCACTAGAAAAGAGGTAATGGGAACACAGCATTACGGATGTGAAGTTCTGGCCAAAAACACATAACCTGGATCTAATAATGATCAAACACTGGACAAACCCAGATGGAGAGACACTGCAAAATAACTTGTCTATGATCTTCAAAAATATCAACATCAGTAAAGTCTAGGAATGGCTGAGTAGCTGGTTCAAGTTAAAGGAAATCAGAGAGATAGGAAAACTTGGAGCAATGTGTGATACTGGATTGGAACTTTTTACCATAAAGAAAGTTCTTAGGTAAATGATAAAAACTTGAATGGCATCTCTGGGTAAATGGGGATCCAGCAATTCTTTGCACTAATCTTATAATGTTTTTCAACTTTGAAATTGATTAAAATAATATGTAAAAACATTGTAAAAAGATAAAAACAACTCGAATTCTATAAAACACTACATATTGTGATGAGAGGAAACTGGTTGTGTAAAGAATTTTGAATTAAAAATTAGATTAAATATGAATTTGGGAAGACATTAGTTACCACTGTTATTTTTCAGAATAATAAAAGATATTTCCATTCTTGATAGATTAATGTTAGTGCTTGCAAAACAAAATCTCAAAACTTAAAATGTCCTGTTGCTTTGATCTTCTAAATCCTAGTGTTAGTTGAGAGAAGCTGAAAAATAAATGAAATTTTATTCAATCATGTAAATGGTGCTTTTAATTATAGGCATTATGTAAGGGACACATGAAAGCATTCTGGTGGTATCTTTTGTGTTTCTTCTATGATAAGAACAATGGAATTGTTTTGTGCATGGAGGAGCAGATACATCGTTCCAGGGGATAATGCAATTTAGAGGCTCTTTGTGTTTTAAGTGTTTCTCAGGACTGATTAAAGCCTTGCACTTGCACTGGAAAGCGAATGCTCATCTGTCTAATGAATGTCCTTTCATTGCATGAACTGAAGTAGGAGTTAGAGTCATGACAGGATTACATGAAGGCAGGTGGCCCATGAGAAGGGCTGGGGCAAAGTTAATAGCAAAAGTTTTGGCATTCAGAGTTTGAGAGATGTTTCCAGAGTTATTGGAAATTAGATTTTCTTATGCTTTAATCTATAAAATTAAATAGTTCTTCATTGAAATGTGTATATTTTACTCATTATTTTATTCCTATTGCCTAGAGCAGCATCAATAAATAACAGGTAGATGAATGAGTGAATTGGAAACTGAATAAATAAATAATAACAATGAATGAAATGAATTACTGTCTTCTCTTATCGACTATTAATTTCAACCTCTCTTCTTACATTTTCAACTTTCTAGAGTAGAGAAACTACAACTACAACTAATGGGCCTAATCTAGCTTACTGCTTGTTTTTATAAACAAAGTTTTATTGGAAAACAGCCATGCCCACTTGTTTATGTATTTTCTATGGCTACATTCATGATACAATAGCATAGTTGAGTACTTGCAACACAGACTACATGATCCATGAAGTCTACAATGCTTACTATCTGGCTTATTTTACAGAATTGTTTGCTGACTCCTGTTCTAGAGCATGATCAAGTACATAGGGTTTAAATAATGGTAATGCCCAATAGAGAGAAACTGATGGGATTTGCTATCAGGATATGGTTCATAACAACAATTTCAACTTCTTAGGACCCCTTGCAGAAAACTCATAAAAGAAAATCTTCCTGTTTGCTCTTTATGCTCTGCATTAGGAAAATAGGAGCTTCTCTGAGTATTTAAAAATAAGTAATTTGAAACAGATAACTGTTTATAAAGGTGTGAGAAGGAGTGGTGGGACAAAAATGGGAAGGTCACAGGTTAGTAACTGCAGAAAGCAATAAGACTACCCTAAAAGCTGCAAAAAAAAAAAAAAAAAAAAAAAGGAAAGAAAATAATGAACGATGTTACTTGGAGCCCACAATTTTTGCCCCACAACATTGGTGCTGTTGGACTAGCTGCTTGAGTAGGAGACCACGACTACACATGTGCCACCAGCACAGCTGCTGTCACTACCAAAGGTGCCACCAAAAGAGGTAATTAACATGCTTTTTCCTCCCTTTCACTTTCCAGGCTCCCATCAGTGGCCCCTGCCCTGGCATAAGCTAACGCAAAGCCAGCTGGCATTTGGTATCTGACAGATGTAGTTTACAGGCTGCTAGCTTCAGAAGTAGAGAGAAGTAGGAACAATGACTGTAAAGCTGAGTGACAACAGGAACGATCTGCCAAATGCTCATATTTAACTAGCTTGATCTTGAAGTTTATAGTCTCATGTGAAGATCCTCTCAAGTAGTGGTGATGGTGGTGGTGGTGGTGGTGGTAGGGAAAGGTGCCATAAAAAAAGACACAGTGAGAGGAAACAGTATATACGAAGTCAAAGAGTTGTGAAAGAGTATATCAAGTAAGAGAAGTTGTTATCCCTTGCTTGAAAATACATGATGTGTAGAGAGAAGCACTATTTGTCCAACTAGAGAGATAAAGTTGGATATGGGAGAAATAGCAAATCTCATGCCTAAATTATAAATAAGAAATATACTTCATTATGAAGTTTTACCGTACTTTGTTCATTTGGGGTTTGATATTCTTCACCAATGGCCAGATTTCAGCCCCCAGGCCAAGTATCTGTAAAAGAGACCAAAGGAAGTTTCAGGTTTTATGGTGACTCAGATCAATTCGCAATGGCTGCCTGTAGGTCTGAATGGTGCAGGATTCTGAGCAACTTCTAGGTTCTTGGGAAAGAGTACCAGGTTTGATTTACGATGCCTACCACCAACATAGGAATGGGACAACGTGTGCTGTGTTTGCCCCCATGATTTATAATAGTGTACATACATGAGGATGTTCAATAGTTCAGTCATTTTTGATGACAGCAAAAGGATTTGTTAAGAGTATACGCTACGACAAGGTAAGTCTTCAATATATAGTTTTATAGAAAAAACAAGCAGTTTTACAGAAAATATTATACAGTAGGTTCTTGAATTAGTCTCCAATTGTTCTTTGTTAAAAAAAATGGTAACAGCATTGATAAGTGTGGTAAGGGAACAGTTTCTGGTTGTTCTGACTCAGGCACCCTTCCTAGATTACATGCTGCATTCATTGCATGGGATCTTGCCTGGGCAAGATATGTTGCTTTAGGACACCTCCTCAGAAACTCTTTGTACAGCAGTATAAATTTTAGTCCACAAAATCTTATAAGAATCAAATATATCTCTTTTTAGATATGTTAAATTGATTTTTACATCGTTCCAACTATCCTGGTGGTGAGTAGGAGAGCAAAACCAAGTGAATTAAGAGCATCACAGCACATATTTCTCAGGGTGGATTTTAGGATAATAGAGACCCTGCAGGGTCCTGGGCGGCCTGATCTTATGAGGCATTTACTGAGCCCTCTGCTGTTGTTGTCTTGTCTACAAGTCCTCTTTGGGTCTTAGGTACACACGGTGAATTAACTGATCCATGTCATGCTGAGGTATGGAAAATTTCCGAGACGCTATCAAGAGTGCTACACACACACACACACATACACACACACACACACAGAGCTATTTCCCTGCAGCTGCTTTATTCTTATCATCCTGGAGCCTCAACTGACAAGCAAAGCACACATCCTTACAGCTCTGCTTTCATAAACCAATCTTGGTCTTGTATCTGTTTCACAGAGGTGGCCAGAAAGGAGATAGGACTTTAGGGACCTTGAATGCTGCATTCTGGCTCATTCCCTCCAACTCTACTTCTCTAGTTTTGGAAGTTGGGGAACATTGACTACTGGAATTGTGATGCGGGAGAGAGTAAGGGTGAGAGGTGAGGGAAGCCTTTAGCATAATAATATTCTCAACATATTTCCTTCTATAGTTACCAAAACAATAGCCTTTAATTACTTAAGCTTTAGATAGCAATGCAGAAGTGTATGCAAATGCTTCAGGTCAGACATGTGTTTTTTTCCAGATCTCCCTGTTCACTTCCCTATGTCCCTCTTTGGTTTCCCTTTCACAGAAAAGAAAATAAGTGAATGAATGATCTGGGTTAATATCTTCATTCTGTAGATGAGAAAGCAAATAGACGAACTTAACCCAGAATTCACCCACTAATTTGTGGCAGAGCCAGTAAGAACCAAGTCTGTGGATTCTCAGGTCAGAATGTTACCTCCACAGCTTTGCTTCTTCAAATGTGGGAGCATGAAGAAAACAGAGGGAAATAATTTGAATCAACATTTTACAAAAGAAGATACACAAACATCCAGCAGTGCATTGTTAACAGGTTAATTAAGTTCATTACTCTTTGGAGAAATGCAAGTTAAAACGACCAAGTTAAGCCACTCCATACTCACCAGTATGACAGAAATAAAAGAGACTAAATGCCGACTGCTCAAAAGGATATGGAGCAGTTACACCTCTTACATGCTGTGGTGGGAACACAAAGATGTTTGGTGATGTCATATGAATTTAAATCTATACTTACCATATGACTCATCAATCCTATACTTCTAGATATTTATATGAGAAATAAAAACAGATATCCACAAAAAATTAATATAAGAATATTCATAACATCCATATGCATAATGGCCTAAAACTTAAAACAATCTGTACCTCTATGAACAAAGGAATCAAATAAAATTCTGGTATATTCATACCTTGGAATAATATTTGCAAGAACAAACTTCTTAAACCTATAACGGTGTGACTGAATTTCAAAAACATGATGAGCTAAGCAAACCACACACAAACATATACACACACATAAACACTCACACACACACATTTTGTATAATTACATTTATATAAAGCCCAAGGACAGGAAAATATAACAAATAATGACAGACGTTATCTCTGAGTAAAAGTGAGAGTTTAGCAAAGGGCACTACGGAACATTCTCAGATGATAGAATTGTTCCATATTTTATTTCTGGTGTTAATGACCAGGTGGGTTCAGTTGGCTCAAATGAGTTAAAATCATGACAAACTCAATACCCAGGATTTGTACATTTTATTTTGTACAAATTATGCGTGGTGGAAAAATATCAGAAATAAAGTAATGTAACAGTGGTATTAAAAAAAATGTAAGATTCTAGGTCAACTCTGGGTACACAGCCTATGAGTTTGCCCTACTTCTCAAGGAGCAGTAAAAAACAAACAACCACAACAACAAAAGTAAGATCCTGAAATGAATCTGGGGAGAGATACAGATGTGGCTTCTTTAACCATGCCAATCAGAGATTCTAATAAGGTAAGTCTTGGTAAAGCCGAGAAATCTGCCTGGCAATAAACCTCCTTAGGTGTTTCTGACCCAGATGTCCAGAGGACCACACTTTGAGAAACACCACTCCTTGCTTTAACACTCTTTTTAATGTTTCCCTTTGACTGCCCGCTTTCTACTTCTGTGATATTAGGTAACTTTTCTCCACTTTTCAGCACTTATACCAGTCTAAAACAATCCTGTCCCATAGTCCGAATATCTGGATTGGTTTCCCTGGCCCACTAACTGGGTTTGATTATGTGAACTCTCATAAAATATTAAAAACCTTTAATTAAAACACTGGTAGGAATCCACGTTCTCTTTGGTGGCGCATATTTGCTTTGGGCCAGAAACCTATATACCTGTCCTGTAATCCATATGTTGTTCTGCTGCTGCTGTTGCTTTTCAACTGGAAAGTATGAATGAGAAAATAATGCTTTGTAGGTGCAATGCCTGCCAAAGAATGTTGCCCATAATATATGCTTGATAAATGGTGTTGGCTTGAATTGGAATGGGTAGTTAAGAAAAAAGAAATAAATAAAGCAGCACTTTGACAGTATGAGCTAGAGAAGAGCTTCTTCATTTCAGATAAGTAAAGACACTTGAAACTTACTTTTTATAGCACACGTTATGTATCTGGCACCGTGTAGCTACTTTGCTTTCTCATTAAATACACATATTTTCCTTATAAAGTAGATACATATTATCCTCATTTTACAGATGAGGAAATTTAGGCTTGAAGTGGCTGAGTGGCTAAGATCAAATAAGTGTTGCATCACTGAGGTTTTTAAAAAATAATTTTGTGAGGCAGAAATAAACAACTAAAATTATTTTAGAATCTTAGAACAACAAATGTTTACTTTTTTGTGAGTCAGACTTGGCCCTGTTTTATACATCTTCATACTGAAGAAAATAGACTGAAAGAGAATGCACTATCCAGGACATATTATCTTCACAGGGGAGGTCACTATTTAGCCATGCGATGGCTCTGAAGTTGCGTTAGAACATCACATCAGCTTTTCTCACATTGGCAATGAACAAAAATGTCTCATCCCCTTAAAGGAAATGGTGAAGCAAACACTTACGAGAAAATAAAATACGGTCTAATAAATACGGTAACTGGCAAAGCCAGGATTTAAAGTCAGATATATCTTATTAAGGTCCTTTCACTTACCACTTAGATCATCCATTCATTCATTCACTGATTCATTAATTCAATAATTATATTTTAGTCTCTAAGTAGCATGTAGTGACTAAGAAGATATGATTGGGACCCAGAAAGATCTGTCTCGGAATCCTATCTCTTTCATTTATTGACTATGCAATAGTAAGAATTATATTCTACTGCAAAATGAAGTTGAAATCTTTGAACATTTATCCTGGAAATAATAAGAGGAGTACAAACTCCACCTGTGCAAGTGTGAGATCTTACATTCACAGCTTGGATCACATGACTCCCTGGAAGTTTTCTTTATCTTTCTGGCATTTCCTCTGGTTTCTATGGGTCTAAGATTTTAGGATTCTGGAGATTAAGAATATACTAACTAAACAATTTTGAAAATGGATTTTATTTTGACGCTTAAATGCATTAAACTAACTACCATCTACTAGAAAGATTGTTTCACATTTTAAAAAATAAGGTAAAGGGTACACTTAAAATTATTTGGAATACAGAGAAAAATTAAAAATCAGCACAAAATATATTTTATGTTAGTTATTAATATGTAACATTGATTTCTTGTTCTGTTGCAAGTTATTCAGCTAGAAATACTTTCATTTTTATCATATTATTATTAAAAGCATTCACATAGGTATGACGATGAAGATCAACTTTGCATTCTTAATATAATTTCACTTGATATAAAATATTTTGAGAACACTGAGAGAAGCCAAAATGTGACATCTTATTACCTAAATTTCTCCTATCTGCCAGTCTAGAAAGAAAGCAGTTCAAATGTCTGGCTAAATTTTTTCTTGTTAAGTTTTGAGAAAAGTGTTAGCCTGTGGACTGATTTCCCAAAAGTGAGCAGCCAGGAAGGTCTGAGAAGGAACTTGCCAGAATACTTTGTCATGGAATAAGATGATCTGAAGACCTGTGCTTTAGAAGCGTGTCCTGCTGAATTCGGGAGCTGAAGAGGCAACCCACTGGTGATGATTACGCAAATTGATTTTAGGTCTGATTAATTTAATTCAAAAACATTGAGTGGTGACAATGTGCCACATATTATTTTTAGGCTCTGAGAGTGTGACACCAGACAAAACAAGAGTCTTGCCTTGTAGATTCTAGTGATGTGGCTACAGCCACATATGTGACTGTTAGATAGTTTTCTAACAAGTCCTAAAGCAGCATACCGCAACCATGATCGGTCAGTTTTCCTCTCCTTCTTCATTAACTTAGCAAAGAATTAGCAGTAGTAGCACTACAAGACCACAACCAGATGTTGCTTGTTTAAATCCTGGGCTGTGACGTAAGAGGATGTAGTCCTGTATAAATCTGATCCCGCCACTCTTCTGCTAAAGTTCCTTCTTTTAGCTACTCTGTAATCTGGTGCACAAGGCTCTGTGGCATTTGTCCCTTGACCAAACTCTCATAGCACCACTTAGCGTGCAGTAGTGTTTTTCATTTACTGCAATTGGCCAACTTTTTTCATGTTTTGGAATCTTTGTCCATGTTTTTCCCTCTACCTGTAGTGCTTCTTCCTCTACTCTATACCAGGACACCGTCTATTCATCCTTTAGAGCTAATCTTAAAAGTCACTTCTTCAGAGGTACCATCATAAGATTTTCCTTCCCAATTGATCATTTTCTTACAGCATTCTCCACTTTTTCTTCATTATGCTTATTACTGTTTGCACATTTATTTACTTGTGCATTTTTATGTTTAGTGTGTCTCATTTTTCTAGAATAAAAACTTGAAAAGAATAAGGATATTTTATAATTTCCTCGTCACCCTATACCCAGGATACAGTGCTTGGAGCCTTCAGTTCTAGTTTACATTGTATTGTGTCTCTAGTTTTTTCCTGAGGGTATTTGAAGAACTTTCAGTTCTAAATCTTGAAAAAGTACATGGATTTAAAATCATGTGATGTGGATTTGTTAATAATGCTCAAGCTACGAATATTTGAAAATGGAAGGGCCCTTGTTGAATTAGAGTCTTTGTAGAATTAGAGCCCTAATTCTACTCAAAAGAATGAGGACCTTTTCTAGTGAGATGAATGTAGAGGATCAGGATCCATTCTTCTGGTGAATAAGGATTAGCAAGATCTTGGGACTCGGTAAAGCAGAACTATGGAGAGGTAGCGTAACCAGAGACAGTCTTGCACAAAAGAGCCAGCACTGAGTTGAAGCGTACTGATCGTAGGATCAGGCATAAATTGAGTTCTTCTGGAACTCAATTGGTTTCTGGGTTTACTATGAATCAAGAAAAATTCTGTTTTAGAGCATCGTCATTTACTTCATCATCAGCATTGTCATCCTTATAACAACCAAAGCTGACCTTACTGAAAGCTTTCTCCATGATAGAGACTGGGTCATGTGCATTAAATGAATTACTTCGTTCAATTCCACAGTGATCTTATAAGTTAGGCCTTATCTTTAGTCCCATATTAAAGATAGGAACACTGAGACTTGGAAAACCGAATTAAGTTGCTCAATGCCATAACACTAGTAAGAGATACAAGAAGAATTGGAAATCATTACTGATGCGACACCTATGTTCTTAACTACTGTATTTCTTTATTATTATTATTGTTATTGTTACACTTTAAGTTCTGGGATACATGTCCAGAATGTGCAGGTTTTTACACAGGTATACATGTGCCGTGGTGGTTTGCTACACCCATCAACCCATCATCTACATTAGGTATTTCTCCTAATGCTATCCCTCCCCTAGTCCCCCATCTCCCAACAGGCCCTGGTGTGTGATGTTCCCATCCCTGTGTCCATGTATTTTCATTGTTCAACTTCCACTTATGGGTGAGAACGTGCAGTGTTTGGTTTTCTGTTCCTGTGTTAGTTTGCTGAGAATGATGTTTTCCAGCTTCATCCATAACCCTGCAAAGGACATGAACTCATCTTTTTTTATGGCTGCATAGTATTCCATGCTGTATGTGTGCCATATTTTCTTTATCAAGTCTATCACTGATGGGCATTTCAGTTGGTTCCAAGTCTTTGCTATTATGAACAGTGCTGCAATAAACATACATGTGCATGGATCTTTATTTTCTTTAAGACAAATCATGCTTAGCAGTGATGATGGCAGCTTCAGGATCCAGGTCTAGCCTTGTGCTTTCATTCAAAGCCCTCCTGGGCAGGGACATTGGTAGCTACTGACTTATGTCCTGAACTTCTCCAGGTTGGCTCAGTAACTGAAGAAGTCTTTTTTTTCCACAGAAGAGTCCATCTGTGAGAAAGTAGGATTGACCTCTTGCAGCAGCAGAAGGAAGCCAGAGACTGATCTTCTCAGGGGGCAGCAGGCAATTGCCCAAAGGATAAGGGAAGCACTATCTCCAAGGCACCCCTCTTCATTCTCTTACAGTTCTGAACCTTAGGAAATTATTTATTAGCTAGAGCTTAAATTTATCTTACTGTATTTTGTAGCCATTGGCCATGATAAGTAGTTTTTAGCAGATTTCAGGGCAATCATTATTCCTATGTCTTAGTTCACTTTGAAGTTCCTATCAATGAAGAAGGAGTCCCTTTATCATTTAAATATAGTGATATTTGATTAATGTTCAATTGTTCAAAAGACTTTCTTCAGAGCTCATTTATTTGATTCTTACAGCAACACTTTTAGAGGGAAGGTATTATTATTACTCTTTTCTAGATAAAAATACTGCAGATCCAAGATACACCACAACCTGTACAAAGTAGTATACCTAGCAAGTGGCAGAGCTAAGACTAGTTCTAATTCCAGAATCATCCAGGCCTTCTAAAGTGATCATTTCAAGGTTATTTTATCTTCATCTCATCTCTCTGGTTGCTCATTGATACCTAGTGGGATATACCCTGACTGTGATGTGATAGTCATTTTGGCTGTGGAGGCAGAGTTTCTTCTCATGCATATACATTTTCTATTTATAAAACTGGTGTGGCTAGGCTGACAGAGCCAGGGTCATAATTTCTCAGAAAAATGGCAGACTAATAGAGAAAAGGTCATAAATATCATCAAATACAAGGCCTGACATTTACCAAGGACAATTGGTTTATCATAAAAGGCTCAGGTTTTTTGGAGCTTTTCCATTAAGCTTCCACAAAGCATCCTGCCTCTTTACCAAGGAGGAGGGAAGGAAAACGAAGTGTGTACATGTGTGTGCGGATGGGTGAAATGTGGGTGGAGAGTAGAGGTAACAGATGAGAAGAGGAAGGCCAAAGGGGACATTCCTGGGGTTTCAGGAGTAAATTGAGCTCCTAATTCTTTGTGACCAGTGGTAGGATTAAGAGTTCAAAAGGGCAGGTCATACAAGGGCAGGGGGCCAGGCTGGGTCTTGCAGGGATGTGACCCAGGAAATGCTGGCAGGCTAGGCTCCCATCCTTCCCCAGCAGGCCTCCAATTAGGATTTAATGGCCAAATGTGGAATGCATTAGGACATCCGAGCAGAAAGTCTGTGTTCAAAGGAGCCGAATCTTTTGGGCTAAGTAGAAAAACATTCCTCCCTGGTCAGTTTCCCCCTGAACCTTGCTAATTCTGAGGACCTCACTGGCAGTGGTGCCTTACAAAGCATCATTTGCAAGTGGTCTAGGTATAAACATCCTCTTTTCCTTGAAGATGACATAAAGAGAAAGCAACAGGCCCACCAACTCTCTTTGGTATTTGGGGCAATGTGAGGAATATAAACAAATGGCCGACCCAGAATTTTTCATGTCTGTGCATCTTGTGAATATATATATATCCAATTGAGAGAACCTAAGTAGACAGTGCATATATGTCAATATACATAGATATATCCAAAAGAGAGTTTAAATACATGTGTACCTCAGTGTCTGCATGTATTTATTTATTTGTTACTGCTGTATTTATTTATTACTTTATATTGCACCTTGTCAATAATCCAAGAGCTTGCCCAGGGTATATTCTTTGTGTTTGTGTGTGTATGTGTGCATGTGCACATTGATACAAGTGTGTATAGATGTAAGTCAGTAAAAAGAGAAGGGGTAATATACAAATGTACAGAGGTAAATATGTGAATCTGAATCTGTGTAAACCTTATACCTCTGAGTGTGACTAAATATATGGATTTGGGAGGATATGTTAGCGTTCATATAAATGCTTCTGGAAGTGGGATAACACAGTGGGTGAAAGGTCTGCTCCACGCAGATGAGCATGTGCAGTCGAGTACTCTGAAAGTGTGTATGCACATATGTATCAATGGATGTCTCTGTGGTGACATATTTTGCTTTTCATGTGTTGTTTTGTGTGACCATGAATGATAAATCACATCATGCATGTAGTATCAGTTAAAGGGGTGTGTAGATGGGTGTGTATGGCCCTTTTGATGTCTTTGTATTTGTGTGCCACTGTGAAAGGGTGCAAATAATGTATGAATCCAACAAAGCTTGGATATGCATATGTATGATTATGTGTAATGATTGAATATGTATAAGTCATGAATGTGTGACTACATGAATATTTATGCCTCTGGCAGGGCCTGAACTGGGGGGTAGATTGTGGAGGACATACCTAGTTTGGGGAGCATGAGACTGTGGATGTATCTGTGCGGTGAGTTAAAAAACATGTCTATATCTGTGCTTGTGATTTTCCCATCCTACAACACCTCATATTAGCCCTAAATTTAGCACCTCATATTAGCCCTAAAACAACAACATCATATTAGCCCTAAATTTGTAGTGACCAGCTTATCCATGTATGCCTTGGACTTTCCTGGTTTTAGCACTGGAAGCCCCCCAGTCTTGTACAAACCAGGTCAGTTTGACCCCTACCTGAATTAGTTGGTGGTAGACTCCAGAACAGGGAAACTGGGTCTGGGTCATTTTTCATGCATGGAGCTCCCCGCCTCTTAGCACAACATAGAGCATAAAAGCATGGAAATTTGCAGCGTCATAGATCCATTTTGGAATTGAACTGTATCTCTTTCCAGATATGTGAACATGGCAAATTTACTCAAGCTTTCTGAGCCTTAGGTTTCTCATCTGTAACGTGAATATAATAACTACTTCACAGGGTTATTTTACAGATCAAATGAGAACATACAGATGCAAAGCATTTGACTTACTCCTCTGCATATAATATATGCTCAATAAATAAATTGTACATTATTATTATCCATGCATTATTACAATATTTTTATTGAGCAACAACTACAGACAAAGTGTCTGCCAGAGGCTAAAAATATAAATATGCAGCAAACGTAACTCCTGTTCTAAGATGTCCTCATTGTACTGTGGAAGATATTAGTTAAAATTTATAAAAAACAATGACATTTTACTAATTGATGTGAGCTTTAACAATTAAGGAATGCATCTGTATTACGAAGGGTAGTAGTCGTATACTCCCAGCAGTTTTTAACAAGAAATCCTCGTCATCTTCCAAAAGCAACAGCTGTTCCTGAATAATAACTGTGGGCCTGGTGGTAGGCTGGGTGCCAGCGATACTCCACAGATCTAAGTCACTCTTCCATGGAAAGACTGCCTCCAAAGAATGAGGAAGGACAGATGGCCACAGATTGTTCTGGAACATAACCCCAAGAGTTAGACTGCAAGAGAAGACCGAAGAGAAAATTTGGAGGTTGTGAGGGGCACATCTGCAGCCAGTGCAGCCAGAACAATGCCTGATTCATGATGCAAAAAGTGAAGCTGTGTTCTTAAGGAGCTAAGTATTTTGCAGCTGGTGCCTTGCTCTGTACAAGGCACTGGGGATAGACGAAAGTGGCATGTCGACCATCGAGGTGGTCACAGTGGCTTTGGAGACACGACATTTACACAAATAATTGTTATCAAGGCGAGGCATGCTCTAATTAAGGTAAAGTAAGTGGAACAAACTAACCTCTTGAGAGTTGTGAAAGGGTTGTCAGAGTCAAGAAAATAACAACTTACGTTTACCTTATAGGATAGATTCGCAAGGCAGAAAATTGGGATGGCTGGTGTTTGGCAGTTTTAGGGGGACATGGGGGTTCTGTGGAAAAGAAAA
Source organism: Chlorocebus sabaeus (assembly GCF_047675955.1). Classification (NCBI taxonomy): domain Eukaryota; kingdom Metazoa; phylum Chordata; class Mammalia; order Primates; family Cercopithecidae; genus Chlorocebus; species Chlorocebus sabaeus. The sequence continues at coordinate 132,756,182 of NC_132911.1, read as the reverse complement.
GATATTCTAGGAGACAACAGAGACTGCATAGTGGCAGGAATAGAAAATCCAGGATATTGAAAACCTTTTTCCAGACTGGGAAGGCTTTGAAGACAGGACAGCATCATGTCTATTTCCCCAATGCTATACACCAGATCCACAGGCTGTCAGTAAGTGTCAGTGCAGTAAATGAAGGAAAAATGCGGGGAATTGGCCAGTTATGAACACCGTAATTGCCCTGCTGAGGAGTTTGCACTTTATTCTGGAGGTAATGAGAAACCAACAAATAATTTTAAGATGAGAAATGATGCCATCCAAATTTGCATTTCATAAATGTCACTCTGGCCTCAACAGGGCATAGCTGGGTTGGCAGAGATCAGGGAGGCAAAATCAGAGGCTGGAAGACTAATTAGGAGATGTTTTCAGACTTCTGGTGCCACATTCAGGAGGTTGAAATGAAGAGAGTGGCAGGAAGGATGAAGGAGGGGAATGTGATCAACATTGTTCTCAGAAGTGAACCTTGACACCCACTCAGTCCTCAGATCTCAACCTATGTAGGAACATTAGTCTCATTCCTTCCAAGTTAAGAGCATAATTAGAGGTCTTGGAAAGAACCATTGGGTGTCCTGAGCACATCTGATTCAGTCACATGATCACATCATGGACAAGTGGTGTAGGTGGAGTCACAGGGGAAAAATAAAGAAAATAAAATACTAGAGTTTACAGCAGCATATCTGGGTTCTATTCCCATCTCTTCCACTTAGTAGCAACCCAAGTTTGGCCAAGTCCCTTATCCTATTTCTTACAATAGTTGGATTAAGTGAGAGTAGTAATGTCAGCATCATGGTATTGTGGGAATTGGCTGTAGAAAATATATGTGAGTCTTTTTAAAATCTTTGAAAAGCCATGCAAACAGCAGGTTTTAATTATGCAGAGACACTGGGCAGGGTTGACATAGTTTCCAAGTGAAAACAATTTTTTCAAGGCTGCCCTGGTTTTTAGATCATCAGCTGGATGAGGGAGTATTCTCTTTAAACCTGTGTCCTCAGGACTTCTGAATTCTCTCTCTGTCTTCTTCCACGGGACAGTTTTATTTCTAGAGAAAGCTCTCCCCCAGCATGGTGCATTAAAAGGGAATTAAATCAGAAGACTACCAGCTGACTTCTCCGTGGCAGTACTGACTAGGTTCTTTCTGGAAAGAAGATGACAACCTGAAGACTGCAGCCTATGAACACACCACCTATAAAATATCCCAGGACAAACATCTCTAGGGACTGCTCCTTCCATGTGTGACCCTACCTCCCTTTGCACATGCTTTATTTCAATTGACATTTCACAATCCCTCTGTCCTCATTTTTTCCAGACTATCCAAGCACTGACTCTCTCTTATCTTAGGAGCTCAGAGAGCACCAGAGGCCCCATTGAAGTCAGTAGAAATATGTTCTTGATTAGCAAGAAAGACAAATGGTGGGGAGGATTGTGGACACACTTTAGATGCAGCAAAGGTTTTCAACACAACTGAAAGTGGAAAGGCTTTGTCCAGAGTTCTGAGTTTTGGTTTAATCATGAATAGATGCTATAGAGTCATGACATGACATAGACAATTCCCTGTTATCAGGAGAAGTGGGAGCCAGTGACTCGGTGTCCCAGAAATGTATTGTTTGGGTGAAACTTGAAGGTCACTTAGTACAACTGCTTAGGAAGTGCCTTCTTTTAACACACATTTGTAGAAACATCTCATTAAGTTTCAGATGCTTCACTAAGTGCTAGGCATATAATAATGAAGGCCTGGTCCCCAGTCTCCAAGTGGGAGGGAAGGGATTAGTTCATTCACTTTTTCATTCATTTATTCATTCAATGCATATTCATTTGGCATTTACTATCTGACAGGCATGGTGCCAGATGATAGAGATACCATAATAAAATGTGGACCCCTTTTGCTCATGGCTCCACAGACAAATGATGAAGACATTTTAAAATATTCATGTAAATACATACACCTCTGAAATGACAAGCTATGCTAAATCTATGGAGGTAACAAAGCCCTCACCTAGTCTTAAGAATCAAGAAAGCCATTGGCCTAAGATATGAAGAATGAATGAAAATCAGTTGGCCAAGAGATTAGGGGTCAGAAACGGTATTCCAGGCAGAGGGAACAACTGGATAAAGATTCTGGAGTCAGAAAGGGATGAAAGGAGGCCAAACTGAGATTCAGGGAGGAATAAGAACAGTACGGAAAGAGAAGCCTGAAGAAGGCTTCGAAGCCCTGCCAAGAATGTTGCTCTTTATGTCAAGATCAGTGGGAAACCATAACGGTGGTAAGGGCTTGGGAAATTATATTTAGAGTTTGAGAGGATTACTTTGTTAGCAGTACAAACAAAAGATCAGAAGGGGCAAGAGTAGAAGTAGAGAGACAGATGTGGGTGGGTTAATGTGGTTCAAATCAGAGATGACAATGCCTTGCACTGGAGTAGAGAACAAGGATACTGACAGAAGTGACCAAACTACAGAGAATAAATACAGTATGACATGATAGGTGCTATGTAAAGGTGAACAACAATGCTCAAAGTGCACCCAGTAGAGAAGGGGAGGTTTAGAGATAAGGAAGACAAAGCTCAGGGAGCAGAAATGTGCATGGATCACCCAGCCAGTGGGTAGAAAAGGTTGGCTGCAGCCCTGTTCATCACCTCCTCACCCTCTGAGAGATCAGACAGGACACAAGCCCTGGCTTTCAACTCTCAGTATCTTTTACATTTTGCTTACTCAGAGGTTTTTCTTTCCTTATTTTTTCCCCCTATAATGATGATTTATGCTCTTTTCTGAAAATGGCAGTCTGTTCAACAGTGTCCAAGGTCGTCTTTCTGTGACTGGAGATGGATTCATGAACAGAAAACCCGAGTGCCTTTTGACAGTCACGTAAACATAATAATTTTAATAACTACTATTTCTGGAATGCCCTGTGGACATGGGGCTTTTTGCTTAGTGTGATGGTTAATTTTATATGTCAACTTGACCGGGCCACAACATGCATATATATTTGATCAAACATTATTCTGGGCATTTCTGTGCGGGTGTTTTGGATAAAATTAACATTTAAATCAAACTGCTAAGTGAAACAGATATTCCTCTCCAATGTGGGTGGGTCTTGTCCAACCGGCTGAAGTCCCGGCAAGAAACTACAATTACTTTTGCACCAACCAAAGAGAATGACCCATCCCCAAGTAATAGCAGAATCTCCCTGCCTGTCTTTGAACTGGGACATGGGCTTTTTTTTTTTTTTTCTTGCCTTCAGACTTGAACTTAACATTGGCTCTTCCTAGGACTTGATTCTGATAAACTCCCCTGGGTCTCTAGCTTGCTGACCTACCTTACACATCTTGGGACTTGCCAGACTTCATATTTGCATGAGCCTATTCCTTATAATAAATCTTTCTTCTCTCTCTCTTTATATATATTCCATTAGTTTAGTTTCTCTGGAGTATTTCAGCGTTTTTCATCCTTATAACAACTCTGTATGGTAGGTATTAGGTGAGTGAAAGAATAATTGTGGCTTTTGGCATTAAAAATAATGGCAAGAAACTACAATTACTTTTGCACCAACCTAATATTATTGTTCCCATTTCACAGCTGAGGAAGTGAAGGCCAAGATGAGTTAAGTCATTTTTTTTTTTGATCACGTGAGTCACAGTTGACAGAATCATAACGAATGTCTTAGTCTAACTCCAAGCTCTCCACTTGTGATATGATGTACTGACTCTTCAAAAGAAGGAAGACTAACAAGGTCATGAAAACCAAGGGGAGACTGAGACACTTCTACAGACTAGAGGAGAATGGAGAAACATGACAACTAAATGTAATATGGCAACCTGGATTGGATCCTTGGACAGAAAGATGATGTTAAAGAAAAAATTCAAATAAAGCATGGAGTTTAGTTAAGAGCAATGTACCAATGTCAATTTCTTAGTTGGGACAAGTGTGTCATGGTGTTTATAGTGGGAGAAACCAGGTGAGAGCTATCAGGGAACACTCAGCAATGTCTGCCAATTGTTTTGTAATTCTAAAACTTTTCTAAAATAAAAATTTTATGAAAAGAAAGGACTCTATGTTGGAGTACGAGAATAGTTCATGAGATACTGTTCATCTAGGAAGTTTATTTGTATCTATAGAAAAATATACATTTTATGTTTACATGCATTATTTTAAATATGAAATACACTGTATATGCATATAAAATATGCTGTATATGCAGCATTTCTTTTGAAAGACTGAATTATTTAATTTTACAGATTAGGAAAGGGAGACACATTTCTGACATGCATAACAGAATTGTCATATCTGAGCCAACATTTAAAAGCATGACTGTACCACCACAGAGCCGTGTTCTGTTTTTTCTGTTGAGGGGCTATGCTCTGCTGTGTTGTAGAACGCAGAGACCATGTGTTTCTCTATATCACCTCATTTATCAAGGTTCAATTTGGAGTTCTCAATTTCCATGAAGTTTTTTCCAATTACTTTACTTAATCTTGAACTTATATTTTTGTGGCTTCCGTGACTTTTATGGTCTCTGTTGGAATCAAGGGAACCCAGTAACTAGTGCCTCTAATGTCAAATTAAGGACATTAAGACAAGAAAGTTAAGCAGATATAAGTCTAAAATATCACCTTTGGAGAAGGGGGCTGCTATTTGTGAGCAAGTGAACATACAAACTCTGAGCTTTAGGATTAAACTTACCCAAATCAGCCTACTCACAGGCAATGGTGGGTACAAACCATAGGACGGTGGTGCAGGATATAAGGCAGGCTCTCTATGGGCAGGTAACATCCTGAAGACAAAAAGACTGCTGGCCTGGGCTGCACTTGCCTAGTTTTTCCTTCCAAGCTCACCAATCAGGTGTAAGAAGGTAGAGAGAGCCAGAAGCATTATTTCATCTGGCTTCCCTGAAAATGGAAATAAATAAGGAGAAACGTCTCTCTCCAAAAGTCTCAAATACCCATTTTGAACATTCTTTAAGTGACCCTGTTTTCCCTCCGATATTATTCACATGTATACAAATTGTTTCCCAACATAGATCATAAGCTACTAGAGGGTAGAGGTTATTAATTGCCCGCTGTACCTGGCTTGGTACCTGACAGGCAGTCAGATTTATATAATAGAAAGCCCTGGGCTCTGGAGTCAGACTCAAGGGTTTGAATCTGATCTTTGCCATTTATTACATTTGTGATCTTGGTTGACTTAATCTCTCTAAACTCAGGTTACTTGCCTGTTCAAATAAGTACATCTTTTTTTCTGAGCTGCTTTGAACATCAATTGAAACAATCTCTGTTAAATGTCTGGAACATAGTAAGTGCTAATTAAGTGTTTTTCCCTTTTGCTCTTACTAATCCATGTCAATAAACACTTACTAACTTTTAGGGATTTCCTTTTTAAAACAGCTAAGCCTCAAAGTTTCCTCATTTATGTAGAAACTTATAATATGTATAAGAGTCATCAAACCAATTAAAAAGAGGAATGCGCAAAGTGCCTAGCTAAGTGCCTGGCACATCAACAGAGAGCAAAATAGTCCATGTAGAAATAGTGATTAGATACGTAGCTTTCCTTTTTGCCCTTATTGTTCTAGTTATTACTATAGAGAAATAGAAGAGAAAGCTGTCTCCCCAGAAGAGCTCAATGTCTATAGGCCTTAACATTTGGTTAATCCAAAGAAGTATGAATGAGTTTGCCTGTAAGGTACAGAGTACATGTCTTTTTAATCAGATCTGTTTCTTAATGTCCTAATGGGTAGACTATCTGGAATCATTAATGTCTGCAATGTACTTTATGTTCATGTTAGCAGAGGTCAAATTTGAGTGCATTTTTAACAAACCCAATCAGCAAATATAATCATATCCACTCTAGAAATGGCCAAGCCATTATCCTGTTAGGAAACCATAAAATAGAATGTCATGCATCACAGAGTTAGACTGTAGAAATTTGGGTTGCTGTCTCTTTAGTGAAAGGATTGTTTATTTAAGTTCATGACTAGCACTGAAATATTCTGTCATCAAAACATGTAGCAAAAAGGTTACCTCAACTTTTGGAGCAAATGAAATATAAATTCAGACCCATACTTTTATACAATTTTTGGAAGATGTGGGGAACCCATAATGGTAAAGGCCTGTTCCTTGAAGAGAAAATATCTGAACGGGAAGAGGAATTTCTCATGAGAGAGTTTAGGCTGCTGATAGCTTTTCCAAATACCCTATGGCAAAGGCTGGCGATGTGTTTTACAGCAGCAGCTCTTTAAGAGATAAAGATGATTTCTACTGAGTGACTGTTTCTGTTTCCTGAATACCACAAAGAATATTTATATCACTTCAAGATGTGAAAGCCAGTATGGGAGATAAAGCTAAAGTATCTAAAACATGTTGATGATTTAAGGGAGAGTATGTTGGGCTCTGAAGTTAGAATTTACCAGAAAATATTGGTTATAAAATAATCCCACTGTACATATCCAATTAACAATATTGATAATACAGACATAAACCCCCAATCACAATTCAAATTATAAGTGGCTCTAAAAACTGTTAAGTCTTTTTGCAATTCCATGCAGATTCGTTTGATGACTAAGTCTGACCTGAATTCACTGAAGGCTATTTTGACGCTTAGTCTTGTTTGAAGTGTATCTTCATGCATTTCACTGCAGAGGAGTTGATATGTTTGGTTACAGAGAGCTACTCAAGACCCTTCTTAGATAGTTAAAACACACACACCTTCTACATATGATATGTAAATTATATTACCTGATATAGTTTGGCTGTATCGCCATCCAAATCTCATCTTGATTTTTAGTTCCCATAATCCCCAGGTGTCATGAGAGTGACCTAGTGGGAGGTAATTGAATCATGGGGGTCGTTGCCCCCATGCTGCTGTCCTCATGATAGTGAATGAGGTCTCATGATATCTGGTGGTTTTATAAGGTGCAGTTCCCCATTTTGCTCTGCACGTCTTGTTGCTGCCAACATGTGAAGAAGGACGTGTTTGCTTCCCCTTCCACCATGATTGTAAGTTTCCTGAGGCCTCCCCAGTCCCGTGGAACTGTGAATCAATTAAACCTCTTTCCTTTATAAATTACTCAGTCTTAGGTATGTCCTTATAGCAGCATGAGAACAGACTAATACATTATCTTTCTGAAAATCTAAGACCTCTGAATTCAAAACAAAGCTATCTCTATGAACTTCAGTTAAGGAGTTGAGGATCTGAAACATCTGTTCATAAGTGTTTATGTGGTATGTGTCAAGAAATTGTTGTTATTAATCTTTTGTACATTATCTTGTTTACCACTTGTGGTAATTAGTTATTCAGCCTCAATTGCAGATGTGGAAATCGGAGCTCAGATTACTAAAAAACTTATCCTAAGAATCAATTCTTAGTTCAAAGTATACGTTCTAGACCTGTAACTTTTAATTTGAAAAATGTCATTAAGAGTCACTATATTAAACCTAATTTTAAACATAAATTTATATCATTTCTCTTTCCCTGTACTTTTAATCATTACCTGTATAAGTAAGGATTGTTTTTAGCTGAAGCTATTAAGGGTCTGAAACCAGTAGAGGGTTATTTAAAAACAAAAGCTAGATCCCAAGACTTAGAACTAGAAAGTGGTGTTGATGGGAATATGACTCTCTGAGAAGGGGAGGGGAAGACTCTGATTTGTAGTGTTTGCCAATTTCTGTGATGTAAATGCCCTCTCCTTGCCAATTTCAAACTGCCAGGTTTTTGGAAGCGACTCACAAAATTCCTTGAAATTAATGTAACAAGTGGATCTTAATAAGTCAATATGAGTTCGTTCCAGCCCACTGTTGGAACTAGGTCATTTTTCCAAAGTCTAAGATGACTGCAGGTAAGGCCTTTTTCTCTTGAAAGCATTGAGAGTGCCCAAGGAAGATTTTGCTTCAGTTCCTGTGTGTCTATGAAAAATTACTGTGGGGAAGTGGAGGCTGCCCTGCAACTCAACAACCATGAAATAGGGTCCTACTCTATATCAGGCACTAGGAAAAACACTGAGGTCATAAAAAGGAATCAATTGCATGGTCCTGACTCTTGAGATTCTTTCATTCTTGTAAGTAAAATCAACAAGGAAGGTGATGAGCACAGCAGTGTGAAGGTAAGGCTTTTTGATCAGCATTTGCTTACCTGGTTTCTGCTTGCTCTTTTTCTATTAAACACACAAGATTACTTGGCTTCTCAAGAATTATTCAAATAGACCCCTTTGGAAACCCAGAACAGTTTAGAACTTGTTTGATGACCAGCAAGGACTGTTCTTGGCTTTCATGCTCACCTTTAATTTTCCAAAATGCACTTTGGATAAAACTGCATTCCTCTGTATTCTCCCTGGGGCATTAGGATTTAGTAACTCTCCAGGAGAAAAGCAGGGAAGCTGCTACCATCAGGAGAGTTCTCTTATTGATAGTATGGGCCCTACCACTTCTGGATGAATTACACTCTCTTACCTGGCCCCTGGGGAAACTTCGGACATTGTAAGAGCAAGACCAAGAATACTTACACATTGCCCTTCTTTTCCTCCCCTCATTCATTCAGTGAGAATTTATTTAATACCTGTCATGTGCTAAACACCAAGTCTCTTAAGACACAAAGATAAAGCTTACTGTGTCTACTTCTCAAGGAAGACAAGTAAGTAAATAATTGCAAAAGGGATGAAAAGTGCCTTAATAGAGATATTGCCCAAGCTAGAGCACAGAAATGCAGTGCTTATGGGACACTGAAGTCTTCGCCAAAATGACAATACTTACCCTATATTTTGAATAAAGAGACGTTGTCCTTCAGATAGACAATAGTAGGTACAGCATGGACAGATAGGATATTCCTTGCAGAAGAGTAATGGAGGCACAGAAGCTCATAGAACTGAGGTCCTGGGTAAACAGACTGGTATAAGAACTGGAAAACTTGAAGTTTTATGTTTCAAAAGTCTATATATTACATATATACTGCTAAGAGCTGATGAATATTGAACATATTTGTACCTTCAGTGTCTGGCACACTGCTTGTCATGCAATATTCAATCATTATTGAATAGAATAAATGATTATGAAAAATAGAAATGTAGTTCTGTGTGCCAACAAGCTGAGGAAACTGTAAAAGGTAAATAGACTATGTAAAATGAGCCGATCTCAGACAGAAACACTGGATACTCCTGATAGGAAGCAGTATTCGATTATGAGATTAACTGTGTGCCTGGAGTCTGAAAATTATAGTTTAGATTCTCACAGTCCTTATTTGAGCAGAAATTGTTCTGTTTCTTGGGAAGATCTGATGAATTTATGGAAAATTTTGTGATCTTCTTGGAAAAAGAAAACAAATCTAAATAACAAAAAAATATTTTGCTAAAGTGTGCTAATTTTAGAAACGTGACTGAAACTTGGATCAAAATACATAAGCGTTTCCTGGGATAATCCGGTTTATGGCTGTCATCTGTTCTGGCATAAGGATTAGTATTACCACAATTCCCTCTCAGAAATGTCACCTTTGGATTAAATTTCTTCCTGAAATTCCAATTAATAGAACATTTTTAAAAATTCAGTATGCACAGATAAAGGTAGAAGGATGCTCTTTGGAGTGTTGTTTGTAATACTGAAAACAAGAAATAACAAATGTTCAACAATGAAGAATTAGCTAAATTAATAATGGCCATCCTTATATGTGAATATTGGATCATCATTTAAAATAATGATTTAAGGCTGGGGGCAGTGGCTCATGACTATAACCCTAGCACTTTGGGAAGCCACGGCAGGTGGATCACTGAAGGTCAGGAGTTTGAGACCAGTCTGGCAAACATGGTGAAACTCCCACTCTACTAAAAATACAAAAATGAGCCATGCATGATGGCGCGAGCTTGTAACCCAGCAACCTGGGGAGCTGAGGCAGGAGAATCGCTTGAGCCCAGGAGGCACAGTTTGCAGTGAGATGAGATGGTGCCACTGCACTCCAGCCTGGGCAACAAAGCAAGACCCTGTCTCCAAAAAACAAAATAAAATAATATAAAATAATGATTTAGATGTATATATACCTACAGGGAAAGACACACAGTATATATTGTTAAACAGTGAGAAACACAGGTTTCGTGATAGTATGTTTTATTATTTCATTCTTCTAAAAGAGAGCGAGGGTCGAGGAGGGGGAGGTGAAGAGAGAAACGGGGATGGGGAAAGAGAGAATGAGACCTGTGGGCAGTCACAGCTGTGTTTAAATCTTCGCTCTTCCCTTTAATTGCTGAAGAGATCAGCCCAGGTTATTTAGTGTTTCTGATCACCAGTTTCCTTGGCTGTTAAATAAGGTAACAATAATAGTTATCTCCTGATGCTGTTATAATGAAATGCTGTATTTGTTACATTTTGGCCCAGTGTAGCTCTCAGCTAGGGCGATTTTAGTCCCCAGGGGACAACTGGCAATGTCTAGAGATATTTTTTGGTTGTTACGGCTGGAGATGAGGGGTGGTGATGCTATTGGTATTTAGTGGGTAGAAATCAGGAATATTCTTACATGTCCTACCTAGTACACAGAACAGCTACCCCACCAAAGAATTGTGTGGCCAAAAATATCACTGGTGCTGAGGTTAGAAAACTGAATTAGACATTAATAAGCACTTGATAAATGTATGTGGATGCTCTTATTTATCGATAAGCTAATAATGATGATCTTTAGATGATGGGATTTTGTATGTGTGTTTTCATTGGACTTATCTTTATTTTGTATTATTGTCTGTGATTAATATGGATTACTTGACTAAGAAATAAATAAATAAAAGTAGCATTTTCAACATCAATATTATAAACAACAACAATGGGTAATATTACTACTGCAAGCCCCATGAAGTAAGAGATCAAATCCCATCTACATAAGGCAGGACCTAGCACATAATACGTGTTTGACAGAACCTACCAAATTGAATTGAAATTCACAAATGCATGCCAATAAAGACAGAGGAAGCTAGCTTGTATTACTAGCCGGATTTTCGTTAGTGCTTTAACAAAGTGAATAGACTAATTTGCAATCAGTACATTCTAAATACATAAATTGTGTTGCAAACATCCTGTCTGGAAATATTCGTCAGAGAAACGCTTGTCTTCTATGACATGCTCTAGCCCATTGCCACACCCATGTACCAAACCATTACATATGTAATTTTTAAAAATTATGAAAGTTACAATGACTCCAAAAAATAAATGTCTTGAAGATATAGTGTTTCTTTTGTATTTATATCCCCTTATTTTGCAGTTTGTATTACTGTCTCTGGTTCAGTGCTACTCAATTTCCTTGTTGAATTGTCAGTCCAAGAATATTGAAAAAGAGACTCTGTTTGTCCTTATCCTGGAGAGACTTCGAGAAAAAGTGTTAATTTGTGAAAAGTTTTGTGAGATTAGGCAATGCCTCTGAAGCCTCAGGTGCTTATCTGAAAAAAATGGGGGATTATAACACTTACGCTATATGGTTGTTCAGACAATCAAATGAGACAATATTATATCAAATGCAACACACGACACTGGTACTCAGTGAGGTGTAGTAATTTTTATTCATTATCTTTGAAAAAGATGATCACTTTGTAAAATGCTCCAGTTTCACTCAGAATCAAGTTTTCTTTTAGCCATTTTGTGGGAAGGAATAGTGAACATATGCATGATTTGGTATCATGGCAAGAACTTTGAGTCTACAGCCACCAAATAGCAAAGCCAAATTTTATCAGCATTATCAACCAGTGTTTCTCATATTTTTATATCCGTGACCTCCTTTAAAAGCAGAAAATACTGTCACTGCCAACTAGTGTTAGTTGAAATTTGAAAACAATTTAAATGCTACAGCCAAGTTGGTGTGTTGTAACTCTTCTATAAGCTCTTATCTTCCCAAATTCCTCATAATCCTCCCTAATCCTACCTCAGACATATTTTATGTGTTTCTCCTCATGCATCATTGAGAAACACACTTTAAATACTGCCAGAATGCTTAGGTGGTCCCAAGGATTTTTTTTTTTTTAACCTGGTTTCACAAGGTCAATCAAACTCATGGCTCCATAATTGAATAATCAATCAAATCAAAAACAATTGATCTACTCCAGGCATGTCAGCAACATATTGATTTACCCATTGAGCTCTGTTCAAATATAATGAAGGTGATGAAAACCATCACTGCATTGAGAAATAGTCAAATAAAGGACCCTGTGCAGGCATTTTTTCTCTCTCCTCCTTAATTATTGCTGTTCTTTTGTAAATTGATTTTAAGGTTGCTAATACACGAATGTATCTATGCCTTGGCATAGTGGGAAAAAATTGGTTCAAAACTTCTTTTGTGCCACTTGTCTGTGTGAACACAAACATGTTTCTTCATCACTAGTGTTTCTCTCCATAAAACACAAATGATATGATTTAGCCTCTCTTCAATGAGAGGCTAAAATGTGATAATGTGGGAACAACTGCAAGGCAATAGTTAAAAGAAGTTTGGGGATCAAATGATATTGACATGAGTTCTAACCGTAATTTTCTAGCTGTGAAACCTTGGGCAATTGACTTAACTTGCTTGTATCTTAGTTTCCTTACCTGTAAAATTGCTATGGAAACAGTAGCTATCTCACAGGGCCTTTATGCATGAGACTTAGTGATATGGTTAGGCTTTGTATCCCCATCCAAATCTCATCTTGAATTGTAATCCCTATAATCCTCACATGTCAAGGGAGAGACCAGGTGACGGTAATTCATTGATGGTGCGGTTTCCCCCATGCTGTTCTCATAATAGTGAATGAGTTCTCAGGAGTTCTGATAGTTTTATAACGGGTGCTTCCTGCTTCGCTCAGCACTTCTCCTTCCTGTCACCTTGTGAAGAAGTGCCTTGCTTCCCCTTCACCTTCTGCCATGATTCTAAGTTTCCTGAGGCCTCCCCAGCCATGCTGAACTGTGATTCAATTAAGCCTCTTTCCTTTATAAATTACCCAGTCTTAGGTAGTTATTTATAGCAGTATGAAAATGAATGAATACAGTCAGGTTGAAAACCAATAGAGCATTTACGTTGAAAGCACTGAGTAAAAATTAGCTTTACTATTCCTGTTTTTTGAAATGCCTTTCATTAGCTATTTCTGCCTATGTTTCCCATTGTTATCGTTTCCGTTTTATTTCACAAATGCTGAGCTTTCATGCTGTATGAGACAGTCACTGCTGGTTGTCCAACAAAATCCAGCGTCCAAGGCTCCCTCAGTTATAAAACTCCCCAACATTAGCTGGGCGTACGGTTTCCAAATTATAGACCTCATTTCTAAGTTTTCCCTGAAAAGACAGATCTGGTCATTTGGGTAAGTGCTACCCAATAGACTGTAAGATTTGCTACAAGTAAGTCCCAAGAAGTATCTGTAAGGAAAAGAATTATTTTTTTTTCTGTCTCCTTTCTCCTGTAGGTAATATATAATGTAAATATTTTCAATAGAATTTAATCATAAACTTGAAGATAAAATTGAACAGCTTAAACCATAAGTTGGAAGATGGGAGTAGAGGATGGCAGAGCAGAAAGTTATAAGGATTCTGGGACTGTGAAGTCACCAAAGCAGTTGTGGATCATTTATCAGGGTTTATATTCAAGAGCAAGGAAGATACTCATGCCTTGTTGAAGTCACCATTAATTGAAGATGGGGAAAATTCATGTAATCATACAAATAGTTATCACCTTGGCACCATGGAATCAAGTGGGTTCCACAGTACTGGCTAAGAAATGCCCTTGGATAATAAATAGCCCAATATGATAATCTATTTGCATGGATACAAGACTATCCTCATCCCTTTTTCTTTAATTACAACCAATAACTGAACAAAAAGATGAATATTAGAAAAAATATATGAATGAACTCATCGCCCTCCAATTCTGTCTATTTCAGAACAATACAATTTAACTTTCTCTCAAGAGTTTCTCAGAATTAAGTGTAAATCATGTATATTTTAGCAATAAGGAATGTTAGAAAAAACACAGGGCTGAGAATTAAGGGAGGTGGATTCTGCCCTGTTCCTTCTTGGGTAAACCATGTGTCTTTGAAAATTCAGTTTTTATACACTTTAGTTTATTTCTCTATATGATATATATCATAACATCAAAACTTCTGTGGCATAAAAAGTTGCTTATACAGTAATAGGTATGTAAGTATCTTGAAAATTTAAAATTTAGAAAATTTGGAAGGTATTTCTAGAGTTTGAGAGATGATGTTGACTCGAAGGTTCCCTGGAAGAGAACTACCTATGGATGTTTCAGAAACCAAAAGGCTGTTGATGTTTCAGTTGGCAGGACATCCTACTGGGATTGAGAATATGCATTTATGCACTTGGGTCTGCCATTCACACATGCCCCCAACCCAATCCCTGCCCTCTGTGAAAAGACACAGCATCCTATTCATCACAGTCTTTGCATGCCGCCAAGAATGTGCTGCTGCTCCCGTCCATTGGAACAGGCGGTTGGTTGGCAAAGCCATCAGACACCTGTTGAGGCTGAGTCATCCCTATTCACAGGATGTGCCTCACAGCTTGGGTGGAGAGTGTTCAGTAAAGGATGAGAGGCCTGGCGAGTCCAATCTGGTGCAGCTGATGCTCTCATTCATTTTCAGCTTGGAGGGGAAACCAGAGAGCCACGGTCTAATTTCACTTACTCCTCATCTTCTCTTGGACAGATGGATGTTTGCAGTGGAGTGGTCATGCACATGCATTCAACCTCAGGAACCTTAGAAAGAACTGTGTTCGACTTGAAGGACATCAACCATTTCATGGATATTAAAAGGAGTGGTGGTGGCATTGACACAGTGCCTCTTTAGATCCCTGACACTTTCTTCCAGCATGTGCAACTTTGTTACCATGGTTTCTTAATTTGAGGTCCAGGTGATGATGTCAATTTCAGAACTGACCAGTGGCTTTGTAGATCAAAATTAGTTCCACAAGTCAAGAAACTCTTGATCCTAGCTGACACTTTTGGAGTTTTTACAGGAACTAAATGATCATCTATATTGAAGTTTCTAGGGCAGTCTAAATAATTAACCCCTTCTTTCAGTTGCAGCTCCAGAATTTCTATATAGAAAGGGTTTAGAAGCTGCAACACACATAAAAGGGAAGAGGCAGAGTCTTGAAAATGAGTTTCCCATGGGTTTTACAAAATATTGAGAGATGTGCATTTCTAAGGATGCTGAGCAGGCGATGGTCACCCACATCTCTACTTTACAACTGGAACTGCTTTTCTCTCTTTGGATACTGAATTATCTAAAACACAGAACCAGAAATAATATAGGAAAAATAGCCTTGTTACTAAGTAAGACTAGAGTAGGCATTTTGGAACTGGGTTCAAAATAAACCTTTCTTCTGCTTTCCTGCTGAATTAAACTCACCAACCCAGTCACAGGCACAGTAGTAACACTACAGGGTTTTTCTGATGAAACTGATGTCTACATTGGTCTACACGGTAGTCTACACTGGTCAGCTTAGCTTATGGAGGAGAGTGTCTTGTCTGCAGGCAAGCAGATCCCAAAAAAGAGAACCAAGAGAAGTCACAAAGTGACTGTTTTTAAAATCTCTAATTTCTCTTTTTGTAGGAAAATACGTCAGAGGTAAAGAGAAGAGCAGAAATATCAACTCAGTATTTACAAAAGAGTAAAAGTTCCTATTTTTTAGGCCAGCAGTACTGTTGGGAAAGAAAATACACAACTCCTTATAGTGAGCAGACTTAAACAAAATGGCTGGGGTGAGATAGGAGAGTAGGAAAAGTCCTGGATTTGGAGCCAGATGCAACTAAGTTTGAATCCTGGATCAACTGTTTACCAGATATAGAAAAATCTCTTCATCTGTGAATGCCTCAGTTTTCTTTCCAACAGAATGAGGGTGCTGAGACTCCAAGGCTTCCTGCAGAACAATAGACTGGGAGGCTATGTGGTTGAGAGCCGTGGCTCTGGAACCAGAAGGACCTACTTTTTTTTTGACAGGGTCTCCCTCTGTTGCCCAGGTTGGAGTGCAGTAATGCTATCTTGGCTCACTGAAACCTCCACCTCCAGGGCTCAAGCAATCCTCCTGCCTTGGCCTCCCGAGTAGCTGGGACTACAGGCACCTGCCACCATGCCTGGCTAATTTTTGTATTTTTGTAGAAATGGGGTTTCACCTGAACTCTTGGGTTCAAGCAATCCATCTGCCTGCCTAGGCCTCCCAAATTGCTGGGATTACAGGTGTGAGCCACCATACCTGGCCCGTACCTACCTTTGTTTAGTAATGGCTCTAATGTTCTCCAAAAGTCAGGTTTTGCATTTGCAAAATAGGGTTGATAATCTATTTTACAGGTTAATTTGGGAGACTATGCATGAAGAATTTTGCATGATAAGTGCTAAGTAAATTTCATTTTAAAAGACTCAAAGAATTGCTGTTAAATTTTATTAAATAATTATCAATTTATGAAATTTAGTGTATCTATTAGGGCAAATGCTAAAACAAGATAAATTAGGGTTTGCTTATCTAATAATTTCTAGGGCTTTAAGTATAACAGGGCCTATTTTCACTTATCATTTCCAACACTTATCCTTCAAAGTAGTGTTGGGTCTTCCAAATCTGAAGATAAACTTAATTATGTTATAAAATATCTGTGCATGGCATACAACCAAAAGCTACATCCAGGTCAGAAAGAATAATGATAGTAGATCAGATAGGAGTAATCAAGCTTACTGAGGAATTTTATCTATGTTATTGAATTTATTCCTTTCAAATAGGACTTGAGTTCACAACTATGAATTGAAAGGGGACGTTTGAATAAAGTCCATGATTTTTATGTTTTAAAATAGAACACTCATGAGAAATATAAATGCATAAAACAGTTACAAGTAGAGATGCTCTTTAGAAGTTTCTAGTTCCCCAACTTCCTCATGTTCTTCCTCCTCTAGCAATGACAAGGATGCCCTAAGCTCTGTGAAACTGCTAGATAAACACCTACCAGGTTGATATCATATCACTCGAAAGCAAAATTTATTCCTCAGTAGATCCATCCAGAAAATATTAATCCTGAATTTAGTGGAGAAACTTATGATTTGTATAAGATATATAGACCACTCTGTGTAAAAATAAAATGAAGACCTCTCTGTATAAAAGTAGTTTGTTCAGATATATAGACTAATGGAGCAGAACGGAGGCCTCAGAAATAACACCACACCTCTACAACTATCTGATCTTTGACAAACCTGACAAAAACAAGAAATGGGAAAAGGATGCCCTATTTAATAAGTGGTGCTGGGAAAACTGGCTAGCCATATGTAGAAAGCTGAAACTGGATCCCTTCCTTACACCTTATACAAAAATTAATTCAAGATGGATTAAATACTTAGATGTTAGATCTAAAACCATAAAATCCCTAGAAGAAAACCTAGGCAATACCATTTAGGACATAGGCATGGACAAGGACTTCATAACTAAAACACAAAAAGCAATGGCAACAAAAGCCAAAATAGACAAATGGGATCGAATTAAACTAAAGGACTTCTGCACAGCAAAAGAAACTACTATCAGAGTGAACAGGCAACCTACAGAATGGGAGAAAATTTTTGCAGTCTACCCATCTGATAAAGGGCTAATATCCAGAATCTACAAATGACTCAAACAAATTTACAAGAAAAAAAAACAAACAACCCCATGAAAAAGTGGGCAAAGGATATGAACAGACACTTCTAAAAAGAAGACATCTATGCTATCAACAGATACATGAAAAAATGCTCATTATCACTGGTCATCAGAGAAAAGGAAATCAAAACCACCGAGAATGGCAATCATTAAAAAGTCAGGAAAAAACAGATGCTGGAGAGGACATGGAGAAATAGGAACGCTTTTACACTGTTGGTGGGAGTGTAAATTATTTCAACCATTGTGGAAGACAGTGTGGTGATTCCTCAAGGATCTGGAACTAGAATTATCATTTGACCCAGAAATCCCATTACTGGGTATATACCCAAAGGATTATAAATCGTGCTACTATAAAGACACATGCACATGTATGTTTATTGCAGAACTATTCATGATAGCAAAGACTCGGAACCAACCCAAATGTCCATCAATGATAGACTGGATTAAGAAAATGTGGCACATATACACCATGGAATACTATGCAGCTATAAAAAAAAATGAGTTCGTGTCCTTTGCAGGGACGTGGATGAAGCTGGAAACCGTCACTCTCAACTATAACAAGGACAGAAAACCAAACACCACATGTTCTGACTCTTAGGTGAGAATTGAACAAGGAGATCACTTGGACACAGGTTGGGGAACATCATACATGGGGGCCTGTCAGGGAGTGGGGTCTGGGGGAGGGATAGCATTAGGAGAAATACTTAAAGTAAATGATGAGTTGATGGGTGCAGCAAGCCAACATGGCACATGTATACCTATGTATCAAACATGCATGTTGTGCACATGTACCCTAGAACTTAAAGTATAATAATAATTTTTTAAAAAGCAGTTTGTTGTGCCTAACTTGTTAGTCATAATAAAATTAAAGAAAAAAATGGTATGGAAACTAGATGATTACTCAAGAAAGTCTATAGGTACCAAATGTATCATATAAAAATTAATTTTAAATAAAACCAAAGTCTAAAGTAACCCTGACAAACGTAAACTCTATATAGGTAGATACATGCCTAAGACATTTTACAGCTAATAATACACTGAGGATGTCCTAGAATATTTGTTGAATAAATGGAGAAATCAATGACCTAATGAAGCAATGATTATATGTTAGAATCATTGACATTATTTTCTTCCTTGAAAACGAGATCTCTTTTTAATAAACTTATCCAGCCCAGTATATTTAAATATTATCTGTATATCAATGATTCCAAAATTTTCATTTGTAGTTCTAATCCCTCCATTGAATGTCTGACATTTGTGTCTAATTGTTCATTCAAAATATTTTAAAAAGTGTCTAATATGAATCTCAACACAACCAAAAGAGAGCTATCTTTCAATGCCTACCCTCTTTCTGCAAGATATTCTTCCATGTATGTGTTTTAGTTATCTATTGATGCATTAAATAAAACAAGAGTTGGTGACTTAAGAAAACAGTAACTATCCCCAAATCTTTTCTCCTCTTTTTAAAAAACCAAATCCGCAATTTGTGAAGCAGTTAGCAGGAAAGGTTTGTCCTTCCCTCATGTACCCTTAGGTGGGTAGCTGAAATAGAGGCTGAATGGTCTATTTTCAAGATGGCTCAATCACTTGGTTGGTAACTTGGTGCTGGCTCTGAAGCTCACCTGGGGCTGAGGGCCAGGGATCTCCATTCTTCTCCAAATGAGTATCTCCATGTTGTCTACGTCTCTTGGCAGCATGGCGCCTGGGTTCCAAGGGGAATCATCCCAAGAGAGAACCAGGGAGAAACTGTATCCGCCTGCATGATCTAACATCAGAAGTCATATAGAACACCATTCCCTACTCTTAGCTAAGGAAGTCACGGAGATCTGACCAGGTTCAAGGGAGGGAACCATAGACTCTACTTGTGGTACTGGCTGGGTTCTGATAGAACATGGAAATATTTCTTCAGCAATTTTTAGAAATTATACTGTGCCTCACCTTAGCATGTCAGAAGACGAGGACACTGTCATAACTTTCAGTCGGTTGCTCAAACCAAATATCAAAAGTGCATGCTTTATGGACTTATTCAATTAAGCACTCTGCTCTTAATTTACTGCTAAATCCTCCTCGGGCCTATAAGTTTCATCAGGGTTGTCGTGAGATTACTATCCTGAATATGTCTCCTTTTATTTCACACTCACATCTGCTTAATCAGAAAATCCCATCAACTCAAAACATATCACAAACATGTGGTTGTCTTCCTCATGTTTAGGACAACCGTCCTCATCCTGAATGCCATCCTCTCTCACCTGGTTTCTGAAGTTGGCTTCAGAAACCTCCTAATTGATCACTGTCTTCTGTTCTTTTGTCCCTACACTCAATTCTCCATATGACAATCAGGATAATCATTTTAAAGCATAACTCAGATCATAGCCTTCCCTGCTTAACAAAACCTCCAATGACAAAGTGGATCACAGCCTAGGGATAAAGTGGAGTAATTACCAGAAAGATATAAAAATTCTAAATGTCAATGAATCTAATATCATAAGGACAAAATATGAAAAGCAAAAACTGACAAAATTGATTCAATAATCCCACACTCATAAATGGAGAATTTTTCATAACCTTCTCAGAAATTGACAGACCAGGCAGAGGAAGAATGTTAATGCCATGTATCTTAATGGATTACTGGTGGGCTGAGGCACTCCTCCCCTCAGCCCATGGTCTGTCTCTCGCCTTAACCAGTCTCATCTGAATTATTATGTTTATGCATATTTTATGCATATTGAAAAAGATTGGGAATCACTGCCTTAGACTACCTCTCAAACAATAAAGCATAACAGAATGTTCATTGTGGCAGTGCTTTGTGATAGTAAATATTTTGAAAAAAAATCAAAATACCAATTTGCAATAAAATGGAAAACAAAATAGTTGCATTACAGACAACAATATCAATATGGATACATCTCACAAATATAATATTGAAGAAAAAAGCAGTTGCAGAAAACATTCAATATGATGTTATATATGTAAATGTTACAAATTTGCCAAACAATATTGTAATTATTCAAGGATGCTTACATGTGTTCTAAAAATATGAAGACAGGAATAATAATGAAAGTCATCAAATTCATGTTAGAGGTTATGTCTTGGAAAGATGATGGGAGCAAAAAACTGATGAAGAGACTATAGTAATGGAATCATGAGGAAAATAAAATAGGTTATTTTTAATATTTCTCTTCTTAAAGGGCAATGGCACATGGATTGTTATTATTTCTTATATATTTTGTACATATCAAAAAATAGAAAAAATCAAAACTGTAGCTCCAAGGTTATAAAACACACACACCTCTCTAGTAACTTCCCACCAGATTTCTTCTTCTGATTAACAAAGCATACATTCTATGACCTCTGCCTGCCTCTCAGATCCAATATCACACCACTCTTCCCAAGACAGCCCATCAAGATCCTCTCTTAGGCCAAGCTTAGTTCTACCTTTGAGTGTGCTTTCCCCTGTTCTCCCAATGCCTTACCAATTAGAACTCAGTTTAAATGTCACTCACTCAAACACCCTCCCCTGAATGCCCAGAATAAAGTAGTTGCTGCGATTCTTATTACTTTGCCCTCATATACTTCCTCTCATAGTCTATTCGTTTATTCATAATTGAATAGGCTCATTGATTGCTTCTTGTTTGAGACATTCCCACCCTGCCATGTCTAGTGCTGGAGCTCCAGGGGAGTGGAGACCTTATCTGCTTGCTCCCTACTGTCCCCCAATACCTAGAAGAGGTCTCATCTATTGAAGACAGACAAGAAGTGTGTGTTGAGCTGCTATAGAAATGAACATACGTTAGAAAACTACTGGAAAAAAAAAACCCTAGTATTATTAAGTTGTTAGTGTTACTTTCATGTTAAGACAATTGAAACACCATATTATTTTACATTTTAAAAAGTTTACATCCTAGTTTTGCTATGTATTAGCACAGAGGTCTTACATAAGTCACTTTACTTCTGCTAATTTTTGTATGTAAATTATAGAAGACATTCAAACCTGGCCATCCTCTGTTCCCAGTTAAGATGTGCACATTTTCCTTTCACCTTTGAAAGGTGAGAAACACTCATTAGAAAATTACCTGATGCGCAGACCATTCACCCACTTTATCTCTGGAGGATATACCTCCTGTTACTTGTATTTCTCAGTGTTTAATCACACATGATTCATCTTGTCTGCAGTTTTACTCTATTGGTGTGGACTGGTCCTACTCATGTACTTGGGTACTCAGCTCATATCAGCTCTACTGAGAAGCTTTTTGTATTCTATGGCACCCTAATCTTACTTTAACTCAAAGTTGGTTTAGTTATCCCTCCTCTGAACCTCTGAACTCATATCAACTCCCTACATTTTTCTCTGTCAGAGCACTTATTTTATTGTTTGTTGTTTAATAAACATTGAGAAGTTAATAAACTTTTATATGAAATGCAAAGTTTTCCCTCAAAGAATTCTAAGCTGTAAAACTTCTGGTCCTTGATCTCTATAAAAGCACAGACATAAAAGTGAAAAAAGAGTGTGTTTTCCAACTGAATCTTTCCATCTCTAAGCCATACTTGCATCCAAGTCATCTAAGAAAGACAGTTAATTACATCTTCAAAACTCTGTAAAAGAGTAGTAAGAGGTCCTACATTTGGAAAAATTAGACCATTATATTGTAACTCTTAAGTTCAGTAAGTTCTTTCTAAAAGCTAACTTCAGTATTTCAAAGTTAGTGTTGCACAGTCTCTTTGACCTAACTTTCTAGGTTTAGTCATGGTCCTCCTAATCAGTAACTGCTGTGACCTTAGGCAAGTTCCTTAATCTCTCTACGCAAAATGGCTGATTCTCAACAAGAATGTTGGGAAAATGAAAGATCTCCTGCATGGACAACACTTAGAGTTCTGCCCAGAACAGAGAAAACAGCATGTCTGTGTCAGCAGTAAACACTCTTCACTTATTAGCTTCAAGACTTTGGCTTTGACCTTTGTGGTCACAAAGAGTTGGTCAACTTCACTCATAGTTCACATAAGATTCTAAGCAACTTGACTAAATCTCTTGTATCTGTTTTTCCCAGGCTCAGGATATTTCTTCATAATGCCAAAAATAATACTTGAGGACTAATTGTGGTTGCATACTTTGTGGTAAATAATTCCTTTTACAATTTTCCAGTAAATTTTAAATTACTTTGACTAGGGTGGCCAAGGATAACACAAATCTGACCCTAACTACCTTTCTACTCTCACCTCTCCTCACTTCTCCCATTATGGCCTGTGCAATTCAATTTTCTTGAGAAGGTAGTGTTTCCAGATCATGGGAATTTCCCCAATACAGTTATATTGAACTGAATTGAAATGCTGAAATAATTACCATAGGCAATTGTATGTTATTATATAAGCTGAATCACTTCTAGGCTTTCAAATTAGTTGTTATCTCTTCTAGTGTTAATATTTCTGTCCCATCTCTGAAGCTTTACTAAGCTTTCCTTTTAATTCAAAGACATTAATATCTCTAAAATCAAGACCTGATCAGGAGTGAGAATAAATAAAAAAAGTTTTATGGGTCTGTCTTGTTACCATGTATCTGCAACTTTTTGCAACTTTATGTTATTTACTCATCTGATGGACAGTGAAAATCTACTATATGCCAGACTTAAGGTGCCTTGATTTGGGGAAAAATCACTTATCACTGTTTAAGAATTTCAAAACCTAGCTGGAGAGACAGATACATGAAGAGAGAGAGGGAGAACTAGAGAGAAAATTTTAATATATGAAAATAAGTGCTATGATAGAGAAAAATGTAGGGAGTTGGTATGAATTCAGAGGTTCAGAAGAGGGACAATGAATCCAACTTTGAGTTAAAGTAAGATTAGGGTGCCATAGAATACAGAGAGCTTCTCAGTAGAGCTAATAGGAGCTGAGTACTCAAGCACATGGGTAGGACCAGTCCACACCAATACAGTAAAACTGCACACAAGATGAATCACGTGTGAGAAGCAGTTCATTGGGATCTGCAACTAATGGAAGAGTTCTCATTCTACTTCCCATTCCCAAAGAAAGAAAAAGTAACTCATCGCCTATCATAGAGAAGTAACAATCTTATGAGAGTTCATCTGGTTCATATGCTTAGCTTAATAGATGAACCATCATAAGTTCTTGAGAAGGAAACTGATTTGTCCATGGAAATGCCTCGCTTAACTTCCAAGTCCAGTCTCCTAAGCAGAAATCGTTTTCCTTTCTTCAGCAGAATCAAACAAGTGAAATTATCTGGACTCACTTCCTGTACAGAGGTAATTTTAGGACTTAGCACAGGGACCAGGAAGCTCTTGGTCTTGAAATAAGTTGAAATAAGTCAACTTGACTGATGGTCCTGGGTAGTAGAGTCACTGAGCTGTCATAACTAGATTCTTACCTTAAGCCCCAAATATGCTTCAGGCTTAATTTATAGTGCAACCTTTATTCATTCAATTGCTAATTGCATAAATAGTGTCACCACCTATGTCGGGCACTCTACTAAGCACAATTGCTACGGTGATAACTAAGTTTTGTTCCTGTCATTTACAGAAGCACAGTATCTACCTTATTTATCCAAGCCTAATACCCTATCTTAGTTTCTTAGGAAGCTTCTCTGTCGTTGGGTGATTTCCAGGTCCTGCTGAGGCCATGATGAGGTTTCAAACGCCATTCTAGAACTGTGGCTCTTATGGTCATATCTTTATTACCTTCTCCTAAAATTCTAAGTTCATTTCCTGTTCCTGACCCCACAGATACTACATTTCACTCATTTATTGATATTTCTCTCTATAAACCAATCTGGATTTCCTCTTTTTACATTTAACCCTGGGGACCTATCTAGCTTCCAAATCATGACCTTCCTCAGATTTTCTTATTCTATGATGAACCAATACCCAGTCTCAGGAATCAAGATCATTGGGTGTGTTAACTGTGATTCGGGATTATTATTTCATTTAACATCGATTTACTGAACACCTGATGTGTGGCAGGCAAGTGTTTGCTACATAGCTTTGTGCAGTTATTTACTCTCCTTAAACTTTAGTTTATTTAGCTGGAATAATAATACCTGTTTCTTGGGTTATAAAAATTACATGAGATTATTAAGTTTTCTTAGGTTTGGTTTTCTTGAAGCAGAGCCTGATATGGGGAATCATGCCCATGTATCTAACTGAAGGAGTAACCCTCAGGAGAAGCTGGTAAAAGAATGAGGAAACATAATAAAGAAGAAGGAGATACCTAAGAATGTAGTCTCAGATAAAGTCTAAATAAATCTGATTTCTGCAGCTTTCTGGAACATAAGTTGCACCAAAGAATCTGCCCTGACTTGAGGCAAGGTCAGTGGTAGTGGAGGGGGTCATGGTGTATTACAACCCCAGAAATTCCAAGAACAAGCATTTTCAATAGGTCAAGAGGAATCCTCTGGAGAAAGTTGCAAGTGGAAGGTCTGAGCTGAAACACCCCAAGCAATTGAGGAATAGGTACACCAGTTCTTCAGGTAAAAGGGATTCCAGGGGACTTGAGAGGCCAGCAATATCATTTGTGATAATAATCTTACAATGGAGACAGAGAAGGAAACGGGTAATTACAGATCAGAGGAATTGACAGAGGTAAGCATGGGTGTTTACAGCCCCGTGTGCTAACCAAGGGCAAAGAGAGGCTTCCTGGAGGATGATGGAAGTGAATGGAGTTTTGGAGGCTAAGTAGGAGGTGGCAAAGCAAAATCACATGTCAAACATGGTTCTTGGCAGGAAGGCTCTGACCAAGGCCATCATCCAAAATAGATTGCCTGTTTCATAGTCCTACCTGACAGGGAGACAGCTGGTGGTTTCTATCAGGAGAGAGCAAGAACTTGCTTTCTGAGCATCATTATTAAGGTGTAGCATGATAAACCAAGATTTGATGTGGTGGATCTTGGGTGAAGTTTATTTCTTCCTAGGCAGTCATCCAGACACTGTTCATGTTAATACTCCTCCAGCAGGGCCCAAGAAGAGCACACCACAAATGCATAGATTAATATCAGCATGTGCGGGGAACAGCTCCAAACCAAGCTTTCTGCAGTTTGTGAAGATATGTATGAGGCACAAAGCAAAAGATACAGATTGGACTGTCACGGAAGAGGAAACAAACATATTGTTCTTGCAGGGTGTTGCCACTGGATTTTGTTTGGGGGACTCTCAGACAAATAGGTGAGCTAAGAGCATCTGATGATTCAAAAAGCAGACTCAAACTGAGGACATTTTGCTAAAATCCCAGCAATTCTATGGATAAAGCTATGACACTTTAAAAAATGAGAGCAAGAGGGAGAGAGATTAACTTTAATCTGCGATGTTTCTGACTGGGCAAAAGGCACTGATTCATCCACGAGATTGCTAATAGCAGGTGTCTTTGGTGATTTATGCCAACAAACAAAGTTGTTGTGGGCTCTAATCCTTTTCCATCTGTTCTATGATAGGGAGTGGAAACAAGAGAGGTTATGAATAATTCTAGAGCTCTGGGATCCTTTTCCCTCTGAAATGTGGAAGCCAGCCTTCCCCATTACTTACCTCGTGATCTTTAAGAGGCGGTGGGGCTTTCTGGGGAGGCAAGTTACCGCCCAGATACAGATTCTGTATCCTCTTTTATAATCTATGCTGGTGATGCTTTCTGGACTTGCAATGAGATAGGGACACAAAAGAAAATCTTTCTGTTCCAGTTAAAATCAATATAGTGAAAAAGTATTTTGACTGCTTACCCTGAGTCCACTATCAACTGAGAAGGATCTCCAGGAATTTAGGTTTTCTTGATAAGAAAGACTGACAAAGATTGTAAGAACACCAAACACGCATTCGTAGAACCTAGGTACCCTCCTCCTGTTTGTGATTTCTCTGTGGGCATAAACTGGCTGTGGGTCCTTGAGTGAGTTACTTACCTCCTCTGAGCATCACTTTCTTCACTTTTAAAATGAGGAGAATGCCTTCATTTCCAACCCTTTGAGGTTGCTGGAAAGACAACATTAGGTAATTATGAAAGTACTACATAAATGTTAGTTTCTCTTCTATTATTTTTAGGCATAAACACATAAAAATACATGGAAACCAATAAGTTCTACTTGCTGCTTTAATGGGTAGGTAACTCTGAAGTGAGCTGCTGGGGTGGTATTTGAGCTGGGCCTCAAAGAATAGGTGGGCTTCCATCAGGTAGAGATAAGATCAGTGCAGTTCAAATGAGAAGAATCATCTGCTTTAGTTTCCTAAGGCTGTTGTAAGAAATGCACTGCAAACTATTTACATATTGAATTTGATTAGGAAAGAATTTCATTAGAGGTGTCTGTGGAACTTCTGGGAATAGGTGTCCAAGGTACAATAGGTTGGAGATATATAGTTTCCAGAAAAATCATGATAGTGAAACATTATATATGGATGAGGTCTCAGGACCACTTAGCAACTAGGAAAATATAGGTCAGTTGCTTAAACAGTAGTAACTTATTCTTTCTCAGTGAGGAAGCTAGATGTCTAAAACCAAGGGATTGGCAGAACTGTGCACTCTGGATCTAAGAACAGAATATATCCTAGCTTCTGGTGGTTTGTGGCAATCCTGGGTGATCCTTGAGTTACAGAGGCATCACCTTCATCTTTTCCTCTGTTGTCACATGGCATTCCCCTGTGTGTCTCAGTCCAAATTTCACTCTCTTAAAGGAACATCAGTCACTGAATTGGGGCCCACCCTATTCCAGCCTGACCTTATTGTAATTTGATTATATCTACAAAGACTCTATTCCTATATAATGTCACATTCACAGGTACTGGGAGTTAGGATTTGAACATATTTTGAGGGAACGTGATTCAACCCACACCATTACATAAGTAAAATTCCCAGAAGGGAGGACCAGGATATAATAACAGGAGAAGTAAGTAACTTATTATGAACACAGTAGAAATGTAACAGGTGAGCGGATCACGACAATGCCAGAAATGCATAGCAATCAACAAACAAGTTCCAGGCAAAGAGCTGAGAGTATCAAGATGAGAAACACTATATTCAGAGGCTGAGGCAGGTGGATCACTTGAGGTCAGGAGTTCAAGACCAGCCTGGCCAATATGGTGAAACCATGTCTCTACTAACTATATAAAAATTAGCTGAAAATTGCTTGAACCCAGGAGGCAGAGGTTCTGGTGAGCCGAGATCACACCACTGCACTACAGCCTGGGTGACAGAGTGAGATTCCATCTGAAAACAAAACAAAAACATTCCTGCATTAGAAGAATTTTATGTTGTATGTAAAACTACTCTGTACACAATAGGCAGTCAATGCTCTTGAGGACTGTGATATGTATGATATCTATGTTATGGGGATATAAATTATGCCTCTGATCTCTGTTTTATTCATCATTGAATGTTCAGAACATAGTATCATTTCTGACAAACAGTAGATACTCGGTAAATATTGTTGAACAAATGGACACCTGCTTTTATAAATGTAGCATCTGATTCAGAGAGTAACCTGTTGAAGGACACACAGATAGTGAATAGAAAGGCTGGCAGGAACCCATGGCCTGTTTGACTACAGAGTCTATGTTCTCTTAACTAATTCATTGCCTCTTTGAGTAGTTTCTTAACTCTGAATTGTTTATTGTTCTGATCATTGTTATCTATTTTCCACTGTACATGAAGGTCAGATAATACTTGGAAGCTTCTGTATTGCCTCCTGAGACCATGAGACAAGGCTGTCCATTGGGCATGCCATTTGACAGAGCAGCAGCCTTGATCTGGCTCTACTCCCTCAAATGACATGCTCACTTTCTCCCACAGATGTTAGAAAGAGCCTAAAGGACACAGTGACATTTGGCATCTGCAAAAGGCCATGGTAATTCCCTCTGTCACAGGCATTGCCATTCATCCTTTCAATATCCATTAAAAAATAGTGCCATATCCTGACCCTCTGCCCATGGAAAATAACAGTGTTCAGTTGGATAGGTTTGCCTCTAGGCATTTATTACTGAGTTGGGAGATACAATGAAATTTAGATTCATGAGAAATAAATTATCAGGAGAAAAAGGAAAGCTAAAGTTCACCTGATTTTAGTCCTTATAAACAATGCTTAAAGTGCCATTCCCAATTACCTCATTTGTGTGTGCACACACAGACACATGGTTATCTGTAAGACTTTTCTACATCTTTAGTCCACAGATATAACTAGACACAAAATCTTGGTCTTTGTCCTTTGAAGGCAAGGATGAAACTTTGGCTTAATCAGTCATTCTTATAAAAAGGGAAATTGAACATTCAAAATATTGGAGGGAAAGTCGTACCACTGGATAGAAGAAAGATGTTTTATTATATGTTCTCCAACATTATATGATATTTAGTTAATAACTATAATTTTAATTTACCATTATTTTTCACACTTGACTATAACAGTGAACTATGTTTTAAATGGTATAAGCCAATATTGAACTTTCTCTGCTGCCAGTAGCTAAGTTCACCATCTCTTTCTTGATAACAATGGTTGGAATTATACATTAGGTGTAGACTGACTAATGGCTTTATTGAATGGTAGTCTCCTAGTTCTACGAATGCTATGAAAATGGTTGAAGAAAAAAATTAACTGGAATTATTTAGATCAGGGGTTAGAAAGTCACATTTGACCTTGTTTACAAGAGCACCAGAATTTTCTATCCCTTTCTTAGCTCCATTTTAGAGGCAGCACCATCAAGGGCAAAGGAGAGACACTGCTCAGGGCCACTATGATAGGCAACAGAGCCTAGACTTCATCTTCAGGTGCCACATGTAGCATTTGTGTTGTGACATTATGTTAATTCAATTAGAAATATAAATCCTTTATATTCAAGTTAGAGGTAGGAAACCATCACTTTGTTTTCAGCAGACTCACAAAAAGCAAAATTCTATAGGGGGAAGAAAGAGTTAAAATACAAAGGCCAGATACTTACCTTTAACGCCAGGTAAGAGTTGTGTTGAGATGCTTGTGCTCAGAAATAACACATCGTGAAGAACCTTGAGTTTGAACTTGGTTTCCAAAGCTGTGCAAGAATCATTCAACAGTTTTGGGTAAAAAAAATGTCATGCTCAGATCTGTGTCTTTAAAGTATTATTCTGACAACAGTGTGGAGATATGGAAGTAGGCAATACGTAGACAAGATTATTGATAAGTTCAGCAAGACAGAAATGGCAGAAAGAAAACAAAAGACAGATTTTATGTGTATTAAGAAAGTGGAATCTGTAGGATTTCTAACTATTTGAATGTGGGGGCATAGTAATTGAGAAGGGGGAACATAGGATGGTCCCAGGCTTTTAGCAAGTCAACATGATGGGCAATCATGTCTTTTGTGAAGAGCGACAAAATAAGAGAAGCTATTTACATGGTGAGTTTGGTTAGGAAAACTTGTTTGAGGTGTCTGGGAATAGGTGGACTTCTGGGAATAGGTGTCCAAGGTACAGTGGGTGGGAGATAGAAACATATACTTCTCAGGAAAATCATGATAGTGAAACATTATATATGGATGAGGCCTCAGGACCACTTAGCTACTAGGAAATTATAGGACAGAACACTTCTAAGTGGTAAAGAGAGGAAGAAGATTCGTGCAGGCAGATAGCAGAAGTGGCCAGATAAGTCATATATTAAATAAGAAAAACAGGAGAGTATGACAGACATGGACAACAAAAGAGAAAATTTAAGAAGGAAATGGCCACCAGTTTCAAATGCTGAAGAGATTTCAACTGAAATAGAAAAAGAAGTTACAGTTGATAAACCCTAATCCAAACCTGCTCCTTCTGTGGTTGTATTTGTCCATTCTTGCACTGCTATACAGAAATACCTGAGAAGGTAATTTCTAAAGAAAAGGTTTTAATTGGCTCATGGTTTTTCACACTATATGGCATCTGCTAAGCTCCAGGGGAGCCTCAGGAAACTTTCAATCATCGTGGAAGGGGAAGGGGAAGCACACACATCACATGGCTGGAATGGAGCAAGAGAGAGAAGGGTGAGGTGTCACACACTTTTAAACAACTGGATATCGTGGTAACTCACTCCCTATTGTCACAACACCAAGGGAGATGGTGTTAAATCATGAGAAACCACCCCCATAATCTCTTCACTTCCCACCAAGTCCCATCTCCAACACTGGGAATGACAATTCAACATGAGATTTGGGCAGGAACACAGATCCAAACAATACCAGGGGCATACACCATCTGAGTAAATAGCAACACCACGTAACTCTGAACTCCTGGCCCAAACTAGAAACTCATCCTTAATTCCTCTATTTCACTTCTATTTCACTTACTTCTGCCATGCAATCAATTCGAAAATCTTGTTTCCTCTAACTTTAATATCAACCCATAATCCAATCACCTCTCACCACCCTCATTGCCACAATGCTGCCCAGACCCCATCATCTCCCACATAGACCATAGAAACCATCTGCCAGTTGGTCATCAGGCTTTCATTCTGACTTTGCTGGCCTGCTCTTTATACTGCAGCCAAAGCAATCCTTGAAAATGTAAATTTTAATATATTGCATCTTTTCTAGAAGCCCCAATAGTTTTCCAACACAACTAGAAGTAATTCTACTATTTTCCCTATGACTGACAAGGATTTATAATATATTGAGGCTCTGGTGGTCCCTCCAGCCTCTTTTCTATTACTCTACTACAGCTTCCCTCTATTCCACCCACAGTGGCCACTTTCCTTGAACACTTCACTCACTTTCCTGCATCAGAAGCTTCGAGTTTGCATTTTCCTCTGCTAAATTGCACTTCTCTCATGTGTCAAAAGGGTTCACTCTTATACTTTATTTCTTATTCATTTGTCAAGTTCATTACAGAGATCTTCTCTAAGCACCCAAAGAAGAAAGACAGAGTCTTCTTCAAATCATTCTTTATCCCCTTATTTGATTTTATTTTTCTTCATAGCATTAATTTTATATATACACACACACACACACACACACACACACACACACGTTGAATATCTCTTATTCATTCCAAATGCTTCAAACCAGAAATGTTTTGGATTTCATATTTTTCAGATTTTGAAATATTTGCATTAATTTTCATCCCTAATCTGAAAATGCAAAATTTGAAATGCTCCAATGAGCATTTCCTTTGAGCATCATGTTGCCACTCAAAAAGTGTCAGATTTTAAAGCATTTTGGATTTTAGATTTTGAAATTAGGGATACTCAGCGTGTGTGTGTGTGTGTGTGTGTGTGTGTGTGTGTGTGTGTGTGTGTAAAATCTCATGTCACTGAGATACCAGCTTATGAGAATATGAGGATGAGGATGTTATCTATTTTGTTGACTGTTGAAGCTCCCTTGCAGGGGATAGTATTTTGAAATTATTAGCACTAAGCCATTGCTTGGTAAATGAATACTGCATTTAAAGTTTTATCTCTCTTTAGTTTTTGGCTGTTTATCCTCATTCACAGACAGGTGAGCTTTTCTGTCTTGATGATGAGTAAGTCCCCAGTATCTGCAGGTTTATAGCCATCCTTTTCAGGAACTTTAGTGAAAAGAGGGTATCTTTTTCCTATTTATTTATTCCTACTTGTTTATTCCAACTAAAGTTCCACACTGGAGTATCAATGGATTGAGTCGTGTCATTTGCCTAATTTCTCATCACAAGTAATCCTTGTGATAAGAAAGATGGAATAAACTGGTTGGCTATGCCAGATTGTGTTTCTACCACTGGAATTGGGATTGGTTAATACCCAAGCCACGTGGAATAAGAATGGAGTGCTGTATCTCCCCAAGAGAAAATTGAGGTGTAGCTACCATGAGGAGATCTTGAATCTGTGAGATCTAAAACTTAAACAACTTAGGAAGAGCATCGTTAAGAAAATGAGTATAAAACTACAGGTATGATATTGATTATAAGGCATTGGAAGTGGCTTGCATGTGTAACAGGCTCTGAAACTTCAGCACTATAGTGTCATGGTACATCTATCTCTGGAAAGGGAATAAGAAGAAATGGATGTCCCTTCAAGAGGACTGAGAGGGAAAAGAATATACAGACTAGCCCAGGGGAGTACAGGTGAGGAGGACTTAATTAGAGACATGGAGAAGGATAACCATCATTTAGACCTGACTAAGCTACTCTGTCTTCAGCTGAACACACTTCCTGCTCAATGCAGGAATTTGCAGAGCGATTTTCAACTAGGAAGAAAGAAATGAGGAATTTGATCTTAAGCTTTCTGTTCTTACCATTGTCTGCAACTTGCTCTGAAGAGACTTGTGGAAAGAACAGCTGTGTGTCCCCAGTACAGCTAATCCTTTTGAAAAAAAAAAGTTACATAACATAAATGTGTTTAGCTTTATCCTCTTCTTCTTCATAATTTAAAACATCCCACAGAATGCCAAGTTTGGGTGGGGTGTGAATATTAATGACTGAATCCCGCACTATACATCCGGCAAATCAACATAATTAGAATCAATTCCATTATTTTCCCTATGGCTGACAAAGCTCTATAATATACTCTGGTCCTTGTAATCCAGACTTTGTGTGCTGGGGAGGCCAATCCAACTGCCCCAGGAACTGTGGGGCTAAACATGTTGACAGTGGCACAAATGAACTCAGCCCTCAGAGTCAGAGCGGTTCTGTTCTTGTCAGTTCATCAAGCGTTGCCTCAGTGCACGTGTGTAAAAGTCAGCGAATATCATCCCATGGAGGTCAGGTGAGGTTGCCAGGGTATCTTTTCTAGGGATCTAGGGAGGGGGACAAAGAAAGGAACATGTTTAGGCCAAGTAGGACAGCTGTCCTGTTTACTTTGGCCCCTTGCAATATTGCCTAGTAGAAAGTGTCTTTTGCATTGGAAGCGTTTTTCTGAGCTTTCTGGGATTATGGACTCTAGGGTCACAGACCCATGAAAGACAGAGCTCAGAGATAATCTGGTCCAATGTCGTTTTGCGTAACCAAAGGACAAACTGAGATATCATAACAGTGATCTTACGTATAAAGTGTTTACTCTGTGCCAGGCAATGTGCTTGGTGCTTTTCATAAACAATTTCAAATCATCAAAGCAATCCTCAATCCAAGTGGATATTATAACCCAACTGTACAGTAGAAAGACAAACAAAACACAGGCTTTGAAGGGACAAGGACACTAAATAGCAGACACAACATTCAACCCCTTATCTGTCTCACCTGAAAGCTCATGATTTTCATAGATAGAAGGTCCTTCCTAATAAAATATTTTTATTACTGTCTTTAATGTTTATAATTAGTGAGTACTTGCTATGTGCCAGATACTGTGCTAAATACTCTGTGTGTGTGTGTGTGTGTGTGTGTGCATGTGTACAGATAAAAAAAAAATTGTTTTTCTGAAAGAATTGGTAATTTCCCCAAGGTCATTCACTGATACTCGATATTTGAACCCAGGTCTTTCTGACTCCCGTGATGAGCTATTAAAGGCCTTGCAAATGCTCACTCATAGGTGTTGAGGTTCACAGTGCTCCCTGTGACTTCTTGACTTGGACAGTTGGCCCCTCCATGGTCAGCAGCCTGGCAGCCAGGGCTACAGGATTTATGACAAGGTAGCTAAATAGGGAAAGCCTTTCCAGAGGACAATTTTACACTTGCCCGATGATTCCAAAGTAGTTCGCTCTGAACTGGACCAGTGGGTCCCTCAAACACTCCAGCCCACAGCTACACATCATGACTGTGCTTGCTCCACCATGTGCAGTAACCACAGCCCTTGGGTGGATGTGTGGCCGATCCCGCGAGCTGGCTTTCCTTTCACTGTCCTGATTGTTAGCTCTTCTGTGGTGACCAAAGAACCGACTGCCTCAGCATTTAGATGTGAAGGTGCACATTAGAGTCCCACATGTCCTGGCCGAGGAACGCACAGCTCCGTCAGTTTTGTACTTCGTGTTCCTCCAGTGCAAGCCCACAATGAGGGCAGCATGGGGCTTCCTGGATGTCGTGGGTAGGAGGAGCTGGTACATAAAACCCCAGAGAGAAACGTGACATGGTTTGAAGTAGAGAATCTTGGCCAAGGCATTTTCAGTAACTTCCCTACAAAGAGGTGGTTTGAGATAAAAATGGTATCCCACTTGAGAAACCCTTGTGTTGGTTTGGTGAGGGCAAAAGTCCAGACATTCCAGAAGTTTGTGGAAGAAAAACTAGATTTTCAGTTCCTTGAGGCTTGGGTTTAAATTCTCATTTCAAAAGAATCTAAGATGAAAGGACCCCACCAACTAATTTTAGAGCAAGCTATTTTATCCCCTTGATTGACTGAAACAGGGAAGGGAGAGAGAAGACTGGGAAAAGAATTGAGATCTTTACTTTAAATCCAACTGGGCCCATGAAACCAGCTCATGCTATGATTCCATCCTCCACATTTCGGGTAAAGCACCTTGTGTAGGGTACTGTGGAGTCATTTTGCCAACACGTGTAAGAACAGAGATCCTCCTGGATGTGCCTGGGTAATTAATTAATTAACTGGGAGATGGTGTGAAAACCATCTAGACCTCAGTTTCTTCATCTCTAGAATTCGAAGATGTAATCAGAGCATGTAAAATGGAAAAGGGTTGGAAAAATTCATGTAGCTCCCAAACCCTGAAAAGCAGAGGTATGTGACGGTATCTACATAAAGTCAGATAACTAGTTAGTGACAAAAGCAGGACTAGCACTTTGGTATTCTGAACCCAAGTTCACTTCTTTTGCTTTTCTCTTCAGGTGAAACCGCTTCAACAAATATTTATTTAATGTATAGTCTATTATTAGAAGAATATATTTAATAATGTCACAATCACAAAAAGCTTGAAAATCTGAACTCTGAAGCACTTTGCAGATGAAAGCTGAATTTGCTACAAGCCAGGACAGTATGAGAGTGAGGATACCTTCCCATCCTTTGGGAGGGCTTACTCTGGCAAACTCAGCCACTGCCTCAGGAGAAACCAGGACAGAAAGACTCAGGCAACTGATGCAGGAAAGAACTGCTGAGAGATGGTCCTCTAACACCTGACACTGCTGTATTGAGGATGGAAAGAAACAAAATCCCACCTTGGCCTCCCTGTCTTGACTTCTTTGGTCATCTTTATCTCTCTAGGGCATAGAGTCTGGGTCCTCCAGAGATGACCGAGGAAAAGATGTTTCCAGAAGATTAGAGAACATGGGAACAGAGAATCAATGAAAGGAAAGTGTCTCCTCATTTGTTTGCCCCCACCTCTCACCTTCCATTATAAGCTGGAAACCTGATCAGCAAACTCCTCTTAACAACCTCCCGCTGTGCTCCCGAATGCACATACATTGTCCTGATTCCTCCAGGCTTCTGCCTTTTCCCCACATGATATACACCACTGCCTCCACTATTGAATTTTATTCTGTTTGTTTGTTACAATAGCTCTCATGTATCTTACTCTAAGCTGCTCTCACCACCTGGAGAGTCTTATTCCCTCTGCCTGGAATATTCACCTTCCACTGAGCCCTCACCCCCAGCTACCACCACCATGCAACCATCTACACATCACTTTATCCAGAAAGTCTTCACAGCCCCTGAATGGTCTCAGGACTCCTCTGATCTGCAGGGCACTGCTGTGGTCACCTCTAATAGAACTCATACACTGTATTGCTGTTTATCTTACTTTCTCCTCAATACACTATAAGTTCAATGACTTCAAGGAGCAATGTATGTTCGGTTCAACATTTTGTTTCCAGACCTTAGTGTGCTTCTTGACACAGCCTTGCCCCTTGTTAAATATTTAGTGCATAAATAACAATACCTAACATTTATTGAACACTTATATGACCACCACTGTTTAAGGGCTTTAAAGATACTATTATTAATTCTTTAAACAATTTTTAAAGAAAATGGCATTGTTATCTCCATTTAATAGAGGAGAAACTTTGGGTTAGAGGTGTTAGAGAATTTACTTGAAGCTACATGATAACTTTGTAGTGGAGAAGGGAATGGAAAGCACGAATACCTTGGGAACCCAAGCTCTGACTCACTTTGTCGACTGTTACCAACCCACAGCTCTTACCCACTGTGTTTATTTTCCCCATGAACTCTGTGACTTCTCTGGGATTTGGTACAAAGGGAATATTGCACTAGAAGCAGATTCCTTTCAGCACCAACATGCTGTCTTTGTGAGACTTGATGTCTGGGTATGGGATGGAATGGGAGTAGAAACAGATGTCTCTTGAGCATCTTCTCATTGACAGCTATGTGCATGATGTCTCAGCTCCCAGGCCTCCACTTTAGCAGAGAAGTTTCCCCATTCCAGTTCTGATAAATTCTGTGAAGAACAACATGTTACCAAGGCCGGCCCAGTGAATCGTTTGCCCAGCAATTTCTGGCAGTTAACAACACACACCATCATATTCATGAGCATCCACCCCAAAGAATAACCCAGTTGCTTTTATGGTATTTGTGAGGCTAGAAGTTTGGGTCAAATGGGGTAATCGTATTTCATAAGAAGAGATCCAATCAGTTTTAGGCTTTTAAACACTAGCCTCATTTCCTTAAGGAATTGTTGAAGGTTTTCCCCCATTTAGTTCCTATTTGACCACTCCTTCCCCATTCACCGGGACGAGATTTTGATGGCAAAGAGGATATTTTATACAAGCCCAGAAACAATAGCTTTAAAGGGGATTGAAGCCATCAGCCCTGAAAATCAACACGCATGCCCAAAAGAAATAGACCTCATGGAAATCAGACAAATCTGGTTGGGTGGATGTGGTAATGTTGGTTTTTACTATCTCTATTTCTCCAGGGTACTTTCCCATTCTCATGCTTCCTGCTTAGCACACTTCAGGGAGATGCACTAACTCCTTTTGCATTTCATGGACTGGTATCCATCAATTGCTGGGTGCCACCAAAATCATATGTACACAAGAGCTCATTCACTCAACACATATTTATGAGCGCCAATTTCCCATGAAGGGTGTCAGCCAAGTGGGATGATTCCTCATTTAAACACTGGGGTGGAAGAGTGGACCTATGTTCAATATGAATATAATTACTAGTATGTGTCCAAGGATAAATTCCTACAATTAAGTCATAGATTCCACTTTTGAGATTTACCTTGTTTCTTTTAATTATGTCAGACTCTGTAGTATGCAGGTGAGCCAGCTTGGATTGGGTCAGACACAAGGATACACACTTTTTTTATGTTGTTAATGATGGAGTCTTGCTCTGTTGCCCAAGCTGGAGTGCAGCATCTGAATTACAGCTCACTGCAGCCTCAACCTCCTGGGCTCAAGTGATGCTCCCACTTCAACCTCCTTGTAGCTGGGACTACAGGCACTCTCAACCACATCTGGTTATCTTT
This sequence comes from Chlorocebus sabaeus, assembly GCF_047675955.1. Lineage (NCBI taxonomy): Eukaryota > Metazoa > Chordata > Mammalia > Primates > Cercopithecidae > Chlorocebus > Chlorocebus sabaeus. Next base: position 132,718,300 of record NC_132911.1, on the reverse strand, counting down.
TTTTTATTATTAAATTTTTTGAAGAGACAGGCTCTCACTTTGTTGCCCAGGTTGGTCTCCAACTCCTGGGCACAAGTGATCCTCCTACCACAGCCTCCCAAAATGCTGGGATTATAGGCATGAGCCACTGCACCTGGCCTAAACGTATTTCTTTTTACCGGAAATATTATTCCTCAGTGTTAAGATAATTTATATTTAAAAACATATTTTAACTGAAGAACAAACTATTAGCAATTATTTATATCTCAACATAAGTAAGCATATTTGATAAGCTAAAAATGGAAACAAGGGTAAGTCTCTTTTAAGAGGAGGGACAAATAATATCTTAAGACTAGGATCCTGGTACTTAAAGCAGAATTTAGAATAAATGGCCTTAAGCACCTCTGTACTGTTGCACAGAAATGATGGGATGGGGGGAGGAAAGATGTTGAGAGAGATGCATAGAGACAAGAGCAATATCAGAATTTTGTCTCACATATGTATCCCACAATTATACCTTCAAACCAATTACATGAGTTTAACAAGAATAAATAGACTCCCTTAGAAGTCTGTTACAGACAAGAGAATCAACAAGTTAAATATGGCTCTCAGAGATAAAAATATTTTTTAAAATCCAGAAAAACAGATATACCTCAATATAAGAAATATCTTTTTAGGTGTCAGATCTGCCCCAAAATAGAATAGGTTACCTGGGAATGTAGTGAGTTTCCAGTCACTGGAAGTGTACAAATAGAGGTTGAACGACCATTTGGTGGAGATGTTGTCACATGAGCTCCAGCATTAGTCACACTTTTAGACTAAAATAAATAGAAATGAACAAATCCTGTGTGTATACTTAGGACTGTATTTTACTTTACTACAAGTAACACAATACAACCTAGAAAAATGAGGGTTATTTGTTGAATATTTCATGAAGTCCAAAGTTAGGTAGTACAGGGTGGTAAATTGGCTCATCAATGCAACCATGGACTAGAGAAATGTGTATTTGTTTTACTCTGCTATCATTATTATTTAGACCTTGTTCCCATGTTCAAAACAATGATAAAGTTAACAATGATAATGATGGTAATAGTAATATCCCAGTAATATTAACACTTTGTAGACCTAACCAAGCACCAAGAATTTCTGTAATCACTTTTATGTAATTAATGCGTTTACTCATTACAAGATGGCTGTAGTAAGACAGACCTCATGTCTATGTTCTAGTAAACAAAAAAAAGGTAAGTGTGTGTGAGAAAGAGAGACTAAAAAGGCTAAGGGCAGGTCCTTTTTATCAGGATTATACACAAGTTTTTAGAAGCTCACCAAAGAGAAGTCTGCTTTTGTTTCTTTGGACAACCGTATATCACATGACCATCCTTAGTTAGAAGGTGGACAAGGGAAAAGGAATCATGGATGGGGACTGGGTCAACCCAAAAACAGGTTTTGGCATACGAGTTAATCCTTTTCACAACCATAATGTCTTGATCCTTTCAACAATTCTACATACTAGATGCCCAAAACAAAACAAGACAAAACCAAGAGTGAGGAACACAGAGTTTTGAGTAGCCAGTCATTTAGGTACTAACTTTTAAATCTGACATGTGAACATGCCTACAGTGACTTCAGAAATCATATTTCTATGCTTGTCACTCCTACACAAGGCTATCTCCCTAGATTGGTTTTAACGTTCCCCCTTCCCTGAAATACAATCACTGAGATGTGCTAGTCACCTTAAAATAGAAGACCAAGTAAAATTAGACAGTGGCAAGCCCAGAGCCAGTTTTCTTCCTGTAATGGCTTTCCATGAATTTGCTGGATACAGAAAAGGTCTAACGAGTGAATGCTCAATGCCACTTAAAAAGGCATAAATTCAGGCTGGCACCAAAATGAAGACTACCGTTCCTGCCACTGCTGAGCAAGGCACAGATTCTCTGGAAGGAAAGTCATTCTCTGGAAATAGGTTAGATTCTTTCAATAGCACGTTGCTCATATCAGGTCACAAGAGTATCAGTGATGCAGCTTCAGATTAATGTCATCTGCAGCAGTTCAGTGACCTGAGGAGGATGCTCTTTCCTAGGTTGTTTCATCTGACCTTCCAAGAGTGATGTAAGCACTAGGAAAATCAGGATCACTGTATGATGGAGCCATTTCCTTTTTGGCAGAGGCCGAGATAGCAGCCAGGCTATTCCTGTGGGATTTGTAGGTTAAAAGACTAAGAGACTTTGATGACTGCCCAAAATATCTGCTGTGATCCTAGAACTACCTCTGCCCATGTGGAGGCAGCATAGCACAGGCACAAGTACAGGCCGAGTTGGATTTGGATTCCAGTCCTCCACTCCCACACCTTAGCAGTGCTACCTTAACCTTCAAAACTTACATGATTGTTTTGAGAATTAAATAAGTTGACATCTTGCAAGCATTCAGCAAGGTGGTTGGCTGGCACAAAAGGAATAGTCCATAGCTGTTGGTTGCTATTCATTATTATTACTGCTGCTGTTCTTGCTGTTGGTTATATTATTGCTATTATTATTATTATTATTATTTTAAAGAGTGAGTTTCTCAACAATTGGAGAACAAAACACTGGAAAAATCCCAGATATCTCCAAAGCAAACTTGAGGTCCATGAATACAGATTAGAGTTCAGACATCTAAATCAGTACTCAGTCATTACAATTTGAAGCTGGAAGTCTGTCTTCAGACAATTTCAGAGCAGGCTACCAGACCTATGAATACTGATTGAGAATGTAAAAGATCTTTACAAACCAATCATGTGGCGAAGCTGAACCAGTGGTGAGAGAAAAACCTAGGGCGAGGTACCAGTGTCTCAAAAAAATCAACCCCTAGGTGTGTCCTGTGTCTTTCTTAGATAAAGCTACTGCTTCTACTCAGGTGAATAATAATATAAACCACTAACATTTTTTGAACACTCAGACAGTTACTCTGTGCCCATTCTAAATCTACCTTCTAAACCTACATGTATTAGCACACTTAAGCCACACAGTTCCTGGAGGTAGGTTCTATTATCTTCTTCATCATAAAGTTAAGGAGACGGAGGGAAACAGAAGTTGAACAACTGGTCCAAGGGTACTGAGCCTGCAAGCGGCAACTCTGGGCACTGGACTTATGTAAGGACGCTAGAAATGGATCCCTTCCCACTGCCTTACCGCCTTCTGAAGAGAGGAAGAGAAGCAGGCTTACAGGAGCTGCCCCTGACCATCACTTGCTCTCTTTCTTCTCTCCAGCGATGTTGAGTTCTCATTCTTTCCTGGACCAATCGAGCTTACTCCCATTTGTATTTGCTGTTTTATCTTGCTTAAAATGCATTCAGAGGTCCCTCAGGCGACAGAATGACTCCTGAGAAGGTATCATTTATCACGGAATCTGAAATTTAAAAATATAACAAAAACACAACAAAACAAAATCCTATATATTTTAGTAGTATAATATACTTGTCATTAAATTGGAATACATTTTCAATTCTCAACCCTCTCTTTCATCTTCCAAAGAAAGATTAAAAATCAGTCATCAGAGTCACTTGGGTTATCCATTTATCTTGGTTTGCCCAGGACAATCCCAGTTTATGCCAGTTTTCCTGGTGTAATTATTGAGAATACTGTTTCACTTTAAAAGTGTCTCAGTTCAGAAAATAAATTATATGGCACCCCATTTGTAATGGGAATTTCTATTGCCAGTTACCTGTTTACTAAATAGGGTATCTTAGGTGCCGTTCTTTCCAGAAGCAGACAGGGAAAAGGAGGCTGTACCTACTGAGATCCAAGCCTTGACGACTAGATCGTAAGTCTAGTTGTCCCTGTCCTTAGGTGACTAGAAAATCTTCCCAACTCTGACTCTTCTCCCTGCCATTTAATCTCAGTTAATCTCATCTCCTGTATCAGTTACTACCTCTATCATAGAGTTGGTAATGTTTGTTTGATGACATTTTCTTTCTTGCATATACTTATTATTTATTAATTCCATAAAGAGAAACATGATTTATAGCTAAGTTTTTTTATTTTATTTCTCATGGTATCTAGCACAGGGCTATTGATTAACTAGGGACACTAAATGTTGATAGAAAAGATAAAGTACAAGAATAAGAAAGAGATGTATGAAATATAAAAGCAAAGAAAGAAGAAAAGGAGGGAGGCAGGAAGGAAAGGAGAGAAAGAGGGAGGAAAGAAGGCAAAAAAAAAAAAAAAGAAAAAAGAAAAAAAAGGGATAGAGTAGGGAAATTTTAGTATATATTTCCTGCAACACCAAGACTAAATGAAAACCAGCTGGTCCCTTACAACAATGGCTTGTCTTCAACCAAGGCAAGCACATGAATCTTCCCTTGGCTATTCTCTGTGCTACTGTGAGCAACGTGCATTTCTAAACTGTAGAGTTGCAGTCAGGCTGGACTGTAATTGAGTTCATCTCATATTAGCTACTTAAGAGAAGCAACATGCCTTTCTACTTGGACAATCTTAGAAGTCTTCTAAATAAATAAAGGGTGAAAGGCAATTTGTTTAAAAATAAGGAGTGCTTTCACCAGAGGCTGCTTTCTTCAAGAGTACTAAGTTTCTTCACAAACAACTATAATACAGAGCTTCTTTTCTAAATGAATAGCCTTATTACTTCCAGAGCCCAATCATTTTCCTTTCTTTTTTTTACTGGTTTAACAGTAATCTAATGATTTACCATCTCTTTATTAGTTTGATTTGCAAATAGAGTAAGTGCTTATCAGATAAAAATTGTTGCTTCTATGATGGTCTCAAGTTAAGTATCTCCTACTAAAAAATACTTTTTCATATATTGATGCTTTGTGTTTAATACAACATTCTGCAACAACTTGGCAACACACACAATTTTATAATTTTAATCAATTTCTCTATACTATGTATAAGAAGTGAACCAAGATTTAAGAAAATATAATTACTTAAATAATTATTTCTCTTTACCTTTAATTCACTAATGAAATCACTTTTTCACTTAACTCTGATTGTATTTATCCATTCATGCATACAGGAATTTGCAGTTATTACTTAATGAATAACTACTATATGCAAATGACAGTATATGAGGCTTGCAAAACTAAATAAGAAAACAAAATCAGCAATGCTTTATGATTAAAACGCCCAAAGTAGGAATAGAAGGGTGCTTCTTCAACCTGATAAAGGTTTACAAAAAGATCACAACTAATCACATATATAACGGTGAAAGAATGGGTTCTTTCCCTCTAAAGTCAGGAAGAAGAAAAGGTCATTTTCCCTTGCAACTTTTAGTCAATATTGGACTGGAGGTTCTAATGAGAACAATTAAGCAAGCAAATTAAATAAGGAACATCCAGACTATAAAGGAAGAAATAGTACTATTTCTATTTGCAGATGGCATGATCCTGTATTTGGAGAATCCTAACAAATCCACTAAAAAAGCTCTTAGAACTAATAAATGAGTTCTTCAAGGTTGCAAGCTACAAAATCAGTGGACAAAAACCTACTGTATTTTATATACTTATAATAAATGATACAAAAAATTAGCAAAAATTTCAATTTACAATAGCATCAAAAAGAATCAAGTAGGTAAAAATTAATGTAGCAAGATAAGTGCAAAAGATATACTCTGAATACTAAAAACCACTGTTGAAAGAAATTATAGAAAACTTTAATAACCGAAAAGGCCTCCCACATTCATGAATTTAAAAACTTAATATTGTTGAGATGACAATATCCCCAAAGTGGTCTACAGATTCAGTGCAGTCCATTAGAATCTCAGCTGATTCCTTTGGATAAATTGATGAGTTGAATCTAAAATTCATATGGAATTGCAAAAGACCCAGAATAGACAAAAACGATCCTGAAAAAAAATACAGAGTATCACACTTGTTGATTTCAAAACTTACTACAAAACAATAGCAGTGAATATAGTGTGTTACTGTACAAGTAAAGATCAATGGGGTTGAACTGAGAGTCCAGAATAAAGCCATGTGTCCATGGTTAATTGATTTTCAACAATTGATCCAAGACTATTCAATGGGGAAAGAACACACTTTTGAACAGTTGCTGGTGGGACAACTGGATAGTCCCATGCAAAATAATGAAGTTAGACCCTACTTCACATCAATCATACTTTTTAAATGTGACTTGGAAATAGTTTATCTATACTTGAATGCAGAAGACATTAATACACATACACCTGCATTCACACAGACATAAACACACCATTTCTGTTCAATGGTGAATAATTTTTCTATAAGAAATCTTAGGTGTAGGCAGCATATGAAAGCCCTTAAAATAAAGACTTTAGAGCCAGTGACTTACCCCTCAAGGAACCTGTAGTCTAGTCAAGCAGAGAAACAAGAAATCCATCAATTCGACATTCTATAATCAATAACATATGGCTATTATGTGGATCAAAATGAGAGCACTAATCTAGACTAGGGTGGGTCAGGGAATGATCCTCTAACGATCTATGCTTGAGATGACCATTGACAAATGGATGGGTTCATGTTGGTCAGGAGGGTGAAGGATGAACTGTGTGATTATACATTTATGGAACAACTTTAAGTTGGTTTGGCTTTCAAGGGCAATGTATCTTGAGGTATGAAAGACTTTGAAGAAAGAGAGGTAGACCAAGGACAAAACATGAAGCCCAAAGTAATGTTGAAACACTTCTTATTTTTATTTTATTTTATTTATTTATTTATTTATTTATGATGGAGTCTTGCTCTGTCGCCCAGACTGGAGTGCAGTGGCGCTATCTCGCTCACTGCAAGCTCCGCCTCCCAGGTTCACGCCATTCTCCTGCCTCAGCCTCCCCAGTAGCTGGGACTACAGGTGCCTGCCACCACGCCCCGCTAATTTTTTTGTATTTTTTTTTTCTAATAGAGATGGGGTTTCACCGTGTTAGCCAGGATGGTCTCGATCTCCTGACCTCGTGATCCGCCCGCCTCGCCCTCCCAGAGTGCTGGGATTATAGGCGTGAGCCACCGCGCCCGGCCCCTGAAACACTTTTTAAATAATCACAGCAAGATGCAAAGGAAAGAATCCATATACATGGGTTGTAATATCAGTTGGTTTTCTAATCAAATATGAATCTTTAGGAACTCTTAACTTCAATGTTCTTATCTCTAAAGTAAGTACTTAAACTTGTTCTAAAATTTCTTTAGCTTTAAATTTTAGAATCCCACATATTTGCAGACAGATCTCTAGAGCAGACTTTTAAAATAGAAAAGTTAAAAACAAAAACAATCACTGCAACAAAAATACTCCTTTACTTATAAAACAAACTAAACAAGAACACAGAATGATTTAAAAACAAATCTAAGTCATAATTCCAAGAAACATGGTTTGTTCTTTTTCCTCCTCTTCTCACTCTGTAGGACACATTTCCAGGCCTTTTAGTCTTTGATGCAGAACAATCATGAGGACTCCACTCTCATAATAACTATAGTCCTATGCTTCAGGCACCAGACGCTAACACTCCGCCAGACTTTCACCACCCCATGAAGCCAAGAACCAAACCACAAGCAGAATGGCTTGCATGGTAGACAGCATATTGCCCTGATGTTAGACATGGAACTGCTAGGTCAGCTCCTATATTTAGACAGCTGTTTCACGGTTGGAACTCTTTTTTTCAGTCTAAAAACACACAACTATATATATACACATGCAAATGTATACATGCACACACACACACACACACACATACCCCATCCTCAGGGCTAGCTAATTCCTAAAGAGAGTGAACAACTAACTAGTCTGTGAGTGCACCTTTCATATCAAACCAACCAATCCAACAAACCATGTACTTAACCACCTCTTTTATCAAGTTTTTACACCCCAGGCCACTATTCCCCTGTCTTAATCACCCTCAGGTCAGGTCACAGTCAATTAGGGCCAATCTCTATGTCCTAGAGCCTGTCAAAAACCTTCAAATTAGCCAGTCCACAACCTGCTTACCCTGTGTTGCCCCTTTCTTCTTGGAGAAATCACAGTAAAGACTGGTTGCAACTTCCCCTCCCCCCACTCTGCTTTCTGACCAACTGGTGTTTCTTTGTATGGCCCTCCCATTACCTAGAGTGTCCCTCCTTTTGGGACCTGTAAGTCTAATGGTATTTTCAGAAATAGTTATTTCCTGGCCTGTTGGCTTTTCCATACTTAAATAGTAATAAAATCCATACTTTAAAACATGTACACACACGCACATGTACATTAACGGCTAACAAAATAGTTACCTTTCCATTTATAGTATCTAGTAAAAGATGAACCTGATTTCAAATCCCACATTCTAATTTTGGTTTAATTTTGGTTTAATTCTTTTGGGAAAATGTAGGACTCTATTTCATTCATCGTTATAAAAACAGGACAATTGAAACTTGCAGGTAATTCTAAGAAAATATGCATTTATGTATGCATGTGTGTATGTGTGTGTTCAGAAGGAGGAAGAAAAAGAAACTTCTTATAAAGTGTAGCTACGTTAAAGTCAGTGCATAAAGAAGAAAACCTTGCATTATCAATACTGTCTTTGAAAATTACTTAGGAAGCAGCCTAATGATTTTCTATGTGCCATTTTTCAGTGAGTCCAGTAAAGCAATCTTTTTAACCAACATTGGAAATTTGTTCTTGTGTTGAGGTGCCAGATGAAATTTTGGCTTGGTCAGGTGTGGTGGTTCATACCTGTAATGCCAGCACTTTGGGAGGCTGTGATGGGCTGATCATGTGAGGTCAGGAGTTCAAGACCAGCCTGGCCAATATGGTGAAACCCCATCTCGACTAAAAATACAAAGGTTAGCAGGGCATGGTGGTGGGTGCCTGTAATCCCAGCTACTTGGGGAGGTTGAGGCAGGAGAATTCCTTGAACCTGGGAGGCAGAGGTTGCCAAGCCGGGTGAATCATGAGGTCAGGAGATCGAGACCATCCTGGCTAACATGGTGAAACCCCGTCTCTACTAAAAAAGAAAAAAGAAAAAAAAAATACAAAAAGTTAGCTGGGCGTGGTGGTGGGCATCTGTAGTTCCAGCTACTTGGGAGGCTGAGGCAGTAGAATGGCGTGAACCCGGGAACCCGGGAGGCGGAGCTTGCAGTGAGCCAAGATAGCACCACTGCACTCCAGACTGGGTGACAGAGCGAGACTCCATCTTAAAAAAAAAAAAAAAAAAGTAATAAATGGTTTTTGGTTGTTGTTTAAGGCAGATTGATTTGTTTCTGTTTCTTGCAACTGCCATTCTCTTGTATAATATAACCATTTTAGTCATCACAGATTGAAACATGGACTATGAATCTATTCTATGAATCTTCCACCAACCGGCTACCCAGAAGCAAGGTCTCAAATGTATATGTGCAGAATTCAATCCAAGTAAATGTATACCTGTTCCTCCATTCACTGCTAGTCATCCGAGGCAATTGGCACCAAATTCCCTAGTGGCTTCATTCTCTGACATTCAGGCTATATCACATATGAGTGGTGTGCTTCCTTAACTAGTCTACCTCAAAGATCTTACTAAAATTAGGACTCACAGCCTCTTCAGCTGCTTTCTCCGGTGCTCACGCCCTCATCTTGGTATGCCGGATCCCACATCTGTGATGATGACATGAGGTGTCAGATAGAAAATGACTCCAAGGGAAAAAAAAAGAATATCCCTCTCTAAAGATTGAGAAAGAGGGAAGCCAGATCCAGACATCCTTACCTATAAACCCTTTCTAAGACTTTCAAGGTAGGCTATAAAGTGTTCTTCTAAGCATGGAACATCCATAGTCCATCTTTCTACAGGAGAAAGAAAGAGACAAGGAAATTACCCAAATTTTAACCAACAGATAAAAATAGTTTGTAATTATTCAGTATACAGATATGTATGTTTGAGTTAATTGTATGTCTCAGTTTATGGCACATATTATTATTGGTTCATATAAGATTCCTTTAGTTTTTTATTAATTGTTTTTATTTTCTTTTATCTTTTTCTTTCCTGCCTCTATTTCCTGATCCCTCTTACAATTAATCTTTCTATTTATAGTTTTCTTTTGATGTAGTTTTACAAGTCTTTTTTTTTTTTTTTTTTTTTTTTTGCTTTGTGTGAACTGCATTATCTATCTCATTTTGTATTTGGCTTTCTCTGACAAATCCTCTGTTTTTAAGAGCCATCCGTTTGTCATGTGAACATATACTGTGCAGCTTTTCTAATGTTTTTATTGGAATACATATAATATAAAATATACTATCTTAATTTGTAAGTGTACAGTTCAGTGATAGTAAGTACATTTATATTCATGCAACACCATCATCGATCTTCAGAACTCTTTTAATTATACAAAACTGAAATTACATGCATGCAACAGTAATTGCCCATTCTCCTCTGAACCTAGTTCCTGGCAACCATCATTCTACTTTTCGTCTCCATGATTTTGAATACTGTAAATACCTCAAGTAAGTGAATTTATACAGTAATTGTCTTTCTTGTGGGTAGTTTATTTTATTTAACAAAACATCTTAAAGATACTCTGATGTAGAATATGTCAGAATTCCATTTCTTGATAAGGCTGAATATTATTCCATTGTATGCATATACTATATTTTGTTTGTCCATTCATCCATTGATGGACATGTGGGTTACTTCCACATTTCAGCAACTGTGAATAGTACTTCTATGAAGATGGGTATACAAATATCTCTACGAGATACTGCTGTCCATCTTTTGATTATATTCCCAGAAGTAGAATTGTTGGATCATATATTAATTTTATTTTTAATTTTGAGGAACCACAATAATGTGTTCCACAGTGACCAGTGGCTATACCCTTTTACATTCCTACCAACAGTGCACAAGGTTAAATTTCTCCACCAAAATGTTATTTTCAAGAAAAACATTCTACTTTCTGTATTTTTTTTTTCTAGATTACAGCCATCCTAATGGGTGTCATGGTTTTCCCATAGTTGTGATTTGCATTTCCCTAATAGTGATGTTGAGCATCTTTCCATGCTTATTGACCATTTGTGAATCTTCCTTGGAGAAATGTCTATCAAAGTGTTTTGCCCATTTTAAAATCAGGTCATTTATCTTCTCATTGTTTAATTTTAAAAGTTCTTTCTATATTTTGGATACTAATCACTTGTCTGATATATGATTTGCAAATATTTTATCCCATTCTGTGGGCTGCCTTTTTACTCTGCTGATAGTGTCTTCTGATACACTTTAAAATTTTTTTCATGAAGTTTAATTTGTCTAATTTTAGCTTTAGTGCTTTGGCCACTGGTGTCATATCCAATAAAGCATTGCCAAATATAATATTACAAAACTTTTGTCTTATTTTATTTTAGGAGATTTATACATTTAGGTCTTACATTGAGGTCATAGGTGCACTTTAAGTTAATTTTTGTATATGTTGTTAGGAAAGGGTTTAATCTCAAATTTTGCGTATAGATATCCAGTTTTCCCAGACCAGAGTCTTCCAGCTTTATTCCATTTTTTTGCAGGATTATCTTTCCTATCCAGGGTCTCTTTAAAATTCCATATTAATTTTAGAATGGGTATTTCCATTTCTGTAAATAATGTTTTTGGGATTTTGGTAGAGATTACATTAAGTCTATAGATTACTTTAAGAAATACTGTGGTTTAAATGTGTTACCCCAAATTCATATTTTGAAAACTTAATCTAAAATGTAACAGTGTTGGGAGATGGGGCATTTTAGGATATGAGGGCTTTGCCCTCACAAACGAAGTAACATTATAAAAGAGCTTGATGAAGTTTGTCCTTTTTACTCCTCAGTCTTCCCCATCTGAGGATGTAGCCAAAAGCCCTTCACCAGACACCAGAAATTGACTCTTTGATTTTGGACTTCCTAACCTCCAGAACTCTGAGAAAATAATTTTATATCTTTATAAATTACCCAATCTGTGGTATGCTAATATGACAGCTCAAAATGGATTAAAGCAAACAGTATTGACATCATAATACTGTCTTCCCAGTCTATGAAGACAAAATGTCTTTCAATTTATTTATGTTTTCTTTCATTTATTTCAGATACATTTGGTACTTTTCATTATGCAAGTCTTTTTATCTTCTTAATTGATTACTATTTTACTCTTTTGGATGTTATTACAATTATAATTTTAAAGTATTTTCTTGTGAGAGTGTTGATTGTTAGTTTATAGAAATGCGACTGCTTTTTTTCATGTTGATTTTATATTTTACTACTTTGCTGAATTTTTTATTAATTCTAACTGGGGTTTTGTTTGTTTTATCTTTAGATTTTCTACATGTAAGATCATGTCATCTGTTAATAGAGATAATTTTATTTTTTCCTTTCCAATTTAAATGCCTTTTGTTATTATTATTATTTGTCAAATTGCTCTGAGTAGAACTTCTATTATTATTCATGTCTTTCATCAAATTATTATGCTGAACAGAAGTGGTAAAAGCAAGCATTTTTGCCATGTTCCTTATCTTAAAGGTTTCAGTTTTCAGCATTGAGTATGATATTTGCTGTGGGTTTTACATATATAGGTTTTTTTTTTATATTTAGGTTATTTCCTTTTTTTCTCAGTTTGTTTAGTGTTTCTCTCAAAAGATGGCTTGAATTTTGTCAAATGCTTTTTTCTGTATCAATGAAGATAGTCACATGTGGTTTTAAAAATTATATTAATGTGATATATTACATTTACCCATTTGTATATGTTGAACCATCTTTGCATTCCAGAAATAAATTCCAGTTGGTAATGGTATAAATCCTTTTAACATGGTTTGCTAGAACTTTGTTGAGATTTTTTGTATCAATGTTTATAAAGGTGATGAAGTTTTTTTTCTTGTAGTATCTTTGTCTAGCTTTGGTATCAGGTTAACGGTCCTTCATAGAAAGAGTTGGTAACTGGTTTTCTTTTGGTTAGTTTTGTGTTTCCAAGAATTTGCCTATTATATCTATGTTATGCAATTTCTGTAGTCTTCTAGTATGCTCTTATAGTCCTTTTTATTTCTGTACAATTGGCAATCATGTTCCCACTTTCATTTCTTATTTTAGTAGATTGAGTCTTTTTATTTTTAGTCCATCTAACTTAATAAAATTAAAAATGTTAATTTGGTTCAGTTTTTCAAGGAAGAATCTTTTGGTTTTATTGATTGTTTTTAACTATTTTTCTATTCTCAATTTTATTTTATTTCTGCTGTAAACTTTATTTCTTGACTTCTGTTACCTTTGGGTTTGTTTGTTTCCTTTCTCTACTTCATTAAATTATAAAGTTGTTTTTGATTTGAGTGCTTCTTATTTTATAATGTAAGCATATATAGCTATAAATTGCTTCATTTGCACAGCTTCCTCTGTGTCTGATAAGTTTTGGCATATTGTGTTTTTATTTTCATTTTTCTCCAATTTCTAATGTCTCTTGTGATTTCTCATTTGATCCATTGGTTGTGTAAGACTTTATTGTTTAATTTCTGCAAATACATAATTTTTTAGTTTCTCTCCAGTTACTGATTTCTCACTTCATTCTGTTGCGGTCAGAGAATATACATTGTATGACATCTACGTTTTTAGATATGGAGAGGTTTAACTTGTGGCCTAACATATAGTCTATCACGAAAATGTCCCAGGTACACTTGAAAAGAATGTATTTTCTGTTGCTGTTGGAAAACGTGTTCTGTATGTGAGTTAGATCTGTTTGGCTTATTGCATTGCTCAAATTCTCCATTTCCTTACTAATCTTCTGTCTGGTGGCTCTATCAAATATTGAGTGTAGGGTACTAAAGTCTATAACTATCACTGTAGTGTTGTTTATTTCTCCCTTCAATTCTGTAAATTTTTACTTCATATATTTTGATGGTCTGCTATTAGCTTTGTAAATGTATATAATTGTATGTTCTTGCTGTATTGAATCTTTTATTATTTATATAATGTTCTTTTTCTCTCTTGTAACTTTTTTAAAACTTAAAATCTATTTTGCTTGAAGTTAGTATAGCCACTCCTACTCTCTTTTTGATTACTATTTGCATGGAATATTATTTTCCATCCTTTCACTTTCAACCTATTTGTGTCTTTGGATCTAATGTGAATTTCTTGTAGACAGTAAATAATTGGATAATTTTAGAAATCTATTTTGGCAATTTCTGTCTTTTGAATGGAGAATTGTCTATTTACAATTAAAGTAATTACTGATAAGGAGGGAATTACTTCTGTTATTTTGCTAATTGTTTTCTATATACCTTATAGCTTTTTGTCCCTCACTTTCTGCATTACTGTCTTCTTTTGTGCTTAGTGGGTTTTTTTTGTAATTGAACTTTTAAATTCCTTTCTTGTTTCTTTTTGCGTAAAATCTTTACATATTTCTTTGTAGTTAATATGAGGATTATACTAAAATCCTAAAACTGTAATACCCTTAAGTTAAATTTATGCCAGCTTAACTTATATAATGCTGCCCTTTTTATAGTTTTTAGTATAAAACTCTACTCTTTTAAGAGTTTTGTCCTCATTTCTTTCTATTATTCATGCCACAAAACCTCATTGTTATACATCACGTGTCCAAAAACATAAACTATTAATTTTTAAAGGCAAACTAATCCTAAATAGTGTAGAAAGAGAAATATGCAATATTTAGCTTTTAGACTAGTTTCTTAATGTGTTAGTCTCTTAATTATGCAGACAACAAACAAAAAAATGGTGCCACACATCATCATTACGATAATACTAGTTTTAATAATTGCCCATGTATTTACATTGATTAAGATCTTTATTTTTTCATATGACTTGGAGTTACTGTCTAGTTTTCTTTCATTTCAACATGCAAGACTCTCTTGAGCACTTCTTGGACAGCAAGTGCAGCAGTGATAAACTCCCTCAGCTTTTGTTTATTTGGGAATGTCCTTATTTCTCTCTCACTTTTGAAGGATCGTTTTGCTGGATATGTGATTCTTGGACAACAGGGGTCTCTTTTGTTCATTTTTTGTTTTTTGCTGGACTTCTAGTTTCTGACAAAAAATCAACAGATGATCGTATTGAAGATCCTTTGTATGTGATGTATTACTTCTCTCTTGCCACTTTCAAAATTCTCTCTTTGGCTTTAGACAGCTTGATTATAATGTTTCTCAGTGTGATTCTCTTATAGTTCATCCTTTTTGGAGTGGGAGTTTATTGAGCTTCTTAGATGTTTATATTCATGTCTTTCATCAAATTAGAAAAGTTTTCAGACATTATTTCTTTAAATATTATCTCTGCCCCTTTTACCCTATCTTACCCTTCTGGCAATGCCATAACATCTATGTTGGTCTCCTTGAAGGTGTCCTACAGGTCATGTATGCTCTGATGCTCTGATCAGTTTTCTTCATCCATTTTTCTTTCTGTTTCTCAGACTTGACAATTTTTTTATCCTATCTTTGAAATAGTTTTTTTTTTTTTTTCTTGCTCAAATCTGTCTCTAAAATATTCCAGTGGATTTTCATTTTCGTTTTTATTTTAATTTTTCAGATCCAGAATTTTTGTGTGTGTGGCTTATGTTAGGTTTTTATCTCTTTAGATATTTTTTTTTTGTTCATGTATTTTATTATTGACTTTCTCTGTGTCATCCTTTGGTTCTTTGAGAATCTTTAAGGCTGTTGTCTTAAAGTCTTTTTCTAGTAGTTCTGTCATTAGGTCTTTTTTGGAGACAGTTTTTACTGATTTACCTTTTCTTTTGAATGGGTCATACTTTCCTGTTTCAGTTTTTTTAATTGACCTTGAGATTTTTTTGGGTGCTGTTTTTTGTTTTGTTTCTTCACAGTTATAGACTGTCTCTGTGTGAAAGATCAGCCTAAGTTGTAAGCTTAATGTATTCTCAGGTCTTTTCTGAGCTTGTGCCTACCCCTGAGCATGCATGGTGACTTTCTAAATTTTCTTATATATGTAGTTGCTTTTGTATATTCTACTCTTCAATATCTGACTTTCAAAAAAAAAAAAGGTGAAGAAAAAAATGAAATGAGGTGGATGTCATCAGTCCTTTAACTTCTCTGGAAATCACCTCAGTCAGAGCAGAAGAAGCTTGCAACAATGGGAAGGGGTATGAAAACAATGGTCACAGCCTCATTGTCTGGACTTCTGTGGTCAGAAGCAGCAATCAATTATCAAATCACAGTCACCCAATACTTAAAGACTAGGGTTCTTTTGGCCCACTCCTTCCCCTTTAAGCTATCAGCAAGCTGCTCCAGGGGATTGGAGGGATCTGCCTACCATGGGATTGAGGGATGGGGAGTGGGTAGCTGCTAATGTGCTAATAACTGAAATCGGCTGAAATGAACAGCAATTTACGAAGCAAGGCTTTCTCTGGAAGTTTTAAGCCTTCAATAGACTTCAAAGTCCCAAAGTAGTTACTTTAGACATATTCTGCCATTGTAATTGTTGTCTAGGTAAGGAGACAGATTCCTGCTGCTTTCTACTCTGCTACATTTCCAAAATATTCCTTTATGATTTGATTTTTATTGCTGAAAAATTCTCCATATTGTATGTCCAACGTATACTACCTATTCACTCTCCAAGTGATGGATACCCAGGAGGCTTCTAACTCTGTCAACACAAATGAACTGCAGTGAGTAGCTTCAAGCAAAATTACTTATAGAACTATGTGGAATGTATATCTCAAAGAGAAATTTTAGGGTTATTAGAATGTATAAATCCATTAGTCAGCAGTATATTAAGTCTCTTTTATCTGAACATCTGTCCATGTCTGGTGTTAGCTATCTTTCTAATTTCTGCCCTTTTCACTTATAACCATAATTGTATACATTGAAAGAAATCATTTGCTAAATAAAACTGATCATGCATTCAAAATAATACATGTTGATCAAGTACAATGATCAGAGACTCCATTAGTAAAATTCACCACAAGTTAGCTAAATTTATAAAGATTAAAGAAGAAAAATCAATTGATACATTTAATTTTGAAAAAGAACATAATAAACTTCAGCGCCATTAGTGGTTAAACAAATAATAACAACAAAAACAAATAGGAAATCAATGGAAATGTCCTCAACTTGATGAGCATTACATAATGAAACAAACTAATAAGCAAATAAAACAACTGATTGGCAAACTTTGGCCACAAATCTTCTAGTATCATTAGCAAGACATGAATGCATCTCTCATCAGCAATAATATTTGAAGCAAGGAAATGAAAAAAAATAGGTATTAATATGTAAGTAAAGATATAATGCTTAAAGATGATTTTTTCTACCTTTTAAAAAGTAATGAAATCAATAGATAAACTGTTAGAGTTTATAAGAGTTCAACAATGATTCCTGATACAGTATCACTCTTGAGAAATCAACGTTCTTTCTTTACATGAGAAATGAGCAACTAAAAATGTTTGAAAATAAAATATTACATAATGTAACATCATAGTAAGGTCCCTAGGAATTAAACTAACCAGAATCACTAGATTCCTATGGGCAAAACATTAAAACTCCAAACAGGACATAAAAGATAATCTGAATAAGTGGAAAAGTTTCCATGCTTTTAGACTGGATAACATTTTAAAGATATTGATTCTCTCCAGATTAAGATACAAATTTGATGCAAGCTCAATAAAAATTATAATTATATGGTTTTAACACACTTAGTAAACCTATTCTAGAACTTTAAGTTGACTAAAAATAGCTAAATTAACTTTAAAAATAGTAAAAAGGGGAAGCTTGCCTCTACCAGATATCAAGACATATAGTAAGACTGTAGTAATATAAATAGTG
This sequence comes from Chlorocebus sabaeus, assembly GCF_047675955.1. Classification (NCBI taxonomy): domain Eukaryota; kingdom Metazoa; phylum Chordata; class Mammalia; order Primates; family Cercopithecidae; genus Chlorocebus; species Chlorocebus sabaeus. The sequence goes on along the minus strand of NC_132911.1, from coordinate 132,700,644 downwards.
TTTTATTGGTGTAAAAACAGGCAAATTGACTAATTTGATAATAAGTAGTTCTGGAACAGGCTCATTAGCATATGACATCTAAATATATGATAAAGTTGGCACAAGAAATTAATGGGAAAAGGATAAATTATTTAGTAGATGGCATGAGCACTATTGGTTCATTTTCATGTGAAAAATGAATCCAGATCTTTATCTAACACCACGTATAAAAAATTGAAATCTGGAAGGATTAACATCATAAATGTAAAAAACAAAGCTATAAATTTAATGGGAGCTTTGCCCTGTGTTTAAAATCAAAAAAAAGGAATTAATATCTAGAACAGAAATCAATCTTCTGCTGATTCAAAAGAACATTTCCTCCCCCAAATACACCAGGCTTAAGATACAAACAGGAGGTATAGAAAAGAAAACTAAAGCAAATACGTGCATAACAAGATGATCAAAATTATTCATAAACAGAGATGTACAAATTAAAACACAAAGACATAGTACTGTGCACTTACAGAGTAGCTAACTGTATCTTTCTAGACCATATAGTTCCTCCCCGTTTTAGAGGTACAGAGGTCTCTGTATTAAAGTCCACCATTTATAAATCTCATTTTAAGAAGACCTCAAAGAGAGCTTTATAAGATATTTATTATAAAATCATTCCCCTTTAAAAATAAGCTCTCCCTCAGAAAATAGTTATTACAGGCCTCAGTAGAAGGACCTGGGTATAATCATTAGAGTCAGTAACAAGTGTTATTACTCTGGTCATCACAGTAATACAAAAGAAACTGTGCTATTTAGCTGTGTGCTATGCAAGAATAAGTTATCGTTTGGTTTGTTAAACTACATCATGTCTTCTTTATTTCTAGCACTGCACTTACCTCCATGAGCTGTGACCATTGAAGATTCGTGTTATGAGAAATAGCAAAACAAGTTTGATAATTGAAACCATTCCATTCAATTATTTAATGAGTATTCATCTATTCATTATCATATCTTTGTTCTTCATATTGTCTATCGTCAAAATGGACAAGAAGAATAGTCTTCTTCTTTGTCTTATTGGAGTTTTTAAATGCTCCCATTCTTTTCATAGATTTCATGAGTTCAGGGCTGCTTTGAGGTTTACTTTCATACTCTCCAAAGCATTACTTGCAATGTGTATTCTATAAGATTCTTCTTTACAGGTTGACCACAAATAGTACATAATTGTGGTGGATAATTTTATGTGCCATCTTGACCATGCTAAAAGATGCTCAGATAGCTGGTAAAACATTATTTCTGGGTGTGTCTGGGAGGGTGTTTCCAGAAGAAATTAGCGTTTGAATGAGTATCTGAGAGAGAAGATCCACCCTCACCAATGTGGAAAGGCATCAACCAATCCATTAGGGAGCTAAGCAGAACAAAAAGGTGAAGGAAGGGTAAATTTTCTTTCTCTTTTCTTTAACTGGAATATCTATCTTCTCCCGCCCTCAGACATTGGAGCTCCCAGTTCTCAGGCCTTCAAAGCATTCCAGTTTTTAAAATAAATTCACTGATACACACACTCACACACACACACACACACACATCCTATTGATTCTGTTTTTCTGGAGAGCCCTGACTAATATGAAAATCAAGATTCTTCTTTACAAGTTATTCACCGACAATACAGGACTGTTCAATAAAAGAATTTGACTTCATTTCAACAATCTCATTATCACTTATAGGATATTTTGTCACTCACACATACAACAAAAACAAAATCTAACCTTGGCATTGCAAAACACATAAATTTAAAAATACTCTTTAGCAATTTGTGTAGGAGGTTTGTAGCCTTTATTAGGAAGAATAACACCAAGCCTTTGTTTAGCTATCAATCAAGGGAACAATGAATGTGAACGCTGGCCAGTCTATTGTTCTCCTTCACAGGTCGACAGTCTTTCAGTGAATATCACAAAAGGAATGCACAGGTGATGAAACACCAAGTTTCGCACACATATGATTCCGAACTCTTCTGGTGTGATTATTTCCCCAGAAGCCTCATAAAACAGTTTTGAATCACCTCTTCCACTAGCCAGGTGAAAGTTCCTCCAGTTGAAAATACTAACTCCTGTCCCTTCAGCTAACTGATTGAGTACCCAGATGACTCTACTTGGATAAGGAAGCCAAGATGTTATTGTACACATCACTTTCAATGGGGGAAACACCTTGGAAAGTGTTACTGCAGCTTACTTTTAGAGAAATGGGTAGACCTTGGCCAATTAGCAAAGGGAAAGGCAAATGCAAGCTGCAGAGGTCGAGGGAGATAAATCTAAAGGGTCTGACAAGAGGAGGTGTTCCAATAGAAATTGGGTCACAGATGATGTGACAGTTGTGCAAGAATGTAACAAACCATTCATATAGTGGTTGGTTGTACAAATTGAAACAATCAGTGGACTCCTGTATGCATTTAGTCTGCTTAGTTCAATAATGTATACAGTTGACCCTTGAATAACGTGGATTTGAACTGTGCTGGTACATTTAGATGTGGATTTTCTTCTGCCTCTGCCACCCCTGAAACAACAAGACCAACACCTCCTCTTCTCCCTCCTTTGCAGCCTACTCACTGTGAAGACAATGAGGACGAAAACCTTCATGATGATCCATTTCCACTTCATGAACAGGAAATATGTTTTTTCTCTTCCTTATGATTGTTTAAAAAGCATTTTCTTTTCTCTTGCATACTTGATTATAAGAGTGCAGTACATATTATATATATAATATACAAAACATGTGTTAATCAGCTATGTATTAGCCAACTATGTTATTATTGTAAGACTTTTTATGATTTTCTATGTAACATTTTCTTTTTTCTAGCTTACTTTATTATAGGAATACAGTATACAGTAGATACAACACACAAAATCAGTGTTAATCAACAGTTTATGTTATTGGAAAGGCTTCAGGTCAACAGTAGGCTATTTGTAATTAAGTTTTCTAGTTAAAGTTGTATGTGGCTTTTCACCTGCTTGGGGGGTCAGCACCCCTAAGCTCTGTTTTGTTCAAGGTCAACTGTATAATTTTTCAGCCTTGGCCCATTGGCAAACGGACAGAAACATTTGCAAATTTTGCAACAACAAGGAAAAGTACAATTTGGGGGCAATAAAAAGTTAAAATTTCTTTTGGACATTGATAGAAACTTCAAAGAAAGATGATGCCAGACTATCAATAAAAATAAGTTTTAAAAATCATGTCAAAGATGATTCCTTTTATTGCTCTTAGAACACTATGATGTATAGAATAAACTCAGCTTTAAATATATTTGGAAATGGTTTTGAGTTTTATGTCATGTCAATGTCTACATGGAAAAATGTCCTTTTTGTTGTTTAAGTTAAACTTTAAGTGTAAAGAGCTGAGCTAGTCATCGTAGGAACACTGACATAATCTATCCCTGCAGATAACAGTGGAGTTTAATTCACCTTTTGCCCCAATTCTTTGGTGTCCAGTCCCATTCGCTAGTCCACAGATAACCAATGTAAAGCACTCAATATATGCCCTTAAATATTATTAATAGTATGTTCTTATAAGATAACAACTCTTATTTCTTGAATGTGTGTTTTAATTGACATAAATTATATTATGTTGTAACCCACCTTTTTTTCTAACTCAGTACTTTTGGTGTGATCTACCCGTGTAGCTATGAACATCTAGCCTGTGTTCCTTACTGATGCCCACAGTGCCTGAGTGAACATCCATCACTTATTTATTTCCTCAAATATTAGCTTTGGTTGGCTTCAGTTCCTTGACACCAAAAATAACACTGAAAAACAGGCTTGTATGTGATCCCTTACAAACTTACAAACATTTGCAAGAATTTTTCTGGTCTATACACACAGGAAAATTGCTTACATGCCTCCCAGAATGGTTGCCACACTTTACTTTCCATCAACAGTGCATAAAATTTCATGTCCCTTAAAGTCCTGACAACAAATGATAGTCTCAATATTTCTATTTTTTACCATTCCAGTCAGTGTAAAGTAGTATCTCGTTGTTTTAATGTTCATTCCTGTGATTTCTGATGAGCTCAAGCATATCTTTGTATACTCTTCAGACACTTGTGCTGCCATTTCTCTAAATTGCCTGGTCACTTTGCCCATTTTTCTACTACAGTTTTCTGCTTTATTCTGCTAATTTGGAATTGAGGCATATCTCATAAATTAATTTCTCTTTAAATATTAAAAATATATTTTCCCAAGACGTCACTCATTTATTAACACTGCCTAAGGTATCGTCTCAAATAAAGATCGAGAAATGTATAGAATTATTTCATTTGATGATTTGTGCATTGGAATCATGTTTAACTAGCTTTTCACCACTTTTAAGTCATTAGGATATTCTTGTACAAGGCATTCTATTATACAGGTACCATTTGAAGTATTTCACATGTCCTAGCATGTTTAGGTCTAGGAACTACCTCCAAGCAAATAAGATCGCTGTTATTGTTGTCCCCATTTTACAGATGAGAAAACTGAAGCATCAACAAATTAAATAACTTGCCCAAAATTACATAGTTTGGACGAGAAAGATTCTAAGTTCGAACTCAGGTTACCTGGGCTCAATAATTCATGCTCTTATAGTTAGGCTTTTAATACCTCTAGTGTCCACTTTTTCAAGTTAACAATATTAACTTCTTTCTTTCTTTCCTTCCTTCAATTTTTCTTTCTTTATCCTGCCCTCCCCTCCCCTCCTATCCCCTCCCCTCTCCTCCCCTCTCCTCTCATCTTCTCTCCTCTCCTCTCCTCTCCTCTCCTCTCCTCTCCTTTCCTGTCCTTTCCTTCCTTCTACAAGTGTTTAAGCCCCTGCTGTATACTGAATATAAATTAGTAGTTAGAGTCTAGTTGTTGTTTAAGCCATAAGCCTAGATGAGGTCACCGAGAGAGTGAGTCTAGATAGGGCAGGGAACACCAAGGCCTGAGCCCTGGGATATTCAACATTAAGGTAGGGCCAAAAAGGAAATACCAGAAGAGGAGGCTGAGAAGGAGCAATCAATAATGTAGCAAGAAAATCAAGAGTCAAACTTGCTGGAAGCTCAGTGAAGAAAGTGTTTCCAGAGGGAGTAGTGATCAACTGTGTTAAATGTTGCAGAGGATTCTGAGTGAGTTCTCAGAATTAACTGTTGGGTGCAGCATTAATAACCTGTGCAAGAGCAGCCTCGCTGGATGATAGGAGCTTAAAAGAATAGGGAAAAGAAGAGGAGTTGAAATCAGAGAGCAGAAACCACATTTTTTTTTTTTAGACTGAGTCTCCTTCTGTGGCCCAAGCAAAGACTTGGAACCAACCCACATGTTCAACAATGATAGACTGGATTAAGAAAATGTGGCACATATACACCATGGAATACTATGCAGCCATAAAAAAGGATGAGTTCATGTCCTTTGTAGGGACATGGATGAAGCTGGAAACCATCATTCTCAGCAAACTATCGCAAGGACAAAAAACCAAACACTGCATGTTCTCATTCATAGGTGGGAATTGAACAATAAGAACACTTGGACACAGGAAGGGGAACATTATACACCGGGGCCTGTTGTGGGGTGAGGGGAGGCTGTAGGGATAGCATTAGGAGATATACCTAATGTAAATGACGAGTTAATGGGTGCAGCACACCAACATGGCATATGTATGCATATGTAACAAACCTGCATGTTGTGCACATGTACCCTAGAACTTAAAGTGTAATTATATTTAAAAAAGGGTTTCAAATAAAAATCTTAAAATGAAAATAAAAAAAAGAGTGGGGAAAAAGAGGAGTTGAAATCAGAGAGCAGAAACCATGTTTCTTTCCTAGACAGAGTCTCCTTCTGTCACCAGGCTGGAGTGCAGTGGCGCGATCTCGGCTCACTGCAACCTCCACCTCCTGGATTTAAGCGATTCTCCTACCTCAGCCTGCTGAGCAGCTGGGACTACAGGCGCGTGCCACCAAACCCGGCTAATTTTTTTGTATTTTTAGTAGATACAGGGTTTCACCATGTTAGCCAGGATGGTCTCGATCTCCTGACCTCATGATCTACCCTCCTCGGCCTTCCAAAGTGCTGGGATTACAGGCGTGAGCCACTCCGCCCAGCCAAGACCATGTTTTTTTAAAGGATTTCTTCAAAAGAGAATGAAGAAAGAGAGTAGTGGCTGGAAAGGGAAGTCGCCTCAGAACAGAGTTAGAAAACTAGTTCACTGCTATCTATCTAATTACACCACAATTTATTCAACCATTCTCTGTTGATGGCTATTTTGTTGATGGTAATAATGCCATAATGAAGATACTTTTATATGTAAACTTATAATATAAATCAAGTTTTTTCTACCAGCCAATCATCTCAATACTCACCCATATATACTTATAGATGACAGTATTTTGTTATTTATATGGCCCAGATTTGCAGGTGATATGGTTTGGCTGTGTCCCCACCCAAATCACATCTTAAATTGCGGCTCCTATAATTCCCATATGTCTTGGGAGTAACCTGGTAGGAGGTAATTGAATCATGGGGGTGGGTCTTTCCCATGCCATTCTCCTGATAGCGAATAAATCTTACAAGTTCTGATGGTTTTATAAAGGGGAGTTCTCCTGCACACACTTTCTAGCCTGCTGACATTGAAGTCATCCCTTTGCTCTTCCTTTGCCTTCTGCGGTGATTGTGAGGCCTCCCCAGCCATGTGGAACTGTGAGTCCATTAAACCTCCTTTCCTTTAGAAATTACCCAATCTCAGGTATATCTTTATTAGCAGCATGAGAACATACTAATAACAGCAGGCATTGAATTTCTGAATAGAATTGTATAAGTAACTTACATTTCTTTATTATTATTATTAATATTATTATTATTATACTTTAAGTTCTAGGGTACATGTGCACAACGTGCAAGTTTGTTACATATGTATACATGTGCTATGTTGGTGTGCTGCACCCATTAACTCGTCATTTACATCAGGTATATCTCCTAATACTATCCCTCCCCTCTCCCCCCTCCCCACAATAGGACCCAGTGTGTGATGTTCCTCTTTCTGTGTCCAAGTGATCTCATTGTTCAGTTTCCACCTATGAGTGAGAACATGCAGTATTTGGTTTTCTGTTCTTGCGATAGTTTGCTGAGAATGATGGTTTCCAGCTCCATCCATGTCCCTACAAAGGACACAAACTTATCCTTTCTTATGGCTGCATAGTATTCCATGGTGTATATGTGCCACATTTTCTTAATCCAGTCTGTCATTGATGGACATTTGGGTTGATTCCAAGTCTTTGCTATTGTGAATAGTGCTGCAATAAACATATGTGTGCATGTGTCTTTATAGCAGCATGACTTATAATCCTTTGGGTATATCCCCAGTAATGGGATGGCTGGGTCAAATGGCATTTCTAGTTCTAGATCCTTGAGGAATTGCCACACTGTTTTCCACAATGGTTGAACTAGTTTACAGTCCCACCAGCAGTGTAAAAGTGTTCCTATTTCTCCACATCCTCTCCAGCACCTATTGTTTCCTGATTTTTTAATGATTGCCATTCTAACTGGTGTGAGATGGTATCTCATTGTGGTTTTGATTCACGTTGCTCTGATAGCAAGTGATGATGAGCATTTTTTCATGTGGCTGTTGGCTGTATGAATGTCTTCTTTTGAGAAGTGTCTGTTCATATACTTTGCCCACTTTTTGATAGGGTTGTTTGCTTTTTTCTTGTAAATTTGTTTGAGTTCTTTGTAGGTTCTGGATATTAGCCCTTTGCCAGATGAGTAGATTGCAAAAATTTTCTCCCATTCTGTAGGTTGCCTGTTCACTCTGATGGTAGTTTCTTTTGCTGTGCAGAAGCTCTTTAGTGTAATTAGATCCCATTTGTCAATTTTGGCTTTTGTTGCCATTGCTTTTGGTGTTTTAGACATGAAGTCCTTGCCCATGCCTATGTCCTGAATGGTATTACCTAGGTTTTCTTCTAGGGTTTTTATGGTTTTAGGTCTAACATTTAAGTCTCTAATCCATCTTGAATTAATTTTCGTATAAAGAGTGAGGAAAGGATCCAGTTTCAGCTTTCTACTTATGGCTAGCCAAATTTCCCAGCACCATTTATTAAATAGGGAATCCTTTCCCCATTTCTTGTTTTTGTCAGGTTTGTCAAAGATCAGATGGCTGTAGATGTGTGGTATTATTTCTGAGGGCTCTGTTCTGTTCCATTGGTCTATATCTCTGTTTTGGTACCAGTACCATGCTGTTTTGGTTACTGTAGCCTTGTAGTATAGTTTGAAGTCAGGTAGCGTGATGCCTCCAGCTTTGTTCTTTTGGTTTAGGATTGTCTTGGCAATGCGGGATCTTTTTTGGTTCCATATGAACTTTAAAGCAGTTTTTTCCAATTCTGTGAAGAAAGTCATTCGTAGCTTAATAGGGATGGCATTGAATGTATAAATTACCTTGGGCAGTATGGCCATTTTCACAATATTTATTCTTCCTATCCACGAGCATGGTATGTTCTTCCATTTGTTTGTGTCCTCTTTTATTTCACTGAGCAGTGGTTTGGAGTTCTCCTTGAAGAGGTCCTTTACATCCCTTGTAAGGTGGAGATCCTTATGACAAACCCACAGCCAATATCATACTGAATGGGCAAAAACTGGAAGCATTCCCTTTGAAAACTGGCACAAGACAGGGATGCCCTCTCTCACCACTCCTATTCAATGTAGTGTTGGCTAGGGCAATCAGGAGAAAGAAATAAAGGGTATTCAGTTAGGAAAAGAAGAAATCAAATTTCCCTGTTTGCAGATGACATGATTGTATATTTAGAAAACCCCATTGTCTCAGCCCAAAATCTCCTTAAGCTGATAAGCAACTTCGGCAAAGTCTCAGGATACAAAATCAATGTGCAAAAATCACAAGCATTCTTATACACCAGTAACAGACAAACAGAGAGCCAAATCATGAATGAACTCCTATTCACAATAGCTTCAAAGAGAATAAAGTAACTTACATTTCTTACGTACCAATGTACTGAGATATATATGTGTGTGTGTATATATATATATGATATACAACATAATTTACATATACGTTACATTTCCATCAGCAATATTCATGAATATCTTTCTCTGGAATACTCACTGGCAAGAAAAACACATCCGTGGATTGTGCCCTTTGGTGCACAAGTGTCAGTCATGATCAAGTAAACTTACAGCAAATGCTTGATTTGATCTTCAAAATGAATGTGTTTTCTATGATCCCCAGTTTACAGATCTAGAGAGAGAAAGATGCTTGTACAGAAGCACACAGCTAGGAAGTGGCAGAACCATCTTCAAACCCAGGTCATCTAAGTTTAGATTCATTTCTCATCCTTTAATTTTCTACTGTCTTATTTGTTACTGGCTCTATTTACAGACCCTTCTCAGTCCCTCACACTGGGAATAAAGCAAACCCTTTGAGGGTGGGCTGGTATCTCTGACACCCTCCATGTAAAGACCTGGCTTCACAGCCTGCTGCATACCCTTCTTCCCCAGGCTCCAGGTCCCCTTGGCCCTGAGTGACTGTCCTCCCACTCTGAGGCCCCAGGAATCTCAGCACATATTACACATTCCTCCAGCAAAATGAGTCCACTGGCAGGTACCCAGGAACACACACAAGCCTCCCCCAGCTGGCTGGACTTTCTCCAATTGTGGTCATAAATAGCCACAAAGACAGACATCAACGCAGGTTCTGGAGACTGGACGAAAAGCATGTTGGGTTGGGTGGGTGGAACCACAGGCATTCTGTACAGACGGCGACCAGTGACCTCTGCTCCAGCATGCCAAGAAAAACAGATCATAGTAAAAAGCAAAAGGATTCTCTCACCTCCCTGCCCTACGTTCTTCTCCCTCAGAAATGCATTGCTGATAATCTTGAGTCTAAGATTGTTAATCACTAGATAACACTAATAGTTACAGCTATCGCTTATTATGGAAATCAACAAATAATAAGTTATGGGCATCTCACATTCATTATCTTCCAGCTTCAGGAAACCTTTGAAATGTAGGTTTGATTATTTCTGATTCAGAAATGTTGAGTAACATACTCAGGATTACACACTTAGCAGGGGCAGAATCAGCGTTGAGACTCAGACCTACTTTCCTGGTGTCAACTCTTAATAGGTCTTTCTACTTTAACACATTGCATTCATCACAAAGTTAAAAATGACAAAGAAATTTGTGAGTATTTAATATGAGTTGGGCACAGTGTTGAGTAATTCACATAACATTTTCAGTTATTCTGATGATAATTCTAATTTTATCAACTCTTTCCTCCACTATGATTTGTTTAAAATACTACTTTCTTGAACCGATGAAGGAAACAAATCTTAGATATCTAAACAATTTTCCCAAAGTCCTAGGACTAGTGAGGTCTATAGATAAATTTGAGATTAGGTCTATATGACTCTGGAGTCCCATGTCTTGATTGTCTTGTTTCCCAAATATATATATAGTCTCTACCATTCTCTGTGGTTTTCCGGAGTGCCCAACAGCAATTGAAAATAATGTCTTTCTCAAGGTTCAGGAAATATTTAAGATTTAATAAGAGATCAAATTATCAAATGAATTTTCAAATGAATAAATGGCTTTTGCCTTTAGGAAGCTGTTACTAAGACTTATTTTAGACCTACAAGTTTCCTGTTTAGTTTCTCTTTGGATAATCTCAAGGTGCCTAGGTTAATGTTAGAAAGTATAAGTTAATAAACAAATATTCTTATGGAAGTATTGGTTAATTAAAATCTCAACTCTTAAGAACAACTTTCAGTCATACTCTAGAGGAGGATGAGCTGCCTGCTGTTATTTAACGATGGCCTTTCCCTCTGTTTCTATTGCCCACCTTCAATAATGACCACAGCTGTCAGTTTAGCTGAGCCAGTCAGAATAAGAGGTTAAAATAATTACCTCCATGATAGAACCTCTAACAATGACTTCCTAGAAATGGAGGAAGAGTTCATAAAAAAACACTTCTTGTGTTCCTTAACTAGATTTTTTGGACCCAGGCCAAGCCAATAAAAGATGGATAGGGACACATATGCTATTTATAACATAGTGCATGTGGAATCCTCATTTTCTAGAAATGCATATTGAATCAATAACAACGCTAAGACTTCAGGTGATGCTGTAAAACAAATTAACACAGCATCGGCATACAGACACCCCCAAGTGTGTACGTGTGTGTGTAACACACACACCCACACACACCATATTTCCCATTAGAAAAATGAACTCTTCAAAGTTTCTTTTTGTGTTAACTTTGTCTTTTGTTTTCTGTATTCTAATGCTTTAACATCTGGGGTCTTCGTAACCCTGGAGGGGCTGCCCCTGCCAGAACTAGCCAATTTCTAGAGCCCAGGAGCATGCCTTTCAAATGCAGGCAAACCAATTCAGAGCCCACACCCCATCATACTCCCTGTCATTATCCACCTGCCTTGATTATCTAAGGTCCAGGTACCTGTGAACTAGGGATAGTGCCTACAACCCTGAGCCCACTGAAATTATTCAAAGAAGCCAATCCTATACCTGCTTACCCTGCCTTGTCTGTTTCTTCCTACAGAAATCACACTGGAGGCTTTTGTCCATAGTTCCTTCTCTCCCTCTGCCCCTTGACTGGCCCTAGTATGTCCCCTGTATGGTTTCACCTGGTACAGCGTGCCTGCTCCTCTTGGGATCTGTATCATCTTCCTAATGGCAATCCTCTCCTAATCTGTTGACCTCGACATTCCTAAATATTCATAAAATCTATATTAAGACACCTCTGGACACATTCTTCTGAACATTATTTTCCCAACAAGAATGCAAGGGCTGGCATCATTAAAGAAGCATACATTTTCCAAGGTATTCAAGAGTTTCAACAAAGGCAAGGGAGAGCACTCACCCTTACCTTTGGATGATATGATAATACAAGGAGACACATGTCAGCGGTCACTCCTACTGATAAAAGGAAAAGGTGCACTAATCGCAAAAGACCTCTACCATGGCTCCTCTAGATGTGCAGGCCCTGTAAATTCAAGGTTCTTGGCACTCTCTGTGGCATTTATGACTACATTATTGATTTAGGTTTGCAAGACTGCAGGAAGTATCCACAAGTTTCTTGCTCCATTGCTTCAAGAGCTAACTGGCTAAGCTTTCTTCAGCACAAGTAGCAATATAGTAAGCCTTCTAGGTAATTATGCCTTTTCTATTACAAATAATGTTTTGTCAATTTAGGAAACAATTTAATGTAACTAGCCAAGAATTGCTAAGTACTTATAGCAGAGTTTTAAAAAACACCAATACTTAGATACAAATTAAAAGGCCTCTTGATTGCCCTACATGTATTGTCAGTAACTGCTTCATCTAATCAGAATATTCTCAAGAGTCAATAAAAAACATCCCTGACCCCATATTTTGGAATTAAAGGGTCACCAGTACTTTGCTTCCTGAACAAAGGTAGTGTCAAAAGGCGGTAATAATCAAGTGCGGTGATTACATCATGAGCTCTAGCATCACCTGGACATGGGCTTGATGGCTACCTCCTGTGTGATATTGGGCAACATAATTAACCTTTCTGAGCCTTAACATATTTATCTAAAACTGGGGATAAAAACAGTATCCACTTTAAAATATTGTTGTAATAATTAAGTAAGTTAATACACGTTTTTAGCATATTGCCTGGCTCCGTTGTGGACACCACAGACGTTTGCTATCAGTAGATATCCCAAACAACTGGTCCGATACTTCAAATCAATGAAGACTGGATGCATCACAGGTTTCCTTAGTTACTTTCAAGGTACTTTCTCCTCATTTCGTGTGTGATTCTCAACAGCACAAACCTTATATTTCTATTCTCTATTCCAGAGAAATTTGACTCAGGCAGAATTAGGTACTACAGCCTCACGTATGTTAACAGGAGAATTCATAACTTTCCCACATGTGTTTAAAGTCCTATAAAGAGCTTTTAGAAAATAGGAGTAAATTTACCTACTGGCTCAATGTCTTCTTAATGCTTAAAACCTCAACTTTTTACTGTAATTTTATTTCTGTTGATTATTAATTAAATCCCAGCGTTAGGTCATTGGAAGCCAGTTTATTAAATAGCTAGGTCTCACCCCCCACCTTTGGAACACTACAAACCATTAAACAGAACAGTTTTTAAGTAGACATGCACTGTGGTTTTCTTACATCTTTCTCCAAAGCCTTCGAAAATTGCTATTAGTGTCATTCAAGTTGGGAAACTTAGTCATATTTTCTAAACCTTATGGCTGTGTCCCAGATGAGAAAGGACAGAAAATAAGTCTTCAACAGCTGGGAGACGTTTTGTGGATTTCGTAGTGGTTGGGAGCTACTAACAAGGAAATATTACACATGGCCTTTGGCAGGAACATATTATAAAATCCAGAGCCTTTTGTTAAGGGCTGAGTAGGGTATTATTCATAATTGTTATTTAATTTGGTCTTCTTCCCGTCTTCCTTTTAACAGAAGGCTTTTCTGCCTTGAAAAATTACACCATCTAAAGGTGCCCTATGTCTGTGATTATATGCTACATAACCTGGCAAATATTCTTCAAATAAAAGCCCACAAGGCCAGTAAAATTTGCAGTAGCAGATGGCATTTTCACCAACGAACAGAGTCCGTTTTTCATGAGGGTAGAAGAAGGACCCACCCCCACTTGACTAATACCAGGAAATGTTCATCACTACCAGAATATCTCATTTATTTGACTGACTTCATTAATCCCTGGAGCATCCTGATAACTCCAGGAAAGCATCCAAACTCATCTCTGTCTGGTTCCTTCTTGTGTCACCAGCCTCATCTCGTACCATTTCTCTGCTCCACAAACACTAAACTCCAGAAACTCTAATGTTTCAGTTTCTAAAGCTGACAAGTGTCCCTGAGTAGCTGATGACATGTAGTAATAGGTAAATTTATTGATGCACTAATTTTAATCATGCGTGCTTCAGGCTGGTGAGCTTAAGGGAGTCATTACGCTGCTGAATGAGACTAGCTGCCTGCCCAGCATCTGCTTTTCAATAGCATTTTGCCATTCTTCTGTTTATTTCTATATATGCTCTTTATAGGATGTATTCATTATTTACAGCCACAAAATCCTGTGCTACAAACCACCACACCCCTCAGTGGCATATTACAATCAATGTTTATTTTGCTCCCATGTCTGCAGGGTTCAGAGGACTGGAGTGGGGCATCGGTTGATGCCACCTGGGCTTTCCCATCGTGCGTATTCAGCCATGAGCTGTCTGGTAGTTCTGCTGCTCTCGTCTAGATTTGCTAGATTGACAGTCTGTCTGCTGACCTAATATGGCCTCAACCAGGACAATCAAGGACAACTTGTCCTTCATCCTCCTTCAGGGTAGTCCAGATAAGTTCTCACAGCAGTGGCAGAACTACAACAGCAATCAAGAGCAACTGTACAAACACTTTCAAACCTGTGCTTGTGTCACGCATGCTAATACCCCATGGGCCAAAAGAAGTCGGAGGGTTACGCCCAGAGTTAGAGTGTGAGGCACTGCAAAGTTATATGACAAAGGACGAGGATATAGGAAGGGTAAAGAATTGGGGACATTTTTGCAATTAATCTACCCCACAGAGAAAATGAATTTCAGAGTGGGGTCTGAGAAGGCCTCCCTTCTATTCCACTTGAATTCTGGACCCGATTATACTGTCTTTCACCTCCACGTCATTGCACTGGTGGATCTTTCCCCTGTTCTTCCCATTACCACTCAACCCCATCCAGCGCTGTGCCAACCTCTGGAGGTAAGAAATAGGACAAAGAAAACACAGCTTTTAATTTTAGGGAGACTATAGTTTATTAGGACAACTGACACGTACATAAAAATTGAGCTGAGTAATTAAAATAAAGACAGCAACATAACATTTCATTCATGGTAAGAAGGTATAGGGGATTGTGTTGAGATAGACCTTATCCAGCATCTCTGTAGCCTCAGCCAACATCACTCTCATTACCCTTAGGAAGGTGCTGCTGAGACCACTACTGTAATAATCTGACTTACACTGTCCCATGTACTTGGCAGCAAGACTTTCATTGGCTAACTTAAGTCATAGCTTAGCCTCATAACCCATTTACCTTTATTGCTTGTGGAAAGGTGGACCATGGGAACTCCCCTTGAACTAGGTCATATATGCAATGACATAAAGGTCAATCTCCGCTGGGGATGCTCCTCAGAAAGGAACAGCTAAAACACAAAAAGTAACAACAGCTATCTCATACATTTTCATTTGATTGCTTCTTTTAAAACATGTCTTTGAACTAGGTAATTGGTTGAGTTTTCTCCCAGTGAGAATAGTGGAAACTTAAAAAAAAAAAAGAAAAGAAAAATAGGCAAAGACTTGGAAAGCATGATGAAGTGCCCACATTTATTCTATAGACAGAAAAGTTTGCCTCTTACAAGTGTAAAATGTAAAGACAACTCTCTCAGAAGTGAAATTGCTATGGAGCTACACAGTTGGGATTAGAAGGGCAGTATGCAGGTATCAATCACGACTGTCCAGACAAGTATAACAAAAAGATACAGAATCTGCTGGTAAGAGTGGGTATGTGGGGGAAAGGCTTCTTTTGAGCTTATAAAATATGGGTTGAGGGGTTTTCTTTCACATGAACACAGGGAGGTGGCAGGTGGAGATAACAGACTTGAGAAACTAGTTCAAGAAACTGCAAGGAGTTCAGTCTAAAAGAACTATGTCTTGGCTTTTTGCAAGAGTTGCATGTGTTTGAACTTCACCCTGATGTAAGTATTGAACACACACTCAACTTGGCAGGTTTGCTGGCTGCCCTCCTGTAATGTAACCACTTTGCAACTTCATACATTTCCCTAGAATCTCTGCAAAGGAAGGTAGGAAAAAAAACCCCACTAGATTATAGGTCCACTAAAGCTTCTCCATGCACAATGAAGAGAAACAGCATCCTTCTTTGACAGGAACACAGGAACTAAATACATTTGGCTTCAAATACTACATCAGTGGAACACTGAGCTAGACTTCTGTTCTAATTCCTATTGTAGTTACAGAGATGATGCTACTTATCTTGCAAAGATTTTGTTAGGATTAGAGAAAAGTCATGTTAAGTGCCTAGTGCCCATTTCTATCTACCATGTACACATCAAGTTGTGTGACTATCTTTTTTGTTTGTTTGTTTTATTTTGTTCTTGTTTTTCAGTGACTGCTATAATGCTTAAAATAATTTGAGGGCTCCCTAGCAATTTGGAAGGTCATTCTGAATCTTTTTCCTTAAAAAAAATTTCTTTTTCTTCTCTACCTTGGGCCAACTTACAGTAACTTGCTATGTTTTAAGGAAGCTGCTTAAAACATTTCTGCAACAAGAGCGTAAATCAATCAATCATCAATCAATCAACATTATCATCACTATGAGAGATCCAGAAATTTCCCCAGAAATAATCATCAGAATGACTCAGAAAGGATAAGTTGGATGGAACATTATTGGTAGCAGATTTCTTTTCATTAAGCAATGAATTAAGCCATTGATTTTAAGATTTTGGAAATCATACTGATATATTGATATTAATTACCACATGTAAGTGTACTCAGATAACGGAGCCAGGAATCCTGACTTGGGATATATACTCTTTACTTCCTGGAAATCCCAGAGAAGGAACTTTAGGATACCCAGGGAAGATGTTCTTTCCTCCACCAAAAAGCATTCACACCTCACTCTCACTCCTCTGAGCCTGTTTTATCCTGACATCTAGTCTCCCTTTCTCTAAAGGCTTTGGATCCTTGGCAACTGATCAGACCCTTTCCAGACTCCCTAGCAGGTGATTCAGGTTCAAACCACACAAACTAAATGCTTTTTATGTGAAAGGACCCTGAATTCAACTGGGGTCTCAGATTTCCACTCTGCTTCTTCCCAGAATTTCCCGGCCTTACGGGCTTACTTATTTCTCATAGGTAGATGGGATCAAAGTCATAGCGTTTACTAAGGTAATCTGCTGTAGTAATTGAGACCTGGGGTCTGGAACCAAATGGTGTGGCTTCTACATGGGCTATATCACCTATTAGATTATGATGTGATAGCTGACAACTCATTCAACTGGTCTGTGTCTCAGTTTTACATTCATAAAATGGGGTTTGTGATCATCCTTATATTAAAGGAGTGTTGTAAATTAAATAGGTTAAGCCATGTGCAGCATGACACTGAATCCCCTCTATTCTGCCTCCACAGACTGTGGGCACCAAACACACTAAAGATTCTATATTTCTCTTTTGTTATAATTTCAACTTTTATTTTAGATTCAGGGGGTATGTGTACAGTTTTGTTACATGTATAGGTGTATAAAGCATATTTTATAATGTGGAGTTTTGGGGTATTAATGATCTTATCACCCAGGTAGTGAGCATAGTACCTAATAGGTAATTTTTCAAATTTTGCTCTCTCTCACACACACACACATCCCGTAGTCCCAAATGTCTATTGTTCCCATATTTATGCCCATATGTATCCAATGTTTAGCTCTCACTTATAAGTGAGAACATGCGGTATTTGTTTTTTTGTTCCTGTGCTGTGTTAATTCACTTAGGATACTGGACTCTAGCTGCAACCATGTTGCTGCAGAGAGTATGATTTTGTTCTTTTTACGGCTGTGTAGTATTCCATGTTTTCTACCTACCACATTTCCTTTATCCAATCCACCATTGATGGTCAGCTAGGTTGATTCCATGTCTGTTATTGTAAGTAGTGCTCTAATGAACATACTAGTGCATGTGTAGTTTTGGTAGAAACATTTATTTTCCTTTGGGTATATATCCAGTAATGGGATTGCTGGATTGAAGGTTCTAAGTTCTTTGAGAAATCTCCAAACTCCCTTCCACAGTGGTTGAACGAATTTACATTCCTACCATTTGCTTTTCTTTGCAACCTCTGCAGCATCTATTATTTTTTTACTTTTTAATGATAGCCATTTAACTGGCAGGAGACAGTATCTCATTGTGATTTTGACTTGCATCTCTCTGATGATTAGTGATATTGAGCATTTTTTTCTATGTTTGTTGGCTGTCTTCTTTTGAGAAGTGTCTGTTCATGTCCTTTGCCCACTTTTTAATGGGGTTGTTTTTTGCTTGTTGAATTGTTTAAGTTCCTTGTAGATTCTGAATATTAAACCTTTGTCAGATGCAAATTTTGTGAATACTTTCTTCCATTCTGCAAATTTTTGGTTTATGCCCATGACAGTTTATTATGCTGTAAAGAAGCTCTACAGTTTAATTAGTTCCCAGTTGTAAATTTTTGGTTATGTTGCAATTGCTTTTGATGACTTTGTCATACATTTTTTTTTTCCCCAAGGCTGATGTCCAGAATGGTATTTCCTAGGTTTTCTTCTAGGATTTGTATAGTTTGAGGTCTTACATCTAAATCTTTAATATACATTGAGTTAATTTTTGTATATGGTGAAAAGTAGGGGCCCAACTTCACTCTTCTGCATATGGCTAGCCAGTTATTCCAGCACCATTTATTGAATAGGGAGTCCATTCCCTACTGATTTTTTAAATCAACTTTGTTGACCATCAGATGGTTGTAGGTGTCTGGGTTTATTTCTGGTTTCTCTATGGTGTTCCATTCATCTATGTGTCTATTTTTGTACAAGTACCATGCTGGTTTGGTTACTGTAGCTTTATAGTATAGTTTGAAATTGGGTAATGTGATGCTGTCAGCTTTGTTCTTTTTGCTTGGGATTTCTTTGGCTATTTAGGCTCTTTGGATGTTCTATATTGGTTTTAGGAATTCTATATTTCTATATGATGATCAGAGTCACATCTTTGTAGACAGAGGCAACAGGGAAAGGGTGAGACACTCCCCTCATTCTGAGCACAATGCTATGGAAAGAGTATAGAATTTCCAGTTAGATGGACTATGGTCTGACCTTGGTTGCTATGGAAGCTGTAAAAGCTACTTAATACCAGTGTACTTCACTTTTTAACCTTGTAAGTATTTTGTGGTTCTTAAATTGGATAATGTAAATGGGGTTCCTTGCATAAGAATTGAGACTTTTTATAATTCTTCATGCTTCCTTTTTTTGCTTCAGCTATTTGGAAGCTCAATACCTGAGAAAAGTTCAAGCACTGTCACCATATAATCCTTTTTTTTTTTTTTTTTTTTACAATTTTATTCTCTTCCATTGGTGTTACTTCTGTTGTCTCAGTCTTCATGATTATTGATCCCACTGAATATGTGATTTTATTGTGAGTCATATGAAAAGCTTATAAATTATAAAAGCAAAATGTTAAAGGTTTTACCTCTATTATTCCTGGTGTCATAAATTGCCAGCCACCCAATCAGGTGCTATTTTGTATACTATATTTACATATTATATTTATAACATGTTATAAATAAATATTAAATTTACTTAAGACTCAAGAATATTCAAATATATTTGGGTGGAAAACAATTGCCCTTGATTGACAAACTTACATCCCCAAAAACACTACTTTTCTAGATAAATCTCTCATTCACTTTAAAAAAAATAAACAGCAGTAATAATGAAAGGAATACTTTGTTTACTAGTTGGTAGGTACTTGTAGGCCCTTTGCATATGTTGACTCATTTGAACTACAAAACAACCCCCAAAGGTAGACATTTTTATAGCATGAAGAAATGGGCTGAGACAGGTTAAGTGATAAGTCCACGGTCACATCACTGATAAGTAGAAAGATGGGCTTTAAGCTCAGTCTAGTCTCACCCCAAAGTCCAACCTCCCCCCATGTGACAGGTTTGTAGTCTAATTAGTGTCACATAAAGTGTAGAGAATTGCTCTAGATTTTCCAAAATCCCATAGCGGAGCAGAAAATAAACAGAACAATGCCCAGACTCCACGGCCTCCACAGCAAGCAGGAAATCACATCTTCCCATTGTCTGGGCTAGCCAAAGAGCATTTTGTAGGGGCTTGCCTGCCAGGGTTCATTTCAGTGGTATGTCCTACAGGTCCTACCCATCCCCTATAAAAGCATGATTTAATAAGGATCCAGCATCCCGTTCCTTCACGCATTATGGTTGGAATTGATAATTAGGCAAGGGGTCTCTCAAGGAAGGAGCTGCCAGAAGTTTTTAGCTTCTGGATCTATAATTTTGTCTTTGCAATATTTTTTGAGGTATTTCAACGGAAAGTAACCCCAGCACAACATACTGGCAAGTATATCCAAGAACCTCCAGTCCAGTGCCAGGAGCAGGAGCTAATGAGAATATATAACATTCACATTTCCAAAGAACCTCAAAGAGTTCCTCAATACTTCTCAGGATTCCCTGTGATTCCCTCCAGCCTATGGCACTTCACATATGTTGCTTTGAAGCCTAGAAAACTAGAAAATGAACAATCTTTATGACTTGGGTCATTGATGCCAGAGCAGGAGGCTTCCCGAAAGAGGCCTGTCTCACTGAGAGGCTCCATCCATGCCCCCATCCAGACCTACATTCCCTGCTAGAGGAAGAAGTGAGGATATAGGTCCCACCTTCAGATTCCCAGCTTCCCAGCAGTTCCTCATGATTAAGTTCCTCTTTAACAGCTTCTACCTGATCAGTAGGCCAGGAGATGGTGTTTTCGGCCAATGGTTTTCAGTAACACAGCGGATTCTTGAAACCCTAGTGATCACACAACTCCATTCATGATTACTCTCATGGTGAGAAAGAACTCACTTTTCACCAAGTATCCACAAATACACAAGGCACTTGATTTAATTCTCACAACATTTTGAGATAATAATATACAAGCTTCATTAAGGATAAGAAATTAAAGTGGCCTAGAGGTCACTTTGTTAGTTAAAATTGAAGCTAAGACTGGTCCCGAGGCATTCTGTTTCACAGTTCAATATTCTTCCTGAGCATCACAAGAGCTTGACTCATTCATTTTCATTCAGTCATTCTTTTATGAACTAATTTAAGAAACATTTCTTTGAGGGCCTGGTATGTGCTGCGCATGGTGCAGATCACAGAGATACAGCAGTGAGCAAGACAGATCAAGTCCTCGCTGAAGTTACATAATACTCAGGGGAGGAATCTAGAGAACGAAGAATGACAAAGAGTGCTGAGAAAGTGAAATATTAAATGCCCGGAAACCTACAGGACACGAACTCGTCTTGGGAAGATGGGTGTCTCAGGAAGATGGGTGGAGTCACAGAACAATTCTCTGAATAAATAAGTCCTGAAGCAGCATGGGGAAAGGGAAGCACTCCCAGGCAGGGAGGGGAAAGAGCATGTGCAAAGGCCCCGAAGCATAAAAGGGCTTGTGCTGTTAAGGGAACTGGAAGAAGTTTAATTTGATCAGTGTCCTCTGATTGCTGTAAATCACATCAATTTCCTAATAAATGCCAGCCAACAGACCCCATCATCTAATGAGAAAAAAAAGAAGACAGGGATTCAGGCCAGAAGTTTATTTCATGAATGAGAATGTGCTTTTCCCTGGAGAGGCCTCTGTGTGGACAGCATGCAGGAGCAAAGAAAGAAAGGATTTCATACTCAAGAAGCACATGACAATTCCCATCAAGTCCCTGTTAAGGGGATGAAAATAAAGTTAAATTCCTGATACCACATCTTACTCCCATCTATCATCACTATTTTAGCCATCACATTGGCCCAACTATTGTTCTCTTTTAACTCCAGAATTAATGACATTTAAAAGTTATTTTTTCATGTAATGTATATACCAGGGGTCCTAACGATATATTCCACTTAAGCCCAAAGAAAGCTAACTGTTCTCATTCTCTAGCCTTCCAATATGGACTTATGTTTATCTGCCACTCCTAACTTCCAGGAACATGGCAATGAATTTGATTTCACTTCTAGTAATCCTAAGCTTTATTCTAGAAAGGAACTGGTAGAAAGAAAATGAACATTTATTGGACATTTCCTATGTGACAGCCACATTCTATTGAATACTATGTATTGAATAGAGGCATATGAGACAGATGTAATAATCCCATTTTCTGAAATGAAGTTCTGAAAATTACATTATTTGTTTATAATCGCACACAGTAAAAACAAGAGTGAGGACTTGAATCCAAGTTTTGATGGGAAGCTCATGTTTAGATTTAGGAACTTCTGAAGGCATTTCCTATGTGTTACCCTGCCCATCCTTGGAGTCTGGTTGCATTTGAGACTCATGTCCCTTCCTTGGAAATTTGTCAGCACAAGGTCTGAAATCCAAGTATGTAAAATGGGTCCAGCAGTTTTTAAATAAATCTAGATAAACTAAATCTAGTTAAACTAAAACTTAAATCTCAAAATGGGAGACATACATATATATATATGAAATGGAAATTTTCTGATTGAGAAATTTGGCTTTCAGGACAAGAAACTTAAAAAACAGAGAAATATTTTATTTTCAATAGTACAGTACTCCATATGATAACTTTATTCATCCTTTACTTTAAAGAAGAGAAGCAAAATGAGCATCTCATGACCACATTCCACAGGGAGACAATCTCCTTTGTTCTCATACATCATCATGGTGAAATAGAAAGAAAGTAGGTCTCAGACATGGTCACACTCGGCTTTTAATTCTGCCTGCATTGTTTTCCAGATGAGTCATATAGACATATTACGAAATCTTCTCTGAACTTTTGTTTGCTTTTTTATACATTGGCCATCGAAAATCTCAAAATAAGGCAATAGGAGTTTTTTAAAACCCCACTGTCGGCTAGTAGGCATTCAACAAATGTTAATCCTGTCTTTTCACATGAACTCACTGGGTACTCAACAGTCAATATTGGTTTCTAGTTTTACTGATCCCCATAGTTACAATATCTAGTACTTACATGTTATTTTCTAGCACTTACAAAATATTTTCTTTGTTGTTTTTCTGAGATGGAGTTTCGCTCTTGTTGCCCAGGCTGGAGTACAATGGCGTGATCTCGGCTCACCACAACCTCTGCCTCCCAGGTTCAAGTGATTCTCCTGCCTTAGCCTTCCTGAGTAGCTGGGATTATAGGCATGTGCCACCACGCCTGGCTAATTTTGTATTTTTAGTGGAGACGGGGTTTCTGCATGTTGGTCAGGCTGGTCTCGAACTCTTGACCTCAGGTGATCCGCCCACCTCGGCCTCCCAAAGTGCTGGAATTACAGGCATGAACCATCATGCCCGACCAAAATATTTTCAAGTGAATATCATATTCAATTATTCCAACAACCATTTGATGTAGATACCATTGTGTTAGTCAGTTTTACAAATAAAAAGAATAAAGCTCAGGCAACATGACTTGAAAAGTAAGTACAAGACCTCTGGGACCCCAGTGCCTGGGTTTGAATGGTTTGAATTCTAGCTCTTGCTTCATGATCTTAAGTGAATTACATAATTACTCTGAGATTTAGTTTACTCATCTTAAAAACTGAGAAGCACAGTGAGATCTATCTAACAATGTTGTGAGCATAAACTAAGTTAATACAATTATATACTTAGAACAGTAAGCACTCCATTAATGTTATATATTATTTTACTCTGCAAAAATACAGTTAACTCTTAGGCAATTGGCAAAATGAAAGAAGGCAATAAATGAGTTAATAGAAGTAGAGTATTTAGACTCATTCTTGGCATATAGTAAGGGTTTCACAAGTGTTACCTACTCTTGTTGGCCAAGATCACACAGGTGGTAGGAAACGTGGTTCTTGAATAAGAGTCCTTGGGAATTAAAACCATTACAGGTGAGGAGGGAGGTGCTTGAGGAAGTTAATAGTGGAGATCCTCATCTCCTTGTCTACCTAAAATATGGGAGTTGAACACCACCTCTGACAATTGTGGGCATATAACATGAAGATAAAGTACTTTACAAAATTTTAAGTTCTATAAGAGGATGTTATTATTTATATTATTATTCACATATATGTTTGTGATAGATGAATTGAGAGATAGTGATCTAATTCTAATATGAGACTAACTTTCAGATATGTAAAAGTGACCAAATCTCCTGGTACAGTAGAGAATGAAGAGTCTTTGGTTTTGAGTTGTATACCTGGCCTAGGATCTAGCCTCTTCCAAGTAGTATGTGGTTTTGAACTTCAGGCTTTAGAAATACAAGCATAGGCCGGGCACAGTGGCTCACGTCTGTAATCCCAACACTTTGGGAATACAAGGCAGATGGTCACCTGAGGCTAGGAGTTTGAGACAAGCTTGGCCAACATGGTGAAACTCTGTCTCTACTAAAAAAGGAAAAAAAATTAGCCAGGCATGGTGGCAGGTGCCTGTAATCCCAGCTACTCCGGAGGCTGAGGCAGAAGAATTGCTTGAACATGGAGGTAGAGGTTGTAGTGAGCCTAGATAGTGTCACTGTACTCCAGCCTGGGTGACAGAGCAAGATTCAGTCTGGAAAAAAAAAAAAAAAAAGAAAGAAAGAAAAGAAAGGAAATATAAGCATATTAATTTAGTAAACTTTGCTACAATCTAGCATTTTCTTTCTCTCTCTCTCTTTTTTTTTTTTTTTTTTTTTGTGGAGACGGAATCTTGCTCTATCCACTCAGGCTAGAGTGCAGGGGCATGATCTTGGCTCACTACAGCCTCTGCCTCCTGGGTTCAAGCGATTCTCCTGCCTCAGCCTCCTGAGTAACTGGGACTATGCCGCCATGCCCGGCTAATTTCTTTTGTATTTTAGTAAAAACAGAGTATAGGCCGGGCACAGTGGCTTACGTCTGTAATCCCAACACTTTGGGAAGCCAAAGTAGATGATCACCTGAGGCTAGGAGTTTGAGACAAGCTTGGCCAACATGGTGAAACTCTGTCTCTACTGAAAAAGGAAAAAAATTAGCCAGGCATGGTGGCAGGTGCCTGTAATCCCAGCTACTCGGGAGGCTGAGGCAGAATAATTTTTAGTATTTTAGTATTTTTGTATTTTAGTAAAAACGGAGTTTCACCGTGTTGCCCAGGCTGGTCTTGAACTCCTGAGCTCCTACAATCTGCCCACCCTGGCCTCCCAAAGTGCTAACATTGCAGGTGTGAGCCACCACACCCAGCCCATCTACCCATCTAGCATTTTCTTAGTTATCCACTAGTTGTATATTTTGGTTAGATGGTAAATCATCAATTAGCTGAAATTTTCTTGTTCCTGAAAGAGGAATGACTACTGTGCACAGAGTTCTACGTGCTAGTGTATTACTTATCTATTGTATAATAAAGTACCACAAACTTAGCAACTTAAAACAATGTCCATTTATTATCTCACCACTCTGGAGGTCAGAAGTCTAGATGGTGTAACTGGGTTCTCTGCTTAAGGTCTCACTAGGCTGAAATCAATGTGGTAGCTAGCTATACTATCATCTGGACCTTGGGCTCTTCTTTCAATTCCTGTTATTGGCAGAATTCAGTTCCTCGTGGTTGTAAGACTGAGGTCTTCCTTGTTGGTTGTCAGCTGGGGGCCTCTCCCAGCTCCAGTCTTTGCACATGGCCCTTCCATCTTCAACATTAGCAATGGCATGTAAAATTTTTCTTATGGTTGAATCTCTCTTACTTCTACTTCTACCACCAATCAGAGATCATCCTCTACTTTTCAAGAGCTTATGTAATTAGGTGACAGAATCCGAACTAAGAAAGTAATGGTCAAGATGGAAAGAAGGAGAAGACTCACCCTGAGTTAGGAGGTAGTAACTCATTGCAGTGGGAGATGGGAAGAAGGGGTGTGCTCTGGCACACTTATATTCCCAAAGTTCTCTCAGGTTTAAATTAGACCAGTATATTTTTCTTATCAAAGAAAAGGTTTAATTTAGACCAGTATATTTTTCTTATCTAAGCAAATAGGTTAAGATAATTTAGGGTTTGAGACTTGAGTAGAAATACTTTCCACATAATTTTATTATATTTTATTTGAGTGAATTATTTATTTATTTATTTTTCAGATGGAGCCTCACTCTGTTGCCCAGGCTAGAGTGCAGTGGTGAGACCTTGACTCACTGCAACTTCCACCTCCTGGATTCAAGCGATTCCCCTTCCTCAGCCTCCCGAGTAGCTGGGATTACAGGCCCCCACCACCACACCCAGCTAATTTTTTTTTGTTTTTAGTAGAGATGGGGTTTCACCATGTTGGCCAGGCTGGTCTCGAACTCCTGACCTCAAGTGATCCGCCCACCTCGGCTTCCCAAAGTGCTGAGACTATAGGTGTGAGCCGCCATGCCTGGCCAAGTGAATTCCTTAAATGTGTAGGATCATATTGTGCAGTGTCAATTTCTCCGTTTCTGATCATAGTTTACAAAAAGTCATGGGATCTACAACAGTGCCAATCTCCATGGATCCTGTCTCCATTTTAAGCTCTAGGTTCTGACAAGGCTGATAGGTCTAACCTTAGAGAGTAGGATAAGAGGTCCTTAAAAAGTAACAGTATAGAATAAGACAATAGTGTAATAACGATCATAATAATAATAATAGAAAAATATAAATAGAGAACTCATAAAGTGACTTTCTCTGAGAATTGTGTACCACTAACTAATTCATGTCACTCCAGTGGATTATATTAGCCACTAAGTGAGAATATACTGTGCTTTCCAATGCCCTAGTTGGTCAACACTGATTCCAAATAAAGAACTCCTTATTTATGTGAGAAGATGAACCCAGTCACTCAAGTATTTTCCTCCTACAACAGAACAAGGGAAAATATGACCCAAGGGGTTTCTGCCTCTATCAGGATTTGCTGTGGCTTCCTCTTCGTGAGAACAAACTCTCAGGACTATGTTTCCTCTTCCCTTCCGCAAAGGCATGTGAAAATATAAAGCAGTAAAACCACATAAACAGCCAAAAAAGTACAATCAAACCCTCTCTAGCCTCAGGAGGCAATGCTTGGCCTGGTTTTGTGTGCTAGCAAAAGGATAGTTCAGGAAGAGGGGGTGGAAAGTTCTCATTTTTTTCTCCTCTCATGTTCTCTTCCTTGGTGAATAGCCCGAAGTGTCCTTGCTCTGGATATAACCAAATTCCTCCAGCTCTTAATTATCAGCTCTTGGGCCTTTGTGGGCCTATGGATAAATTCTTGTATTTTTAATATCAAAACTTATATTACATAAATAATACTAAGTTTCTCTTCTTTTTGAAGTCTGACCCAAACTAATAATTTTGCATATGCTATTCTTTTTTCCTTTCTTCTGTCATCTTCTTCTTTTCCTCCTCCAGCTCCTCCTCCTCCTCCCTCACCTCCTATTCTTTATTCTCCTCCTCCTTCTCCTCCTCCTTCTTATTCTTTGCTTCTTTAGCCTGTCATTGCTGTAGATGCTAAGGAAAAGTAAAATAGTCCCAGGTTAGGCTATAAAAGAGAGAAATACAGTAGATACAAAAATTGGAGAAATCAGCTCTTAAACGAGTTTTAAATTTCATCAAGTCCAAGGCAATAATCACTCACTGAGTGTTCATTTTCTCCCTGTTGCTGCACTAGCACAGGAGAAGCAGAGATGAAAGGCACAGGAGGAAGGAGTCCACATATACATAGACATTATTTGAGGAGGAAACCAAAGTGCAATATGATTAGGGTTATAGGATAGGAATGTTCACTGTGCTTGGGGAACACACATGCGGAAGCAATTTATTCTGGCTGACGGGCTCCAGTAAAGTTCTAGTGCTGAAAGACTGGACTGACCTCAGCTGTACAGAGCAGAGTTGTAGTTTTCAACATTTTTCTGATTGAGTCCTATAATACAAAATCTATTTTATGTAGCTCTCCGGAACACACAAACGCGTGCATATTTAGACAACTTTTACAAAACTGCACTAACCAACGCTTACTGTGTGTAATACACTCACATTTTTTTCTTCCATTCTGTTTCAATTACTTTAGATGCTAACTGAAACTTAGTTAATCGAGTTCCTTTAATATATTAATGAATTGAGACCCCCAGCTTAGGAAACTCTGGAATAAGCACGGACTTTGGGGTGACACAGAACTGGTTTTGAATCATGATATTGCCAACAAATAGCTCTGGGATGGGGGCAGTTTGTTTAACTCCTATGAGTTAAAAAAAAAAAAAAAAAAATGGTAAGTGGCTACTCTCTACCTGACTAGGTGGTTATAATTTTGAAAAGAAACAATACCTGTAAACAGCTTAATATAGTGAAAACTCAATAGATGGGTCAGGCAAAGAGTAGGAAAAGGGAGCATCCACGGCACCCTGATTTGGTAGGATTGAACTACCATTCAAAACAAGGTTAGTCTTGATGACTCAGTGTGTAGCGTGCAAGGTGGAAGTGAAAAATAAAGTCCGCAAAGCTTCTGTACCCAGCAGACTCCGGGTGTGTATGTGTTTTCACGTGAATATGTGAGTGAACAGGCACGTGTTTGTGTGTGTTGTGGGGGTGAGTTTGTTTTTTCGGGAGGTTGCGTGTGTGGGCATCCATGTGTGAGTTGGGGAGACAATAGAGGCAGTAGTGTCAGTAGAAGGATTAAATCAATTCCCTTTCATTCAACAACCTATTAACCAATTCCACCGAGCTTTTCTTAAACCAGCCATCCCAAATTTTTCCTGAGACCTTCCTTTTACCAAGAGACCACAGCCTCTCTGTGACCTTAACACAGTCACATCACTTCTGGATTTTATCTCCCTTCTGTTAGACTACATCGATATGTTTAAAGAGTCCTTTAGAAAAGCAATAGAGCCCCTTTTCAAGCATAATATTCAGAGGATACTAATATTTAATTATGGTTTTATACATACAGAGAAACAGCGATACAGACATATAGTAATAGCTAACATTTATTTTGCACTTACTATATTCCCAGCTCTGTGCTACACGCTTTATGCACATCAGCTCATGACAACACTATAATGTATAAGACTCGTGAAGACCCTATAATCTAATGGCTATTTCTATCCTTATTACACAGATACCTGGCTCAAGGTCACAAAGCTAGTGAGTAACATGTTTAGGATGCAAAGCTAGATGCTGTATTAGTCCGTTCTCACATTGCTATAAAGAAATACCTGAGACTGGAAATTTATAAAGAAAAGAGGTTTAACTGGCTCACTGTTTCTCAGACCCATTAGAAACTGCTCCCATGATCCAATCACTTCCTACCAGGCTCCACTTCTAGGATTACACTTCAGCATGGGATTTGGCAAGGACACAAATCCAAACCGTAGTAGATGCAAATATATCTCAACGCAATGAGATATATATTTGCAATGTGATTTCATGAGGAAATAAATAAAACACTAAACCCTACAATCCTTTTCCACATCCAAGGAAATAGATACATCCGTGCTTTATTTATGCAAAGATGTTTTTATATATTTGTGTATATATTTATATATGTGTATGTTTAGATAGATGTATACATTTACATATTTATGTATTTATGTTTGAGTTTATATAGTCATATATTTTATATTTATGCACTTATGTATCTGAATGAATAAACTATTATTACAAATATTTAAAGTATATGTATAATGAAAAAAATATATAATTAACTAAATGCATGTTGTCATCTTACAGAAATCAGATGTGCAGTAGGTAAATGATATAGCCAGGACACTCATCAATGTCATATCTGTGCCTTAGAGCCCAGCACTCCCAACACTTCTCTCTACAACTATCTCCACGACTGGAAAGGTGTCAGACTTGGGAAGTGATCATCACACCTCACTGAGCTTCTGTTTTGCAACCAAAAATGAATTACGAATCCTAGATAACAAATCAACCCTCAAAGCCTATGTATTGATCCCAGTCCTTGTCATTAGGCAGTGCATTCTGCTGGGGCTGCAGTCACAAGACTGTTTGTGATTCCCGTGTAGCATTCTGAGACACATTAGAGAGTATTTACTTTCACTGAGACCCATGCTTAGCTCGAGGGGAGCACAATTGTTAAATACAATGCATATTTACTATTGTGCCTTGAAAGACGATTAGTGAAGGAGGACGTTACTTTAATTTCTTCCATGTGACTCAGAGCAGTGGTGGTTAATTTCCTCTCCATACTTTAAGATCACATTGTGGTTAAAGAGTTAAAGGCTAATTAAGCTCTCTGTCAAAAGCAACAAAACCCTGGCTTCAACAGATTCCCCCTGACAAAAACATCTTTCGCTACGAGGCTTCCTCTGCCTGTTTCCAGCCTCTGATCGGAGTTCATGCTGAATGGAGGCTTCTTAAACAGGGCAGGAGGTTTGTCTCCTAAACATGCCAGAGTCAGGGAGTGAAAGCAGGCATTTATATAGGAAAGCAGCTTGTGATTTTCTGTCATGGTTGCCGGCAGTAGGAAGAGAAGGGGCAGTGCCAGGCTCCTTAGCTGTTACAGGAGAACTCAGTGAGGGAGGCAGGTGGGCAATAATTCATCAGCCTCCCCTTGAGCATCGTTATTACAGGAAGTTAATGAGACAACCTTTTTCCCATTTAAGAATCAGAAACTACAGGAAAAAAATGTATTTAAACCTTTATACTCCTTGTCAATGCCTGTATCTTATTCAATCACTCTGACAACCATTTGATGTAGGTACTATTGTGTTAGCCAGTTTTACAGATGCCTCTAAACTCCTTGTTGATGCCTGTAGCTTTTTCTTATAAGGTTATTAGCAGAAAAATACAAGCAAGCTGGCAAAAACTGGCACTGTGCTTGGCACATAACAGTAGTTTCCCAAGGTCAGACAGAACAAACATAAAAAGTAAAGCAAGTGTTTCATTCCAAATTTTAATAATTACGTTTTCATACTATGCAGCTTCCATATCATAATCAATTAAACTTGGAAATATTGTACTGATAAATGTGTATTTTTACATGATGAAGGAGAAGGAAAAACAATAAAAAGCTGTAAGACTAAAACCAATGTCAGCTATGAGTTGTACTGAATCCCAATAAAACCACTACTCACTATTGTGGCCCCGGTCTCTATCTTAGTGCTTATCACATGGAAACCTTTTATTAACTGCCTGTTGACCAAATTGGTGAATCCACTGAAAGCATGCACCCTCATTTGATCAGAATTTTTAAATTTCCCTACGAATGATGAGTAGGTTTTTGCACTAAGCAGAGACCTTAGAACTTCACCTGACGCAAAAGAAAGCTTTCATAAAATGCTTACTTACTGAATATCTTTTGGCATTTTGGTCAATTATCTTGAAGCCTAAAGTAAATCAATGTAAATAATGGCATATGTTATTGCGTCTTAGTAACAATAATGACAATACTAAAATTAATATAGGAATAATGACAATAAAGATTCCTAGCTCTCTAGTATAAATGATGCACTCACAAATGTGAATTGCTGCAATGCTTCTGGAAAATATTTTATTACTAATTTTCAAGAGATAATACATTTTCCTATACTTTGCCTTAGAGAGGTAAAAATAGTTAGACACTTTTTAAGTTCCAGACTCACTCACGTCACCTCTTTGACCTCAGAAAGTTTGTTTTAAGAAATCTGCCAAACAATTTGTTAATGGCAATAAAAGTATTTGCAACGTTTTTATCATAAAATTAATTATGATAAAATATGAAAGTAGAAAAAAATTGTTCAGCACTAATTTAATAAATAAATAATTGATGACCTTCCCATCAAAGGGATATCAAACAACTCTGACAATAATGGTCTGCAGTCTAAGGAATCACACAGAAAATGCCTGAGATATAGTGTTAAAATAAAAGGGCATACAGTTGTTTATATACTAATTTCAACTAGACTACATGTAGAAAGGGAACTGTAAGTAATATGTAAACATGATAATAATAGTTATGTTAGAGTGGTAGAATCTGAATGTTATTTCTTTCCTTCATTTTTCTTTTTAAAAATGTGATTTTACTGTTTTCATACATAAACAGAAGATAGGTAGAAGCTATACAGATGAGAGAGGGATTTAAGTTATGCATTACTGTGCAATCGCAGACATACTCCTAACACATCTAGGACTCAACTCATCCATTTGCAATAAGAGGTACTAGACTGACAGATCTTGTTATCATTTTCCTGGGAAGATTCCTGATTCTGTCGATGATTTCAGCACATAATAAGTGTTAGCTAGACTAATTCTGTATTAGGGGACTAAATGTCCCCTTATCTACCGGGGAGAAAAAGAATCATGGGCAAGCTCACCAATCGCTAGTAAGAGTGTAGCCTGAGATCATTCAGGTGTCTCAGAGAAACACTCAAGTACTGGTTAGCATATTCAGCAGTAATCTTTTATGAAACTGATTGATTGTGTTGTACAGTGTTACCTTTGTCACTGACTAGGCCAACAGCTGTAATTTAGACATGCAACATCAACATGTGGGTTAATGCTGTGAGTTGATGGTAGCCCAATTGCTCCTTTGGAGGAATCTGTGAAAAATGTGGGTCTCATTATGTATGTCTCCTGCTTGAACCCTCCCAGTCGCCTAGACGAAACTTTTACCAAAAACCACTATGTTCTGTTTTCTCTTATGACCTCAGGCCCTACTCTTTAATGATGTAGAAGTTACAGTGAATTTTTCATAGTTCCTCAGACTTGCTGTAAGTTGTCAAGCCTCTGTGCGTCTGTATAGATTGCTCACTCAGCCCAGGCTATTTTTCACTTTAAAAAAATAATAATTGGCAAACTTTGACTCTTTGAAAACAGGCTGAATATGAGGCAGACAATCGAGCTTCTACCTATCTTTGTATTCCTGATGAAATGTAACCTAGTCTTTTAAAACCTTCCCTGAACCATGCTTGCCCTTTAATTTCCAAGGTTCCTCCCCTTACAGACGTACAATTAGCCTCCTTGCTTTGTGCCTGTATTCCAGCATTTTGTCACTGAACTATTATTATTGCCTACTTCCTCCACTCTACTGGGAGCTCCTTGAGGAAGGAGAGATTATTTTTCTCAGTTATCCCATATCTAGATACTACAGTGCTTAATACATAGTAGACACTGAGGAATATGCTTTCCAGAAGATGTCTATAAATATATATGTATATATGTCACGTATCTTATATATGTTAATGTGAGATACATATATACAAAATCAGAAAAAATATATACATTTGAGATACATGTATACGCATATATGTTAGATACATACACACACATAAATATACAGACACACACATAATCAGAAACAAAAGAAAATAACCAAGTCATCTGAAAAAGAGATCTCTGAAACACTCCGAATACACTAGAAATGTATTATATAATTCTATGCATAGTCCAAAGCCCATGCTATATGACTTTCTGCCCAAGAAGAGCAGAGAATGAGCTGGAATAAGTGCAGGGTTTGGAACAAAGTTCTGCTTACTTGGCTTTTGTAAGAAGCCTCAAATTGCGATAATCATGCTGTCTTAGGCTGTGTAAGGATTTTCCCTGCCCTAACACCCATCGATTCACAGTATAAAATAATGCTCAGCCATCATGATCTCACATTTAATGGGGAAAAGCGTTTTATGTCATTGTTACATCATCTTTACCTTCTTTCTGCTAAAGTTTTAACTATGAAAACAGACTCTGCTGGTGTGTTGGTGTTCATGACCTGAGTCTAATGATGGGAGATGCCTGATGCATTTTTGTGTCCTTTCTCCTCCTATACACCAAATCTATGCCTCCTCAGACAAAGAAGAAAGAGAAACTCCCAGGAGCCAGATTAAGCTCCCAAATCATTAGCAAGACGAAAAAACAACAACAACAACAACAAACCAAAAACCAAAAGCAAATAAACAAACAAAAAACACTAAAACTGCACGGAATTTCGTCCTTTACTGCTAACTCCTTAAAGCAGTCCTCTTAGATGTTGGCGATTCAGATTGGGAGGAGACTTATTTCACTCAAATGGAAGATAAAATAAATTCAGACTCCTGACAGTAGGCCTGAAATTAAACCCTGGAGAGCGAGAATCCTCTCTGCTCAACTGAAGATCAGCAAAGAAGCCCAGATAAGATTGTCAAACTTTTGCATTCTTTGAAGCGGGAAAAAAAATTAGTATTTTATTGTGATTACTAATTAATTTAAATTTTTATGAATACATATACTTATCTAAATGTTATGAATATATTTATTCATTTAAATTTTATGAATATATATTTATTTAATTTTTGAGTATATATTTATTTAAATTTTATAAATATATGTTTATTTAATTGTTATGAATATATATTTATTTAAATCCCAATTTGTTTCAGAAAGGATTTGAGGGGGCTTATAAAATGTCTACAGTAACACGATATTAAAAATATATGAATAAATTAGGCTAAGGCGAAATGAACAAGGGCAAAAAAGGAAATGCGAGTAGAAAAAATAAATTCTGGAACCATTGGTGTGATTCATAAACATATATGCCTTATGGTTTGAAACGTTTCAAAAAAGCAGGTATCTCTGAGTTCTGAGTTTCCTAGCAGTCAATATAAAGATGCAACTAGTTTAAGTGTGAAAATCATAGCTCTTATTAGGTAAAAGTAAGTCAATTGCTCAGAAGAACTACAATTATTCTAGATAGGGAGATTTAAAGGCAGTGCCTCCCAGAAAGCCTCATGGAGATGACTGTACCTAAGTCAGATTTCTATAACAAAGCCTTCATGTTAAACAGAAGAAGGATTTTTGCACTGTTTCTTTTAGCATCCATTCAGGAAAGGAAAAAGGCAAAATTACAAAAGGGACATTTCCCCTTGAGTAGCTAAAGTGACAGTGTCTGGTGCCTTAAAAAAATCTACATATATGTCCAGCACCACATTCCTGTCCTATGTAGCTTAAAACAAAACAAAAAAAGGAACAGGGAAAATTTGCATTCTTTCATTTATTCACTCAATACTTATGAACTTAATTTTCTGTGGTTCAAAATATTACACAAAGAAATTATTTCTACTAATATTAGCCTCAAATTCAATTATCATAAGGATATGTAACTATGAGCAAGTTTGTAAACCATCATTTTGCAATATCTAAAATGTAGTGGTTGGAATAGATGACCCTTAAAACTTCTTCTAATTTAACATTCTATGATGTTGAATGTTAAAAAAAAAAAAATGATTGGCAAAAAACAATGTAAGCAGAACAGAAAAATATATTTTGAGGGTGAAATTTAATGGGATTTCCTTGGACAGTTTCATAGTTTATGCCGTATAGACAGATAAAAATGGCATAGTTCATCCTATTGAGTAACCTATTCTATTGCTTTTAACCAGTCATCTTTGCAAATTTTCAGATTGTTTTGACTTAGAAGCTAAAACTGTGTCCAACATGGCACTCAACGAAAAAGTGTAAACCTCTGGTGTCAGAGAGAGTTTGTCTAGCCTTTTCATATAATAATCGTGTGACCTAGTCAATTCATTTAATCTCTCTGTGTGACAATAATATATACCTCAAATGTTGTGACGATTAAATAACAATGAAAGCGCCTAGTGATTCCTGCAAGGGACATTCTAAATTCGTGTTTGTTTCCTTCCTCTTAGAGAAGTTTTATTCTTATAAATAACGAAGTGGATATACACTTAAGAGCTTCCATGTCTAAATACATCTCTTAAGTTCCTCATAAGACGCTAAAGTAAAATGGAAAGTCAGGAACACCAATAAACAAAGGGAAACTGTGCTCTTCCAAAGCAAAGGCACTTCATTTTAGCTTCTGGAAGTGCAGTTCACGTTAGTTCCCTGAACAATTTCCTGAGTAAGAAATATGCCATAGAGACATTTTGACCTGAGCAATATCATTTTCAGCAGAACAAAGATGTTTATGTGCTGTATAGTATTTTGGCATTTGATGCTGGAAGCAAAGTTTGAAAGTTCTGAATATACATGAATATCCTAACTTCATTTAGTAGCATCTCCTTTGAAAAGGTAAACGTGATATGCTTTTAAATTTCATGCCGTTGGGTCTAGTTAAGATGGCAATCCTGAATGAAACACATTTAAAATCTACTCCCTGAAATGGAAAAGTTGGGCTAGAAGTTTCTCTTATTCCTCCTCCTCCTTTTCTTTCTCCTTCTTCACAGACAAAAATGTTGGCTAATGAAAAATACTTTAAGGACATTCTCATTTATAAGGACATAATTTCTTAAAAGAAAAATTAGTAAACAACAAAAAAAAAAGTTGAAAGAAAAAAACTAAGCAGAGGCCCCTAAATTAAAGCAACTTCTTTTACTAACAACAATGACATTTGTAAAATTTTTAAAAATTGTCACAGCCAGTACTGTCTTATTGTGATGAAACTTGCACATTGCTAAAGTTATTGAAAACTGTACGACTCTTTAGGTAAGGAGTAGGGTAACAAATATTAAAAGCCAAAAAGCTAGTTATATCTTTTGCTCCAATAATTATGAATCTTGGAATTATTTATTTTATTCAAAAAGTCCTAATTGTGTGCCCTAGTTGAGCACTTGATCTGCAAAAACGAACAAGGCAAAAACTGTTTGGAAAAGTTTAATGTCTAGTGAGAAATTTATTTTGATAAAACAATTTAGCAAAACTGAATGGCATACATAAGAGATTTTCACTACAGTGCTACTTCTAGGAGCAAAAACTGTTATGCCTACCTAATATCCAACAATAGGAGGATAATTAAATCCATAAATTTATTAGGTAGTAAAATATATGTTTTAAATATGATAAATGTGAACACTGCACAATGCAGATATCAATATACAAATATTAAGCAAGTGTTTATAAATAGTATGATTTCATTCATGTAAAACATATTTGAATGGAATAAAATGGGAATATGAGAAAATGAAAGCCATGTATTTGCCATATAGTGGTAGACATTTTTAAATTCAGTATTATCTTATGAGTCACAATATTACAAGGAAATCACAGTTTTTAATTTTAAAAAGTAGCAAAAAAACTCTTAACATTTTCTGATCAATAATAATTATATGGTGATATACAGCATTGGCATGTTATATGGAAATCTGAAGCTTTCTTTTTGGCATGTAGTTTTGTCCTACCTGTGAAATACTGTTAAAGTTCTTTTAGAAATTTTGTTGTATTTTAATTTAGTTTTATTTTTGATTTCACAATATTGCCCTTAAAATCCATTTCTAAAATATAGGGTAAAGGCAGTTCAGGAGAATGCAGATAGCATAGCGATCAGAAACCCTGGGCAAGCCACTTCATTTCTTTATGTTTCCTCATCTGGAAAACGGGGATAATTGTGTTCACTCGATTTTA
Organism: Chlorocebus sabaeus; assembly: GCF_047675955.1. Lineage (NCBI taxonomy): Eukaryota > Metazoa > Chordata > Mammalia > Primates > Cercopithecidae > Chlorocebus > Chlorocebus sabaeus. The sequence goes on along the minus strand of NC_132911.1, from coordinate 132,663,659 downwards.
AAAGAAAGGAAGGAAGGAAGAAAAGGAGGGAGGCAAAGTGGGAAGAAGAGAGGGTGGGAGGAAAACGAGTACAAAGAAAGAAGGAAAGAGGGGAAGGAGCAGGAATGAGAAGAATGGAGAAAGCCAGCTGAAAAGGGGACAGAAGGGGTATGCTTCTGGATTTGATGTACACCAGAAAAGAAGAGCTGCATCAGTCGTAGGGCAAGAGAAGGAAACTGGACACAGAGGGAGCAGATGCTGCAGGCTGGGTGGCCAATATTACACTGTAGGGAACACTTCAAAGATGCATGATCTAAATCTCTATGGTTCCTGAATTACAGAGCAGGGAAGTTCATAATGTTGTTGTTCAAAGCTGATATACTAGTGAGAGAATTTATCATTGGAATAACATTTTACAGCATAGAATGAATTCCTTTTCTTACAACCAGGAAGCCAGTCTGAACTCCCCTTATCTGAGCCCAGTGGAATGATTCCATCCTTCATTTGAAAATCCCTTTCAAATTATTTTCTAACATAAATTCTCCATTCAACTCAAACCCTTTAAGTGTATGGTTCAAAACTTACTTTGTCTGTCATCGCACAGTGTCCTTCTCTCACTCCTACATGGCAAGAAATTCTCATCCTATCTCCATAGCCTTCAACCACCTCCTGAACTTTTTTCACCATCTCAAAAAAGCCATCTTCTGTTATCTATCATCATCCCCGGCACACTGTCTGAAATGCCAACCCCTGACTCGCTTCCTTTTTGGATATTCAGTGAACTCCTTCTCCTTCATCAATACCAAATTCAACCTGCATTTCCTTTGAAAAACCTTCCTTAATTCCCCAGCAATACATCCCCCTTTCTCTTCTGAGTATCTCTAAAACTTTGCTTAATAGTTGTGCTTTTGAATAAATAAATGGAATGATGCATGAATCGAGAAATAAAGCAAGGGAGGAAACCTATATTTTGTGAGATCAGAATCTTGGCCATTTTTTTTTATAGGAAACAACTTTACTAAAACTTTAAATAAGACTATAAACATAGCAAATCCAAGTTTTTACTTCATATACTTCTTATTTGAAATGTGTGTGAACTAAAATGAGAAACAAACATTAAATGTAACTAACTGCTCAGCAGTGCGTGAACCTGGAACACATCCATCTTGAAAATTAAATTCCCAAATCCATCTCTAATAGTTCTGGCTTACCATTACTTTTGGTTCTTCTTCCACTTGCATCACCAAACACACAATACCTTTAAAATTTTTGACAACCTATACTGTTGTTCAGGAAGAGTTGGGCATCTTCTTGGCTCTATGATTATGCAACTCTCTTATTTTCAGATATAGAAACACCAATTCAATTTGAACTTTGGATTTGAGGGCCCTAAATTTGAGTCATGGCTTCATGTCATGTTACTTGGGTGGCCTTGGGCAGAATATTTTACCTATCTACAACCTCAATTTCTTTTTTATAAAATAGGAAAAATAATAGTACCTGCTTAATAGGGCCCCTTTCTCTCTTCTTTTTTTTTTTCTTTTAAATTTTAGAGAACTACGTGTTCAGTGCTTTCCACATAGCAACTCATTTATCTTGGCCAGCAGCCCAATCAGTTGAAAGTGGGAAAATGCTTGATCTGTGCTTCATGTAGTGAGGAGCACATCAAGAGCTCTCCTTTGTAGATGGTCCATGCTAATTTCCACTGATTCTTCTTAATCTTAGCTCGAAATCAGTGACAGAGGAACCTTAGAGATTTTCTAGTCCACCTCTTCATTTCAAGCATGAAAACGTAGCAGAGGGATAAATGATGTTCTAGACCATAAATGATGTTCTCAGATCATAGTATCACTTTTCTGGTATTGGTCCATCTCTATTTCCAATACACATTTACTTTGGTCTAAAGGCATAAAGACATAGGATGCCCTGGAAAAGTCCCCTTGGTTAAGCATGTATGTGACCCATTAGCAAAGACTTGGAACTAACCCAAATGCCCATCAATGATAGACTGGATAAAGAAAATGTGGCACATATACACCATGGAATACTATGCAGCCATAAAAAAGGATGAGTTCATATCCTTTGCAGGGACATGGATGAAGCTGGAAACCATCACTCTCAGCAAACTAACACAAGAACAGAAAATCAAACGCTGCATGTTCTCACTCATAACTGGGATTTGAATAATGAGAACACATGGACACAGGGAAAGCAACATCACAAACTGGAGCCTGTTGGGGGTGAGGGGTTAGAGGAGGGATAGCATTACGAGAAACACCAAATGCAGATGACTAGCTGATGAGTGCAGCAAACCACCGTGACACGTGTATACCTCTATAACAAAACCTCCACATTATACACATGTACCCCACAACTTAAAGTATGTATTAAAAAAAAAAGAATTACACAACAGAACGAGGAGATATTTGATTATGGCTATTAGGGAGTATGAACATGGTCAAACCATACTTTTGTTAAACGCTGTCTCTTCTTTAGCCTACCATACATGTACATATTAAAACATATATTCAGAATTACACCAGACTATTAAGGCAGTGTATGTAAATGCCAAAACTAAACTGGACTCTTTGGGATAATGGGATTGACTATCTCATTATAAAAAGCCTATAATGCTTCTTTAGGAAATTCCTGCCTTGATATTTGCAACTTCAAATATTCTCATGTTATTTTATTTTTGCTTCTTATTTCAATGTCACAGAAACTGGAGGTGGAGGGAGTACGGAAATCAATAGCTTCCGATCTCGTGATTTTGCATTTACTGACTGCCTCTCTTGCCCACCCATATGCTATGTTTTTTCATTAAGATGGATTTTATATCACAAATATATATGGTAACAATCTCTTACTAAAACCAACAGCCTGCTTCAGCAGTGATAAATTTATCACAGATCATAATCGAACAATGTGAGTACCTCAAGCCAGTGGGTAAATCTTGCCCCTTGTTATGTTCTGGGACAATGACTTTTACCAAGTAGAAATGTCACACCTGCCTCTTTAACTTTGTGCAGTCCCCATAATCTGTGAATTATGTTACTGTTGAATTACTTTTAGGGAAAATAACACGGGAAAGAGCATACATTTTGAAAGTTGTTCAAAAGAAAACTGTTGACATAAATATGTACAGGAGAAGACGAACATATGGAAATTTTCATGGTGAGTTTTCCTCCAGAGTAAATGAAAAGGAATTTCAAACAACAAAGAATTTTTTCCCTGAGCTTCAGAGAATGATAGCAGAAGTCTTAAAAAGGCACTTAATGGAATCATATCTGGAAATGGTTGAATCATAAAAAGGTGTAACATCCAATTCTCTTTTCAAAATGCCTTGGAAACTTTAGCTTTCTTTCCAAGAAAATGAATAACACTGTGGCCTCCTTTGAGGTGAGGTGAGGTTATTTTGTGAGTCATTTCTCATTTAATGGTGGGTTAAAGATAAACATTGCCTTCTTTCACCTTCCCACCTACCCAGATCATGCTCACCCTTCAGGACTTAGGCACTAGCATCACCTCCTTGAAGGATTCTCTGCTGACCTCAGCTGCATTTGAATTCACTGTTTCCTAAAATCTAAAGTACTAGATGTTTGTAGCATACAATTCTATATTTACTTCAAAAAGTACCTTGCATTGTACTTGAACCGTATTCCACCAGCCTACTAGCTTCCTAAAGGCAGAGATTAAATTCTGCTTCCTTCGTGCCCAGTTCACTCTTGGGTTTTTCGTAGTGGTTTAATAAATATTGGCAATAATTGGCTTAACTATTGGAATAATGTGTCTATAACCTTTTCAGTTAAGGACAGAGACTTGGTGTGCCAAATAGAAAGAACTGCCATTTATTGAGCTCCTCCTCTCTATCAGCAATTACGTCTTTTTAAAATATATATATATGTTATGTATTTCTAATAATGACATCATCATTGTGTCCTCATTTAGCAACTAAAGAAACTGGGGCTCAAACATGGTGAGCTGCTTGCTCAAGAGAAAATTGCTATTAAATCAAGGTTTATCCAGCACTAGGATTACCAACATATTTGTGCAATAAATGAAATTAACCACTAAAAAGATTTCCTTTGTATCAGAGATAGTCTCCCCATAAATCAATGGAAATGGCCAATAGGAAGTCTTTCCTGGTCCTTCTTTCAGGTAAAGCACAAATCATGTCCCTTTCTGGGTGGTAAGAATCTCCCTGTTTGGCTCTTGGATTCCCCAGCAAGTTCAGGTTGCCTGGGTGGAAAGCAGTAGGGCAGCAGCAGATTCCATCTTACTCAGCTCAATGACTTCTTTGTCTACACTGAGTCTCCTTATCAGCTCCCAGGTGAAAAATATATATATATGAAAATAAAAAATGGTTCCTTTTCAATGACAGATTAAAGATTGGTTCAAAAAGCAGATTTCAAAAATTTTTAAGTGTGTGATGTTTTATTTCAGCCTGTAGGGTAGAAAACATCTGGCTCTTTACAGAATTGTGCCGATGCCTTCCTATATTAATTCTTACTCTCTTTCTCCTTCCTTCTAAGGGCCCAGGCCTTTGTGCTGCCTGTGAGAGGTCATTCTTACGCTGCTATAAAGAAATACCTGAGCCGGGCGTGGTGGCTCAAGCCTGTAATCCCAGCACTTTGGGAGGCCGAGACGGGTGGATCACGAGGTCAGGAGATCGAGATCATCCTGGCTAACCCGGTGAAACCCTGTCTCTACTAAAAAATAAAAAATAAAAAAAACTAGCCGGGCGTGGTGGCGGGCGCCTGTAGTCCCAGCTACTCGGGAGGCTGAGGCGGGAGAATGGCGTAAACCCGGGAGGAGGAGCTTGCAGTGAGCTGAGATCCGGCCACTGCACTCCAGCCTGGGCGACAGAGCGAGACTCCGTCTCACAAAAAAATAAATAAATAAATAAAAGAAAAAAGAAAAAACAAGAAATACCTGAGACTGGGTTATTTATAAAGATATTTAATTGGCTCACAGTTCTGCAGGCTTTTCAGGAAGCATAGTGCTGGCATCTGCTTGGCTTCTAGGGAGGCCTCGGGAAGCTTTCAGTCATGGCAGAAGGTGAATGAAGAAGAGGCACATCATATGGTAAAAATGGGAGTGAGCAAGCGAGAGAGAGAGAGAGAGAGAGAGAGAAAGAGAGAGAGAGAGAGAGAGAGACATCTCGACCGGGTCTCGTGGGGAGCTCAGACTGAGAGCTCACTTATCACCAACGGGATGTCCTAAACCCTTCCATGATCCAAACACCTTCCACCAGGCACCACCTTCAATGTTGGGGATTACATTTCAACATGCGATTTGGGTTGGGACAAATATCCAAACAATATCACAGCGCTTTAGTTAGCCATACTGCTCCATTTTCCCCCCAACCTCCGTTATCACTGCTCCAAACACTGGAGTTAATTTTCCCCAGCCCCAAATCATATGCCCAATCTTTCATTGTCGTCATCTGAGCTAGTTAAATGAAACAATCTATATTAACATGAATGGCTGTGTAGGGTCAGAAAGAGGATTATCCCTTTCCTTCCCTTCATTAAAGTTGTGGCTGACACTCCTATAACAAAAGACAGTTTAACAAGAGAAATGGATAACAAATTTATTTGATTAGACTTTTATCCAAAAATGGCCTCCAGATTGAAGACCCAAAGATACAGGAGAAGCTGTATGATTTTATGCTTAGGTTCAATGAAGCCAGGACAGTCAGGTAGAAATGTGATTGGACAAAAAGATTATGAGCTAATGGTAGTTGAGTGAGGAAACCCAGCAAGGCCTGTCTGTCCAGATTCTTCTTAGCTTCTCTGTTGTAGCTTTTTTTTCTTTTTTCCCTCCCAGGTATGGGGTAGGACTTCTCTGGAATAAAGGTCTTAATTTCTTAATGGCCTGCTGTTACACAGAAAGATGAGGGAAGGTTAGAGTAATATTTTCAGGCTTTCTAACTGGCTTTGGGGGAAAGGGGTTCTGGTTTCTATGACCCATCCTGGGGAAGAGGAATTCTAATTACTATTCCTCAGGAGAGAATAAGGGGTGAGAGACAGGAGGGCGGAAGTTCAGAGAGAAATGTTGCTTATGAGGCTTTCATTTTGGAGTGTTGGCTTTTCAGAGCCTCAACAGCAGATTGTCTGAGTCTGTAGCTTTTGGTACTCTACTCGTTTGTAAAAGAAAACACATTCACTGTGCAGTGTAGGCTTTGGGTGGCCATACAATGCAAAAAGTAAAACTTTGCCAGTCCGTGATGCCTTTCATTCTCTAAGAGCTTTACATCAATGAACGTATTGATTCCTTTCAGCAACTCTAAGAGTCAAATTATTATCCTTACTTTTTACTGAGAAGGAAACTGAGGCACAGAGAGGTTAAATAGCTTGCTTATAATGAAAAAGCTGGTATTGGAGGCAGACTTCAGTTTCAAATCCAGGCAGCCTGGTGCTAGAAGCTGGGCCCATTCTTAACCACCATGCACACTGCCTCTCATCATGTGGTTGTTAAGGACATGGGTCGTGGAATCAGATAACATTTTCCTTCCGTGGGCACGGCTTTGGACAACTTACTAAATCTCCATTAACTTCAGTTTCATCATCTGTTACATCAAAATAATATCAGTACCTGATTTACTTGGTTCTCATGTGGAGTAAACGGAGTAAAACCTGAAAAGACTAAGCATGATGCCTAAAGCGTGGAAAGCACCCCTAATCAATGTTTGCTTTCATTCTTAGAGTTTCATTTTTGCCAAGGGTGTCATTTTAGACAGCCTAGAGGGCTAATATGGGCTCAAACTTGAAAAACAGTCTTTCTTGGTATCCTTAAATCACTCTGCATAGAAAACCTATCTTACTCATTCATGAAACTCACTCTGAAAATATATACATGTACATAATGTGCACATATGTTGTTTCCTGATGAGGAAGGTAGGGAGGGCTCCTCCAGCTCGGCTTTGTGATGCATCTGAGCTCCTGAGTATAATATAATCACTTTCTTTTGTGGCTTTGGATTTCTATACACAATATAGCCACAGGCATGCAGGCATATATTTTTAGATCACTCTCTGAAAATGGAGCGTCCACATTTTTAAAAATAAACTTGTGCCGGGCTAAAGCTGGAATCAATGAGTGGGGGAAAAAAAAAAAACCAAACCCACAATCCACTCTGCCTGCTCCTTGTCTTTGCAGCTAACAGCCAAGTCTTATTCTTCCACCCTGATTTCAACTGCTTCTTTTCTTTTCTGTGCTAGCACAAGTGGTGCAGATCTCAGCAAATGACCAGAGTGGAGTCAGCTGTTAAATATACATTTCTGACTCCTAGAAATTTGGCTCCTGACAAGTGTTCTTGAAAACTTTTAGGATGTGGCAGCGTATTTCAAAGGCTCCCCTAGGAAACCTCAAGCAAAATCAGGCTTCTCACACATCCTCTTCAGGCTGTGACCCCACCTAGTACCCATTGCAGGGGACTGGATCCGGTGAACACAATCACCTTCTGTCCACGGACTCCGTGAAAGACAAGGAAGGGCAAACCTCTGCTCCCAGTCCCCTCGATGCATCCACACAGCCAGGAAGGATAAACCTCTGTTCCCAGCACCCTCGATGTATCCACACAGCCAGGAAAAAGGTTCTCATGACTGATTACTGTTCCTTGCTATGGTCATATTGGCAGTTTCCCCTGGGGATCGGAGAGCGGGATTGGGTGACAGTTCTCTGCCTAAGAGACCAAGGCATTATTAAAAAATTATCCCCATATCACACTCTGTTCCCAGTACCCAAAAGTCAAATTGCAAAGCCTGATTTTAAACTCTGAAGAAAGGCCCAATCTCATGATTGTGGACAAACAGAGCAGAGGAGGTCCCTGGGATTGAAAAGACCTCACTGGAAGAAGCTCAACTTCCAAAGACAGGGATAAGGGGAGGAGTCAGGAAGAAAAGAGAGAAAACAATCGTCATTCAGCTTCTAAAGGGTCAGAGGCAGCACCAGGGGCAAATCCTTTAATTTGCCACTTAGGAAGATTTGGAAAGGTTTTGGGGGGATAGGGGAGGTCAGTGAGAAAATGGGAGATTATAACAATTATAAAGAAAAAGAATTCTGCTCACCCAGTACCTTGAGGAAAGTTTTAAGGCAGACAAAATTGAGAAAAGATATTAGTAAAACTCTCCAGGAATTAATGGTATTGCCAGTGACACAGATTTGTAATCTTCCGGTTTAAACTCAGACAAGATCAAACCCTTTTGGAAATGCAATTCTGCACTTTCGGAACGACAGCAGTCGCTGTGACTTCTTCACTTTATGTGCTATTTTGCTTCTAAAGGGCTTCAACGTGTCTGCTTCTGTTACTCCAGCCTGCCTTCAAAATGAAATTAAAAAAAGAAAAAATTGAGGGAACAGATTGACTCTGAAGCATTCCAGAGAGAAGAGGTTTGGCACATCATCCCATTCGAAAACAATTTTACCAAAAACGACTCTTTGCCTTTCACCTTTTCATTGTTTTCTGAACACACCCAGGTGGAAGGAGCTCCAGATTTGCTTTCAGATTTGCCAGGGATGGAAACTCAGGCCCCAGGATGGACAGTGTAACTGCACAATTTACAGAACCTCTCTGAGGCTGAGTTTGTCACCTCTAAAGCGGGAAGCATACCGTGTGAAGAGCCTACCCCAGCATGCTACAGGCTCTTAGAAAACATAACCTATTATTTCTGTTATATCTAGTGACTCCCAAACATAAAGCGAACCTATTATGTTAAGAAGACTTAACAAAAGGGTTTATAACTATTTGAGGAAATTGATTCCATGCAGGTTTGGGAATTGTTTTTAAATTCAGAAGAGAAAATGCTATTTTATCAGTATTGCTTAAACAGAGTTTAAATAGCGTCGCTGTTTCCTTTAAGAGGTGAATTGGATTGGGCTCACATTGCGCGTATATTTCATCTACAGTTGCCACATATGTGTGTTTTTCTCAGCAAGCAGCACATATGGAACAACTCTTTATGGAAAATAAGAGTGATGTCATCTGCCTAGCAATACCAGGATATGAACTCAGACTCCCACAGTGCCGCTGGATCCACACAGCTACCAGCGCCCTCTGAGGAAGGGAGACTATTTTGAATGTTTCCGGAGTTGTATGCTTTGATTTTCTTCTGAGAAATCACTGGGAGGGTGTAATCTGATTTCCACAAAGAGAAATGGGTGTGTGGGGACAGAAATAGTTTATTCTTAGGGATTCCTAAGGAACTCTTTGAAAGTGTTTCTCATATTTCAGAACAGAAAAGTAAAAAATGGAGCAAATGTGTTCCATTCCCTTTCATGTTGAGGAAAACAGTTCCCCTGTCCTTTCAAGAGCTCCTGTCCCAGGGAATCTGCTCCGACTTGCTATTCAGTCTGCATTCTTCTGTGGCATTGCTGAACAGATTAGCTCTAAAAAGAAGTTTAGTGCTTCTCCGATGATTTAAGTTATTTTAAACAAGGATTTCAGGATGAAATGGATGAAAGGAAGCCAGTTATTGGGGCATGTTCTCTCCTTGAGGAAAACCTGTTTGTTTGTTTCCTTGTCTTAGAACAGAGAATTTAAAAAATTAAAGTTTATTCATGCAATTGTATTGTGATGGCTTAAATTCCATTCTTTGTAGCTCTATACAATGCCCTTCATTAGCATTGATCTCCCTATAGAAAGATCCTTGGTAGTTACTTGGAATTCAGACTCCAATTCAGGCTCTAGTCTGTTAAGAACTAATCCCTATAAGCTTGTAGGAATTGCCACACTGGGCTGCACTGAGAGAACTGCCTGGTGTAACTGGAGAGGTCAACTGGTGGTCCCAGGACTGATTTCTTGCAGAAAGTAGGTTTGGTTTGGCAGAGGTTTTGAAAAGGATTAAAGTTGACATGCTTTTAGCCAGGGGTATGTACTCTTTTCACCTCACATCCTAGCTGTCCCTAGTACAATTACCATTGGCCTTAGAATCATGTGAAATTACCTGTTCAGTTCCCAGAGGCATTTGAATTTGGGACCCTGGAACTGGAAGGGGCACCCACAAGATGTAAAAAGGTGTAAATTCTTATAAAATGTTCACCAAATCCTGACAGTGATCAAAGTGAAGTCACTTACTTCAAATCTCAAAGTCTGTTTTTCCACTACTGGTTGATGGCGGCTCTGCTTCATGTCTTCTTTTGAACGTCCAGGCTCCATCTGGATGTAGCCATGTTTATTGCAAAAGAAAAATGGACGGGAGGCTGAGGCAGGAGAATGGTGTAAACCCGGGAGGCAGAGCTTGCAGTGAGCTGGGATCCGGCCACTGCACCCTAGCCTGGGCAACAGAGCAAGACTCTGTCTCAAAAAAAAAAAAAAAAAAAAGGAAAAGAACCAGTGTCTTTGAAAACCTTTGGCCAGAAGTTGCACATGATGCTTCCAATTCCATTGGCTAAAGCAAGTCATGTGCACAAGCCTCACTTCCTATAAAGAGCAGTGGATATTTTAGACAAAATATTACTAACCTCATCAATTAAAAAATGTTTTTGAGCGTAGCAGAAGCTAAGTGAAGTGATAAGAGGGGAATCCAGCATTCCCTCAATTAGAAAGTGAAAGACATACAAGAAAACGTTCAAGAGTATAAAAATTCTGTTGTTGATGCATGCCCAACATTTATTCCATATTTTATCCAGTAACAGAATCTGATTTCTACTTTGAAACCCATTTCTCTTTCTCATTTATAGTTCTGCAGTAACTGACACCAGATGTCCTTCCTCTGCCATAAGTTATTAATTATATAGGGTGGGAAAATGCTAGTTTTGTTAACTGAATAAATAAATACTATGGTTGCTGTTGTGAGTTGAATTGTGTCTCTTCCCAAATTCCTGCATTGAAGTCCTAATAACGTACCTCAAAAACGTGACATTGTATGGAAATAAGTTTGTTGTAGATGTAATTCGTTGTGATGAGGTCACACTATAGGAAGGGTGGGGCCCTAATCCCATATGACTAGTGTCCTTTGAAAGAGGGAAAGTTTGTGCACAGATGCACACAGGGGAGCACACTGTGTGAAGATGATGCAAAGACTGGGGTGATACAGGAGAAGCCAAGGAACACCAAAGGTTGCCAGCAAACCAACAGAAGCCAGAGGGCCGTGGAGCAGATTCTCCTTCACAGTCCTCGGAAGAAACAAATCCTGCCAACATCTTGATTTTGGACTTCTTGCCTCCAGAACTGTGAGACAGTAAATTTCTGTGGTTTAAGCTGTCCAGTTTGTAGTACTGAGTTACAGCAGCCCTTGGAAACTAATACTTTGGCCTTGGTTGAATATACAAGGGAGAGAAAGAGATGTTTGATGAAACACAATCTTGGCACAAGTGAAGGATCAACAATCAAATAATAAACAAATAAAATTTCCTTTGATCTTCTGATAAGGAAAGAACATAAACGTTGTAAGGAGAGTGAAAATCACCTGGTGACCACCAAACAGACTATTTGGAGGCAAAACTACTTATCTGAGGAATTTAATAGAAGGGAACAAAGACCACCCGGTCGCATCTGGTTCCAGGCCTCTTTCAACTTTTATAAGTAACTAAAGTCTGGATGTATCTCCAGAATGCCGTGCTGAAACTCATTTTACAACCCTAAGTTCCCCTTAAGTTCCATAAATACCCCTGATGAGATATCCACCAGGGGGCGCTCAGTCCTCTCGCCGAGGCAGCCCGCTACACTCTATTGCAGCGTTCTTCCTTTCTAATACACTTTCCTTTTTCAAACCTATACTGTTGTTGGTAACTTCTCTTTATCAACACGTGAGTTGACCACTTCCTGATGCTGGGTCTATGACACCTCGTCCAGTAGATTGGTATGATTGAGGGAACTTTTAGGGAATACAACATAAATAACCATTGTAGGTCAATGTTTTAAACTCTGACATACATCATAAGAAGTTTTTAACTCTGATAACCATCATAAAAAGTTGGGGGCATCCTGTAAGCCTTCCTGTTTCTATAAATGTCATAATGATTTTATAAACTGATATAAATACTTTTAGAAATAATATGCTCTGTGATGATATTCCTTTTAAATTGGGGGCAGGGGTCAGGGGATTGTAGTTTAGTGTTAATGATTTAAAGTAAGAGCTGTAGACCCAGAATATCTGAGTTGAATCTGGCAGTATAATTTCCTGAGTTATGTAAACCTTTTGTCTTAGTTTATTTTCTGTTGCTATAACAAAATACCACAGACTGGATAATTTATTTTTTAAAATAAATGTATTTAGCTCACAGTTCTGGAGGCTGGGAAGTCCAAAAGCATGGCACTGATATCTGATGAGGGCCTTTTTGTTGCATCATGACACAGTGAAGGGCATCTCATAGTGAGAGGGCAAGATCATGCGAGTCAGTTCACGTTTCTTTTCCTTTCCTATAAAGCCACTGCTTCCATCATGGGGACTCCACCCTCAAGACTTTATCTAATTCGAATTACCTCCTGAAAGTTCCATCTCCAAACATTATTGTTAGGGACAAACTACTCCAAGAAAGCTTCTTGGTGCTGCCCACCCCTTTCCCTAATGCTCCACAACTCTTCTCCGTGCAGCAAAATAAAAAAATAAAAAATTAGTGTGGCGTGGTGGCAGGCGCCTGCAGTCCCAGTTACCCAGGAGACTGAGGCAGGAGAATGTCGTGAACCAGGGAGGTGGAGGTTGCAGTAAGCCGAGATCGCACTACTGCACTCCAGCCTTGGTGACACAGCAAGACTCCGTCTCAAAAAAAAAAAAAAAAGAAAAAGAAAAGAAAACAAGAAAAAAGATTGCTTGCCTGACTTTGAGTCTATTTTTCTTTTCTCTTGGCTGATCTTACAATTATCAACATATGAATTTAGGGATTATATTTCCAATACATGAAAGGCGGGGGACACATTCACCTCCTGAAATATTCTATCACTGAGAGTCTCATCTATAAAGATGATATAGTGATAATACCTGATGCAGATGTTTTGCCTGACTACACTTTAGTTAGGCTCTCCTGCACCTTTTCTTAACAAGGCCCGTCTATATCCTTTCTTGTAGAATCCATTTCTGTCACTGTAGTGAGAATCCTCCACCCTTATCCCCCCGTCCTTCGGGTGATACCTGATGGTTCTGGCTACCTTCAGTCAGAACTTTGTTACTTGGTTCAGTCTGAATCCCCCCAACACTTAATGTCTCCTCTTAGCAATTTTTTGTTCACTAATGCCCACGCTCCTACCCCTCCTTCTCCCTCTCCCCACTGCAGCTTCGCTCCTAGTTATAAATCCCCATTTGTTCTGATTGACTGATTGTACGTGGAACTGAACCCGCTTCTACACTGGAGTCTTTCTTCCTCTATTGCAACAATTTTTGAATAAAGTTTATCTTCTGTACTTTAACTTCTGTCTGGCTCTCACTTTCTTTTACATGTATAATATTAGGATTATTAGGAGGATGAAAGTAATGTTGAAGAGGATTAAACAATGAATAACATTGCCTCTTCATTCTGAAATGGGAATAGTAATAGTATCTAATGCATAAGATGGTTGTGAGTGTTAAATTACACAAGCTAAAACATATGAAGCAGGTATAAAAAGCATAGCTAGAAAGTAATAAGTGATCAATAAATGTAAGTTATTATTAGTAGTAGTATATTCTCTAATATTGCAATTTCCAAATAATATAAATTCTTCTGCATAAAGTTATGATGAGTAGCTTTCTGTCAAAGTAATGCAGGAAGAATATCTTTCAAGGAAGATACATATATGTATGTATACACATACATATATACACACACACACACACACATATATATGTATGTTTTTTGAGATGGAGTCTTGTTCTGTTGCCCAGGTTGGAGTGCAGTGGCACATTCTCGGCTTACTGCAAGCTCCACCTCCTGGGTTCATGCCATTCTCCTGCCTCAGCCTCCTGAGTAGCTGAGACTACAGGTGCCCGCCACCAGGCCTGGCTAATTTTTTTTTTTTTTTTTTTTTTGTATTTTTTAGTAGAGACAGAGTTTCACTGTGTTAGCCAGGATGTCTTGATCTCCTGACCTCGTGATCCACCTGCCTCAGCCTCCCAAAGTGCTGGGATTACAGGCGTGAACCACCGTGCCCAGCCCAAGGAAGATATTTCTATATTTTCAAAATTCTGATTTTAGGATCATTGCTTTTTTTTTCAGGCTTTATATTTTTATTGAAAATAATCCATTTACATAAAGAAGCTCAACACAAATAGATTATAATTTTAGTGTCCCTATCCTGAAAATGTTATTGCTTTTATTTTATTGTTTAATTTTTGTTTGCCTATCACATATTTACAGTATTCTGCTCTTACAAGTCAATTACAAAACTTGCTGTTATTCTGCACAATTTTCTCAATAATTGGCCTTTACAACAATTTTCCATTTTTTAGTTTTATGTTATAGAAAAAAATGCATTATTTTCAATGGGCAACAATTTTTTAAATATAAACTACAAAAAATCAATTTTTAAAAGATGGAATAAAATCTTTAAACTGCTTAACAAAAAAACAAATCAAACCCACTGCTTAGAATTCTATACCCAACAAAAATATTCTTCAATAATGAAGATGAAATAAAAATTCTGATTTTAGAATCACAAGTCTTAATTTTCTTCAGGCTTTCTCTGAAAAACTAATTGAGAATTACAGAAACTACATGCACACACAAAAACTCAAAAATACACAATGTTTGCAAGTCTACTTGAAATATTTGCAAAAACAGATATCATACTGACCACACAGAAGCACAGCTACTGAAATTTCAAATGGTTGAATTCATACAGAATTTGTTATCTGACCACAATTGGATTAAACAAAAAATAAATAACAATGTAACTAGAAAAATTTCAACTCTCTGAAGAACACTGTCTCTTAAAATAATGAATCTATAATTAGAAAAAGAAAAAAGAAAAGTAAGCCAAAAGACCAAAGTAGGAGAGGAAAGTTTTGGCTCAAATTATTTCATTGTTATAGTCTTATGAGCATGTAAAAGTTAAATAATTTTCTAATTGTTCATTATTAATATACAGAAATATGATCAACACTTGTACACAAATCTTTCATTCAGCAACCTTCCTAAATTCTCTTAACAATTTTTATCTTTTGTAGATTCTTTTGGGCATTTTAAATATACTATAAAACACAGAATATATGTGCATTATGTGTGAGTGAAGACATTTTTGCTTTTATTTTTTCCTAATCTGTATGTTTTCTCCCTTTTTCTTGCCTTACTGAAATGGCTAGAATCTCCTCTATAGTATTAGAGATAGCAATCATAGAAATCTTCAGTATGTTTCCAATCTTAGGGTGAAAGTGTTCAGTTTTTCCCTACAAAGTATTATGCTAGGTTTTTATTTTGTTTTGTTTGGTAGTTACCCTGCGTCAGATTCAGGAAGCTTTCTTCTGTCCCTAGATTCCTGAGAATTTCATCTTGAAAACGTGCCAAATTTTATTAAATGCCTTTCTATGTATACTTATGTTGTTTTTCTCATCTATTTTGATGATTATCAAAATTACTTATGTTGTGGTTAGTTATACTGATTAATTTTTTTAAAGATAAATCCGTATTATAACCACAGGATAAGTCCCATTTGGTCACGATGTAATATTTATTACTATATCTCTAAATTTCATTTGATAATAGTTTATTTAGGATTTTGCTCATATGTTTATGAGAAATATGGGTCTACATTTTTTGGGGGGAAGGATGAGAGGTCCTATTCTTTTCTGCTTTTGGTATTAGAATTGTATCATCTTCATAAAATGAATTGGAGCATGTTCGTGTTCTCCATTTTCTGAAAGCTTTGTGTAACCTCTGCTGTGGGTTGAGTACTAGACTCCAAAAAGATATGTTTATCCAGAACCTGTGAATGTGACCTCTGTTGGAAAAGGGTCTTTGTAGATGTAATTAAGTGAAGGGTCTTGAGAAGAAATCATTCTGGATGGCAACTGTCTTTATAAGAGATTTCAAAGGGAGAAAATGGAAGAGACAGCCATGTGGAGATAGAGGCTGAAATTGGAGTTGTACTGCCAGAAGCCACAGAGTACCTGGAGCCAGCAGGAAACTAAAAAAAAAAAAGATAAGAAGGGATCCTGGCCTAGTGCCTTCAGGGGTAGTGTGTCCTATCAACACCTTGTTTAGGGTCCTCTGGCCTCCAGAGCTGTGAAAAATAATTTTCCTTTGGTTTAAGCCATTCTATTTGTGATAATTTGCTATTGCAACCCTAGGAAATGAATATGATCTTCTACCTTACACCAGACACAAAAATTTAAGATGAGTTTTAGACTTAAATGTGAAAAGTGAAACTCTAAAGTTCCTAGAATAAAACATAGATATTGGAGAATTATCTTCATAATCTCATTGTTGGCAAAGATTGCTTGAAAAGCTCAAAAGGATCAGGATAAACAGCTAATGCATGTGGGGCTTAATACCTAGGTGATGGGTTGATAGTGCAGCAAACCACCATGGCACACGATTACCTGTGTAACAAACCTACACGTCCTGTACGTGTATCCTGGAATTTAAAATAAAATAAAACAAAAAGAAAAGCACAAAAGGAACCCACTATAGATTTTTAAAATTGATAGACTGGACATTATAAAAATTATAAAGTAAAAAGTTACTTTCATTAACCTGAATATACTTTTTAAAACCCCTAAAAATTAATAAGAACAGCAAATAACTGAATTTTAACTAAACAGACAAAATCTGTATGCATTTCTAAAAAAAGAATATCTAAATAGCCAGTAAGTATGAAATGGTGCTCAACACCATCATTCTGAATCTTAAAATTGGGAAAATTTGTCTTTCTTCATCTAATATTACCTATGTCACAAGCTTGTTTTAGGACATAAATGAAAGAATGTCTACCAGACACTGGGCCCAGTGTGGGACTCATAGCAAGTGACCAGTAGCTATGATTCCAAGGGCAGTGTTCAACTAACCTATTGCACAACAGTGTATAAAATACATTGCAGAAAATTTGAAACAGATTTTTTTAAAAATAAGATCTAACAGCAAAGACCTTCTGTTGTAATTTCTTGAGTTGTTATAGCATTAGAATACTAAATGCACACAATTCTCACTTTGCGACTGGGACTACACAACAACGTTTTGGTTTAATTAAGAGCTGCTGAATAAAATCAACTTGCGAAATAACCCAAGGTACCAGCAGACCCCTGTGACCATTGAGAAGTTTTTATTTCTTCTCTTGCCTCATTCTTCTTGTTTGCTCCTGGAAACGAAAATGCCAAACAGTAGAGATTTTGAGAGTTAGTAACTTTATGCTGATGACAACTTCAGCTATTCCCTGCACAGAAGGTGTTTCGTGATGTGGCTGCTACTCTCCCTCCAACTTTGTCCTTACTGTTGTCTTTCTTCCACCTAATATTTTAGAAATATTGAACTGAGAGTTGAAAGTAGATCTCTGATCTTGTCATGCTATCTCATGTCTTACCTGTATTTATATCTGCTATTTCCCCCCTGAAACACCCTTCCCACTCAACTACTTTCCCCCAGGTTAGTCTAGCTCCTAAAAATCTTTAAATTTCTGTCCACAAGTCATCTTCCCCTAGCAGCCCTGAGCATCCCTTCCAAGTTTCTACAGATCTCTGTCAGGGCACTTAAGACAACACATTAATGATGTCTCAATGCCATCCCTCCCTCTCTAAACCCCTGTTTCTGTAACATTTTGGATTTCACTCAATTACAAGGGGCGAAATACTTCATAGCATGCTTGTCCGGTTGTTTTTAGATAATGGATTAAGAACTCTCTGCAATAACAAAGAATTTTATCCATTCCTGCCTTATTCAAAAGATCCTGGAGACCTACCAGCGGGCCACACAGATCATACCCTGGAAATCACCAGGCACACAAATATTCTCAAAGTCAGGAACTGGTATAATGGTTAAGCATGTGAGATCAGGCCAAGTTCTCAAGTTTGAATTGTGGCTCACCCACTTACCAATGGTGTCTTGTGCAAATCACCTAACTTCTCTCTCAGTTCTCTTGTCTGTATAATGACAATCATAACAGTATGTTTCTCATCAGAATAAAACCAGTTAACTTATGCAAAATATTTATAAGAATGCTTAATTTGTAATAAAGACACTCTAGACAATAGTTATTATAATTAGTGGAGTTATTTCTATACCATCAGCTCTTATCACATTACCTACAACATAGTAGATATTAAATAACTGTTGACTGAATGAATTAAAGGATCAACTCATATGGGCTGCTAACTGCCTAGCATACTGATAAGCGCAGAGAGGAATGTGACTTAGCTCCACCTCAACCCATTTTTGTCATTGCTTATAACTGCTTTCAGCAATAGAATTTGAGGACATCTGAAGAAAAGAACCAAGAACCATCCTTTCCTGGGGTGAACTTCAATCTGGAGAGTTGTGAGAAGTCAAAAAGGTGCTTGCCTTCTTCTGTGTGCACAGAAGCAAGATGATCCTAGGGAGGAAAGAGAGGACTGAAGAGAGAAAGAGAGAGAGAGAGAGAGTAGGGGAAAGAGAGAGAAATGGAAACTGAGTGAGCAAGCGAGAGAGAGAGAGAGAGAGTGTGTGTGTAGGGGAGAGACGGAGACAGATTGTGTGTGTGTGTGTGTGTGTGTGTGTGTGTAGGGGAGAGGGAGAGAGAGATTGGATTAGAAGCCAGGAAATTGGGGTTAATTCTCTCTGTGTGGCATTGGGCTAAGTCATTTAATACTATCATTTTCTCCATCATGTTGGAATTATTTATGCTCTAGTTGTTCCCAGTAGATAAGATCCTTAGGGAAGAATCCATGTCTCGTCCTTTAGTGTCCTGTATTTCACACAGTAATGGCGCATGACTGCCTTTGGGTAAGAGTCTTTCAAAGGGAACTAAATGCAGAGCCTCTATTCTTTCTTTATGAAGATGACTGCCCAGCCCATATTTAGGATCTTGATTAATTAATTAGTGAGAGTGCTTACTTTGAAGACCTTTAAATATTCCAAAGGCTACAGAAATGTATGCTATTACTATTAACATTTTCTGAAAAATAGCAAGTAACCAATACACACAAAAGACACAATTTACAAAGCATTTTCATATCCAGTGACCAATTTAATTCTGGCTGACACCTTGATTTATAGAAAGGCATTATTATGCCAGTTTCTCCAAAGTTCCTGTTTAAATGAACATTTTGGGAATTAAAAAATATATATGTTTTACATTCATTGAGAGATGCTTGTTTTCCAAAGATTTTTAGAGTAATTCTTGCCTAATAAAAATAATCTGGTTTTTTTTTTCTCATAAAAGTTTGGATGTTTCATACTGAAGTTGCATTTACCTGGGTCTGAATATGAACATTTTTTTTCCCTCAGTATCAGAGAACTCTTCAGATAGAACATTTCCTACACATATCATGGTTTAGAAATCTTGAGGCTGGGTGCAGTGGGTTGTGCCTGTAATCCCAGCCCTTTGGGAGGCCAAGGCAGGCGGATCATCTGAGGTCGGGAGTTTGAGACCAGCCTGACTAACATGGAGAAACCCCGTCAACTAAAAATATAAAATTAGCCAGACCTGGTGGTACATGCCTGTAATCCCAGCTACTTGGGAGGCTGAGGCAGGAGAATTGCTTGAACCTGGGAGGCAGAGGTTGTGGTGAGCCGAAATCGTGCCACTGCACTCCAGCCTCAGTAACAAGAGTGAAACTCCGTTGCCAAAAAAAAGAAAAGAAAGAAAGAAATTTTGAAAATTGATATATTTATTTGTTTTAAAAGAGTATAAAATAAAATGAATGGTGAGAGCGAGTGCAGATTAGGAGTTGGATATACTTGTGTCTCATTTCTCATTTCTCTCATGGTCATGTGCATGTAAGTATCCTTATGTGGGACAGGCGCCGTAGCTCACACCTGTAATCCCAGCACTCTGGGAGACCCAGACGGGCAGATAACAAGGTCAGGAGATTGAGACCATCCTGGCTAACCCGGTGAAACTCCGTCTCCACTAAAAATACAAAAAAATTAGCCGGGTGCGGTGGCGGGTGCCTGGAGTCCCAGCTACTGTGGAGGCTGAGGCAGGAGAATGGCTTGAACCTGGGAGGCGGAGCTTGCAGTGAGCCGAGATTGCGCCACTGCACTTCAGCCTGGGCGACAGAGCCAGGATCTGTCTAAAAAGAAAAAGAAAAAGAAAAAAGAAGCCTTCTCTATAAAACAGAGAAAAAGCCTGTGCTAGCTCCTAAAGTGATTTTGAGGACTACATGAAATAATGCTGATGAAGAATTTAACATTGGGCTCAGCAAATAGTGAATGCCTAACAAATAACACGTTTCACTGTTCGTAATAACTATGTTTTATAAATGAATCATAGTTATTAATGAAATACTTTTACATTAATAATAGTAAATGTAGGGGTGGTTTTGTTGTTAGGAAAACCATTGACCATGCTTTGGTATGACTTCCAGGCCAGTGAATAATTCACAAGTAAGATCAGCTTAGGGTCTGGTACATCACAGCATTTTACTCCATTCTGTGGTTGCAGTTGGTATCTGTTTTTCATGGCTGCTGTCACAAGCCACCACATATACAGTTCTGGAGATAGAAGCATAAAATGGGGCCAGGCACAGTGGCTCACGCCTGTAATCCCAACACTTTGGGAGGCCGAGGTGGGTGGATCACCCGAGGTCAGGTCAGGAGTTCGAGACCAGCCTGGCCAACATGGTGAAACCCTATTTCTACTAAAAATACAAAAAATTAGCTGTGCATGGTGGTGGATGCCTGCAATCCCAGTTACTTGGGAGGCTGAGGCAGGACCCAGGAGGCAGAGACTGCAGTGCTGCCCTCCAGCCTGGGCAGCAGAGTGAAACAATATCTTAAAAAAAAAAAAAAAAAAAGGTGGAAAATGGGTCTTGCTGGGCTAAAATCAAAGAATGAATGCAGCAGTACAGCAGTGCGTTCCTTTCTGGAGGGTCCTGGGCAGAATCCTTTTTCTTTTCTAGATACCACCTACATTGCTGGCTCATGACCCTCTGACGTCTTCAGCCAGCAATGGTACATCTTTCTGTGCATTTCTTCCGTAGTCACCTTCCCCTCTGATTTTCTTTCCTACCTCCCTCTTCTACTTTTAAGCACCTTTGCAATGATGTTAGACACACTCATACAATCCAGACTAATCCCACTTTGAGGTCAGCTGACTGGCAACCTGAATTCCATCTGCATTTGATTTCTCTTTTCCATGTATCCTGACGTATTCATAAATTTCAGAGGTTAGGACATGGGCATCCTCGGGGTGGAAGTGGGAGGCATTATTCAGCCTCCCACATAACTCCAAATAACACTGGGTTAGAGACAATTATCTGCTCTGAATCTGAAATTAGTAAAGATGTAGGTTTTGATTCTGATTTCCGATTTTGAACTGATACTTCCTATGGCCCCAGGCCCTGTTTTCATATGGCCCTGTGTTCCTACCAGCATGCATTCTCAGATACACCTATTCTACAAGACAATCCTGGTTTCTGGGAGGGTCGTGAACTATCAGGAAATCCAGTCCAGTTTGATACAACAGCAGAAATTGGCAATGGCTTAAAGTTTATGTGTTTTTAATTTTGTTCTGACTTCCTGTATTTTCCTGCTTCTTTGAAAGCCACCTAAGAAGGCCCAGTGTTTACAGCATCCTTCAAAACCCACATCTAATTTCCTGCAAAGTCAGGAAAGCTTAGGGGTGAAATAAAAATGTCAGAGGATTTAGTGGCTGTGAAGCTCTCCCTGACAGTGGAAGGAGCTGCACCCTGTGCAAGTCATGACCAGCTTTGAATTGTCCCATCTGGATGGGAAAATATGAACAACTGTGGATCAAATGGCTTTCCTGTGCCAGGTGCTTTATATGCAACATCTCTAAGTATCATCACCATCATTTGGAAGCAATAAAAATAAATTTTAAAAGGACTAAGTAACTTGTAGGACGTTCAGCTTGTAAGTAGCATCAGAGGCAGGAGTCAAAACACAGTGATTCTGATTGTAACAGCAAATAGTTTTCCAGCTTCTCCAAGCCTCCCCTGCACACACTTATCCTGGTTGTACATCACAGTGCTTGGTTTACAATCTGTCCTAGAATGAGAGCTGTTGGAAATCTGAATCAAGATTCTTTCATTTTTCTCCTCCTTCTAGACTTGTGCCTGGTGCATAGTCAGGCTTCAGCAACATTTGCTCATTTTATGAAAGTGTGGCTCAGCTAGGACACTGGTATGAGTGTCTTAACTGCACCAACCTACAGAAAAACCCATTTTTGGAGAGACAACATCAACTTTGGTACTGGTGGAAAATTGGCCCAGGATAATTTTTTCTTCATAAGCCATTCCCATGATATTTGATTTGGCTGTCTGAGACGTATTAATCAATCCTCAAAATTCCACCAAGGGAGCAACTCTTCTCATTGGTAATCAGCTGGTATTTATCTACTGAGACACTTGGGAGGCGAAATGGAAAACGAAGTCCTTTTGCTGGAGTACCTTAATTTAACCTCCCTCTCTCAACTTCATCTGAAACTCATTTATCTTGCAGAGGTGCACCACTCTGCCTAAAAGTAATACTCTTAAGACAATTAACACACATTTTCTGAATGACTCACACTTACTAAGTAACAAACATTGTTTTTGTCCCTGAGTGGTGTATATTTGGATATCAAAGGACCAGTAAATGATCAATTCACAGAATACAACATTTCTCTAAACTTCAAATATATCATGTATGTAGTACTCCACAAGTACAGGCTAAAGTCTTTTTAAGATTTTTTTAGTCTTCTCGGGATCTTTCCCTTTTTGGATTACTTTTTAATACCATGGAATATTTTTAGTCATTTAGGACCAAAGTGTCCTTTGACAATTTGCCTGAAAATATCCTCCACATAAGCAAACCAGGAAAATATATAAATCCATTTAATGCTTGAAACAGTATCTATCATAACACATAAGAAATGTGACAGTTGTGCCAAATATTCAATATTCAAAACACTTTTTAAACCTCTTCCAGAATGGCTAGGGTTATATTGATGATGGTAAGGAGATGGAGCAACTGGAATGTTTATGCACTGAGAATGAGATTATAAATTTGTACATTCAGTTTGAAGATGTAATGGCAGGATCTGCTAAAGCTAAACAGGCATACATCTTAGGATTCAGCAATTCACCTCCTTGTTGGTACATGTTTGTGTCTGTGTGTGAATACTCCTTGGTTTTACGCACATAAATATGCTGGGTTTTTCACCAAAAGACGCGTTCATTTCTTCCCAAATAATTTTTGTATATGGCTTTATTGATAATAGTCCCAAAGTAGAAATAACTCCTATTTCCATGAAAAGTAGAATGAATTAATGTGATCACATACACACACACACACACACACACACACACAGAGAAAACTGCATAAGAATGAAGAACAAGCTATTACAGTAGACACCAACATAGTCGAGTGTCACAGACATAAAATTATTACGTAAAAGTCTGAAACAAAATGAAGTTAAAAACTTATCTGTGATAAATGATTGAGGTCTCTGACAATTGAGGTCATGTCCCTTGGGATGGTCTGTGGTGGACGTTTTCAGCGTGCAGCGAATGTTCTATATCTATTCTGGCTGGTAGTTAAGAGAATATACACATGTAAAAATCCATTGAGGTATACATTCATTGCACGTTATGATATGTAAATTATACCTCAATAAAAAGTGAAATGAAGTACATGCATAAATCACATATTTTAGGTAAATTCGTGGAAAATTGACTACTAGGTCTATGGCCTTATAAAGAAAGGCATAGAGCCTTTAAATGCAATTTTCTCTATAGCTCCTTTATTAACACTGTTATTGGAAAGGTGCTCCTCTTTTTTTGAGATCCCATAGCACTATGTGAATGTCCTTCACATGGTACCTATTTATTCTTCTGTCTCACCTATAGGTGTGTTATGTTATGCCCCTACTCTATTCCACAAGATTCCAAGATTCCTCTTGGAATGTAGAGATGCAGAGGTCACATTGGACTCATTCTTGTCCCCCTCCTCCCTCCATAGAACATTGTCACAGTGTCCAGGTCCCTCTGTAGGAATAGCCCACATGGGTGTATTAAATCTGATGCCTAATCCATGCCACTTAACCTGGGGGAGCCACTGTGTTAATCTGCTTAGACTGCCATAAAAGAATACCACAGACTGTGTGGTTTGCATAATGGAAATACTCTGTTCTCAGTGTTCTGGAGCCTGGAATTTTAAGATCATGATGTCTCCAGGATGGGTTTCTGGTGAAGTCCCTCTTGCTGACTTGCAGATGACCACCTTTTGTTCTCACATGGCCTTTCTTCTGTGTGCTGCAGAGAGGAGCGGTCTCTAGTATCTCTTCGTCTTTTTATAAGGCCAGTAGTCCCACGGGATCAGGGCCCTACTTTTATCATCTCATTTAGCACTAATTAGCTCCTTAAAGGCCCCATCTCCAAATATAGTCTCATTAAGGGCTACAGCTTCAAAAAATAAATTTGGGGTGTGGAGAGCAAAATTCTATTTATAACAGCAACATTGGTTGAGCCTCTTTTTCAAGTTCCCTTGGCTCCTGAAATTCTCTACTCACCTCATCTTCACCATTGGTTCTGCTTGGATTTCTAGTCCCATTATTCCTCCTGCCCTCATGGTCTGGTCTCACATTCTCTTACCCCTTGGTTTGTTCCTCAACTTGTCATTCCTAGTCACTCATTGGAAAAGTCCTTGGACGGAATCCTAACCAGGTAGAACCCCACAGAGGCCACCAGCTCTGGGATCCTCTGATGTCTCTCTTACAGTATTCGTAACATTTCTTCTATGACACTATGTATTTCCACAAAAAACTCATGTTCAATGAAATTGCTTGAGAAAAATCACAAACCTTATGAGAAAAATCAGATTAGAGGAAGATGACTCAAAATTTGTAAGAGACTCTAGCTAGAACCCTAATAAAAACAATAACTATTCTAAGTGGAAACATAGTACACAGTTAGATTTCTACTGGCTTCTTCCTACATTACAGTCAGTATTTGTCCCCTTAAATACTGGGCTTAAGCCTCCTTCTTAGCAATGTAGGTCTCTGAAGGACATTTGCTTCTATTAGAGCGCACAATGATCAATATTAGAAGTCTGATCCAAGATGTAGCTTTCTCCATTCATTCATTGTTTCAATTCAGAAGGAAATGTCATTGTAGTTCTTCATCTGCACAAATGTCCCTCCCTGTTAGGTTAACATAGTGGAAAGCCTGCAGCTCTGGAAACAAAAAAATTAGCTACCACTTACACTGAAGAAAGTCCCCTCCATAGATTTTCAATTTTTGCTTCTGATCTTTCTCTTTACTGTCGTCCTTGATTGCTTCAAAAATATCCACGTATTGAAAAAACCGTGCAGGGACCAACACAACTTCTACACTTTATTGACATCATTTCCCCATTTACCAGTGGCCTGCCAGATAATCCCTGCCAAAGAAATACTCATTATAACTAAACAGAATGTGGCAAACCTTCAGGCCCTGCTCTTTGAAGCTACTCCTTGCCACTTTCTCCTATGTTTCAATCGCCAGAGCCGGCAGAGACACAAAATTAACCTTTTGTGTTACTGACAGGCAATTAAGAAAGACATCAGTTCCTAAATCTACAATCTGGGAAAAGGAATTTTAAGGCAGAAGAGGAGACAGTGTCCAAGACCCTAGCAAAGATTAATTGGTTCTTTTATTCACATAGGCATGCATTCAATTAACACGTTTTGAGCATGAACACTTTATTAGATAGTAAGCAAAAGAAAGAGACTCAGGTTCTGCTCGATGCTGCCACTTATGTTACTTTACACAATGCCCACAGCCATCTGGTGAGGCAGATATTCTCTCTCATTCTCTTTTGCAGATGAGGAAGCTGAAGCTCCCCAGTAGATGACAACACAACTATAACGCACCCAGAGTAGACGACTCATTTGTGCTGTCACTCAAAAAAAAATCACTGATACAAAACTGTTAGATTCAGAGCATTATTTTAGGCTCTGTGCTGATTTTCCTCTTGATTGAGCCAAGATTCCCTTCCCTCTGACCTGTCTATGTTCTTCGAATGTAGATTAGCTTTTCTAATTTTTCTGAGTTGTGATTTAGCTTTTCCCTAACATGCTGCTTCTGTGATGGCCCTCTCAGTTTGAAATCATATATCCCATATGCAAATGACACCCACATGTGGTCATGCTTGGGGTCAGAGAAATTGTACTCGGCCTAAACATAGTGGCTTGAGGCCCTGGATTTCTAGAAGGTGATATTGGGCATAGACACATAGTCACACATTAGGGTATCTACAAGTATTCTCTTTTTCACTTGCTCAAAATTATGCAACAATAGGGCAGAACATTATTTGAGAATTGCTCTGTGTGCATCTAGATTCCATGATCATTTAGCAATGCTATTATTTCCGTCTTGTATAATTAAAAAGACATGCAAGATACAGCTTCTATTCTTAAAGCATCACAGCTGATTGGTGGGGAAGGGAGAGTCACGTCCATGTTAAAAATCAATGCACGATCTAATGTCATCAGTGTGAAATGCTCAATTACAGCCACAGGTTCTTAGAGTGACTGGAGTCAGAAGAACCAGGTGACATTGGATATTGAGTGGATAAAAAAAAAAAAAACTCCATAGAGGGCCTCAGATGTTTAACTGGGTCCTGAACTGGTAACTCTGGGTTACCAATGGTAAATTGGATAATTTAGTCAATCATTCTTGTCCTCTTAAGAAATGTTCACATATTGAAAAAACTGTTTGGGGATAAGCCTCCACCTCTACCACCACAGTTGCACATCATTTTTAAGTTGTCTCATTCCTGTTTCAAGTTTGTGTTGTGTAGGACATCATCTCACTACCTCCATCT
The DNA here is from genome assembly GCF_047675955.1 of Chlorocebus sabaeus. Classification (NCBI taxonomy): domain Eukaryota; kingdom Metazoa; phylum Chordata; class Mammalia; order Primates; family Cercopithecidae; genus Chlorocebus; species Chlorocebus sabaeus. The sequence continues at coordinate 132,636,831 of NC_132911.1, read as the reverse complement.
AGCTATATTGTCTCCAGCAACCATTGATTTATAAATTATATGCAAACAGTCATTCTTCCTGGACCGTAGAGTGGAATTACAACCAAGCGAAACTTGCTGTTCTTGGCCTTTCCCCTACCTCCCGAATACATCATACATGACCCTGCTCTTAAAGCTTTCAATGTATTCACTCATCCTTAGCCTTAAATTGCTGTAAAAACGTCTGCTTTCAAGTCAGCCCAGTGCTCTTGGAATCAGTGTTCCCGCAACCTAATCCCTGTGGGCACTTTCTGACATCCCTTTTGGGTTGTACAAGTAATGAATCATCTTTGAAACTTCTGGGATCTGACTTCTCCTCCTCCAAGGCTCCTTGTAGACTTTCCTTTCCATTTGCCAAAGCCTCTGATAACTTAGAAAATTCAGTAATGCACCCATTGATTCCAAGGAAAAGTTTTTCCTATGTATTTCCCTTATGGAACTGTGCTTTTCTTCTTTCTCCCTTTTCATGGCATAGATTTCTGCAGTTCCAGGAAACGCCTACACATAGGCATTATTTGAAGCCATGAAATTTCTCTGGTGAGTCACAACATGTCTTCAGTTCTCCCTTTCCTCTATAAAGTTATAGAGAGTTGGACGAGAGAGGTGGTGGAGCACAGTCGTTAAAAGCCCCCACTAGAGTCACTCAGTCTTGATTTCAATTTCTGTCTGACATTAGCTAACCTTCACTAAGTTATTTGACTTCTTTCAATTTCCACTTTTGATCTGTAAAATGGAAGAATAATCACAGAAAGAATTAAATAAGAAACCACATGTAAAATGCTTAGTGCAGTGCCTTACCCACTGAACATATACACTCCCTCAGTGTTGACTATTTTTATTTTGATTCATGAGTTCATCAGTTATTTATTAAGATCTCTCTCCACACCCCTTATGCCAGGTACTAGGCCAGACACCAAATATAAAGTGATGAACAAGACCGAGGTAGCCCCTGCTCACTAGGTCATTAGAGTTCCTTTAGTTGGTTAGTGACATGGACAAACCACAATCTTCCTCTGTGTCTTGCCACTTCTGTCTCCTTGTGTCTCATTCTCATGGCTACTGCCCATTGGTAAGGGGAGGATAAAACAGAGGACATAGGTACATACATTAGATACTTATTACTGGCCAGTGCCCATGGTATATCTTTTTCAAAAGAATAAATGCAGCATAAAGTGATTCAGGGTGAGAAGGCAACGAAACTGAGGCGCACTCACCTGCTCATCATCAGCAAGGAACCTCTTCAGGGTGCAAACAGCAGGTCAGCATTTCCATGGTAAATTTATCTGGTAGTCGTGCCACATTGTGCAGCTACAGAAACGGTGATATACGTACGTGACAGTAGCATTCTAGTTCCCTGAGAAGAAGAAAAGTGGAGGGGGATATTGGAACGTTGCTACATAACTCCAGTCTTGGCTCAGCAAGAGAACTGTAGGAATAAGAATAAGAGGAATAATGCTACTAATACTAACACAATAAAGATGAAGTAGCTTTGTATTTGTGTAATATAATAGACATTACCGATAACAAGGAGTGACAGTCAAATTATGCATTCTTTCCATTTTATTGATGAAAAAATGGTCCTGAGAAACTAGAAGAATTTTCCAGAGACACACTCCCTTTAGCGTGTAATGGAGTTAAAACCTTTCCCCCACTAGATTGAACCACCCTTGAGGTCAGGGGCTATGATCATTCTGAGCCATACTTAGAACAGGTTAGCCTGAGAGGATCTGGGGGTCAGCGTATCCTTGTTTTAAGATTCAAATCCTAGCCCTACACTCACGTGCTGGGTGTCTTTGGACAAATCACATAAACTCCCAAAGTCAAGTGTGTCATTCACCGAACAGGGCTTAATGTGAGTACTTCTCAGTGCTCTTGTGAGGATTCAGTGTGATCATACGTAAAGGGTTTAGTTTGGTGCATGTAGAAAGTGCTCATTAAATGATAGTTATAGTTTCTTCTCTTCATTTTCCTCCCCCTTATCTGCCTCTCCTCCTCATCTTCTCATTATTATTACTGCTTTTACTGTTGTTATTATATTACTACTATTACTGCTATATAGTGATATAGTGAAATACATAATGGTTTTGGAATTCTAGTTCCAGCTGTACCACTTTCTAGCCTTCTTGATTTTGCTGAACTAAGAGTCAGAAGAGATATAGTTCTAGGTTATTTCCAATCATTACACCATCTTGGAAGTGGCAGGGGTGCTCTACTAGACTGAGACAAATACCCCATTTTCTCATTCATTAATTACCTTGAATGCAACCAGCCTGCCTCTAATTCACATATCTCTAAATCTGTATTAGACAAACAAGGCTTCTAGTTAGGCATGATTAACGTGAAGGGCTTGCTGTCCGGTTGGTTGATTTAGTGGGGAATCTGGCCTGTAAGTCATATCTTTTACAAATAAACAATATCAGCCATTGGTTTATCCAGACCACTCTTTCATTTCCAGTGTTATAGGCCAAAGCAAACACACTTCCCAACATCAAATAGTCTCATGAGCTGAAATGGCATTCCTTACTTGTAGGCATGTGGCAGTAACACTCCTGCGCAATAGAATTGGATCAAGGGTGACAATGGAGGCCAGGAAATGTCTGTGATGCATGGGGTGTTTCCTTCTTCTTGCTGCCATATCATAGTGGAATGGGTGAGAATTCAAGACACATTGGATCTGTATTTGAGTTCTAGCCATGTGATGGGTAAAAAGTTAGATCTCCCGAAGTTGTGGTTTCCTCATCTTTAAAATTGGATGGCAACACTTGAGTTATTTGTTGTGAGAATTCGAAATGCCTTATAAGCTCGGCGCGGTGGCTCACACCTGTAATCCCAGCACTTTGGGAGGCCAAGGTGGACGGATCACCTGAGGTCAGGAGTTCAAGACCAGTCTGGCCAACATGGTGAAACCCCATCCCTACCAAAAATACAAAAGTTAGCATGGTTGTGCACGCCTGTAGTCCCAGCTACTAGGGAGGCTGAGTCAGGAGAACTGCTTGAACCTGGGAGGTGGAGGTTGCAGTGAGCCGAGATCAGGCCACTGCACTCCAGCCTGGGCAGCAGGGCGAGACTGTGTCTCAAAAACAAACAAATGAACAAACAAACAAACAAAAAAACCCAAATGCTTTATATGGAGTGTCTGACATGGTATTTGCCACGTAGCACATGCTCAATAAACCATGACCGTGATGACTATGGTTAGTAGTTAACTAAAGTTATTTGGTTTTGTTTTCCACAAAGCTGAAAAGGTGGTATTTATCTTCCAACCAGATGTTGGTTATTCTCGCATCAGAATGTGAAGTATGTGCTCCTGCTATTTGCTGGGCTCTAGGGCTCAGCATTGCCTTTACTTCTTAGATACTGATGTAGCGTCTCTGCCATCCTCTGTCCTGCAGAGCTCATTCAGCTGGTGACAGCATCAACTCCAGAAATTTCCACCATCAAGCAGAGGTAGATTTCTATTTCTCACTTTGGCCTCTCTGCTTCTCATTTCCCAGTCAGCCTCCCTGCAGAGTGGGAAGGGACAAGTTCTCGCCCTCTGTTATCCTCATGGTGGGTGCATTACCCAAGTATTAGTGTATTAGTTGCATACCTTGTGTATCAAGCAGGGCTCTCCAGAGAAAGAGAACCAATAGGAGATTTTATATATATATATATATATATATATATATATATATATACACACACACACACACACACACACACACACACACACATTTTATTGAGAGGAATTAGCTTATATGATTATGGACAGTGAGAAATCCAATTATTTGCTGTCTGCTAGCTAGAGACCTAGGAAATCTAGAGGTGTATTTCCGTCTGAGACTGAAGGTTGAGGGCCAGGAGAGCTGATGATATATAAATTCCAATCAGATGTCAGCAGAATGTGAGAAGAGATGAGTGAGCTCAAGCAGTTCTTTTGTTCTATTCACTTCCTCAAGGGATTGGACGATGCCCACCTGCACTGAAGAAGGCAATTTACGTTACCGAATCCACCAATTTAAATACTAATCTCATTCAAAACACACTCACAGACACACCCAGAAATAATGTTTAATCTGGGCATCCTATGGCCCAGCCAAGTTGACAGATAAAATTAACTATCATACCTTGTTCTTTAACTACTTACAAACCCCACTAGGAGAGCTGATCAACCCATATTCAAGTGCTAGCTGTTATACTCTTCCCCATATCAGACCTCTCCTTTGCTCCCATCTGGGCTTCAGGCCCTGATTGTGAATTGATAAAGCTCTAGCAGGCTCACTTTCTTTTATGTTAGATCTTCTGGCCTTATAGTTTCAATTGTGAGGTTGTTAGATTTAAAAAAGTTTGAACTCCCCAAACTGAATATAGTTCAAGTCATTATCCCACAGCCCTGGCCTCCTGAGAGTCTTCATCATAAGTGCCAATAAGTGGATGCATTGCCAAAGGATACATTGAGGGAGGCAGAATGTGGGCTCAGTCACCACCAGACTCCATTTTTGGTCATATCAAGTAATTGGAATGAATTAATTCCAAGGAGATGTGTGGTGTGAAGAGCGAAGAGAACAGAAAGGGAACTAGATCTGACAGAAATCTCTGTACCCACATGATGATGATCTTCAATGTGTATGTTGCCATTGGTCTGGTGATTGGTCAGTTCCACTGGTTTCTTCCAGCATGCAGTAACAGAATAAAGCATAACTCTATGTAGACGCTAGTGTCTGGTGAGCAAAAGCATAAGGACTAGTTCTATTTAATGAGCACCTACAGTGTGGGCATTCAGTCATAATCCTCACAACCACTGCAAGGTGGCTGGTATTTATCCTATTTTACCAAAATACGAACTAAGGTTCAGGTAAGTTACATAAGATTCTTAAGGTCATACAGTGAGTTAGGGACAAGGGAAAAAATAAATCTCAGGTTCATAGTATCCAAAACTCATGCTCCCTTTTCTTCTTCTCAGTGGTGATGAGTCAGCATCACACTAGGGATGGTTCCTATTACTCCAGGCTAAATCTGAATACATATTTGCTTTATTTAATCACCCTACACAGAGGTTTCTTTTCAGCACAAAGAAGTGCCATTTGAAAACATCCAAAAATAGTTCCTTTTTTCTTTTGAAGATTAAGTTACTGGATCACCCTATTAAAAGCAAAACAACAAAACAGAAAGATGTTCAGATTTTTGTCTTTTGAAACTAGGATCAAACAACATAAATAATCCATGGAAGATGCAGGATCCAACTAACCTAGTATCTTCCAAGCTGATTTTCTCTCTTTCTAAACTGGTTCGCTTTCTCACATTAATTCTATTTGGCATGTATAAGAAAGGCCAAGTACAAAACTTGTAGTATACAGGGCTAGGAAAAGACTTCATATCTCCTATGCAAGAAGGCTCCTTAACAGGGCAAAGAAACCCATGGAACATTGCTTAGATTGCCTTGTTCTCACTTTTGATTTTATTTTCGTTATGAACTTCTGTGCAAGTTCAGCAAACTGATGCAAAACATAATGTGAGAACATATTGATTTAATCTTTATGAGTAAGACTTACATCACAGTTGGGGAAGTTTGCTAAATTAACTATCTCAGACTCCCTAAATATTCAACCAGTAATTTATTTTACTCTTTAAGTTTTCTTTTAGTTACTCCTTAATTGCACCTGAACTCTGAGTTCCATAGAACTTAGTGGGTACCAAATTTAGCAAACCTAAGCAATGTTTTTCTTTAGTTTCCAATTGATTAAATTAGTAAGAATGGCCAGACGAGGTGGCTCACGCCTGTAATCCCAGCACTTTGGGAAGCCGAGGCGGGCCTGAGGTCAGGATTTTGAGACCAGCTTGACCAACATGGAGAAACCCCACGTCAACCAAAAATATAAAATTAGCCTTGAGTGGTAGTTGCATGCCTATAATCCCAGCTACTCGGGAGGCTGAGGCAGGAGAATAGCTTGAACTAGGAGGGGGAAGTTGTGGTGAGCTGAGATTGCGCCATTGTACGCCAGCCTTGGCAACAAGAGTGAAACTCCATCTCAAAAAAAAAAAAAAAAAAAAAAAAATTAGTAAGAACTTATCATAGCTATTATCTACTCCAGAACTGACTACTTAATACACAAAGGCAACATGAAATATGTACTTTTGACCATTTCAGAGGTGGGTAGCATCAAAATCTCATCAACTGAGACAATAATAAGAATAAAGAGCAGAAAAAGAAAAGCCACTTTTCTTCAGGAATTTACAGGCATAATTATATTTATATGAGATGGTAATCGTTTACTAAAAGAGCTTACTGTGTGTCAAACACTACGGGAAATTCTTTATATCCTGAGTCAATAGAATACAGAGATTTCTTTGGATTTGGCAAGAGGGCAAACCAGAATTTTTCTTCATTTTGGATAAGTGATTTTGGGCAATTATTTTAACCTTTCTTGACATCTTAAAATCATTAAAAATAGGATTTTAATTACATATACCTCATAGAACTTACCTCATAAGATAAAGCTTCTGAGTACTGAACATGAAAATAGATTTAGAAACTTAGAAACCTTTAGAAACTTAGAGACCTATAGACTTAAAAACTTAGAAACCTTTAGACTTTTAGACTTAGAAACTTAGAGACTTAGAGACTTAAAAACTTAGAAGCTTAGAAAAGCCACACCAGGTGGCCATCTAAAAGCCCCCACCCAATGACCAGGTGGCCATCTAAAGCACCCACCCGATGTCCGTGTGGCTATCTAAAACACCCACCCAAATTCCTGGAACTCAAACAGAAGAACAAGTCCGGGAAATACCCCGCGCGGGTTCAAACCAGGTTCAAACCAACCAATCAGAGTAAGACACCTTGCTCAGGCCATAACCTGCTCCAATCATCTTGCGCCTCAAGCTTTGTGAATTTTTGTGGTTTTTGACTTTATAAACTGTCTGTAACAAGCATTCGGGGTCCTGTGGCCAACTTCGGACATAGGACCCTAGCGCGCTAGCAATAAATCTCTCCACTGTGACTTCCGTGTCGAGTGGTCTCTCGCGACGACCCCTGCCCAGGGAGGAATCTAAAAACTAGGTTCCTACAAACACAGCATCTGGCACACAGTAAGGGCTTTGTAACTCAGTATTTGTGGCTGTTGCACTTCAGCTTCTACATAAGATTGTGATGCGTCATTGGTTAAGGGAACAGAAGACACCAGTCCCATAAGACCCGTTCAGCACTCAAACTATATGACTTTAAGATTTCGTATAACAGGGATCCTGGCTGGGTCAGAATCCAAAGTTTGATATCACCAAAAAGTGAATCTGGTGGTGACTGAGCCCACATTCTGCCTCCCTCAATGTTTCTGGATACCCCATGGGCCAGCCAAGTTGACACATAAAATTAACTATCACACTTTGTTCTTTAACTACTTACAAACCCCACTAGGACAGCTGATCAACCCATATTCAAGTGCTAGCTGATATACTATTCCCTGTATCACACTTCCCCTTTGCTCCCATCCGGTCTTCAGGCCCTGTTGGTGAACTGATAAAAGTTCTAGCAGGCTCACTTTCTTTTATGATAAATCTTCTGGCTCTTTTAGTCCCAAATGTGAGGTTGGCAGATTTTAAAAAGTTTGAACTTCCAAAGTTGAATATAGTTCAAGTCATTATCCCACAACCCTGACCTCATGAGACTCTTCATCTTAAGTGCCAATCCGTGGATACACTTCCAATGGATACATTGAGGGAGGCAGTGCCAAATACAACTAATGTGAGAAAGTAACCAGTTTAGAGAGAAGACCAACTTGGAAGATAATTAGATTAGTTGGATCCTGCATCTTCCATGGATTATTTATGTTGTTTGATCCTAGTTTTAAAGGAGAAAAATCTGAACATCCTTCTGTTTAGTTGCTTTGCTTTTAATAGGGTGATCCAAAAACTTAATTCTCAAAAGAAAAAAGGAACTATTTCTGGATGTTTCAAAGGGCACTTCTTTGTGCTGAAAAGAAACCTCTGTGTAGGGTGATTAAATAAAGCAAATATGTATTCAGATTTAGCCTGGAGTAATAGGAACCATCCCTAGTGTGATGCTGATTCATCACTACTGAGGAGAAGAAAACGGAGCATGAGTTTGGGATTCATTATGAACGTGAGATTTCTTTCTTGCCCTGTCCCTAACCCACTGTCTGACCTTAAGAATCTTGTGTAACTGGCCGGGCGCGGTGGCTCACGTCTGTAATCCCAGCACTTTGGGAGGCTGAGGCGGGTGGATCACGAGGTCAGGAGTTCGAGACCATCCTGGCTAACATGGTGAAACCCCGTCTCTACTAAAATTACAAAAAATTAGCCGGGCGTGGTGGCGTGCGCCTGTAGTCCCAGCTACTTGGGAAGCTGAGGCAGGAGAATGGCGTGAACCCAGGAGGCAGAGCGGAGCTTGCAGTGAGCTGAGATTGTGCCACTGCACTCCAGCCTGGGCGACAGAGCGAGACTCCGTCTCAAAAAAAAAAAAAAAAAAAAAAAAAGAATCTTGTGTAACTTACCTGAACCTTAGTTCCTATTTTGGTAAAATAGGATAAATACCTGCCACCTTGCAGTAGTTGTGAGGATTATGACGAAATGCCCACATTGTAGGTGCTCATTAAATGGAACTAGTTCTTATGCTTTTGCTCACCAGACACTAGCATCTACATAGAGTTATGCTGTATTCTGTTACTGCATGCTGGAAGAAACCAACGGAACTAACCAAGCACCAGACCAATGGCAATATACACATCATCATGTTGGCACAGAGATTTCTGTCAGATCTAGTTCCCTTTATATACTCTCTTCTCTTCACACCACACATCTCCTTGGAATTAATTTATACTAACAAGCTTATGGATCATAGGATTTTCCAAGTTTTCCTCATCCTTCTTGCCTTTCATCATGCCTAGAACACCCCTCCCTCCTCATTTTCCCAAACAACTCTCCTTTGTGTTTCAAGACCCTTCTTAAGCATCGGCTGTTCATGAAAATAGCTGATCTTCATTTCTACCTCTAGACGGAATGATGAGGGGACTCTCCTCCGTGTTCCATCTCTGCCCTCCCTTATCTATAGGACTTACACCTAGAGTATCCTCATCAACTGCTATTATTATGATTAATTTACTCTTCTATGGCAAAAGCAAACCGTGAGCTCCCAAATATGGAAAGCAAGTCTTTTAATTTTGGTATTTCTAACAGCCCAATATTAAGCCTGACACTGTAAGTTACAAAATAAATGTTGAATGACAGAGTGGCTGAATAAATAAATCTTCTTGAAATAACTCTCATTAATATCCCTCCTACATAAATGTTATCTTTAAAGATAAATACATAGAATAAACATTACTTCAAAATATATAGCTTTATAAATATTTTGTGACTGGGTCTATCATTGATCTTTCTACTTACTTACCTGCAATGATTTAATCTTTTTAATTTAAAAAATAAAAGCTATAAATTTGCTGTGAGACACAATTTTCTATTGCTTGAAAGAAAATGTGTCTAAGTATACATATTAGTTGATTTAATTACTCTTTCACTCAGTCTGCTCTGTCCCCCAGGCTGGAGTGCAGTGGTGTAATCTCGTCTCACTGCAACCGTGGCACCCTGGGTTCAAGTGATTCTCCTGCCTCAGCCTCCTGAGTAGCTGGTATTACAGGCATGCACCACCATGCCTGGCTAATTTTTGTCTTTTTAGTAGAGATAGGGTTTCACCATGTTGGCCAGGCTAGTCTCAAACTCCTGACCTCAAGCGGTCCACCTGCCTCAACCTTACAAAGTGCTGGGATTACAGGCATGGACCACCGTGCCTGGCTGTATCTAAAACTACTTCTATTCCTGGAACTGTGCTAGGTGCTTGGAAAATAGTGTTGTACTAGAGAGCTGCAGTCTTTTTCCTTGCACAGAATGTAATCTTGGGGAAACGAAAAGGAACATTAATTACTAAATATAGCTACTACATAAAAATCGAAAACTGAAGCAAGTCCATTGAAGGAAAATGGGAGGGTCTGAAAGGAAGCTCTGCCCTACTCAAAGAGGACCAGGGAGGCTTTCTTGGAGTAGTAACCGTTCAGAGAAGTTTCGAATATTGAAAGAGATCTAGGCAGATAAATGGGTTGGGGAAAGAGCAAGTGGAATAAGAGATGGGGACACATTAACACTTTACTGCAGGAAGCAGCCTTAGGGAGGTCAAGGTGGCTTTCTGAATATTTCCTCTACTGAAATCCAAACCCAAAGGAAACAAAACCAATTCATTTATTTTAAAATGGCTACCTGATTTCCATTAGTTTCCCTGCCTGCTTTTCATTAGATAAACTACCTATATTCCATTGGCTATAATCAGGTTTATTTGGAGCCTTGGGCATTTGTAGAAAATCTGCATAGAGTCTGATGAAATAGAGAGAGTGCCTTTATATGCTAAACAGGAGAAGAAGAATTTTTGTAATATAATCAAGAAATGTGGTGTGTTGATTTCTGCTTGGTTAATCTGTGAAGCCGGACACACGGGTATGTTTGGTTGTATTCAGAAAAAGCAGTAACCAGGTAGTTGGCTGTACAAAGGCAGAGGATGTTGCTGAAAGAGCCAAGTAATAGAAAGAGCATTGAATTTCAAGTTAGTCAAAATTCTAGCCTCTGTTTTTACAGTGGTCAGGAAGCAACTTCTCCTTGATTTTCTATTTTCTCAGAAAACATGGGGTTGGATGACATGCTTTCTCTGGGTCTCTTCTTCTAAATATGTGTGGATTTACCCTCAACATTGGCAGGAGAGCAGCTGAGAATTCACAGAACCGATTCAATCATCCCAGGTGCTTGAAGACCAACTGTAGCCTCCAAGAAAATGCAGCAAATCAGATTTCCTCAGGGTTGAATTTATGCTAATGGTAGCTTCTTTTGTGTTGCTCTTCCTAACCAAGAACTCTCATTCAATTCTCGGTACTTGACCGGAAATCACACTTTAAGGAGATAAAGTGCTATGACGCCAGAAGGTTGTTATTGTTCAAATCGTTTAAAGGACTTCACTGTAGCTACCACTCCTGCAAGGGTGATAGACTCTTTCTTCCTTAATTGTGGACATTTGTTTTCTTTAGGTGAAAGTCCAGTTAAAATTTGTTTTGTGGTAGCGATATTACACTATGAGTTCACATGGAGCTTGGATTTCTCTAAGACCCCAAACTGGAAGATCTCATCGTAGGACATTACTGAGAGCCCTACTTCATGCTTCCTTTTAATAGTTAGCTCTTTTTTTTTTTTTTTTTTTTGGATGTAGAAGTCATTGGGTTTCTGATTATTTCATTCAATATGTAAATGGCATCTTGTAGCATTTTGCCATATGCACATTGAGCATGCCCAGTTGTGTTCTTGATTCCAAACCACTGATTTATAGCGTTAACCTGTAGCATGTATGTGAGTTAACCTCTGATATGCAGTCCCCTAGGGCTATAAATTTCCTTAAGTTAGAAACAGCCTATTTCTGCTGGCTGCCACCTAGAGAACTCAGTCTTAAAATTCTACTGCATTGATTCCCTCTAGCTCTTCCCAATTTGACATGTGATTTCCTTGTCCCTGTAATTCAGCAGCACATGGCTTGTCCTTTTTTATACAGAATTGAATTGAGTTGGTTTTTTGACCAGTGTGTCTTGCCTTTCAGTTAGTACACAACAACTGTAAAAAATGGGTAATTCTCTTTGATTATTAAAACATTTTTGGGCTTGGCGGAGATCTCTTTCACGGTCTCTGGACAAAAAGATGATTGCAAGGGGAAAATTCTACAGTGGAAAAATTCTTGGTTTTGACCAATTCTGCCAGCTCTACTCTTTGTGCTTATTAGCAAGTCACTCATATTCGCCAAACCTCGATTTCTTCAGTTAAAAAAAGTAATAACATTGATGTCAGGCATTGACCAAGGATTAGAGTACATGGTTCTCTTTTCAATGGCTTTTTCCTCTTTATTCTTTTCTACTTTTCCAGCTATTTTCTTTTATTTATCTTTTTGTCATCTTGGTTTTCTCTTTATATATCATCTTGTCCTTTTGTTTTTATGTTTTGCTTTTATTTTCTTGCCTCATTTGCTATACTAAGTACCATATCTTCCGCTCTTCTAATGACCATGATGTCTTCTCTCTTTCTACCCAGCATCCTTTACCCCTTTTCTTATCCAATGCATTGTGTGTTGCTTGAGGGATTCCCCGTATACCAGGGGTTCCCAACTTTGAATACCCTGGGCCACATTGGAAGAATAATTGTCTTGAGCCACACATAAAATTCACTAACACTAACAGTAGCAGATGAGCTGAAAAAAAAAAAAGAAAAGTCTCATGATGTTTTAAGAAAGCTTACAAATTTGTGTTGGGCCACATTCAAAGCCATCCTGGGCTGCATGCAGCCCACAGACCATGGGTTGGACAAGCTTGCCCTACACCATAGTACCATGGAAAGACAATCAATTTGCCCTGACCTCTTCCAGAAAACAGATGGGTTGGGCATCCAAGCTACATCAATAAAGTGCTTTCTCCTTAAATGGAGTGGTACAAATCCTGAAATCCCATCGTAGATTTTTCTCATCCATGGTGTCCTGAAATAACTGTTCATTGGATCTTTCCAACTAGATCCCTAGACCCCTAGACCTCTTCTGGAGCAATTTCTTCTCGACAGCTAATTATTTAACATTTATTTTGTTTCAGCAAGTCAGAGAACTAATTATATATATATAAATATAAATATATATATAAATATATATATATATTTGCTTATGTAGCTTACCTCTGAAATTCCTAAATAATTCATTCTTCTTTTCCTTTCACCAGAAGTGTCTCCCCTATCCCAATGGCAGATACTAAACCCTAGCGTGACTAGAAATATACGCATAGGAGCATGACATACAGAGCAAAAGCAGATGTCAAATGACATTTGCAAGTCCCCAGCTAGTGTGGGAGCCAACACAGCATTACCCTGGATGCCGCTCTTCTCATGTCATAAAAGGGGGCTCCAGTTGCCCGAGTAATGCAGAGAGCATGTGTAGGGGGAATCCAGTCACTGCTAAGTGTTCTCAGAGACCAGGCACCAGAGATGGCGTTCTTCTGGCTCATGGCGCATTAAAATCTCTTAACCTGACTACTCCTTCATTCAGATTCACTTTTTCACAAAGGCAGATGGGATAGTTTTTAGTGTCCCTTGAGCTTCCTCTTCTACTGTTGGTGTCAGTTACCACCTCCACCTTCTACTGAAGCTTTATTCTGTGAATTCTGTTCTTCCACTTTAGACACACACACACACACACACACACACACACACACACACACACCTTTAAAGTTTATTTTTCTCCTAACCCAGTAAAAATATCAAGAATTCTGGGATCGTGGAAGCTCTCACTGAAATTTAAACTCATGCAAATCTAGCTCTCAATATTCACATTTTCCTTTGGTGATAAGCATGGACACTATTTAACTCTAGCTTCTCTATGCAAGACTGGCTATCTCAGTATCAGTCAGCGTGGGCTTTAGTCACTTAATTTCACTGAGCTGTATTATATACCTATATACTTGTAAGGATATATACTTGTAATGGACAATTTAAATGGATTGTAAACCTAAAGAAAAGAACAGGGTGATTTGGGAAACTCTCCTTTACCAACTCAAGAGCTCTTCATCTCTATGGTTTACTTTTCCCCCAATTTAAAGAGAATAACATTTTCTGGTACAAAAGAATGAAACAGCATCTTTTTGTTGGTGACAAGCACGTAAAAAATGTATGCTAGCCTATTGCACATAAGCAATAATGTGACTGCTCTATAAACTCGTTGCCTGAAATGGTCTAGGAAAATTGAACAATAAATATATCATGGTGATGGTATTACCATCACATCAGGATCTTATTTATGTAGGGAAACTGTTAACAGCTCTGTGCTTAGGACACAAGTTCAGAAGAATTTGCCTAGAAAAGACCAAGGCTTTAAATATTCCCTCTGAAATGTGGGCTGCTGAAACAGATTGTAACAGTCATTTGTCTGCTTATTAGTTTAGAGCATTTGTTGCACTGTAATTGCAGGGAGAAAAAGCGTGTGATCATGTGGCTTGTTCTACCAGTCACTGGTGGGCATATTTTTCTCCAGAGAACAAATCATTGTTGTTGTTTTTTTCTCTCTTGGAAAAGCTTCCAGTGCGATGGGCTATAACCTCTAATAGATACAATACATCTTCTCTGAATAACTTACAAAAGAAATCAATGGTTTGTTTTATACTCATTGTCTCCCCAAATTCCCTTATACGTTTGCCTTGCCTTGGTTGGATAACTTAAGAACAACCACACTTCATAATAAAAAGTTGTCTCGTAAACATGGACTTGGGCTGAAAACATTGGTGGAGCTTGTTCATTTATAGCATTAATTATAATCCTAGCTCAAAGTAGTCTGGAAGAACATCCAGAAAAGGAATGAAAAAAGTAAAACTGATAAAGTACACATCCACACACAGTGTTACTCTGTAAAAGGTACACTAGAATCATTGAATCTGTTCTCAAGGAGTGGAGTGTAGAAAAATGAGATTTAGGTACAGTAATAATAAAGAACTTTATAACAGTTCAAACTACCCAGTGATGGCTCAGGATGCTTTACAACACTCTAAGTAAGTTCTTCCTCCTCAAAAGAAAAAGATGGAAGACAAATATTTTTGAACTCGAAGGAAGAACGGACAAATGAGACCATGGGGTCAACATTTAGTACTAATGTGGACCTGAACGAATTAGTTAGCCTCTTTGAGCCTGTATTATTTTCTACAAAATGATGATGATAAACAACAGGATTTTGAAGATGAAATGAACTTGTGTGTACAAAGTGGCTAACACAATACTTCAAATATATCTGGTATTCAATAAAAGTTAATTGCATTTTTCTGGCAATACTGAAAGCTTAGGTATTCTCAGGATACGAACAATTGGCACTTTGGATTCATTCTCACCATTTTCTAAGGGTATCAGCCTATGCTGCTGAACATAGAAGGTTGGATCTACCTTTCCGACATTCTCTTCAAACTCAGGTTCGCATGGAAGTTAATTCTCTCATATTCAATGCACTTATGCACATTTTGAAGGCAAAATTGTAGTAGAGGGCATATTCCTAGAGCTTTGGAATATTTCTTGCTGGTAAGCAAGGCTGTGGAGGAATTGGTGTCCATTCCCCAACTTCATGATTGTGAAAATCAGCTGCGGTGGCAGAGGAGGAAGTACTCTGAGTTCTGGTGTCCATGCAGAGGTGCTGGCATTGGCATTGACTTCTTGATTGCAGCTTCCTGATCTCGATCAGAGCCACGGCAGTTTGTTCTTAAACTCAGTAGCAGTGGGCTATCCTTTCCCTTCCTGTGTCACTTTAGAATGCTTACCTTAACAGGGCACTTTACTGTTGAGACTATTCCTCAGGTCGTTCCAGGAAGTTTACAAGCAGCTATTTCTGTTTTAAATATCTTTCTTCTTAAAAACACCTGTGGTGGTTTCTGCTTGCTACCCTGAGCCCTGAGAAAAGTACAAAAAGGGTTCCCCAAGAATGTGCAATTTAAAAAAGAATAAAATTATCTACAATTAAAAAGAATAAGGGGAATTTGAGAATAGGATGCAGCCTCTTAAAGATTTAAAAATTTCATTGATTAGCATGAAGATTTTTTGAAGTAATTGCAAACTTGCAATTAGTTTGTTTCATAGACAAACATACAAAATATGTTATAAAGTAATTATTAATTCATGAAAATAATTTTAAACAAATTATTTATATAATAAATGATATTTGAGGAGTAAAGGAAACAGAAAAGTTTACTGTTGAATAGAAAACTAAGAAAAACACATAAAATATGGAGAAGAAGTTGTGTTCCTTCTGAATAGATAACTACACCCACCAGGTGAGGGCTACAAACAGACTGATTTGGTTCAATGTGAGCAATAACTTTCTAATGCCTTATAGTGAACAGGCTGCCTTTGATGGGGATGAACATATTATTTAAATAGTGAACAAACAGCCATTTTCCCAGGATACATTACAAAACATTCTCAAGTAAGCAGCTGAATTAGGGAAACCTCATGGTCTCTTCGAATTTTAATATCCTATGATTTTACTATCATGTTTATTGTAACTTCACCCTTTTCATTTAAAAATGATGTGTGAAGGCAATTTAAGCTAAACTTTTCAGAAACATAGCAATCATATAAACGGAAGCATAAGGCAGCTCACTGATATTAGTACAATTAACACACATTTTTTGTATTCTACTTTTAAGTGTATGCTTATATATGATGCACAAATATATGCACATATAACATACACGTATAGGAATATGTGTATGTTCACAATGAGCACAAATGATATGCACAAGTTTATTAGTCATTGACCCAATCATTAAGCTATTCCTTTATTCCTCTTTTTATCGTTTGATGAATAAGTTAGGTCTGTGTTATCTGGAAGACCTGACAAGCATACATACGTACTTACAACTGGTCATTAGCTACTAAAATAAAGGAACAGAGCAAATTGGATGAATGAGTCAGAACAGAAATGTGTTCTATCTAGATGTATGTTAGAAAGTCTATCAGGGCCGGGCACGGTGGCTCACGCCTATAATCCCAGCACTTTGGGAGGCCGAGGCGGGCGGATCACCTGAGGTCAGGAGTTTGAGACCAGCCTGGCCAACATGGAGAAACCTCATCTCCACTATAATTACAAAATTAGCAGGGCATGGTGGTGCATGCTTGTAGTCCCAGCTACTCAGGAGGGTGAGGCAGGAGAATCACTTGAACCTGGAAGGCAGAGGTTGCAGTGAACCAAGGTGCACCATTGTACTCCAGCCTGGGCAACAAGAGCAAAATTCTGTCTCAGAAAAAAAGAAAAAAGAAAGTCTATCAGAATATGACTCAAAACTGAGCTGCTATTTCTGAAATCCAAGGGTTTCTTCTTAATCCTCTGATGGCCTATAGTGAAGCTTATATATTTCTCTGGTGCATTGACAACAAAATTTAAAAATTATAATGTATTTTGACTATAAGATGGTATTTTATGGCCTGTAACCCTTTTTCAAATACTCTTCTTCTTAGCCAGGAAACTCCGAAATTAATACTGTCTTAGAAGTTCATTTCATACCAAAAGGAAGCTTTTTAAAATATAATTTTCAATTAGATAACCTCTAACTTTTTGAGTTGAAAGTCAAGAAACTTTTATGGGGTGCCTTCTATGTGCATGGCACACTATTAGGCAGAAGACAATGAAATAATAGATACAGTTAATAAATATTTTGGTTTCTTCCTAATTCACTAGAAGGATCAATGAGACTGGATTGATAAGAGGTTTAAGAATTCTACCTTGCTATGCTGATATAAGTCACCACTTATATCATGTTTATGAACTTGGATTTCAGTGATGTGTATATAAATTCTGATTCTGACATTACTTAACTGTGATTTAGGGTAATCTTTCTGTGCTTCATTTTTTGGGTTTTGTTTGTTTGTTTGTTTGTTTGTTTTACCACAAACAGGTGTTATAAAAGCAGCCTGACAAGACAGTTGTAAAGGTTAAGTAACATGTGAATGTGTTTGGAAATCAGAGTTTATTGCATGTTTGTTGAATCTGTTTGAATTATAGGAATATAGTGGAGTATGAGAAAGAGGAGGGAATGAAAACCCAGTATGTTTATACTTGACTGGATCGAGTCTAGAACAAAGATTTTCCCCCTTTGTAAACAGAAGACTTAGCTTTAATTCTACTGTTCTTTAGTTCTTGCTGTCCATCTCCAGCTCCACCCAACTCTGAGTACTCCATAAACTGCCTATAGACCAACTCCTATCCAGAGCATGAGTTAATTCACACCAAGCCTTGCTGCATAAGAGGCGTATACCTAGAAGCCACGTAGGAATTGAGAATTGTTTCTTCAGTATTGTGTCCTGTATTCAAGATACCACTACATCTAATAAATTGAAGCCTACTTTGTGTTTGTAGAGCCTACTTTTCAAATCAGACAGATTTTCATGGAATTGTGAGTTCATCTATCTACCTGAATATGTCACTGCTGGAGATCCCTAACTGTCAACAGCAGCCCAGACCTAGCCCTTCAAATGATATGGCCTTTGAATGCCATGAGTTGGATGACTGGACATTTCCTTCAAGTACCAGAATCACGTTAATTCTCTAGCATTTCCTTCACTATTTCAGGGGTCTTGACATCTTAGTCACGTGCGTGGCCAACATTTTATAGGTTATAGAAATAAAACCTTTCTAGAGCTATCAAGTATAATATAAAATCCTATGAGTAGGAAGCAGGAAGGGGCTTTAAAAGTCCTATATCATTGTGCAAATGGACAGTTATTTTATCTGAATGTGTGTGCTTTCTCTATCTAGTACAGGAAGCAGATTGTGGGGAAAATGGATGGTAAGTATGGGTTCACTTTGTGGTGGCATAAATCATGTTTAGAATATTCTTAGAGTTCTGGGAGGCTCTGGGAGACTCCGGATCATTTACTCCCTGTAATTACATTTCATCATATTTGCTTTTGGGTTTGTCTGTTAATAGAGTCTCTTGATCTGCTTAACTGCCTCCTCTGTAATTAAACAGTTGAGGAAAGCATATGGATAATACCATGCTAATGATATAGTTTTAAAATTTAGGATGATTTAAAAGGAAATTTTAATCTTCTACTAAGTTCAGCCTCAAACTGCTCTGGTTATGATGGTGATTTTTTCAAGCTTATCATTCCTAAGAAAGCTTCACATTTCACAATGCTTGCTTTGCAGCCAAGAAGCCCTAATTAACATTTGTTAAGAACTAGAAGATGCATCCAACTCTTTACTTTTTATTCTTAATTCTCATCCATAACTGAAAAGGTTAACATTTCAAATGGGAGTACAGAATCGTGATGCCGCTTTTCTATACTCATATACCAAGTTAATGTTTAAAAATAGCTTATGTTCGCATTTATCATATAGTTTGAAGATCTGCTTGAGAAGTAGGCTGTGTAAGTCAGTTTTGCTGCTTAACAACAATCCTGAAATTTAATGGCTTATAGCCACAAACTTACCATTTTGTTTCTTTCTTTTGTTTTGTTTTTTTTTTTGAGATAGGAGTCCTGCTATCTTGCCCAGGCTGGCCTTGAATGCTTAGTCTCAAGCCCTTCTCCCATCTCCGCCACCCTAAGTAGGTGGGATTATAGGCATGAGCCAACATCCCTGGCAACAAGCTTTTTCTCTGTTTTTTGGATCAGATTCCATGTATCAGTAACTGCTCCAATTCTGCTTGCTCATGCTCCACATGTCTTAGCACTTCGGAGTTCTACGTGAGGGAACAGCCCACATCTGGTACATGCCACCCTCATGGCAAAAGGCATAAAGTCAAACAAAGCTGCATAGTCATATTTAAAACTAAAACCTGGCATGTAAAAAGTCGATTAACATTCTAATGGCTAGAACAAGTCAAGCAGCCGGGCTCAACATCAGTGGAGTGGGAAATACCTTCCTTCTACAAGGAGAGGGCAGTGAATATTTGAAAATGATAAAATAATGTATCACATAGGGCCAAATGATAATTCTAGTTACATGCATGTCTAAATGGCCTATGTAATCCCACAAATCTAATATCGACAGTCTGGCTCCACTACTTGTATTTGACCAAAATCTTCTCAAAGCCAAGTATGTATCTTCTCAGTTATTGCTCTTCCATGAGACAGTCAGTATAGAACAACAGAGAAAAGATGGAACTTCAAACTTCTGACCAGAAGACTTGAGTTAGAGCTTCAGCTCTACGAGAAGCTAGTGTTTGATTGTGTTTAAGTCAATTCACTTCCGTAGGTCTTGGATTTCTGGTCTATAAAATTGTGCTAAAAATAATACCTGCTGCAAAGTTGTTGTGTGGCTCCTCTGAGGTGCATCATAGGAGAATGAGTACATGTGTCGCCTGCAAAGTACATGTATAGGTATTGATAAGTGCATTTTGATAAGAGGTAGGAAAAGTGAAATAAGAAAGTCATGATTAGATCTTGGTGATATAAATGGAGTGGGAGAGGAGTAGGGACAAGGAAGAGAACACTTTGAAGAAGAGAAGAAAGTTACAAATATGGCAAGGTGCTGATAATGAATCGCATCACTTCTCTAACTCTATCCACACTGAAAATGAAAAATTGACACCCTCATATTTCTGTTATTAAAATATATCAAGAGCTTCCTTGGCTTTACCTTTTTTCCTCTTGGACATACAAATAACATGGAAGACAGGACATAATTATCTGTATGCTCTTTGGTCAATCACATAATGCTTGCAAGCCTTAGTTTTCTTATCTGCTAAACAGGGTGATCAATCTACCCAGTGGGTTTTTCTGAAAATAATTGTCATGAAAGTGCCTTGAAAACCATGAAGCATTCCGTACAAGAAGTTATGAAGTCATCTGTAAGATAAGAGACCTGGAAAATCATTCAAAGCCTTTCCATCTCATAAGTTTTGTGATTTTGATATTATTTGTTTAGACTTGAAAAGGGTTTTAGAAACCAAAGAGTTTAGGCCTTAACTTCACAGATGAAAATATTCTCAGTTCCATTATCTCAGTGCTTATAATGTAGGTAATACTTAGAATCTTGCATTTCAGAAATTTGAAATTTTAATTATCTTAGTGCAAATAAGAAATCTTTTTGTCGTAATGCGTAGACAGCTTACTTTATTCTAAATTTCCACTGTAATTTACTATAGTTCCCGTTAATCTTCAATCCAATTCAAATAAATGAATATGCATGAATTCAGTGCATATACATACAGACAAATGCCTCTTAATCCAGCTGCAATTGAAATCACTCTGGGTACTTGGAAAGTATTGATTTCTGTGCCCTACCTCTACAAATTCTGGTTTACCTGGTCGCAGGTGGGTTTCAAGCATAGCTTTTTTTTGTTTTGCTTTTTAATTTTTATTTTTTGTTGTTATTTGTCTATTGATTGGTTGTTTTAAGCTCTTTCGGTGATTCTACTGTGAAGCCAGTTTGGGAACAATTGCTCTAGAGATAGCAATTTGAAAAAGGCAAAGCTCCTGTTCTCAAGAAACTCAAAGTTTTTTGGTTAGATAGATGTGGAAGAAGTGACTTACAGATGCCCTATAATAGAAATATGTTCCAGGTGAGTCTAATCCAAGATCTCAGAGAAGGCTTCATAAAAGAAGTAAAGCTTGAGCTTTTCCCCCAAGCAACAGAAAGAATTTTCTAGCAGTCTGACCAAAGGAAAGGCTCTTCCAGGACAGAGAGAATATGATCAGACAAAATAGTTTGAAATCTTTACATGCATTTGAAAAATATAAGTAACAGGATAGGTTCAAACATAGAATCTGAGGTAGAGAATGTGGCAGGAGATCAAGAAGCAGGTAAGAATCAGGTCTCACACTGTCGCCCTGGCTGGGGTGCAATGGCACGATCTCTGCTCACTGCAACCTCTGCCTCCCTGGTTCAAGCAATTCTGCCTCAGCCTCCAGAGTAGCTGGATTTACAGGCACCCACCACCACGCCCAGCTAATATTCGTATTTTTAGTAGACAGGGTTTCACTATGTTGTCCAGGCTGGTCTCGAACTGTTGACCTCATGATCCACCCACCTCGGCTTCCCAAAGTGCTGGGATTACAGGCGTGAGCCACCACACCCAAATAATCAGATTCTAAAGGTGCTTGCTCCAGTTTGAACTTTGGCCATTAGATATACACCAAAAGGATTTCTAAAGCAACCAAATCACTCCTTCTAACAAGTCTGCTCCAATTAAACTTGCCCAGCTCTGGCCAGGCTCAGTGGCTGACACCTGTAATCTCAGCACGTTGGGAGGCTGAGCCAGGTGGATCACGAGGTCAGGAGATCGAGACCATCCTGGCTAACATGGTGAAACCCCATCTCTACAAAAATACAAAAAAATTAGCTGGGCGCAGTGGCGGGTGCCTGTAGTCCCAGCTACTCAGGAGACTGAGGCAGGAAAATGGTGTGAACCCGGGAGGCAGAGCTTGCAGTGAGTGGAGATCATGCCACTGCACTCCAGCCTGTGTGACAGAGCAAGACTCTGTCTCCAAAAAAAAAAAAAAAAAAACAAAAAACAACTTACCCAAGCTTTCATTGATCTGCTTTAGATCACACTAAATTGAGCTTACATATATACATGTATATATAATGCTCATCACACACAAATCCTAGAGGATTCCTGAAAGAACAACTCACTTGTAAAATCTGCTACCTCAAAAATATTCTACTATGATTAGGCAAACATAATGGTCTTGAATTCTATTGATCTTATCCTTATTCCTGTGATTCTATGATTCTAAGATGCCAATGATCATAAGAAACTACTTTGATTTAATAAATGCTTTTTGTGGATAAAAATAAGGAAAACAATTACTGTTGCCACATTAAATACATTCCTTATTTACAAGAGGCAGCGTAATTGTCAGACAAATTAAAATTTGAAAAAAAATATGCATGTTAGAACCAGATAATAAAGGTAAATGGCAAGTTCCTCAAAAGTTCATATTTTGCTTTAATAATAAGGGCAAAGAAATTTCTGAGTTTCTACTGTAGCAACTCATAATTTTGACTCTTATTTTTCTTTTCAGTTTTCTGAATTTTTATTTATGTTCCTTCCAGAAAATGACAAAAGACCTGAAAGTCCCAAATAGTGTCAAAAGGAAAGGGATAAAAAGAATGCTTTCCTTTGGGTAACATTTTTATTTTTATTTTTTATTTTTTAATTACACTTTATGTTCTAGCATACATGTGCACTACGTGCAGGTTTGTTACATATGTATACATGTGCCATGTTGGTGTGCTGCACCCATTAACTCGTCATTTACATTAGGTATATTTCCTAATGTTATCTCTCCCCACTCCCCACAACAGGCCCCGGCGTGTGATGTTCCCCTTCCTGTGTCCAAGTGATCTTCATTGTTCAGTTCCCATCTATGAATAAGAACATGCGGTGTTTGATTTTCTGTTCTTGCAATAGTTTGCTGAGAATGATGGTTTCCAGCTGTGGATAACATTTTTAAATCTAGATCAGGCATCAACTGAAAGTCTAATGTTTATTGACTGCCTTCTATATGCAAGTCAGAATGCAAAATATGAAAAGGTGATTCAAATAATTGATTCATTCATTCATACCACTTATTGTGAGCACTTATGCACCTGGCACCATAGGGTTTTAACATACAAAAACAAATGAAACATTGTCCCTGTCTTTGGAGTGTCAATAGCACTACCATTCAATATAATTACCTGGAGAGCCATATATACATTTTTTGAAATTTCTAGTAGTCACATTTAAAAATATATATAAACAATTTAAAATAATTTTCATAATATATTTTATTTAGCTCAATATCTCCAAAATATTAGCATTTGAACATGTCATCAATATAACAAATTAAGATATTTTGCATTATTTTTCTTACTAAGCCTATGAAATCTCTGTGTATTTTATAGTGACAGTACATTTCAATTCAAATGCTAAATTTGCAACAGTCAAAATGAAACATTTTCTTAGAAAAATAATAAAGTTGTGGCTAATGAAAATACACTGCTTCAGTTTTTAAATTTAAATTGAACTTAATCAATATGGAATGTGGGGAGGTAAGCTGATGATAATCTTTTATATCTGTTCAACCTAATATTCTCACCTCCTGTCTTTAAACTGGGGCTGAGAGAAGCTTTATACAATAAATAGAAATTTATAGTTGGAAGAGCTTTACTACTTGTAGTTTTGCCAAAGTGGACAAAAAAAGTAACTAACTTTTCCTTGTTCATACTACTAGTTACTGGCAAAGCTAAAACCTTGGTCTTCTGATTTTTCAATCACATGATATTATAATCTATATCTAGTGGTGTGCTGGTAAATATTTATATCTAGCTCTCTGAAAAAGAAACACACACACACAAACTGTACTGATATGAAGAATGTGTAGATGGAATTTACAAACAGTAATAAAATATATAATACTTTTGATTGTAAATGTTATACAGTAGATTGATTCATGCAGAATGTTTTGTTGATTTTTTCTAAATTCTTATATCTATAGGCAAGTCACAGTTGCAATTTATATGTGACTTATGATTTAACAAAAAAACTTAATCAAGAAATTTTAATAATATTAAAATCCAATTCTGTAGTCATACCAACCATGTTACAATTACTTGAGAGTCATGGCTAGCTAGTGTCTATCCTTGAACAACATGGGCTAAAGACTAACTGGAAAAGAAAGAGAAATGATGAAATGATTACAGTGATGTAATACGGTAGGTAGAAAGCATGTGGGGAACACAGAGAAAGATGCAATTAATGTTTCTTGGTGAGTTGTAAGTATTTCAGAGAGCACATCACCTTACTAAATGCTGCAGGAGAGCCAAGCATACAAGAAAAAGGGAGAGAGGGATTCATCGAGAAGGCTCAGTGCTAAGAAAGAAACGTGGTAGAGACAGCACAACATCCACTCTCAAGACTGACTGCCAAACTGGGTAGACTGGCCAAAAAAAATAAGTTAGATGTTGAAATACAATATAAGATTTAAGTGTGAGCTAGAGAGAACATCAAAGGAAGTGTGAGCTAGAGAGAACATCAAAGGAAGTGTGAGCTAGAGAGAACATCAAAGGAAGTGTGAGCTAGAGAGAACATCAAAGGTATTTAGGTTGACGCAAAGGTAATTTTGTCATTACTTTTAATGACAAAAACAGCAATTACTTTTGCACCAACCTAATATGATACAACATCTGAATTTATAACCCATTTCTGCAGCTTACTATCTGTGTATTATTGAGCAATCATCTGGGCATTTACTCTTCTGTAAAACTGGAAATAATATCAACCTTAAAGGGCTATTGTGAGCAACAGATGAGATAGTATGCATTAAAGAGCCTAATGTGTGTTTGTGAAATCAGAACCCAAACAGGAAAGGTCACGAATGACTAACTGCCATACCCAGTGAAGGGAAGACAATCACTCCGTTGAGACTTAGAGGAGAGGTAAGACTTCAGGCTTAGTGGAAAAGAGGAATTCCCTCTCAGAGGCAGTGGCTTCTGTTACCGGTCAGATGCACAAACACTGGGGAAGAGGAGGAATGCCTTTCAGGTATTGTCCTCATTGTAACTGATTAATAACTTACAGTTATTCATTTTGTAGAATGGAGGGGAAAGAAATTAGTGCAAATCCCTGCCAAGAAAGAAGATATGAAGAACGGCAATAAGAGAGAGAAAGAAAATAAAGGGTAAATAAAAGCCAAATACAAAAGTTTCACTTTGAGCAAAACTAGATAATATAAAGAAAGAGAAAGAAATGAGACAGAATGTCTCAGTACAAGTTTTCCCAGAGTCGGCCAAGTCCTGTGTACGTTGCACTGCTCTACCCGCTCTGTTTCTTACTGGTGCTAGCTCCTCATCCCTCACCACATTCCAATCCACTCACATTGCTGGCTCTTCTTGAGTGATACATGTATTTATTTCTGCCTCAAAGACCTGCACTTGCCCTTCTCTCCCTAGAGTGCTTTTACCTCTGCTTTGGTTTCTTCTCATCTTTGAGGTCTCAGCTGAAAATTCTCCACCTCTGATCCACCCATCTAGAACACCCCCAACCTAAATCCAGTCACTCCCTGTCATCTTAACCTCTATTGCCTTCAGAGACCTGATCTCCATATAAATACATTACTTCATTGTCCCCCATTGGTTGCCATCCTCTTCCCAGAATATCAGTTCCATTAAGACAGGGATATAATGCCTCTGCTCACCATCATATCCTTAGGACCTAATAGGTGATTGCTGAATATGTGTTGAATGAATGAATAAATAGTACATCATCCATAACATTTGATTTTTCACCAGTGCTGACCTACTCAAAATTCAAGCATCTAGAGGTTAATAAAACAAATGTTAGAAACTCCGTGTCTGTTAGAGTAATTACTAGGGCCCTCTATTTACTCCTGTCCCTAATATTCCTCTCCTCTCATTGTCAGTTTTTTTTTTTTTTTAATTTTATTTTATTCTCTTCCTCTGAACTTTTGGGATTAATGCCTAAAGTTAACTCTTGGTGTCTGTCATACTCACCCTCTGGCTCCAGACTATTTTAGATACAGTGCCTTGAAGTCTATTTCTGGATTCTGGAGGACTAACTTGTGACTTGTGACTCAGTGAGAAAGGAAGAAAGAGAAAGAAAGACTGAGAGAAAGAGAGGGAAGTGAGAATTTGAGGGAGGAAACAGCAATCTAGAATGTGAAAGAAAAGAAAATTTAACATAAAACTGTAATGTCTGCTAGGAAATAAAACTTTATGATAACATAGGTTCAGGTATTTATTAAATAAATCCTGAATAAAGCAAAAAAAAAAAAAAAAAAAAAAGCAGGTATTGTTTCAAAGCCTTGGAAGATGGGCTACTTAGGGTAGGGAAACTTCTTTCAAGAAATGTGTGAACACCTCTTGAAGATGTGAACTAGATGTTTCAGAGACAAGCAACTTCTTTAGCTCTGCTCTCATTCTGGTAGTTTCTCCTTATTGACCAATTATGCTATTCCCTAGGTTTTCATTTCAATACAAATAAACAGGACACATATCTGAGTCAACAAAATGGGCCCCCATGGCCAAGTATTTCCTCAGTCCTTACACTTGGCAAAGTCCCTGTAATGATGTCAGCTGTATCAGGAACAAGGCTGTACCTCGGCTTAAGGAGAGTCAGAGGAGTGCTAAGAAATGATGGAGTCCAGAGGGTCTATTTTATAGATGCGGTGTCTGAGGACCAGAGATAGGGACACATGTTCAGTCCTAAAATACCTAATTATCTTAATCTCTCAGATGCTTCTTTCAAATTCACAGTGGTTCCTCAAAGCCTACTATGACTCTACCTGAAACTTCAACCATCATTCCTTAGGGTCATTGACTTTGATGTTACATGCCTACCTATTAGAATGATGAAATGTTTCCAGGGCAGAGGGACACATCTGTGTTTATTATTCTAGTGCAGAGTAGGAGAATAGAACAAGGGACTGGCCAGTGTTGAGACAAGAAAACATCTAGCATAAATGGCACTTAACCAATGATAATTATAGCTCACATTATTCTGCACTTACGATGTGTCATGAGTGGTTCAAAGTGCTCAATATAAAGCTAGTTTAATCTTCACAAAAACCTAATCTGATAGGTATTATTATCTGCATTTATAGACGAGGAATCTGAAGTACAGAAAAACAAAATAACTAGTTCAAGGCACACATCTAGAGAGAACAGAGCTGGGATTTGAACCAAAGCAGTTCTTGAGCCAAGAGAAGTTATCCATTATATTCTCCTTTGTCTCCAAAAGAATGCGTTCACATTGAAAGTTGTATCAGAAGGAAACCTAGAGGTTTGGAAATATGGAATTATGGACTATGACTTGAAGACTCACAAAATCAAATGTTCTTACAATCACAGGGTCTCCTGATGGAAGCACACACTGGCTGACCTGAAAGTTCTCATTTGCTGCCCACATTTGCTCCACAATATTTGTACTAAATGGCCATCCAACCTCACTACGTCTTCAAGACAGCTGATGATAAGGAACTCACCATCTTCTGAAGGTACCCTCTTTACCTTTGTGTACTTTGCCAAATAGAACATATATATTTCACAAAATAAACTAAAGCCTGACTTCTTAAATGTTTTATCCACTGGTCCCAATTTTGCTTCTTAGGAACACAGAGACTAAGGCTAAAGTGTCTTGCATTTGGTAACCATTCGTTTGAAAATAATAACCCTTCTACCCTATTTCTATTGTGTCTTATCCAATATTAGTATTGCTATTTCTTCAAATGTTCCTTTTATAAAGTTTGTTGAAGTTACCTTCCAGGCACTGAAAGCTTTGATGGGAGAAAGCATCTCATTTCCCATTTCTGAGGGAAAAACAAGACAAAACTAAGAGAACAAAACCAAAAAATATATGTTGGGTGTCAAAATATACAAAGGATAAGAACATCTGATCATTAAGATCATTAACTTTGACTCAAAGATA
Organism: Chlorocebus sabaeus; assembly: GCF_047675955.1. Classification (NCBI taxonomy): domain Eukaryota; kingdom Metazoa; phylum Chordata; class Mammalia; order Primates; family Cercopithecidae; genus Chlorocebus; species Chlorocebus sabaeus. The sequence goes on along the minus strand of NC_132911.1, from coordinate 132,608,857 downwards.
GAAGCTATGATTTATTTAAATTTACATTGGGCAGTGTATTGATTAGAGTAACATTTTTTTCTTGTTCCTATAATAGTCCAAAGTGGGTATTCCTGGTTGGCATGTGTTTTTCCATCATGAAGTGATTCAAGGGCCTAGGTTCCTTTTGTATTGTCATCTACTATCCCCTAGCACTGTTTTGCATTGGTATTCAACATATAGACTCTGAAAAATTTCCTGGAGGAGGCATATATCTTCTTTAAAGCCTTGAGTTTAGTGGAACAGCCCATTTCTACTTAAAATCCAAACATAAGAAAGCACATATGATTATATGTAGTTGCAAAAAAAAAAAAAATGCTGGGCAATGTCGTTTCGTTACGTGCTCAGGAAGATATAAAAATGGATTTTGGTGAACAAGTAGTGATCCGTCACAAGGACTACATACAATGCTAATAAATCAGACCCGGAATGGAATCCTGGTCCCTCTTTTTTATGAGACATATAAACATGGGTAGCACTTAGTGGCTCTAGTCTTCAGTCTCCCCAGATGTTAATAGGATGTCTCTTACCAGGGTTGTTGTAAGGGTCAAATGAGAAAGCACATTCAATGTTCTTGGTCTTGTCCAGCAAGTTGAAAGTGCTAACTCATTATTATCTTTATCTATTCTTATGCTATTATTGCCAGATCCCGGCTCAGATCCCAGCAGATAATGGAGCTCAATACCTGTTTGCTGAAATGAACTAAACTAAACCTCACAATCATTCCCAAGGTCAGCCATACCCTTATAAGGAAGTACAAGGGGAGTAAGTCTGGTCCGTGTTCACTCTGATGCTAACACGGTCACAGTCTGCTTTCTTTGTGTTCCCATACCTCTGTGTTGCATTCATCTGTGCGGCTGATTTATACCTTCTCCAGGGACACACTTTCACTAATTAAGTACTGAAATCAAAAATGAAGAGCTGAATTGAAGAAGTCAGACAGTCTAACAAGTGCCACTGGTCTCATTTCTCCAGCTCCCAGTGACTGGTGGTAGCTGTAATATTGGGACACACATAATCCTGGCCGTTCACCCACTGAGCAGGGTGGCTCACACAAAGGGCTTTCCAGTGGCTCTTCTGTTTTATACACAGAAGGCCTATGCAAAATCCACCAGTCATCTGACTCAGAGGCCTCAGAAGCTATTTTGCTTCAAAAGGCAATGCTGAGCTCAGTCAGCCCCACTCAAAATGCTATGTGGAAAATTTGCTTTCTCTTGAGTAAGACCACTGAATAAAAAATCATTATTTCCAGGATTAGCAAGAGCCAGTGTGCACAGTTCTCCCTAGGGCCGCGACGACAAAGGCTGGATTATTCATTACAATCTGTTCCTTCAACTAATGTCTTCTCCACGGGTTCCATCACAGTTGCTATTTCTGCTAATTGTTCAAACAGTGAATTAGTGGCCAAGTTGCCAGGTGAAATGAGGATGTGTTAGATAAAGTACGTCTTTCTTCACTTTCAGTGTCTCTGAGACACTTTGACCTGATGAAGCTGGGTGGCAGAGGGGTCCTATCAAAAGGCCAGCCTATCTCTGAGTGGCAGACTGAATGTGAAGTTGAAGCTCCTCGAGTTTCAGTTCTTTCAATAACCCTCTGTTCAACTTCTGCTCAGATTTTCTCTGTGACCCCATCCCTCATTTTCTTAGTGCTGAAAACAAATATTCCCTTGGAAAACTCATTAGAACTAATTATTTAGTACTGGGGATAATAGCTCAAGCATGAATAATTATCTCATCAGCTAAACTCTCTTTTTCCCCAAAGGTTACCAGGGCAAGGATATCAGAACTTCCCTTGGTATCTTTAATGGTCCTGAATGCTGAGCAGTTTCCCCTCAATTTGGTCTCTTTCCTACTTCTAGCAGTTTCCTTTCATCCTCTCCCTGGTGAGGATAGGATAGATCTGGAGAGCTGAAGCCTGTACTACTATCTCCTTGTGTGACTTACCATTCAGTCTATTTGCATGTGAGTTTTCTCGTCTTTTCTCTTGCAAGAAACAGAAAAATAAGATCCCAATAAAGCCCAGGACAATCAATTTGAAACTACTCTCAAAACCAAGAGGCCAGCTGGAGGCATAGTGGCTGTAATTGCTCCTTCAGAATATCTTTCTTAGCTTCAACTTTTCTGTAGCTTGAAACTTATACTTTTGTCAGGGAGAGGAAGAGAGAGACACAAAGTGCTCAGTGTTGGAAACTCACCTGCTTTCTGGGGCCAGACCAGTCATTTAAATGAGTTTGTGATGCCTGCTGTAGGTCGATTGTAAGGTAGCTATAATCAGAGGGCCATGGTGTGTTAAAAAGAGCAATACTTTCAAGTTCAGGTCCTGCCTGTCCATTTGGGAACCACTGATCTTGGACAAAATTATCAGCTTTCTGGGGCTCCATGTTTTCATCTACCCAATGCAGCTCATAATAACTACTTCACAGGCCGCTTGTGCATATGGAATGTGCTAGGATGTGGAAAGGGCCTTGTGAACTATAAAAGATGGCTATAAATAACAGCTGTATGTTCAAGGCAAGTAGTAGGAAAAACAGCCTCAGATCAGTGAGACCAAGTGTGAAGGGAGGACAGAGGGCGGGGGAGTGAACAGCGCCTGCGCAGAAAAGCCACGCCCTATCCGCCCTCCCCGCAGGCTACGGCTACAGTCTTTCACCTGGGCTCTTCAGCGCAAACCATCTCTACTGGCTAGTATGGAGGTGAGTCGGGGTAGAGGAAGTTCATTAATAAGAGAAATGAAAAAGAGGATGAAAAATGGGGGTAAATTTTTTTCACCATCGTCACCATCTTTTAAAAATATTTATGTTACTTGTAGAGCCCTGAGTCAAAAGCTGCCCTAGGCGGGGCCCTGCTGCAGTGTATCAAACGGAGGAAATCATTATGACATTTGTAAGCAGCATGGCGCTCCCCTGAACACAGGCACAGGAGGGCCGTGATAAATGTTTTTGTTAATAAAGAGGAGACATACAGGTCTGTGCAAAGGTGTGGGAAAAAACAAATTTCCTGTCTTTATTGATGTGAGGAATACAGACTAGGATTAATAACTATTTTTTTTTCTATTCAAGTGCTTTTACGTTGTTTAATTATATTTTTATGTTTTAATTATCCATTCATCGATTTTATCTTCTAGTGTTTTAGAATGCCACTGGGTCACTTAACCTGCTTCACATTTAGTTTCCTGAATTTTATAAAATGGGCATCATTTAAATTTCACAGGATTAATGGAAAGATTAAGTGTAAATTACCAGGCTCATTCCAGAGGAAGTTCCTGATAAATGGTGGTTCTCTGTTCTGTCTCCCAGTTCTTCAAATGGTCCTCAATGGAAAGTATTTTGTAAGCCAGTACCTATGGAATCATAAAACTCTGACTTCATGATATGTGAAGGAGCACCATGTCTTCAAACGCTTTGTGGAGACCAGTGAAGTCTGTAAACAGTACTTGCAAAATCAGCGATGAAAGGTGTCTGTATATTTCATGATTTATATATGCCATACCTTGTTGGTAAATGTTAAATTCCCAGATATTCATATCTAAGGGTTTTTGAGGCATTTTAACTTTAGGGAAAGAAAATTAAAATAAATTTCGTGTCATGAGAACTTTACCTGAAGCAAATAAGTCACTATTTTAAAAATAACTTGGCAGACTCCAACTCAGGAGTGCTCCTCAATCTGGGTAAATTAACAAGAGATATGATCCCTTTAAAATAGCTAGAATAGTTTTGATGGAGAGTTAAAGGAGAATCAGCACTAATTTCTGTGCTGTGTACCAGGGACTCTGCTACATGCTTTCTAAATGCCACCTCATTTAATCCTCACCATAACTCCAAGAGGTAGGCAAGGATATGCCCATTTTGCTGACGAGGAAACCGAGACTCTGCAAAGTTAAGCAAGTTTTTTTAAAATCACAGTTAGCAAATGACAGGACTAAGAGATAAACTTACATCTACTGCTAACTTATTTAATGAATATGTATTAAGATGGTTCCAATCATGAATCTTTTAGGTGTTGAGGACTTAGCAATAAATAAAACCAACATACGCCTGTGTTCTTGGACTTCAGATACAACAAAAAAATGATGTAAATATATATATATATATATATATATATATATATATATATATACACACCTATTAGAAGCTACCTAATTATATACTTTATACCAAATTGACAGAATAATTATTTATCTCCAAGGGGCTCTAAAACAAGATATCTGGGAGAGGAGTATTAATAACTTTTTAAAATACTCATTTAATTAAAAAACATGGCCAGGCGAGGTGGCTCAAGCCTATAATCCCAGCACTTTCAGAGGCCGAGGTTAGTGAATCATTTGAGACCAGCCTGGCCAACATGGTGAAACCCCATTACTAAAAATATAAAAATTAGCCAGGTGTGGTGGCACGCACCTGTAATCCCAGCTATTGAGGAGGCTGAGGCAGGAGAATCTCTTGAGCCTGGGAGGCGGAGGTTCCAGTGAATTGAAATTACTCGTCTGCAAACAGTCTGGGTGACAGAATGAGACCCTGTCTCAAAGAAAAACAAAAAAGTCTAACTTTCAATTTTAAAATAATTTTAGACTTATAAAAACTTTGCATATTTCCCATCTATTCTTCACTCAGATTCCTTAAATGTTAATTTTCTGTATACATATTTTAAAAGTGGTCAAAACCGGGAAGTTAATACAGATAAAATCGTCTCATCTAACCTACAGACCTTATGTAAATTTCACCAATTGTCCCTTTTCTAGTCTACCATCCAAACTAGATTTTGCATTGTACATGGATTTCATGTCTTCTCAGACTCCTTCAATGTGAGACTTCCTCGCTCTCTTTGTAACTCATGACTTGATATTTTTAGAGTATGGGCCTGTTATTTTGTAAAATACCCTTTCAATTTAGATTTATATAATGTTCCCCATGATTAAATTCAGGTGTACATTTTGGTTAAAAGTCATCACCAAAGCAATATTGTGACCTTCTCAGTGTATCTTATCAGGAGGTACAAAATGTTGATGTTCTATTACTAGCAATTTTATGAGAACACTTGTGTAAGAGTGTGTCTGACAGGTTCCTCCCCTGTAAAGTTACAATTTACCCTTTGTATTTAATAATTACTTTGTAGGTAGATATTTTGAGATCATGAAAATAATCTGATTGTCATCATACTTTTATCCATTAATTTTATTATCTGTTAATGGTTCTTTCTTGCAATAATTATTACTGTGATGTCCCCAAATGGTGATTTTCTATTTATATTATCCCTTCTACATTTATTAATTAGAATTATACTGTAAGAAATAGTTTTTCCTTCTCCCCTATTTATTTCTTTATTCATATTCTTAAATTTATGTCAGTATGAATTCGCAGATGTTTATTTTCATCTATTAAAGTTATAAAGCATTAAATTGGTTTAAACCAGTTATAAACTTGTATTTATAGTATAGATTGGCCTTGATTAGGCTTTTAGGAATTTCTTCACATTGGTTTATGGATTTCTTTGATGTAACACCATAATTTTTAAAGCACATTTATACTCTGCCACCACAGGACAGTGACATGCTGGTAGAGTACTGGTTTCCCCCCAGAAAAATTAGAAACCAAGATCTGAGTGCTAAGTGTGCTAATTGCTATTGGAATGTCATTGCATATAGATTCTTTCAGAGATCAGAGTTAGGGGAAAAAAAAATATATATATATATATATGCATCTCTTTTGCACAAACATTTATCTCTCTCTCTCTCTCTCTCTCTCTATCATCTATCTATATTAAAAACTATGAGGTCACACTAATACCTTAGATTTGAGTTTCATACCACAGAGTTTATTCTTGCCTTCCTCCTTTCTACATTGTCAATTATTTCTGACAGTGAGAAACCTTGCTTTAATTATTTATAATATGTTTACTTACTCACTTTGTCTTAGAGTATATGTAAAGTTTCAGTATTGGTAACTCATCCTATCTTTGTCTGTTCCTGCTGCTGTATTAAAATACCTGAGCCTCGGTAATGTATAAAGAACAGACATTTATTTCTAACGGTTCTGGAAGCTGGAAGTCCAAGATGAAGGTGCCAGCAGGTTTGGTGTCTGGTGAAGGCCTGGTCTTTGTTTCCAAAGACGTTTGGAAACCTTGTTGCTGTGCCCTCTAGAGGGAACAACCACTGTGGCCTCACATGGAGGAAGAGACAGAAGGTCATAAAAAGGAACTGGGTGCTTCCTTCAACCGCTTTTATGAAGTACTAATCCTTTTCCTTAAGGATTACTCATGACCTCATGACTTAACCATCCCCTAAAGGTGCTACCTCTGAATACTATCATATTGGTGATTAAATAACAATGTATAATTTTGGGAGACACATTCAGACCATAGCATTTCACCCCTGAACCTCAAAATGTATGTCCTTTTCACAAGCAAAATATATTTATCCCATACCAATAGCCCCAAAAGTCTTAACTCATTTCAGCACCAACTCAAAAGTCTAAAGTCCCGAGTCTCATCTAAATCAGACGTATGAGACTCAAGGTATGATTCAACCTGAGAGAAATTTCTCTGCATCTCTGAACCTGTGAAATCAGAAAGGTTATCTACTTCCACAGTACAATGGTGAGACAGGCGTAGGATAGACATTCCCATTCCAAAAGAAAGAAATAGGAAAGCCATAATTATAATTTTTGTTTTCCTCTTGCCATTGTTTTGCCATGATTATTACGATTATTATTATTATTTGTATTGAAGCAGAGTCTGTTTAACTTGACTTTATTATATTTATTGTCTTTATAACCCAAGGCATAGGGTCAGCAGAAACTCCCAAAAGATATCTCTTTTTGTCCCTCTACTCAAGACAGGTTATTCCAAACATTTCTTAACACATTTGGAAAGAAAATCAATAAGAAGAGCGCCTCAAGTTAACTTTAAGGCCCTCCAGGACAGTTTCCAATCCCCTGGGCAGAAGTAATATCTTCGCTGAAATCTGAGGCAGCACTTTGTTAGGGGAAACTCAAATGCTCCTTGTGTAGGACAGGGTTATTTTGTTCTTTACTCTGAGTTTGCACTCTATGAAAACTCTGTGTTCACGTCATTGGCACAGAAATTCGATTTCCTCCCAGTGAGTAGGAAGGAACTTCTCTTGGAATGAGTTTTCTTGCTTTATTTCCTACAATTAGAGCCTCTTTTCAACTTGACTTAAGGGTTTTTTGTTTTGTTTTGTTTTTCTAAACATTCAATTTCCTGGAATTTCTAGGGATACAGTAGTGATCAAGAAGAATAAGACCTCTGCCCTCATGGAGCTTATACACTAGTAATTTTAAGGGTGCTTTCTCCCTTTCTCTAGGGTGCATTTCACTTAAATTTAAGCAAAAACTATGGGAGGAGTTTTATAAACAGTTCCTAGATTGAAATTTTAATTAAAAAGCCAACATTTGCTTGAAAGATGTACTAGGAAAAGAAAGTTCCAAATATATTCCATAGATAATTTTTGGAATATGGCAAATGTTACACTTTAAAATTAGTCAGGGTGAGAAATGTAACTGCTTTATATAGAATATATAAAGGTATCTGCTCACCTTTCAACTGTGTTTACTGGTAAGATAAGCCAGGGAGCAAAGTACATAGAGGATCATGAATGGTTTGCAGTGATTCAACACAACTTGTTCAATGGAGACACTCATATGACCAATTTTATTAATACATAAATATAATACCTGAGCAAGCTTAAAATGTGCTGCTAAGGAAAAGTAGTGACCTTGTCAGGGTTAGAGGATGCATGAGAAATACAAGCACAAAATATTAATAATAAACTGTTAAAGTTGGATACCAACTCAGAGTTCTAATCTACCTGTCCTATTGCAGAAGTTACTTCAACAGCTTCTACTTCATTGACAAAGAATATTCTAGATCCTACTTGGCACAGCTATTGAGAGAATAAAATGTTGGGGCTGGGGGAGGGGTACTATATATGCTGCTGCCCAAGGTCCTGAAAGTTGCTTTTGCTATGATATGTTTTGTTCTAATAGTCCTGGGATAAAGGTGGCTCCTGTTCAATCTTGTTTCAGTAATTTTGAACCAAGTGGGAAAAGGGGAGTGATAGGAGAGACAATGGAAAAGGGAGAAGAAAAGAGAGAATAAAGGGAAGGAGGAAGGGACCTAGCCTTTAAAAAGTGTCAGAAAAAAAAATAGAGTCCTTGATTTCTCAATCATGTTCGAATAATAGCAGTCACCGACAAAGAAAATGTCTTTATTTTTGATATAGCAGATGTGTTAGTTTGTTCAGGCTGTATAACAAAATACCATAGACTGGGTGGCTTATTCACAGCAGAACTTTTTTTCTCACAGTTCTGGAACCTGGGAAGTCCAACTTCAAGGCGGTGACACATTTGGTGTCTGATGATGGCCTGCTTTCTCATAGACAGCTACCTTCTTCTTACTGTTACCTCATATGGTGGGAGGTAAGAGATTACTCCGTGGCCTCATCCATAAGGTTGCTAATCTCATTCTCTTATAAACTAATCACCTGCCAAAGGTCCCACCTCTTCATACCATCACCGTAGGGATTAGGATTTTAAAATGTGAGTTTGGGGGAAAATGAACTTTCAATCCATTGCATTTGATGATGCTGCAGATTGGATTTCCTGGGAAGTAGGTTGTCAGAGTTAGAGTAGGCATACGGAGTATTTTAAGTCATGTCCTTGGAATCAATACTTGTTGATGAGAAAGAAAAAAATGTAGAATGGCAGAGGAAAAAGTCAAGCCGCAATAGAGTCTCAAAAGCCTGAGCTGACCAGATAAAATGTGAAGGCACTAGAGTAGCCATCCAGAGTTCTTTACAGTTGAGTGAGGCCTTTATAGTCCCACATTGTTCAGTCATTAGATCTAGGTTATCCTTAGAAGGAATACGACCTTGAGTGAGGTGAATATGACCATGAACTGAGGCAGTTGATGAAAGGGCTTATTGCTGGGGCTACAGATACTTCCCCAAAGGCAGATGCGGGTGGCCAATCCCGTGTGCACCACAGGGGTCACATGTCACATTGTTTCTCAAGCTACGTTTATGTGTAAGCATCCTAACTCCCAAGTCAACTTATGACAGAATTGTGCATCTGTTTTTATATATACCTTTTATGTCACGTTGATGAGTCAATAGTTTCCTCCTTCCAATTCCTCACCCGCTGTCCTCACATGACTAATCCCTGACTCATTTTCCATCCCATTTGTTATTTAAAAGAAGCTGCTGTGCTTCAGTATCACTTCCACATCTCTAAAATTTTCTTTTCCTCGTGCGCCATCTTTGACACTTTTTTAAAGTTTTTGAGGTGGCAACCATTTTCAGGTCATCTTTTATCTTATTTCCTTTCCTTTGGTTATTTATTTATTTATTTTTTTACCGAAACCTTTTATAAAAATGGTACCTGATGTTAAACTACCCATGAAAATGTCATTACAAAGACATTTGTAATGTCTTGGAGCAGATTGTAATGTCTTGGAGCAGATTTTAGGAACTAAACAAATACTCTGGCATTGATTTGAACTGCATATATGATGAGCACCAAAGAGTAAAGAGAGGAAAGAAGGGGCATCAATATAAAGATATCAAAAGAAACAATCTAAAATACATAATTTTAAGATTCAAGAATATTGAAAATATTCAAGAATACTGTTTGGCAGAACAAAAGACAAAGCAAGTCTTTGTCGACTGTCTGTTGTTCTATCCAACAGAATCCTTTAAAATAAAGCAATCTTGAATTTATCATTCAGTCTATTCTGCAAGAAGTGAGCCTCCAACATCCTCACATTATTCTCTGTCTTGAATCTGAACACCTTGCTCTGCTATATGACATTCCATCTCACAACAAGTTGCTCACTTCTAATTTTGTAACTCTTTGTTTTAAAAGTTAGCACTTTTAAAAACAAAGTACTTTGTTTGTACTCAAAGTAACTCTTTGTCCACTTCTGGTCTCACCTCTTACTTTGAACAAGTGAATTGGCACCACTTTGCCAGGTGAAACTACAGTTTTTCTCACCATTTTATCCCTGGTGTGTAGGATGGTATCTGGGGTCAAAGAAGTGCTTAATGTGCCTGGCTGATTGGGTGGTGCCATGGGGCATTGCTGATGAACATCTGCATGGCCTGGTCTATACTTGGGACCCTCTGCCTCAGCCTCTCCCATGGGCATGTTACTTACCAAGCCGCTGCCACTCTTCCTATGAAAGCCATGACAAAACATTGAGCCCCTCTTTCTCTCTTTTCAGAGAGAGTATCATTTGCCAGGATTCTCAGTCCTGGACAGCAAGCAGTTAACTCTGGGGAAGGGAGTAAGGAGAAGACAATGGAAGAATGGTCTTCATTTCCAGGGGCATCTGCTTCCCAAAATGAAACATTTGGAAGTTTTTTGAGGGCTCAAGAAGGGAGCTCTAAAATGCAAGATGTGAAGTGAGGTTATTTAAATTCTGATCTAACTGTGTGGCCTATCTTCATGCCTGCATTAAAATTGTTCAGACTTTGACCATCCACCCCCGTCATTTTGTTTGGATTAGCTGAGGGCTCCACTTGTGTGGTACGTTTTGATTTTGTCTGACACAGTGTTCCCATCCCATCCTCCCTCAAGTAGGTCTGGAGGAAAAAATGTACTTAGCTGAGAAGTCACAATCTCTGCTTTTTATGCTTCCAAGGAAACTTAACAGGAAATGGCTTTGCTTTGCCATATTTAGGATAGATTAGAGTACAGATTCAGGGAGTTTTCCTCAAGTTACATTTTACACAGAAACTCAAGGACAAATGCAAAGAAAGAAGTGGTCTCAGAATCCAACTCTAGGATGCTTACAGGGTCTGATTAAAGCTTTCCATCTGACAGATGAGGGAATTAATTTCTGGTAAGAGAAAAGGTTTTACTCAAAGCTGCATAATGAACTACTGATGGCTTAACAACCAGGACTAGAACCCAGGTCTCTTGTTGCTCTTATGCATAAAATAGAAATTCAGCTAAAACATACGCTACCGATCCATAAAGTCATATGCTTTCATTTTTAGCTCTCATTCCAATGCAGTGACCAAAAATTGTATTTCTCAGGTTTGGTCACCTGTGTCCTCATGTGTGTGTGAAGGATGGGTACAGGGAACAATGCAGAGAATATGGGCTTCTCAGGAATCATCACAGAGGGAGTTCTGTGGGGTCTATACAGAGTGAAAATAGCAAAGGTAAGATCAACTAGTTCTAGATTTGCAAGATCTTCATAGGACATTGTTCTCTGCTACCTGGAGATTGTCTTCTTTTTACTCTTTAAAAAAAGTGTGAGGAGACATGGGGCGACAGAGAAATATTCAATACAAACTAGTGCATTACATTGTTTTCATTCCAGAGGAACAATAAAACAGTCTTTACAGCAGAATGGTGAGCAGTGGAAGCTTCGACAAGATGAAGCAAGCTTTATTCAGTATGCTTTTGCAGAACAGGGCATGTACCTCAACCATGCTGTAGAGAAACAGCTTTTAAGTTGGTCAGAAGGTAGGCAGGGGTGTACGTTATTTTCCCCCAATTTTGTGAGGCAATAGTAGGGAAGAAATAAAGGTAGGAAAAATGAAAGGTGATAGGGTGAATTTAAGAGTGTTCTGAAATATTCCGAGTATGTCTTGATTTCCTAACCATGGTCCATGGATAGGCCATGCATGCAGGCTTTGATCCATTTTAGTCGCAAAGGAAATCCTATTATAAAGAGAGATTCAGTCCCACTTTCTGGGAAGAGTGAAAACACTGGAAATTAAGTGGAGTTTCTAAGCAAAAGGAAAATCCAAACTGTCAGAGATGACTCAGCACAGGTTAGTATAGCTCCTGTGTTGTAAAATAGGAGTTTTCTAATTCCTCTTCATCCTCCCAGGTATGCTGGGATACTCTGATTAAACAGCAATATCCATATTAACAACCACTTCAGTTCATTTGAGTGCATTTCAACACATGAGGAACTGTGAACATGTTAGGTATTTTGAATGCATTATATTTGATCCCAGCAACAATCTTGAAATGCAAATATTATCAATGAATTTTCTATAGAAACACAACAGAGACTCAAAGTAAATTATTTAGTCCCAGGTCCCATGGTCCCATGAAAGAGTAGCTGTATAGCTTAATGGTTGTGAGCATGGACTCTGGAAACAGAATACTTGTGTTCAAGTTATAGCTTTGCTGCTTGCTAGCGGGGGAAAATAGAAAGCATCTAAGATGGCCCCAGTTGATCCCCATTTCCTGTTATTCATGGACTTCTTCTAAACTTTTCGTCTTGAATAACCTACTTGTAACCAACAGAATATGGCAACATAGTGGCGCTGTCATTTTGTTGAGTGTAAGTTACAAAAGACTGTGGTTTCTTACCAGTGAACTCTCTGATGCTGGCTTTAATGAAACAAGTTGTCATGTGAGAGAAGTCCTTGTGGCAAAAAACTGAGGGTACCTCCCACCAACAGCCAGTGAAGAATGAGGGCCTTCAGTCCAATGCCTATGAGGAATTGAATTCTGCCAGCAGCTGAGTCAACCTGAAAACAGATTCTTTCCCCGTCACATGAAACCTGTTTTAGAGGACATCTTAATTACATCCTTCTAAGGTTTGAATTTGTGCTCACGAAAACTCATGTTCAAATTTGTTCCCATATGTGGCGGTGTTGGGAGGTAGTCTAGCGGGAGGCATCTGGGTCATGGGGACAGATCCTTCATGAATAGCTTGCTGCCCTTCTCATGATAGCAAGGTCACACTCTCTTGAGAGTTAATTGTTATAAAGTCAAGAAACCTTTTGGGTTTGTCTCTTTGCACGTATCTGCTTCCTCACTGACCTTCTCTACCATGTTATGAGATGGCATGAAAGCCCTCACCAGAAGCCAGGTCCATGTCCTTGAACTTCCCACCTGTAGAAACATAAGCTAGATAAACCTCTTTTCTTTATAAATGACCCAGTCTCAGGTATTCTGTTATAGCAACACAAAAATAGACAAAGACACAACCTTGTGAGAAATGTTGAAGCGGAAGATCCAGGTAAGCCATGTTTTGATTCCTGCCCCACAGAAAATGTGAGATAATAAATATTATTATCTCATATATATGAGATATATCTCATATATATGAGATAACATATATATCTCATAGATATCTTATATATATTATATATAATAATATATATGAGATAATAATATAATATATATATTATTATCTCATGTATATGTGTGTGTATGTGTGTGTGTATATATATACGCGCGCGCGCACACACACACACACACATATATATATATATATATATAGCCTGACATTTGGCAAATGCTGCCTAAGTTTGAAAATAGCAAAGCTGATATTCAAACCTGAGTCTGTCTGCTGCTCAAGCCCTTTGCCCTGGCAGCAGGCTCTCATACACCATGCCAGTCCATGGGAATATTGTCTTTAAAATCTACTTTACACCTCATCTATGATTTTGTTTCTTGTTTCTTGCTGCATCCCCAAATTTATTTTATCCCTGGCAATTCCTAAACCCATTCTTGACCTTTGAACCAAAGAGGGAATTGACTTTTCCACTTGACTACTCAGCATGTTTTCTTGGACTCCCATTCATTCTAGGCTTCTTGTGTCCTGTGCCCAGTTTAAATTATGCCTAGTATCACTGTGCCTCCTTTTTGAGCTTGGAACTAAAGTTACCTGCTGCCTAATGGCATTTTGGTCAATAACAAGACATATATATGGGATGGTGATTTCATACGATTATAATACTGTACCTTTTCTGCATTTAGATATGCAAATACTTACCATTGTGTTATAATTGTCTACAGTATTCAGTATAATAACATACTGTAGAGGTTTGTAGCCTGGGAGCATTAGGCTATACCATATAACCTAGGTGTGTGGATAGGCCATACCCTCTAGGTTTGTGTAAGTACACTCCATGATGTTCACACAATGGCAAAATGGCCTAATGATGCATTTCTCAGAATGGTTAAGTGATACATGCCTGTACCCATGGTTAAGTAACATGTGCCTGTGTATCAGGATCTGTATGTGGTATTCTGGAAAGCCAGATAAAACAATGACTAAGAGCAAGAAGATTTGTCTTCTTTCTCCGATTCTTCCTTAAAGTAACTCACTTTGTCATTTTCTGCATCTCAGTTCATCACATGTGACATGGGCATTACAATTGCTTATTGAGACACCATATGCATTAAGTATGATGTGAAAGATAGAACAGTTGACATTAATTAGGTGCCCTGGCAAATACTAATCCTGCTCTTACATTCCTTAGCTATAGCACTCCATGGTTCTAGCTGTAAGTACTTCAAGCAGAGGCCATGGAAACTACTAGAACATCTCTCTCTCTGTTGTGACCCCTTCCCCATTCTTCCTTGACCTCTTTCCTAGTGGAATTAATATTTCTATTTGGGAAAAAGTTAGGCAGCACCAGAGATAAGTCCTTCAAGTTTTCTGAATGTGCGTTGGACTTCTGGGGCAAAAAGTCAGCCTGTTTTATACTCTCTACTTCCTCCCGCCTGTCCTCATTCCATTGCTAAATCACAGGAACCCTGCCCTTCTCTCCCATCTTTATTCCAAGTACCTCCTTGTTAAGCCTTCAAGAATATATAGACACACAGCCACCGTGTGTCACAGATATTCTAGTTTGATCAACCATATTACCATGTAGTTTTTACCCACTAGCTCCCATAAGGCTCTCTAAACCTTAGTTACTTCATCTATAAAATGAGGTCAGAAGTCCTGTTTTGGAGAATGATGATAATGTACATAAAATGCCTTACATGCAAGACTCAATATAGAACTATTATTGTCTTAAATAAAGGTCATGCAAAGCTAAATTGTTATTTATCTTTGTAAAGATTTCACTATGCATATATTGGTAAATTTAAAAATCCTTTGTCAGATTATTTATTCCTCCTAAACCATAAATTTTTCAGGATGTCAATAATATTGAGTATACGTGTGGTCACTTTAGTGTAGCCCAATGGAACACACGTGCAATGTAGACCAATCTAGGCTTCAATCTCATCTGGGCCTCATAGTAGCTCAGTTCAGCTATGCAAACTTGGCAAGCTCCTTGGCCTTGCAGACTTAAGTTTCTTCATCTGCACAATTGTTATACTGCAACACACCTTGCGAGGATTTTGTATACATGAGCTATCTATCATATACTGGGGACTCAATATGTTAGCTCTCTTTCCCCAGCAACATAGCCTTTCCAAGATAATCCATTTTTACTAATTGAAGATAGTGCCTTGCCTTGTTTTGTCTGGAGTGGGATTTTATAATGTTAATGTTCCTCCCTGAGTGAAACCTGCCTTAGATTAGGCACCTAATACATGACCTAAAACATGGATAACCCATCCCCCTCACCACCCACCTCCTCCTATAACTCAAAGATTTGTTTCTCATCTAGAAAAATCTTTGTTTAAAATTCAAAAGGCCAAGGCCGAGGGGTCTTCTGAGAGAAATCAAATCCCTTTATACTTTGCCAGAGAACTTTCCCACAAAAAGGAAATTCTACAAATACTCAGATGACATCACCGAGAAAAGGCTCTTGTTTCCCCCGGGCGCAGCCTCCCTGGAAGATGACAAGGGTTAGGAATAGAGGAACCCTGGGCCACTTGTCGGATTTGGCAAGCGGCAGCCAACAGCTGGTCTGGCTGGTTAATTAGCTCTGCACTCTGCTCCTGTCCAGTCTTTACTGGCAAAGGCAGAAGCAAGCGGCTCTGGCCTGCTTTTCTCTTTCTATTAACAAAGCCCAGTGCCATTGGATTACCTTGGCCTCCAGCCAGGGCTGCACGCCCTTTGCCTGCCTGTGGGTTGCCATGGCAATAGTGATGTGCCTTTTGCCAAGGCAGCAGCTGGTGGATGGGCAGCCCATTACCTGCCAAGCAGATCCACTAGCTCCAAAGTGCAAATTTTTCTCAGATCAGTAAAACAAATCGGGGGGTGGGGTGGGGGATTTCTAGACTTAGGAAACAAGGAGGGAGGATTCCTTACACCTTTTGCTCCATCTTCCCTATTTTAATTTTCTAACAAAAGGTGATTATCCTTCTTCGTTTGTCCAGACACCCATCTGCTAAACGCATAGCCCCATCTCATGAATTTTTCTGAAGAAAGGCAATAAACAATTTATTCTTTGTCTTTGCTGCAAGAAACATGCTGCCTGCCCCTAGCATCCTGAGGAAAAACACAGGGCCTTCCACACCGCAGAGCAGGGCTTCAGCAAAGGAAATGTGTCAGTCTGTTTGTGTTGCAATAGCAGAATACCAGAGACTGGGTAATTTAGTTTAAATTTTTTTTTTCTTACAGTTATGGAGGCTGGGAAGTCCAAGGTCAAGGGGCCCCATGTGGGGACATACTTCTTGCTGTGTCATGATATGGTGGAGGGCACTACATGGCAAGAGGGCAAGAGTGTGTATATACTTGTTCAGTTCTTTCTTTTTTTGTATAAAGCCACCAGTCCCATCACAGGGAGTCACCTTAATGACATTATCTAATGTTAATTAGCTCCCAAAGACCCCATCTTCAAATACCACCAACATATAAATTTGAAGATTGTTTCCAACACGTGAAACTTGGGGAACACATTCAAACCATAGAAAAGGAGTTCTAGGCAGAGGAAAGAATTTCTGGAAAGATAGGAAGGTATTGCCTACAGTGAAATTATTGTGAAAATATTGTGGAAAATATAGAGGGAGTGATGGTCCTTACCTGGGAGAAAATAACCCAGAGATTCCAGGTCCTGATTGTCAGAATACCTTATTTCATCTTAAATTTTATCCAGAAAGCATTTGTTAAATGCCAACTGTAGGTACACTTGGTTTTTATGGCATTTCAAGCATCAGTTTCCTCCATTCTCCATGTGTAATCAATACTAGGACTATCTAGATCAGGTAAGATTTCAAAAGGCAGACCAAGGGAAGTGAGAAGGACATTCCAGGCAGAGAAAGTGGGTCAATATAGGGACAGAAACAGGATTGAAGTGGGGAATCATGAATACTTTGCATAGCTTGAGTTTGGGAGCTTGTGTATGGAACAGAGTAGATTAGAGGTGTAGTCAGGGAAAGCAGGCTGCAGTTTTCGTGTATTAGAGGAATATGCATTGAGAAATTTGCATTCTGTTCTCTAGGCAGTGTAGAGCTGGTAAAGTTTCTTAAGCCTGGAGTAAAGGAACTAGTTATGATTTAAGATGTAAACTCACTGTGTTTTTCGGAATGGATTGGACCAAGACAAAAGACAAATGGGGTATGGACATGAAGGGCCTGAAATAGAGTAACAGTGGTGACAAAGAAGAGGAAGCAGGTTCAAGACCTGTATCAGCAATGACTCAGTATTACCATAATAATAGCTAATATTAGTGAGAGGCCTTCTATGTCTCCATAATGATTGCTGTCTATGCATGTCCATCTTTAGCTCACACGTCAACCTCGTCGCTGTCATCATCATTATTCCCACATGGTCTCTATCTTTAAGTCCCACTTTACAGATAAGAAAATTGATTGTGAGATGTTACTGTAATTTCATAGCTGGTAGTACCAGCAAAGTGTTGTTTTGTTGTTTCAATTAAAATAAATCTGATTCTAGATATTTGAATCTTAATCATTTGACAGCAATGTCTCCCAAATTTCATTCAGAATTAACTGAGATACACATTTCTGGGCCATTGTATTGGTTAATATTGATTGTCAACTTGATTGGATTGAAGGATGGAAAGCATTGTTCCTGAGTTGTGTCTGTGAGGGCTGTTGCCAAAGGAGATTAACATTTGAGTCAGTGGATTGGGAGAGGCAGAACCACCCTTAATCTGGGGGGACACCATTTAATCAGCTGCCAGCATGGCTAAAATAAAGCAGGCCGAAGAACATGGAAGGACTAGACTTGCTGAGTCTTCTGGGCTCTTTCTTTCTCCTGTGCTGGATGATTCCTGCCCTCTAACATCAAACTCCAAGTTCTTCAGCTTTAGAACTCTTGGACTTACACCAGTGATTTGCCGGGGACTCTCGGGCCTTTGGCCACAGACTGAAGGCTGCACTGTTGGCTTCCCTACTTTTGAGGTTTGGGACTTGGACTGGCTTCCTTGCTCCTCAGCTTGCAGATGGCCTATTGTGGGACTTTACTTTGTGATCGTGTGAGTCAATCTCCTTAATAAACTGCCCTTCATGTACACCTCTCTCCTAGTAGTTCTGTCCCTCTAGACAACTGTGACTAATACAGCCATGCAAAACTCATAATCTAAGGCAAGGGGTGGGTTAGCAAACGTTTTCTTTAAAAGGCTAGTTAGTAAATATTTTAGGTTTTTTTGGCCATGCGGCCTATTTCACAAATAGTCTGCCACTGTAGCATGAAAACACCCATAGACAATACATAAACAAATGAGAGTGACTGTTTATCAATATGATAATCCTTTATTTAAAAAAGAAAAAGCAAAAATGTAACAGCAGCAGATCAGATTTAGTCTGTGGGTTATAGTATGACACCCCTGATCTAAAGTTAAAAGTATAGGAAGGAGGTCTTCTTTGTATGTAAAAATGGTACAGCTGGCCGGGCGCGGTGGCTCACGCCTGTAATCCCAGCAATTTGGGAGGCCAAGGCGGGCGGATCACAAGGTCAGGAGATCAAGACCACGGTGAAACCCGGTCTCTACTAAAAATGTAAAAAATTAGCCGGGCGCAGTGGCGGGCGCTTGTAGTCCCAGCTACTCAGGAGGCTGAGGCAGGAGAATGGCGTGAACCCGGGAGGCGGAGCTTGCAGTGAGCTGAGATCCGGCCACTGCACTCCAGCCTGGGCGACAGAGCGAGACTCTGTCTCCAAAAAAAAAAAAAAAATGGTACAGCTAAGGTGGTGGATTAATGAACTAGTTATGGAGGAATCCTATAGTTTGAGAGAGAGAAATTTATGTATAAAATACCCTTAGATTTCATCTAGTCTAAGGGTTGTAAGCCTAAACAGATTGACTAGAGACCAGCAGTATTAGGGAAGGACTGGGAATGATGAGCTTTGGGGCTTATCTCTTAAAGAAAGCGGGGTTAACTTTGAAGATATCATCACCAATATGCCTTTTGCTTTCCTAGCAAAATCAGTAGAGTAAAGCTTAACAAAAGTTCTTGGCTGAAGTTCTATAGCAGTTGAAATTAAAGCACATTATAGGGGACTCCATGATAGCATAACTGGTATGATAAATAGCCTTCAGAGGATCTGTAAGTGTCCTGAGATTATTGGCAGAATCGTTTGGAGATGTGTGTGCATATGATCATTCCTCCGACATTGTCCCCTACCTGCAGATAAATAGTACAACTCAGTGGATGAAGATGCTAGTGTTGCACTGAGATAAGCCGAGGTGCAAACGTGGTATCTCTCAGTTATTAACTTTGTTACAGAGAGCTGGCTTAACCTCTCGTAGTTTACATATCTATAAAATGGGACAAAAATACTAACATTTGTGTATAAGGGGGATGATGTTCTGAGGATTGAATAATGTAAGCCATTATGGTGTAAATTAGATATAAATCATTACATACAGAGCCCCTTAAGTAGGATTAAAAAAAAAAAACACAAAAGACAGAGTCTAGCTCTCCCAGAAAGAGGGTAGTGGGGTGGTTAAACTTATGATCTCTGGAGATAGAAACCTATATCTCATTTTTTCCATTTGCAACAAAATAAATAAATAAAAAATAAACATGGGTAAACACAGAATTCACTTCATTGGGGGAAGTTGTGAGAATAAAATGAGATGGTGTTTAGGATGAGTTTAAAGAATGCTTGACACATAGTAGGTACTCTTTGAGTTAATAATTTATACAGGTGGGTAAACTGAGCCCTAAGACACCATGTGACTTGCCCCAAATCACAATACTTCTTAGAAATTTTCCAATTTTGGAAGTAAGAGAATAGTAGAAAGTTTAATTCTAAAATATGGCTTTTGTTTCTACATAAAATTGAAGAGGAAAATGTGTTATGAATAATAAAGATTTCTACAGTGCTTACTTGATGCCATTGATATTCTAAGTGCTTTGCATTTACCTTTCATTCATCCTCTCAACAACCCTATAAGGTAGGCGCCGTCTTCTCTTTTCTTTCTTTATTGTTTTTGAGACAGAGTCTCACTCTGTTTCCTAGGCTGGAGTGCAGCGGCATGATCTTGGCTCACTGCAACCTCTGCAGCCCAGATTAAAGAGTTTCTTGTGCCTCAGTCTCGCGAGTAGTTGGGATTACAGATGCATGCCACCATGCCTGGATAATTTTATATTTATAGTAGAGATGAGGTTTCACCACGCTGACCAGGCTGGTCTCAAACTCCTGGCCTCATGTGATCCACCTGCCTTGGCCTCCCAAAGTGTGGTGATTACAGGCATGAGCCACTACGTCCGGTTGATTTTTTCATCTGAAGAAATCAAAGCACAAAGAAGTTAAAATACATTTTCAGGGTAACTTGGTGGTAAATGGTAGTGTTAGATTTGAACACAGGCGCTTTGCTGAGCTGCCCTTCCTATAACGTTACTAAGTTCAGGCAGAAGAATAGTAGAGGGTAATGAGAAAAGGCTGTTTTGAAAGCATAAGTATATCACATCGCCATAGATTTGAGAGCACAAGGACAGAACTCCAAACTCCTAATCAGAAGGCTTCAGAGTATGAGATGTGTCTGATTCAATAAGGTTGTTCAATCATTAGGTGTTTGCGTAAGGTCCACCTCCTCAATGAAGGCTGAACTACACACCCTTCTTCGTCTCTGGGAAATTTTTCTTTCCCTGTTGTGTGTTCCCATGGTTCCCTCATCCAGACTTCTGTTGTAGCCTCTGTAGCACATTAAGTGTGTTGGATTACCTTCTCTCTATCTTACTTGTAAGTCCTTGAAGATGATGGCTCTGTCTTATCCATGTTTGCATTCTCTGGACACAGCACAATGCCTGGCACAGTAAAGCACCTGATTCATTTTTACCGACTACATAAAACAATCCACAAAGAAATGTATGAGAGACAGAAAGGGGTGGGTTCAGAGGTCATGCTAAGACTTGAGGAAAAATCAGGACTTTGTGGTAATGAACTCCCCAGCAGCCTAAGGAAGCTATTGCTTGACTCCCATCCCAGCTGGATGTTAAAATGAAAGCTGACATGAACCCGTGTTCTGCTAAGAATAACACCTACAAGATAGCAATGTTTGAAATAAGCCTGTCTCTGGAAAGGTTCCTGAGCCTTGTAATTTTACTTTTATAGTCATGGCCCCAGCATGTTTGACTTTTCAAATCCCCTTACTGAGATCCAAGGGTCTGTTTATAAAAGCTGTATCTTAAACTTGTTCCTCTGTGATGTACAAGTGGGATTTGTACTCCTCTGTATAAACTGGTCTCCTGGAGTGACACTGCATTCTCTCCTTGCTGGGTTTCTCTATTTGATGGAATGGGAAGAGAAAGCAAACAACATCATATAGAGGTGGTTATAAATGTCTCTCAGGAACCAAAACCAAACCCTGTAACAATAACAATAGCAACAGTAATAATAATAGTCCCAAACCACTGTCTCCCAGAGCAAATGAGAACTTAATAGGAAAAATGAGATGAGCATCAAAAGAGAAATAGAACAGTTTATGTGCGATGTTCTAGGCAGCAGCCAGGAGCCAGGGACATTGAAAACAGGGCTGAAAAACAAAGAAACAGTTTATAACACAAAGTAAAAGTATTCAGGACTTATTTCAGGATTCAGGAAGAGCTACCAGGACATCAAGTTTATTGGATTCCAATGTGGTCTGGTTAAGATATTTAGGACCACACCACAGCCCTGTTACCACGAATACATGATGGTGGCTTTACAATGTGTCTTGGCTCAGCGGAACTACATTTCCCAGAATTCCTTTGCCAGCATCTTTCTGGACAGTGTGGGCCACAATAGAGATTCTTGAGCAATATTTTAATGGTACCAACACCATTTTGTAGATGACAAAGGATGTCACTTACCTGTTTGCTCACTTTGTCAGCATGGGGCAATAGTTGGACTGGAAGCTGCTCCAGCTTCCTCGGGTTTCTTTTTCAACTTCTCTGTCTCCTGGACCAGAGGTGCACGGTCAGCCCTGTGATGAAAATGCCAACATCTTCTATAGGACACCCACATCCTCAAGGACAGAAGCAGCAAGAACTGAAACACTTTTCAGCCTATCCTTGTGGGTTCCAGCTTGCCCTTGTTTCCCCTACTTTAATCCATCTTCTCTCCCTAATGGGCTTCAGGGTGTAGCATTGGATGAAAAGACAAGAATCATATAGAAACTCCTTTACCGGCCCCACAATTGTGCAAGCTCAAATCCCTGTAATGAATCCCTTATTATATATGTATTTATATTACTTACAGTTTTGCATTTCTGATTGGACATTGATACATCTTCAAGAAAATGGAAAGTTCATACACTTTGAGCCAGAGAAATGGACTTGTGTTCAAATCCTACTCTTGTCACTCCTTATTTTTAACCTTTCATATAGATTCTTTATCTTGATGGTCCCAGAACTTCTTATGCATAACATGGAGATAATGCCTACTTTACAGGGTTGTTTTAAAGAAAATAAATATGCAAAGTACCTAGCTTATAGTAGTGACCCATTATGATGGGAGGATACTTTGTTCTCTATTGACTTAAGGTAGCTTCTCTTTTCTCCAGTCCATCAAAATAAGCTTTATTAGGACAAATGGTACTGGATACATGTTCCTTAGTTAATTTGTGATGAGTTGTTACAGCTGCCCACTTCCGGAAAGTAATGCAGATGAGGCTGGTTTGACTCAAGCCATGCTTGCTTCCTACAAAGTGAGTCACTGCAGACCATTTCCTCTTCACTGCAGGGGGATACATGTCTCACTCAGAATGAGCTGAGCACATGTGGCACAGATTCTAATCCCCAAACGTTTCCATATGGCCCCTGGCTGTGGATTCCCCAGCTCTGACTCGCCCATCCCTCCTTGCCTGTCTTGGTTATCAGAGTGCTGTGGGCCAAAGTTGCTAAAAAAGATGATGAGGGCCTTGCTAGTCAGCTTAACGAGTCTGACGAGCCCCTAGCTGAGTCCACCAGTGACCTCTCAGTATTCAGACAGCCAAGGGTATCAGTGTCCTGACCCTGGGAGCTGTATTTGGATGCAGACAGCTTTCTTTAGCTTAATGGTGGGTATTATCGGAACTAGATTCCCGATGACAAATCCAAAAATCTCCCTTATATTTATTTAACAAGGAAGAAGGTGCAGATAATTAGTCCAGAGAACAGTGAATATCTAATCTTAACAGGTTAACTCACTGCAGAAGCAATTGGAAGTAATAAAAGAAGCACTGGGTTGAGAATAAGAAGATGGAGATTCCAGTCCATATCTATATTGCTTATATGACTAAGGGAATTGTGGAAAGCCACTAGGGCTCAGTTTTCTCTTCTGTTACCAGCTCAAAGGTCCTTCAACGTGGGTTAATAAAGAAGACTATGTTATCAAACAATCAATACTTTTGAATATTTATTATTTGTCAAGTACTTTGCAAAATTCTGTAGAATAAACAAAAAATACATGATTTCTATCTTCAAGAGAGAGCCAAATATTGAATATTTAAAAAGTTATTACAGGCCGGGCGTGGTGGCTCACGCCTGTAATCACAGCACTTTGAGAGGCCGAGGTGGGCGGATTGCAAGGTCAGGAGATCGAGACCATCCTGGCTAACACGGTGAAATCCCGTCTCTACTAAAAATACAAAAAATTAGCCAGGCGTGGTGGCGGGTGCATGTAGTCCCAGCTACTCAGGAGGATGAGGCAGGAGAATTGCTTGAACCCGGGAGGCAGAGTTTGCAGTGAGCCGAGATCACGCCACTGCACTCCAGTCTGGGCAACAGAGCGAGACTCCATCTCAAAAACAAACAAACAAACAAAACAGTTATTACATAACAAGACAATAACTGAAAAAGTGTCAAAGGCAGAATGTGATTGGTTGCTGTGTGACTTGTGCAAAAAGAGTGTTTCAAAAAATCAGAAATTGAAAGAAAAAGCAAGGGAACTGTGAACTAATTGAAGATATGTTTGTTTTTGATGAAGTATGGGATCTAGAGAGGTTAAAAAATGAGAAAAGAGAGAAACAGGCAAAGAATTAGATTCTCTGCTCAAACTAGACAACTGGTCATGACACAAGATTCTGGGCATCTCAGTCCTCAGTTTTCTTACCTACCACAGGGAGTTATCAGGTTAATCTCAGAGGGAATCAGCTTGAGTATCTAATTAGGTGATACTCCCTACGGCTTTGAACATTGTACAAATGGAAGCCACTGTTTATCAGCCAAATGGCTTTGTTAAACACTAGCAATAGGTACACAGAGACCTTGGCAAGCAGGGGGAAAGGAACCAAAATAAGCATAAGCTATAGGATTGTCCCTAAGAAGGTTAACAATCCTGTTGGGAAGATGTGATTTTTAGTCAAGGAACTATTTCAACCGTAGTCCTTGAAACTGTTATGTAGACTCATTGTGAATCTACTAAACTGAAGTAAAATGAAAGTAGGGAATCTGGCTTGAACTACTGAGCCAATATAGAATCAGAGCATTTCTACTCAAATCCTCACTCCCCGCCACCCTGGAATAGTGCAACACTGAAAATTTATGCAAGGAGAGGAAAATGTGTGAAAATTTTCACCACAGTCTCTTTTCTCACAAAGCCAAGAACTTGGTGTCTTTTTTGCAAATTTGCAAAATGACAAAACGGCTTCTCAGGCTGTTGGGAACAGATTGTCCCTTTGGCCCAAGTGAAAGGGGGGTGAGGGGCTAACTGCTGAGTAAGAAACATGTCTCACGCACTGATATGATATTTTTATTTAAACTTTAGTGGTTTGAATAGAATGACTAAGGCTTTTCATAAAATTATTATTTTGGCCTCGCAACTTTGCAAATCTGTTTTCAGTCAAGTCAGTCTTTGTCTTGCAGGGCAGTATTTCAACAGGGGAAACTGGTATGGTTGACCTAGATGTGGGCATCTCAGCATCCTTCCCTTCATGGGATCTTAGTAAGGTGCGTTATTGGGCCTGACTCCCACAGGTAACTGACTTATATTTTCTAACTTGTCAAGAGACTGTCTTTTGATATTTTAGAGTACAGAAAAATGTTATAGATTGTATCCATGTTCTGGCCAGTTGGCACAAATAACATTATCATGATCACTTATCATGGTTCCTTAATTTGAAAAACTGTTTCGGTTTAAAAAGAGCTTTCATATTCATTATCTTAATGACATTCATTTCATTTCCTGCTTTACCTAATGCTACCTGGCAACATTGTCCAGGTCTGACTTCTCTAAGGGATGTCTGCTGAGGGTAGCCGTAGGTGTTGTCCATCTTGGTTTCTACCACAGTGCCAGGAGCTTGTTTTGCAAACAGTGAGCATGTCTTACCAGTGATTTTCCAAAGCTATTTTGACTCCTCAAAAACAACCTTGTAGGTTAGGTGAGGCCAGAAATGTTGCCATTTAATTAACCAAGGCTAAAAGAGGCAATAGGCCTTGTCTAAGGATCAGCCCATCCCCCAACATTTCCTCCTTTTTATCCAGGCCAATAATTCACAGATGCCTTTGTTTCACTCAACATCCCTGTCTTCCCCTGGGTAATGCCTGATTATTCCAAGATTCATTTCAGAGTATTTCTGCTCTAAAATAATACTATGATATGAGACCTTGACATACTCTCTTCTGTCTTCTCTCAAAGTAATTCTGATGATATATAGAGACAAAAACTCATTGAAAAGCCCCTAATACAGAACTCTGAAACTCTTGCAAGAAATTGAAGGAAATTTCACTTGCTGCATGATATCATTTGCCTCCTTTTCCCCACCCAAATCTCATGTTGAATTGTAATCCCTGATTTTGGAGGTGGTGCCTGGTGAGAGGTGATTGAATCATGAAGATGGTTTCTAATGGTTTAGCACCATCCCCCTAGTGCTGTCTCAAGACAGAGTTCTCACAAGATCTGGTTGTTTAAAAGTATGTAGCACCTCCCTCTTCATTCTCTTCTTCCTGCTCCAGCCAGGTAGGACATGCTGGCTTCCCCTTCAACTTCCACCGTGATTGTAATTTTCTTGAGGTGTCCCCAGCCATTCTTCCTGTACAGCCTGTGGAACCGTGATCCAGTTAAACCTCTCTTCTTTATAAATTACCCAGTCTGAGGTATTTCTGTACAGCAGTGTGGGAACAAACTAATACACTGCAAAACTTCAGCAATTCAACAAAGAATCACAATTTATGGCTGTTGTGGTCACATTGCTCTTTGAAATGAGATAGGTCCACTGGTTAAAGAAAGAGGTAAGAAAATGCTTTGTCACATCCCACTCATGTATATAGCTATTTTTTTTTTTGTCATAGACTCAGAGTTTGGGTCCACCAGAAAAGAATGCTATTTTTCAAATGAATAGGGCCAGCTTATTGAAAGGTAAGATATTGTATCTCATCCAAGGATCTTTTCCAATAATAAAATATGCATACATGCATATACACACACATACAATACCCCCCCACACCTACACACACTGTATATAAGTATTTTTTCAAATTCTTTTAAAGTTTTCTATCATTTGGATCTTCAATTTTCAAATCATCTGGAATACATATTTTAATACGGCATGAGTTTGAGATTTATATTTTTAAAAATGGACTACTCACTGTCCCTGTTTTATTTTTGAAAAGCCTATTACACCTATTAATTTGTAATGTCACCTCAAGAACTTCTTTATGTGTAGGTGTCTGTCTCTGGGCAATGTATTCAGTTCTACTGATGTTATAATTAACAGTTTTAATTAATGTGACTTAAAAATAAGTCTTGATACCTACTAGGGGAAGTATAACATCCTTGTTCTTTGACAGAATTTTCTTAGCAGAACTCCTGGGCACTCCCTTCCTCCTTTATGTAATAGTTTAGCACCTGTCTCATAAATTTTCTCTCCATTACTACTGCTGTCATCCCCATTGGTGATTTTCATATTCTTGTACATGGACCTATCCGGTAGCCCATCTTCTTTTCCTGATCTTATTCTCCTTGCCACCTACATCTATCCAAACCTATGGTCATGACTTAGATCTGACTATTACTTATAATTATTCCCTCTACAAAAGAAAACACTCTCATCTTCTATTATCTCCTTTTTCTGATGGATACCTACTGTCTTTTCAGCTCTAACTCTCTAGTACTCCCTTTCTAAAATGCCTGCACCTCACTGGGAACTCTAATGCATGGTGCACGTGACAATCTGATATTAGACCAATATTCTGGCATTATAATCACATGCTTTCTTTTCTCTTGCCAGGGTACTTCTGTTAGTTTCCTATTGCTGGCATAATAAATTGCTACAAATTTAGTGGCTTAATACAATACAAGTTCATGATCTAATGGTTTTGTAGGTCAGAAATTTAAAAATACATGGGTTTCGCAAGCTAAAATCAAGGTGTCAGCAGAACTATGTTCCTTTTTGGAGGTTCTATGGGAGAATCCATTTCCTTCCCTTTTCCGGTTTCTAGAGACTGCCTGCATTGACGCATTCCTTCCATCTTCAAAGTTAGCGATCAGTGATCAAGCCTTTCTCATATCATATAACTCTGACACCAACACTGTTCTGTCTCTCTCCCGCTTATAAGCATCTTTGTGATCCTTGTGATTACGCTGGACCAAGTCAGATAACAGAGAATAATCTCCTCCATTTCTGGTCAGCTGATTGACAAATCAGTTTCATCTGCAACCTTAATTCTACCTTGTTACATAACCTAATAGAATCACAGATTCCTGAAGATAGGACATGGGCATCCTAATGGGGCCATTATTCTGCTTACCACAGTATTCAAATGGCAAGACCTCACCTTGGTGAAATAATCTTGCTCATACTCTGGCCCCATACTTCAGGAGCTGAACATGACAGAACATGACATTCACCTCATGAGAAGAAACCTCAGGTGTTCCTCTGCAATTCTAAATTAACCCATTTAAATGCCACCTTTTCTTCACTCTCCATTCTCATCAGCACTCAACTACTTTATTCTTTTTTTGTGGCTGAGAAAATTGAACCAATTAGAAGAGAATTTCCCAGTCCTTTCATTAACATGTTTACCATCTTCGCACTAATGCATCTAAGCACTCTGTTTCTCTTATGTGAAAATACATGAACAGCCCTTGCTCCAACTGATACCAACTCCTAGACTTGTGAACTAGATTTTACGCTTTTTTGCCTACACAGGTCTTTGTAGTTTCACTTTATCTCCTTTCCTTGTATCTTTAATTTTTTTTCCCTCTTTAACGAATTTTTCCCATTAGGATACAAATATGCTATTATATCTTCCCAAGTGAAATAAACAGCAATGACATAAAGCTCCGTTTAGACACATCTTACTCATGATACTGCTCCTTTTCACAAAATTCTTGTGTATACTTTTGGTTTTCACTTCTCCTATTATCTCTTACACTCATTCCTATTAGGTTTTCATTACCCTGACTCCATTTAATTCACTCTTATCAAGGTAGGCAATGACTTCTATATCCCAAGATCTAATGGTTAATTCTTAGTCTGCATCTTCTTCATCCTTTTTGCAGCATTGACAGTGGGGTTCTAGGATTCTACATCCCCCGGTTTTCTTTCTGCATCATTGCCAGTCTTCTACACTCAATTTTTTCTTCTCACTTTCTCAATTTCTAAGCACTGAAAGGCTCCAAGGTTCAGTTTTCAGACCTCCTCCTCATATAAGTCCATGATTTTAAAACACTATCTATCAAATTCATAACTCCCAAATTTACTCTTCCAGTTCTGATCTCTCTAGGAGTTCAAATTCAGATATTTAACTTGCGAGTGGGCATCTTTACTTGGATGCCTATCAAGGACTACTTGTTATTTTATCCCAAACTAAACTTTTCATGCCCCACACTGAAAGGTGCTCCCCTCCTATATTATTTTCAAATTCATCATCAAATAGCTATACCCATTGGCTCTAACTTTTAACTACAACCCAAGACTAACCTTCTCTCACCATCTCCTGTGATATCTTCCTAGCCTACTCTACAACCAGTCATTTTTTGGGGGACCAAAGCAATAGTTTTTCATCTAGTCTCTCTTTTCTACTCTTATCTGGTAAAGTCCATTCCATTTTTTATTGTAACAAATCAAGTAATCCATTAACATTTTTATCTGTTCATGCCACTTTTCTGCTCAAAATCTTTTATTAGCTTTCCTGCATGCTTAGATAGAATCCATATCTCACCATGACCTGTAAGTTCCTTCATGATATGTCCAACCTCACTTCCTCCTATCTGTTCCCTTGTTCACCCTATCCAATCACTCTGGCTTCATTAGTCTTTAAATGTGCCAAACAAATTTTAACTTTAGGGACTTTGTTTTCGGTTTTCTTATTCCAGGAATTATCTTCTCTCACATACTGTCATAGACTTGTCCTTCACTCCATCTAAGACTTTATCTAAATGTCTTCTCTTTAGAGGATATTTCTGATATTCCAGTCTGAAATACATTCGCGGTCACTATCTTTTCCCTCACTCCTGATTTACTTTTCTTCAAGACCTTTTTCTAAAATATCCAACATAGTAAATATTTGTTAGTTTATTTGTTTTCTGAATCTCCCACTAAAATCAAAGCTATGAGAGAGGAAAGATTTTGGCTTTTTGGTTTATCCTGTATTCTGAGAGCCTAGAGGAGTAACTAGAACTACAGGAAGTTCTCTTTAGTTATTTGTTGATTGAATTGACTAAATAAATATGTTTTGTTGAACTTTTAAATCTATACATAGTATAGCTCTTCACTTCTGTCCTTTTACAAATTTTAATAATGTTCTGAAACCTATAGTGATTTTCAGCAATAGAGTTCTTAGACCTAAAGTTCTTTCTGATAGTGAGAGAGAGAGTAAGGAAAAGAGGGTAGGGGAAGAGGGAGATGGAAAGTGAGAGGGAGAGGGAAAGAGAAAGGGAGAGAGAGAGAGAGAGAGAAACTCTTTACTTCTTACATCTCAGACAACTAGTACTCTTAGTACTCTGCCATTTTGGAGCATGTCATGTGAATTTATTTTCTGGAATATTCATACTTTGCTCCAGATCAACTAAAAAAATTGTGGGTAGAGGTATAGGCATCAGTTATATTTTAAAGTTTCACAGATGATTTCAATATTCAGCCAACGTTGAAAACCATTTTTCTAAATGCTAAGAACCAAGGATGAAGTTATAAACTGCACAGTTATGACCTAGCTTCCTCTGAGGCAGTCACTCTCCAACTACCACCATTCTTTTCTCTATCTTACTTGTGGCTGTCACAGCACTATGCTCCCATTATACTCTTGAACTTTACTTGTTACTCCCTTTGGGATCTCTGTCTCCCCTTCCTTTTCCAACTCTCATTTGTCCTTCTAGATTCTCCTCAGAATCCTCGAAACTTCCTCAAGTTTCTTCTCAAGGCTTGTAAGAGAATGTCTTCCTCTGGACCCCTCAGCATTCTATCCTTTCTTCCACCATCGCGTTAGCTAAACACTTTTAATTATCTGTTTTATTTCAGTTTTGATCAGACTGAATGCTCTTTGAGGTCAGAGATCATATTATATCTGTCTATGACTTCTCAGCTTCTACAACAATGCTCAGTGAATGTTGGACTGGTAAACTGAAATAATGAGGCTATTTGAGGTAAGAACTGACTGGCATTGCCATAGCTTTGAGACAGAGTTTAGTAGGACTTGTCATAGCCAGCAGAGAGTAACTTGTGATCACCAGTGCATGAATGTTGGGACTCACCTCTCAGAACATGGTGGTACCACTCTGAGCAAAAAATATATGAGACTTTCTATTGAGAAGGAGATAGTCCAGTGTATAGAATTGTCAGAAATGTATGTTTGATGCTATGTGGTCTGATTTCCCCAATTTAATTTTTTCTTAGATCTCACTATACTTAAGATTTTCGTCATGAAAAAGATGTCTATAAATTGTGTTCCAAAAGACCATCAGTGGTTGTCTTGGAATTCAGTTTTTTAAAGCACATTTAACAAAAGACCAGAGACATTCCTCTGAGACTTCTGCTACAGTTTGAATGTTTCTCCCAAATTTTGTGTTGAAAACTTAATCCCCAAATTAATACAATGATGGAATCTGGAGATGGAGCTTTTGGGAGGTAATTAAGATTAAATGAGGTCATCAGGGTATGCCCCCATTTATGGTATTTGTGGCTTTATAAAGAGTAAAAGAGAGACCTGAGCTAGCATGCTTGTCCTGTCTCATCAAGGAATGCCTTCTACAATGTCGTGACATAGCAGAAGGTCCTCACCAGATGCCACTGCCATGCTTTTGGGCTTCCCAGACTCTAGAACCATGAGCTAAATAAACCTATATTATTTATAAATTACCCAACCTGTGGTATTCTGTTATAGCAATGGAAAATGGACTAAGACACCTTTCTTGATCAAATATTTTTCAAGTTGCTTAGTCACGAAAAACAAAAATTAACACCAATATTCCATGATTTTATATTTTAGATAGTTGCATAAGTAAGGTTGTCTTCATTGACTGTTTAACATATTATATTTTTATTTCATAGTGTGACCCTATCATTCTCAGCTAATATTTTGGCTCTCTTTACTAATTTATGAGGTTAAAACAGTTTATATATTATTATAGATAGCTAGCCGAACAAAGGTAGACACAGACAGATAATGGAGCAAAGATTCTGCAGCCAAATGTGGACAGACAAGGAAAGAAGCTCATTCCTGGCACAGTATGACAAACGCACAGCCAAGTGCAGATCTACAGTGATCCCTATTGAACTCAAATCAGATGGGAAGTGATACTATTACTGTAAAATTAAGTCATGTCTGGTCATTTTTACATTAAAACAAAAATGACAATAGGAGAGATGATCAATAATGATATGAACAACAACAATAACAGCAGTAAGCTATGGAATATCATCCATTTTGAACTCACTGTTCTATAATGTGAAGGGCTTCCTAAACTTTCTTGAAGAATTAGTTAAAATAATAAAAAATTATAGAACTTTTTTTTATATTGCTGAAGGAAATGTTTAGTGAAAAGAAGGAAATTCTTCATGGTGAGTATAGACTTTACAAGTGTTTAATGTTGGGTGCAAAGAGCAGAAATGACACCATTGGGCTCAGGCAGAGTAGGATACTTTCTGGTAAGGCAGTGGTTCTGAACTGGGACCATTTTACCCCTAAGGGACATTGGGCAGTGTCTAGAGTATTTTTGGTTGTCACAAGCTGGGGAAGGGGCACTACTGGCATCTACTGAGTGAAGGTCATGGATACTGCTAAATATCCAACAATACACTAGACAGTCGCCACAACAAAGAGTTATCTGAACCAAAACTGTAATAGCATTGAAGCTGAGAAACTCTTCTTGTAAGGCAAACTCAGTTAAAATTCTGGCTCCAACACATAATAGCTGTGTGGTTTTGGAAAATTGTTCTTGCCTACCTATGCCTTAGTTTTCTCATATGTAAAATGAAAATAATCTAGCTTGTGGAGTCTTCAGCAGTTTTAAATAAGGTAATTTGTGGAAAATTTTTCTCACATTGTCTTACATATAGTAAATATGTAAAGAAGCTGGTGTATGACTATTGAAATATTATAGCTGGATTCAGAGGTTGATTCCTTCTTCCACCCCAGAAGGAAGTTTCAGCAATCCTGATAAATGGTTTTTTTTTTTTTAAACTTATTGCCTGATTCCTCTGAAAACCCCAAACCATTGTAAAATAGCTCCAATTGTTAGATAGTGCTCTCTGATATTATACCTAAGCTTCCTACCTGAAATTTGAACTCATTTGTTTTAGGAGTTTCCTCTGGAACAAAACACCACAAGTTTATTACCTTTTCACATGGCAGTCCTTCAAATTCCAGCAAGCTACATGACTTGAGACAAGAAAGTAAAGTTTTCTGGGCATTATCTGCAAAATGGGAATAAAAATACTTACCTTTGGGATTTCTTATAGTAATATCATGAGCTAATGTAGGTTGCAGTATCAAACATAATGCTTCACAATTTGAAGTCTTAGAAGTGTTTGCTTCTTTTTTTTCTGCTGTTGCGCCCTTTGGACACAGCCAAACTGTATCAGGCAGTAAAATGGAAGTCAGAAAACATCACTGGATTTAGTCACAGCTAGTAGTTGACTTGGTCCAAGTGGCTAGAACGAAGGCAGGGCTTCATATAATTAGGTTTTAAAAAACTAAACAGTATGATCAGGTTAAGTGGAGTGGCTAGTGGCTTACACCTGCAATCCCAGCTCTTTGGGAGGTTGAGGTGGGCAGATCACTTGAGGTCAGGAGTTTGAGACCAGTCTGGCCAACATGGTGAAACCCTGTCTCTCCTAAAAATACCAAAATTAGCCGGGTGTAGTGGCAGGCACCTGTAATCCCATCTACCTGGGCAACTGAGGCAGAAGAATCACTTGAACCCAGGAGGCGGAGGTTACAGTGAGCTGAGATCATGCCAGTGCACTCCAGCTTGGGCAACAGAGCAAGACTCCAACTCAAAACAAACAAACAAACAACCGCCCTAGGGTCATTTATTGTATATATATGGTCCTTTGATCTTATAGAAAGGGAATTGCAGCAAACGTTGGTGGCAGGAAAATAAGTTCTCAACAAATATGAAGACTCATTGCTGCTTATAGAAATGAAATTTCACAAAAGAATTGTTTTTATTTTGCATCAAGTTGTCCTGTGAGATATTTTGAAAATGGATCTTCTCATGTGCTCACTGGATTCATCAACCCACAATGACTGAGCCAATATAATGCTTCAGAGACTTTATGTGACTGGAGAGATGGTAAAGAAGGGTTCATCTCTGCCCGGAATATAAGGGAAGGCAGACACTGGATGAATCACGGCAATGTGACAGTCAGTTCTCCAGTGGAAACAGTATGCAAGACTTCTGAAAGCTTCAGTGCATCACATCTCCAGGGTGTGGTGCGTTGATGTGTGTTTTCTTTTCTAGGATAGGAGAAAATAGTCATCAGATCCTACTTGCTCATATCTAAACATTTGATATTGTTAATGTGTTTTGACAAATCCAAAAGCTCATTTTAATTTCTTTAGGACTTGTAGTGGTTAAGTCTATGCTTAGTCTAAGTCTACAGCAGAGTCTACTCGGCTAGTTTTTATATCTGATATTGTGCTACAGGGAATTCTCAGTGAAGACGGTTTTTGCTTTCGAACTTTCTGCCAATCCTAGGGAGCAACCAGCAACTCAAGCCACTTTGAGGACATAATGAGTGTTCCTGCCAAGTATGCTGCGGTTGTCTGGCTACCCTGTGTTGCTTTGCTGAAGAGACCTTTACAATTAGGGGCCCAGGGCTTTAAGTACTCTATGCAAGCCAGAGACTCCCATGTGCATGTCTCCCACACTCACCCCTTTCCTAAAGTCCAGGATCATGTATCCAGCAGCCTATTTCACATAGCTATCTGCTTACCTAACATACATATCAAAGAATATATGTTCAAAAGAAAACTCTTGGTTCTCCATACTGCAAAATTATGCCTCCCACAGACTTTCATAACTCAGGGAATGGTATTACCATCCATTCAGTATTTGAAGCCAAAAGGCTTTAAAAAAACCCCTTATTTGTTATTTATTTAGTTTTGAGATGGAGTTTCATTCTTGTTACCCAGGCTGGAGTGCAACAGCGTGACCTTGGCTCACTGCAACCTCCACCTGCCGGGTTCACGCAATTCTCCTGCCTCAACCTCCAGAGTAGCTGGGATTACAGGTGCCTGCCACCACCATCTGCTATTTTTTTTGTATTTTTAGTAGAGACGGGGTTTCACCATGTTGGCCAGGCTGGTTGCGAACACCTGACCTCAGGTGATCCACCCGCCTCAGCCTTCCAAAGTGCTGGGATTGCAGGTGCAAGCCACCATGTACGGCCTTTCCTTAATTCTTCTCTTTCTTTCTTGCCCATCAGCAAGTCACCTCAATTCATCTCATAACACATCTCAAACCTGGTTATTTTCCTCCATGTCCAATGCAGTCACTGTAGTCCCACCCATTATTACATACGGCCTAGACAGCTACTGTAGCCTACCAAATGGAATCTCTTTTCATGCTTGCCGCATTTTAGTTCTCCAAACAGCTGCTTGGGTTACCTATTTAAAACATAACTAAGATTAATGTGGCTCTACACTGCATTTCAATTCTACCAAACTTCCCCTGAAGTAAGAGATATCTAAATTATTGTCTATCTGTTGAGTAAAAGTCCATGGCATAGGGAAGATAATATATTGTAGAATCAAAGAGATCATTCATTATTAAATCCTAAGCTTTTCTACACAACAGTTGCGTAAATTTGAGCAAGTTACCTAACGTCTTTAAGCCTAATTTCCCACTTAAAAAAATAAAATTAAAAATAGTACCTCCTCTTGTTCGTTCACTTATCCTGAAAATTATTCCAGAAGTTATTGTTGAACTTCTAAACTGTGTCAGGTACTGTGATGAGCACTGATATAAAAAGTAAATAAAATAGATGCCACCTATCTTTCTGTTGCTTAAAGTTTATAACTGCATATAACAGGTGCTGAACACATAACAAGTACTTAATAAGCAATAGGTGTCTTGATTTTCTTCCCCTGCTGACACCCTAGGGATCACCTATGCCAGCCCTTCTTAAATATCTCCTGATTCTTAATCCAGGGGTATTTTTAGTTTACCATGGTGCCTTATGCTATCATCTATTGCAACAATATCCAGCTTTTTATTAAAAAAAAAAAATACCCTGAAATTCTTTCTCCTACAAAGAATCACTTGGATAATCCTCTTAATGAAATTTAGGAAAATGATGCAATTACTGTCCTCAAGATGTAACACAGCATTTTTTTGTAACCATAGCAAGGCTACCATTTTCTAAAATAAACAGGTGTCTGGCAAGAGCTGAGTAGGGCTTCAGCCATGTATAGTACCCATTAGATGTGATAAGGTGCATGAGCAGTTGAGTGTATATGTTGAAGTTTATACATAAATGTGTGATGTTTATAACCAAATACAAAAATTAGGTCTTAATTATAGCAATAGACTGTAAATAGCCAGATGACACCTATGACCACACAGAACAATGCCGTCTTATATTTGGAGTAGACTGAGACCCTAAAAACCACACAGCTTGTGTCCCCTTAAAGTTAGCTCAGGCCAGTGACTCTTGAGCACCAGGATACATGACCTTTGATAGGCAAAATGTCACTGCCACAATTCTGGAAAGGCTAGTTGAAATCCCCTAAGGCACCATACCAATAGTTTATTTTGTTATTTAGCACCAGGAACTCATGCCCTCATTCTTCAAAGGGAGCCACAGTTCAGTTCACAGCAGAAAAAAGTGAAAAGAACAGGTCTCCCATCATAAATTGAGCTTATTTTCAGAGCCTATGCATCTAGCTCTGAAATGGTTTGATTTTCATTTGTACTAAACAAGCAAACACAGTTGACCTTTGAACAACAGAAGTTTGAACTGTAGGGTTACACTCATGCACAGCTTTTCTTCTGCCTCTACCACTCCTGAGATAACAAGACCAGCACCTTCTCTTCCCTAGCCTCCTTAACGTGAAGACCAGGATAGAGAACTTTATGATGATCTAATTGCACTTAATGAATAGTAAATATATTTTCTTTTCTTTATGATTTTCTTAATAACATTTTCTTTTCTCTAGCTTACTTTCTTGTAAGAGTACAGTATATAATGCATATAATACATCAAACATGTATTAATCAACTGTATAAGTTATTGGTAGGACTTCCAATCAGCAGTAGGCTATCAGTAATTACGTTTCTGATGAGTTAAATGCTATATGTGAATTTTTGGCTGTGCAGGGGGTCAGTACCCATAAACTCTGCATGGTTTAAGGATCAAATTAGGTACTCTGGAAACAATTCTGATTCCACATACCTACACACCAATGGGTAAGTCTCTACCTTTAGGTCTTCATTTTCATACCTGTTAAACAGAAGTTGATCGGGGAGCTTCAGAAGGCCCCTTCTGGCTCTGGCAGTACAGCTCTGCTCATGCAGGGCCATTAACCTGGGAAGATTGAGCTCTACACTGGTCCAGCCAAAGCCTCTTTCCTATCTGTGCTTCAGATCACTGACAGCTTTTGGGCCATTCCACTCTGAGCTTACATTCAGGACGTTTCTTTGCATTAGGAAGGCTGCTGTTCTTGAGTCCCAATCTATTAACCACATTTCACCTTATTAACTCCCTGCTTTAAGCCCTGAGGCCTCTCTCCTTGTATAGTAGGTTAATTGCTGCTCCAGCAACTGCATTAGTTTCTAGAAGGTCCCCCTACCCAGCCTTTGCTTCAGATCAAGAGAAGTGTCTTATTGGAGAAAAGGTAGATTGCAACTTTAAAGAAGCTGTTTATAATCCTTTTCTCAATGTAAGCATCTACACACTCAGGATAAATGAGAATCAGTGGACATTAGGGACCAACAGACACATCTAGGCATTTATTTTGTACACAATTATTAAGAATCTTCTACATACCATGCACTGTGCTAAAGGCATTTTAGATATTTTTATATTAATATATATGTAGCTCCCACTTATAAGTGAGAACATACAATATTTGGTTTTCCATTTCTGAATTACTTCACTTAGAATAATGGTCTCCAATTCTACCCAGGTTGCTGCAAATGCCATTATTTTATTCCTTTTTATGACTGAGTAGTATTCTATGGTGTGTGTATCTAACGCGTGCGCGCACACACACACACACACACGATATATATCACATTTTCTTTATTCACACACACATACATGTGATACATATCACATTGTCTTTATCCACTCATTGGTGATGGGCATTTAGGCTGGTTCTATATTTTTGCAGTTGCAAATTGTGCCATTGTAAACATGCGTGTGCATGTGCCAGTGTCTTTTTCACATAATGACTTCTTTTCCTCTGAGGAGATATCCAGCAGTGAGATTGCTAGAACAAATGTTATCACATCTAGGAGCTTTTTGGATGAGTCTTTAGGTTTTCTAGGTATGTAATCATATCATCAGCAAACAGCGACAGGTTGACTTCCTCTTTACTGATCTGGAATACTGTTTATTTCTTTTCTTTTCATGATTGCTCTGGATAGAACTCTCAGAACTATGTTGAACATAAGTGGTAAAAGTTGCATCCTTGTTTTGTTCCAGTTCTCAGGGAGAATGCTTTCAAGCTTTCCCCATTCAGCATAATGTTGGCTGTGGGTTTGTCATACATGGCTTTTATTACCTTGAGGTATGTCCCTTCTATGCCAATTTGCTGAGGCTGTTGTTAATAATAACGGGATGCTGGATTTTGTCAAATGCTTTTTCTGCTTCTATTGAGATGATCATATGATCTTTGTTTTTAATTCTGCTTATTTGTTGTATTATATTTATTGACTTGCATATGTTTAACCATCCCTGCCTCCCTGGTATGAAACCCACTTGATTATGGTGTGTTATCTTTTTGATATGCTGGAGAACATAACAAAAAAAGAAAACAACAGACTAATATTCCTGATGCACATAGATGCAAAAATCCTCAACAAACTCTGAATAGACCAATAACAAGTAGTACAATTGAAACAGTAATAAAAAATTTGCCAACAAAAAAAAGGCCAGGACCAAATGGATTCACAGCTGAATTCTACCAGATATTCAAAGAAGAATTGCTACAATATTACTGAACCTATTCCAAAAGATAGAGAAAGAAGGAATCCTCCCTAAATCATACTATGAAGCCAGTGTCACCCTAATACCAAAACCAGTAAAGGACATAACACTAAAAGAACACTATAGACTGTCTTTTCTCTTCTTTGTTAATCTCACTAATGATCTATCAATTTTGTTTATCTTTAAAAAAATCTTTTTGTTTCATATATTATTTGTGTTGTTTTTGTTTCAATTTCATTTAGTTCTGCTCTAATCTTTGTTATTTCTTTTATTCTGCTGCATTTGGGATTGGTTTGTTCTTGTTTCTCTAGTTCCTTGAGGGGTGACCTTAACTTGTCTATTTGTACTCTTTCAGACTTTCCGATGTAGGTATTTAATGCCATGAAATTTCCTCTTAGCACTGCTTTTGCTGTATCCCAGAGATTCTGATAAGTTGTGTCACCATTATCACTCAGTTCAAATAATTTTTAAATTTCCATCTTAATTTTATTGTCAACCCAAAGATTATTCAAGAGCAGATTAATTTCCATGTATTTGTATAGTTTTGAGGGTTCCTTTTGGAGTTAATTTCCAGTTTTATTCCATTGTGGTCTAAGAGTATACTTGATATAGTTTCGATTTTCTTAAATTTATTGAGACTTGTTTTGTGACCTTTCATATGGTCTCTCTTGGAGAATGTTTCATGTGCTGATGAAAAGCGTGTATATTCTGCAGCTGTAAGGTAGAATGTTCTGCAAGTACCTGCTAAGTCTATTTGTTCTAGGGTATAGTTTATGTCCATTATTTCTTTGTTAACTTTGTCTTGATGGCCTGTCTAGTGCTGTTAGTGGAGTATTAAAGTACCCTACTGTTATTGCATTGCCATCTATCTCATTTCTTAGGTCTAAAAGTATTCATCTTATGAATTTGGAAGCTCCAGTGTTAGGTGCATAAATATTTAGCATTGTGATATTTTCCTGTTGGACTAATCCCTTTATCATTACATAATGTCCCTCTTTGCCTTTTTTTTTTTTTTAACTGTTATTTCTTTAAAGTCTGGTCTGCCTGATTTAAGAATAGCTACTTCTGCTTGCCGTTAGTTTTCATTTGTGTGAAATATCTTTTTCAATCTCTTTACCTTAAGTTTATGTGAATCCTTCTATATTAGGTGAGTCTCTTGAGGACAGCAGATATTTGCCTGGTGAATTTTTATTCATTCTGCCCATCTGTATCTTTTAAGTCAGGGTGTCTAATCTTTTGACTTCCCTGGGTCACGTTGGAAGAAGAATTGTCTTGGACCACACATAAAACGCACTAATATTAACAATAGCTGATGAGCTAAAAAAAGAAAAAAAACACAAAAATATCTTATAATGTTTTAAGAAAGTTTTTGGATTTTTATTGGGCTGTATTCAAAGCCATCCTGAGCCACATGCAGCCCGCAAGCTGCGAGTTAGACAAGCTTGTTTTGGGT
This sequence comes from Chlorocebus sabaeus, assembly GCF_047675955.1. Lineage (NCBI taxonomy): Eukaryota > Metazoa > Chordata > Mammalia > Primates > Cercopithecidae > Chlorocebus > Chlorocebus sabaeus. Next base: position 132,568,752 of record NC_132911.1, on the reverse strand, counting down.
GGAGTCTTTAGGCCATTTACATTCAACATTAGTATTGAGATATAAGGTACCGTTCTATTCATCATGCTAGTTGTGATTTAATGCCTTGTTTTTTTCATTGTGTTATTGTTTCACAGGCTCCGTAAGGTTTATGCTTTAAGGAGGTTCTATTTTGGTGTATTTCAAGGTTTTATTTCCAGATTTAGAAGTTCTTTCGGCATTTCTTATATTGCTGGCTTGGTATTGGTGAATTCTCTCAGCATTTATTCATCTAAAAAAGACTTTATCTCTCCTTCATTTACGAAGCTTAGATTGACGAATACAAAATGCTTGGCTGGCTTGTAAGATTCCTGCTGAGAAACCTGCTGTTAATCTGATAGGTTTTCCTTTATAGGTTACCTGATGCTTTTGTCTCGCAGCTCTTATGATTCTTTCCTTCATCTTGACGTAAGATAACCTGATGATTTCTGTGCCTAAGTGATTATCTTTATGTGATGAATTTCCTCAGTGTTCTTTGAGAGTCTTGTACTTGGGTGTCTAGATCTCTAGCAAGGCAAGGGAAGTTTTCCTCAATTATTCCCTCAACTAAGCTTTCCAAACTTTTAGATTTGTCTTCTCCCCAGGAACGCCAATTATTCTTGTTTGACTATTTAACATAATCCCAAGTTTCTTGAAGGCTTTGTTCATATTTAAAAATTCTTTTTACTTTGTCTTTGTCTGATTGGATTAACGTGAAGGCCTTCTCTTTAAGCTCTGAAGTTCTACTTGTTGTGGTCTATTGTTGAAACTTTTCAGTGCATTTTGTATTTTTCTAGTGTGCCTTTTATTTCCTAAAGTTCTGATTGTTTTTTTCTTTATGTCTATTTCTCTGCAGAATTTTTCAACCATATTCTGTGCATTTAAAAATTTATTTAGGTTGGTTTTCATTTTTCTCTGGTATCTCCTTGAGTAGCTTAATAATCAACCTTCTGAATTCTTTATCTGACAACTCAGAGGTTTCCCCTTGGTTTGGATCCATTACCGGGGATCCCTTGGGGGTCTTACAAATCCCTGTTTTGTCATATTACTGGAGTACTTTTCTAGTTACTTCTCATTTGGGTAGACTATTTAAGTGGAAAGGCCTGGAACTCAAGGCCTGCTCTTTAGATTATTTTGTCCCATGGGATGATCTCTTGATGTGGTACCCTTCCCCTTCCCCTAGGGATGGGTCTTCTGGAGAGCCAGATTTCAGTGATTGTTATTGCTCTTCTAGGTCTAGCCATTCAGCAGGACTACCGGGTTCTGGGCTGGTGCTGGAGAATGTCTGCAAATAGTCCTGTGATATGATCTGTCTTCAGGTGTCCCAGCCATGGATACCAGAACTTGCTCTGGTGGAGGTGGCAGTGGAGTGAAATAGACTCTATGAGAGTCCTTGGTTATAGATATGTTTAGTCCACTGGCTTTCTTGAATGCTGGCTATGCTAGCAGTGAAGCTGTCACACAGACAGACTCAGGGCCTCTGGTTAGCCAGGATGTTGCAGGCAGTAGAATTAGCTGTTGTTTTCTCCTTCCTGGGAGAAGGGTTATTCTGTCATGAGATGCTGTAATGGCATAGGTTGGTTGGCCTCCAGCCAGGAGGTGACTCTTTCAAGAGAGCACCAGCTGCGGTAGTAGTAGGGGGATCTATCTAAGCTTAAGCTTGATCTAAGTTGGCCAGGTTAAGTATTCTGGTTTCTCAAGTGATTGGTCATAAGACCCCAAAGAGTTTATTTGCTTTGTGTTCATCTACTAGGGTGGGTAGAGAAATACTATCAGGTGGGAGCAGAGTTAGGCAGGTTTGGCCTCAGACTCTCCTTGGGTAGGGCTTGCTATTGCCACTGTGGAAGTAGGGGAGTGGCTCTCAGGTGAATATGGTTAAGTTCTGGAGGGGATTATGGCTGCCTCTGCTGTGATGCAGTTTGCCAGGGAAGTGGGGGATAGTTGCTAATGAAAGTTCTCACCTAGCGCCTACATGGTTAGCAAGAAGCCTTGCTCCCACAGTGCCCCACTCAGACCTTCCCCCAGACAGTAAGCTTCCCTGCTAAGAAAGCAAGAATAGCTTTTAGGTCTCTCCCTCCCCATCTGCCCACAATGTAGGCAGTGGACTCCTGCACTCATGTCTGCAGCAGTTCCTATTTGCTTCTGGATTCTGCTCAAGAAAATTCATGCCCAGTTGAAATGATCACAAATTTCAATTGGAAGTTTCTTTCACACTGTGACCCCACTTTAATTTTGCTGGCTGCCTTCTCCAAGGGTCCCTGTGGGATATAGTCAAGAATGGCTTCCCTGGGCTTGAGCTGGGGACCTAGAATGCCTACAAGGCTTTTCCTGCTGCTGCTTCCACTTTTATATTTTGTGCAGCTCCCCAAATTCATTTCAGCTCTGGGTAAGCTTAAATCCTTCTCCTGTGATCTGGATTTTCAGATTCCCCAGTGAGGATGTGTGTTCTGAGGCAGATTTTCCTCTCTCATACTTTGGGAACTCAGTTTTTCTCCTGTCTCACGGAATTTGCAACAGCATGACACTTCTTTCAAAGGGTCTGTGAATTCATTCAGTCTTCCTCATGCATTCTTGCAGTGGTTCTTGGAGCAAATGTTCACAGTGTGAGTCTCCACACACTGTTCTGGCCATTCAGATGGAAGCTGCACATTAACCCTCTCTTCTATTCACCACCATCTTCCTCAAAATAAATGAGCTCGTTTTAATTTTTAGCTCCCACAAATAAATGAGAACATATGAAGTTTGTCTTTTTGTTCCTGATTGATTTTACTTAACGAATTCCAGTTTCATCCATGTTGTTGCAAATCATGGAATCTCATTTCTTTTATGACTGTAGGTTTCCTCTTCATTTTGTTGATTGTTTCTTTTGTTGTGCAGGAGGTTTTTAGCTTGATTTAGTCCTCTTTTTTCATTTTTACTTTAGGTGCTTATGCTTTTAGGTTATTACTGGAGAAATATTTCCTCAGACTAATGTACTGGAGAGGTTCCCTGATGTTTACTTGTAGTAGTTTCATAGTTTGAGGTCTTAGGTAAAAGTTTTTAATTCATTTTCATTTGATTATTTTTATATAGCAAGAGATTGGGGTCTAGTTTCATTCTTCTGCATATAGACATCCAGTTTTCCAGTACCATTTATTTAAGAGACTGTCTTTTCCCCAGTATATATATATACTTGACATCTTTGTCAAAAATGAGTTCACTGTAAATTTATGCACTTGTTTCTGGGTTCTCTATTCTGATCCACTGGTCTATGTTTCTGTTTTTAGGCCAGTACCATCCTGTTTTTGTTACTATAGTTCTGCAGTATAATTTGAAGTCAGGTGATATGATTCATCCTGTTCTGGGATTTTTTTTTTTTTTTTTGCTCAGGATAATATTGGCTATTCATGGTCTTTTGTGGTTTGTATAATTTTTGGATTTTTTTTTCTATTTATGTGAAGAATGTCATTAGTATTTTGGTAGGTATTACATTGAATCTGTAGATTCTTTTGGGTAGTATGGACATTTAACAATATTGATTCTTTCAATTTATGAACATGAAATATCTTTCAATTTTTTTGCCTTCTTCAATTTCTTTCATTAGTGTTTTATAGTTTTCATTTTTGAGATCTTGCACTTATTTGGTTAAATTAATTCCTGAGTATTTAATTTGATTCGTGGTTATTGTAAATGGGATTACAAACTGATTTCTTTTTCAGATTGTTCAATGTTGGCATATAGAAGTAGTACTGATTTTTCTATGTGCATTTTGTATCTTGCAACTTTTTTGAATTTATCAGTTCTAATAATTTTATTTATTTATTTATTTTTTGAGACAAAGTCTCTCTCTGTTGCCCAGGCTGGAGTGCAGTGGCGTGATCTTGGCTCACTGCAACCTCCACCTCCTGGGTTCAAGCAATTTTCCTGCCTCATCCTCCTGAGTAGCTGGGATTACAGGCAGGCGCCACCATGCCCAGCTAATTTTTTGTATTTTTAGTAGAGTCAGGGTTTCACCATGTTGGTCAGATGGAGTCTTTAGGTTTGTCCAAATATAAAATCACATTATCTTCAAACAAGGATAATTTGACTTCCTGTTTTTCAATTTGAATGACCTTTATTTCTTTCTCTTGTCTGAAGCCTCTAACTAGGACTTCCAGTACTAGGTTAAATAACAGTGGTAGAGTAGGCATTCTTGTCTTGTTTCAGATCTTAAAGGAAAGGCTTTCCATTTTCCCTATTCAGTATGATACTAGCTGTGGGTCTGTTGTATATGACTTTTATTATATTGAGGTATGTTTCTTCTGCACTCAGTTTTTTGAGGACTTTTTTCATGAAATGATGTTGAATTTTATCAAATGCTTTTTCAGCATCAATTGAAATGATCACATGGTTTTTGTCTTTCATTCTGTTGATACTATGTATCATATTGATTAATTTGCATATGCTGAACCATCCTTGCATTCCTGAGATAAATCCTACTTGATCATGATAAATGGTCTTTTTACTATATTGTTGAATTTGATTTGCTAATATTTGTTGATAATTTTTGCATCAGTATGCATCAGGGATATTAGCCTGTAGTCTTCTCTTATTTTTTTTTTTTTTTTATATGTCTTTGTCTGGTTTTGGTATCAGGGTAATATTAGCCTAATGGAATGAGTTTGAAAGTATTTCCTCCTCTATTTTTCAGAAGAGTTTGAGTAGGATTGGTATTAGTTCTTCTTTAAATGTTTGATAGAATTCAGCAGTGAGGCCACCGGGTCCCAGACTTTTCTTTACTGGGAGACTTTTTATTCCAGCTTCAAACCCATTACTCGTTATTAGTCTGTTCAGCTATTGAATTTCTTCATGGCTCAATCTTGGTAGGTTGTATGTGTCTAGAAATGTATCCATTTCCTCTAGATTTTCCAATTTATTGGTATCTAGTTGCCTATAGTAGCCACTAATGCTCCTTTAAAATTCTGTGTTATTAGTTGTCATGTCTCCTTTTTCATCTCTTATTTTATTTATTTGGGTTTTCTTTCTTTTCATCTAAGTTATTCTGGCTAATTATATGTCAACTTTATCTTTTCAAAAAACAAATTTTTCATTGCATCAATCTTTTGTTTTGTTTTCTTCATTTCAATTTTATTTATTTGCACTCTGATCTTTATTATTTCTTCTACTAATTGTGGGTTTGGTTAGATCTTGTTTTTTTTTAGTCCTTTAAGATGCAACAATAGGTTATTTAAAGTTTGTTTTTCTTTTTTGATGTAGGCACTTATAGCTATATATTGCCCTCTTATTACTGCTTTTGCTATATCCCATAGGTTTTGTTATGTTGTGTTTCCATTATCATTTGTTTCAAGAAATTTTTCAGCTTTATTCTTAATTTCTTCATTGACCCACTGGTCGTTGAGGGACATATTGTTTATTCACCATGTGATTATATAGTTTCCAAGTTTCCTGTTGTTATTGATCACTAGTTTTATTTCACTGTGGTCTGAGAAGATGTTTGATATTATTTAATTTTTTGGACTCTTTTAAGACTTGTTTTAGGACCTAACATGTGGTTTATTTTTGAGAATAATTTCTGTGCTAAGGAAAAGAATGTGTATTCTGTAGGAAATGTTTTGTAAATCTCTATTAGGTCCTTTTGTTCTATAGTGCAGATTAAATCCGATGTTTTCTTGTTGATTTTCTGTCTGGAAGATCTGTCCAATTCTGAAAGCAGGATGTTGAAGTCTCCGGCTGTTACTGTATTGAGGTCTGTTTCTCTTTTCAGCTCTAATAGTGTTTGCTTTATAAATCTGGGTGCTTCAGTGTTGGGTGCATATATATTTACAGTTTTTGTATCTGTTGAATAATTAACCCCTTTATTATTGTTTAATGACTTTCTTTTTCTCTCCTTTCAGTTTTTTCTTGAAGTCTATTTTGTCTGATATAAGTATACCTTCTCCTACTCTTTTCTGGCTTTCATTTGCATGCAATATCATTTTCTATCCGTTTATTTTCAGTCTATTTGTATCTTTGTAGGTGAAATATGTTTCTTGTAGGCAACAGGTCGCTGTGTCTTGTTTATTTTTATTTATTTATCCACTGTATGTCTTTTTATTGGAGGATTTAGGTAATGAATATTCAGTGTTATTATTAACAGGTAAAGACTTACTTCTCTCATTTTGTTATTGTTTTCTGTACTTCTGTTTCTTTTTCTTTCCCTGTTGTCTTTCTTTTAGTAAAGATAATTTTCTCTGATAGTATGTTTTAATTTCTTGCCTTTAATTTTTTGTGTATACCGTGTATATTTTTTTATTTGAAATTACCATAAGGCTTGCAAATACTATCTTATAACTTGTTATTTTATTTATTTATTTTGAGACAGTTTCACTCTTGTCACCCAGGCTGGAGTGTAATGGTGCGATCTTGGCTCACTGCAACCGCTGCCTCCCAGGTTCAAGCGATTCTCCTGCCTCAGCCTCCTGAGTAGGTGGGATTACAGGTGCCCAGCACCACACCTTGCTAGTTTTTGTATTTTTAGTAGAGACTGGGATTCACCATGTTGGCCAGGCTTGTCTCAAACTCCTCACTTCAGGTAATCCACCAGCCTCAGCCTCCCAAAGTGCTGGGATTACAGGCATAAGCCACCATGCTCTGCCATAACTTGTTATTTTATACTGATGACAAAATGATTGCATAAACAAACAAGTGAAAGAAAACTAATAAAATCTCTCAACTTTAATTTTGTCTCTCTGCCTTTTAACTCTCTGTTGTTCCTCTTTACATCTTATTGTAGTGTCTATGTTTTGAAAACATAGTTGTTATTTTTTATTGGTTCATAATTTAGTCTTTCTACTTAAGATTAATTTACACACCATGATTACAATATTATAATAATTTTTGTTTTTATGCATGCTTACTATTACCAGTGAGTTTCATACCTTCAGAGTATTCCTTATTCCACACTCACATCCTTTCCTTTCTGATTGAAGAACTCCCTTTAGCATGTATTGTAGGACAGATCTGATATTGTTGAAATCCCTCAGCTTTCATTTGTCTGGGAAAGCCTTTATTTAGCCTTTAAGTTTGAAGGACATTGTCACCAGGTATTCTATTATAGGGTAAATGTTTGTTTTCTTTAGCACTTTAAATATGTCATTCCACTCACTCCGGCCTGTGAGGTTTCCACTGAAAACCTACTGCCAAACGTTTTGTAGTTCCATTGTATGTTATTTGCTTGTTTTCTCTTACTGCTTTTGGGATTCTTTCTTTATTCTTGACCTTTGAAACTTTGATTATTAAATGCCTTGATATAGTCTTCTTTGGGTTTAATCTGCTTGGTCTTCTATAACCTTGTACTTCAATATTGATATCTTTCTCTAAGTTTGGGAAGTTCTCTAATATTATCTATTTGAATAAGCTTTCTCCTCCTATCTTTTTCTCTACCTCCTCTTTAAGGCCAATATCTTTGATTTGCTCTTTTGACATAATTTTCTAGATTTTGTAGGTGTGCTTTACTGTTTTGCATTTTTTTCTCTTGTCTCCTCTGACTATGTATTTTCAAATAGTATGTCTTCAAGCTCACCAATTCTTTCGTCTGTTTGATCACTTCTGCTATTTAGAGACTGATGCATTCTTCAATATGTCAATTGTATTTCTCAACTCTAGAATTTCTGCTTGACTTTTCAATTATTTTAACTTCTGTTAAATGTGTTTGATAGAATTCTGAATTCTTTCACTGTGTTATCTTGAATTTCTTTTAGTTTCTTCAAAACAGCTATTTTAAATTCTCTGTTTGAAAGTTCATATATCCCTGCTTCTCCAGGATTGGCTCCTGGTGCCTTATTTAGTTTGTTTGATGAGGTCATGTTTTCATGGCTGATCTTGATGCTTGTAGATATTTGTCAGTGTCTGGGCATTTAAGCGTTAGTTATGTATTGTAGTTGTCACAATCTGGCTTGTTTGTGCCTGTTTTTCCCGGGAAGACTTTCCAGGTAATCAAAGGGATTTGCACCCTGAACCCAGTAATGTTGTGGTTCTCACAAGCTCATAGAGGTACCACCTTGTGGTCTTGGATAAGATTGGAAAGAATTCTCTGGATTACCAGACAGAGACTCTTGTTCTCTTCCCTTACCTTCTCCCAAAATAATTGAGTCTCTCTCTCTGCCTTTGCTGAGACTTCTGGAGCTGACAGTGAGGTGACACAAGCACCACTGTGGTGACTGCCAATGGAACCGCCATGGGTCAGACCTGAAGCCAGCATAGGACTGGGTCCTGCCCAAGGCCTAATGTAACCACTACATGGCTACCATCTGTGTTCACTCAAGGCCCTAGAGCTCTACAATCAGCAGGTGGTAAAGTAAGCCAAGTTTATATCCTTCCTTTCAGGGCAACAGGTTCCCCTATGCTCTAGGTCGGTTCAGGGTTTTTGTCTGGAAGCCAGGAGTTGAAGTCAAAAACCTTAGAAATATACCTGCTATTCTATTCTGCTGCAGCTCAGCTGGAACTCAAACTACAACCTCTGCAGCTGCTGGCCTGGGTGGTAAGCCCCTTACTACCCTGGGCCTGTGGCGCCAGTCGGCCGCTCCGAGTGCGAGGCCCCGAGCCACGCCCATGCCTGCCGAAACTCGCGCTGGCCTGGACGTGCTGGCGGGCCGCCCCAGTTCCCACCTGTGCCTCTCCCTCCACACCTCCCTGCAAGCAGAGGGAGCTGGCTCTGGCCTCGGCCAGCCCAGAGAGGGGATCCTACAGTGCAGTGGTGGGCTGAAGGGCTCCTCAAGTGCAGCCAGAGTGGACTCCCAGGCCGAGGAGGCGCCGAGAGCGAGGGCTGCTAGCACGTTGTCACCTCTCACTACCTCCGTATTGCTGTTGGTTATTCAGTGCCCAAAGACTCTTTAGTCAGCAGGTGCTGAATATGGCTAGGACTGGGTCCCTCCCTTCAAGGCCGTGGGTTCTTTTCTGGCCCAGAGTGTGTCTGGAAATGTCCAGGAGCTAGAACCTGGGATGGGGGACCCATGACTCTGTCTAGTGCCCTGTCCTACTGTGGCTGAGCTGGTATCTAAGATACAAGACAAAATCCTCTTTACGCTTTTCTCTCTTCCAGCAGAAAGAAGCAGTCACTGTCATTGCTGTGAGCTGCACTGCACAGGGTTTCGGGTGGGTGGCATGGAACTTCTTCAGTCCCTCTATCTGATGTCTCATTAGGTCAGGCACTGCCCCAGTCCACTGGCTCTAAGCCCAGCACAGCATCAGAACTTCTCAAGAGTTGGAATCCTCGTGTCCTACCCTGCCTTTCAAGTTCACTTAGAACCCCAGAGCACTTAACTCCTAGTGGCAAGGCTTGTTGAGAAACTCAGATACTGACCACTGGGTTGGGCACTTCACCTCTGTCTAGGTGGGGTCCAAATGCTTCCTCTGTGAAAAGGTGCCAGCTGAGTCAGCATCGCTTTGTTTTCTGCTGTGGCAGGGCAGCACTGAGTTCAATGCAGAGTTCCCCAGTTCCTATGCTCTCCTTCTTTCAAGTGCACCAATTCTCTCCCTGTGCCACATAGTCACTGCCTGGGGAGTGGGGAGAAGTGGCATTGATGATATAAGACTTTCTTCCCTAGCCTCTGTAGTTCCTCTTTCAGTGACATGAAATTAAAACCAGGTACTCTGAGTGTTCGCTTGATTTGTGCTTTTATGAAGGTGCTTTTTAGTGTGTAGACAGTGTTAAAATTTGGTGTTCCTACAGGAGGAATAATCGGTGGAGGCTTCTATTCAGTCATCTTGCTCCACTCTCAGCATGTCAATACTTATTTAAAGACAGCCTGTCGGGGTTTGGATTGGGGTCACATTGAATCTGTATATCAACCTGGAAGAAACAGACATCTTGATATTAAGTATTCCAATTCATGAGCAAGATGTATTTCTTCATGTATTTATATCTTCCTTTTTGTTCTCCCAATACTGTAAATAGGCAAATGATGTTTGTATAATGACATTGTGTTGTATAACCTTACTTCACAAAACTTTTTGTACATTCCTTAGAGTTTTTTTTATGTATGTGATAATGTTGTCCACAAGAAGGATAATTTTATTTATTTATTCCCAATCTTTGTAACTTTTATTTCTTCTTACATACACTACTACGATGGTCAGGACCTCTAATTTGCTGTTGAATAGAAGTAGTGATAGTGGACATTCTTTTCTTATTTCTCTTCTTCCAGAGAAAACATTAAATCACAAACCACAATATATAATGATAGCTGTAGGGTTTTTTAGATGCATTTTGCTGGGATTTTTTTCATAGTTTTTTTTTTCATTTCTTGAAATAATCGTATGATTTTTATATTTTATTCTGTTAGTATGGTGAATTACACTGCTTGACTTTTAAATGTCATATTAACGTGGTATTTCTAAAATAAACCTCAGTTGGTCATGATGTATTCTTTTTATATTTTGTTAGATTTGATTTGTTAATACCTTGTGAAGAATTTTCTTTTTTATCTTCTTGAAAAGTATTAGTTTATAGTTATCTTTTCTTATATAATATTTATTTTCAGTTTAAGTGTTAGGGTAATATTGGCCTAAAAATTCCACTAAAATATGTCTCTTCCTTCCCGTTATCTGAGATTTTGTGAGATGGATATAATTTCTTTTTAAAGTGTTTAATAAAATTGACAAATGAAAATACTCAGGACTGAAGTTTACTTTGTGGAAAGGCTCATGTTCACAAATTGTATTTTAAAAATAGATATAACATATTAAAATTTCCTATTCTTCCTGTTTCCATTTTGATAACTTATATCACTTAGGTAATATGTGCATTTTATCTGTATTGTTAGATTTATTGACATAGAATTGTTCATAATATTCATCAGGTGACATTTAATATTCATAGTAAAATCCTTCACAAGGTATTAACAAATTAAATCTAACAAAATATAAAAATAATACATCATGACCAACTGGGGTTTATTTTAGAAGTACCAAGTTAATTCATCTGCATTTCACTCTGAATATTAGTATTTGTCCTCTCCCTCTCTTTTTAGTTTTCTAAGAAGTATACCAACTGCCAATCTTTTTAAAAAGACAGATTTTTGTTTTATTTATATTCTCTATTGTTTAACATTTTGTATTTCATCGATTTTATAATTATTATTTACCTTCTACTTATTTGGGGTTGAATTTCCTTTTTTATAGCTTCTTAATGTAAAAGCTTAGATTATTGACTTTAAATCTATCTTTGTTTTCTACCAAAAACATTTAATGTTATGAACTAATTTAGAATTATTACTCATTTAGGTTTTTTTAGAATTTCTAAATATTTGGGGTCTTCTAAAATGTGTATATATTTTTCTCATATTTTTAATTTTATACTATTGTGGTTAGAAGTGATACTTTGTATATTTTTGACCTCTTTAAATTAATTCATTCCAGTTTTATGACCCAACACATGACCTATCGTGGTGAATGTTAGTGAATGTTAATGGACACTTGAAGAGCTCTAAAAATATCAGTTATGTCAGGTTGGTTAATAACATCGTCCACATCTTCTACATAATAACATTGCCCACATCTTCTACATCTGTCCTCGTTTCCTTTCTACTTTTCTGTCCCTATCAAGAAAAGAGTTCAGGTGTGTAACCACAATTTTGGATATGTCTTTTTTCAGTTTGGTCAGTTTTTGCTTTAAAAATTTTGAACCACTGTTCTAAGTGCACACATACTTAAGAATGTGCCTTGATAAACTATTGTATCTTTATAAAATGCCATTATCTAAATGAATTACAAGTAATATTATTTGATCTACAGTCTAATTTATAAGATAATAACATAGCCATTTAGTATTCCTTATGACTAGTGTTTTCATTGAATAAGTTTTTCATCATTTTTAACTTATCTATGTTTTTGTATTTAAAGAGTGTTTCTTGTTGACAGAATATGATTGGGTTGTGCCTTTGCATTTAGTTGGAGTCTTTCTTTAGATCATTGGCATGTAATATATCTATCAATATGATTGGATTTAAAGCTATTACATTAGTATTTATATTTGTTTTATCTGTAGTTTTCTTGTTTTTTCTCTTTTGCTGCCTTATTTGTGTTGAGTAATATTTAATATTTCATTTCTTGTCCTCTATTGATTTACTAGCTATATCTCTCTTTAAGTTCTAGTGGTTGCTCTGGGCTTTACAATATGTATCTCTGACTTGTTATAATTGATCTTTACTATCTTCAAAGGCTATTTGCCATTTCAAGAAATATAAGAATATTACACAATACATTTCCATTTCTCCATAATATCATTTGTGCTATTGTTATATATTTTTACAACTATAATATAAAACATTAAAAAAAATTTTTTTTTAAAAATATTTATCCTCATGTTTGCTATTTCTAGTATCCTTCGTTTCCTTGAGTAGATCCAGACTTACATGTGGTATTATATCCTTTCAACTTGAATAATTTCTTTAATATTTTTTGGTAGTGCAGTTTTACTGATGATAAATTTTCTGTTGTTTGCCTGAAAAATGTCACGTTTTAATTTTCACTTATGAAGTATATTTTCATGTAAAATGAAATAGTATCTTGACGATACTTTATTTTTTTTCAAACATTAATGTGATTCTGTTGTCTTCTGGTTTGGATTTATTCTGATGAGAATTCAGCAATTAGTCTTAACTTTGTCTCATATACAATGTATGTTTTTTACTCTGGCTACTTTTAAGATTCTCATGATTTCTTTCTTTAGCAATTTGATAATGATAGACTTTGGCTTTGTTTTCTTTCAATTATCCTTCTTGGTGAATGTTGAGTTTCTTTGATCTATGTGTTTATACACTTCATTATATATTTTTTTTAAGTTTGGGCCAGTATATTTTTAAACACTTTTCCTGCAACTTCTCTTCCTTTTATCTTTGATATTCCAATTACCTGTATGTTAGACAGCATAATAATTTGTTACAGATTCCTGAAGTCGTTTTTCTTAAAACTATTTTATTTCTCTGTGCTTCATTTTGGATACCGTCTAGTTGTTATGCCAATGTGTTCACTTTTACTTAATCCTGTATTGTTTAATTTGCTAGGTCCATCAAATATATATTCTTTTTAATTTCCAATATTTCATTTTTATTTCTAGATGTTCTGTTGGGTTCTTTTTTATGACTTTCATTTCACTCATCATCTTGTCCATGCTTTCCTTGAAATTATTGAACATAAAGTTATAAAGCTCTTATTTGCCAGCTAATTCCAACAGCGCTGTCATTTCATTAATAAAACAGTTTGTTTTTGTTAATTGTTCTCCTGACAATGAATTACATTTTACTACTTCTTTACATGTCTAGTAATTTTAGACTAGATGTTTAACACATTGAATATTACACTGTGTAGCGTATGATTTTGTTGACTGTTTTTAACAAATGTTGAGTTTCATTTTGTCAAACATTTTTGTTCTTTGCATATAGTTTTGGCCATTTTGAAGCTTATTTTTAAATTTTCTTTAGATGGATCTAGGGTTTCCTTTACTACAGAATTAGTTTTGTACTACTACTATGATATGGCCTTTTTGAGTTCCCTATTGATGGTCCTGTTTAGAAGTCCAACACTTTGTAACCTTTGTCAGCTCTGGTAATTGTTTATTTTACAGCTTTTTAGTAGTTACTTTCTTCTTTGAGTAACTGATTTTAGACTAGACTTATAGACTTACTCCACACCTGGGCAGGAAGGGGATACCTAGCCAGATTTAAGGATATCTTTTGCTTTATATATATCCTCTTTCTGGGTACTCTGTCCCACAAAAGCTGTAGGACTCAATGTCTTGAACTTTTATCTTTGCCTTTTCAACTTAGTAAGATTGTCGAGCTCTTATTAGATTTGGCCTTTGTTATGGAATGAATTGTGTTCCCTGTAAATTTATATATTAAAGCCCTAATCCCCAGTACATCAGAATCTAACTGGATTTGAAGGTAGGGCCTTTAATAGGTAATTAAGTTGGCCAGGGATGGTGGCTCATGCCTGTAATCTCAGCACTTTGGAAGGCCAAGGTGGGCAGATCACCTGAGATCAGGAGTTTGAGACCAGCCTGGCCAACATGGTGAAACCTCAACTCTACTAAAAAAAAAAAAAAAATTGCCAGGCGTGGTGGCAGGTACCTGTAATCCCAGCTACTCAGGAGGCTGAGGCAGGAGAATCACTTGAATCTGGGAGGCAAAGGTTGCAGTGAGCGAACATCACGCCATTATACTCCAGCCTGGGTGACAAGAGTGAAACTCCTTCTCGAAGGAAAAAAAAAAGGTAATTAAGTTAAAATGAGGCCAGTTGAGGCCAATAGACCTCGAAGACCAATTGGCCCTTATCCAATTGGACTGGTGTCCTTATAAGAAGAAGTTTGGTTATACAGGAGATTCCAGGAATGCACATGCATGAAAAAAAGACCAGATGAGAATATAGTGAGAGAGTGGGCATTTACAAGCCAAGCAGAGAAGGCTCAGAAGAAACCAAACCTGATCTTGGACTTCCAAACTCCAGAACTGTGAAAAAATAGGTTTTTGTTATTTAAGCCACCCAGTCTGTGGTATTTTGTTACAATAGCCCTGGCAAACCAACACAGCCAGATTCTCGTAGGCAGCCTGGAATGCAATGCTAGATAGAAAGCCTGGAGTATCACAGGGTTAATCTTATTTGTTTCTCTTTATTCAAAGATTACAGTCCTGTGTTACATATTGTACAAAGGACTATAAAAACAGCTCTTATAAATTTTGCTCCATTTTCTAATTGTTAATCGTGTGAAGTCAAGTCTGACAGTAATGAAGGCAATCATAACTGCCTTGATTTTTCATTTTCTCAAACTCTTAGAATTCAGGCCTTTACCTCTTATATTGATGTTTTAGTTTTTTTTTTTTTTTTTTTTTTAATCTTACTCTTCAATTTTTCCCTATTTGTCTTTATTCTACTTTCTGGATTGTCTTGTAAAATGTCTCTATTATCTTCCATGTCTTTGTATTTTTTTGGGAGGGAGTTTTCTTTCCATTTATCTTCCAAATCTCCTATTCATTTTTCATTTGACCATTATACGTTTAGTTTTCAAGAACTCATTTTAATTCTCTGAAAGTTCCCTTTTGTATAGTTTTCCGTTGTTATTTCATCTCTGAGAACATTAACCTATCTTCAAAATTTTTTCTGCTTCTCTTATTTTCTCTTTCCTTTTCTATTTCTTTCTTGCTTGTTTGTTTTTCCTCTTCTTTTTCTCCTCCTTCCTCCTTCTCATTTGGCTCTTCTACCTTCTCTTTTTTTCTGTTTGCTTGTTTTCATCTCTGTTTATCATATGGAGGTATTTTCTCAAGTGATCCTTAGCTATTTGTTCACATATAAAAATGAAGCATATAATCAAATATTAAAGGCTGATTGAAACTCACTGTGTATGGACACGTCTTGTCTACTGATTGCTTTCCCTCTAGGGTGACTTGGATTGCTCATTGTGTCGAGAGAATCCCACGTTTATGTGTGTGTATATATATGTATGTGTGTATATGTATGTGTATATATATATATGTGTGCATATGTGTATGTGTATATTTGTGTGTGTATGTATTTATTTCTCACAGTGCTGTAGAGAAGTGTATTCTTTTGTGGGCAATGGACAGTTCAGCCCGTGAATTTGAGTGGAGGGAGTGACATAGCCTGAACAGATCTAAATAGACTTGTGGACCTTGAAGAGACTTAGGCTTTAATTTTTGGTGAGAAAAAAACAATGGGAAGATCTTGAACAAAGCAGTGACAAGGTGAGGCTTATACTTTCACAGATCTCTAGCTGCTGTGGGCTACAGCCTGGTGAGCAGGGTTTGGCAGAGGGACCAGATGAGCACAGTGATAGTCACCTCAGGGAGGTTTGATGACCTGAACCAATTTACCAGGGGTGGAGGGGGTGAGAGTTGGTTGATGGAACTGATTGTATATATATGCATATGCAGGGGGGTGTGTGTGTGTGTGTGTGTGTATATATATATATATACACTCTGCAGTGATATTCCTTTCCTTCATGTAGCAGCAACTCAATGGGAGACAGGCCTTAACTATCAAGGAAAGGTAAGTGGATTCCTTTATGGGGTCTTTGGCCAACTAAAGAAAAAAAATATACACACACACATATACATATGTAAAAATACATATATATACAAAAAATATACATATGTATATGTACAAATTACATATACATATACAAAAAATTTTACATATACATATACAAAAATATGTATGTAAAAATACATATGTAAAATATAAATGTATAAAAACATAAAATATATAAAATATAAAAATATTTAAAAATACATATGTAAATATGCAAAAATAAATACATAAAAATAAATATATATGTATATGTATTTTTTTTCTTCAGTTAGCCAAAGACCCCATAAAGGAATCCACTAATCTTTCCTTGATGGTTAAGGCCAGTCTCCCATTGAGTTGCTGCTACATGAAGGAAAGGAATATCACTGCAGGGTGTCTAGACTTCTGGATAACTCCCTGTTTTCAGTTAGGTTCTCTAACATGACCTTTGTCTGCTATCCTCTGGTTTAACCTCTCCAGAAATAAACCTCCATTCTTATGTGAGGTAGAAGAGGGAATGTTGCTTGTTGTTTGAGAGTCCTAAAGTTCTGGTTCTAAAGGTCTGAGTTCTAAAGGTCTGGTACAGCTTTCTGATACAGTTATTTACATTTCAATTTTGCTATAAAAGACACATGATTAGACCTGTGGTTTAGAGGAATCATTCTAGCACCAGAGTACAGGATATATTATGTATCCTGAGGTGCCTATAGGAGTTAGATGATAGTCCAGGATGATGACTAGTTTTCTGACACTGTTTTCAGGCAATCATCCTGAGACCACTTTAAGAGCTGTCAGGTCCCTTGAACTTGTAGACTTTCTAGAGTTTTGTGGTATAAATCAGCTTGCTTTTCAGGTTCTTCGTATTTTCTTATTTGGGTTTCAGCATCGCAAAATATTGTTGAAGTTGTTTCTTCTCTTTTTGACTTCATGTATGTATGCCTTTTAGAGAAATCCCTTCACTGTTCTTTTAAGTGGGGTTTGAAGAAACAGCAGAGATTATTGGGAATGTTCAGTTGTTTGGGAAGTCCAGGCATTAGTCTTTTAATTTATTTTTAATATTTAGATGAGGAAATTGAGGCATAGTAAGTCTAAAGAAATAACCAGGCATCACCACGAGTTCTTGTTGTCCGTGCAAATGGGTTTGTCTTTTTCCTGGAGGCAATGGAAAGCACAGAGGGATTAAAGCAGGAGAGCAATGTAATCAGAGTTGCATTTTAGAATAAATCTCATTTCTAGAGTTAAAAAAATTCATTGGCAAAGTCAGGAAGACTGATTAGGAGGCTCAAGCAGCAATTTAAGAAAGATTATGGCAGTTTGGTCTAGGGCAGTGACCATGGGTCATGGCCCAGAATCCTGACATTTACTTTCAGTGGTTTTCTTTCTTTTCATCTGTCTTTCATCCTTTCTTCAATGAGAATGAAATCCTGCCAATTTTACCTTCTGAAATTCCCCCAATATACTTTCTTTTCTCTCATCATCCTGGACTATCATCTAACTCCTATAGGGACCTCAGGACACATAATATATCCCCCACTCTGCTGCTAGAATGATTCCTCTAAACCACAGGTCTAACCATGTGTCTTTTATAGCAAAAACTTTTCAATAGTGCTTCGAAATTCAGAGAAAACAAAACTTGAGTTCCTTAGTCTGGCATTCATTTTTATTATGTTTTACTGAAGTGTTCATCTGTAATGTATTGAAATTTTTTTTAAAGGAAAAGCAAATCTGGTCCTTCATCACAAACAGTTTGGAAAACTCTACTTGAGAAAATATTTTTCATGCCGAAAAAACTAAAACCTTGTGCGATACCAGTCTCCTAACCTCACTGGTCTGTCCTTATAAGCATCATAATTATCTGGGAGATAGCAGATTAAAAGTGAGAGAGGAGGAAAAAGAAGGAACTCTGTACATGTCAAGTATTTGCTCTCTTTCCAGCAATCTTCTGTGAGTTTTACATATGTAGAAAAGTAAAGAAAATATTTTAACTATTTACATTAAAGTCTCCTTTAGGAATGAAACTCTTTATCTGGAAAAATGCCTTGATTGACCACCTTAGCCGGGCGACTCAAAACAGATAAAACTCTACAAGAGAAGTGAGAGGGAAATTTATGTTGAAGGGAGCAGAAAGGGAGATAGAAGTCCTAAATAACCTTATGGAAACTTGGAGCCCACAGACAGAAGTGGCCAATGGGAAATCAGATGGCAGAGCACCATAAAGACACACTAATAACTGGTATGAATGACTCTGAGATTATGCCCAGGGAAGGGAATGTGTTTTATATTTAGTTAGTTTGAAACAGACAGAATATCACAAATCAATAGGAGCCAAGATGAAAATGAGAGTAGTTTGTTAAAAGGCCAGAACTCGGAACAAAGAGTAAGTAGCAGAATGTAAATATGTCACCACTAAGAAGTTACAGAAAGCTTAGACAGGGCATGGAATTTCCCAATAGTCAAGGGATATATAATGTGAACCAAATTGTTTAAAATATCTCAATGGACAGCTGCGGTATAACAAATTACCACAAATATAGAGGCAAAATAGCCCATATATATTGTTTTATTATTTTTGTGGATCAGAAATACAGGCATAACTTAGCAAGATTTTCTGCTTTAAGGTCTTTTATATTTAAAGAGAAAAAGAAATAAATTTATTTTAAGAAATTATCTTGTGTGATTTTGGGGACTGGCAAATCTGAACTCTGTAGGGCAGGCTAGCCGTCTGGAAGTCCTGGCAAGAGTTGATGTGGCAATCTTAGTCCACATACCACAGGGGAACAGGTTAGAAACTCAAGCGGGGATTTTATGTAGCTATGTTGAAGGAAAATTCTTTCTTTTGGGGTCAACCTCAGTCTTTACTCTTACGGCCTTTTAACTGATTGCATGAAGCCCACCCACATTATGGGGTAGAATCTACTTTACTCAAAGTCTACTTATATGAATGTTGATAATTATTCAGTCTACTGACTTAAATCTTAATCACGTTTTAAAAAAACCCTTCACAGCAACATCTGGACTGATGTTTAGTCAATCCACTGAGAACCACAGTCTAGCCAAGTTGACACAACATTAACCACCACAGGATGTAATCAACGTGTTAGCTAGGACTGGTGTCTCATCAGAAGGCTCAACCAGGGAAGGATTTGCTTTCTAAACTCATCTAGTTATTGGCAGAATTCCATTCCTTGCTTGCTGCTATATTGGGGGTCTAAGTTCCTCATTGACTGCTGACAGGCTGACAAGGTTGTTCTTGGTTCTTTGCCACATGGGCCTCTTCATGCAATAGTTAACTTCAACAAACCATTGACGAAGAATTTGTTAGCAAGAGAGAAGCCACAATCATATGTAACCTAATCAGGGAAGTGATATCTTGCCCCTTCACCACATTCAATTAATTAAAAGCAAATTCTCAAACCAGCCCACAACCAAGGGAAGAGGATCACATAAAGGCATAAACACTAGCAGGTGGGTACTGTATTAGAGTCTGCTTGTCATAGACAGCTTATCTTCATTTCAGGTAAACTATTTTATTGAAGTCCTCATAATCTGTTTAT
Organism: Chlorocebus sabaeus; assembly: GCF_047675955.1. NCBI lineage: Eukaryota > Metazoa > Chordata > Mammalia > Primates > Cercopithecidae > Chlorocebus > Chlorocebus sabaeus. The sequence continues at coordinate 132,549,160 of NC_132911.1, read as the reverse complement.
GAAGTAGTCATTTTTATTACCATTTCACATATTAATGAATAAGGATTCAGACAGCTTTTCTGTCTAGATCAACATAACACATCAAGTCAAAGCGAAAGACAGTAATCAAGGCTGCATCTATTTACTACTGAGAGCTTTGCTTGACCTCCTACTTTACAACATAATATCGTTTTGTTGTTGTTGTTGTTGTTTCATTAGAAATTCCTATTAGAAAAACTGATACTCATTGCCTTTTCTCAAATTTAAGTACTCCAATAGACCTTTGACTTCCCCAAATACAACCTTCGATGTCTCTTTGTACTGCACAAATTAGCCACATTTTCTGATCCCTTGGCTATTTGACTCTAAGACTGGAACTATTCGGCTTTGCTAGCAGGCTTAACCTCATCTCATTCTTTGTAACCAGTTTTTCCCTGTAAGAAGAAAAATAATCTCATGGCCTGGCCACCCATTACCAGGGAAGTCAAGCTCTGGATTCTATTCCAAATTTTGCCCTAAGTTCTAGACTATGGATCCAAGGTATGAATTTCGTAAATGTCTCATACCTAACTACCTGCCTGATATTCCAGTTTCTCTAGGACTGGGATGCCTACCTTTATTCCTTTTAGGGTTTCTAAAGACCACAGCCATTGTAGCTAGGCCCTTTTCTCCACCTTTTTCCATACTACTCATTATTAAAATATTGCTCTTCCCAGGTAGGTAGAGAATATGTGGAGGTTTATGACATTTCTTCTGGGTTTGTGATGCATGAGAAGATGCATTAATAAAACTTCTAGTTTGTATTCTTAGATTACTTAGTACAAATTTTGAATACTAAGGAAGAAAATTCCAGGCCATCTAGCTAAGAGAAAATATGAGAATTTGAAGGAAAAGATTTTTGTATAATTCCCCAAACTCTATAACACCTACTCAAAGTAAGCTATGGTTATTTTTTAAATAATGCTTTTCTCTCGATATCAATACAACACACTACTTCTCTTCCTTCTCCAAATGTTAATATCTCCTGTTGACCTCCATTGTGCAAAGTACTGAGTTCAAACCGCCTGTGGTTGTATTCAAGAGTTTCCATGATCTAACTGCAAGCATTTTTTTCAACTTTATTTCTGTCTATGCATTATAATCCCTTCCCCTTCTTTGTGTATAATGGTTGTTCCTTAATTCTTAACCTATTAAACTTGATTCAATATCTTTGCATTCAGGTCCAATAACATCATATCTAGTAAGTACTAGAGAGTACATACCATCCCTTACAGAAATATCAATGAAATGCTCTTTTATCTGTCATCCTCAGTACATTGTTTGTATCTAGCCAAGCCCATATTTTATTCTATCACATGATTTGGCTCATTGTCTACATGCCTTTCTTCCCTTATTAGTTCAGAACGCTTTAAAATATAAGGCCTACTTTGCTTCCTTTTTTATATTCCCATCCTCAGACTCCATCACACTGCTGTGAATGAGGCATAGGGATAAAACAATGTAGGGAGTGGGATATAGATTTTTGGAATCAGATGCACATAAATTTGGAAATAGGTTCTAACAGTGTAGATGTGATTGGAGAAGTTACCTGACCCCCAAATCTTGGCTTTCTTACCTACTAAATGAAAGATAACATTGCCTGTCTCAAATTTTTGCTGTAAGTACTCACTAGCATTAAATATATACAAAAATTGGCACAATGTAAATAATTAATATTTCTTTCCCCAATCTCTCATTCCCACAGTCAAAACCCACTCCCAATTCCACCTTCCTGTCCCACCCACTTTCTCTAGTTCCACTGCACCATCAATAAATATTTGTTAGATTGGATTGAATGCTCTGTCACTGGCCCCCTTGACTCAGGAAGCAAAGGACTCACTGCTTTCTCTGCAGTCTTTTTGCTTGGTTGGTATGTTGAATTGTTGTTTTTTTTCCTCCTCCCATTCTGTCAGTCTTAAATCCTTCTTTTATGTCCTCTTTCTATACCAAAATTTTATTTTTACCTACAAGTTTTTTGTTTACATTGTATCTCTCTTCTGCTGGAAAAGCATGGCCTTGTGAAGCTGGCATTTGTTTAATCTTCTGGCGTCTCAAGACCTGCATTTATGAATTTTCTAAAGTTCCCTGTGCTGGGAACCTCACGTATGCCAGAGCTGCTGAGTGAATGCTCCAACCTGAAATGAGAGTCGTTCCAAGGTTAGGTCATCCCCTACTATGCACCTCCCTCATCCACAGCCAGGCAAAATAAAAGTTTCCATGGAGATGAAACAGAAATGAGTCCATCTGATCAATTCTAATTGTTATAAGTAAGAATTCATTTTAATAGTTGTTTGTGGCATGAGCTGCTTGTCACAGTTAAGAGGAGAGCAGAAATTATCAAGTAAATTTTTCTATTGAATATTTACTTAGCTCATTGTAAGAGGGAGGCTAGGTCCCTGCCCTAAGAGAGCTTAAAATTTATTTGGGAATAAAAATGAATCCATGAGAAAGAGAGGGCAATTAAAGAAAGAGAGTAAAAAGAGCTAATTTAATGAGTATTGTCTGACTGCATAAACAAATACATACATAATTAAATGAATGAACGAAAATAATTACAAGAAAGAACAAATGAAGACTGGAGCATTAAGGCTGTGCTTTTAAAATTTGACAATGTCACTAATTCAAAGCAAGTTAACTCTTTAAATTATTTGCATTAGAACTACACGTTGATCTCGTTAAATAAACAGTTTAAGCCATTTCAACAAAGACACATTTAAGTATTCACAATGGTCCAGACCTTACTGAGCCCAAAAGGTAAACAAGATGAATAAGATATCGTCCTTTCTCTAGGATTGAAACAAATCTCTCCTGTCACTTTCCTGTAGATTATTGCCAAGATATCCCATGTATAGGCTGACATCCTCTAAGCCAGTAGAATATCAGTTTCTGGCACAATAATAGATTGAATGGAAACTGTGTTGGGACTTAGGACCACTTGCTGGTTGATAAGGATCACTCAATGTGTCTCTTAACAGTTGGAGAGCTTTATGTTTCACTTTCTGAAAGTTGTTTGACACTTTCATTTTCTGTTCTAGGTATATGAAATATTCACTATGTTCCCAACTACACTGTAAATTTCCTGACAGCAGGATCTATTTTTATTTATCTATGCATCTTCCACAGAGCCTAGCATATTTTTTGATAGATGACAGATACTCAATCTATATTGGATGAATGAATGAATGAACAAGTGTAGTATAAAATAAAGATGTGTATAGTAAGTCCTCACTTAATGTCTTTAATAGGTTCTTAATAACTGCAACTTTTAGCAAAACAATGTATAATGAAACCAACTGTAGGCTAATTGATACAAACAAGAGCTAAGTTCCAATGATGTATTTCTGGTCACAAAAATATAACCAAGCTTCTAAATAAAGGCCAAAAACACTTTTGATATTAAACATTGAAATAAATGTGAACTACACATACACATACATTTGTAAAAGATTAACAAAAATGAGAAAGATAATTATTTACCTCATTTTTGGTGAATCAGCGAGTAACAGTGGTTTTAGTGGAGGTTGGTCAAGTCAAGGAATAAATGTTTGCAAAACAAAATTTTTAAGGATTCCCTCCTACCACCACAAAATTCAAAAACAGTAATTCTGACAGTCCTCTGAGTGCTTTTTGTCCCTCGTTTATTGTTGTGCATTTGTATGACTATTATATACCTTATGAATTTTTATCTTACAATAATTTGTATTCATTCATTTATTTTCTAACCCACTATTCCAGTTCAGGGTCATGTGGGTGGCTGGAACCTATTCCTGGCAGCTAAGTGTGCAAGGAGGGAGCCATCCCTGGCTAGAATGTTAATCCACCTCAGGGCATCCTCACACACACACCCATATTCACTCAGACTGGGACTGTGTACACATGCAATTAACCTAATGGCACAACTTCGGGATGTGAGAAGAAACCAGAATATCCAGGGAAAACCCATGTAGACAATGGGAGAATGTGTAAACTCCACACAGACAGTGGTCCTACCCAGTAATCAATTTTTTTTCTGATCAAAATTATAATAAAACAAGGTTGAACAAAACAGTTCCTGGTGCACCAGGAGCTCTCAGTCTGGTTGAAAAATCAGAATGCAAACCAGTAAGGATAACTCAACGTGCTAAGTATCATAGCAGTAATAAACACTGCAAACATAATGGGCAATTGGCAGGGCTTAAGAGTTTTGAGAAGACATAGGAAGAGAGATAAACCTGAAGATCTAAAGGATGAATGAATTTGCTAAGTGAAGAAGTTATGAAGATAGACAGAAGGATGAGATGGCAAACCAGTGGTGAAATAGAGGAAATTCATTAAATAAGGCAATGAGACGTTTCCCTCATTAGAGACAGAGGGAACAGCGTGTGCAAATGCTGCAGATAAATGAGCAAGTTTGATGTTTATAAATAACTTGCGGTGATTACAATGGGGATGTCAAATGGAGAGTCAGCACAGAAAGGAACAGCAAGATAGACTGAAGTCAGTTTGTAAAGACCCTGCCATGCCAGTTTGAACTTCATCACTTGAGCAACAATAAGCCGTCAATGTTTTTTAAGTGTAGTGAGATAGTCAAATTTCTGTCTTGGAAAGGCAACTCACGCTGAGTTTGGGAAGATGATCCTCAGGAACTAGGAAGGAAGAAAACATTTACTGAGCTAAGTCTATATATGCCAGGATATACTTTAGGGGATTTCACAGATACTCTGAAGTTTGCTTTATGTAATCTTTACAGCCGCCATCAGAAATAATCATTAATATGCTCATTTAACAGATATAAATGTGACACTTGAAATTATGAATAGAAGAAGGTTTAGAAATTGAGAAACTATTCACAATTCTAGGGGAGATCAAAAGTGAGTGTATCCTAGAGGAGGGATATTGAAGAAAGACGGGCAGGAAGAAGAAACACAGCATATTGGAAAACTCAGAATTCAGGAGGCATAATTAACAGAATCATTGGTTGCAGGTAGGCATGAGGAAGAAAGACAGTGATAGTGAAAGAATGAATTCCAAGTCTCTAGAGCATTGAAAGTTTTGGGACTTATATAGAACCACCTTCCTCCAGTGATTTTTACATCTCTCACATTTTTTCTAATACAATTACCTTGAAACTTATAGAAGTAGATATTTATTTCTCTTGAGATGAAAAACTAAGTTTTAGGAACTTGTGTCTTTAGTATTATCTCCCCAGGAGTTGGCTGCTGTAGCAAGAAAGAAGCGTGATACTCTGTTTTCAAGACAATTGCCTATCTTTCAGCTCGGGTGTGTTGGGAGGATTTCTGTTCATAAACTGTTCAGAGGAATTTGGAAGCAAACAAATATGTAAGTGCAAAGAACTGTATCAGATGGGAGACACCACCCAGACTCTTGGCAAGCCAAAACTCACTTGGAAGCAATTAGTGGCTCAAGAGACTGATATCACAGAGGATCAAAGTGTTCACTGGGAAGTGATTTCGGGAGTAGAGGCCGCCAGTGACTTCACAGCAAACCACACGGTGATTGTGAAACTCTTACTGCATTTTGCAATGTTATACACAGCAGAGGGATGATTCCAAGTCCAGAGAAATCCTGCTGACATCCAAAAAGCCTCTTTTTTATGTTTCCAAGAACTTCTAGTACCACGTATTTTCCTTCTCCCAGGCCTAATTTTTGGTAATCTGTTTCCTATTTTGAGAGTTTCTTTAACAACTAACATGAATGGTGAATTTAGTCATGCATATACCCAGGCTTCTGTTTTACAACGGAATTATGCATACATGAGCTGGATTAGGGTTAAGAAGATAAAGACAGAATGTTAATGCACCTTTTTGACCCCTCTGTCATAGTTCGGACCACTTGCTCCGACCAAAGTGATGAAGGAGGAAATAAAAACAGAGGATGTGAGTGACACAGGAAGCTAGAGGTGGAAGAGAGGCAAAGAGACCTCAAAGAAACCTTTATCTAGTGAATCTAATGAAGAGCTCCTCATTAATCTCTCTCACAGAATCATACTTTTTGCTTTACAGCATTTATGAAAGATTGTGGCTTTCTTCTTACAACAGATTACCACTTATCATCCCTAAAATGCTCAATAAGCCCTAAAATAATGGTATTCAGGAGATTATAATGAGGGATATGTGTGTGTGTGTTGGAATATTAGTGAATGCCAAAGTGAAAACACAACCCAAGATTTGTACCTGGAGTTTAATCTAGGTAAAAAGATAAGATTTATGGTTTCCAAATATGAAAATCAGGCAAAAGTAGACCAATGAGCCAATGAAATGGTAGCTTCTATACACGGGATCATACTCTCAGGATCACTTTCTTTAAGGATAAAATTTCAGACTGCTTAATTCCATACATATTATCAAATTCCTTTGCAAAAGATTCCAGTCTTCCTTTGCCCTGCCATCATCTCTCACCTTCCTTTCCTCTACACTCCAACACATAAACATACACGTGTACATTCTACATTGCAGCCATCCTCTTATTCCCACTCTATTAGTTTCCTAATGCTGCTATAGCAAATTGCCACACACTTAGTGACTTAAAACAACATACAATAATTATTTTATTATGCTACAGGTCAGAAGTCCAACATGAGTCTCACTGGACTAAAAACACCAAGGTGCAGGTAGAGCTGGGTTCCTTTTTGAGGCCCTAAGGGAGAATACGTATAATTTCCTTTTCTACACTCTGGAGGCTGTCTGAATTCTTTGGCTGATGGCCCCATCTCCCCCTCTTCAAAGATAGCAGCGTGGCGTTTTTTAAATCTTTCTCCAATTCTGATCCTATCTTGCCGTTTTTTTCTCATTTTATAAGGATGCTTGTAAATACATGGAGTCCACAAACAATCCAGGATAATCTTATCATTTTAAGATTTTTATCATAATTATATCTGTCCAGTCCTCTTGTCATATAAGGTAACATATTCAGAAGCTTTGTGGAATAGATCATGAGCATCTTTGAGGGACAGTGGTCTTTATTCTGCCTATGCACCTAAAGAACACTGAGAATTTTCCCAATTTTATATCTTCTTGCAGCCTGATCTGCCCAAATTCCCTTTCCTTCCTTGTCTGACTTGAGATCACCCAACCTGACTATGACCTCTTCTTTAAATCTCTTTCTAACTATCTTTCCCTTGGAAGAATTGCTGTTGCATCCTTATCTCCATGGCAACATGTTAAATATTGAGTTTATTACAGAGTATCACATAGTGTTGTTTTTCTCTGTCATTTATCTGTTTCTTGCAATAGAGTGAGAGTTTATCAAGGTCAGAGTATATACCTTTCTTATTTTTAATTACTACTACCTAGAAAAGTACCATTACTAAACATGGTTTATCTTGTATTTAACTGAATTCATTGATAAAGGTAGAATATTTTTTATTATTAATGACAAAAGACATTGTTGTGTTCCTTCTCATGCCAGTTCAATATACTGTCTTCACCTGTGTCCTTGAAAGGCTATGCTTATACCATAATACCGAAGTTCAGAATTTAGAAGGAATTTTTTTACAAGATGATTATTTTACGTGGTACCAGAACCTAAAGCTAGGACTAAAACACCAACTTACCGAGGGCCTACTTTTGGTTTATCATGAGCAAGAATTTTGTGGTGAGAAAAAGCTGTAAGTTAAGAATTGCCTCTCTTAAAAGCGGGACTATGTTACTGCACTGAGTGTAATTGATAGCAGAAATACATCCACCTGGAAGGCTGGAAAGGCTATTCTGTGTTATGTAGCTCGACCAGTGAAAAACAACTACTTGCTTAATATAAGGGCAAATTAAAAACAAAACCAAAAACTATTGCCACATTAAAAAAAAAAACAATGTTAAATATATTGAGAGTGATATAATGAGAAATACAGGGGCAAGGTGCACAAATAATTGGTCTCTTTTCAGCTTTGTCCTAGGCTGGGTTAAAAAAAGAACTGGTCTCTTTCCTGAAAAAAAAAAATCATAAACAAGTTTGAAAAGACCTGAAAGAGCTGAAGAAAGCAATAGGCAGTTCTATAATACTCCAACCCTAATAATAGATATATCATCTAGGTAAAAAATTATCTAGATAGATGATAGATCATCTACATAGATGATAAATCATTTAGACAGAAGATCAATAAGGAAATAGAAGACTTGAAAAGCACTATAAGCCAACTAGATGTAACAGACAAATACAATACTACACACAACAATAACAGAATGCACATTATTCTCAAGTACCTGTGAAACTTTCTCCGGGGTGGACCATACATTAGATCCAAAAGGTAAGTCTCAAGAAATTTTAAAAGACTCAAATCCTACCAAGTATCTTCTTTAACCACAATATAATGCAGCTAGAAATCACTAATAGAGGGAATACTGGACATTTTACAAATACATGGAAATTAAACAACGCACTTTTAAATAGCCACTTGGTTCATTGCAGAAATTGTTTGAGTGGGAGCTGAACATTGATCACACAAGGACATAAATATGAGAATAATAAACACTGCAGACTACTAGAAGGAGGAGAAAAGGAGGAACATGGGTTGAAAAACTACCTATCGGCTACTATGCTCATAGTATCATACTCCAAACCTCAGCATCATGCAATATGCCTATGCAACAAACCTGCATATGTGCCAACTGTATTTAAAATACAAGTTGAAAAAAAGAGAAATCAAAAAGAAAATGCAAAATATTTCAAGACAAATGGACATTAACACACAGCCTATGAGTACCGATGGGATACAGTGAAGCAGTGCTCAGAAGGAAATGTATAACTTTAAATGCATGTTTTAATGGAGAAGGATCTCAAATCGAAAACCTAACTTTACACCTCAAAAACCTAGAAAATAAAAGCAAACTAAACTTAAGCTAGAGGGAGAGGAATAATAATGAGTACAGCAAATATAAGCACAGTAAAGTAGAAAATCAACAGAGTCCACAAACCTAAAAGTTGGTTCTTTGAAATTTTCAGCAACATCAACAAACCTTTAGGTCGACTGAGAACAGAAGAGAGAAGACAGAAATAACTAAAATCAAAAACCAAAATGAGACATTACTATCATCCTTAAAGAAATAGAAGAATTATAAGAAAACACAATGGCAACCATATACTAATAATTTAGATAGCCTAGTGAAATGGGCAAATTCCTAGAAAGAAACAAATTATGAAAACTGGTTTAAGAAGAAATAAAAAATCTAAACAGATGTATAACAAGTAAAGAAATTGAATAAATGATCAAAAACCTCCCAACAGAGAAAAGTCTAGGACCAGATGGCTTCACTTGTGAATTCTACAAGATATTTAAAAAGGAATTAACACCAATCCTTCTCAAACTCTGGCAAATAAATATATAAGAAGAAGATGAAGAAGCACTTCTCAATTCATTGTACAAGGCGAGCATTATCCTTATACCAAAACCAGACAAAGATATCACAAGGAAATAAAACTAGAGATTAATATATCTTTTGAATATAAATGCAAAAATTCTCAGCAAAATTCTAGCAAGCCAAATATAATAGCATATTAAAATAATTAAATGCCATGAGCAGATGGAATTTCTCCCAGGAACATAAGAGTTTTTCAATATAAAACAAATTAATCAATGTAATACACCATATTAATAGAACAAAGAAATAAATGCGTAAGATCACCTAACTTGACACAGAAAACACATTTTGTAAAATCCAACATCCTTTCATGATAACAAAAAATCACTTAGAAAATTTTCTCAACATGAAGAAGGGTACTTATGAAAAAGTCAAGTCACAGCTAACATCATGCTTAATAGTGAAAACCTGAAAACTTTCTAACAGTAGGTCCAAAACAAAGATGACCACTATCGTCACTGCAATTCTGCATTTTACTGAAAATTCTAGCCAGGACAATTGGGCAAGAAAAATAAATAAAAGCTGTCCAAATTGGAAATAGGAAAGTAAAATTATCTCTATTTCAAGATGACATGATAAAGTAACATATATAAAATCTCAAAGTCTACACACGCACACACACACACAATTAGAGCCAACAAAAAATTCTAGCAAAGTTGATGAACACAAAATCAGTTCTGTTTCTAAAACCCAGCAATGAACAATCCAATACAAATATATGTTTTAAAAATTCCACTTTTTAAAAATAAATTTAACTAATGAAGTGAAAGGTTTATACACCAGAAACTATAAAGTATTACTGAAAGAAATTAAAGAAGTCCTAAATAAATGAAAAGACATTCCATGTTTATGAATGGAAAGACTTAATATTGTTAAGATGGCAATACGACCAAAAGTTATTTGCAGATTCGGTGCAATCTCTATTGCTATTCTAACAACATTTTTTTGTAAGATGGAAAAGTTGATTCTCAAATTTATTTAATTGTGAAACATCCCAAATAATCAAAACAATCTTCAACAATAAGAACAAAGTTGGAAGACACATGCTTTCTGATTTCAAAAATACTAAAAATATATAGCAATCAAAACAGTGTGTAACTGGCATAAGAGTAAATATATTGACTAATGGAATAGAAATGAGACTCCTGATATAAACCCATATATCTATGGCCAATTGATTTTTGACAATTGTTTCTAGATCATTCAATGGAGAAAGAATAGACTTTTTAACAAATGATACTATGACAACTGCAAGGGAATGAAATTGGACTCATCTCACACCATATACAGAAATTAAGGTAAAACGTGTCAACAACCTGAATATATGAACTAAAACTATAAAACTCTGAGAAGAAAACATAGGTTAATTCTGCATCAGCTTAGATTTGATGATGATTCTTTAGATACCGCACCAAAAACATGAATAGCAAAAGAAAAAAATTAATAAAGTGGACTTCAAAATTAAAAACTTTCCTGCATGAAAGAACATTATCTGAATGTGAAAATAACCTACAGAATGTGGAAAAATATTTGCAAATCTTATATCTCATAAGGGTCTACTATACAGAATATATAAAGAACTCTTAAAACACAAGAATAAAATGATAGCCAAATTAAAAATAGGCAAAAAACTTAAATATACATTTCTCCAAAAAAGATATACAAATGGCCAGGAACCACATGAAAATATTCTCAACATCATTAGTTACTATGGAAATGCAAACCCAAACCACAATGCAGTAATACTTCACACCCACTAAAGTGTCTATAATCAGAAACACAAACATCAACAAGTGTTAGCAAGGATGTAGAGAGATTAGAACTTTCATACATTGCTGCTTGGAATGTAAAATCATTCAACCACTCTGTAAAACACTTTACTGGTTTCTCAAAAAGGGAAAGATAGAATTACCATGTGTTCTAACAATTTCATTTCTAGGTATATAGCCAAAAAATTGAAAACAGATACTCAAAAAATACTTGCACATGCATATTTATAGCAGCATTATTTACAATAGCCAAAAGTTGGAATCAACCCAAATGTCCATCAATGAATGGAATGAAGAAACAATACACACACACACGCACACACACACAATGAAATATTCATTCATGGAAAAAGTCATAAACTATTTATACATGCTACAAAATGGGTGAATCTTGAAAATATAATGGTAAATAAAAAAAGTCAGACACAAGGTCCTATATTGTATGATTCTATTTAAATAAAATATCCACAGTAGATAAATACATACAAACAGAAAGTAGGAAGAAATGGCAATTAACTTGGTAATGGGTACAAGGTTTTATTTTGGAGTGATGAAAATGTTTTGGAATTAGATAGAGGTTATGGTTACACAGCATTGTGAGTGTACTAAATGTCACTGAACTGTTCACTTTAAAAGGGCCAATTTTATGTCATATGAATTAAATCTTAATTTAACAATGTTTGTTTTTTTTTTTTTTTTTTTTTTTTTTGAGACGGAGTCTTGCTCTGTAGCCCGGGCTGGAGTGCAGTGGCCAGATCTCAGCTCACTGCAAACTCCGCCTCCCGGGTTCACGCCATTCTCCTGCCTCAGCCTCCGGAGTAGCTGGGACTACAGGCGCCCGCCACCTCGCCCGGCTAGTTTTTTGTATTTTTAGTAGAGACGGGGTTTCACCGTGTTAACCAGGATGGTCTCGATCTCCTGACCTCGTGATCCACCCGTCTCGGCCTCCCTAAGTGCTGGGATTACAGGCTTGAGCCACCGCGCCCGGCCAACAATGATTTTTTTAAACTGGATTTGTACATTGTTTCAAGGACTCACATTGTAATTAAATTTAGCTGGTAGTAATTTTTTTAAGTATATTGAGTCCCAGGGAATAAACACATATTTATACCACCAAATTTAACCATTTTGGTGCACAAAAAATTTAAATATTTAAAAATTTAAATATTTAAAAATTGAGTCCCAGGGAATAAACACATATTTATACCACCAAATTTAACCATTTGGTGCACAAAAAATGTAAATATTTAGTAGCAATTATTTTGTCAACACAGTAGCAGGGTCCCTCTTCTTCTGGGAATGACCCATTCTCTGACAATATTGACATGATGGTCATGGTATCAGCAATGTCCCAGAGTTGATTTGTTTAGGAGTAGGCACTTGTTCCAAATTTGGTCATCACATTTTTATTCAATTCAGCTTTAAAATTGAAGTGCATATATTGTGGATTGTAAGATATAAAATATAAAATTGGAAACCACTGGATTAGCTTTATTTTTCACCATGCGGACCAGAGAAGGAAAGGAAAGAAATGTGGGGAAAAAAAAGTGAAAGAGAAATAAGGCAGAGATTTGAAGAGAAGCATGAGGATAAAAGGAGGCCTTGAGGACAGACTTGTCTCTGGTTCCAGATACTTCTCTGAGCTTTTGCTTAATTGCTCTACATCGTCGTAAGACATTGTCTCTTTAACTTAAATTACTAGGTTTCCTGTCTCTGGAAATGAAATGAATTATAACCATTACACAGTGAAAAAAATGAATACTGCTCCATAGACACAAAAATGTTAGTACCTTTGCATATTTTAAACACAGAAATATACAGACAAATTCCCTTTCTTTAAACCATGTAAATGTTTACAGGATTTTAGAGGTTTAAAGTATATTTTAATGCATTATCTTATTTCATCCTAATACCATCCTAGAAGTAAATATTATTTTCAGTTCCATTATAGGGATTGGAAGACTGAGCCCTAGAAAAGTAAAATGACGTGCCCAAGTCAGCACCAGAACAGGGCCTACAATTATGTTATTCCATTAAAAGCAATTGTTACTTAGCAGTCATCTTTTTAGTACCTTTTACTGGGAGTCAGAGATAGAAAGAAATCAGGGATGCTCCTACCCCAGCTTTCTCTCAGTTTAGACCTCCTCTCCCATGGACACAATCTCTTCTCTACTTTGTGTGACCAAGTCGAATGAGCTGTTCTGTGGAGAAAAATATAAACTGTTGTCTCTCCCACTATACTCACAACACACTTTTGACACCACATGTGCGGGAATTTCTCCCAGCGAACAAACAAGCAATCACTTCTGCAGTGGATACCAGCTGGGTGCCCTCTAATTCAATTCAATTTTGACTTTATTTACCTGGAGATAGTATCAGATCACACAGGCTAAGGACACAGTCCCACAAAACTGAGCCTCACTTTCAATGCCTATCACAAGCCCTAGGCTGTTTCACCTCTGCTTCCAACAACATTGACATGATGGCCATGGTATCAGCAATTTTACTCCACTTGAAATTTTACTCAGCTTCCCCGTGGGGTTCGATTAATGTGGTAGAGTGGCTCACAGAACTCAAAGAAATACTTCCTTATATTTAATGGCTTATTATAAAGGATATTACAGAGGATACAGATGAAGAGATGCAAAGGGTAAGGTATGGGGAAAGGGTGTGAAGCTTCCATAACCCCCTCTGGGCATGCCGCTTGCGGGAACCTCCAATGTTCAGCTAACTGGAACTCTCTGAGCCCTGTCCTTTTGAGTTTTTATGCTGGCTTCATTACACTGGCATGATTGATGAAATTATTGGCCATTGGTGATGAACTCAACCTTCAGCCTGTCTCCATGGTGGTTGCAGAGTAGGACTGAATGTCCCAACCCTCTAATCTGGCTTTGATCTTCCTGGTGACCAGCCCTTATCCAGAAGCCACCTAGAGGCCACAAGCCATTAGTTAACTCGTTAGCATACAAAAAGACCCTTATCACTTTGAAGATTCCAAGTATTTTAAGAGCTGTATGCCAGCAAACAAGGAAAAAGACGGAATACATATATTCACAACTGCACAGCTGCGCATCCTGGACCAGTGCTGGTGCCTCCAGCTTCATAAAAGGGTTTGATCCATAGACACTCTGTCTATTGGGAACTACTCTCAGCTCAGCTGACTTCCGTACCCCTGGAACCCAAAAGCCCAGGCCCTCTCCACCCTTCTGTAACCTTTCCCCTGAAACCATTCCCTACTAATAGCAGCATAGCTGTCCATAGATAAACAATTTTAAGAAGGTAACTTCCTACAAATGCAGTTGCTATGCCAAAGGTTTTGTTTTCTCTAACCAAAACTACTTGGTGTATGCAAGAGACTATTTTTGAAATGTTCTTATAAATCTTACTGCAAGTTATCTGGGCTCAAAGTTATCAGTCCTGGAATAGGCTATCCATAGAATCTAGGTATGTGCAGTAGGTTAGTACAACTGATTCCAGATTATAGTAAAAGCACTTATAATGGGGTATGGGAAATGAAGAATACATGAAGAAACTCTCTGTGCTGCTTACTTTCTTGTGGAGTCTCACAGAAATCTAGTTTGGTATAGAGCTCTGTAGTGCTAAGGACCACTATCTGCCTGCATGGTTCCCAACTCCTGGCATAACATGGGTACTCAAATCCAACAATCATGTTTGCATTCCAGCAAGGAGGAAGAAAGTAGAGAATCTCCCTTTAAGAATTTCCATTTACCAAAATATGCACCAAAGTTTGACATGTAATCACAGCTGCAAAGAAGCTGAGAAAGGTAATCTTCATTCTGAGTAGCCATATTCCCAGCTAAAATTTTGTTCTATTAATAAGAAAAAAGAGGGAGAATAGATATCAGGAAACAAGTAGCAAATTCAGTCATAAGTCTGAAAGCTGCTGGTTAAATCAGCATATGGCTGTGAATGTGTGGCCTTTATGCAAATGCCAAGATGGAAAATTCTGTTTCCTTAGGTCAGTCATATAATTTCTTTTCTAAAGAGGCATCCTGGTATACCAACACCCTGGGGAAGGCAGGAAGAGAGATATCTGCAGAGCAAGAGAGTACTCAAGAGTAGCAATTAAGAATAAAAACAATATTGTTATAATTATTATGATAATGCCTCACATTTGCATAATGCTTCAGATTTCAAATATTTAACTTATCCTAATTGAACTCCATAGTATGTTACAAAGAATTTTGTAATAACCCAATTTTATAGAGGAGAAAATTGAGAAGCAGGGAGGGTAATTGTTTGTATAAAGTTTATTACACAGCAAAGGAATCCTAGTCCAGGGCCTGAGTATTCTCTTCAACCCTAATTCTAATGTTTTTTTATTTTTTGAGCAGTGCAATGGCAACATAAATGTGCAATTTCAGCTTGTCTGTACCCCATCACTTATTTAGCAACACACATTCACTGAGCAGCTATTAACATATCAGTGGAAATAATACATAGGAAATAACCCCAAAAACCCCTGCATTCAAAGATTTGGGAAGTTGGAAGAGCAAAGTAGCAAAATTACATTATACATAGGTATATGATATAATTATGTTTGTGCTTTTAAAACAAGAGTGTACAAGATTCTTTCGTAGGGAGGAGCGGTCACTCCATTTATTCTTTTCACATTTAGAATTCTATGCCAACAAAATTATTAGGCTACGCTGTGCCACAGAGCCTTTGCCTTTCCTAATTGACAGGGGCTTCCCTTCTCTCTCTAAGCCTTATCTTCTTTATTGCTTAATGATGTACTTCTCAGATGTAAGTCCTTGCAACATCCCAGTCAAGTAACAAGCGTGATTCCTGTTTCAAAGAAAGATTAAGGTAAGCTGGGTAGATAACATGCCCAGGATAAAAGAAAACTCTATGCTAAGTCAAAATTGGAACTTCTTTTTAGTAAACTACTTGCCAAAACTACAGATATATAATAATAAAAATCACACTTATATATTCATTAAAATAGCTACTGCTTTTTTTGCCTCTATCAGAATGTCATGAACGTAGTACATAGCTCCACAGGCCAGGAACAGGTTCAGGGCTTACTATGCACAGTATTAGGTAATAACAATGATAGATAACATATCGACTATTTTATATGTGCCAGGCACTTTGTTAAATATAATGATGTCTGTCTTCTTTCATCTTTAGAAAGAAATAATGCTAAATACAATAATGCAGCATTAAGGCTGATGATATTATTCCCTCTTAGCACATGAAATTACTCAGATCCAGCCATGTGCCTATGTTCACACAGTTTAAAAGAATCATATTTGTTGAGTTTTAAAATCTAAGTTCCAAACCACTGCATCCTTTTGTCATACTTAGCCCTGAAAACAACTATACAAGGTCAGTATTGGAATGTACAGGTAGAGAAACTGTAGATATAACTTAACATTTATATGCCTTTCACTCGTCCATAAGCAAGCAGTAGTGCGCAGGGATTTGACAACCATCTGAAAAAGCCACGTCCACATGGTTTGTCAGAGATTTGCTTTCTGCTGTTATTCTATAAGAAATCACTACATAGGCCTGTGTCTGTTTTTTTACCTTCATATGCAAAGGCAAGTCATTATCTTATGTTGGTCCCCAAAACTCATACAATAGGAAGTTAAAACAAAATAAAATTTGAGTATTTTCTATTTTGTTTATTCACTCTAGTGTATCTTTCCAGTTTAGTCTTTATTTTTGATATTAATATTTTTAAATTTCTCTTTCAAATTTTCTTCAGCTTTCCCAACTCACATCTGATTTTTCTTCGGACTTTTATTTATGTAGTTCTTTAATGTCTTCTATAATTTTAAGATATTTGTTTTTAAATATAAAATTATAATTTTTATATTGTGCACAACTTTCTGGTATAATTTTATTGTTTCTAGGGATTTAATATCTGTTTTTTGTTCCACTTTTTTCTTATGATCACTTTGCATGGGATATGTTTTCAACATTTTTCTATTGGTTGGTTTTATGTAAAGTTAATTTACATAAATTTTTAGAAGATATTAAAGTTCAGGGTAACACTTTTAACTTCATCTCCTTTACTGCTGTTTTAAGTAGTGTTTGAAAATATGGGAGCCTGCCTTCAGGGATTTCATGACTCTTTTCTCTTCCTCTGCTTTTATCTGCACCTTCTCTTCTCTCTCTCTCTCCAGTTCTTCAGTTCCATTTTGATTCAATTTCTATATATTTCTCCTTGTGGAACCTTGCTCTGAAGACAAACTCTGGCTGGTGAGTTTTGAGAGTTCATATAATCTAGAGTAATCCAGCTCCTTAAAACAGGCATTTCACACTCACCCTTTGCTGGAGTGGTAAAGAATACCTTAAGTTTTAGCTGATGTTTTCAAATTGCCCCACTTTGCTGAAGGAAATAAAAACCTTTTAACCCAAGACATATTTCTTTGACATATTTTGAGATGCCTGTTAGAGGGCCAGCAAACAGAAATGGCCCTACAAAGTCATCTTCTGCTGGGAAATATACTTTTGTAAAAAATCTGCATTAATGCAGTCTGGCCTTCCCTTGTCCAGATGTAGGAAAGATTAACTGAGTCTGTCACCTTCAGATCTAAAGTAATATTTTACCATCGATTCTCTCTGAGGGCAGCTACTAGTGAATTTTCATCTATATAACAAGACCACCTTTACCAGCCAAGTCTTCTCTGTCCCTCCCAGCCACGCCTGCCTGTGACCTCCTAGATCTGTATGGAGCCTCTCCTGCTTCCACAGTCTGCCTTGCCATTAAAACTTGATTTACCACCATAACCTCTTTTTGTCATGCTCCAATCCCACATTTTTTTCTCTAACTCCGAGATGGTATGCCAGGTTCTGTATCCCACTGGAGAGTTGGATCTTCATGGTGAAGACTCCAATGTATAAACTTTAAATAAATTTGAATACTTTTTCTTCAATTAATCAGCCTTTTGCCAGTTGATTTTTTCAACAAATCTTCAAGGGCCAAAGACCTTGGCCCCTACCTTGCTATCCAGTATTCTATTCTCCTTGCTTTCACCCCATTGTTTCCCTCTTCTTCTTCTAGTTAGTTGCTGATTCTACTCAGGCTACTGGTGATTTGCTTTCACGTGCTTGTATTTTAGAGTTCCTGATAATACTTGCTTTTTTGGTAAACAATGCCCACGAGATTTTGGTTCTCAGTGTTATTGTTTAATCTTTTTTGATAGTTTATTTTTATTTCTTGCTGCTTTTAAGATTTTTCTTTCGTTTTTGTTTTTTAACAATTTCACTCTTTATTAGGTTTTTGGGGTTTGTGGTTGGCTGTTGAATCTGTGGTTTGATGACTTTCATCACTTTCAAAAAATCAGCCAATATGATCACACATATTGCTTCTGACATGTATTATTTATTTTCTCTTTCTGGGTCTCCAATTATAAATATGGCAGATCTTTTCACTATCTCTCATGTCTGTTATGTAATTTTATTTTTTCTTCTCACTTTTAATTTTCATTAAAAAATTTATTTTCATAATTTTTTATTTTCCACTTTTTATTCTCATTTTGTCCTTGTACAACTGGAAAATTTCAACAGACCTAACCACTACTTAAATTACTTTATTTTACTGCATCTACACTGTTGCTTAACGAATTTAATGTTTTTATCATAACAAATTTATTTGAATTTTCAGTTCCAGATTTCCATTTTATTTTATGGCTTCTAATAGTCACATGAAATTCTCGATCTTATTATCTGTTTTCTTAAACATACTATTCAGTTATTTTAAAATTTTTAATATTTTCAAAATTTATCAGAGATTTAAATAATTTAAAAATAGGTTCACCTTTGGATCTGCCTCTATTGCCTTCTCTTTTTTTCTCTTGGTTTTCAACTTTTGATTCTAACTATTTGCATTCCTGGTATTTTCTTTATTAAATGCCAAATATTGTTTATGGAAAATAGTAGCTTCTCTGAAAAATGTTATTTATTTTTCAGGGAAGATTTAATTTTCTCTCCGATTGGTTGAGAAAGTGAGAGAAGTACCTTGTGACAATCAGGAATTGAACAGTTTAAAGCTGGTTTTCAGTCATAGCAAAGGCTGATCTATTTCAGTTTGGCCTCATTCATAGGATGTAATCTTTCAGGAAACTTAACTGAATATCTAGTGTTTACTAAGCTTCTTTCTCTTCACTAAAAATGGAACTGCAATTTTTGTCTTCCAAGCACCATGATTTAGCTTATGTTTTATTCTGTTTTAGTGTCTTAGTTGCCACTTTCTACTTGACCTTTGCCTTCACGCATCCTAGGAATTGTCAGGTCTCTTCGTGTAAAAACACTAGAGAAAGTCCAACTCACTTCTGAACACAAATTTAATTCTCCCTTGTCTTATAAGACTGTTGAGAGTTCTGTGCCTCCCTTACTGTTTTTTGTTTTGTTTTTGAGCAGGGGTTTTTAACAGGCAGAAGAGAACGAGAAACAGCTTCCTCCATAGAGGATGGTGTCTCCGTGTGGAAAGGAGCTGACCACCTTTTGTTTGGCTTCTTGGCCCAGCATAATTTAGAAACTGAGAACTGCCTTTAGGGGAGTGTCTTTATGGAATCTTTCCCCTTCCAGTGCTAAATTTCTTGGTTGCCTTGTAAATGACTTCAAACATCCCCATTTTGTCAAAACATTCCTTTATAGTCATTTTTTCACAAGAATTACAATCATGTTTTCACAAAGCACCCACCATTTATACTCATATATTGACATGAATGTTTGCTTGAAACAATCTATTCTGTGATAGCAGCAACTCCTCTTTGTTCTGCTATTAAATTATGAACTTCTGAGATTATTTAGTCAATATTTGCTTCTAGGTAAGCTGTATGTAGGTAGAGAACATCTTGTATTTCTAAATTCTAACCAGGATTTGCCATACACTGGCATTCAATAAATATCTGTTGATTGCTATTGAATGAAAAAACTCTATTTTATTTTACTTTATTTTGTTCCTCATTAAGAACACTTTGAACTGTTATTATGTACCTAATTATAACTTGAGAAACTTTTGAGGTACAAAGAAATATAAGATATAGATTTTGCCTTCAAATAATTCATATTCTTAAGTCAGAGACTCCTGTAACTACAGATATTGTTAAGGCCATCCAGATCTGCCAAACTTATTAAACAACTGGAATCACAAAGCTTAAATTGACACTGCAGTCCTCCAGTCTAGGTATAGGTAGATTTTTACTAACAAGACAATAATAGTAGTTTGGTTTGGTAGTATATTCCTAGACTGCTGTATGGAGAGATGTTCTATGGCTACATATGGTACTCAGAGAGTCCCAAGATTGATTAATCTTTCCTATCATGTGTGTTGGTCATGAGAATGGCAAACAATATTCATATGTTCGCATTCTCTGATAAAATCCATTTACATCATGCAAAAAGCAGACAATTAAGGTTCTAGGAAATAGAATTTGAAAATAAGCACCAGGTTTTGGGCAAGTTGGAAACTTATACATAGTTGTGTTGTAGGCAAAATAGAACTTGTAGGAAACCTCGGTTCATGTTCCTGAATTTCTACTTGTATACTTAACATTTATTATTTACCACATCTCTGGCACGATTTCTAGAGTTTTACATGTATTGACTTGTTCACTATTCGCAGCTTTATCAATAAGTTATTATCAGTTTATGATCTTGGCAAATTACCTGGATGCTCTGAGCCTTACTTCCTTACATGTACAGCGTGGGTCACCAAAGCTACTTTACAGAGTTAACTCAAAGCTTATATGACATAATGTTTGAGAATACAATCTAAAATCTAAAAATGTAATATGTTATGATTATTTCTGGCCCATCACACTGTGATTGCTATTGAGTGAAGAAATAAAAAATAAAAAGCAAAATGACACAGGGTTCGAATTGTGTAGTATAGTGTGTAAGTGCTGTACTAAAGGAAGTCGTTGAGGGCTGAGGCAAGAAATGAATTCCTGGAGAACAGTGACTTTATTCATGAATTAAAACATGAGAAACAGGAAAAATTAAAGACTGTGGAGCAAGAATAAGAAATTATTTCCTGAAATACCAAGAAGGGTTCCCTGAGTAAAATGAAGAGTGTACATTTAAGAAAAAAAAAAACATATAATTATAGAATATAATTGAATATTTGTTGACACTTGAAATAAGTATGATTTTAATCACTGTATTTTTTCTAGTTATTACCACTATTTCTGTGCATTTTTTTTGTTTATTCTATTTGACTGTGAGTGTTTTTAGGACAAGGGCTGACATTCTTTATTATATCTCTTTACATATAGTGAAAAAATATAGTCATTGGAGCAAGAGATGTGAGTTGAAATCTTTGCTTTACTCAATTCTTGTGTGACTATAAAAGTTTTCTTTCTGGGTGTAACGGCACTTGCCTATAGTCCCAACAACTTAAAAGGTAGAGGCAGTTGGATCATTTGAACCTAGGAGTTTGAGTCCAGCCTGGACAACATAGTCAGAGCCCATCGTAATAAATAAATAAATAAATAAATAAATAAATAAATAAATGTTTTCTCATCTATGTAATGGAGATAATGAGGCTTGAAATGACAGTGGTGAGAATCAGAAATGTATATAGGGTACACTCTTGACTGAGAAGTGGTATCCATTTGATTGACACCACCATTGTAATCATCATCATCATCATCATCATCACTCCATAATCATGATGTTCATTAGACCTAATACTGTCTTGCAAGGTGCACCAATGAATGTTTGCTGATTGAAAGAATGATGGAATAAGTGGATGAGTAAATGAATAAGACAAGATAGACTAGTAACAAAGCAAGATGCTATATTTTTCAGGGTCTTGAAATTTTATTTTTAATAAGTAGGTCAAGACAAAAGATAAGTTAACAATGCTTAACTTTAAAGTCCTGCTTTCTGTGAAGTTTTCTAACAGTTGTATGTAAAGTTGCCTTTAATGGAGCCCAAGAAAAGATCAGAGGCCATGGGTGGGAGTAGGAGTTGTGGGAGAATCATATTCTTCTAAAGGAACTTTTAAATACTTTGGCACCAAGAGGAAAAAAGAGAAAACACATTTTTTTTTCAGTGAGTGTGAGCCAGCAGCTGACCTTCCAGCAGAGGAGAGCAGGGAGTCCAACGTTCTTCTTCAGTAAGTCTATTGTGAATGGACTCTGCAACCCAAGTATCCCTGTTCAGAATCCCAGCATCTGTATCCAAATCTGACATCCATTTTCAGGAGTAAATATTTGCCACGGAAGCTTAAGATGTTGTTTCACAGTGGAAATCGTATCAGCCTATTTGAGAAGAGTTTAAAGCTCATGACATTTCCTGTCTCTTTTGGGAAATTTGTGTATGCTAAAAAAAAATATTCTTAAGAATCAGAATCTTTTTTTGTCCCAAAATAACATCAATTTTTTGCCTTCTCTTTATAACTTCTGATGTTGACAGTCACTTATGCTTGAGGATAAAGACATCAGCCTAAAGGGGGAAAAATCAGATGTGGAAAATATTTGTAAGATTTGAAAGAGCGCCCTGTATTATATTTCTGATTCTGCTATGAAGGATCTTCTCATGATGAGTGAAAGGAAGGAAAACCCACAAAGTCAACCTCTTGGGTGGGTGTAAGGGAAGAACGGAAGAAATTTTTAAAAAGACATCTCTTTGTTCAAAATGGAATCACTTGCTCAAGACAAAAGCAAAATAAAATGAAACAGGAAGAACCCTAAATTATAAATATTATCAAGAGCTTAGTGTTATTTACAAATTGATTTGAATAAATGCAATTGCTTTTTGTATGCATCTCTATATATTTGCATTTATGTGTATTTTTATTGGTTTCATTAAAAATGTTTCCTAATCACAAAATGTGCTATAATTCATATGAGAGTAAGAGTCTCAAACATAGAGAAAGCTGGGCTAGTGATAGGGTAGAAAAAATGAACAACTCTTCACAGTCTTTGTTCTTTTGATCTTTAAACTTAGTTTTATCACTTTGAAGAATTGTAAATTCTCATAACTAATTTTATCCCATTACTCAGAGTAATGAGCATGAAACTCTCTTCCCATGCTAAATACAGTATAGGGGGGTATTTATGTCTCTGGTCATCCTGATTTGCATGAATCCTGAATGTGATCATAAGAATGACAAGGAAATTGGTGAAAATATTTGGTAAGGAAAGTATTGAGTCCTAGTTGAGTGTTCCTCCAGGAAAAGATTTAAAAAATCTTATTGAGTAGATAGTTCAGCTACCTGTGAAAATCAGAGGACAAGAAAAAATCAGGCGAGGTACTGTCCTATTTCAAAAGTCATCCCTATTTTCAAGAAGGACGCCAGGTGATATTGATGCAGGCAGTTGGTTAGAAGGCTCTACTTTGAGAAACATTTATCTAATGGAGAAAAGAACAATGAATATCTGCTACTTGCCAAACATTGATAGGTGCTTTACCCACATTATAATCATTCTTCATGATTTTATGAATAAGTATTATTATTCCATATTACAGATAAGAAATTGAGACCAGAAACATTTCATAGCTAATAAGAGGATGAAAGATTTAAACCCATGTTCTTCTCTCTATATCTTGATCTACACCCAAACTTTCTCCTTTTGTTCAAATACATTTGTTCAATTCTGAGCATCAGGAATTTATTTCTCCTTGGGAACAAATATGCAGTGCGTTTTCTTTTTGGTTCATAAATGTATTTTTATATTGAACAATATCTGGACATCAGCATGCAGATCAGTCCCCATTCAGTGAAAGCAGAGAGAAAAATGTCTGCTGGGTCCAACTTGGCTCAGAAGCATCTTTCACCAACAGCAGCGAAACCAAACCAACTTAGTTGAACTTTTTTTTTTGTTAGAATTATTCTTCGTCTTTTTTTGGTCTGAAAATTGAATATTTCTCACAAAAGAAAATTGGGGGTGAGGGGTTGTAATCAGTCTTGTGGATAATGATTTGTTCTTTTTTAACCCAATCATCTTATTTCTTATGGCTTCATTATCTTTGGAAAGTGGAAAGTTGTGTTTTGCTCTTCCTTTATATTAGTTTTTCATTCTTTCTTCTGCCCAGATACTAAAATTAGATTCAGGGCATCATAATTATGCCATAATTACCATGATCATATTTTTCTGCCATAGAAAATTAGTACGAATTTTGATTTTCTCCAAAACTTCAACAGATGCTCTTTTTCTATAGCATTATAAATTAATGCCAGAGAATGTATAAATGTACACACCATTTTCCTGAACACGTGAGGGGTGTGATGAAATCACTGTTTAACTGAAGTTAATTGTTTCCAAGAATTATCATTTTTTATTGATAATTTCATTGCAGAGGGCCTAATTATTCTCCAATTGCATTTGCAAATTGTCTTATTTTTACTATTCAGGAAACAACTTATCTCTGCCAAAAAAAAACTTCATTTTACAAATGAAACAGAAAACCAGAGAAGGGAAGTGACTTTTTCAAGGTCACTTGGCCAACCAGAAATAGAGTTGAGGTTAGATATTTTTATCCCCAAATTATGTTTATTGGATTACACTGGTTTAATCATACTTAAGTCTTAAGACCTAAGACTGGGAACTGAAGTCTGGTTAACCATCTTGCCCTTGTTGCTTTTGAGCAATAGAAGATTATAAAAGATAGTGGAAAGAGACTGAAGCACATCAGGCTAGAAAAGAAGAGCAAAGAGCTTAGTGCCTCAGTAACGCCTTGGAAGATAAGACATTGCTGTTTGTTAAGAATTGAATGCTTCTACTTTCTTTTCTGGATGGTTCTTGGCTAAGCGCTGAGAGGAATGAGGCTTTAGGAATCAGTCACTCATTTAACAAATACTTACTGCCAACCTTCTGTGTATAGTCCCCGGGGATACAAGATAGAAGATACTATTTCCCCTCTACCACCACCACACATGAGAAAGAGTTCCCATTCCAGAGGCAGGTAGAGATATATCAAAATCAAACACAAGATTCATTTTTAACAATCTCTTTAATTTTATTCCAAGATAATAAGAATTGCTTTATTTAAAATATTTTAATTTATATCTTTTAAAAACCTTTCATTTTGGTTCAGGGGTACATGTGCAGGATTATTATACAGGTAACTTGTGTGTCACAGAGGATTGGTGTGCTTGCATTTTCAGGTCACGTATGAAAAATGTACCTCTTTGTTAGAGGTAAGAGAAGATCCTTTTAACTTCATGACAGCTGCTAGGAGGACATCTAGAGCCTTTAGCTACCACCCTATATTGGGAAACAATAAGTTCAAGATTTAAGTAGAGTGTCCCAAGTTGATCTTCACTTGACCCATAAACACTTATTCCCAAATTTGTGTGTCAAACTCTCTTTGTCAAACTTAGAGTTGCTGTTTCAGCTCCAGTTTCCACTAAGACAATGAAAAATGCTTCTAAAACTTTATATTTGCAAGGATTTAAAAACTACTAAGTGAGGCAGGAGGGAAATAATGTTCATTCAAAATAAAGTTCAAATCTTAAACTGATAAATCTCAGAGGAACCTCAGATATTATTTATCTGCAATTACAAACTTGATTACATTTAGTTAAGTGCATTGAAATTATTTGTCCTCCATTATGTGGCAGAAACTTATTAGGTGAATTCAGAAATCTAGCTTAGACATTTATTAGCTATGTAATCTTCAGTTAGTCATTTATCTGTTCTAAAACTCTTTCACCATTAATAGACAATGTGAACAATGTCATTTCAAACCCATGATGACATTATAAGGATGAATGAGATCATGTATGCGTGAAAAGGGCTTTGTGTAGTAGAAGGTACTTTATATATGCTAGCTCACACTATCACATCATACTATCATTAAAACATTATAAATGCCCTTACCCCAAGAGGTAGAACTTGCTGAAAACAAGTATAGTATAAAACAAGTATATGGGACTGTAAAATCAAACTTTTCCTTATTCAGCCACACCCACAAGCAAAGAAACAAACAGACCAGCAATATGCAACCTTGTTTCCATATGAGAAAAACAATATGGGCACGTCACATATTGCATATTAGCTTAGGAAGCATAACATGGTAAGCCAGGACAGGGAAAGACCCATCTCTCTCCATATAATAAGGCCAGAGTTGTTCATTCATTTGAAATAGGGTCAAAATTATATTTTAATAATTCTTAGGTTAGACAGAGATTTAGAAAAAGATGACTGATCTTAATGGGATTAAGATTTTTTTTTTAACTTAATTTAAGATGCAGAACAAGCATTCATCCTAACCCCTTCCCTGGTGGGGTCAGGAGGCCCCGTCATTAGAGGGAGGGAGGGTTCCTTCTTTCATCATAATCTAATCATGAATTTAGATCACTCTGTGAAGTAAAAGGAAACATCTAGAAACAGTTACTTGATTATTTGAAGAGGAGTAGCCTTGGTATTCTATAAGGTGGGAAAACTGATTAAATGGAAGATTCAGTAAGAAGTCACAGAGAACAGCAGCATTAGAGAAAGTGGGAATTTTTACCTTGGGCAGCTCAAAAATGGTAGAAAGCATCTAATCTCAGCATCAACAGAAGCTACTATTATCATTTCTCACATGCTTAGTATACCTTTATTTCTATATAATTCTCACAAAATATAAATTTAGTGGATACTACTTTGCCCATTTTTTGATATAGAAATAAGAAAGACAAAGTGATAATGAAATTCACATAGTTAAAAAGTAGATTTGGGATTAAAACTCAAGTGTGTCTAAATCAAAGCTGTGTCTCTTCCATTATATATAATGTGCCATTAGCCCTTTGAGATTCACCTAAGAAAACAAGCTTGCCTTCCTGTCACTGTGACCTTTTGGGAGACCAGAATAATATGATTCATTTCTGTTTCTTCTAGTTCCTTAGTAGTATCATAGTTCCTTTTGCTATTATTCCCATAGGTCTTACACATTGCATTGATATTGTCTACTTTCATATGCGTCTCCCCAACCAGAATATATGCAGGAGTTTATCTTGTTGGGAACAACCCCAAATCATTGTCCATTTCCAGAGTCGAGTAGGTTGCCATGCACAGTGCAAGAACTCTGGATATTTTTTGATGTCTATTCTAATAAAAAGATCTACCATAGGCCAGTCCTGAAATGGAGTTAAAGTCATGTTAAAGTTGCTCAGCTACCTCTGTGGTTTTGGAACTCCACAAGGCAACTATAAATGGACCAGAAACCAGAGTATCTGACACAAACTGCAACTCTCAGACATTTGCTAACTGTTTGAGTACCATAGCATTTTTCTATTTCCTTCAGAAGAGACATTTAAAATGGATTTCCAGGAGAAATCACAAAGAAATGACCACTCCAGTTTTTTTACAATAGACTTGCTCATCTGTGGTAATGAACAGCCTGGCCAGAAACTGATGATCAGGACAATCTGGCCTAAAGGCCAAGCATAGATGGTGCTTCCTTTGATAAGCACTTTTTGTCCTTCCTTTTCCATGGTGGTCAAGGATCGCAACCACCAAATAATAGTGCCAGTTATTATTATTTTTTCTGTAGTCACAGACAAAATGAGGAAAAAGCAAACTAAATGGCTGTCTTCACATTCTTTGAAAGAATGCTTGGTATCAGACATTATGCCTGGCATATTGCATAGGTTGACACATTTAATTCCACAACACCCCACATGGTAGATTATAGAGGTGGTACTTTGTGCCTATAACTAGAGAGTGCTTAAAACGTGCTTGTTGCATAAATAAACAAGATGCATTTCAGCCTGCCTCAGCCAGACTTATGTAGAAAACAATCCAAAACAAAAGCTTTCTGGGGGCTGTGATCATGCAGAAGTAGGAGGAAAGCAAGAAGAGGAGAAAGGAAAAGGGTAGGGAAAGAAAAAGAAAACAGTCAAGGAGAGTGATATCAAGCTAGTGACTGCTTTGTGACAAGTGCAGCTGATTCCTTGGTCTTGTGAGATGTTTTCAAAGAAGCTATAGAAATTACTGCTTCAGAATAGCTCTGCATACAGCGAGGAAGAAAGAATAATATATCTTCTGATTGCTTTCTGTCTCTCATCTCCCACTGGTCAAAGACTACTTCATGGGACCTTAACCACACTTCTTAATCACTCCTGGCATGCACTATGAAAGGCAGAGTCCCATGGGAATTTTTTTTTGTTCAATGTGTAGTCATAGCAGTCTTTACAAGTCAGAGCTGTGCATGAGGACACTCACTGCAGCAGCAGCAACTTGGATCCACTACCTTTGTTAGGTTTTCCCCAGTCTGAAAGCAAGATAAGTGGCCTTGGCTATAGTCAGGATGGGTGGGGAGGAAAGGCATAATTGCATGGATTTAGGTTGGGGCATAAACTGAGTACAATATACAGTCCTAAATGACTTTCTCCTGCCCATGTCTTCTACCCATGTTCAGACCCAGATACTCAGCTCCTTATAATAATCTTTCTTACTTACTTTGCCATAGACTCCAGACACTCAGCCTGATTTCCTTTCCTTCTAGCAGCTGCTATTATGAATTCTACACCTTAGGAATTTTCTCTCCATGTTTATGTCTTGCTGAGTAATAGCATACTTCCACTTCAAATTCCTTCCCCAACCTTATCAGTGCCTCCTGCTATGGTTTGAATGGTTATCCCCTCTGAAACTTATGTTGAGATTTAATTGACATGGGACCTTAAAGAGGTGGTTTGGTAATGAAGGTATTGCCCTCATGAATTGATTAATGACGTTATCATGGAAGTGGATAATTATTATGAGACTGGGTTTGTTATAAAAGTGAGTTCAGTTCAATTTCCTTTCTCTGTCTTGCATGCTTGCTTCTGTCTCTCACTTTCTGTCATGGAATAATACTCACCAGATGCCACTGCCATGCTCTTGGACTTTGCAGCCCCCAGAACCGTAAGAAACAAATTACCCCATCTATGGTATTCTGTTATAGCAGCAAAAAACAGACTAAGACACCTCTTTATTGCTGCTCTCAATGGCAAGCCTTTAAGTCAGGGGTGGACAGCAGGTATCTTTACCTACATTGGCTTAAACTATTATTTACAGTCTGATGTGCTGTGTAAGAATAGTATTCTTAGGCCTGTTCAGGAACAGGCATTTTAAACAATCATTAATTATATACTTATTATACTTTGAGTTTTATCTCTCTGATAATGTGTGGGAAACCAGTTGGAAAAGACAACTGTTTACAAGTTAAAAATGTTAGGAAATATATTTATTAAATTTAGTGTCATGATTCCTGGTATATGGTCTTTACTCTCTTTAAAATAGTAAATAGAAGTTCCAGTGGGTTTATACTCCTGTATTTTTGCAAGGACTTACTGACAGTCCTTTTACACAAAATGCCGTTATACTATTTTTAATGAAAGCTTTAGCAAAAAACATTGCCGTATTTTTCTCTGGGTATTCACCTGTCAACAATGAAGATAAAATCAAATTGAAACAGTAAGAATCCTTAGTCTCAACTGGGTAATTTGTAACTTGAAAAACCTCGATTCTGAGGCATCCTTAGATATTAAAGTTTTGGGGCATGTCCTCATTGTCACTGACTGAAATAGACTGGGAAAAGGTGATACTTACCAAACACCAGGGGTGCAAATTAATGACAATAAAAGTAGGTAGATTCTGGATATATTTTGAAGGTAGAGCCCATAGAATTTGCTGCTTGATCAAATATATATTGAGAGAAAAAAGTTAAGGCTTTAGACCCAGCAGTTGAAGAATGAATAAAATTTTTAAAAAACAGAGCAGAAATAATCTCAACCCAAAGCACCTAAGGTGAGAACTGGTTTTGTTTTTGTTTATTTTCCACCAGTGACCAGATGTGACCAGTAAAAAGAATGTGGAGGAGGGTCAGACAGTTACCAGAGTGTAACAGTTAATATTGAGTGTCAACTTGATTGGATTGAGGGATACAAAGTATTGATCCTGGGTGTGTCTGTGAGGGTGTTGCCGAAAGAGATTAACATTTGAGTTAATGGACTGGGGAAGGCAGGTTCACCCTAAATCTGATGGGCACAATGTAATCAGCTGCCAGTGAATGTAAAGCAGGCAGAAAAATATGTAAAGGCGAGACTGGCCTAGCCTCCCAGCCTACATTTTTCTCCTGTGCTTGATGCTTCCTGCCCTCAAATATTGGACTTCAAGTTCTTCAGTTTTGGGACTCTGGCTCCCCTGGCTCCTCAGCTTGCAGACAGCCTACTGTGGGACCTTGTGATCATATAAGTTAATAATAAACTCTATCTATCTATCTATCTATCTATCTATCTATCTATCTATCTGTCTGTCTGCCTGCCTGCCTGCCTGTCTGCCTGTCTGTCTGTCTATCCATCCATCCATCCTATTAGTTCTGTCCCTCTAGAGAACCTTGACTAATACACAGAGTAAGTAGTGAGGGAATTTTGTCTTAGAGCACTTGAGCATGTTGTTTTCCTAATGCTATTTAAAGTATTCAGTATAGGAAGAAAGTTGGTTTTCCACGATAATGCTTCCAAAGAAATTGCTCTCCATAGAAAATGAACAACTTGAACGGGGAAGACTTCCAGATTGGGTACGGAGGTCTAGAACAGAAGCAGGAAAGAGTGTAAAAAGTTTAAAATGACAAAAAAATGACAAAAAAGTTAAAAGTGACAAAAATACGGAGAAAAAATATGAAGATAGATTTCATCCAAAAAGAATTTCATGAAAATGCTCCATTCCCAGAGAAAAGCCTATTATTTTACCAGATTATTCTTTTACCTGCTTGCCTACCTAACTGATTTTCCTAAAATTAAATACGTCTATTGACAAATTCCATCCACTTAGAGTTTCAAATTGGATCTTTCAATCAAAGAAGGAATCTGTAAGGGAAAGAGACCTTTGCAATTGTAAAAGAAGTTCCGGCGTATTATACTTTAAAATAGTTGCGTTGCGCGGTGGTGGGGCAGCAGGGCTGGGGGAGTTGGCTAGCCAGTTTCACCAGAAACGTTAAAAAAACAAAAACAAAAACCCAATAGCATGAAAGTAAAGGACCAACAGAAAACTGACCCTGGGAAAGATATGGATAATTCACGGGGAAAGAAAAATGAAAATAATAACAGTGGTAAGATTATTAGAGTAAAAAGACTTCAAGTCGATAGTGCTGTCACATAATAGTAGGGGTAACTATTTCTTGGAAATTAGATATTTGATTGCCAAAAGTTTCATTTAGCTTGAAATTTTATCCATAAAATATGCATGACAAAAAACATATTAGCAAAAAGGTAGCAAAAGTGAAGAAGATGTTGCAGAAAGTAGGGCAAAAACCCAAAGAAATATAAAATAAGAGCAAAAAATGTAAAAGTCATAGTGAGTATACCTGAGAGAATCAAAATCTACCTAAACAAAACTTTAAAAATAAAATACCAAGGTCACAGGATCTTTCGATGCCAGCTGGCAACATAGCAAGGCCCAATCTCTACAGAAAAAATTTTAAAGGTAGTCACATGTGATAGTATATGTCTGTAGTCCCAGCTATTCTGGAGGCTGAGACAGGAAGATTGCTTGAGCCCAGGAGTTCGAAGCGGAGGTGAGCAATAATCACACCACTATACTCCAGCCTGGGCAACAGAGTGACACTCTATCTCAAAAACCAAAAATCAAAGTAAATAAATAGATGCAATGGAGGGAGAAGATAATCAGCAAATTAATAGAACATTTTCCTGAGTTGAATAAAGATTGGCAAGAAAGCTAAAAATAGGAAAAAGGAAATAAAGAAAAGAAAAGAGATGCCTAAACACATGCTACTCATTTTTCAGAACATGGCAGAAAAGTTTAAAAATCTGTTTTTCCCGAAAGGAGAAAATAAAAAGCTTTCATTAATCAGACTGATATAATATATCAGCAATAACACTGGCTTTTAGAAGAAAACCCCTTACTACATTAAAGACATATTCACAAATGCATGAACTCAGAAACAATAACACCCGTGTACTGAATCTGAAAAAATTATCTGAGGATGTATTTGAACAAAACAACAACAAAAAGATGACATGAGATAAGAAGTTGTGGCCGGGCACGGTGGCTCACGCCTGTAATCCCAGCACTCTGGGAGGCCTAGGCGTGCGGATCACTTGAGGTCATGTGTTTGAGACCAGCCTGACCAACATGGTGAAACCCCGTCTCTACTAAAAATACAACACTTAGCTGGGCATGGGTGTGGGTGGCTGTAATCCCAGCTACTCGGGAGGCTGAGGCAGGAGAATCCCTTGAACCCAGGTGGCAGAGGTTGCAGTGAGCCAAGATCACACCACTGCACTGCAGCCTGGGTGACAGAGCAAGACTCCGTCTCAAAAAAAGAAGTTGTGGCAGCTGGTTGTGGCAGCTGATATTAGGAGAACGATAAAGGAAGCTAAAATACAATTGTAGAAATTTGACAAATTCTTAAAGAGTTGTAACACTCTTATTTGAGAAGCACATGGTTTATTTAGCAGCATATGGTAACATTTATTTCTCTTTAGGTCAATCACCCCCTTTGGCTCTGCACGATATTTGCATAACTATATTATTATAATTAATTTTATTGACTTAAACATTTTAGTCCCAACTTATAGACAAATAAAAAAAGCACTTTAATATCTTGATGGCACTATTTATTGCTGGTAGACTTTGGAAACTTCACAGTAAAACAGATGATAATGTTTTCTTTTATTTTCTTGCTTTTGCTATTTGATGCAAATTGGGCTTTAAACATTGTGGCAGAAAATATTACATAAGGAAGCCAAAATTAGTACAGGAAAGATAAAAGCTATTGTGTATATTTTATGCAGTTGGTATGAAAGAATAATTAATATGAATTCTGAATGTTGTCTACAAGTTAATAATTATATTATGAAATTTACAAAAACATTTTTTAAAAGACTTTCACTAGTTAAATTTTATTTAAATTCCAAGTACTTGAAGATATTCAGTATCACTGATAGTATGGGAGAAAGGGAATATCACACAGGCTTTGGGTAGGTACTAATTAGTACAAAAATTCTGGAGGGTGAAAGTATGTATAAGTTTACATAGATTAATATAATATTTCCAATTTATGTACCTATCTTTCTAAACTATGTATGTATATGCGCATATGTGTATTAAGTGCACATTTAATAGCAGAAATTTGAAGACAACTAAAAGAACTTACTTGGGAAAATGCTGAAATAAGTTATAGTTTCCCTATATCATATACTATAAAGTAAGTATTAAAAAGAAGGTTGTAGATCTCTATGGAGTGACATGGAATCAAGTCTATAATATGCTTCTAATTTTTATTCAGTATAAGTTATAGAACAATATGCATGGTTTGATGCCATTTTTATGAGAAATTCATAACTACTATTTTGTTTTGTAAAATGAAAACATACATGTGTCATTGATTAGTTAAAAAGTGTGTGTACATAGAGAAAAGCTTCAATTAATATATAAAAAGGTTTCTGAGTAATGAATCAGAGGGAACACGTTTCCCCAATCATATGGTTTCAGAAAATAACATTTTCCCAAAGATATTTCTGGCTTTTTCCCATTTTTATATTTACTCTGTCCTGGGTAGTTGGAGTGACTCATCTGATTGTGAAATTGAGAATCACTTGGGCTTGCTTTGGTGCCTAACATCTTACATTGCCCATGCTGAGGACTACCAAAGGCCAGGTAGATAAATCTACCCAATTCTGGCGTCCATTAAACAGGGCCATTTGGTTTTCATACCATGCAAAAAGGTGGCCTCCATCTGCCAAAATTATTCAGATACCAGATGAAAAAGAGAGGTGCTTAATATGCCTCCTCCAAGAGGCATATCTTGCACGTTGAGAACATTGAGGAATGAACAAGTAAAAGAGTAGAAATTGGATGAAAACAATTTCACAAAGAGAAGCTTTTGGAGTGTCTAGGCAGTGTTGGCTGCAAACCTTGGGCTTTGTGATGGCAGAGCATTTGGGGCCTGACTGTTTAATTGGGGAGCTTTTATCAGTCCAAGTTTTTAAATGCTGCAGCTGGGCAAGAAGCGTTAAGCCAGCATGCTTTATTTATAGTTTGGAGAGTGACTGTAATTTGTGGTGGTTTTTCTTCCTGAGGCAAGAGGATTCTTATAGAGAGACAATAATCTAAGCAAAAGTCAAGACTTAAGCAAAGGTTCTCAAAATCTGGGAAAGTCTATGAGTTACCCTGGCAAATTCATGTGCAGAGAAGTAGAGATGCAACTGTGGCAAATATTAGACTATAGGCAGCAAGCGTTCATTTTCTCAACCCATGTTGACCTTGTAAGGTCCACATCTGCAGGCCTCTGCCAAGGTGACAGCCTCAGGGTGCAGGCCATTGTAGCTGAATATGCAGGCACATTTCTTCTTATAAAGGAATGGTAAGGCAAAGATTCAAAAATATGAGAAAGACTTTTTTAAAGCTTTATGGGCAATGGTGGTCAAAAACATATTTACAACTTTTCAAGTGCAAGGAAGCTTAGCTCAATGTGCACTCCAGAGCACTAGTGAAATCCTGGCCTTAAATTGTCAGTGTCAGGCCAAAGTGCACAGCCCTGTGTGCTCTGCCTCTAGTGCCATGTTGGACTCATGGCCAAGGAAGGCTCTTTGGAGGTGCAACCTTTGGATCCCTGAGCATTGTCTACATACTCAACAAATGTTCCCTCTCCATCATGAGGCTTCTAGTTAACTCTAGTTTGTTAAGGACATATGAGGGAGAAAAATTCCTGGGGATCAGATATCTTAAGCCAAAGCATATCCATATCAAATGGTTATAAAAAGAGTTAATAAGGCAGAAGATCAAAATTTTCTGTCCATAGAAAATTTCTGTTAATTTTGATGCTGTTTTGCACTCATTTTGGGACCATAAAGTGAGAAATACAAGGTTCAAGTAAGAAATGGACATTAAGAGCTCAAATTGTTTTCTGAGAAAAAGTAATATGGACAATGCATGCAGGAAGTTTACCAGAAGATACACTTATAAGGAGGTGCGGAAGGCAGAAGACAGCATTAGTTGAAAAGGAGTCCTGACGTGGTGGCAAGTGAGTTCTTAGCAGGTCCTACAGAAATCTCTGAAACTAGAATGGCCTTTCAGATTTGTCTCAAATTGCAGCAAGAAAACAGGACTTTGTATCCCTACATGTGTCAGTCATTGTCTGAGCCATAGCCTCCTGGGAGGGCTATGGGCTTCAGTGAAGTAGATCCTGTTAGGCAAGAAATAGCCCCAGTGAGAACTCAGCTGTCAGTCATCAGCAACTGAAGACATGGCTTTGTTGGCCCTGCAAGGGATCTAGGTTAAACACCAGGGTATCAACTAGAAATAAATTATGTACAGGTTGATTTTCTTCTAAAATAGGTGAAGGCATAATGCCAAAATATTGCTGAAAGATTTCTCTCAATTGAGTTTAAACTCGTAAGTCATTAATTCAGGAAATATGGCACAAACTGCCTAGCATTATGGTAAGACAATACCAAGTTTTTCCCTTTCGTTCACATATCACTGAGTTTCTGCTATCCTTTTTGGCAATGGTAAATATTGTGTTCTGGGAACATAATTTTGCCAGTGATAATTGCTTTAGGGGGCTGAAGATTAGATTGTTTTTCACATTTTCTGTGTGTGGCCCAGGGAACATCTGTACATATGAAGCAGAAGGTTATCTCCAATATTTTGCTAACTAAAAAAACTTGTATGTTCTATTAACTCTTCAGACTCTTAGAAATCTACAGTGTCACTGGACTTACATTTTCAGGAAAATTGAATAGAAATACTTTTTCTGTATTACTTCTGCTAAGTAAAATGAAAACTCTGGATATTGTACATAAAGCAAGCATAAGAAGACTCTGGGCAGACCAGCTAGAAACCTCGGATCCTGAGGAATGACAGGGTGGTAAGTTAGCTAGGTTTTGTTTTTGCCTCATATATACCACACTTAGGACTAAAGAAGCCATCAAACTAGAGATACCAATGGGCACATATTTTTTCTTTTTTAACAAGGGCTTCAACGAAAGCCTGATCTCTGTAGCCAAGGATGAGAAAAGGGGCCAGTTAGCAAGACAGAAAACTTTTAGACAATAACAACACTACTCAAGCACAATATTGCAGACGACCTAGCCTTACTCCAAGTCATGCAAAGAAGGGCTGAGTGGTGAGCCTAGATGTCAGATATGTTAGAAATATCTGACAAATATTTTGAAGCAGCTATAATAAAATTGTTTCAACAAGTAACTACAAACACACTAGAAACAAATTTTATAAAATAGAAAACCTCGGAAAAGAATTAGAAAGTCTTAGCAAAGAAAGAAGATGCAAATAAGAACCAGATTAAAATTTAGTACTCAAAAATACAATAACACATACAAAGTTCAATGGATGACCACACCAGCAGAATACAAGTAGTATAAATCAATAGGATTTAATTAACATTTATATAGCAGTCTATTCAGCAAGAGTGGAATACAATTTTTTTCAAGGAACCCCAAAATATACAACAAGATAAGACTATAGTCTTGGCCATAAGCAAACCTCGACAATTTTTAAAATGAATATTATATAGCATACATTGTCTACTATAATGGAAATTAGAAATCAGTAAGCCAACTGGAAAACTGAACAATGGAAATTAACCAATCTGATGAGAGAGAAAGTAGATTAAAAATTAGGAAAAAAAGAAGAACCTCAGGAGACCTGTGGGAAGAAAGCAGAAGATGTAACATTTGTGTCAGCAGAGTTGTAGAAGAAAAAGACAGAGTTAGAAGCTGAAAAAGCCCTTAAATAAATAACGGCTGAGAACATTTTAAATTTGGCAGGAAACATAAACCAAGACATTCCATGAAAACTAAAAGAATTTGTCACCTGGAGACCTACACTATAAGCATGACTAAAGGAAAATTTCTAAACAGAAAGGGAATAATAAAATAAGAAATCTTGAAACAGCAGGATGGAAGAACACAGTAAGGAAACACATGGGTGAGTTCAACAGGTTTTCCTTCTCTTCTTGAGTCTTCTAAATTATGTTTGATGGATGAAGTAGAGGGTATAGCACTGTCTAAGTTGATTCTCAATTTCTGTAGGTAAATATTTAAGTTGACTGTAATATAAACGTGAGAAGGTAAAGGGACATAAAGGGAGATAAACTTTCTATATTTCACTAAAACTCCTAAAATGATGATACCGGTAGACTTAATATTCAGAACAGCCACTATGCAAGCCATATAAAGAGTTATATTGAAAAATACTATAAATAAATCAAAATGAGATCCTATAAAATGTTCAAGTAAGAAAAAGAGGAGCAGGAGAAAGAAAACAAAAAGGAAAACCCAGAAAACAAAAATATAAAATGCAGACTTAAGTCCTAACATACCAGTAAGTATATTAAATGTAAACTGCTTAAACATATCAATGAAAAGGGAGTGTTTCGCTGAGGCGATTAAAAATTATGACCAAACTATATGCTGTCTACAAGACACTCACTTCACATATAACAGTATAGACAAATTAAAAGTAAAATAGTAAAAAATAATATATCATGCAAACATTAAGAAAAGCAGAAGGGGCTATATTAATATTATAAAATATACTGTAGAACAAAGACAATGATCACAGACAGAGAAGAACATTATAGATTGAGAAAAGAATATATAAGTCAAGAAGACATAACAATCTGAAATATGCATGTAACAAACAACAGAGCTGCAAATTACATGAAGCAAAACTGATAGAACTCAAAAGAGAAACAGACAATTCTGGAGTTTTAGATATAGACTTCAATACACTCTCTCAACTGATAGAACAACTAGACAGAAAATCAGCCGGGATATAGAAAAACTCAATACCACCAGCAATCAATAGGATTTAATGAATATTTATATAGTTGTCCACCTAGCAAGAGTTGAATATTATTTTTAAGGCCCCACAAATTATATAACAAAATAGACCATACCCTTGGTCATAAAACAAACCTCAACAAATTTTTACAAGATGGAAATCATATAGAGTATATTTTCTACTACAATGGAAATCAGAAATCAATAACCAAAAGGTAACAGCAAAATTGCCAAACACTTAAAAACTGAAGAACAGACTGCTAAATAATCCATGGATCAAAGAGAAATTTTCAAAGGAAATAAAAAAATACATTGACCTGAAATGAAAATGGCAATAAAATTATCAAAATTGGTAGGACAGATAAAGCAGTGATAACAGAGATGTTTATAGCTCTAAAGGCATAAGTTATGAAAAAAGAAAAGTCTCAAATAAAAACTCAAAGTCTCCACTTTAAGAACCTAGAAAAGGAGCAAATCAAAATACGTCCAAAGCAAGCAGAATAATAAAAATAATGATTATAAGAGTATAAATTAATGAAACTGAAACAGGAAAAAGATAGAAAAACATAATGAATTAAAGCTAATTCTTTGAAAAAATAAGATAGATTAACAAACTTCTAACAAGACAACAAATAAAACAGAAAGGAGATGCAAATTACCAACATGAAAAAGAAAATCAGGTGACAGCAGTACATTCTCTGCAAATCTAAAAAGAAAATACGGAAATATTAGTGATTTTACATTTATAAATTTAAAGACTTAGATGAAAAGGACTAATTTCTTGAAAAATGCCAGCTACCACAATTCAACAATTATAAAATAGATAATCAGAATAATTCTATAACTACTAAATAATTTAAATTCATAATTAACTCCCCTCCTTTAATATCTCTGGACATAAATGGTTTACTAGAAAATTCTACCAAATATTCAAAAAAGATTAACACCAATTCTGCATGATTTTCCTGAAAATGGTAGGGAGCACTTCTCAATTAATTTTATTAGCTAGTATTGCTCTGATATCAAAATCAGACAAAAATGAAACAAAAAAAAGTACTGACAAATCAATATTCCTCATAAATTTAGATGAAAAAAATCCTTAGCAAAATATTAGCAAATAGAAGTTAGCAATACGTAAAAATTATTATATACCATAACCAAGTGGGTTTTATTTCAAGAATGTAATGCTGGTTTGATATTTGAAAATTTATCAGTGTAGTCCACCTTATTAAAGTTAAAAAAGAAAGAACACATGATTATATTAAACAATGCTTAGAAATTTTAACCGTCTTCAATACCTACTCACAATAAAAACTTTAGGAAAAATAAAATAGAGGAAAACTTATTCAACTGGTTAAAGAGCTCATACAAACAAAACACTATAGCTAACATTATAATCACAAAAGCCTTAAGATCAGGAACAAAGTAAGGATGCCCACTATCACCACTCTGATTCACAATAGTGCTGGCCATTCTACCCAGTGCAAAAGGCAAGTCAAGGAGAAAAAATAAAAACAGAACAAGTGGAAAAACAGAACTGTTATTTCTTGCAGAAGATAAGATTATCAGTGTAGAAAAAATTTTAAAAACTATTTAAAAAACTCATACAAATATAATGAGCAGAACTTATAAATGACTAAATGAGTTCAGCAAGATCTCATGATATAAGATAAAAATACGAAAATCAATTGTGTTTCTATATACTACCTATGAACACGTAGACACAAATTAAAAATACTAAAAAAAGATGAAATACTTTGGTATAAATCTAACAAAACACATAAAGAACTTGTATGCTGAAAATTACAAAATATTGACAAAAGAAATAAAAGATCTAAATACATGGAGAAATATACTATCTTCTGGATTAGAAGACTCAACATAGCAAAGATGCCAGTCTTCCCCAAATTGATATTCATGTGTCAGGCAACTTTTATCAAAATCTCAGTGAGAGTTTTTATAGATATAGACAAGAGTATTCAATAATGTATATGAAAAAGCAAAGGAACCAGAATAGCTAAAAGTCTTTAAAAATGACTAGTAATGTAGAAGAAATCAGTCTGATCTCAACTTCTTATATAATTACAGTAGTCAAGGATGCATGGTACTGGCATAGAAGAGACATATAGACTGAGAAATGAGAACAGAGAACCCAGAGATAGAGCAACACAAATATACCCAACAGTTTTGACAAACATACTAAAGCAATTCAGTGGAAAAAAAGACTGCTGTTTCAACAAATGGTGCAGGAGCAATTGGATATCCACAGGCAAAAATCAAACTTCAACCAGATTCTCACAACTTATAAAAAATTTAACTCAAAATAGACCACATATTTAAATATAAAACGTTACTATAAGACTTCTAGAAGAAAACATAGGAGGAAATATTTAGTCTTCAGGATCTAGAGCTAGGCAAGGGGATCCTAGATAAAAATCCCCCAAACAGTATTCATTTGAAAAATGAACACATTAGATTTCAACAAAATTTAATGCTTCTCTTTTGCAAAAGACTCCATTAAGAGGATGAAGAGAGAAGCTATAATAGAGTAGGAGAAAAAATGTTTGAAAACCACATGTAGTATTTGATAAAAAAATCTAGTGCTTAATATATATTACATATATTCTCAAAATTAAACAGTAAAAAACCAGCGTTATTAGAAAATGAAAAAGATTACATCAGGAAACATTTCACTGCAGTGAAGATACAGATGGCAAATAAGCATATGAAAAGATGTTCAACATAATTAGTCATTAGGGGAATGGAAATTAACATCCCTATCATATCTCTCTACACCTATCAAAATGGTAAAAATACAAATAGTGATAACATCAGATGCTGGCAAGGATGCGAGAAACTAGATTACTCATACATTGTGAGAATGTAAAATGGCGCAGCCAACTGGAAAACACTTTACTATTTTAAATTTTAAAAAAATGAAAACATTGTAATCTTATATGACCTAGAAACTGTTTCTGAGTGATCATTTTTGAGGCATACTTTTATGTTCAGGCAAAAACATATACGTAAACGCTATGTATTTATGTAATATGCTTATTACCTTTATTCATAATAACCCAAAAGGACTTTGATATCCTTTAATGTATGATGAATGATTAAACAAACTGTGGTACATCCATATTCTTCAATATGGTAGAAAGGAACAGTAAAAAGGAAATGTTGATACACACAACAATGTGAATAAATCTTGAATTATGCTGAGTGAAAAAAAAGCCAATTTTGAAAGGTAACATACAGTATGATTCCACTTCTATATCATTCTTGAAATGACAAAATTATAGAAATGAAGGACAGTAGTAATTGCCAGGGAATAAGGAGGGCTATGAGTGAAGTAAGTGTGGCTATAAAAAGACAACATGAGAAATATTTGTGGAATGTTCTGTCTCTTCAGTCTAGCTATATAAATCTTTTTGTGTGATATTGTATTGCAATTTGCAAGATGTTACGTTGGGGAAAACTGAGCAAAAGATCCACAGTTTCTCTGATTTCTTGCAATTGCATGTGAATCTATTTTTTATCTCAAAATTAAAAATGTAATTTAAAAAACCAAGTACATTAGAAATTTGGTGTGGAATTATTTCTACTTTGGAGGCCTTGAAAATGCTACCCACCCTCCTGTAGCCATAGCTGCTTCAAATTCTACTGAGTGCCAAGAATGTTTCTAGTTCACAACGAGTGGAATTAGAAATTGGATAAGAATAACTTTTGGGCTTCAAGTTCTTTGAAATTTAAATCACAGATGACATGGGAGGTGGGCAGGGAAATGCTGGGTAGAGAAGGAAGGGGTCCCTGGTGAGAGATCCAGCCTCGGGCATGTGTCCACAGACCCAAGTGAGAACAGGCACTCCTGTTTTTGCACCCAAATATTGCATTTTCCAAGACCACTCTGACCTGCCATGTCCTTCATCTTGCCTCCATATAAACTTGAGACCATAGCAGGCAGAGGCACAGAAGAACAGACCAGCAGACACCAGTAGACCTGCAGACCAGCAATGGCGGAATATTGCGGCAGAGAAGGAGAGAAGATGGGGGATATCTGGACACTGAGGGGAATTCTGCCAGGGGCAGTCAGAGAAGAGTCTGGCCACTGGGTGGCCCAATTCCAGGGGAAGAACAGCTTCCCACTCCACTTCCTCCTTCTGGCTCCCAGTCCATCTTGCTGAGAGCCACCTCCACCACTCAGTCAAACTTTGCACTCATCCTTTGAGCCCAAGTGTGATCCGATTTTTCTGGTACACTGGGCAAGAACTTGGGATACAGAAAGCTGTCACAGTGGCCCCCAGTAGACAAAGGGTCTACTGAGCTGATTAACACAAGCCATCTGCAGAAAGCAAAGCTGAAAGAGCACATGCCCATTTGGGCTTTGGGAGTCGCAGACTCTCACCCCTTGATGCTGCTGTGCAGCTGGAGCCCAGAAGGACTTCCTGCAGCCTCTGCACCTTGTCTGCATGCTCTTGCTAGGGTTTTAAGCAGCAGGGCGACATGTCAGTATGGGAAAAGGATAATAAAGCATGAAAAAAGGAACTTTACAGGTGAGGAAACCTGAATGATTGTATTAGCTCATTCTCACACTGCCATAAAGAACTGTCCAAGACTGGGTAATTTATAAAGAAAAGAGATTTAATTGACTCACAGTTCTGCATGGCTGGTGAGGTCTCAGGAAACTTACAATCATGGCGGAAGAGGAAGAGGCAAGTCTTACATGGTGGCAGGCGAGAGAGAGTGAGCATGGAGGAGGAGGGACTGTCAGACACTTATAAAACCATCCGATCTCATGGGAACTCACTCACTATCACAAGAACAGCATGGGGGAAAACGCCCCATGATCCAATCACCTCCTACCAGGTCTCTCCCTCAACATGTGGGGATTATGGGATGACAATTCAAAGTGAGATTTGGGTGGAGACACAAAGCCTAACCATATTAAAGACTAAGAAATGTGAAAATAAATTTGATATTGCTAGGAACTGGACAAATGAACGTTACAACAATGAGATATTCATGATCAGTTAGGAAAGGATTAAAACAAGTACTGAGACAAACAGAAGTAAAGATTTTATGTCAATAATGGGAGTCTAAATTGATATAACAACTTTGGAAAGTCATTTCTCAATATTTGAGAAACAATGTTGATGCACGTGTCTGATATACTCAGTCATTCTATGTTTAGATAGCTGTCCCTATCAAATTCTTATATATGGACCAGTTAATTATTGGGAGGCAATTATTCAGGGGTCTCTCAAGTTTCTACATATTTGCAAGCAAAGATACAAATTGTTGTTCTGTTCCAAATTATCTTTCCAAGGATGTTTGTAAGGTAAACAGACTTGGAAGAAAGAGATCATGTCTGTAGAGGGCAGGTTTACTTGCTGTTTAGTACAATTAAAGTAATGTTTCCCTTCGGAACAAACTTCAGGTGTATTTGTTTACAGTGCATTACAAAAAAATTAGGCTCCATAAACTCAGAGTTCTTTAGTTCTAATGCAAATCCACTGTGTATATAGAATCCTCCTGGGTCTGTACAGGTTGCTCCCATAGAAACCAGGTACAAAAGAGATATGGGTGAAAATATGCTAATTCTCATGCTGTTTGTTGTGCTATGAGTAATAAAAATCCTTTGCCCCTGACCCAGGAGCCTTGTATCTTTTCTCAGAATTTATAAAACTGTGGCGATCTAATTTAGCTTACAAGCAGGGTAAAATTCCAGACTTTTAATAATTCTTAACATAGGTTTGTGCAAATGAATTGCAGCACAGTTTATAATCATAAAATATTAGAAATATAGACCAATAGAACAGAATAGAAAACTCTG
Source organism: Chlorocebus sabaeus (assembly GCF_047675955.1). Lineage (NCBI taxonomy): Eukaryota > Metazoa > Chordata > Mammalia > Primates > Cercopithecidae > Chlorocebus > Chlorocebus sabaeus. The sequence goes on along the minus strand of NC_132911.1, from coordinate 132,505,465 downwards.
AATAGAGGCAAACACTTACAACCTTGTGATCTTTGACAAGGCCAACAGAAACAAGTAATGAGGAAAACACTCTATTCAATAAAAGGTGCTGAGATAACTGGCTAGCCATAGGCAGGATAATGAAATTGGATCCTTACCTTTTACCATATAAAAAAATTAACTCAAAGTGGATTATAGATTTCATATATTTGAGGCTTAAGACCTCAAACTATGAAAATCCTAAAAGAAAATCTAGGAAATCCCCTTCTCAACATTGGCCTTGGTGAAGGATGTTTAGCTAAGTCCCTAAAAGCAATCACAATAACAAAAAAATTGACAAATGGGAGCAAATTAAACTACAGAGCTTCTACACAGCGAAATAAATTACCAACAGATTAAACAGACAACCTAGAGAATGGGAGAAAATATTCACAAACTATGCATAAAACAAAGATCTAATATATAACATCTATAAAGAACTCAATGCACCAAACAAAAATCAAATAACCTCATTTAAAAATGAGTAAAGAACATAAATACACACTTCTCAAAAGAAGACATAAAAGTGGCCAAAAAACATTTAAACAATGCTTATAATCACTTATCAGAGAAATTCAAGTCAAAACCACAATGAGACACCATCTCATACCAGTCAGGATGGTAATCATTAAAAAGTCAAAAAACAACAGATGGTGGAGAGACTGAGGAGGAAAGAGAATGCGTGTACATTTCCAGAGTTCAGCCACTCTGGAAAGCAATTTGGAGATTTCTTAAAGCACTTGAAAAGGAGTTACCATTCTACCTAGCCTACCCAGTATATACCCAAAGGAAAATAGATCATTATTCCAAAATGACACACGCACTTGTATGGTAATTACAATGCTATTCACAATAGCAAAGGCATGGATTCAACCTATATGCCAATCGGTGGATTAGATGAAGAAAATGTTGTCCTCAAACACCACGGGACACTGCACATTCATAAAAAGAATGAAACTGTGTTTTGTGCAGCAACATAGATGGAGCTGGAAGCCATAATCCTAAGAGAATGCAGAAACAGAAAACCAAAAACTATATGTTCTCGCTTGTAAGTACGAACTAAACATTGAGCATATGTGGGAACAATAGACACTGTCGACTACAAGAAGGGGCAGGAAGGGATTATGGACTGAAAAACTACCTACTGAGTATTATGATCACTATCTGGGTAGAATATATGAATGTTACAAATCCTACACATAGACATAACCTTGTATCTGAAATAAAAGCTGAAATTAAAAAATGTATGTAGATTAGAATCAACAAGGAAGTATATTTTAAAAGTTGCAGAGCATAATACAGCAATTAAACTGAAAAAAAATGATGTACTACTGTTTGTATAAGTCAGAACTAGTGGATTGTTGGCAATTTTATAAAGTTAAACCTAACATTTATATCAACATAAATAGATCTCAGAAACATAGCATTGAAATTTAAAGCTTTGTTGATGAAAAACCAATGCATGCAAATGTTTAAAATGAAACCATACTCTTTCTATTCTGACTGACCAAGGAGTATGTATGCTACTCTATTGTAGGAGAGACACTGAGTTTAGCATAATAATTGTCCCAGACTGAATAGAATGATGATGAAAATAAGATAAATGCCACTGAGATTTCAACTGTGTCTCCCAAATTCTAGTTCTAAAAGCAAGAAAGCTTAGAAGTAAATATATGCTAAGTAGCAGTTTTTTTAGATTGTTTTTAGAGACAGGGCCTTACTGTGTCACCCACGCTGCTGGAGTGCAGTAGTGTGACAATGAATCATTGTAGCCTTGAACCCCTGGGCTTAAGCAATCTTCCTGTCTCAGCCTCCCAAGTGTCTGGGACTACCAGAATGCACTACTATGCCCAGTTTTTGTTTTGTTTTGTTTTGTTTTGTTTTTTCTTTTTTAATTTTTGTAGAGACAGGGTCTCGCAACATTGCTTAGGCTGGCTTTTGAACTCCTGGCCTCAAGGAATCCTCCCACCTCAGCCTCCCTGGGGCTGAGGTTACAGGTGCGAGTCACCACATCCAGGCATAAATAGTTTGTATTGTAAGTGGGTATACTTTCGTGATTACCTTAAAACTTCTTTAACTCCACTTTATGTGTAACATACTTGTTTCCTAATTAACATGATACTAAACTACAGTGACTATACAGAGGCCAAAAAGGGTGACCACAACTTGGAAAGCAGTCATCACACTGGCTTTCCAAATCTCCAGAAGCAGTACCAACTCTCAGTCCCCTCATTTTCTCAGAAGGCCTACCTTGGTTTATAGGGCACTGTTTTTTCTTCTAGAAAATACACTATGAGTCACTCAGAGGTGTATGGCTTATTATAAAATTTTCACCATGTGTCATTAAATGTCATATAGTTCAATATCAGGAAATTCTTTTCTCAGAATGAGAAATGCAAACTTTGGGCTGGTTTCAGGTTTTTATTTCTTTTAATCCTGAGAAAACCTTGAGTTGTACTTAAAGAAAAAAAATCTTTATACTGTGACCATGTCCCCATTAAGTTATCTTTCTATTTACCAGCTTAATACATTTTTGGATGCTTTCTTGTTTCGTTTTGCTTTGTTTTGTTTTTCAGTTTGCAATGCAGTCGGCCCTCTGTATTCATGGGTTCTGCTTCTGCGGATGATTCAACTAGACATGGATGGAAAATACTTGGAAAAAAGAGAATGATTGTGTCTGTACGAAATATGTACAGCCTTTTTTTCGGGGAGAGTCAGCATTCCCTTAACAGTACAGTGTAACAGCTATTCACATAGCATTTACATTACATTTGGTATTATAAGTAATCATTAGATGATTTAAAGTCTATGGAGAGTGTGGAGAGGTCATATGCAAATACTGGGCAATTAGGAACAAGGGACTTGAGCATCCACGAATTTGGATATCCGTGGGAGGTCCTGAAACCAATCCTCCATTGATACCTAGGAATGACTGTATATATTTCTAGAAAGGAATTAGAGTCTAAATAAAGTAAAAGCAGAGAATTATAACTGATTAAAGCTTAAAGGATTTTTTGCACCTATATTTTTATTTTACAAATGAAACAATTGTAGATGTCTCTGGGTAATGGCTCTATGCTCATGTTTGAACTCTCATCTTCTGACCCACAAAACAATGCTAATTTCAACATGCTAGTCTAGACTAAAATTCTAACTAACATTTACTGAGTGCTTACTGTATTGCCAGACACTGTTCTAAGCCTTTTTCCTGTATTACCTCATTTAATTCTCACTTAGATCTATGAGTTAAGTATAGTTACTTTTTTCCAATTTACATATGAGAGAACTGGATGCCAGAGAGATGAGGTACATTTTCCATCAGTACAATTTACTAAGTAAATTGCTCCAGTATTGTTTTTGCATAGCTAGTATCAGAACAAAAACAAGTGAAGCCCAATATTTGACCATTATGATTTTACTTAGCACACACTTTATGCTATTTTCTTGCTCTCTCTTTCTCTCTCTCTGATTATTTTATTTTTATAATGGAAGACACTGAGCACATAATAGAATCTGCCTTATTTTCTACAACTGAAAGTCGTATCTCCAGCCTTATCGTTTTACAATCTGGCTGGAATGTTAACCTCCCACTTTTTAACTAGTTGCTGATTTGTGCTTCCCATTGCCTATTTTTTTTTTTTTTTTTTTTTTTTTTTTTTTACTATCAGTTACTAATAAATACTCTGGATTTACATTACTCTCTAAAAGCAGCTTATAACATCATGTGTATCTCAGACACAGAGTAGACTGTCCCATCTCTCAAGAGAAAGAGAAAGCGCCACCAGGGGTCTAGGCTGAAGAGGAGACTGTCACTCCGTGTCATGCCAACAGCTCCTGCTGACTCTTTCAAAGTGTCGTTCATTGAGAGTTGGCATAGCGTCCAGCTTTGATGTTGGAGATTTTTGTAAAAAGCAGTATGATTTTGAGATTTCCCTAGACCTAAATTCTGGTTCTGGCACTGCATTATACCCACCAGCTTAGCGACTTTCACAAACTGTTTACTCTCCATTTTCTCATCTCTAAAATAGAAGATGGGGTGAGAGGGTGATGCATATTTTATAGCTGTCCTGTAAGAATTAGAGATTACTTGTTTAAGTATCTGGTATATAGTAGGAATATGTCTCAGTTAAATGCTTGATATCAGGTAGGTATTCAAAAAATGGTAGTTATTTTATCTGTTTTTGTGTGCAGCAGAACCAAAATTGCTAACTTACAGGGCAAGAGCTCAGTAGAGTTTTAACGTGACATTTAGTCCACTGTCAATGTGCTTGAGTCGTTGACATGCTGGGCATTAATTCTTTACGAACTTGAGAAAATTTTGTTTTCTTTTTTAAAGTTTTAGTTGACAAATAATAATTGTACATATTTATGGAGTATAATGTGATGTCTTAGAAAAAAATTTAATAATGAAATATTTCTGTTTGATAAGGGCTCTTTGAGTATGAGCTTTTGGAAAGATACCATCAGGCACCCTTATTCATAACACAATAATAATCCATTAATTCACAAGGCATTTCCACAGTGTGCGCAAAACAGATGTATCTACTTATGGATTCCAATCGGCTGTAGATCACAAATTATGATAGCTTCCCTAAAAGGAAGTCATACATAGGAAGAAACCACAAGGTCAAAGATTATATAATTTTCTCCAGGGGTTGTTCCTACTGTTTGTTGCTGGGTCTCTTTTGCCTATTCCTGAATTGTTAGCTTCCTGCCAGGGATTCTGAATGTGATGCTAGGGAATGTTCAGAGTGTTAAGTTCTGATATTTCATCAGGCATACTCTGACCCACTAGAACTTTCTAAATATGCCTGCTCTAAATGTTCTGCTTATTTCTGACTATCTTCTTTCCTTCTGTTGCCCACAGTTGAGTTTTTTTTTACTTCTGTTTTACCAGAATGAAATGAGTCTCTCCTATACAAGCTTGTTGGTATTTCTTTGTATGAGGCATCAGGCTAGACTCCAGAGATAGTAATTTATTTTCTTTTAACTTCATGTAATATTTTAGTTAAAGGAATCTAGCAGAACTTTTTAAATCCCCTCTTTTTGTTACCAATGAATTTTGGAAACTGGAGCCTATCCAAGCCAATATGAGTTTGAGGAAGTATTCAACTCTGGGAAAGGAAGGATGTGATCTGTCAGTGAAACTAGAAGCATGAAATGTGTAAACCTTTTGTGACTTCATTATTTGGTTGTTAAGGGGTGGTTTCAATATCAAAAGCTTACTTTTAACTCACATTTGGCAAAGTGCCTATGCCACCAATGTTAGTGGTAATAGAAGTGCTCAGTGGTTAGAACTTATTACAAATTCTTCCCTATGTGAGAGCTTCCAGGAAAGGAAAAGACACTTTATTACAGTACACTTAATATTTATTTAACATCCTCACCCTACACTGAGTACTAGGGTTACAAATATGAATGTTGCAGTGTAGTCCCTGAAAATGTAAGTAAAATGAGTAGTACAATTAAAAGCAGGCAATTAATAAAAGAAAAACATCATGATTACTATCACTGTTCCTTGTATAGATTCAATAATAAATATATATATAGAGAGAGACAAAATAATGGAGGTTGTGGGAAGGAAGTATTTAACTCGACTTGGGAAGATTTGTAAATATCTTCAAATAAGAGGAGGCAAAAGTATTTGCCAGGAAGAAAAACTGGCAAAGAGTGATTTCAAGCACATGACAAATACTCAATAAATATTGCCTCTTATTATTATTGAAGGAGGTGGACCTTTGATAAGTTTTGAATGGTATAATGATACTAGGAAGGAAAAGACGGAAAATTCCAGGCTGGCCGAGGAGTTTGTGCAAGGGACAGGGACACCACACTCCATTTGTGACGTCCTGAAATGGCACTGAATCAATACTGCTGGGGGATACAGTGTGAATGAGATACACCTGGAGGAGCAGGCAGGCTGTCATGAAAGGTCATGAACGTCAGGCTTAAAAGCTTATTCCAAATCCTACTGATTATAGGAAGTCACTAGTAGATTTTAATATTTCAGGATAGGATCATTTTATGTTCAGGATAGGAACATTTGCATTTTAGAAATGTTACTTGGGTGGCAGTAGAGAACTGCTGGTGAATGGCAAGAAGCAGGGAAAGTGCAGGGGTATCTGGGAAAAGTTAAAATAACAAAGAACCTGACAAGTCTATTACTAGGTTTATATCCTAGAGAAATCCATACCCAATACGGCATTTGTTCCTTTGTTGCAATGTTGTTGATAATAGCAAAAAATGTTGGGCACAATCTAAATATCTAGTGGCAGGGGAACAATTATATGAATACTACAATCTAAGAAAGTAAGCAGTAGATTATGATGAACTCAAATGAATCAGTTAAGTGTAAGTGTATTAGCAAGAGTTGTTGTTTAATATGTGTGAGTAAAAAGAAAAAAATCAAATTGAATAATGTTAAATATAATCCTATGCTATTCATAAACATGTAATAAATAATACTATTTATGGACACATATACATGAAGCATATGTATAAAGTCAGGCCTGGAAGAAAAGTTACCAAATTTATTATAGTTGTTATATTATGGGAGGGAGGAGGAGCCTGAGATTGGAGGGAACAACAAAGGAGGCTTCGAGTTTATCTTGCATGTTCTGTTCCTTAATAAGTCAAATTTTACAGCAAATTTGACAACATATTATTTGTGATTTACATTAGTTAGGGGCATGGGTTTTATTTATTTATCTATTTTTATTTTTAATTTTTTTTTAGATAGTCTCACTCTGTCACCCAGACGGGAGTGCAGTGGCACGATCTCAGCTCACTGCAGCCTGCACCTCCTGGGTTCAAGCGATTCTCCTGCCTCAGCCTCCCAAGTAGCTGGGATTACAGGCATGCACGACCACGCCTGTCTAATTTTTGTGTTTTTTGTAGAAATGGGGTTTTGCAGTGTTGGCCAGCCTAGTCTCAAACTCCTGACCCCAAGTGATCAGTCCACCTCAGCCTCCCAAAGTGCTGGGATTACAGATCATGTGTTTTATTTTTTAATAGTTTCTGTGCTTTCAGAAAGTTTTCAAAAATGAAATATGTGTCTGATTTTGTTTAATATACGTGTGCATGTGTGTGTGTGTCTAAGATTCAAGGACTCTAACTTCTCTCTCCAGCTGTTAAAGAGAGGGTCTAAATATGCTGAGACTCATCCTCTATCAACCCCCAAAGTTAGGAAATGGCTGAGAGGAAGAGTAGTAACTTCATCTTGAACCCAAGAAAGGTGTCCAGGAAGAGGGAGGGTTGCATACTACCAATTGTTAAATCTTTCACATAACATGAGGCTCTTCATAGTTTTCAAATAAGAGAGTCAATGAAGACCAAGTTCTTAGTTCATGAGGAAGAGTTGACTTTTCAAGGGGGCTTAATGATTGGGAGGTGGACATCGAGTGGGTATGATGGTCCAAAGATCTGTAGCAGGAGTGAGTCAGTCCCATAGGTTCAGGGATAGCATCTTTTGCCACTGTCAGAAAACAATGGCCTCTTTTGCAAATGACCTTAAAATTCTGATTTTGAGGGAGAGATGGAAAATGCTATCTTCACAGTCATATTCTCTTATTGTTGTTATTGAAAATACAGTCAAAGGCCCTTAAAGGGAGACACATAGGAAACAAGCTCAGTTTAAAAAACATGAGGAAAATACTCTCTTGGGTAACTTGAGTTTTCAAATCAATTTAAGTCAGCAAATATTTTTACATTTCCTTTTGCTGAGTGTGTTTTGAAAATTATTCTAGATACTTTGCATTCAAGACAGTTCACAGTCTGTTTTATACAGGAAGTAGATAGTAAGAGCTATATTATTTTTTGGCTCTGCTCTGCATCCTCACGCAAATCTCATGTCAAATTGTAATCTCCATGTGTCAGGGGAGAGGCCTGGTGGGAGGTAATTGGATCATGGGGGCAGATTTTCCCCTTGCTGTTATTATGATAGTGAGTGAGTTCTCGCAAGATCTGACGGCTTGAAAGTGGCACTTCCCCATTCATTCTCTCTCTCTCCTGCTGCCATGTGAAGAAGCTTCTTATTTCTCCTTTTCCTTCCCCCATGATTGTAAGTTTCCTGACATTTCCCACATGTAGATCCCAATGTTGGAAATTTTATAAGGAAGGATAGCTTTTCAACTGTCCTCAAAGTGCAGCAATTATAGACTAGGACATGAACAGGAAAAGCTGGCACATTTGAAAAGAATGTGACATATTGAAACATAATTACATAAGGTGCTGATTAATAATGTTCAGAAAAGCAAAGGAAAAAAGGCAAAAACTTAATTCTAAATTCTATTTTAGAGTAGTTTCTAATATCAACTTTTTATATAGTTACAATATTAACTTTAAAACAAAAAGATCTCTCTTTCATAGAAGAAATATAACCTGGTTATTAAAGATAATTGTGGATGACTGAATAAGCAGAAATCCAATGAAGGGAGAAAATTATCCATTGTTCCAAATCATCCCAGTGTATCCATTTTTGTAATCTTGGACTAATAGTTAATTTAAATCTGTAACAGATACATAATGTTCAGGTACAACTAAAACTTATTTCTAGGGTTAATGACCAATATCCACCTGACTGGAGTATAGATGTGGCCATAAGCACTAATAAATGCTTGTTGAATTAAGCCAAAGAACTTACTTGGAAGGAGCTAGGTATATCAGTTCTCTAGTACTGTATTAAAAAACACTGTAAAACATTGTCACTTTTAATATAACAATCAATTTTTATGATCCTGTGACCCAACAAATTGGGTTGGTCTTAATTGGGTAGTTCATTTGTTGGTCTCGGGTGAAGTCACTTATGTACCTGGTAGCTCATCAGAGACTGGATAATCCAAGATTGCCCCACTCACATTTTTGGTGAATGAGACTGGCTGTGGATTAATTGGTCTAGGGGCCCTCAGCTGGGATGATTTGTCACTGCTCCTCATAGCCTCTCCTCAGGGCAGCTAGATCAGGTTTCTTAACAGAATAATGGAAGCATTCCCAATGGACAAGAAAAAGAAGCTGCAAACCTCTTGAAACTTTGGTTTGCAAATTACACAGTGTCTCATCTGAAACATTCACTTAGTCAAAGCGAAGTGTAAGACCAGCCCAGATTCCAGGGAACAAGAAATATGTGCCACAACTTGATGGTCACACTGCAAAGAAACATGTGTTCTGGGATGTGAAAAACTGTTGAGGTCATCTTTGCAAACTATGTACCAACCTTCATTCATCGCCCTTTGACAACTCAACACTATATGCTTTATACATGTTTATATCAGACTAATCAGTGCTGAACAAATGTGAAAGATTCTTAGTTTTGTTCACATTGTGCAAAATTCGGTCATTAAAGTATAAGAGATTTTCCACTGCGACTATATAAAGGTATGTCCAATAAGTGTTTCTTATTTTGAATATTTCTCTGTCTGCCTTTTCCCCCCAAATTTGTACCATGCATAAACTTCAGACAGCAATGACTTCTTCAAATGAAATGGATGCATTCTAAATTATCCTCCCAAAGACCTATGTCACCAAAGTGGGAGGGTCTGTTTCTATGTTCCTGACTTCTGTAAGAAAATTGAAATTTCTAGTTAAATGTTGCATTATGACATTTATCATTGTTATCAAATTTATAGAACTGAGGTGAGGATTAAATCTGGCAATGTAGAGCAGCAAGAACTGTGGCTACCTCTAGGAAGCTTTCAACCTAAGAGGAAAGATTGATACACACATGGTATCACAAGAATGAATCTTATCCTTCGAAATATCCAGCTGCTATATGACTCCACAAAAACCATGCTAGTCAATGCTGACTCTAGGGTTTTAATGGGAAAATCTTTAAACATGAAGATTTTCTATTGAGTCTGTGCAGAGGATCATCCATCTATACATAGAGAGATGAGCACTAAAAAAGGGAAATGAACAAGTTCCAATAAGAAATTAAAAGATGAAGAAACCACAGGTAGTTGTAGAGAGCAAGAAGGGGCCAATATGCTTCATAAATGTTTGTTCTCTTTTTCCATTTTGCCTCTCTGAATATGAGTTTTTTTCCTCCCTATAATGAGAGTTTTAGATTATATAATTTTGGGAGTTCCATTGAACTCTAACATTTTATGCTCACCACATAGGCACTCAATTGGCATCATAATTTCCAATGCTAGTGAGTCAAAACTGTTCCCCACAATCTCTGAGAAATAATCTACTGTTCCATGAAAAATAATTGTCAAATAACAATATATTTGCATCATTTATATTCCTTAGAAATGATACCACCCTCATCCAAGAAAAGTTGATAAGAAGGGCCTAACCTTTCAGTTGGCATCTGGGTGTAGAATAGAAAACAAAACAACCAGTCACAATGTAAAAAATATGTAAATTATTGGGTAGATGGTCATTTTAGTGATATTGATTTTTCCAATTCATGATTATTTATGTCATCTCTGATTTTTTTAACAATGTGTTGCAGTTGTCATTGTAGAGATCTTTCACCTCCTCAGTTAGATGAATTCTTAGGTATTTTATTATCTTTGTGGCTGTTGTAAATGGAGCTGTCTTCTTGATTTGACTCTCAGCCTGGACATGGTATATAGAAATGCTACTAATTTTTGCACATTGATTTTGTAGCCTGAAATCATCCTAAAATTGTTTATCAGTTCTAGTAGTCTTTGGAAAGGTCTTTAGGATTATCTGGATATAGAATCATATCATCAGTTAAGTAAGATAGTTGGACTTCTTTTTTGTCTATTTGGATGCCTTTTATTTCATTCACTTGCCTGATTGCTCTGGCTAGAACCTCCATACTACGTTGAATAGGAGTGATGAGAATGGGCATCCTTGTCCTGTTCCAGTACTCAAGAGAACCAATGTCATTCTCCACAGAATTAGAAAAAAAAAAAACTAAAATTCATATGCAAGCAAAAAAGAGCCTGAATAGCCAAAGTAATTCTAAACAAAAAGAATAAAGCTGGAGGCATCACACTACCTGAATTCAAACTAGGCTATAAGAGTACAGTAACCAAAACAGTATGGTACTGGCACAAAAACAGACAAATAGACCAACAGAACAGAACAGAAAACTCAGAAATAAAGCTGCACACCTACAGCCACCTGATCCTCAAGAAGGCCAACAAAAACAAGCAATGGGATAAGGACTTCCTGTTCAATAAATGATGCTGAGGTAACTGACTAGCCATATGCAGAAGAATGAAATTGGACCTTTACCTTTCACCATATACAAAAATTAACCCCAGATGGATTAAAGATTTAAATGTAAGACCTCAAACTCTAAAAATCCTAGAATAAAATGTATGAAATACCCTCATTGACATCAACCTTAGCAAATAATTTTTGACTAAGTCCCCAAAAGCAATTGCAACAAAAATAAAAATTGACAAGCGGGGCCTAATTAAACTGAAAATCTTCTGCACAGCAAAAGAAACCACCAACAGAATAAACCCACAACCTACAGAATGGGAGAAAATATTTACAAACTGTATATCCAACAAGGATCTAATATTCAGCATCTGTGAGTACATAAATCAATAAGCAAAAAACAAATAACATTATTTAAAAATGGGCAAAGGACATAAGCAGAAGAAGACATACAAGTAGTCAACAAACATGAAAAACTGTGCATATTCATTAATCATCAGAGAAATGCAAAACCACAATGAGACATCATCTCGCATCAGTCAAAATGGCAGTTAATAAAAAGTCAAAAAACAACAAATGCTGGAGAGGCTGCAGAGAACAGGGAATGCCCATACATTATCAGTGGGAATGCAAATTAGTTCAGCCACTGTGGAAAGAAATTTGGAGATGTCTCAAAGAACTTAAACCAGAGCTACCTTTTTTTTTTTTTTTTTTTTTTTTTTAAAAGATGGAGTCTCACTCTTGTCACCCAGGTTAGAGTGCAGGGGCTGCAATCTCTGCTCACTGCAACCTCCACTCCTGGGTCCAAGCAATTCTCCTGCCTCAACCTCCCAAGTAGCTGGGATTACAGGCATGTGCTACCATGCCCAGCTAATTTTGGTATTTTTTACTAGAGACAGGGTTTCACCATGTTGGACAGGCTGGTCTTGAACCCCTGACTTCAGGTGATCTGCCCGCCTCAGCCACCCAAAGTGCTGGGATTACAGGTGTGAGTCACTGTGCCCAGCTCAGAGCTGCTATTCAATCTAGCAGTCCCATTACTGGGTATATACCCAAAGGAAAAATAGATCATTATACTGAAAGGACATGTGCAGTCACATGTTCATCACCATGCTATTTCTAATAGGAAAGAAATGGGATCAGTCTAGGTGCCCATCAACAGTAGATTGATTGGACAAAGAAACTGTGGTACTTATATATACCATGATAGATAGGCGAGAGTGCCTATCTTACAGATGTACCCTGAAGATGGATTTGTGTTTAGCAAAGGACCCTGCATGTTTTGGAATTTCACACATGCCATACCACACACCACACAGCCATAAAAAAGAATGAAATTATATCTTTCTCAGCAACATGAATGAAGCTGGAGCCCATAATCATAGCGAACTAATGCAGGAACAGAAAACCAAATACTGCTTATTATCAAGTATAAGTGGGAACATTGAGCACACATGGACATAAATATAAGGTCAATAGACACTACAGACTATTAATGGGGTGGGGAAGGGGGAAGGGAGGAGGCTGTAGCTTGAAAAACTACCTATCAGGTACTATGCTCACTACCTGTGTGCAATATACTCATGTAACAAAACTGCACTTGTACTTCCTATATCTAAAATAAAAGTTGGAATTAAAAAATCTGTGCCAATTTGAAAATACTAGCAGAACAAACAAGTTGATTTCACAGAAGTGTAACACTTTGCTATTTAATGTAATAGTATGATTTGCAAATGTTTGTATAAGAAAATATATCCCCGGCCGGGCGCGGTGGCTCAAGCCTGTAATCCCAGCACTTTGGGAGGCCGAGACGGGTGGATCACGAGGTCAGGAGATCGAGACCATCCTGGCTAACACGGTGAAACCCCGTCTCTACTAAAAAGTACAAAAAACTAGCCGGGCGAGGTGGCGGGCGCCTGTAGTCCCAGCTACTCCGGAGACTGAGGCAGGAGAATGGCGTGAACCCAGGAGGCGGAGCTTGCGGTGAGCAGAGATCCGGCCAATGCACTCCAGCCTGGGTGACAGAGCCAGACTCCGCCTCAAAAAAAAAAAAAAAAAAAAAAAAAAAAAAAAAAGAAAAGAAAATATATCCTCTAATCTGCTCTGTTGTTTTGTTCTCTTCTGCAATTTTACCCAAATCCTCCACATTTACTTACAGCATTCAGATCATTGTTTTTACCTGTCAAATACCGAAAATCCCAGTATGTTTATATTCTATTGTACTTTATACATTTCAAATAACCTTCACACACACCCTCACATTTGATCATCAGACAAAACTTGAAGGATTTTTATGAATAATTAAATTGAACCCTTAAAATCCAAGTGACTATTCTCAGTTTACATAGCAGGTTAACAACATATTGAGGGTAAAACCAGACACCTCACCTAGAAACCAGTTTTTTCCTACTACATAATAAAGGGGAAGTTTTTGATAGTTGCGTAGGAGTGCCTCTATTTTAAAGACAATGTTACTTAACAGTTTTATTTATCTGATATTCAAGCAGTATAAAAAAGAAGCAGAAATATTTGGTGCCAGCTTGGCCACTTTGCTCTTCATCCCCCTATCTTTCGGACAGCTGGACAAGGCAACAGCTGCCAATCAAGACTTTTACCTGACAGTTTCAGATCTACTGGAACCCAAAGATGTATGCCAGTTAGTGCTTGCTCTTGTTGAACAGACATTGTTTGAGTAGAGTATGGCACCAGTTTTTATGTAACACTGTCATAAACCTTTTCATAATGCAAAAGTTAACATCAGAGCTAGAGGGTAAATCAGACTCACTATTGAAAAAAGTTTAATTTTGATTTGTGGGGCCAGAAGCTGCTGGTTATTGTCAGACAGGCCGATGTATAAATCCCAATTTTGCCCCCTCTCAATTGTGTCACTTCAGAAAAATGACTTTGCCTGCTCCAACTTCCGGTTCCTTTCCTTACATGGCAAGAGGGCCTATCTTACAGATGTACCCTGAAGATGCATTTGTGTTTAAGAAAGGGCCCTGCATGTTTTGGAATTTCATTCAGTATGAACTGACCCAGAAGCCACCTCAGTCCAGAGCCTGGTGCAATCCCAAGAAAAGAAGTGTCTGGGGTTAAATGATATCCATCTTCAATTATCTGAAGGACTGGGAGGTATTATTCTGTATTATTCTAGAGACAAGAACTAAGGCCAAAATATCCAAAGTTGTGAAAAAATAAATTTATGTTCGAAATTAGAAGCAACTTTCCAACAACCATAGCATTTAAGAGGTGGGAATATTGAGAGTGATGTGCTGTACCAGAGACTTCTGGAAAGGAATAGGCTGAATCACCACTCTTATAAAATTATAAAAAGAAACCCCTTTTTCCTCTACCTTAAAAGATTCAGAAAATGTGTTGTGGAAGTTAGCAAGCATGAACGGAAATGAAATCCAAACTAGCCATCTAGAAATAAAGAAGTGTTAAGCACTGGGGAAGTGTAATGTGTATATCTCTCGCTAGGCTTAACTCCCTTGAGGCAGAAAAAGTAACTTCAGCACATTTATTTTACATGCAGTAATTTTGACATGGAATACATTTGACCTGTGTTATTTGCTAGGACTGCCATAACAAAGTACCATAACCTAAAATAGCTTAAGCAACAGAAAAGTATTATTGCACAATCCTGCAGGCTGGAAGTCCAAGCTCAACGTGTTCACAGGGTTAGTTTCTCCCAAATATTGTGAGGGAAAAATCTGTTCCATGGTTCTCTCTCAGCTTCTTGTAGTTTGCTGGAAATTTGTCTTTTCTTGGCCTGTGGAAACACCATTCTGATCTTCGCCTTCATCTTCATGTGGTGTTCCCCTCTTTATAAGAACACTAGTCATACTGGGTTACCTCTGGTCTTAGTTCTTCTGTCTAGATTAATATAGAATAACACCTCCCAGTCCTTCAGATAATTGAAGATTGATATCACTTGACCCCAGACAGTAATGACCTCATCTTAACTAATTATGTATGCAA
Organism: Chlorocebus sabaeus; assembly: GCF_047675955.1. NCBI lineage: Eukaryota > Metazoa > Chordata > Mammalia > Primates > Cercopithecidae > Chlorocebus > Chlorocebus sabaeus. The sequence continues at coordinate 132,490,327 of NC_132911.1, read as the reverse complement.
TGACCCTGTTTCCAAATAAGTTCACATGCTGACATACTAGGAGTTAGGACTTTAACATATGAATTTTGGGAGGATATATTAAACCCATAATAAGACCTTATACATGATAGGTGTTCAATAATGCTTTCTGCCAGAATACAACTAAAAGTAGAGTGCTCAAACCTCAGAGTTAGAAAAATGTGGATGAGACAAGCCCCATCTCTGCTAGGCCTGGCTCCCCTTTGTAATTCAGGCTTTTCCTGGATGCTTCTAGGGATACCTGTTAGACGTAGAGTTTGTTTCGTCTGTTTATTTCCATCTCTGAGGCTCTATGACTTTGTGGACGGATAGGGAAAATACTGAGGAGAGAGAATTTTAGAATAATAAATGACTACTTACATAATTTAAATTTCTTTGCCTGCTAGGAAATTATTAATTACTACTGTTGCACTGTTAAAAGCAGAATACATAGAAAATAAATAGTTAATATTTACTAAGCACTTATTGTATGTCAGATATTACACTAAGTGCATTATGTGACTAAATGGAACATGTCTTACAACAACAGAGGTGTTGTTATTTATGCTCATTGTATTGAGGAGGAACTGAGTCCTGAATAGCTCAAGCAATTTGTCCAAGATCACATTATTTTAAAATGTCTTGAGGTTCAAAAGAGGTCTGTCTGATTCAAAGGCCTCACCTTGTAAGTCCTGCGCTATACTGACTATTACTTTTCTTTACCATAAAACTCAAATAGAATGATCTGCTTAGTGGATCAGGGTGAAAGTGGAGAGTGGTGAGTAGGATGTGTGTTTATGCATTCATGTATAAAGTCAATACATTCTAAAGAGGAAGGAAGGGAGGAAAGGAGACAGAGAATTGGTAGGAAGAAAGGATAATTCCTATGAATTTATTTTTAGGTAGGTAGTAGGTAGATGAGTGGTTACTTATAACCTTTCTTCAAATTATGTGTAGCTATTGGCACCATTTAGCAATATATGACAAAAGAACATTTCAGAAAATTTTATTTCCTAGAAAGGCACCCGGCCTTTTCTGTGGGGGTGTGAGGAAGAAGCCACATGTGCTGAGTTTTGCCTAATCTAGCAGTCTTCTCTGTGTCCTCGTCACAGCCCCTGAGAAGAAAAATTATTTTAGATCAATTAATTAAATAAAGGTGCAATTGAAGACATATTTCACCTTTCTAGGTTAATGCTGTGACAGTGAACAAAAGTGCTGAATACCCTGGGGACGTTACCTCACAGGCTCAATATTCCATTTGATTTCTGGACCACGGAACTCTTTTGTGAACCTGACACATTCATCCTGGGAAGAAGGTTTGGAAACCAGCCGTGCTCTTCCCTAGGGCACATCACTAGTAAGTGGTACTGCTCTCCATGTAGAAGCATGTTAAAAGTTAATCCATAAAAGCCCTCCCAGTTTCTTCCAGGCTGGATGCTGAGGTTGCTTACTTTGTTACCATGGTTCTCCTTTTAGAAAATGGCATGTAGAGTATTCCAAAATGACAAATCCAAGTCTTCCCCATGTCCATTTCAATACTTCTGTTCATTCATCTGACATACTTTGTATATGTATTCCTGAAGAATTTCACATATTAGTAGATGCAAAATATATTCACTCTTCCCAACAAAACCATTTGACAGGCCTTATTTACCCCACATTACAGAGTTATACAGAGTTGAAGTGACTGAGGAAAAATGCCAGGTTTCCTGGTAGAAGCTTAAAGCATTTAAGCAGAAGCTATTTGGCTGACTTTTTTTTTTTATTCAACAGATACCTTTAGATGGCACTGGTGGTGAAGACAGAAATCTTAGTAATGCAGTAGGGCCCCTGCTTTATGCTTTTTACAGTCTATTCGAGAAATAATTATAAATATAGCAACAAATCACCATATGATTATAATTGCAATAAATATATCTGAAATGAGAGTGCATGAAAGAGAGACCTAACTTGATCTGAGTGTTCAGAGAAGGCTCACTGAGGACATAATAATTAGAACAAGACACAAGGGATGAGTAAGAGTTAGCTGGAAAGGAAGAATGGCAGATGGAATAGCAAAATGAGAATCAGTTTTGAGTACTATGAGAATGAAGATCCAGGTGACTGAGAGGACATGAGGAAGGAGAAAGGTGGCATGAGGTTAGGCTGGGGTAATAGGAAAAGACCAGATCATGTAACTAAGCCATAGTAAAGCTGGTCAATGACCTAAGAATAATAGGAAGTTGTTGAAGGGCAAGGGAGGCACAGGGTCAAAGAGTATTTAATCAATCACTCTTGACAGAATAGGAAGAAGAGGGGCAAAAGAAGATGGGTGAAGACTGGATGAAAAGATTCTGGAGATTCCATGGAAAAGATGTGGTAGCCTGCATTAGGGTCACAGCGATGAATTTGTAAAAATGTGACTGGATTTTAGAAAATATTTAGAAGGTGTACTCTGAAGATTTAAGTATGAATTGGATATGCATCTGAGGACAAAGGAGATGTCCAGGATGACTAAGGTAATAGCCATAAACCAATGGGATGTTGGAGGTGTCACTTATTAAGAGAACCATTAGGGATGTAGCATATTTGGGGGAAAAATTATGAGGTCAGTTTGGGATGTACTAGGTTGCATTTACCTGTGGAAACATCCAGATAAAAATGTCAAGTCAGTGATTGGATAAGCAGGCACATATCTAGAGCCTGGAAAGCCATAGCCTTTGAGGTATTAATGAAACCTTGGGCAGAGAAAATACGATCTAGGGAGAAGCTCTAGACTGAGGTGACAAAATAGTGATGAGGAACCCAGAGTTCTTGGAGGTCTGTTTATAAAGTAGAAAAACGACAACTGGGAACGGCTCTGACAAGCAGTGACCAAAGGTTTAGGTTCAAACAGGAGAACAGTGTATCAGGCAATTTAAAAGAGTTCCACCTCAAAAATATGGTGATCAACATTGCTCATAGATCCAGTAAAGAGGATGAGTGCAAAGACTGTGTGGAATTGGTGGCCTGAACATCACTGGATTCTTTTGGACAGACATTGACAAGAAGTAATGGGAGTAGAAGCCAGGATGGAGTAGGAGATGAGAAAATGGAGAAACATACACAGAAACCCCTCTAAAGGTGGTGAGAAAGGCAGAAGACTAGTACAACAGTTAAAAGGGAATGATCCGGGTGCTATAAGGGTAGCTTTTCCAATCACCTTTGGAACCAAATGACCTCCAAGAACATTTTCAACTCCTAAACTCCACCATAGTAGCATAATTGTCTATGCCCCCCATCATCAATGTGAGTCTCAATAGTTATGTTTCCTAGAGTATGTATTCTCAACTCATGACACAAAGCCTCTCTGTGCTGTAGATGCTACTAAACGTTTGTGGAAAGATTAAAGCTATTATTAGTGTAGTGCCTGCTGGGTGCATGAAATACAGGAAATAGAAGAACTGTTTGATTGGAGGTCTAATCAGAATAAAGGCCAAAATCTTTCAAAACCAAATATGTGATATCTTTGTGAGCAGAATGACTAAGTGAGCTGCAGAGCCCTGGTAAGGGAATGTACACTTATTGGCCAATGAAACCACCAATGCAGATAGATACACATTAAATATGATTGATTTAGAAAGTACAATGGCCCAACAGCCAGAAGCCTTTTTAGGGTTTCTTTTAACAGTCACTATTGGAATGATCTTTTCTCATACTTGAATGCTGTGAAATTAGTGACAGGCCTCAATGTCTATAAGGAAATGATTGAAAGCCAGACAGAGTAAAGATGAAAGTACCTTCCTTCTTGAGTTTCTAAAAAATATATTGACTTGATTGCTTATCAATAGCTGTCCGTTACTGGTTTTAAAGCCTGAGGTTAGAAAAGCTTGAGAAGAATAGTAGGCAGATGATTTTCTCATATGCTTAGTATTTGGAGATACTCAAAATGTATAAAAGGTCATGCAGCCTATTGTGTTTGACATTAATCTTGAGACTAGCAAACTTAGACCCTAAAGTAGAATTAATAATGGTGGCTAACAAGCAGTTCTATTCCTCTGTGCTTCTAAATTTGCCATTTTCTATGCCTAGTACACAATTTTAATGATAATAATAATAACAGTTAACATTTATTTAGTGTTTAATACCTGTCAAACACTGAATATGTATTATCTCATTGAACTCTGAAAACAATATCCGTTTTACAGAAGAAAAAAACTGAAGACAGGACAAATGACTTCATCAAGATGGCATAACTAGCAAACGGTTCAGCTGGGATTTAAATTTAGCTGAGATGCTGACCAAGAATAATAAAATATACCAGAATATTTGTTCTGAAGTGAATGTAATCCAGGCAAATATTTACTAGCTGGGAAAAAAGCACTATCTCTGTCAAACCCAGCAAGGACTAGAGGGTGAAACATGTACCCAGACACACATCTAAAGGCCCCGCCTTTACTGAGAGAACAGAGAAAGCCTTCTGATACTCCTAGATGTCCCCCTGGGGAGAATGAAGGGGAGTGGATGAAAATGTGAAATATTGATAGTTTACCTCTTAAATATTCTCTTAAACTGTTTGGATTTTATTAGTATTATAAAAACTGAGGTATTGAGATATGGCAAGTTTTTTCTTTCTACCCAGTAGATTTGAGGCTCAGAATCAATCTTAGATGAGCTATACACAAATTTAAAAAATGCATTCCTTTCCCCACATGCAGTATGGTGTAAAATTAATGATACTATTACATTAGGAACAGCAGGCTTCAATTCATTGCCTGTCTCCAAACAACATTGATTGTTCTCACCTATTTAGTATACTTCCTTTGATACAATTCCAGAAGTTTCTATAGTTCTCCAGCTCTGCGATTCCTCTTTCACATTATGCCAGGCATACAACCTCCAGCAGCATGAAATCACTGTTGTTGTCATCAACACTTTGTGGGGTCTAGAACAGAAAATTCAGGTACACATATCAAGATGGAAGCCTCGTTGGGTGATGCACAGGAAGGAGTTGATGCTGCCCCATGGCCCTTTAGTTGCTGCGCTTGGGAAATCCACAGAGTGTGCAGATGCAGGGACCTAGGAACTAGAGATTTGCAGCAATCACCTAAATAATTAAGGAGAAAAACTTTAATGGGATCATTTTCTGAGTCAATTTAATCTTAGTCTCATGGAATCTCACCGTTGGGATAAAATTCAGAAATTGCATGGTGAATCTCTCTGGGACTGAGATTTATAGATGGGCACCCAAGGTGACAAGTGAAGTTAATGCAAGAATGAGACTTCTGGCCCAGGGATCTTTCAGTTGGTGACACTGTTGGATGATTTTAACCCTCAGTTATTGAGTGGATATGTTTTATTTCCATATTTTCTAGATAACCCCTCCCGTTTCATGTATTCATGTGATAATCTATACAAGTTTAGAACCACTCATTGGTATATTGATTTACTGAAAAATTTCAGGACATTTTTTATTGCTAAGCATGGGACTAGGCACTGATTAGAGAAGATGATTGAGATACAAATCCTTCTCGTAGAATTCAAGTATAATAAAGACAAATGTAAAAATGCAAAACCACACAACCCAAATACATTAAATTTGCTTGGGAATTACTGCCTTATGGTGATCCCCATTGTCAGTGCATAAGGTTAAGATAACTCAACCTGTATCTCTGTCCACAAGATTTGCCTAATATATAAATAAGAAAAATATTACTGTAATAGAAATGCTTGATCATTTAAGAGAATACATTATTTTTCAGCAAGTCCAATGCTTTAATGCATATACAAACAATGCCTGGGGCAACTTATTCACAGAATCACAGGTTATTTGTAGCAGAAAAGGGCTACTTCATAAACAATCCTGCAGTTATTAGGCTGTTCTGCCAAGCACTCAGCTTAAAGAAGAGCTTCTAGAGCTACTGCCAGGGGTTACATGAAGGTCCAGTGGTCTCTGACTTCAATTATGCCAACTCTACTCCCTTGGGTTTCATTTTTTGGTTTGCACTAGAGATTTTATTTCATCGAAGAATTTGCTGCTTTAAAATGTATAAAATTAAAAGAATGAACTAATCCCTTAAATTTCAAAGCAGAGACATTTAAGACTAAGAAGTTAAGTGATTTTGACAAGGTCCTAATGCTGGTTAGTAGTCAAACAGGAGTGAGGCAAACATCCTTCTTGCCTGGCACTCTTTCCACCACACTTCCCTGCCTCCTTCCTTTCTTACTCATGAGAACCTGTCCCTGTGATGGAATGTGCAAATCATTGATTCTCATTCCCACACATATTCAGATAGTAGATTTGTATTTCTTTACAAAACAAGTCAGCCTCTGAGTCATTTCACAGAACTAAATGGGCTTTCCACTGAGGGCTTACTGAAATATGAAACTTGCCCTATCCTTGGAAGGATTATCTGACATTTGACAAAGCTGTTATCTTAATAAAGAGGGCCACACAAGTATAAATAAATGTATGATTCCAATGACCTGTTAAAGTTAACACACAATGGAAATTATTTTTACTTCTCTGAGTGTAAAAAAACCCAGCATTATAAGAATAAAAGTAACATATGAGGTAATGCTCAAGACAGGCCATACACATGCTTATTTACTTAAGAAATTATCTTTAAAAATGAACATGCAACCGCAAGTACCACAAAAAATAAATGAGCATCTGATTATTACAAGATAAGATGGTTTTAATAGTTTAATCTTTCATGTTATAGGTAATGATTTTATTCAAGCTTGATCATCAATAATATAATCATTCATGTACATCTCTAATGAAAGCATTTTCTATTTAATTCAATTAGTCCATATAAATCTACACATACAGAGTTCTGATGATGGCATAAACACACATACATGGACAAACAGTACACTTTGTAATTATGGATACACACTACATACAGCAATAAATTCTCTTTAGAGTTGAAGAGACCATAAAGAAAGATGGAAGAACCATAAGTCAAAAAATTACAACAATATGAGCATTTTGCAGATTATGTAACATCTTGAAAATTAGACTCAAAGATGGTAATTTTCAGTTTTGCGTTCTCCACCACAGTGGCCTTTTTCTGTAAAGGGCCAGTAGCAATTATATGGACTTCTGCAGGTCATATGGTCCCTATTGCAACTATTCAACTCTGCCATTGTATAGAAAGCAGGCATAGGTGGTGTGTGAACAAATGGATGTGTCTGTGTTTCAATAAAAATTAATAATGACTAACATTTAAGTTTCATTATAATTTTCAAGTATCATAGAACATTATTTTTGTTTTGATTTTGTTTTCAACAATTAAAAAAAATATGAAAACCAATAGGTGGTGGGCAGAATTTGTTCTTGAGACGGTAGTATGCCAACTCTTCTCTATAGCATCAGTACCTCTTATCTTATCAATGATAATGGAGTAATTGTTCTCTGAGGTATAATTTAGTGTACTCTTTTATCCAGGGATGAAATGGGCTGTCTTGGGAAGTATTACATGCCTTCAAATTGAACCATTTAGGCAGAGCTGAGCTATGTGTCTATGTGAAAAACCTTTCAGAAGGTTTTTCAAACTCAACAGGGAAAGGACAACCTTTAGAATATGTACCCTCAAGCTTGGAGATTTCATGTTTTACTTTAGGCATTCAGTGGAGTGGTTAAAGACAACAAATTTGTGGATGAGAAGCATCTTTCACGTACTTACTCACATGGACTTCGTCTTTGCAAAACCCATCTGTAAATTTAAATTTTCAGAATACTTTAAATCTATTTCTTCTTTTAAATTAAACGCAGCATCATCATTTCAGTTAGAACCTGAATGTCATGAGCACCGAGTCTTGAAAAACCTGGGGAATAGTCATTCCTGCCAGAGGCAACAGCTGCTGCAAAGGCCATGCAGTGGGAAATAAATGGAAATGTTAGAATCAGGGATGAGATTTTTGCAAGGCTGAGACAAAGCAACAGAGAGAAAGGCACAAGATGCAGCAAGCAAAGCAGATAGAGTCCAGAGCAGATCCTGGTTATGGGTGTGGCCTTATATTCTACACATAGTATGAAATCAGTATGTATGTTTTATGCATATACCGAGAAGTCATTGGAAGGTTCTGGATACAAGAATGATAAGGCCAAAGTACCTTTGACTCCTATGGAGAAAACTAGGTTGTAGAGAATAAAAGGAAAAGCAGGGAGCCTTGTTAAAAGTTTGTTGCAGAAACCGAAGTGAAAGGTGACTTTGACTATGGGGATAGCGGTGGAGGTTGAAAGCAGTGGATGAATTCAGATGTATTTGGGAAGAGAAGTTTCTGATGCATCAGTGTTGCAGCATGAGAAAAATAGAGAAATCCAGAATACCTAGTGTTCTAGCTTAAGAAACTGGGTAGCTAGCATCATTTTCTGAGAAGGATATTTTCTATAATGATCAATTACTATTAAACTGGTCAGATGATTTCATATTTGTGTTTTTGTTTCCTATCATCTTAACTACTCTATGAAATAAGGACATAATAGCCATCCTATGTTATTACCCAGAAAATAAAATAATGTATATTATTATATATTATTATAATACTGACACAGTGTCTGATACATCATTAGCACTTTCACAAAATACTATATTTATGTCCCTTGAAACTAATTAGACTTAATAGTGAGTACAATTTATCAAATACCCATTCTGCACTAAGCAGGTATTTTAAAATTATTGATCTCCCATACTTACAACAATCATAGATATTTCTGCTGCCATTTTACAGATGATAAAACTGGGCCCCTGAGTTGGTGAATATTTTGCACAAGGTCAAACAACTCATTAGAGAGTCAGGGTAAAAATTCAAATTCATCTGACTCCAATGCCCATGTACTTCCCCTCATAAAAGCCCTTCTCTCCAGAAGGAAAAATGTAATGAAAATAAAAATAATTACTCTTTTTAATAAACAACTGATGATAACCACATTTGCCTTCTATAGGGTAAAATAATGTACATCAATGGGAGGATGTCTTTACATGACTGCCTTCCTTGTGAACATACATGAAGCTATACCCACATAGTGAGTAATTTTTAAAAAAAGATTGTAGTTTCAAAGCTTCTGTCAATTCTTTGGTTGCTCCAAGTTGAGAACCCCAAATAAATGGCCCTTTGTTTAAGGGAAGACTATAATAACCGTTTACATATTGGCAGAGCTGTAAGTTTGGGTGAAAAATAAATTGATCTATATATTAACATATAAAATATTTAAGGTTTTTTTTTTTTTAAAGATGAGGCAGAAAACAAAGGTAGAGAGAGATTCAAAAAATTGGGGAGAACACGAGGAATGTGAAAAGACAGTCAGTGTCTGGTCAATATGGCAGACAAGACGGCCACAAAGACTCCAGACAGTGAAAAGTTAACTTTCAAGAGTGAGTCTGCAGTTCTCTGGAAAGTTGAGACTTCATTAGTAATTTTCAGGGGCTTTCTGCCTAGTACCTCCAAAAAGAAACAAACAAACGAAAAACAAACAACATCCTCTTCTCTCCGAAGCCTGAAGCTTGACTCAAAGTAGGCAAAAGACTGGCTTCCAGATTTGGGTTGACCCAAGTTAGGAAAAGAAAAAAAAAAGCCACAAATAGTGAGAGCTAGAATCTAGAAGAGAAACTTGGAATAAGAGAAGACTGGGGGAAATGTGTACCCTTCCTCAACAGAAATCCAAGCACAGTTAATTAAAAAAAAAAAAAATTCTTTTTTGAGACAGAGTCTGGCTCCATTGCCCAGGCTGGAGTGCAATGTCTACAATCTCCTGACCTTGTGATCTGCCTGCCTCGGCCTCCCAAAGTGCAGGGATTACAGGCGTGAGCCACCGCGCCCGGCTGGGATTTTCAATGTATGCAGGTGGCTTCTTGAATCTCTCTTCATTTGAATATTAAAGGAAAATGGTGAATGATGACCATCAGCTGGAGGGCTTGGGCGATACTCAGATCGGGTACTGGTCATAAAGAGGAATACTGAAATCAGCCTAGACTCTCTGGCATGGAAGAAAAAACTCTTTAAAAATAAGAGTTTTTCTGCATTTCTTTTCACTTCACTGCATAGTGTAGATTCCATCAACATCAAGTAGTTTTCTTCATGCAAGTATACTGTGATTGTTTAGGCTTACCATGTTTTCCTCTGTCTGAAAGGCCCCTTTCCATCTGCAACAATTCTAGTCATACATTAATGTTATCTCCTTATGAAGACTTTTTATTTTCCTGTTTTCTTCTTTCTTAATAGCACATTAGATCTATCTCTACTATAGTCCCTGCCCTCTGGACTATCACTACTTATAACATGACTGCCTCCCCATCTAATCTGTAAACTCCTTGAGTGAGGAGGCAAAACATTATCCAAGCCTGTGTTTCAGAATGTAGGCAGAACTGAAACATAATAGGTGCTCAATAAATCTTTATCAGCTTGATGGTGTCTTGTTAGGTAACTTTGTTCAAAACTTTTTGGAAGAGAGCTCAAATAAGTGCTTAAATTTTCTCTGGATTCCTACCCCACCTCAGTCACCATCTGTGATAGAGAAACTGTAATTATATATTCCCTGGGAGGATTATCATGACGATAAAATCACAATCTCAGCCAACAAAATTCAGGAACGCCGTGCTGAACTCCCTTGAGTTCTTGAGAAATGTAGCAATTTGAGTTTGCAGTTTAGCTGCTTTTCTCTTCTGAAGTATTGATTTCCAATTTGGTTGTTTCATTTTGTTAAATTTTGAAATCATCTCAAAGAATTACACACACACACACACACACACACACACACACACACGAATTCTGTATACCCTCATTTGTTTTTATCCTTCTGCTTTCTCTCATATATATACTTATATATCTTTTTTCTTTTCCTGAAACAGGTGATAGTATAAGGCAGATGTCTTGCCCCTTTATCCCTAAATACTTCAGTGGGTATTTTTTTTTAATCAAGAGAATATTTTTTAATTGATTAAACTTGGTGATTGCTTTTTAAATACATACTTTCAGTTCTGGCATACATGTGCAGAATGTGCAGGTTTGTTACAAAAGTATACACATGCCATGGTGGTTCGCTGCACCCATCAACCCATCATCTACATTAGGTATTTCTCTTAATGCTATCCCTCCCCTAACCCCCCACCCCCTGACAGGCCCTGTTGTGTGATATTCCCCTCCCTGTGTCCATGTGTTCTCATTGTTCAACTCTCATTGGGTATTTTCTAAGAGCAAGAGCATTCACTTCCATTTCGTAGTACAATTATGACAATCAGTAAATTTAGCATTGGGACAATTTTAATTAACCCACTGATAATAATCAAATTGCAACAATTTTCCTCATAATATATTTTACAGCAATTTTTCCTGGTCCAGGACCTAATTCAGGATTATATGTTATATTTTGATTCTGTGTCTCTTGGTCTTCTTATTGGGATATGGTTTCTCAGCCTTACTGTCTTTTATGACATGGACACTTTTGAAGAATACTTATCACAAATTTTGTAGACAGCTCCTCAGTTTGGGTTTTGTCTGATATTTACTAATGATTAGATTTATTTTAAACATTTTGGGTGGGAAGACCACTAAAGTGATATCAGTGCATCTTATTAGAAGTCACGTCGTGATGGTTCATCTCATTCTGGGTGATGTATTCTCCACAAATGGTTTAATAATTGCAAATGGAAAAATTGTAACTTTACAATGGAGAAACCTGATGAACATACCTTAACCAAGTGATCAAAGTTAACATCATCTCTCTCTCTATATATATATACCTCAATAAAAGGTTCAGCTATTTCGTGAGTTTATTTGCCACTCATGAAAATTACACTTCTAAATAAGATACTTTAAAAGTGTGACTTTGGTGTTTGCAACAATATTTGCTCAGCACCCAGTGCATAAGATCTAGAATAAATTTTGTGGATGTCCAACTAACTCGAAGTCCTTACTAACCAATTACTTACTGTTAACACTTCTACATATCTTTTCAAATTTTCCCATGACATGTACAGATGTAGAAACAAAAGTAACTTGACCGACATCCCCAAACTCCAGTATGACGCTGGAATGTGAATGTTCTCGCTTTATTCTTCAAGTCCAGTGTGCTTCACTCTGTAAGTGTTTATTTAAAACCAGTGAAAATATGGGTGCTCAATATTAGAAAACCACTTAACAAGAGCTATGGGAAAGGCCAGATTCAAATTACCTTTTCATCCTAATAACACTCTATAACACCTTTATACAACTGCAGGGATGGAGGGGATTAAGGGTTAAGCAGAAGTGACAGAAGGGGAAAGGATTACATTTTCCCCACAAAAGATTAGTTTTGCCTATGGTTTTAAAAAATGCAACCAATTCTAATCTGGATGTGGGTATTTCTCAGTGACTGGGCCTCTGTTTGCAAGCTCAAGCCCCTTTTTCAGAGAAAGTCGGAAGCTGTGTTTCACTATAGATGGGAACTTAAAAGCAGCAGCTATATATAGCTCTATAGCCTTACACACACACACACACACACACATATATGCACACACAGCCTCTAAAGAGCCCTTAACTTTCTGTTTCAATCATCTTTAGGTTCTACATAACCCTCATTTTCTGGCGGGAAACTTATTAAGCAAATTTTCAGAGGAGGTATCATAAAATGGAGGCCATGATGATGTTTCTTGTGCAATTTACTGAGAGAGGATGTAGCATAGGACCAGACAGATGGAAGGAGATTACAAGGCTCTCTACTTTTCTACTTGAGTTGAGCTAAAAGGAGTCTCCTTCCACGTTGGGTCTGCAGTGCAAACTCATCTACACCTGTGAAATCAGTGAGACGGGAAAGATGCTTTGCAATTTTCAACATTTGCAGCTATTAAAAGTGATTAGCTGGTTTTTTCTGACATAGCCACCTGAATAGGTGGCTACACCTCTACAGAGGATAGATGTGGTTAGAAGATGCCTCCAAAGGAGAAGTGGAGCACAAAACACTGAATAGATATTGGAGTCCTTGAAAAGTGTGTTGCAGTCACTAGCAGGAATTGTTCCAAAGTGTACCTTTACTTTTCCCTCTTTGCCCCTCTGGGAGGATGAACCAGCCAGTGCATGAGAAGAACTTATCTAGATCACTTTATTTTTATTAGCAACTCTTGCATGCTCTGTCCAACAGCAATCAGATGAATTATTCTTCCCTGGGCCACTTAGTCACAGCTCCCCACTCAAGAAATGCATTACTTTCCCCTTGCTGATCCCAGAAGTTTGGCTTGTTTGCTCTCTTTTTCATAGCTGTCACTCTCAACTTCTCCGTAAGGGGCCTCTTTGTTAGAGTGGAGCTCTGCCTCTCCAGCTACCTGTTTTTTGCATCTCTTGAAGGCCAGGACACAAAACCAAAAGTTTAAGACCATGAAATTGCACAGGGCAGGCAGAGTGGTGAAGATCTCAGACGCTGAAATCAAACATATCTGGGTTCAAATAGCGTTCCTCCTGTTGTAAAACTGTGCAATTTTAGCCAATTCTTTGTCTCAATTTTTTCATTTGTAAAATTAGAACAAAAATAGGACTAATGTGTCACAAAATGCAGGCAAGTTTTGTGGCACATGATAAGGACTTAATACATTTTAGTTATTAGTATTAGTGTCACCATCATTATAATTACTGTCATTACCATCATTATCATCATCATTGTCTTCTTTAATCATAAAGAAGTAGACAAAAAATGAAAATCGGAGATTAGGAAATTTTTAGAAATTTTAAAATCTTACTAAATTCTCACTGATTTTTTTTTCCTTAGGAATATGTCTTAATCCCCTTATTTAAATGGCATCACTAGAAACTTTTATTTCTCAAGAGAAGATGTAAATTTACATGGAGAAATCAGTAAGACGAAGGAAAGGTTCATGCCTTCCCCACCCCCAACACCTGGTCCAGCTGGGCCTAAAGGAAGCAGAGCAGGGGTGTGGCCACCCAGGGTCTCCTGGCAGGCAGCCTCTCACTTCCCTTTTGCCCTGTATGGAGCTCAGCACTTGGACTTCCCTTTGCCTTCTAATTCCCGCTCTATATTCACAGTAGGCTCTAGTGCTGTGGTTCATTTTCTTAACTGCTTCCCTGTCTAGACTACAGGTGCCTCTGGAACAGGGAGTGTGTTTTGTTCAGCTTTGTGTTCTTCCTGCCAAGCACAGTGTTGACTAACTGACTGGTTACTTTATTTTGTCTACTTCCTCGTAATGATTAAAGAAAATCATGATGATAGCAACAGCAACTACAATGGTGATCAAGATACTAATAACTAAGATCTATTAAGTCTTTCCTAGATGCCTTACCACTGCCTCTCTCAGTCTCACTTGAAGTTCCTCTTCTATCAGTGCAGAATCACATTAGGACAGAATCATAGATGTAAACAACTCCTTCCCAAGCACATATACTCATTCTAATGGACAAATGGGCGAATGGGCTCCAAGAGGGACTATCTGGCATCTGAGATCTCACAGCAAATGAGTAAGTGGCAGCAGCAAGACCAGGATACAGGTCTCAGGGCTCCTAGTCCCACACCACCTCTGTGTTCAAGGGCTCACGGTCTCCACTTATGATTTGGGGGAACCCCAGATAGGTGACTCACCACAGAGAACTACCTTGTTTCCACAGGAAGGATTACCTGCGCTCCTCTGTCATGCTCTTCTTGGTGAAAACTGCCCCTGAAATTCAGTGACCACATCCTCTCTTTGTCATTTACACCTTGCTGGGGTCTTCCCCTTCCTCCTTCCCCACCTCCACTTTCAGCAAAATCAGTTCATCCTGGATATCAGCCAAATTCTTTTGTTCTAATGCAAGGGCGAGCACTAAAAATGTCAAGTCTATATGATTTCAGAGGGACCTTACAGAGGTCAGTGTCTCTAATCAAAGACATGATTGCATATCTTGGGGTCAGGAGGGCAGATATGAATGGTGGCGTTTTCAGATCATTATGGAGGCTGGGGAGTATTATGCTGCCAGATAGGATACAAACACTCTGCAGCTTGTACCCTTCAATGTGTTGATGGTCCAGACAATTGGTGAGTGAAACATGTATAGTCTAACCCAGAGGCTACATAATGTTCCCCATTAGTATCCAAAGTCTCAATCACACTACCTGTTCCTTCCACTGAAGTAGAAATAATAGAATTGGAAGTAATTGTTATCAGAGCTATTACTTGTTTATTGACTTCTTACTGTGTGCAAGTGAGATATCATGTCTATCACATCATGTATATTATAGTAAACCTCAGCAACTCTTCAAAGTAGGAGTTAATGTGAAGAAAACCAAACTCAGCGACATGAAATAGTGTTATATGATTTATAAGTGGCTCTGAATCCAGGCCTGCCATTCTCCAAAGCCTATTCCCTTGTATTTCCCTATGTGGCAGTCATGATCACATAGATTTGTTTGGCAGAGATATAGGAGGGCATGGCTTTAGAGACGGGACTAGAGGGAGAAAGAATGCCTTGCAAGAGATCGCCAATGGGAGGCCTATGGGTGCCTTTTGTGTTTTTCTGTTTTCTTTGGGTACAAAGGTGTTTGAAAGAGAAAGTAGTTAAGTAAGGCCAACTGCTATCAATCCAAGCAACTTGCTCCCTTTGTCTTACACCTGTCGTGGCTCACAAATTTATGACACTTGCCAGTAACTAGAAGCATTTGAGGATTTGAGCCTGGAGAAGAACTCAGAGTATAGTGCTGACCAATTGCATCCTGCGATGTTATGGCCAGAGAGATGCTTAGAACACTGAGACAGAAACTCCCTGTGTTGGCCCATTCCTGTGCCACAGCTCACAGCCCACAAAGCCTTTCCTAGCCCAGCCATCCTTTTATTCTTACCTCTTAGAGTCATCACAACCTTCTGGCAGGGCTTACCACTCCTACTTTCCTTCCTTGCAGTACTTTGGGAGCTATCATGACAGAGTCTGATCACATCATTGAGTGTATTGGGCAAAAATACCCTCCTTCTCTTGGCAAGCATGGTGTGCTTTTAAAGTCATGCACCTACCATAGACCAAGTCCAAGTATTTTTCTGTCTTTGTTGGGATGTTTACTTACTCATTTGTTTGCTAAGAGAATTTGTCTTTCTGCAAGGTCCAGTCATTTCCGTATCTCTGACATACTCAGGTTTAATCCAGAGCTCCTCAGCTGAACTTGCCATGTGTCCTGACCATGCCATCTAATGCTACGTTTATTTGTTCTCTTCCCGTAAGCTATTTGAGGATAAAGATTCTGTCTTACTTCTGAGTTTCTGCACCTTTCCTGGCATATAGAAGACAATTGATAAATGATTGTGAAATAAATAATGTGATTCTCTCTAATTTTGACAAAATAAGTGAATACCTCACAAGCCTTTAACAGAGCAGACCCAAGCGATATGACAAGTTGTATGGTTCCACTCTTCCTTCTGGCAAATAATGTTCTTTCAAGGAAGAAAGAACAAGATGGGCAAAAACACAAAATAGGTAAAACAGTTTGGTGTCCACGTGCAGGATTGCAAGGGAATAAAGGAAGAGATGGCAGGGGTTTGGGGATGGGCACACAGCCCTGTAATGCTGTGTGCATTTCCCCTCATTGAGAGTTTAAACTGCTTTCTGCAGGAGAGGGAGCACCAGTGAAATTTGAAATAAGATAACAATCATGCTTCATTTACTTGTTCGTTACAAAGAATCATGCAGGTCTCAAGGTTTACTAGTTTGAGTATCAGATCTCAAATTTATTTATTTATCGATCGATCTATCTATCTATCTATCTATCTATCTATCTATCTATTTATTTATTTTGAGATGGAGTCTCCCTCTGTTGCCCAGGCTGGAGTGCAGTGGTGCGATCTCAGCTCACTACAAGCTCTGCCTCCCAGGTTCACGCCATTCTCCTGCCTCAGCCTCTGGAGTAGCTGGGACTACAGGCACCTGTCACCATGCTTGGCTAATTTTTTTGTATTTTTAGTAGAGATGGGGTTTCACCGTGTTAGCCAGGATGGTCTCGATCTCCTGACCTCGTGATCCACCCGCCTCAGCCTCCCAAAGTGCTGGGATTACAGGCGGGAACCACTGCGCCCGGCCTCAGATCTCAAATTTCAACACAGGAATTTCAACCCATGGAATCATCACTCCAGTATATAACCAAGATATATCTATTTTTTCCACAAAGGAAATTTCTGAGCCAATAATAATACTTGTGATCATCACTGCCATTGAACATTTACTCCTTATCAATTAACATTCTAAGCACCTTTCATGTATCAACTCACTTAATACTCCTCTTGCCCTTTTGGAGCTACTCACAGATAAGGCTCAATCACTGGTTACAAATCACTCATCTGGTATGTTCAGGAGCCTGTTTCCACCCCACGCTGCATATAATTCTGTTCTTCTTATTCAGTTCCCTGACCATTTCCCTTGTTCTCTGGAAGGCTGATTGCACCACAGTGGACATTCCTGGAGAATGGAGGTTTTTCTGTGCATGGTACGAGATAGGTACTCTAAGTGATGGCTGTTCTATGTATCAGATACTCCAAGAAAAAAAAAAAAACAGCAGAAACTTAACCAGCCAAAAAGATATGTACAAAAGTCTATATATCCAGAAATTGGAGTTGTTGTGGATGACTCACTTACACCACTCCGCACAGCCTACAGGAACTATCCAGTGGCCTGAAGACAAATGCCCCTTTTGGGAAGGACAGAACTAGCCTGGGAGAAAAATGACCATACGTCAACATACATAACTCATTCTAATGTCTATAAAGGGGTACCAAAGCCTTTTGTCATTTTGTAGCATAATGGACATAATCTAGGAAGCTTCTCTCTACAAAATTTTCAAAAGCAATTTCCCTTGAGAACTAAGTAGGGGGCAAGTTTCCTGACCCCATCCATTTATTTATTGAAGTAGAGTTTTTCTCATACAATATGTCTGAAATTCTCCTTCTTCTTGAGGGATATTGCTGGACTTTTGAAACCTAAAAAAATGTTTGGGTTCCCAGCCCTATCAGATACCAGTCTTGTATCAGCAACTTCAACTGTAAGATGAGAAGGATTCAGTAATTACCTTGCTTGCAACAATGCACTTAAAGCGAAACACAAAATATCCAACAGATATTGGTATTCTCCTGCCCTCTTTGCACAGATGCATGTCATTACTTGCTCATTTGACAGTGATTTTCTTTCTTTCTTCCTAAAAGTCAATTTTCAAGTTCTATCACCAAGGATTACTTAGGACTTCCTCGACCAGTTCTGCAGGCCAGTAAAATCAGCATTGACAAACTGGATCAAATTAAGAAGAAAGTGATCAGAGTTAGGAACACATTCAGAACCATAACACAGCAAGAATTCTTCAAAGAAACGAATTGTTTGTCCTGGAGAGAAGACTATTTGTGTCATTGTTTTCAAATATGTGAATAATTTTTATGTAAAAAAATTATTATTTTTAATGAAGTAATAAGTGGCAGAATTCAGACCCACTAGTGAAAAATGCAGGCAGCAGAATTTGGAACACCTGGAGAAAAGAACTTTGTAATAGCCACAGAAAAATCCTGGTTGACTTGGAAGGTAGTGGGGTCTGGTAGAGGTGTTCACCTGGGGACTCACTGGCCACATGGTGGAGATGTTGTAGAAGGTATTCAGGTATCACCACAGGGGATGAGCTCTACGACCTTCATAGTCCCTTTGAACGCTGAAATTTTGTAAGCCTACAAATTCATACTTATTTATATCTAGTTTGTGCTGACTGAGGACTGTTGCAGAGCATATTGCAGCTTTCATAGAAATTTATAAGAAATGATCCTTGATTTCAAACAATAGAATCACCAATATTACAGCTGAAACAAAACTTAAGAGAGCACCTCACCTGACTCTCATTGTAAAAATGAGTGTGCTAAGGCCAAGAGAGTTCAAACGACCTTTACAAAATCACTCAGTAAATTGTCACCAAGTCAGAGCTCAAAATTTCAAATGAGAGATAAAAGATATAGGTTAGAACTCCAAGGAACATTTAGAGGAGCACCTCCTTTTAAAAAGAAAGCTGCAGTGAATAATCTCTTCTCCTGTACTTTACTTAGTAGATACAAAGTACACAGCTTAAAAAAAAAAACTAACCAAGTGATCCATATTTAGCAAAAAGCAAGGAAGAAAGAAACAGAGTATTTATGCAGACTGCTCCTAAATTTTAGAGACAAATGGGCCTGAAATAGTAAATTAGTAAGATTTTAGAAAAGTTGCAGGAAGATAGTTCTTAACTTGAACTACTGCCCTGGGAGACATCTGATAAGAGATTTGGGGCTTCTAAGGGAGTTGAGGAAGCCTATTTCAGGTAAAAGGTGTCATTCCTGGGCAAAAAGCAAACCAAATCTACAAAATACTTCCCCACTGTTGTAATGCAGAGAAAGATGCCTGTCTTAGGGTTTCAGATTGTGTGTAGAGTCAAGGAAACTTACCCTTCAGCATGTTTATGTATTTGTGAAAAGCAAAAAAGGAATTAAAGCAATTATAACAGAGTAATTGATGGTGGCAACTTTAAAGACCAGAATAAATTGAGAAATTATACATATAGAGACATATAAATCTGTGATACAGGAAATGACCAGTCTAAGACAGGTCCCCGGATCTAGTGAGATGTTCACACCTCCTAACACTAAGCTCCAGACCTCCAGTGCTGTACACAGGAATTCACACAGCAGAAGTTATCACGTAATTAACACTTAACATGAATGGAACCCTGCCACACAGAAATGGCCAAGGCTTATATCCTGGGAATCATGATGAAGGTCAGGGCCAGCTCTAGGCAAGACTCAAACAACTCTCATTGCATTTCCTGCATTAGAACTAAATTATACATTTTCACATCTGTCTTTCAGGTGATAATGTGAATAGCTCAAAGTCAGGATCTATTGAAATCTATCTTTTGTTCACTGTGCAAAGCCCAGAACCTGCTATAGGGTAGATGTGCAATAAATTTTAGTTAAGCTGAAGCCATACTGCATTTCCCTGATATTCCCTAGTGCTAAGAAACTGTACATTAATCTCAAACTTTCTCTCACAAATGTATCTTGGCACTAGGGATGTATATGTAAATGTAGCATGTTGAAGCTCAGGCATAACTTTGGCAATTTGTATTTAGCATCAATAAGACAAATGGCTTAACTTCTCTAAAATTCTATTTCTTCAACTGTAAGATAGAGGTAATTATACTTACTTCTGGATTTCTGAAACAGTGGTGATTATAAAAAAATTCTATATGCAAGGTGTCTAGAACAATGTTTGTCACAAATAAGCATTTAATAAATGATGTCGGTGACCATTATCAACAAATTATTCATTTTTGTCTCTTTATTAAGATCTGAGATAAGAAATCACTTGTGTTAAATTTAAGATATGAGCTCTGTGCCAGTGGGATCTGCAGAGGATTCAGGCAGGATTCTCATTCTCAGAGAGGACATATCTGTTAACTCTAGACCAGCACTTTAATAATACATATTCCTGTTTAAAACTTCTCACTGTAAAACATCATAGAAAATAATTATGTTGTTTAATTGAATATGCCATCCGTTAACTTGGTGAGTAATTTTCGCCAAGTATATAATATTTTCTGTCACTCCCTATTTTTTTTACTTTAACTTAATTTAGCCCATGGCTTTATACTGCTCCTACTTCAGAAAAGGATTTTCCCCAGTCTCTCTGTTTTACTGAATTGCATCTTCACATGTGTTCAAAAAGAGCGAACAAGAAATGAGAAGACAATGATCAAGATCCTTTCCATCTTGTTGCCTGTAAGAGATATTTTAAATTGAAGACATGAAAGGTTATATGACTAGTAAGGTGCTGTACGGAGGAGGAAATAACTAGACATAAGAAAAATATAAAGGTCCCTGGACTAAAAGAATTGTAGACTATAAACAGCCAGTTGTACTCTCTCCAAGTCTCCAGGCCTTTATCTACTAAAGGAGGAGGTTGGGCTATAAGACCCTCCCAGGGGTTCCAGAGGACACCAGTATTTTTGGTCTCTGTGAGCTTCCTCTTCCCTCCTCTACCACTTTGGGGCTTTGAGATCTTAAGGTATTAAAGGAGAAAAAAAGAAACACTAAATAACAAAAGATCAATAGAAAAGCACAACTTGAATTTAGAATCAATCATATACCTAATCTTTTGCTGCAAATGCCTTCAGGATACCGAATTTAAAGGCACTAAAATTAGTTTATATGTTTTTCATATTCAATGGCCAATGATGGGAAATTACTCAAGATATGAATGGAACAAAATTTTTAAACTGTTCTGGAAATGTTTGTACTTTTTTGAGATTGGGTCGTTTTGAAAATCTTAAATACAGATTAGATAAAAATATGTAATATAATTAAATACTATTAAAAATAGTACATTTTCAAAGTAGAAAAGCAAAAAAACCCATGAACAAAGAATATATTTTATACATAGTTTCTTACTCAAATCAGTTTTATATGAATGATATAACATTGTCATTTCACAGTTTGCAAAGAATTACAAGTTGATGCTCTGAGAAGTGATGGGATGTGCATATTGTATAACACAGGTACTTTGGAATAAAGCTAGGATAAATCTCCGGAATTAGAGTTTTTGAACTTGGGTTATATAATCAAGTTAAGGTTTTTGCAAATCTTGGAAATGACCAAATCAAATCTCAATTGATTGTTTCGAGTTCATATTTTTGTGCTACTGAATAACAACTATAGACAACACAGTGTTTGGAGGAAGAAATGGTATCATGACATCCTTGAAAAAAGGTAAAGGCAAAGATAAAAACCTGTGTGAATACTTGCAGTTAAGAATGTGAAATAATATGATTTAGGGATGATTTAGGAAAGCGAAAGTTTTTTTGACCAAAAAAAAAAAAAAAAAAAATTGGCCAAGAATCATGGAAATGAAACCTCATGTAAGAGTCGTGTTTGATGAGTTGCCTCAGGCACTGGAGTTGCCTTAAGAAAGTTCTCAGTGAACATCTCTTTGGGTCAGCTTCTGCGTAAGTGAGTTGCACAAAAGCCTCTCTGACATAATGGGCTCCCAACCCTTGAGGAATCTACATTTGGGCATTAGTTCTCTATGATATAAATTTCTAGTCAATCATATTTGAGAAATCATCACTTAAAATTTTTCCTGTCCTTAGTAGAAAGCTCTGTCAGTGCTTTGAAAACAAATATGCTCTATAAATGTAAAAGTCAACACTAGCATTGCCATTATCATTAACATTTTTTATTTTCCATCTAAATGCAATGCTTCATATTTGTGG
Source organism: Chlorocebus sabaeus (assembly GCF_047675955.1). NCBI lineage: Eukaryota > Metazoa > Chordata > Mammalia > Primates > Cercopithecidae > Chlorocebus > Chlorocebus sabaeus. Next base: position 132,468,156 of record NC_132911.1, on the reverse strand, counting down.
ATAACTTTCTTTCAAAAATCTCCAGAGTTTGTCACTGGGCAGATGGTACACATTTGTTTAGAAATTGGTATAGGAAAAGTAAAATATAAACAAACAAACAAAAAAACTTCAAAAGATTTTCAGAAATAGCTCTTTCTGTAATTTATTTCAGAGATCATTGCTTTTATTAAAATTATTTTTGAAGTTTGTAACTAAACTTTAAGAGGAGAAAGATTTTTCAGCCTGTTGTATTAATATCATGTCTCATATTGCTTATTAAGTTTTCTTCAAATTTATATGCCTTCACCAAATAGTTATTGATAGTTCGTCAAAAAAACAAAAGGGAAGAGACATGAACTAATGTGTACTAAACATGAACTATTTGCAAGGTATTGTGATGAATATTTTACATTCATTGTTTGATTAACTCCACCCATTATGAGCAAACTGACGGTCCTCTAAGAGCTCATAAATGACTCAGAAATAGTCATGCAGCTTGTACAAGATAGAGATTGGGCTTCAACAATTTCTGGAAATGTTTCAGGATTTCCCTTGGCCCTGACCCCTTCCTCGACCAAGTAATAATTTTTGAAAGCTGTGTATGAGAGAGGTGGAGTTTTTGAAAACTCAGTGGTTCCAGGCAAAATAACTGAGTGAAGTTTGTGAGCTGAGAAGAAGCCTGCAACATAGTAGAAGCTATCAGAAGTTTAGCACAGTCAGAGGGACAGATGTAATAGAAACTTCAGGTGAATTTAGACCACATGCGACCCTATGGACCATGGTAAAGTTTTGATCTTCATATTAAGAGAAATGAGAAACTTTTAATGGTTTCCTAAGATTATGACATTATCATATCAGTGACTTACGAAGATGGCTCTAGCCTGGCCAACATAGTGAAACCCCATCTCTGCCAAAATACAAAAATTAGCCAGGTGTGACGGTGCAGTCCTTTAGTCCCAGCTACTCAGGAGGTTGAGGCATGAGAATAGCTTGAACCCAGTAAACTGAGGTTGCACTGAGGCAAGATCGTGCCACAGCTCTCCAGCCTGGGCATCAGAGCAAGACCCTGTAAAAAGAAAAAGAAAAAAAAAAGATAGCTCTGATTCCTAAGCGGAGAATAAGTGAAAAAAGGAAAACCATTCAAATAAATGGCAGTGAGAGAAATTTAAGGGAAAGATACTGGTGATTTGGATTTCACTATTGGCTATGGAGAAAGTAAGAAGCTGAAAGATTCAAGACATAAGAAAAATCAACCTGGTTCTGTGGTTGACTGGATAGAGTAAAATCAGGAGAATGATTTCAGCCATGATATCAGGTTTCTATCATAAAAATATAGACAGAAGTTGGAATTATGTATTTTTGATTAAAGTTATTAATCATGCAGTTTTTATTAAAACAGTGTTTTTTAGTATCTCAGTAAATTAAAGAAGGATACACTGAAAAACTTTCTAATCTAGAAATGTTCAACTAATCAATCTAGACTGAAGAATTTCCCAACATATATGTGATGTGCATGTTCTCTGGAGACAGCATGCATGTTCATTCCTTCTAAATCAATGTCTACATTGGTAACCTTAAAATATCAAAGAACAAAAAATAAATAATTCAATTCAGAAACACTTGAAGTTAAATGTGGCTGAATAAATGCATGTCATTATCTGTGCCCTTTTTTGAAACAAAGTCATAAACTCCCCAGACAAAGAAAATGGAAGAGAAATTAACAGAGAAAACAAGGATGAGGAGAAGAAAGTGGAAGAGGAGAAGGAAAGGAAGTACTGAAGAATGGAAGGAAGGAAAAAGGGAAGGAGGAAGAAAGAAAAGAGAAAGAGAAAGAAACAAAGTAAGAAAGAAGAAGGGAGGGAGGGAGTAAGAAAGGAAGGGAAAGAGAGAGGAAGGAAGGACGGAAGGAAGGAAGGAAAGAAGGAAGGAAAGAAGGGAGGGAGGGAGGGAAAGAAAGAGAAAGAAGGGTAGGTGGGCAGAGAGGGAAGGAGGGAGGGAGGAAGGGAGGAGGGAAGGAAGGAAGGAAAGAAGGAAAAGAATTCATGATTGGGGGAAGATTAAAAATGAAAGGAGAAAATAATAAAGCAGAGAAATACCATTCATCTGTACAGAGGAAACCCATAGAGGAGCAAGATAACATGTAACAGTACTCACAAAGTTCCAAAAATTAGCAATACCATGTGCCAGCAAATGTGAGAGTAAGTAATGATACTCTAAATAAGGGGATGTGTTAGACAACCAATACAATTGTGGTCTTACTTCCAACATTAGGCAATTCTTCTACCCCATTCTAGTAGAAATTTCCATTCGGTAGATTAATTGAGACAGAGACCTCAGGGTCAAGTATACTTGGCACGGCACAGGAAACCAGGAGGATTACCGACAATAAAGAAATGGAACAAGGCTACTTTTAGCTCCCTTTCTTTGCCAGGTTCTGAAAACCTGGGCAATCAATAACTACTGTCACCGCCACCACCACCACCTTCACTTCCCATCCTACCTCATTCTCCAAGGTCCCCACCGTGTCTTCCTTAAGCAGAAGATTGGTAGAGTGTTCACTAGAGAAAAGAAATAATCCCTGAAAATACACTTGTAATTATTTTTATTTGAATGCATCTCAATAAATAAAATAAGCTGGTCCCTACAATGTCATCTTACCCAAAAGTTTATCAGTTAACAAATCTAACCCATGCATATAGAGCTTCTCATAAGTTTTATAGCACCTCATTCTCAAATATAAATGAACAGCCAAATAGTATCAATAAATTTAAAATATCTTTCAATTTGAAAGGCAAAGGACAAAATAAATAGGAAGAAAGCAGCTTGGAGGAAATAAAGACAATGCAGATAACAAAAAATGAATATCTTGAAAAAATGCCATAGCTAATATCCTCAGATAGAAAATAGAAGATAGTCTATCCATAAAACAAGAACAGGCTATTACAGAAAAGGAGCAATTAGACAATAAGAACTATTTTAAATTAAAAACGATGGTTAAAAAAGTCTCAACACTATATTAAAAATTAAAATTGATACAATCTCCCAACAAGTAATACAAAAAGATAAAAGAATGGAAAATAAAAAAAATAAAGTTGCTTAACAAATTTAAGATATTCAAATTATTAGAGTTTTAGAAGAAGAAAACAGAGAACAGAAAATTATGCAAAAGAAAATGAATAAAGAAAATATCTTGAAATTGAAGGACAAGTGTCTCTGAAGTGCCAAGGACAGTAAGTCAAAAAAGATGCACACCAAAGTATATCATCATATAAGCTCAAAGCACAAGTGTAAAGAGAAAAATTCTAAAATTTTGAGGATAATATAGAAAGTTCCACATTAAAAAAAAAAAGTAATGGCACTGGACTTCTCAAAAGCAACACTAGAAGCTAGAATGCAATGGACGAATGCTTTTAAAATTCTGTAGAAAATAATTTTCAACCTATAATTATTTACTTGGTAAAATGAAAGTTAAATATAGGCCTTGAATAAAATTGCAAGGTTACAAACCATGGACACCATATGCAAGCTCACAAAATTATCAAAAAATAGATGATGCAATCCCTGGTTAAGATAAGGGGAAGTCTCAGGATGGCAGCTGTGTGGCAGACCTATGAACTAGCCTTTCTAGAGTGGCATGGTAAAAAGAGGGATACTCTGGAAAAAGATCTCAAAGAAAATGGAAGGCATGGAATAATTGATATGCTTGAATGTAAGAAACATTTTACATAGAAAGGCTTTATATTACTTTGAAGGGCTTGGGGAAAATATTGATAAAAGAAACATAAAAGCCAAACAATAAACAAAAAATAACTGCAGAGAGAAAATTTACCCAAAAGTAAACATTGTGTATAATTTTGAATTACTATTGAAAATACATATTTTAAAAAATCCAAACACCAACTAGAATTAACTAAAATTATTATGTTATAATGATAATAGAAGTAGATAAGGGAATTAGATAAAAATTACAAATCATTTTCACCAATCTACAAAATCAATAAAAAGTACACAAAATTGATAAAACAAGAAATTGTTTTGAAAGCAAAATATTTAGTATGAATTAAACTGTCAGGAGGACACAAATATAAATGAGTAGAGGAATTTAAAAGCGAAGCATATGGCATAGAATATGTTTTTAAGTTATAGTCTTATACTTTGATTTTATTTATTAAAATGTAAAACATTGGGCCGGGCGCAGTGGCTCATGCCTGTAATCCCCGCACCTTCAGAGGCCGATGCGGGTAGATCACGAGGTCAGGAGTTTGAGACCAGCCTGGCCAACATGGTGAAGCCTTGTCTCTACTAAAAATACAAAAATTAGCTGGGCGTGGTGGCAGGTGCTTATAATCCCAGCTACTTGGGAGGCTGAGGCAGGAGAATAATTTGAACCCAGGAGATGGGGGTTGCAGTGAGCCCAGATTGTGCCACTGAACTCCAGCCTGGTTGAGAGGGCAAGACTCTGTCTTTTAAAAAAAAAACAAAACAAAACAAAAAAAAAGTGTTTTAGATATATACAAATATAAAGAGTAATTTATTAAAAATGTTGGGGAAAATAGTTGGGAAATCCTCTTGTAGTTAAAATGAATTTAGTTTTACTAACTATGCTTAGAGTTTTATTAATAAATGTATTTGCAATATCAAAATGATCTTTTTATTTCTTCTTGCATTTTACTCATCAAATGCAGAATATACTGATATAATGGATAACCCCAAGAAGCTAATTTTCTGAAATGAGGCCTAGTTGAGCAGTTTTTCATGTAAAATAAAGGTCAAAGTAATTTTGTCTCAAATCAAGCATTATCAACCATTATCTAGACTTTTCTTGAGCAGTCTTTCTGTCATAAGCAAATAGCAAAGCATCAATAACAAAATGCTATATTTGACAGTGGATCAGATAATAGTCACAGCATTATAAATAAGTTTCAATATGTGCTTAGAAAGTGTCCTTTTATTGATTGAGCAAATATTTGTTTGATTATTTGTCCATGATAAAATTGAAGCTTGAGTTGGATGAACATAATCTTAATGGTTGTAATAATAGTCAATAAATTTTTCAGAAACCTTTTTACTCAACATACAGACAACTAGAACTAATAATAACAAAATAACAATGACAACAAGGTAATAATAACAGATAACCTTACAGAAACAAAGCTGACAGCCAAACTGGATGAAGTGATAAAGATCACTGAGAATTAATAATTTTGATTTAACTAATATTTATTGAGCACACAATATGTACTAAGAACCATATCTGGTACTTTGCAAACATTATCCCATTAAATCTTCAATTTATTGATGAGAAATCCAAGATCACAGAAGCTAGGTAATTTTCCCAAAAATTATACAACTAAAAATAATTATAGAACCAGGGTTCAAACTTGGCTCAATCTAAATCTAAAACCCATTCCTTTCTACTACGTCAGAAAAAGTTTTTTAATTGAAGTCTTCAGAAGGATTACTTTTGAGACAAAACATGAGATATTGTGACTACTTCTAAAAGAAAAGAATGAATGTTAACAGAGGTTTATAAGAGAAAAAGTGTTTTGGTTGTGGCTCCCCAATGAGTCAGTTATGCACATATTGAGTTAAAGAAGGAGAAGAAAATAGAAGATGACCATGATCTCTGATTAGATATTTGGTTAGCTTGATAGAAAATGAGTACTGAAATAAAGTAGAGATGGAGATGAAGATCAAATATACAAAATAAAGTTGGAATAGGGAAAAATAGAATGAGAGAAGATAAAAAAAAAGGGAGAGAAAAAATAAAATGAAAAGACAAGAGAAGAGAGGAAGGAAGAGAAGAGACAAGGAAAGAAAAGTAAATAGAAAAAGGAAAGGAAAGAGAAGAAAGGAGGAGGGAAAGGAAGTGAGAAAGCAAGAAAAAAATCAATATCTCTCTTTGTAATAAAAATAAATGATGTGAAATCACTTACGGAAAAATTGAGTAGATGTAATTTTCCCTAGTCTTCCTGCTAAGTAAAACAAAAAAACCCTGCATATTATACATAAAACCATTATAAGAATATTCTGACAGGTAGAGTGAAGGCAGACAAGCTAGGGAGCAAGAAATGATATGGTGATGAGTTTCCTGAATTTTATTTTTGCGTCACATTTCCCAGATTAGAACTGAAGAAGTCAGCAACCCAAAAATGTCAATGGACACAGATTAAATAATTATTAATAATAATAAATAAATAATTAAATCTGTTCTCTTGAGTGAAAAGATCAGGAAAGGAGCCATCTAGCAAGTCAGAAATATTTTACACAGTAAATGTACTATTCTAGCCAAACATCAAACACCACAGTATACGTTGTGGCTTTATCCTTACACATGATAACAAAGGCTAAGTAGAGAACTCATCTTTCACCCTTATCTGGCACTAGCAAGGTATTCTAACCTCCCCACTGCGGTGGTTTCAGAGAAGGCTGTGTAGGGAGTCTATGCTTCCATTCCCACCTGACAATAATGCAGCACCCCTACACTCCCTCCTGGATTTATGCCAGAGGAATCCCTGTAGAGAGTCAGAACTTTTACTACTGCCCAACAATAACAAAGCTAAAACCCTTGTGGTGTTGATGGTAGAAGATGTGTTGGTGTTGAACACATCTTCTTTAGAACTTTTACTACTGTCCTACAGTAACAAAGCTAAAACCCTAAATGGTGTTGATGGGAAGAAAAGATTCTGAATCATTACTGCCAGATGAAAGTAGATGTTCAGATTCCCTTCTTAGCCTTTGTTGACACCTAAGGGAGGAGGCTCTTTGGTAATGCTGCAGATAAGGGAAGTTTTGGCTCCTCACTAGGTCTACGCTGATATCTCCCAGACCAGGAGGGGTAGGAGTGCATCAGTGGAGAACCAGTGAAGAGCCAAAACTTCCACTATACCCAGCGTTAACAAACAGCCTCCTGCCTTGGGTGTCAACAGAGGCTAAGAAGGAATTTTGACATCTACTTTCATCTGACAGTAATGATGCAGCATCTCTTCTTCCCCTGCTAAAGTACTGTCAAAATAATTTAGCTAAAATATAAGATTTACATAATATCCAGAGTCTTATAACATAATACTGCAGATGTCCTAGGTTTGAAAAATAAGTAATTTGTCACAGCAAAAAAACAGGAAGATCTCAAACTCAATAAAAAAGACACTAATTAATGTGAAGACTAAGGTGAAAAAGATATTAGAATTATCTAAAAAAAATTAAAGCAGACATCATAAAAATGTTTTAACCAGCAATTACAAAGATTCTTAAAACAAACAGAAAAACAGAAAGTCCCAACAATAAAAAAAAAAAAAAAAAAAAAAAAAAAAAAAAAATCTCCAACCGGAAATTGAAGACATTAAGGAGAAACAAACAGGGTAAGCCTAAAAATATAATAACCAAGTTAAAAATCTCAATGAATGGCTCAACATCAGAATGGAGGGAAAGGAAGGAATAATTGAACTGGAAGATAGGACAACGAAATTACCCATTCCAAGCATATAGTGTTCCTGGAAATAAATAACAGAGCCTCAGAAATACATTGAACTATTTTTTAAATGCTAAAGAAAAAAAGGGCTAAAAATTTCCAAAATTTGAGAAAATACATGTAGAGATTCAAGAAACCGAATGGATTTCAAACAGAATAAATCTAAAGAAATCCACATCAAAATACATAATAGTCAAAATTCTAAAAACTAAAATTAGAAATCTTGAAAGCAGTGAAATAAAACACCTTACCTATGGGAAAAATACTTCCAATAATAACAGAGTACTCATTAGAAACTATAGTGGTCAGGAGAAAATTACAATAATTTTCAAGTATAAATGTGCCTTGACTTATGATGGAGTTACATACTGATAAACCCATCATATTTTGAAAATATCTTATCAAAAATGCATTTAATACACCTAACCTGCTGAACATCATAGCTTAGCCCAGTCTTCCTTAAATGTATTCAAAAACCTACATTAGCTTATAATTGAGCAAAATTATCTAACAAAAAGCCTATTTTATTGTGTTGAATATCTAATGTAATTTATGGAATATACTACTAAAAGTGAAACACAGAATGGTTGTATGTGTACTGAAAGTGCAGGTTTTACTGAATGAGTATTTCTTTTGTACCATAGCAAAGTTAAAAGTCATAAGGTGAACTACCGTAAGTTCAGGACCATCTCTTTTAAAAAAGAAACAAAACAAAAACAACAAAACAAAAAACTAACAAACGATAAAACCCTGTCAACTTATAATCCTATATGCAGTAATAATAAACTTCCGTAATGAAGAAAAAATCAAGACATCTTCATATGAATGAAAACTATCAGAATTTGTCACTAGGAGACCTACCCTAAAACATTAGGTAAATGAACTTCCCTGAACAGAAATGGAACGATAAAAGGAACCTAGGAACATCAGTAAAGAAAAACAAACAAACAGAGTAAGCAAAAATATGGATAATTTTCTCCTTCCCTTGAGATTTTGAAATTATGTTTGATGATGGAAGCAAAAGTTGTAATACTGTTTAATGTGGCTCTAAATGCATGTGGCAAAAATATTTAAGACAATTATATTATAAACAGGAACATAAAGACTTGTAAAAAGAGGTAAACTTTCTACACTTCACTTAAACTGGTAAAATGATGACACCAGTAACTCTGTGAGAGTATGTGTGTGTGTGTGTGTGTGTGTGTGTGTGTGTGTGTGTGTGTATTCAAAATGTATTTAACATGCCTAACCTATTGAACATCTACAGTTATAACTACCTACAATTATTACATATAATATAATAACTAGATCTACAATTAAAAATAGCTATACAAGAAGATACACTCAAAATGCAATCGATAAATTAAAATTAAATTTTAAAATATGTTCAAGTAACCCACAGAAAGCAAAAAAGCCAGGGCAGTGAAAAACAATAACAAAGAGTAAATAAAAAATGAAATGAAATATTAGAAATTTTATAAAATGAAATTAAAAATTACTCTTTTAAGTCCTAACATATTAATAATTACATTAAATTCAACCAATTAAAAGACAGAAATACCAAGAGGATTAAAAGCATGGGTTAACTATATGCTGTCTACAACTCTTTTCAAATATGACATTGTTAGAAAATTGAAAGTAACTTAATAGAAAAATATACAATGAAAACACTAAGTAAAAGAAAACAGGAGTGACTAAATTAATATCAGATAAATTATATTTTAGAGCAAAGGAAATTATATGAGATAAGGAGAGATATTATATAATGACAAAAAGATTACTCCACAGAAAAGTTATAGCATTTCTTAATGTGTATGCATTAAAATACGTAACTGCAAAATATAGAAAGAAAAAATTATAGGACTCCAAAGAGAAATAGACAAATCCATAATTATATTTTCTGACTTCAACATCTATTTCTCAAAAATTGATAGAACCACTAGACCAATAATCAGCAAGAATGTACAAGAACTCAAATCACCATCTACCACCAGGATCTAGTTAACACTTATAGAACACTCCACCCAGTATCAGCAGAATACATATTATTTTCAAATGGCCATAGAACATATTCCTTGAGGCATGATATCTAGAAACATTTAAAAACATAAAATTAAAACTAACACATTTTAAAAATTGAAAATAATTGTTCTCAGACAACAATGGAATGGAACTAAAATTTCATATTAAAGTGATACCAAAAAAATCTCCAAACATTTGTAAAACAAACTGTGTACTTTTAAATAGTATGTAATAAAGAAGGAACTCTCATTGGAAATTTAAAAAATTGAACATAAAAATTAACCTTATGAACATAAAAATTCCACTCTGTTTCCAATACCACTTTTGTTTGATGATTAACTGGAATAATTCACAGAACATGGAAAAGCTATTGTACTCACCATTATAGTTTATTACAGAAAAAAATAGATGAAAAGTAGCAAAAAGAAAAACACACATGGGTAAAATCTAAGAGAAATTAAATGTAAGTTTCCAGGTGTCTCCTCCTAGTAGCATTACATAGGGTTGTACTTAATTCTCCTACTAATGATGTGTCATAACACATATGGAGTATAGCCTACCAGGTAAGCTTTCCTGAGTCTTGGCATCAGGGGGCTTGCAGAGAGGTGGTCAGTTACATAGGCATGCAGCACCTTAGCAACTGACTTCAGTTATTCAGTCTCCTACCCTCTAGAGGTCAAACTGACATAGCCTGATCGAAAGTCTCAGACATATAAAAACTGACATTTACCATAAACCACATTGCTAGCATAAACTATCAGGATTCAACAGAGATCTATAACATGGGCCAAGATCTCAGAGACCTATAGTATAAACCAAGATCTCAGGCATACACAAACACTCTTATTAGATAGAATATTCTAAGGGATAAAAAGTTACCTCCCAGCAGCCATTCAAGACCAGATCCTTCTTTGGAATGTGTAGCGTTTGACACACAGGTCTGCTAAGTTAATCTTCTACTACACAACAATATATCACAATTTGTGGGACACAGCTAAAGTGTTGCTGAGAGAAAAATTGACATCACAAAATGCATTTGAAGTATTGTAAAGAAAAAAAATAAAAGTTTAAAATCAAAAGTCTAAAGTATTCTTTGAAGAACCTAGAGAAAGCATACCAAAATAAATCTAAAATAAGGGAATCAGAGTCGTGATGGAGTGTAAATCAGGCAAAAATCCACTGCAGGAGACAGTTCTGATTAGTCTATTCTTGCTGCAGTTTCTGATTCTGTGCAGAGCAATGGCCATGGCCACTGTCTGCACCATCACTTCTGCCTTCATTGTTATTGGAGGTTAAGCTGTCCAGACTCTGGCATCACTGCTGAGGAATGAGGAAAGGAGAATAGACGCTGTGATCCACCTTGGCCTAGGGCCTTGCCTTGGAGCTGTAAGGAAAAACATTCTCCCCTACAAAAGCAACTTCAAAAAATTGGAACAAGTGACTGCTACAACAGATATGTAGATATCAATGGAGGACACAGAAAACATGAAAGAGTAGAGAAATATGACACTACCAATGGGCAACAATTGTCTAGCAATAGATCCCAATAAAAATAATTTCACAAAATTCAAGATAAAGAATTCAAAATATTGGCTTTGAATGAAATGAGAAGCTGAGTAAGATGAAAGAAAAATCTGAAATCAATACAAAGAAAGCAGAAAATCAATTAAGACAATGAATGTAAAATTTACCAAGGTCATAAATATCTTTTAAAAAAACAGAAATTCTGGAGCTAAAAATTCAATGAAGGAAATACTAAATACATTAAACACCTCAATAGCAGACTAGACCAAGCTGAAGAAAGTCTTTCAGAACTTGAGGACATGTCTTTTGAAATAATTCAGTGTGACAAAAATAAGAAAAAAAATAAAAAAGAATAAACAAAGCTTTTGAGATATCTGAGATAACATAAAGTGACCACACTTATCAATTACTGGTATTCCCAAGAGGAAAGAGAGATCAAAACGTTTAGAAAGCCTATTTAAGGAACTAATCTATGAAAACATTTCAAGTCTAGCAAGACAATTAAACATCCAGATATAGGAGGCTCAGAGAGCCTCAGGCAAATGTATTACAAAAAGGACTTCATCACATCATATTATATTTAGAATGTCTAATGTCAAAATGAAATAATTTTAAAATTAGCAAGAGAAAAACATCTAGTCACCTATAAGGCAGACTACCTTAGACTAACAGTAGACTTTTCATCAGAAATCTAAGAAGCCAGAAGCAAATGGGAAGACATTTTCAAAGTATTGAAAGGAAAACAGTGTCAGCCAAGAATTTTACATCCTGCCAGAGCAAGCTTCATAAATAAAGAAGAAATAAGGTATTTCCTAGATAAGGAAACACTGAGGGAATTTGTCACCACTAGACTAGCCCTACAAGAAATACTCAAAGGGGTGTTAAACATTAAAAACAAAAGATCTGTAGTTGCCATCAGAAAAGTACATGGAAATATAAAACTTACACTTCTTATAAAACAATCAAATGAAGAAGGAAGAGACAGGAATCAAATGGCAACAGAATAGAATTTCATCAAACCACAAAGACAAAAAGACAGAAAAAAAATTTATACAGCTTATGAACAATTAACAATAGTACAGGAACAAAGCTTCGCATCTCAGTTTTAATCTCGAGTGTAAATGAGTTAAAATATACCACTTAAAATATAGACATTGGCAGAATGGATTTTTAAAAAGCATGATGCATCTGTATGCTGCCTACAAGAAATTCATCTTACCCAAAAAGACAAATATAGGCTGAAAGTAAAGACATTAAAAAAGATATTCCATGCAATTTGAAGCAAAGGCCATCAGGATTAGCTACACTTATTTCAGATAAAACAGACTTTAAATCAAAATTGATAAAAAGTGACAAGCAAGATTATTACATAATGATAAAGGGATCAATTCAGTGAGAAGATATAACATTCTAAATATATGCACCCAACATCAGAGCACTCAAATTTACAAAACAAATATAACTAGACATAAAAAATTAGAGAGCAATACAATAATAGTGGGAGACTTCAACACCTCACTCAGAGTAGTAGACAGATTGAGACAGAAAATTAATAAAGAAACTTTGAACTTAAATTAGACTTTAGACCATGTACACTTAATGGTCATTTACAGAAATTCTACTAAACGAATGCAGAATATAATTTTTTTATCAGCATATGAAACATTTTCCAAAACATACCACATATTAGGGCATAAAGCAAGTCTTAACATATTTTTTCAATTGATATCATATCAAGTATCTTCTCAGACCACAGTGGAATAAAACTAGAAATCAATACCAAGAACTTCAGAAACTACACCAGTACATGAAAATTAAACAGCATGTTCCTGAACAATCATTGAGTCAATGAAGAAATTAAGATATAATTTTTTAAATTTTTTAAATAAATGAAAATCATGCACAACATACAAAAACCTGTGTGATACAGGAAAAGCAGTGTTCAGAGGGAATTTTATAGCATTAAATGCTTACATCAAAAAAGTGGAACGATCACAAGTTAGTAATCTAATGTTGCACATCAAAGAACTAGAAAAACCAGAAAAGCCAAAGCCAAATTTATTAGAACAAAAGAATTAACAAAGATCAGAGCAGAATAAAATGGAGACCAAAAAAATTACTAAAGATCAACAAAACAAAAGGTTAGTTCTTTGAAAAGGTAAACAAATCGATAAACCACTAGCTCAACTAAAGAAAAGAGAAGACTCAACTATGATCAGAAATGAAAAACAGACATTACAAATGATACCACAGAAATATAAAAGATCATCAGAAACTATTATGAACAACTATATGCTCACAAATCCAAAAACCTAGAGAAAATAGATAAATTCCTGGAAACATACAATCTGCTGAAATTGAACCAGGAAGAAAGAGAACTCCTGAATAGGCTGATGATGAGTAGCAAGAATTAATTAGAAGAAAAAAAAAAAAAAGCCCAAGATGAGATGGATTCTACCAAAAAATACAAAGAAGGGCTAATACCAGTCATCCTGAAACTATTACAAGTTGAGGAGGAGAAAAATTTTCCTAACTCACTCTACAAGGCCAAATATCCATTATGAAAATAGACACAAATATCCTCAACAGAATATTAGCAAATCAATGGCTGGGTGTGGTGGCTCACACCTATAACACCAGTACTTTGGGAGGCTTAGGCTAGAGGATCATTTAAAGCTAGAAGTTTGAGACCAGCCTGGGCAACATAGCGGGACCCCATCTCTACAAAAAATTAAAATAAAAAAATAAATTATTCAGGCATACTGGAATATGCATGTAGTCCTAGCTACTTAGAAGCCTGCAATGGGGAGATCATTTGAGTCCAGGAGTTCAAGGATGTGGTGAGACATGACCATGCCACTGCACTTCAGCCTGGGTGACAGAGTGAGACCCTGTCTCAAAGAAAAAAAAAATTAGCAAATTAAATATAACAGTGCATTGTAAAATAATAAACACATTATGATGAGGTTGAATTTATCCCAGGGAGGTGAGGATGAGTCAACATATATAAATCAATAAATGTGATATACCACATAAACAGAATTAAGGACACAAACTATATTATCATCTCAATAGATGCAGAAAAAGTAACTGACAAAATTCAGTGTATTTTATGATGAACATTCTCAACTATGAATAGAAGGAACATATCTCAACATACTAAAGGCCGTATATGACAAATACGACAAACCCACAGCCAACATTATAGTTAACTGGGAAGAGTTGAAAGCACTCTCTCTAAGAACTGGAACAGGGCAAGGATGACCATTTTCACCACTCTTATTCAACATAGTACTAGAAGTCCTTACCAGAGCAATCAGGCAAGTGAAAATAAAAATTAAAGGCATCCAAATTAGAGAAGAGAAAGTCAAATTATGCCTGTTGGCCAATGATATAATCTTATGTCTAGAAAGCTCTAATGATGCTACCAAAAACCTCTTATATTTGATAAATGAATTAACATTTCAGGATACAAAATTAATGTACTGAAATCAGTAGTGATCCTATACACCAATAATTCTCTGAGCACCAAATCAAGAAGGCAATCACATTTACAATAGGTATAAAAATATCTGGGAATATATTAAACCAGGGATATGAAAGATCTTTAAAAGAACTAAAGAACACTGATGAAAGAAATTATAGATGATACAACCAAATGGAAAACCATCCCATGCTGATATGGTTTGTCTGTGTCCCTACCCAAATCTGACCTTGAATTGTAGCTCCCACAATCCCCACATGTCAAGGGAGGGACCTGGTGCAAGGTAATTGAATCATGGGGGCAGGTTTTTGCTGTACTGTTCTTGTGATAGTGAGTAGGTCTCATGAGATGTGATGGTTTTATAAAGGGCAGTTCCCCTGCACATGCGCTCTTGTCTGCTGCCATGTAAGATGTGCCTTTTACCTTCCACCATGGTTATGAGGCCTCCCCAGCCATGTGGAACTGTGAGTTCATTAAAGCTCTTTTTCTCTGTAAATTACCCAGTCTCAAGTATATCTTTATTAGCAGCATGAGAACTGACTAATATATATGCTCATGGATTGAAAGAATCATTATTATTAAAATGACCATACTGTGATATGGTACACATGTGTAATATATGGAATAGATATGGCATAGTATTACAGGTATAATATATGAAAGCACATTATCTTGTATAATCAGATTCTTCTAGCTAATCCGTATGCTTAAATTTAATTGTGATATTTCACTTGAAATAACACTTTACTGATTACACCAGCTTTTACGTATTATTAAATGAGCCAGATTACATGAATGCATTTGGAAAGTCTCAAATACCACCGAAAGGCAAAATACTTGATGGGTTATTAACAGTTATTGAGCACTAGTGTTTTGCCAGGTATTCTACGTGACATGTGCAGGTGAAGGACATGATCACTGCCTTGGAGGACCTCAGATTAAGCAATTTAAACAGCACAGTAAATGTTGCAAAGAAGGAAACACAAAATGATATGGAACCACATACAACAACCACCTAGCCTAGACTTTGTGAGAATATGTATAACTGCCTACCAGTAGTGACATCCAAAGTCAGATCTTAAAGAAAAGAGTTATACAAATAGAGGTAAATGAGGATTTTAGGCAGAGTACACTAGAGATGCAAAGGAACCACTTGCATGAAGTACCATTTAAGATACTGTATTAGTTTGTTCTCATACTGCTATGAAGAAATACCAGAGACTAGGTAATTTATAAAGGAAAGATTTTAATTGACTCACAGTTCTGTGTTTCTGGGGAGGCCTCGGGAAACTTACAATCACGGCAGAGGCAAAGGAGAAACAGGTACCTTTTTCACAAAGTGGCAAGATGGGGTGAGTGCAAGCAGGGGAAATGCCAGACACTTCTAAAACCATCAGATCTCATGAGACTAACTATCACAAGAACAGCACGGGGGAAACCACCCCCATGATCCAATTACTTTCCCCTGGTCCCACCCTTGACATGTGGGGATTATGGGGATTACAATTCAAAATGAGATTTTGGGTGAGGGCACAGCCAAACCATATCAGATATTGACTAAGAAAATATACTGGGGAACCCAGAGTTCTTGCTTCTGAACCAGCTCTGACATTTACACTGTTGTAAATGTATGAAAGCAAATCAACCCCTATGAGCCTTAATCCCCCATCTCTAAAATGGGAGTTATCATATCTTCCATAAGAGGTGTTTAAGAGCTATATAAACCGAAGAAGAGAAAATATGTAATGTGCCTAGAACAGCAGACAAACAAAGGTGCAGTGCATAGTAGCTCTCACTAGTACGATGTATTTTGATACATCAGTGCTATGGAAATATACTTAGTAACAATTCTCATTATTAGTCCTAGCACCCTGTTTATCACAACATTCTCCGAATTGCATAAGATACAAGCACAATCCAAACAAACTGGAAATATAGCCAATTAATTCATCTCTGAGATATTTACAGAAGACTTCAAAAATGATGCGCATGATGAACATTATTGAAAGTCTTTGGTTCTCAGGAAGAGAAATATTGTTGCTTCCAATTGTGTGCGTGGGAAGAACTCTTGAAGTTCTTTTTGATGAGAATAAGAGCCAGTAAATAAGAAGGGTAGCATTATAGCAAGTTGTCAAAGGAAGCTGGAAGAACATCTTCAAATGGTTTTTGGCCCTCAGACCCTCAAAGCAGAACTTTTTTTTTTTTTTTCAATACTGTCTAGTTTTCTATTCTAAGTATTTCCTCAAAAGGATCACAAGGTTAAACATAGAAGGTGGCTTATTAATGACTTTCAAAGGATATCGCCACCCCTATATGGGCCATTCAGTGAATGAGTTCTACAATGGCAGAGTGCTTTTTATTGAGAGGAAACACTCAGCCTGCACTCTGGTCAGGACGTTTTGTTCTCACGGAATTGCTGCTTTGCTCTTTCATCAATGGCTGGTTTATTTTTGGCTCAGTTCCAGTGCCAGAAGAACCATTGATCAGCAGTGAGAGGAGGCCTTTGATAGGTGGCCAAGGCAGAACAGAGGGTTGTCATGGATAATGTGATTCAGAAGTACAGTTTATGAATGAAGAAGAAGGAGAAAAAAGCTTTCACCTGATCTGCGTTTTGGTCTATGAGTAGGAAGTTAAGCAGAAAGGAAGACAGCAATTAAAAAAATTCGATGAAAAATACATATTTGGAAAGAATGTGATGTTTCTAACAGACCTGCTTAGTGTACACATTGGCTCCTTCCTTTCTGTCTTACCTTATTCATGCCATGCTCAATCTGGAAACTTCATCCAGCAGTAGAAAACTATTTGTAGTTTCCTGGAGACATTGTGCTATTTAATACCTCCATGTCTTTATATAAACTCGTTCCTCTGAATGGATTATCTTCCCTGACCTCCACTCAGGTCTGATTTCAGCTATGAAAATTTCTCTTATTTCTTATTTAAAAACGAGATTAACAGCACTTCGGGAAGCCAAGGCGGGCGGATCACGAGGTCAGGAGATCCAAACCATCCTGTTTTAGTAGAAACCCTGTTTCTACTAAAAATATATAAAATTAGCCAGGCGTGGTGGCATGCACTTGTAGTCCCAGCTACTTGGGAGGTTGAGGCAGGAGAACGGCATGAACCCGGGAGGCAGAGCTTGAGTGGAGATCAAGCCACTGCACTCCAGCCTGGGCGACAAAGCGAGACTCTATCTCAAGAAAATAAACAAATAAGTAAATAAATGAACAATTTGTTTCTTGACCATTTTATGATGCTTCTCTGTTGGAGTCATCACTGCTTCTTGGGCTGAGTTTACATATGGCCATGTAAAGGTCCCAGAAACTCACATGAGAAGCCTAGCACATTTTTTAAAATTTACCAATTTTCCTGGAAGAATTTGAGATTAAAAAGCCCAGTGAATTAGAAGAAACATATTATGTAGAATTTACAAATTTTTCTTAAAATATAGAACAAGAATCCCAAGACGTTTATTCTTAGATATTTAAATATTTACTCTGTGGCTACTTATTGTGATTTTTGGCTTCAGATTTCTTGAGGGCAATCTCTCTCTTCGATTTTCATAGAAAAGTTTAAGAATGAGGGGTGGAAACTTCTGTGATGCTACACTTCACCTTACATTTTGCTCATTTGTTCTTTTGTGTGTATTACTGAGAATGTCAGGAAACACATTTAATAAAGGCACCCATTGTTATTCATCAGTGTGTCCTTAGTATCATGCATACAGAACAGAATCAGGTGTCTTTCAAGTTAAACCAGAATGAAGCATATAGGATTTCATCAAGCATAGTAAAAAATAATGACATTAGACAACTCAGTTAATAAATCTGTTCTGTGAAGTGTTGAAAGTGGATGTCGCATAAGAAAAGGACAAAGCTGGTTTATACAACAGTCTGTCACAGAAATCTCCCTTAATCAATATTTCATTGACACTGATCTTCATAATGTAGGCCTCAGAATAATTTGTGAGGCATTAAAAGGAGGTCAAATTTGATTAAATCTTATTTATAAACTCTCAGGGCTGGAAGTGGACTTAGAAATCATTTGGTTCAGAGATGGCAAATGTGCATGTGTGTGTGGCCACTTTCACTTTCTAAGACCCTGTCAGACATCATTAATCAATCGTGAGACTTCCTTTCACTGAGCCTAGTTACAGATGCAGAACATTTCTTAATTCACTACTCTAGACAGACACAAACAGTCAAAATGATCTTGCAAAAAAACTAACCAATCTTTGATTGACTCCAACCCTAAATTCAAAAAATGGATATCCTGTGTAATATTCTGCATGAACAAGCATCAAGTTCCTGATTGAGCACTTCTAAAATGAGGCATTCCCTGAGTAGGTCTTTTATCATATTATGATTATGTAATCAGTAATGAATACATGTGTCCTTAAGAAGAGTTACATGCATCCAGCAAATCCTAGCCCCCACATACTGTAATCCACAGGACACCGCCAAACAGGAATTATTAATCCCATTTTATAAATAGGAAAAATTAGAATCTAAGACAGAGACAGGGAAAAGGCAACACATAGTTTGGCCTGCTTAGTGTTTTAAAGATAAAATTAAGCCTACATTTAAAAATCAGAAGATTTTGCATCAAAAATGTGGTTTCACCACTTTTTATTTAAAAGTAAGAATAAACCTGTTTTTTCATATGGTGGCAATTGGCCCATGCTTTATAGCAGTTGGACCCTTTGATGGCTTTGTACTTGCAGTTTTCCACAATTCCCACCATGTTCACAATTCACGAGGGTTAACTTTTCTTCCTGCCTGCTTCAGTCATGCTACCTGTGAGTCTCTTGTAAGAAGCTGAGTTGACACTGACTCCAAGTTTCCCAAAGTTCATGTGGCTATTGTTTTTCTGCCATTGCATTTGCTCTTCCCTCTGACTTGAATGGCTTTCTCTTCCATTTCCATATTACTGAAACTAAAAATTGGCAGGGTTGGGGAAGGCTAGGACTCTGGAGATGTGAAAACTTTGGAGAGTTTATCTTATTTCTGCAGCCTCTTATACTCTGGGTAATTTGCAGATTTTATTTACCAAGGCAGAAAGCTGAGAATCCAGGTTTATACTAGTAACGGACTGCTGGTGGGGGTCCAAAAAAACAGTAGAACTTTTAGCAGAGACCTTGATGGTCTCATTAAGCTTAGTATGTGTTTTCTAATTTCACCTGTATTTTTATTCATATCATACAACCTACCAGCTCACATGTCAGCTTACCATATGGCGACTCTCAGTTCTGCATGCATAAGTCATACAGGATCTCAATAAAGTTTCATTGCCTTTACAGTGGTGTTTTGATAAGTGCACTTACTTTGTTGTCATGTCTTTGTCTTTCTCCTCCAGTGCCTATCTAATTACCTGTCACATAGTCAGAGCTCAATAAACGCTTCCCAAAGCATTCAACTGCATCATTGCTCAGCACCTTAATCTCTTCCTTCACGGTCTCTTGCAGATATTATGTCATAATCTACCCACAAGCCACCAAGAAGTAGGTGGAAAATGTTATTCTCATTCCACTGATGGCAAATATCAGGTAAAATAGGAACCACATGATTTATCTGATATCTTACATAGCATTAAGGGCACAAATATAGTTTGCAAAATAGTATTTGTTAAGTCACATGTCGCTGAGAGACAGTGAAGTGCAACACAATGAGTGTGGAATCTGCAACAAATTCTAGAGCTCATTGTTACTAGCTTCTGTCACCCTGTGTCAGGTACTTCCCTTGGTTTTCTTGTGTACCAAGCTTCAATGCCTTTCAGGTGCATTGTAGTTTTTGGTTAAAAAGAATGACTGTCTACAATTTCAAGATGCTCAAACAGTTCTGTGCATATTCAAAAAGTTTTATTTCAGTTTTATGCCCAACTATCTTTCCTTCTGTAACTGAGTCTCAAGTACAGGTAGAACAGTGATGTAGGACAAAGCTGGGGGAGTCCTAGTGTTAGATTGATAGCATACTGGTTTCCTTATTTCCAAAGGCTAACACAAGATTCTTTCCCTTGCTTTCTTGTTAAAATGCATTATTTCCCATGATGTGTCTCAACCCTTCTGATAAAGTGTCTTGTGATAGTTCTGCTTTATTGATGAGCCAGACATGATTATATGTGAAATATCAAGTGTAGGCATAGAATAGGGTGAAGCTGGAATCATTAACCATAGAGATATGTACAGCATACGATTGGGGCAAAGAGATAAATGAGGGAAGCAATCAAGTAAACTTAGAGGAGGAATAAAAGGGGGTATAGGAAAAATTTCAATGTAAAAGTGATACGTCTGTTAGATCTTGAAGGATCTTGGTGAGTAAAAATCTCACCAAGGCAACACGAAATTAAAACCACTTTAGCCAAAGGAAACCAAGGAGGCACTGAAGTGAGAACCATGGCCGGGTGCGATGGCTCACACCTGTAATCCCAGCACTTTGGGAAGCTGAGGCAAGCAGATAACTTAAGTCAGGAACTGGAGACCAGACTGGCCAACATGGTGAAACCCCTCTCTAGTAAAAAGTCGAAGGTCGGGCCATGGTGGGGCAGAGGTCGGGAAGATGTCCTGGCGAGGCTGGGCGCAGAGAGGCTGGGGCTGCGGCCAGGCGTGGGCTGTGTCGGTGGGCGGCCAGGCGTGGGCTGTGTCGGTGGGCGGCCACAGCTGCGAGGAGCTCCCTGTGGCCCTAACCCCGCCACGGTTGCTCGGATGCAGGTTTAACTTATTTATTCAGCAAAAAATGCGGATTCAGAAAAGCACCCAGGAAGGTTGAACCTCGAAGATCAAACACAGGGACAAGTGGTGAAGCATACAAGAGAAGTGCTTTGATTCCTCCTGTGGAAGAAATAGTCTTTTATCCTTCTCCCTATCCTATAAGGAGTCTCATAAAACCTTTATTTTTTACTGTTGCGTTTACAGACTGTGCATTTGGATCAGCTGCTATTTGACAGTATGAATCACTGAAATCCAGGGTCCAGATTTATTTTTTTTAATTTTTTATTATTATTATACTTTAAGTTCTAGGGTATATGTGCATAACGTGCAGGTTTGTTACATATGTATACTTGTGCCATGTTGCTGTGCTGCACCCATCAACTCGTCAGCACCCATCAACTCGTCATTTACATCAAGTATAACTTGATGGTATAAAAGCTGATTGGTTGGATAGCATAAGACCACATAAAGAAGACTTCAGAAAGGAGATTAACAAGTGGTGGAATAATCTAAGGGATGGCCAGCAGACTGTGACAGGTATTACAGCTGCAAATGTCCTTGTATTCTGTTTATGGAGAGTACCTTCTCTGCAGCAGACAACGATCAGATATTTCACATCGAATCCAGCCTCAAAGGTCCTTTGTTCTCCAAAGCTGCTGTCAACATTCCGTCATTTCTCCTTATTTCACATGGCAGCAAATACGTATGTTTTGTGGAGCTTCTCTTCCAGCATAGTGAACATTCTGGGTCAAGAGCAGTTCATGGCGTTGTACCTATCTGCAGGTGTTATTTCCAATTCTGTCAGTTACGTGGGTAAAGTTGCCACAGGAAGGTATGGACCATCACTTGGTGCATCTGGCACCATCGCAGCTGTCTGCACTAAGATCCCAGAAGGGAGGCTTGCCATTATTTTCCTTCCGATGTTCACGTTCACAGCACGGAATGCCCTAAAAGCCATCATCGCCGTGGATACAGCAGGAATGATCTGGGGATGGAAATTTTTTGATCATGCAACACATCTTGGGGGAGCTCTTTGTGGAATATGGTATGTTACTTATGGCCATGAGCTGATTTGGAAGAACAGGGAGGCTCTAGTGAAAATCTGGCATGAAATAAGGACTAATGGCCTCAAAAAAGGAGGTGGCTCTAAGTAAAACTGGTATTGGACAATAGTGGTGCATCTGGTCCATGATGCCTGAGAGCCCCAGGAGACATCGGCCCTAGGGTGATCACGGCTATGCTCCCGCCTGGAAGATGCCAGCATCTGGCCTCCTGGTGTTTTCAGCTGTGTCCCCCAGTCTGTGTCTTTTTAGCAAGTGGATGATGATAAAGTTGTGAAATAAAGGTTTCTGTCTAGTTTGTAAAAAAAAAAAAAACAAACAAACAAAAAACAAGTCCTGGCATGGTGGTGCATGCTTGTAATCCCTGCTACTCAGGAGGGTGAGGCATGAGAATTGCTTGGACCCAGGAGGCAGAAGTTGCAGTGAGCCGAGATTGCACCACCACACTCCAACCTGGGCAACAGAATGAGGTTCTGTCTCAAAAAAGAATAAAAAGCGAAAACAAAACAAAACAAAAAACTAAGAACAACTATCATGGTAGGAGGCAATCAATTCTGTTTTAGCAGAACACACCAGGGAGTATATGGCTGGAGAGGGAGCAGAAAAAGGGCTTTTAGTACTCATGAATGAAGAAAGGAAAGAATAAAGGACAGAAAAGAGGGAAGGAGGATGGGGAAGGAAGAGAGAGAGAGACAGAAAGATAGAGACAGAAGAAAATTGTCAGAGGCATTATTAAAAAATATATTTATTAGTTTGGCATTTTAAACTTTCTCTAGACTTAGATTTAGGTAGAAAAATCTTTGCACAGGATCGACCAGTTGGAAAATGGTGGAGCTGAGTATGTTTGTTTGTTTGTTTTGAGATGGAGTCTCACTCTGTAGCCGAAGCTGGAGCGCAGTGGCACAATCTCGGCTCACTGCGACTTCCGTCTCTGGGGCTCAAGCGATTCTTGTGCCTCAGCCTCCCAAGTAGCTGGGACTACAGGTGTACACCACCATGCCCAGCTAATTTTTGTATTTTAGTAGAGATGGGGTTTCACCGTGTTGCCCAGGGTGGTCTCGAACTCCTGAGCTGAGTTTTATTTTGTTTTTTTTGAGACAGAGTCTTGCTCTGTCACCCAGGTTGGAGTGCAGTGGCCCAATCTAGGCTCACAGCAACCTCTGCCTCCTGGGTTCAAGCGATTCTTCTGCCCCAGCCTCCCGAGTAGCTGGGACTACAGGCATGTGCCCCCACCCTTGGTTAATTTTTTGTATTTTTAGTAGAGGCGGGGTTTCACCGTGTCAGCCAGGATGGTCTCAATCTCCTGACCTCATGATCCATGTGCCTCGGCCTCCCAAAGTGCTGGGATTACAGGCGTGAGCCACCACGCCTGGCCTGAGTTTTAATATAGGCCCTTTGATTTCAAAGCCCATGCTTATTCTCTGGTGTCACCCAGAACCTCCAAGATAAACTTCTCTGGTGAGGACTTGGCTGTCACTGAAACTGGTAAATCCTGATGTTTGCTTCCAAATTAGCAGTATTCCTTTGTGCTTAAACTTTAACAGTTTAAATGAGATAGTTGCCACCTCACTTTGGATCTCTTTCCTATAGTCCCAAAGCACTTTGAAGAGCTTATGCAAGAAGAGACAATTCAACAGATATTTACCAAAGCCCAACTCTGACTTTAATTAGACCTATAATTTTGGCAAGACACACAAAACTTGTCTTTCAAGGTTTTTCATTTAGTAAAATATTTTAAAGGAGATCAGTTTTGAATATTTAAGTAAGAAGCTCATGTGGGGATATTAGAAAGATCTGGGTTTGAACCTTCACTCTCCCACTTTCTACATGCATAATCTTTATTATTATTTAACTGCTCTGACACTTAAGTTTCTTATTTTTTAAATGGGGAAAATGAAAATCATACATTTTCAAAGCTTTGATACGAAGATGAAATATGACCACATGTGACCAAATATGACCAAATATGACCACAGTAATATTCCTATTGCAGTACCTACTACAGATCTTTAGAAGTAGAAGGTAAATTTACTTTTCATATGCACAGAGCTTCATATGAAAGAAAAATTGCCCTCATACTCGCGGACCTCAGTTATGGAGCAAATACAAAGTGATTGGGCAGCTTTGGAGAATTTCCCAGGATGTTTGGGGCAGAGGTGGGAAACCCACTCTGTTGCATGTCTTAGTACAAGATCTCAATTCAGAGAGGTTCTGCAGGACTTTTGCCTAGTACATTGTTTCCATTAGTTCCCCTGCACCCGTCTTTACTTTCTCCACCCATTCTACAAACCATGTCAGAACCCTCTGCCAGAATTCTCTGCTCCAACTTCACAACCAGGCTGAGCTAGGCTGATTCACAAAGGCTTTTCCCAAGTTGAAGACGGGCCAGGATCAGCAGTGAAAGTTGACTGGTTTGGCATGGGCAGTGATTAATGATTAATCAGAATCAGTGTTAGCTGAACACTACAACTATGGCCATGCATTCTGAACAGGCAACAAATCAGTGATAGCTGGAATAGAGATGCGTATTTGGAAAGTTTTCCTTTAGTTTAGTTTAATACTGAACTAGCAAACAACCAGTGAGAGGAATACACAGGAAATCAAAGATACCTGTGGGTGAAAATGCAACTGTCAATGCCACCCTGGCTCCTCAGAGGTGTGACTTGAGTCTGTAATAGAGCATAATAGTCCATGCCGAGTCAGTGTGTTTCAGAACCTTCCACTCTTTATCTTTGGGTGCAAGCAGCCCCAACCCTCAAGGATCCATACTGTTTGCACAATAAGAAAATTTGACCTGCCCAAGGGTTATATACTTCTGAGTATATTTCTTCCATCACTAGAGGAGTACTTAGCTTCCTGGTGGCCTGACGAGGGCCTTCTGCAGTGCCAGCTTAGCTGACTTGGCTTGTCCCCACTATACTAGGTACTGTCTAGTGGCCTCCATAGCCAGGTAGCTTGAGTTCAAGATTTCATTTCAACCACTTAAAGCTGAATGTAGATGAGCAATTTAAGTTCTAGAAATAGACGCTATGGAAAAAACAAGCAGACAAACAAGCAAACAAACAAAAAAGCTGTTCCTCAAATTAACCTTGACTTTCCACTTTAAACTTTTTAATTAGAAAACTCTTTTGGAAAAAAATGAAAGATCTTAACTTTGTCTATCAGGTTTATACAATATAGGCCTTCCTGGACCCTCCTGCTGGATTTCCACTTATGCCGTGTCACTGCCTGCACAAGCCTTTCTTGGTTCCTTAGTTACCCCTCTATTCAGAATGTTATTCTTTTATTCTTCCCTTATTAACTCCAGGTCACTTTCAGATATCAGACTTAGAGTTCTCCAAGGTATGTTTCCTTGAGTCCTTCAGTTTAGGCTATGATTCATTTGTCTGATTTTGTTTATACTTTCAATGTCTTTTATACTGCTAAGCAAAACCATAATATATTAATCGGATGGATGAAAATGACATTACGCTACACCAATTATTGTTTCTACTGCAGAAGAAGTTACCTAGGGAAAAATGTAGCTTCTATTCTATCATGATTAACATAATTTGCCCCAAGAAAAGGACAAGATATAAAAATAAAGAGTTAATGGATTGTCATGACTTTTCTTTTTAAATACTATCTTTTAACATTTTCTGATATATTTTTTAAAAGCCTAGGGAAACTGAAAACCTAATAGAAAAGTATAGTAATTATTTTTAATATTGATTTTCTGCAGTACTTACAGTTTATATGACTAATTTGGCCTGGGTAAATTGTCTTGTATTTTCCCTGCATGTATTTCTTTCTTTTTAATAGTTTCATTGAGATATAATGTACATACTATAAAATTCAGCCATATAAAATCTGCAACTAATGGTTTGTTTTTAGTATATTTACAGAGTTGTACAATCATCATCATATGGTAATTTTTAAATATAATCATCACTCCAAAAAGAAGCTGCATACACTATTTTTTAAATACATTTTTTGCACAATTATGTATCTTTCTTACAGAGCACTGATCTCCTTTGTTAATACACATCTATTAATGTTTTGTTCAGTTAATACCTATTTCTTACCTTAAAGCATAAGCATGGGAACAGAGTTTGTATCTGATTTGGGGTCACCTTTCTGTCACTAGTTCCTAGCAGACTACTTGTCATATAGTAGAAGCTTTATTCCTTTGTTAAGGAATTTGACTCACAAGCCTCAATACTATCATCTGTAAAGGAAGATGAAAATATTAATACATATCACACGGGATGTTTTGAGAGTAAAATAATATAACGCATGCAAGTTCACTTTTTAAACTGAAATACCATATACATCTTAAATATTATTTAATAAATATTTTCAACTCAGGGAAAAATCTAGGTTACAGAGATATGAAATTGGGAATATGATAGCAAGTGATGAGATGCTCTCAGTTTCTCTTGCTTTTCCCAAGAACAGAGGAAGAATAAATTTCCTGGAGGTCTTTATGATTCTTATCGGCCATAAAAGATACTTTCATGACTACTACTGGACAACGAGATGGGAGCAGGAGTGATATGCACCATTTGCAAGCCCAGACCTTAAAATCATCTTGAGGTTCTCATGACAAAAACAAAAGAATATGGAGTTGTAGTCACACTATGGAAGAATCATGGATGCATTTCTTTAAGGAAAACTTCTTAGAAAAGCAATCCAATCTGCAACAAACTATAACATGAGGGAGAATTCCACTATTTTGTGTACTAAGTCACTGAGATTACCAGGTGGTTGGTTATATAACCTTATACAGAAATTGGTACTTTGAAGAGGGGACTACCATAACACAAAGATAAATATTTGGTATTGGTTAAGCATTCAGAGATGAGCATCAAGGAAGCTGACACAGGCTGGAAGCATAGGTCTTCAGATTATGCAGTTGCAAGACACTTCATTTGAATCCCTTCTTAGTTGCAGTTGTTCTCAATACAGATAGCATGCTTAGTCAACCAATAGCTCTAGCAGAAAGGCTTGGAAAGCAGAATCTTAGTAGAATATGTTGGCTACCAATGGGTGGTCTGGTAAGATATTATAAGTTATGACCTCAAGGAAGAATTAGATACTTTGCAGGCAGAAATGAAAGAGATACTTTGCAGGCAGAAATGAAAGATAATAAAGAAAGTTGAGAAATTCAAGGCCTTTTAGGGGTGAAAAAGTGAAAATATTCTAGATTCTAGACCTTCAAAAGTAAGATATGAGATGTTTAATGACTTTGAAATACTAAGTCTAGGAAAAATCCTTCAGTTGGATGAGTGACTAGAGCAATGATAAATTCAGACTCCATCAATCCCATTCAATCCCACTAACCTCAAGGTAGCTTTAGTTAAGACAGAGAGGCAGGGTTTTGAAAAAGCGAAGAAATAAAGTAGGTCTGAGAACTGTGTCTAGGAAAGGTTTTAGGGTGTGGTTACTGGACATGAAACTGGCTGGAATGTATAGAGATTAGAAGCTATGAAGGTGTTGAAAGAATTACATTGACAAATAAGTCACAAATTCATTCAAAATGTCTTTGGCTTTTTGAGACTTGAGGTGACCTTTAGGATCCTGACCTATCACAAGCAGGCAGAAAGCCTCAAAACCCCTAACAATGATATGCTCTCCAGCATTCACTTTAGAGTCCCCAAAGAAACTGAACAAAGAGAAGACCCTCAAGAGTAGAGCCACAGTCCATAAACTATAAAAGACAAGGGATTTCCTCCAACAGAGAGCAAAATCAGAGCCTAAAAGGAACTATTTTTACCCACCCAGACTAGGGGGAACTCATAAGATTGGCCCCATGGAATTTCAGAGCAATTATGACCAGTGTTGTAGCTCAAGGCCCTCAGGAAACAGATTCAGAGACCCTGAGATATGTGTGCCACAGGTTATTTGGGAAATGTTGGAAACAACACCTCTAAGGAGTAAGAAAAGTAAGATTAGGCAAAGGGAAACATTGAACCAGTGAAGTAATTTCAACAAAGAACTCAGTCAATCCCACCAGAGGTTAGAGGGTAGGAGATCCCTTCAAGTTGTCCCCATTGAGACAAAGAGTTGATGTCTCATACTCTGCACTAGTCATTGGATGCAAGCTTCCACAAGGCAGGTCATACTCTTGGTCAAGACACTGATTTTTAGATAGCAGTTCCTGGAGGGGGGCTCATCTGTGAGCCATCAGCAGCTGAGAGGCTAAGGACCTTGTTCATAAAGGAAGATCTGGGGAGGGCACCACAGCATCCACTATAACTATTGATTTATGTGTCTTGTATTTTTTCCCTTCATAAATGAGAGTACACATTGCAATTATCCCATCCCTATTCTACTATTGTGTATTTGATGGTGGTAGCCAAGGAGGGAAACTGGGGTTGGATACTGGTCTTCATGAACTATCAGACCATAAAAATAAAACTGGCCCAATTTTTCAATAAGCCAGGAGCCCATAGAACTGAAGCTTGAGAAACTTACATTTTTACAATGAGATACACCCGCTGCCTTACACGTCCCCAATTCTTGGTTTCCCACACGTGGTTATAATGAGATGCAAGACCTCTCTTTAATCGCCTGCTGCCTGTTGACCAACTCCTTTTCTTTGCCCCTCCTGTTTTCCTTTGCAGTTGTATAAATTACTAACTTCAGTTGAGAGGGAGACACTGATTTGAGATTTGTCTTCAATCTCTTTGGTTGGCATCACCTGTAACAAAGCCTACTTCCCTGGCAATACCCATTGCCTCAGTAATTGTCTTTCTGTATGGCAAGCAACAGGACCTGAACCCCTGGCATTCAGTAACAAGGGCACACATGTGAATCTAGTGTAGAGGCCTGAACATTATCTGGAGACCTGCTGTTTTGAAAAGGACATCAAATTGTTCTCCATGGGGAGGATGAGGACATATTTCATGTTTAGAAGAAAGAATAAACTTGATCCATGATGATCAGACAGGATTAATCAGAGACTAACTTGATGCTCACCTGTAGGAACCTAGTTTTTAGATTCCTTCCTGGGCAGGGGTCGTCGCGAGAGACCACTCGACACGGAAGTCACAGCGGAGAGACTTATTGTTAGCGCGCTAGGGTCCTATGTCCGAAGTTGGCCACAGGACCCCGAATGCCTAGTACAGACAGTTTATAAAGGCAAAAACCACAGAAACTCACAAAGCTTGAGGCGCAAGATGATTGGAGCAGGTTATGGCCTGAGCAAGGTGTCTTACTCTGATTAGTTGGTTTGAACCCGCGCGGGGTATTTCTCGGACTTGTTTTTCTGTTTGAGTTCCGGGAATTTTGGGTGGGTGTTTTGGATAGCCACATGGACGTTGGGCGGGTGCTTTAGATGGCCACCTGGTCATTGGGCGGGTGCTTTAGATGGCCACCTGGTCATTGGGCGGGTGCTTTAGAGCCTGGTGTGGCTTTTCTAAGCTTTCTAAGTTTCTAAGTCTCTAAGTCTCTTAAGTTTCTAAGTCTATAAGTTTCTAAGTCTCTAAGTTTCTAAGTCTATAAGTTTCTAAGTTTTTGTGGCCTATTTTCACACCGATACCATTTCTCCTTCAAGGGGACACAGGAGAACCTTATTTTCACCTTCCCTTGCACTTAGCTTGTATCTAGTTATAGCCAATAGAATGTGGAGGTAAGAGAAGGAAGCCACTTCTAGGCACAGTCCTGAAAATCTTCAACAAGTATCTCAGTCTATACTCTTATCCCATCCATGAAGCTGGAAGTGAAAGACCCCCAGGTTGGTAGAGCTGTTTTATAGACTATAATATGACTGAGCCAAATTATAGAAAGAACTGAATTCCTAAATTACTTTTCAAAGAAGAGCCACCTAACCTACAGTGGATTGTACCTGAGAAATAAACTTTTGTGGTATTAAATCACTGGGATTAGGGGTTGTGTGTTAGCTGTGAGTAGGAATGGCAAACCTGAATTATGCAGAAAACATAGTTTTATATGTGTTCCTGAAGTTAGGAGAGTAGATAAGATTATCCAGAAGAGTCACAGGAAGACACAACTTTTCCAAATTTCAAGGAAAATATTCAATTGCATGTGAGAACAATACAATGCCTGAAGATGCTTCTTATATATGAGTAGGTGATAAAGAAACATAAGTTTTGGCCAGGCGCAGTGGCTCATGCCTGTAATCCCAGCACTTTGGGAGGCCGAGGTGGGCGGATCATGAGGTCAGGAGATCGAGACCATCCTGGCTAACACAGTGAAACCCCGTCTCTACTAAAAATACAAAAAATTAGCCTGGTGTGGTGACAGATGCCTGTATTCCCAGCTACTCGGGAGGTTGAGGCAGGAGAATGGCATGAACCCGGGAGGCAGACCTTGCAGTGAGCAGAGATCGCGCCACTGCACTCCAGCCTGGGGGACAGAACGAGACTCATCTTAAAAAAGAAAACAAAACAAAAAAACCAAAAACATAAGTTTTAGAATTTTCATAGGTCTTAAATACCAAGATAACAGTTAAGATCTTGAACCCGTAGAATAGTTTTCCAAATGTGGAAAGCCAGTGTTCTGTAGGCTCCTTAGGGCCTTTAATATGCTCCTACACATTGCTACCCCAGCCTACCACTCCCACTCCTACCACCAGCCAGTACCCACTGCTCCCACCCCCACAAGCTTCCAAGCCCCCAGGAAATCAACTGAAGCCTTTTCTAATTTTTTTTTTACCTGTTGTCAAGGAATATATGCTTTTCCAAGTCTACAGAGATGGCTCTTTATATCCATGTGTTCCACATCCATACATTCAACCAACAGGGAATAGAAAATATTTGGGAAAACAGATTGTGTCTGTACTGAACATGTGCCAGTTTGTTCTTCTTGTCATTATTCCCTGAACAATACAGTGTAACAACTATTTTCATAGCTTTTACATTGTATTAGGTACCATAAATGATCTAGAGATAATTTAAAGTATACAGGATGATATGCATTGGTTATATGTAAATACTACACTGTTTTATATTAGAGACTTGAGTATCTGTAGATGTTGATATCTAAGGTAGGTCCTGGAGCTAATTCCAGACAGATACAGAGGGATAATGGTACAGGATACATTTCCAAAATCTCCTCTATACCAGCGTATAAACAAAACAAAACAAAACAAAACAAAAAATGCATGGAAAGCATTTTTATAGGCCATAAAATTGTTTTGATTGTTTTCATCACCAGAGAAGGAAGATAAAGCCAAATGGGTAAGAGAAGTGTTAGAAAGATAAAAAGCCTGGTGTACATTCTGCCTTCTTCTTTCAGTACTGAACCTTATTAGTGGCGGAGAGCATTGAGGCACCTCTAAGGGGAATGTGATGCTTTCTCTCTGAGCTGCAGTAATCTCAGTTATGGATGCTGATCAAGAATAGCAAATTAAAGATCCCCAGTCTCCATCATCTAAGTGGCAGTATCATCGAGACAGTAGTGTAGTAAGTATTGCACAGCTAGATGTCGTGCATCGTCGTACATATGCTGGAATTTTATGCATTTTAAGATCAAAACAGGTGTTTAAAATGGTAGCTTTTGCTCCAAGGCCTAGAAACAGGAGAAAGGCACTGTTTCTCTGCTTTCAAGAAACAATTGCTCAGAAGGGAAAAAAAAAGCTGTTTAAAACTTCATGCCATAATTCTACAATTGATTATTAGTGCCACAGAGAGCATAGTACAAATTTATTTTCAACCGCTGAGAATAATAATAAAAAAAAAGTGTCTTAAAAGAGGGTATTTTTAGCATAATAAGCGATTGTGTGGTTATATATAGATTTTGTTTCGCTTCCTTCCAACTGTGAATGTGATTGTTTTCATATGCTTGGGAAATTTGCATATAATGTGTGCTATTTGTATCATGGCCAAATCACTTGGATTCAAGCTCAAACTGCTCACTGAAACAGGACGGAAGCCCACTGAGATAAATATAGTTATCTTTCATTTCCCAAGACTCAGATCCAGGAAAATATCTTCCCCTTTTCCTAAATTTGCCTGTCTGTCAAATTTGCAAATAATTAGCAAATTCTCACTGCTAGGAAAATGAGCAATTGGATAAAGCATCAATAATTGTGGTCTATAGCTTGGGAGCAAAGAGAAGAAAAAAATTGCAAATGAAAATGCATTTGACTTCTTACTATGTTACAGGTTGAATTCATTAAAAAAAAAAAAAAAAAAAAAAAAAAAAAAAAAAAAAAAAACCTTACTTGTGAAACTTTTCAGCAGTAGAAAAAGCCTTCATATGTTTTTTATTAATTGAAATTTTATTTGCATACCATAAAATTTACCATTTTAATTACACAATCTAATTGTTTTTCGTATATTCACAAAGTTATGGAATCCTCACTATTGTTCAACTGTAGAACATTTTAATCACCCTAAAAAGTAGGCTTGTACCCATTAACAATCACTTCTCATTTGTCTCTCCAGCCCCTTGAAACCCCTAATCTACATACTGTGTATATGGATTTGTCTTTCTGAACACTTTATGTAAATAATGTCATACGATCTGTGTTCTTTTGTGTCTGGCTTCTTTCAGTAGCCTCACTTTATGGATAAGTTAGATAGGCTGTGATAGGAAAACAAATTGTCCAAGTTACATAAATTTTTCGGGGCACATCCAGAACTGGAATCTGCTCTTATGAGATCTGCATTTAGCAGAATACTAGCTGAGTACTTGCCGGGAGCTCTATTCTCAAGGGGGCTTTCAACCTCTTTGGAAATGTCACCAAATAAAGAAAATTGTGTTTATTGTAAGTCTCCTTTGAGAATACTATACAAGATTGGAAAAAGACTTTGGTAAGCTACATGGGATGTAAGAGGAAATATGAGCTCACTCTATAACATGACCAAGTCACAAGAGATTGTACCTAAATTGCCCTATAGTAAGTATGGATTTGGTGAAGAATATGGCATTTGTGTTGCCGAGTGGGTATATGATATTGGGGCTGAGTCTCCCAAAATAAACTTTGAACACATATATAACAAATATATTTGTGAAGGAATGCTAGGAATAAGCTTGTCCAAGCCTTCTGCATTTCCACTCAGCTCTCACATGCGGGCCCCTGGCTCCAACACCAAGGCCCCCTCAGTTGAAATTTTTACAATACTGACTATTTTGGTAAAACCCATTCTGCCTGAAATATTGCCTCTTGAACTCAAACCCCATAGCAACATCACCCTCTTCCTTCATGAAATCAGTCTATTTCCATCATTGCAGACCTGTAAACTTTCTTACTTCTCTCAATTGTATTTCTCCATCTCAGATAACTCACCATGTCTTTTTTATTGTAACCCATACTGGATTTCAAGTGAACCAACATGAGTAACTTGTCTTCCTAAAGTCCCAATGCACTAACTGTATCTTCTGTCCCCAGTTCTGTACCCACCCATGGCCCAGGTTACAAACTTAGACCTCTGTGGGGCTACTCTGGTGTGGAGTCCACTTTTTACTCATGGTGACTTTCCTTTTATTAGATCATGCAAAAGTAATTGCAGTTTTTGCCATTATTTTTAATGCAAGATTGGAAAAAGACTCTGGTTGACTACATGGAATATAAGAGAAAATATGAGGAATTTGATAATTCCTTCAGGAACTCCAGGACTCCAGTCTGCCTCCTCTCATCCAAAGACTAGAGGCCTTGGGACTGAAATTCTTCTGCACCTCATAGACAAGCCAAGGTACTGCCTAATAGCAGATCATTAGCTGGGGATTATTCTCCAGATTTCCAAATTTTAAGCTTACTTACTAGAAGAGCATTAAAACGACAGTATGGTGCAATGTTTTGAAGGTAAATGAACAGGACTTGTAACTCAGGCTTGACTACTACTTAGTAGCCATATGATTTGAACCAAGAATCTTAACTTCTCTAGGCCTCAGTTTCTTCATTTTTAAAATAAGGGTAATAGTACTTCCTACATTATGAAGTCATTCTGATGACTAAATAACTTTCTTATATGTGAAACACTTAGGTAACTACTTGTATTATAGAATTTGTATAAAGTTAATAACTATTATTTTATCTACACACAAGTAGCTACTACGAAAGATTTATATGGAAATGTTCAAGTTTTTGTTTGTTTTTCATAAAACTTTAAAATATCAACCAGGAGAAAAAGTGCTAGACTGGGAAATAGGAGTTCTGGAACCTAGTTCTGATTCTATCACTAAGCAGTATTTTAATATGTACGCTGAATTTTTTTTAAGATGGCTGAACATTTTTCCACATTCATGCCTATAATGTATGTATTTGTGAAAGTTACCTTTATAGAAAGTGAAGATATAAAAATCTAAGTGATCACAGAAGCCAAATTAGTGGCTTCCTAATAAATGAGAGGCCCATAAATGATTCCTCTCCCTCAGGCTGATTAATTCTGTAGCTCAGCAACACACATTCATCTTTCTGAGTTGTCTTTGCTCTTAAAGAAAAATTTCATCCAGCACATCACTAAATGATAAGGAGAAATGATTGCTTATACAAATCAGGATATCAGAAAAGCTGGCCAGTTGGGGGCTGTGTCAACTCCCTCCCTACTCCAATTGTGCTACTAAATCTACTAGACTCTGTCTAAACTCTTCTCTCTTAAGTACCACTCCCTCCTAATCAGGTCATTTTATCCCTAACAGCCTTCTAAGTAGTATGACCAGCCATCCAGAAAAGGTGTGAACATTTTGCAGTCTATCTAGAAAGTGCAGTGCAGTACATACCCCAGACTATCTTCCTTTATGTCCCATACACTATCTGGTTACCTTAACTTTAATTATTAACTTAGTGTGTCTCCCTTTTCTTATGCCCAGACTGGGTGTTCTGAAAGAAGACTCAATTATATTGAAATATAAAGAAGACCGGGTGCTCTTTAGATTGTCAGCACATAGTATTTAATCAGTGCATTAAAAATACTTGACTTCTGTGAGTACATATGGTGAGTGAAGTCAAATGTCTCTTTATCCAAGCTATGCATTGGTCCTTTTTCACATACAATCCCTCTGCCTGGAGTGACTCCCCATTTAATGAGTCATCTTTTACAGTCCAACGAAGACATCACTTCATTTCCAGAGTTATCCTCAAGTCCCTTAGATTTTCCCTTCTCTGCATCACAATAGTGTATTTTCTTACAGATTGTCAGAGATTTCTCTTATGGCTATTCCCATAGTCTTTGAAATAATTACATTGATTTTAAAATTTACTTGAAAGTAATTTACTTACTTACAAGCCTGGTTTGTTCATAGGATATGCACTCCTCAAAGACAATAAAAGTACTTCCTTAATCAGTATTCCCATAACTTAGCACAGTGCCTGGCGTATTAACAGGTACTCAGTAATATCTGTTGATTGCAACTATACTGAACAAATTTGAATTGCATTCAGTTCAAATTTATGGAGAAAATTCATCATGGTAAAGGGTTTGTGGTATAATTGCTATGGCCAAATGAAATGGGTCAATTACGAAATGTATACCGTTCACTCTTCCTTTGGGGAGCTTATAAAGGATTTTACCATTGTAACATAATGTTTTAAAATATTATTTGAAGTTTTCTCCTCCTGATGTTTCCTTCCTCTGGGCACAAGTGAAAGCGTCCATTTGTTTCCAGAAAGATTAGGATTAGAGAAGAAGAAAGGAAAAATGGTCAATATTCAACTTTTATCTTCCAAAATAGGATGCAAAGCCCAAAGGAAGTCACAAGTCTTACAAGAATTTCTCTCATAAGAGAAAAAGGCATTTCTAAATTCAAAAATCTCTCCTTGTGTAGTAAGAGAAAATCTTGAGGGTTTGAACATGGAGTATTATTATGAGCTATGGATACAGAGAACTCCACATATGGCCAAGGATACTTCTCCCTATTTCAAAAGGAGGTAGAGAACTTTTCTACTTCAAGGATGAAATAGTGGTTGGAAACACTTTGAAGGGATTAAAGGTAGAGAAGGGACTCTACTTTGGTTTTGCAGGTATTTACAGTTTCTACCACCTTTTACAGACGTCAACCATGGAGTGAATTCAGGGGGTACCCTGGAGATAGAAACCACAGATGGGTCATATGGGGAGCCACAGGCAACTGGAGCACTTGTATCATTTCCGGTTGAGGTGAAACTGTCTGTCCTCTAACATGGAGTGGATAAAGCCAACTATGACAGTAGCATGAAAACTTTGATCAGAGCAAGGACGCTAAAAGTATACTTCTACTTTCCTACCTTTTATGAGCAGGAAATTGCTGAGTACCTCTTAGGAGATTTAGAAGACCATGGGCAGGGAGTGCTGGAGGCTGAATCTGTGAATGGTGATGGGAGGGGCAAAGCTGCTGAGGATGCATAGTAGTGTTACCAATTTTGGGAGTAAATGGGATGTGCAGCTAGACCCAGGGTGAATTCCTGTGGAAACTAGCTATCCAGAAGAGGTAACTGAGCATCACCTGTGCCAAAGTAACTTTACCTCAGTAGTAAGTAATTCCTCAGAGGAATCCCTGTCCAAATACTAAGGAGAAAAGGTATCCCGAGAAAAGGCATCCCAAACAAAGGGCAGCACCAAAGTGTAGAAGCTTCTTCCTCTGCTCAAAGGAAGCAGCGAAGGGAGATTTCTTAACAGAAGAAATAAATATCCTTAACAGGAAATTTGAACTTTAGATCTACAGATTATTTGTACAAGTAAGAGTAAGGCAAGAGAAAAAGAAAAGAGACTGCTTTAAACTGGAAGGGAATGGAAAGTTAAAGACCAACTCCCAGCTTCTTTTGTCATCAGCAGGAATGGGGGCCCAGAATAAGAGAGAATGTTTTTCAAAAACAAGTGGCTTTTTTTAAATTTATATTTTTTTACATTTTGTTTTATGTGTAAATTTTGACTCCACTTCACATTGTTTGGGTTAACACAATAGTTTTTGAGAAGAAAGAATTGCCTAGGCCAGATGGGAGTTCTCCCTATACCAACTGTCTGGCCTTTGTTTGCAAACCACAGTTAAACCATCAAATGGGCTTCATGCATAGCCCAGGAGTACATTAGCAGAGCAGATGATAAAAGGTCAAGAATATGGGCTATTTAGATATAGATGAAATCTGACAGATGAAACACTAAAGTAAACTAATAAGACCAAGAGGGAACTGACATTAAAGTTTGGGTAAGAAACAGATTACCCAAGATGCTACATAAACAATGAGGACCACTATGGCTATTGAACTGTTGTTAGAAAGCAGTCATCTCCAACAAAAGTGCTCAACAAATATTGAGATCCTGACTCTTCATGGATTCCCTTATCATCTTTGCTTCCCAAATACATTAAGAAAATCAAGGAAATTAAATTAGGATTTTATCAATAATCTGGAAAATAGAATTATTCCAGTAAATTGAGTGTTCCAGTTAACATAGTTAACATTCGTCACCTATAAGGCTTACTAACTATTCAAGAATTTAAAATGCTATGTATTCATCAATATTCTCCAGAAAAAAAGCAGAACTAATAGGAGATAGATAGATGGATGGATGGATGGATGGATGGATGGATGAATAGATAGATAGATAGATAGATAGATAGATAGATAGATAGATAGATAGATATGGTCAGCTTTCTGAACTCACGGGGAATTGGTTCCAGGACATCCCACAAAAAACAAAATTAGAGGATGCTCAAATCCCTTATGTAAATTGGCATACACAATTGCCCTTAATATCCATGATTCTGTGTCTGTGATTCAACCAATCATGGATTAAAAATAAGTACTTTTGGCCCGCCATAATCAATGGTTTTGATCTGTAGTTGGTTAAATCCACAGATGCCAAACCTGCATATATGGAGGGCTGACTGTATTGAGAGAGAGAATGAGATTATAAGGCATTGGCTCGCATGATTATGGAGGCTGAGAAGTCCCACATTGTGCCCTTTGAAAGCTGGAGATCTCAGAAAGCTGGTGGTTTATTTCTTTTCAAAGAAGGAAGGAGAAATGATTGATTAATTTATTAAGGGTTGACACAAGAAACCCTCATGTCTCGTGTTAGGCACCAGAAAAGTTTATCTTCTTCTGGAGTCCACAACCCACTCTTGAGAACCAGGAAAACTGATGGGGTAAGTTCTAGTTCAAGTCTGAAAGTCTGAGAACCAGGAATGCAACTGGTGCAAATCTTGATCTGAGGGAAGGAGAAGTCCAATGTCTCACTTTGCTCAGTTGGGCAAAGAGAGAGAAGTTTCCCTTCCTCTGACTTTTGTTCTATTCAACCTGCAATAGATTGGATGATGCCCATCCACATTGGGAAGAGCAATTTTCTTTACTCAGGCTATGGATTCAAATGGTGATTTCTTCCAGAAACATCCTCACAGACACATCGAGAAACAATGTCTAGCTAGCTATCTGGACACTCTGTAGCTTAGTCAACTAAACACAAAATTAACCATCATGCTAATTATTTGAAAATTGTTAATCCTCTGGTTGTAAAGATGCAAAAAGAGTGGCTATGCTGCCTGCGTCCAAGTTACTCTCAGGTCTAATTCTTTATTGTGACTGAAAGCAGTGCAGTCTTCAGAAGGGAATGATTTTCTCCAGCATCACCTAACAGGTGAATTTAGTGACAGTTTACAGCTCCTTGTTGCTAATCATGATCTCAGAGGATACAGAATTTCTTTGCTGTCCCATTGGCATATGTCTGTGTCATCTTTAGATGAAACATCATCTTCATGCCAGCTCAGCATTTATTTTTAATTTGTTGTTTGCTGCCTTGCCCCAAGAGAGCAGAGTTTCCATTAACCAGAATGATTCCCAAGAATGGTGTTTTTGTTTTTAATTCCTCTCAGATAAAGATGTGACTTTGAACAAGGAAGAAGTACTCAAATTCTGGAATCATAGACCCAAGTCACAGTTTTATCTTTGCCATTTATTTTGAACACAATACTTCCCATCATTTCTCAAATCTGAAAAGTTAGCAGATAGCTAACATAATCTCTAAAGCTTTCTACATGCTCTGAAAAACAATTAAGTTTATGCCTAGGTTGCTGTCTTAGAAAAATTTAGTATGCCTATGGTGATACTAGATGAAGACTGGAAACAAAAATAAACAAGATGCAGTGCTTGCCACTGAATATCTCAGTCTGGTAAGGAAGGTATATGAATCATTAACCACAGTACTCTGTGATGAGTGCTAATCAGGGGATATACTTGATCTAACCTATTCACACCATCTTATTATCAAATTCAAAAGACTACAAAATGGCTGCTGAAGGTTAGAGACTCTTTTGAGGACATAGATAACTTTTTTTTTTAAATCCAGATGAAACCAATGACCTTTATTCTAGGATGTTATCACAAGGTTCTAACTCCATGTACTAAACAATATTTTTCTTAAGTGTGAGAACAGAAGAAAGAAAGGCTAGACTTACAAGGAAGGAAAAAGGGACTCAAAGGCAAAGGCCATGATTTAATTTTTCAAAAAATTGGTGGAGCACAGTGTCTCAGACCTGTAATCCCAGCACTCTGGGAGGCCAAGATGGGAGAATCGCTTGAGGCCAGGAATTTAAGGCCAGACTGTGCAACATAGTGAGACCCCAGTCTCTATCAAAAAAGAAGTAATAATTTAAAAAATTATATATATATATATATGTATATATATATATATATATATATATATATGAACACGATTTTGAAAAAAAAAATAATTTCCATTACCTAACACAGATCTTGGCATGATACACGTGTTCAGGTACATGCTCATTTATTCATTCACTCACTCATTTGGTACATTCTGAACATCTGCTATGTGCCAAATGCCGTGCTGAGTACTAGGGATACAACGATATACAAAGCATCCAAGGTTTCAGTCTTCAAGGAACTTATATTAAAGTAAAAGGTGAACTATAAACTAGAAAACAAAATATTTTGATTAGTCTTGTGAAGGAAATAAGTGGTGACATGACAGAAAACACGGAGAGGGTTGCTGCGTGAAGCAGGCTGATCTGGAATAGTCCCTTTTAGAGGTTAACAATGTAAAGGCCCTTCTTGGTGCATAGGAAGGGAAGAAAGAACACAAGACCACCAGGATCATATTTAGTGAAGAGAGAGGATGGTAACAACATGACTTTGTGAAGGTGAGTAGATGAAGCATGTGTTGTCAAGTCAGAGCCTAATAACATGGCTGCAAGGGATGAGGACAAGGGAGGTAGTAAATATTATACCTAAATTTAGTTAAATGAACTAGAAATTTAGTTAAATGAACTAAAGGAGAAGGAAGAAAGGCGGGAGGGAAGGAAGGAAGGAAGGAAGGAAGAAGGAAGGAAGGAAGGAAGGAAGGAAGGAAGGGACAAGGAAGGAAGGAAGAAGGAAGGAAGGAAGGAAGGAAGGAAGGAAGGAAGGAAGGAAGGAAGGAAGGAAGGAAGGAAGGAAGGAAGGAAGGGAAGGGAAGGGAAGGGAAGGGAAGGGAAGGGAAGGAGAAATAATTGATTAATGTACTGACTGCTGACCTATATTTTTGTGTTAGATATAAGAAAGGTGTGCTTTTTCTGGAGTCTACGACCTAAAAAGTTATGCTAAATTCTATGATTAGTCAAAGTATAGCATTAAAAAAGAATACTCAATTAGAATATAGGCTCTAAAAGAAGCAGTAAAGCCCTTTGATGGTGATAGAATTTTGGATAATTTGGGCAGTTAATCATTTTCTCTCTGTGATTCTACAGGAATAAAAGGGAAGATTTATCTTCAAAAGTGAACAGGATTCACCAGGTTACAAAATAGAAAAACACATTTCAGGCAGGGATAACAGTGTGTACTGATAAATGGAGACATGAACAGCCTGGTACACACATGAGAAGTCTCCAAATAGTTCAGCAAAACTAGGGGAGAGAGTGAAAGAGAAAGAGTGTTGAGAGATGAAATTGGAAAGTCAGGTGGTATCAGATCAAGTTGTGTTCTTTATGCTGACAAAGAACTTACTAGTAGTTAATGCTTCTGAAGATCCAGCTCTGCTGGTATTCTGTCTGCGGCTCAAAAAAGCCAAGTTCCTTCCTGTCTCAAGGCCTTTGCAGTAATTTATGTCTCTGATTCCCCCACCCCAGAGGCTCTTGTGCTGACTCCTTCCCACCATTTGCCAATCATGTCTTGGCATAAATATCCCCTTCTTAGAAGGAATGCTTCCTGCAGCTTTGTCTTAAATTGACTCACCAATTTCTCCATCACTGTTTTGTTTTCTCCTTAATGTTTTCTATTACCTGGGATCATCTTGCTTAATATGTGTTTATTTGTTTATTTTCTGCTTTTCTCTGCTGGGATAAAAGCTCACTAGAAGAAATATTTTCTGTTTTATGTACCACTGTATTTCCAATACCTGTAAAAAATAGTAGGTGCCTATTAAATATTTGTGGAATGACTGAGCATGAAAGCATTATTTAGGGAGATACATGGTCTGTCACATTTTGGAATATCAGTTTGATTGCAGTATGGAAGGATTGTATCTTCCCGAAGGACAAAGTCCTAAAGTCAGTATGGGATATTTTTTTAAATGTACAATTAAAAGTATCTTGAAAATGGATTACAAAGGTGAGCAAGGCCACTTTGTAGACTGACATATATCCTTCCAGGAGAGTAGGTTCAACATCCCTAGAGTTTTTTACTTTTTTATAATTCCAGAAAAGGATATGTCCCTTTCTGCACTTGACACCCTATTCAGAACATTACTGAAATAGAAATTAGTAGAGTGATGGGAGAAATAGCCTGAACAATTTATTGTTTTGTCCTGGTTGAGACTGAGTGTTGCTGAATTGGTGTGAGCCTAATGCTCATATGATACCACTTTATGAAAGGTAAAAGTAGAATGTCAAAGTTTTTTTTTTTTTTTTTTTAATTTATTTATTATTATTAAACTTCAAGTTGTAGGGTACATGTGCACAACGTGCAGGTTTGCTACATATGTATACTTGTGCCATGTTGGTGTGCTGCACCCATCAACTCGTCATTTACATCAGGTATAACTCCCAATGCAATCCCTCCCCCCTCCCCCCCTCCCCATGATAGGCCCCGGTGTGTGATGTTCCCCTTCCTGAGTCCAAGTGATCTCATTGTTCAGTTCCCACCTACGAGTGAGAACATGCGGTGTTTGGTTTTCTGTTCTTGTGATAGTTTGCTAAGAATGATGGTTTCCAGCTGCATCCATGTCCCTACAAAGGACACAAACTCATCCTTTTTTATGGCTGCATAGTATTCCATGGTGTATATGTACCACATTTTCTTAATCCAATCTGTCACTGATGGACATTTGGGTTGATTCCAAGTCTTTGCTATTGTGAATAGTGCTGCAATAAACATACGTGTGCATGTGTCCTTATAGCAGCATAATTTATAATCCTTTGGGTATATACCCAGTAATGGGATGGCTGGGTCATATGGTACATCTAGTTCTAGATCCTTGAGGAATCGCCATACTGTTTTCCATAATGGTTGAACTAGTTTACAATCCCACCAACAGTGTAAAAGTGTTCCTATTTCTCCACATCCTCTCCAGCACCTGTTGTTTCCTGACTTTTTAATGATCGCCATTCTAACTGGTGTGAGATGGTATCTCATTGTGGTTTTGATTTGCATTTCTCTGATGGCCAGTGATGATGAGCATTTTTTCATGTGTCTGTTGGCTGTATGAATGTCTTCTTTTGAGAAATGTCTGTTCATATCCTTTGCCCACTTTTGGATGGGGTTGTTTGTTTTTTTC
The DNA here is from genome assembly GCF_047675955.1 of Chlorocebus sabaeus. Classification (NCBI taxonomy): domain Eukaryota; kingdom Metazoa; phylum Chordata; class Mammalia; order Primates; family Cercopithecidae; genus Chlorocebus; species Chlorocebus sabaeus. Next base: position 132,425,282 of record NC_132911.1, on the reverse strand, counting down.
TTGTAAATTTGTTTGAGTTCTTTGTAGGTTCTGGATATTAGCCCTTTGTCAGATGAGTAGATTGCAAAAATTTTCAAAACTGGCACAAGACAGGGATGCCCTCTCTCACCACTCCTATTCAACATAGTGTTGGAAGTTCTGGCTAGGGCAATCAGGCAAGAGAAAGAAATCAAGGGGATTCAGTTAGGAAAAGAAGAAGTCAAATTGTCCCTGTTTGCAGACGACATGATTGTATATTTAGAAAACCCCATTGTCTCAGCCCAAAATCTCCTTAAGCTGATCAGCAACTTCAGCAAAGTCTCAGGATACAAAATTAATGTGCAAAAATCACAAGCATTCTTATACACCAGTGACAGTCAAACAGAGAGCCAAATCAGGAATGAACTTCCATTCACAATTGCTTCAAAGAGAATAAAATACCTAGGAATCCAACTTACAAGGGATGTAAAGGACCTCTTCAAGGAGAACTACAAACCACTGCTCAGTGAAATCAAAGAGGACACAAACAAATGGAAGAACATACCATGCTCATGGATAGGAAGAATCAATATCGTGAAAATGGCCATACTGCCCAAGGTAATTTATAGATTCAATGCCATCCCCATCAAGCTACCAATGAGCTTCTTCACAGAATTGGAAAAAACTGCTTTAAAGTTCATATGGAACCAAAAAAGAGCCCGCATCTCCAAGACAATCCTAAGTCAAAAGAACAAAGCTGGAGGCATCACGCTACCTGACTTCAAACTATACTACAAGGCTACAGTAACCAAAACAGCATGGTACTGGTACCAAAACAGAGATATAGACCAATGGAACAGAACAGAGTCCTCAGAAATAATACCACACATCTACAGCCATCTGATCTTTGACAAACCTGAGAGAAACAAGAAATGGGGAAAGGATTCCCTATTTAATAAATGGTGCTGGGAAAACTGGCTAGCCATAAGTAGAAAGCTGAAACTGGATCCTTTCCTTACTCCTTATACGAAAATTAATTCAAGATGGATTAGAGACTTAAATGTTAGACCTAATACCATAAAAATCCTAGAGGAAAACCTAGGTAGTACCATTCAGGACATAGGCATGGGCAAAGACTTCATGTCTAAAACACCAAAAGCAACGGCAGCAAAAGCCAAAATTGACAAATGGGATCTCATCAAACTAAAGAGCTTCTGCACAGCAAAAGAAACTACCATCAGAGTGAGCAGGCAACCTACAGAATGTCAAAGTTTTGAGGCTGAGAGACCACTTAACAATGGTGTTTAATCACCTCTTGATATGAAAAAAAAAAGACATCTCTTTGGCGTTTTCAATCTTGTGATACCCAATTTTATATATTTGAGAGGTTTCTGCAGTGAACTGAATGTTTTTTTGGTTGTTTTTGAATCCACTTTCTTTATCCTAGGCGTAGTTTGAATATTGTTGCAGAAGATGCGTTGGAATTAAAAGACCCACAGGATCCTTAGTGTATCTACGACTTCTAATGACCTGGATAGTTACTTCCCACTTTGTCAGTCCTCTTGTCCTATTCCTAGCCACCACAATCCTTTGAGACATCAGCAAATGCTAGGTGAGTCAACATTTTCTTCCCTTTTCTCTCCTATCCCAAAAAGATTAAATATCAAAGTCTGGCAAAAATCGAGTTGTTCATTTAAATGTCAGTTCTCAAATAATGGCCTCTCTCTCTGCCTCATAAACATACAGTCAAATTTTGTCTTTTCTTCCAAGCAACTAGGAATGGAAGAAATATTAGCTCTCCATTCCACCTAATTCACAACATTGCTGTCTAACTTGGTGTGAGATCCAATTCTCATCTAAATGATGATTCATGTATAAAAGACATTTGAAGACTGCTAAAAATGTTCTATCAGAAGCCAAATGTTTTGTATTTCTATTTGCTTTTTGCCACCCCTCCCTCTCTCACACCCCCATCCCAAATATCTATCCCTCATAAGTATGCGATTATACTAGGGAATTAAATTGCAGATTATAATAGACACAATTTGGTTTAACACTGTAGGATAACAGGTTGAAAAGAGACTAAATCGAAGTATTGGCTCAGGACAGCCATGCACCAGCCCTCACTCTTCTCATCTTAGCTAGAATGGATTTATTTTTACAGCCATCCAGTGCTAGACAGGCAGATGCAATGAATACCTCGATGCTTGTTGTCCTGCAGGAAGGTTTGATGGACACATTTGTCCTGTGGAAATGTGACCATTGCATAGGATCATTTTAGTAATGCTTTACAAATCAAAAAGCATTTCTGCTCCATAGATGGATAACACTGGGCAGTACTGACCACTCCATGCCAGTTCTAATGTATATAAAGACAAATGGAGCTCAGAGAGGTAGGACCTCATTTTTCAGTCTGGGCTCAGCAGATTTGCAGAGAAAAGAATCTCAGGCTCCCTGCTTTTGAGAGCTCTTAATAGGGGTAATTTATTCAACCTTTCACTGCCTCATTTTTTTGTGTGAAAATTAAGGATAATAATAAACCACATCTCATAAAGTTTTGTGGGGATTTAAGGAGATAGTATAATAGAGTGATTAACATGGTAAGAGTTAACAGTCCATATATTTTAGCTGTTTAATTATGTTAAAGAGACAGCATAACCAAAAAGTAATTATGATACTGGTGATGATGATTCTGATTTTACATGTCCAGAGATAGAGTATTGGTGACGCTAAGAAACTTGACTACAGTCACAAAAGTCCTCAAATCTTGTCTCTGGGTTCCAAGCTCCAAACCTTACCTTATTTCCGGGCTCCAAGGGCTCAGTGAAGGGACTGGGGCTAAATGCACCTGTGAAAGAGAACCTGTCTGTGCTCATAAGGATTTCTACTGCAAAACCTTTCTAAAAATGAGTCCAATGAGAGTTTCCAACTCTTGTGTTTCCATTTTTGTCCTCATGAACAAAGTGAGTGCGCACTACAAGCCTAACTTGGATTTGACAGGAGGAGCCTCTTGTACTATTTGAGTTACTAATGGGATAGCAAACAGCTCTTGTAATTTACTTTGTACTTTGATAATGTCTTGGCTTCAAGGGTCACGCAGGCCTTTCCAAACATTAACTTATTTCCCTCTCTTTACATTTTGAAGGGGTCAGAAAAGGTTAGCTTTCTTTTTGTTTTGTGGCTGAGAAGACTGAGATTTAAAAAGGGTATGCATCCTACCAAAGTTGCCCCAGAAACTGAGTGCTATCCAATCTGCTACAATTAGCTACAGACACTGTAACCCACACAAGGAAATTTGTCCAGGGTGTTTTGCATTCTGACCTAGAACTGCCACTGAATGTTATTTGTGTTACTTTTCTATAGTCCTCAGGCAATGTGTAGAGCAAACAAGAGTATATAGCAAGTCTGGCTTCTGCAGCACTGCAGAGTTAAAAGAGCTGAATGAACAGGAGCAAGCCTAACTACAAAATATATTAGTTCCACACAAATACAACTTATCACATTAAGAATGAGCTGGGAAGGCTGATTTATTTGTTTTAGAAGCTGGGTGGAACAAGGAAGAGAATATGTAGGCGTACGTGGACCACATTTCAGCACCTCTTCTGAATCCAGGGAACAGATTCATTCAATTAGGTATTGACTCCAGGTCCTAGTTTAGATGGTTTCCCTTATGTCGTCTCATTTAATCATCACAACAACCCTGGTTTCTGTAAAGTGTTATGCATTGAGATGGTGGAGAGAGAAAGCCTAAATAGATGGCTTCTTTCACGTACTTATTCAAGTTACCTTCCCACTGAATTCTTCCTTTCCAGGCTGCTATATCTAAAATCATGACCTCCTTTGCACTCCTATCCCTTTTCCTATTTACCAAAAGTTAATATATCACTGTTGCATGAGCTAATATACATATCTGTGTGTGACTGTGTTTTTGTGTGTGTGTATATGTGTATTAGATTGGTGCAAAAGTAATTGCGGTTTTGGCCATTACTTTTTATTGCAAACACTACAATTACTTTTGCACCAACCTTGTATGTATATGTATATATTGCTAGTGCCTATTACACATTAGGGTTCAACAAATAACTGTTGAATTAGTAAATGAATGTATTCATGTTCTCCTAACAACTCATGGCTGCCTTAGTAGCATGCAATTACATTTGCTATTTAAAAATTATTTGTGTGGTTGTTTTATTATAGTTTATCTCATCCTCTAGAAGGATCTGTGAAAACTGACAATGTTTTTGTTTGATTATAAAGCATGTTGCCTGGCAGAAAGTAGTTCACAATGAATACTTTTAATGAAGAAAATAAACAAAGTAATTTGATCAAGTAAAAAACTGACATAGCAAGATTTCTAATGTTTTCATTTATTAAATAGCTATTTATTGAAAAACAGGTATTATTGCAGTCTTCATGGGGTTTACCACCTCATGGACCCTTCTCATGCCAAATTTCAGGCTAAGCCTTTATTAAAAATCTAATGTTTAAATAAAAAGTAATTTCATTTATGTTCTAATGTTTAATTCATAGTTCAGACATGCCTTATAAATAAGAAAGTTTTATATTTGACAACTTCATTTGTCTGCAACTTCAAGGGTAAGAAGCAGAAAATAAGCCAGAAAAGCCTATTTCCAGCTAAAATAGTTCACAAAGTTTGACAACACTAGTCTCTTAAATTGTAATTCACATTTCACATACTCTTAAATATCAGCGAACTACTTTGTCGTCTTAGGATCATTCATCCTCTCACATATTTGCCCTAATCCATCTATTGCTAACCCCTACAGGTACTACAGTCAAATGCTTTTTATCTCCAACTCTGTCTTCCCATTCCAACTTCTGCTAACATATTTTAGGCATTATAGGTTCCAACCTGGGTAACTTCCTCTCTTAACTGGCATCTCTGCCTTCATAGTTCTTTTCTCTGGCACAGAATGGAAAGTTAATTAAAAAAAAAGAGAGAGAGAGAGGAGGTGAAGTTCATGTGCCAAACAAGCCCCAGTGTAAGAGAATGATACTAACTCTATTCTGATGGTGGAACCTTCTATGGCCATCTGTAGTCCAACCGAATGGATAATCCATCACCATGCGGCATACTTTCTATGAAGTCTGACTCTCGCTGATTTAGTTTCTAACTCAACAATAACACAATTCTCTGAACACTCATCCTCAAGTCATCTCTTGATTTCTAAACTTTATTTTTTAATGAAAGATGAACTCATTTACTATGGCTTTCAAGGCTCTTTACAATCTATGCTCTAACTGGAATCTGTTGCTCATCGTTGCCACATATATTGTACTTGTTTGTTTGTATGGCTGTCTTCCTACTGGATATGTATTTCTTTAAACATGGGATGTGCATCACTAGAGAGATGAGAGTTGCTTTTACATTGTACTCTATGGTGCACTTCATAACGGTTAAGGATAAGTGGAAAAAATTCTCCTTTGCCTTCCCTTCAATCCTTCTAATGACTGGAGAAGGGCTAAGTTTTGTGCTGGTATGCCCTTAACAACTCTTTTACACTTAATAATCTCCTTTTTTTATCAAGCAGACTGCAAATCTAGGCTTGGAGGCTTCAGCAAATAAAGTAGCTGGGCTGAATTTAGTTATATATACTGTTTTAATTGTGTTGGGTTTAACAATTACCTTCTATTTGTGTCAAATGAGACTCGCTTTTCATTGAGACCAAAAATAATGTCTTTTCAAATAAGTTTATTAAGACATAAAAGTATATATAATTTTTTTAAATACTCTATGATAACATAGAGAGCACAAAGACATAACAAAAATACGATGGGACATTTGAATGACTACAGTTTGGGAAATAATGGACGATAATATAATTTCTTTTCTCAGAGCAAGAAACATGTCTGTTAATTTCTCCATCCCCAAAATTCGCATGTTTCACAGGCTATCATTAAACACTTGCAGGAGGAAGGAGGAAAGCTTATATTCCAAGGCCCATTATTGAGATCATGCTCAATAAATTCTCAAATCCTTTGCCCCTTTCTCCTTATATAGACATATCTTGGAGATATTGTAGGTTCAGTTCCAGACCACTGCAGTAAATCAAATATCTCAATAAAGTGAGTCACACACATTTTCTTTTCCTAGTGTAAATAAAAGTTATGTTCACACTACGCTGTAGTCTACTAAGTTTGCAATAGCATTATGTCTAATATATATCTTAATTTTTAAAAAGTTATTGCTAAAAGCTGCTAATGATCATTTGAGCCTTCAGTAAGTTGCTGGGAGAATATCTTGCCTCGGTGTTGATGGCTAATGACTAATAAAAGTGGTGGTTGCTAAAGGTTAAGGTGGCTGTGGCAACTTTTTAAAATAAGACAATAATGAAATTTGTCACATCAATTGACTTTTCCTTTAACAAAGATTTCTCTATAGCATGTGATGCTATTTGATAGCATTTTAGCCATAGTAGAGCTTCTTTCAAAATTTGAGTCAGTTCTTTCAAATCTTGCTACTGCCCGACCGGCTAAGCAGACCCAATATTCTAAATCTTTGGTTGTCATTTCAACAATGTTCCCAGCATCTTTACCAGGGGTAGATTCTATCTCAAGAAACTACTTTCTTGGCTCATCCATAAGAAACAATTTTTTTTACAAGTTTGAGTTTTATTATGAGATGAAGCAATCCAGTCCCATCTTCAGGCTCCACTTCTCATTCTAATTCTTGTGCTGTTTTTACCACATCTGCAATGACTTCCTCCACTGATGTCTTGAACCTCTGAAAGTCATCCAGGAGAGTGGGAATCAACTTGTCGAAACTTCTGTTAAGATTGACACTTTGACCTTCTTCCCTAAATTACAATTTTTACTAATGGCATCTAGAATGGTGAATCCTTTTCCAAAGGTTTTCAATTTACTTGGCCCAGATCCATCGGAAGAATTGCTATTTATGACAGCTATAATCTTATGAAATATATGTCTTAAATAATAAGACATGAAAGCCAAAAATTACTGCTTGATTTATGGGCATGAAAACAACATTAATTTCCCTGTACATCTCCCTTACAGCTCTTGGGTGACTAGGTGCCTTGTCAATGAGCAATAATATTTTGAAAAAAAAAAATCTTTCTGAACAGTAGATCACAACAATCAGTCTGTTATGACTCTTATGAGTCAATCATGTACATTTATTCAGGAAACCATGCTGTGAACATATAAGCTGTCATCCAGGCTTTGTTGTTCCATGTATGGAGAACAGGCAAAGTAGATTCTTAAGGACTCTAGGGTTTTCAGAATGGAAAATGAACATTGGCTGCAACTTAAAGTCATCAGCTGCATTAGGCCCTAGCAAGAGACTCAGTCTGTGCTTTCAAACTTTGAAGCCAAGCATCGACCTCTTTGTAGCTATCAAAGTCTTTGATGGCATCTTCTTCCTACAGAAAGCTGTTTTGTCTACATTGAAAATCTGTTGTGTAGTGTAGTGGCCTTCATCAGTGATCTTACGTAGATCTTCTGAGTAATTTGCTGCAGCTTCTATATCAATACTTACTGCTTTATCTTACAGTTTTCTGTTATGGAGACAACTTTTTTCCTTAAACCTTGAACCAACTTCTGCTAATTTTCAACTGTCTCACCTCTCTCAGCATTCATAGTATTGAAGAGAGTTAGGACCTTGCTCTGGATTCGGTTTTTGCTTCAGGAAATGGTATGTCTGATTTGTTCTTCTATCCAGACTACTAAAACATTCTGTATATCAGCAACAAGAATGTTTCACTTCTTCACTTCTTTTTTCTATCATCTCTGTGTTTACTGGAGTAGCACTTTAGCTTCCTTCAATAAGTTTTCCTCCGCATTCACAACTTGGCTAATTGTCTGGCACAAGAGACCTAGTGATATGGTTTGGCTGTCTCCACACCCAAACCTCATCTTGAATTGTAGGTTCCATAATCTCCGTATGTCATGGGAGGGACCCGGTGGGAGGTAATTTAATCATGGAGGTGGTTACTGTCATGCTGTTCTTGTGATAGTGAGTGAGTTTTCACGAGATCTGATGGTTTTATAAGGGGCTTTCCCTCTTTTGCTCAGCATTTCTCCTTGCTGCTGCCATGTGAACAAGGATGTGTTTGCTTCCCTTTCCACCACGACTAAGTTTCCTGAGGCCTCCCAAGCCCTGTGGAACTGTGAGTCAATTAAATCTCTTTCCTTTGTAAATTACCCAGTCTCAGGTATGTCTTTATTAGCAGCATGAGATTGGACTAATATATATAGCTTTTAGCCAGTCTAGGCTTTTGACATGCCTTCCTCACAAAGCACAGTCATTTCTAGCTTTTGATTTAAAGTGTGAGGTATACGACTCTTCCTTTTACTTGAACATTTATAGACCATTGCAGTGTTATTAATTATCCTTGTTCCAATATTGTTGCATCTCAGGGAATAGGAAGGCCTGAGGAGAAAGAAAGAGGGAAATGGCCAGTGGTTGAAGTGGTCAGAAAACATGCAACATTTGTCAATTAAGTTTACTATCTTATATGGGTGCCGTTTATTGTTCCCCAAAATAATTACAGTAGTAACATCAAAGATTGCTGATCACAGATCACCATAACAGATATAATAATAACTTAAAAATTGGAAACTTGCGATAATTATCAAAATGTGACAAAGATACAAAGTGGGCATATGCTGTTGAAAAAAATGATGCCAATAGACTTGCTTGATGCAGGCACACACCTTTAATGTGTAAAAAATGCAATATCTGTGAAGCATAATAAAAGAAAGTGCACTAAAATGTATGCCTGTCCTCCCCTGGCAAAACCTCAATTTGTTGTTAAATCTAACATTTTTTTTCTATTTTATTCCTGTATTTTGAACAGCTGAAATGGCTTGTGAAAAATATACAAGCATATTAACTTGTTTCACATAACATAACCTAATCTGAAATGGGCAATTAAGCTGACAATCCAGCCATCTCTCCATAATCCATCCACTTTCCCAATATCTTAAATAACTAATTCCTCTCTTCTTTTACCTCCAATTTTCCCCCCTTCCTCACTCTCAGCTAATGAAGATAGAACCAATTACAAGAGAACTTCCTCATGTACACCGTCACCTATACCGATCTATTGGTTTCTGAACTTACAGATTTCATCATCCTTTAGCAAATCCAAGATCCAAGATCATTTCCTCTACTTGTTTCCTAAATGCCTTCTGTCCTTATTCAAGGATGTCGTTTCAAGATATTTCCTTTCTCTTGTATCCCATCTCTATTGACTCATTCCTGTCAGCCAGGAGTATGCTGAAAAATAAAATATCTTCCACCTCTTGACCTCACGTTTATATCATTTCTGTTGTCTCCTTTACAGGGAGCTCTGCTTTTAATTTATCTCACTTTCTCTCTGGAACTCTTCCCAATATGGTCTTCACCAAAACAACTTTGATCAAGGTCACTACATACCTTCATTTTCTAAATCTGAGAGCAATTCTCACTTTCCATCTTACTTGGCCTACTCAACAGTATTTGACACAGTTGATCCCCTCATTTTCTTGAAAACACTTTCTTCACTTGTCTTTCAGAAAGTCACTGTCTCCTGGTTGTCCTCCTATTTCAACCTCATTTTCCTGGTTTATTACTTCTTCAATACCTAAAACAGAGTGACCCAAGACTCAGTCCCTATATCTTTTCTCTTTATTAAACTTACTCTTCAATTGATCTTAGTAGATAAAAATGTTGAGATACAATCCACACACTGATAACTACTGTATTTATACCTTCAGCTCAGACCTCTCCCCCAAACACCAGATGTGCATATACACCTGCCTACTTGACACCTCCATTTGGATGTTTGGTAAGCATCTCAAATTCCTCATGGCCAAAATCATCTCCTAATCTCATCTCTTCCAAATCTGCTTTTGCCATAATCTTTGACATCACAGTACACGGCAATTCCACCCTTCCATTGATCAGGAAAAAATCTTGATTTCTCTTTGCATTTCTCTTTGTGTTTCTCTTTCTTCCCAACCCATATCCAATCTGTCAGCAAATCTTAACTATTTTACCTTCAGAATATCTCCAGAACCTGACCAGTTGTTAACATTTTACCACTGTCACTACTCTCATTGATCTCCTGGCTAACTGCAGTATCTCCTAACAGTTTTTTGTTTTTTGTTTTTCCTGATTTTATCCTTGCTGTTTATATTCTATTCTTTACACAACATACTGAGTGATCCTTTCAAAATTTAAGTCAGATCATGTCACTCCTCCACTCAAAGCTCCCAGGGGCTTCTCATCTTACAGGGGCCGGGAGGATCTGGGGGATCTGGCCCCTGCTGACTCCCTGAGCTTGTCTCCTATAGATCTCCATTTGGCTCATCTTCTTCTGCTGCACTGTCCTCTGTGCTCTTCCAACCATCTTCTCAACTCATTTGCAGGCCCCTCGGTCTGGACCATCCTTCACTCGGAAATATATGCAACTTTTACAATTCTGTTAAAAGTCATCTTCTAATTGAAATAGTAAGATCCTGCTTGACCGCCTATATTTAGGAGTAATATTTTTCACACCTAGCCTAGCACAACCTGTAACTCTTTCTCTGCTTTATTTTATACCATGGCAATTATTTCATATATGAATATGTGTACGTATATATACACACATATATATACACACATATGTATAAATATGTGTGTATATATTTATATGTGGTGTCTATATATACTTACATATATACAGTACGCTTACATTTTAGCTGGAAAGATGCAGACAATAAGCAGATAAATAGATATACAATGAGTACATACACATTAAATAAACCCAAGTCACTCATATGTATGCTCATTGTGAATCTACTTAATTGTTCATTGCCTGTGTTTTCCCAGCTTATCTGTAAGTGCCATGAGGATGGAGGCTTTGCCTGTTTGGTTCACTGCTGTGTTCCCAGTACACAAAACAGTGTCTGGCACATAGTAGACTCTTAACACTTATTTGCGAAGTGGTCTTGTTGTCTGGAGTGACACTGAGGTTCATTGTCTCACGATGATGGAGATCAAGGATGTGGACACACAAAAAGTGAGGTTAAGAGAGGAAATGAAATAGACAAAAGAAAGAGAATAAATAGCTCTCTGCTATAGTGAGGGATTTTGGAAAAATGGGTTGCCAATCTGTGGTGAAATGCAACAGGGGTTTTATAGATGAGCTAGTGGGGAGGTGGTGTCTGATTTATGTAGGGTACGAAAACCGTGTTAGGTTTTCTGCAAAGGGTGCAAATCACTTGCAGCCCCCACCCAAATCTTTTATTATGCAGGTGGGTTCTCTTCCTGAGCTTCTCCATGATGCCCTTTTTCTTACTGTACACGTGCTAACAAAAAAGGGAAGGTGGAGCCCCATGATGAACATGCCTGGCCCTCAGGTAGCCCTTTTCTGTTGGTGCAGCTGCAGGCCTTCCCCATCGCAAGCTTCCAGCTTCCTTACCTATGTTTTCAGCTTGATCTTTCAGGCTGTCCTTTGTTAGAAAAGAAATGATTACTTTGGTTGCTTTCTGTTAGAAAGGAAGTTCTGCCGAGGCCTTGTTTGCCTTCGCTATCTGCCAAAATAATTTCTTTCTGTCTCCTGTATCATTTGTTCAGTAAGTGAAAAGAAAAAGGAAGAAAAGTCAAACACTTGTACCCACTACATCTTACATGTTTATATCCACATTATATTTGGTTTTTGGTTTTTTGAGACAGACTTTCGCTTTGTCATCCAGGCTGAAGTGCAGTGGTGCAATCTTGGCTCACTGCAACCTCCACCTCCTGGGTTCAAGGGATTCTCCTGCCTCAGCCTCCTAAGTAGCTGGGATTACAGGTGCACACCACCACGGCCAGCTAATTTTTGTATTTTTAGTAGAGATGGAGTTTCACCATCTTGGCGAGGCTGGTCTCAAACTCCTGACCTCAAGTGATCCTCCCACCTTAGCCTTCCAAAGTGCTGGGATTATACAAGCAGGAACCACCATGCCCAGCCCATATCCACATTATATTTGACATGATATTACCTTTTTCTGAGGTTTAAAAATCTATAAAATAGCTATTGTTGGGGTTCAGAAGTTGATACCCCATAATATGACAAATGGACATGATGAATTGAAGAAACCTGAATTTCTCTCAGACCATCCCCCCACAACCTTCACAGTCTCTCCCAAAAATGCTGAGGCTCTTTTGTCTGTCTCAGATCCAGACTCACCAAAGAGAGCAATAGTTTTCTTTCTCTCCCTAAAAGACTGAGAATGTAACCACACCTGCAAGACTCTTTCACAAGATAATGCCTCTTCCTCATGCACATTGAAATTCCAAAGAATATTATGTATAAGTTAATTTTTGTTTCCCAATCCAGTCATTCTCCCTAGTAATCATTTATTACCCCTCAACAGAATTTCTCTTTTCCCCCTGCCCCCATAACCTATTTTACCAAGATCAAAGCCCCCATTTTTTTTTTCCAGTAATCTCAAGATGGTTTGTAAGCTTTGTACTTCATTGAAAGATTAGGTCTTTATTCTGAAGACTGCCATGTATATACGTTAAATAAATTTGTATGCCTTTCCTCCTGTTAATCAATTGGCCTCATGCTAGTAATTTTTGAACTTTCAGGAAGCAAGCAGTCTTGGCCCTTACAGTATGTATTGAATGCCCCAAATCCCTGCCTTTGAGAAAGGAGAGGAGAAACAGACATACAAATGAAGGAGACATACACTATGCTAGAGAGTGTAAGTCTATAGACTGTCACTCCTACTCTTTGAGTTCACCTTGTAAGGCTCAGTTCAGAGGTAACATGTATGGTAACCTTAGTCACAATTAAACATCTTTCATTTTATTCCCATTATACCCAAGGATCTCAAATGGGCATCCCTTGATCAAGTCCAACTAGTGCTTTTGTTTGTATTTTTTGTTTCCATGTTTTAGAGGCAAGGTCTTGCTCTGTTGCCCAGGCTGCAGTGCAGTGGTGGGATAATAGCCCACTGTACCCTTTAACTCCTGGCCTGGTGATCCTTCCACATCAGCCTCTTGAGTAGCTAGGTCTATAGGCAGGCACTACCGTGCCAGATTTTAAAATGTTCTGTAGAGGTGGAGCATCATTATATTGCCCAGACTGGTCTCAAGTAATTCTTCTGCCTTGGCCTCCAAAAACTCTGGGATTACAAGCTTGAGCCACTGCACCTGGCCTGACCAGTGATTTTAAAATAAGAAAATTACAATTTAAACAATGAGGATCTGGGCCGTCGATATCAGTCTGATAAACATGAACTGGAACTAAGTAGCAGCTGACATAGCTGTAGCCTCTCCCGTAGGACAGTTTCCTATATTGTTTTGCAACCTATGTTCCTATCTCATTCATCTTACCTGGTCAATCTCTGTGGGAATCAGGGTTTGAGATCCCCATAAAGCACTTGTTTCTTACCCTTATAAGAATCTGTATGGCGTTGCATTGTGTCTGATTTTATAAATGCCTGTTTCTTCATCAGCCCACAAGCTACTTAGGTTTATTCATTTCTGTATCCCCAACTTCTAGTACATGACTAGCATGGAGTAGACATTCACCATATTTTTGAAATTAAATAAATTAAAGCTCAATTATTGTATTTCCTTTTTTTTTTTTTTTTTTTTTTTTGCTGTAATAGACAGGAGCCAGTCAAAGGCAGACATGTTTCCCAAAACAGTGTGTAATTGCCGAAAGCCTTGCAGAGAAGCAAGGGACAGAAATCCATTTTGAAAACAAACATAAGAATTACTACCACACAGCAGTCTGAGGCCAGTTAGTGTAAAGCAGAAATACACTAGACACGTTGACCTTGATCGCTATATGGTGATAATGATGAACACGTTCAGGCATCAAGGAAAGATTAAACGTATGTGATACAGTATACATCAGAGCTTCCTAAAGCTAAGAAGTAGGAGAGATGTATTAGTGGAAAAAGTGTTCAATCATATGAATACTAAATTATAGGAAAATTTAACCCCACAGAATTACTTATTTCCAGAAAACTGGGGTTTTACTGTAAATTTGGAATATCTGAAAACTTGCCAACTATTTAAGTTTCTAAGGACCTACTATAATTCTTTAAAAACTGAGAATCTTTTTTTTCTTAATTTGAATACCCTTTATGAGAATTCATTAAGCATTTGGAATTTTAAAAAATATCCTTTGCTGAAAAGATATAGTAGGTATCAGGGGAAAATGAAAGCTCTTAACAGATAGCAAATACTTAGAAAAGAGTCTTGCAATACCAGGTATTTGCATGACAACCATCTAAGTCTCTCTGTTTCTCACTCCTCCCTTACTTCCTCCTTATTTCTCTTTTATCCTCTATTACCTGGTCTTCTGCTCTCTGTGTTTAAATCTGCTAACAAGACTTTAAGTTTATACTTCACTAAATCTTGCCCTGCGTTGAAACATTAACAAAATTCTGTTCCTGGAGGTTGTTGACACACTGTTACACCCAAACACTGGGGCAGGAACCACCCTGGTATGGTTGATTCACTTTTGGACAGGAAGTGATAGAATCTGGTTTAGAGTTCTCTCCCATGCAACTCAACCTAGTTTTATGCTGATGATTCTGAAGGTTTGATACTGCTCACTGATAGCACTCTGTATATTCTGAAATATGGTTAATTATGATAACTGGGAAATCCTGCTTTTAAAAAGGCTCAGAGGCTATGTTCAAGTTTTTATTGCAGCTATTGCCAGGAGAATTGTCAGACATGGCTTGGGCCTTTGAAATGCGAATCTGATTGAAATGCAAAGATAGCTGTGGAATGAATTCCAGAGGTAATCTGCATATAGTATATGTGTTAACTCACTCAGTCTGCTGCATAATAACACCCTCAAAAATGTTTGAAAATCTAAGGTGAGCCTGAGAGTAGATGAGAGTATGTATGTGTAAAAAGAGATGAGATTAGGAGAGACAATAAGAAAGGAAGCTAGAGTAATAATAATAATGTTAATAGATTTATGTATTGGAGTATAAGAACATGACAGTGCCAAGTGCTTTATATGCATTATCTCATTTAATTCCCTTGACAGACCTATGAGGTAAGTTATTATTATCATCCCCATTTTCTGGATATTAAAACTGAGGCTTAGCTCTTGTAACTTATTTAAATTTATACAACTACTAAATGACAGAGTCTAAGTATAAACTCATACTTTTCTCTTTTTTTAATTTTAGATTTGGGGGTTCACATGCAGGATTTTTACATGGGTTTTTGAGTCATCTGAATTTGGGCTTCTAGTGAACCCATCACTTAAATAGGGCACATAGTCCCCAGTAAGTTGTTTTTCAGTCCCTTTCCTCCTTTCTCTCTCCCTCCCCTCTTTTGGAGTCCCCAGTGTCTATTATTCTCGTCTTTTTGTCCATGTATATCCATTGTTTAGTTCCCGCTTATAAGTTAGAACATGCGACACTTTATTTTCTGTTTCTGCATCAAATCACTTCAGGATAATGGCCTCCAGCTACATCTGCATTGCTTTAAAAGACATGATTTTATTTTTTATTATGGCTGTGTACTATTCCATAGTGTTTATGTACTACATTTTCTTTATCCAACCCACCATTGATGGACACTTAGGTTGACTCCTGACTTTGCTATTGTAAATCATGCTGTCATAAACACATGCAAACTCATACTTCTCTAACTTCTGATTTTGCGTTCTTAACCACATTAAACCACTCGGTTCCTTCTAACAAGTCACTACTGAGAGATCAGGAAAAAAAACAGCTCTCCAAGATGGTCCCATGACCCCCTGCAACTATCCACCAAGCCTTTCTGCCCTTGGACTATTGTTGCATGAATGAGACAGACACGAGAAGACTTGAGTCTCCATGTGGTCTTTCTCAGTCACCTTGGGGCCCCACCAAATATTGGTGTTTTTTCCATTTGCTCCTTGACAGAAAGAGTAGGAAGTTCATGAAGGTTAATGTGTCATAAAGCATGAGAACACTGGAAGGTTGAATGAATCACTTGCTTTGGAGGCCTTTGAAAACAAAAACAAAATGGCAACAATTAAAAAAAGTACTGGGTACCTATTCTGTTCATCACTCAACTTGTTTTATGTGCACACATATCTGTGTGTGTGTGTATATATATATATCACACGCATACATATACAGAAGTATATATATATATCCTCATGTAGATGTGGGTATATATGCATGTGTGTGTCTATATATATGTATATAAATACATATTTATATGTGCGTGTGTATATATATGTATCTATGTGTGTGTGTATATGTGTGTGACCAGTGATAAAGGCATTCACCCTTTTCAATTAGAACACCGAATCTCAGAGTTTAGGAAACGTGCTCAAGGTTATATACGTAGTGAGTGAAAGTTCTCATGACTTTGTGTATGTCATAGAACCTTCCTGAGCTTTAGCTAACCCCTCTGGAAAATGAGGAAAATAACACCTGCCACCAGGAGTTGATGAAATATTGTACATAAGGATACCTCACCTGGCACAAACCAGCAGCTCATTACACATAACTGCAATAAATTTGCCCCCTCGACCACTCAATGTCATCTTCATGTGGGTGAATGCTGAAGGAGTTAGAGCTATGCTCCTGACCCTGTAACTTTGCATCTGCTGTAGAGGTGATGGCATGTACTATTGGAATAGATTATCTTCGACACAAGCAGAAGTTAGAATGTAGTATGCGACTTTAATTATGCTTTAATTGAACTGCAGTATACATCACCACTTGGCACAGGCCCTTTGAAGTCCAGAATCACCACCCTACCTCGTGAGAATGTGCGCCGTTACCACTAGCATAATTGTTGGAGCAACTGACATGTTCCCAGCAGCAGCTATTTCAGCAGGTAGTGAAGGTAATTAGGAGAAGATTTTGATCTTGCTGACTTATGGTGAAAAGCCAGGTATCGAGGGATATGAATGTAGAGACAATCAAGTCATATTAAAGCCAAACATGAAAGCTCCTTTTTAAAATGAGGAACAAAAAAGCAGTAAAAACAAAGCTATTTTCAATTTGAAGAGGGAAAAATGCTATCCTTTGATCCCTGACATAATATGACGGGGAAACAAAGCACTCAGACAAATCATCCTGTATGGTAATTTTCTTTCTCATTTGAATTTTTTTTGCATGACAAGCAAGTGACTGCTGCTTGAAAAAGTTTATTCACTTTGTTCATCTAACAAACTTTATTAAATGCCTAACATGGGCCAGCCACTATGTTAGGCTCCTGGATCTTTGCACTCAGCCATTCACAGTGTACTATGGGGACTGACATATTTTCAGATAATTAGAGTACAATGTTAGGCATCAAGTATGTTAAGCAAGGGACCATTGAAGCAGGAAGGAGACCCTCTGTAAAAGACTGGTAAGAGGAGGGTGGGTGCATGATGAGATCAGAGGTTGCTTTCTGGAGGAAAAAGCATTTGACCAATGGATGAAATAGAATTCCACTGTATTAAGGGAAAAGGCTATTTTCTACAAGGCAAATAGCTTATGTTTATCACAGCACTAGTCACAATAGCAAATATATGGAATCAAACTAAGTGTTTATCAACCCATCAGTGAATTATTAGATGAAGAAAATGTGGTATATATATGCAATGGAATAGTACTCAACCATAAGAGAATAAAACCATGTCTTTTGCAGTAATATGAATGGAACTGGAGGCCATTATCTTAGCGAAACAACTCAGAAATGGGAAGTCACATGCTGCATATTCTCACTTATAAGTGGAAGCTAAATAATGCTTACCCATGGATGTACAGTGTGGAATAATAGATACCAGAGATTTGGTAGGGTGAGGGGGTGGAAGGAGGGTGACTGGTGAGATATTACTTAATGGTAATGGATGTTCAGTGATCAATAACCTAAAATCCTCGACTTCACCACTACACAATTGATGCATGTAAGAAAATTATACTGGTACCCCATACATTTATACAAATTTTTTAAAAAAGAGCTTCTGAAAGGCACAGAGGGATAAGGAAGTTTAAGGAAGAGTACAAAAGTTCCATTTACCACCATGTTGATGTAGGTGATTGGGTTGTGAGAAATGAGAACAGGTGGGGCAGGAACAGTGATGTGTGCTGTGCTGAGAGGTTTGTTCTTTAATCTAAGGGAAATAGAACATCTTGGAGTAGATTTGTAGATTTGAGTTTGTATCTTTAATAATCACCAGATTGACTGATGAACTGAACTGAAGAGAGATGACTTCGAAGGCAGAGAGGTCAGTTAGGAGGCTATGGCAAATCCCCGGGAGAGAAATCGTACGGGTCTGAACTAAGAGAGTGGCAAGAACAGTAGGAACAGAAGAGTAAGCTAGAAAAAAATCTATCTTTGAAGCTGAATTCAGAGTAGATACAACTAAGATCTGAAACTATAAATTGAAGAAAAAATAGAGACATCTACATTGCTCATATTTAATGGGGATAAGTAAGACTACCTTTGCTTATATATGGGATATATACAATCCTGAGAAAAATCCGTATGTGGATTAGATTTTTATAAAGTAAATCATATTTGAATATGTCAGAAAAGCTTGTGGTTTACAATACTCTGGTGTTGACTGATTACAATATAGGCAATAACCCTCTAACTTTTGTTTAGTTCATATAAATTTTCAGATTTGGGGTTAGCTTAAAGCATATTTTAGACACCTTTGCTACAAATTCACTTTTATTTGGTCAGATAATATACTTTGGTATATAATAATGTGTGTGGCAATCTCTCATTCATTATAATAGCTTTAACCCTGATTGCTTCAGTTTCAGCAACGTTTTAGTTAATATTAGTGGTTTACCTAGTGCCTCAAGTTAATATGAATGATCCATTTACTATACAAGGTGATTTTGTGAATGACATTGTATTAGTCTGCTCTCACACTGCTAATAAAGACATACCTGAGAAAAAAGTTTAATTGACTCTCAGTTCCACAGGGCTGGGGAGGCCTCAGAAAACTTATAATCATGGCAGAAGGGGAAGCAGATATGTCCTACTTCCCATGGAGGCAAGCAAGGAAATGTGCTGAGTGAAAGGGAGAAGAGCCCCTTATAAAACCATCAGATCTGGTGAGAACTCACTATTATGAGAAAAGCATAATAGTAACCACCTCCATGATTAAATTACATCCCATTGGGTTCCTCCCATGACAGGTAGAGATTATGGGAACTATGATTCAAGATGAGATTTGAGTGGGGACACAGCCAAACCATATCAGGCATGAAAAGTGTTTGTGATGGACAGATAGGTGGATAGATGGGTGGACACATAAATAAGAAAATAGGTAGCGACTGGTAGACTGATAGAGAGATATAGAATTCGTAGACTCATACTTTCAATAAACTTTAAATATAATGTCCTGTGAACCAAACGGTAGCTCAGAAAGCCTGAGCCACAGAAATTGCTAGTGGTCATAAATGAATTAGAATTCAGACCACCTAATAAAGAATTTAATGCAACTTACACACATTATAATGATAATTGATAGATTTTAGATAAAGATAGTACAACAATTTTATGCTTCTATAGCAAAAGAAAAGTTACATGAAGTAAATGGTAGTGCCATTAATATTCCACATAATAGACAGTCTTGAAATTAAAAAACAAAATGATGTTGCCTAAAAAAATAGAAGAAGTCACCAAGAAATGCACATCTATTGTCCCATTTAGACTTCACAATCGACCTAGCATTTGGGTATTATTATGTCCCTTTTACAAATGAGAAAATGGAGACTCAGAGAAGTTAAGTGACATGTCTAGCATCATTTACCTCTAAAAGTTGAAGAACCTGGTAAAACTGATATCTTTGTAACTTCCATGGCTTCTATGGGTGTTTACCTCCCACTCAAGCTGAGATTCTGCAAGCCAGGTGAAGACTCATCATGAATGCCTTTTGTTTGCTTTTATGAAATTGTTTTTGAATTTCTCTCCAGGGAGTAGGTGGGTGAGTTACTGGAAAATGTTCTTGTTTAACACTTTGTAGATAACAAATACTTTTATTCTAATAATTCCAAATGCAGTGTTTTGAAGGGTTCACAACCATGTGTGGATGATTGTTGAAATCTCTCAATTACTTAATCATGTTCCCATGAACAAATACAAAAAAGAAACCCACGAGGTCAGATCAGTGGTTCATTCTACCCAATGTACAGCACCAATGCTGACACGTAAGGATCATTTGTCACTTGTGTTCCATGATGTCAACTTCAAAAGACTCAGTGACTGCCCAAGCAGGTCAAGCTTGTCCTAATTACAAACTGTAACTCAACCATTCATCATTTCAGCACAACCCTTTTAGAATGTATTCGTACAGATCTATAAAGATTTTATCCACTTATGCATCTGTTAACTCAAAAACATTTATTGAGCTCCTTCTGTGTGCCCCGAAATTTCTGAAGTATTGGATTCAGAGATGACTGAATTGCTTCTCAAGAGCTCAGGTAAAAGGACTCATTGTCCCTCAAAAGCTCTGGTAAACAAACACCTGCTATGTAATTATAGACAGATTATGATGGAGAAGAGCAGGAAACACCATAGAATCACAATATGGGGGGTGTGTTTTCCCTTGGAGGAGAGTGTTTCAGGTAGCTTTGGCCTTTTCATCCCTGTCCCCCAAACAAACATACAAAAAGCAAATATGTACTGAGCATACTTTTGGAGCCAAGCCCAGCAAACCTAAAGCTTGAAGCAAAGTCCCATCCCAAGCTCAGCCTCAATCAGCTAAGTGGTCGTGCAACCCCATGACCCCAGAACAAATTCTTGTTGATCATAAGTCTTTTGTTTGGGTTTGTTTCCTTTTATGCAGCATTATTGCAACAACAGATGACTAATACCAAATATAAGGCCCTGTCACATGAAAGAATCTCAGTAAATGCTAGATCTAACTGTTCTTATTCTTCTATTCCTGGTATCAAAACTCCATTAAAAATGGGTTATTTATTTGAGTGAATGCATATCGACACTGTATTTAAACAAAATATTCTATTTCTCCATCACCAAAGAGTATGTACCTCCACATTACAGGGAGGGAAACTGAAGTATGGACGTGTAACTTGATGCCTGAAATCCACCCTAATATATAGAACATACAGGGTAATTGCTGCCTGTAAAAACTGCTGCCTAACTTGCAATGAAAGCTCAATAAATATGTTCAGTGTTCTCTCAAAAGAAGAGAATATGCTTGGAAATATGGAGAGGGCTGGCTAGGCTTCTGCCTAAGACCCCAGTGGCTTTTCTTTGGAGGGAGGCAGACATAAGTGTCAGGTTTGAGATTGCAGGTGAAAAAAAGTCACCAAATGACTCATAAAAGAACTTCACTACCACTACCAGTGCAGGCAACCTAGATTCTTTGTTGGTCAAAGCTATTCTGAGCCCCCAGTAAAAGGAGAAAGGCAATTTCAAGCTCCCAATAAAAGAAGAAAGCCCCTCTTCCCCTGATTAAGGGGAAAAAAAACAGCCTAGTTTGATATTGGAGTTTTCTTTACTTTTAAGAAAGGGAGAAACTCAAACTTGTTGCAAACCAACGATACTAAATGCAAACTTTCAGGTTCCATTTACAGAATCCACATGAGATGACCTGGCCTTTGAGCATCTTGACCTTTACTCATGATATCACCCCACAGGTTAATAAAAGGACACATGGGAACATTTATACTTTCTACTCACACTGCAAGTAATGTGCTGACCACTTATTTTGTGGCAGCAAAGGACTTCATATGTGGACACAATTTTGAGGAAAAAGAAAAGGAAATTAACACTTATTGAAGGCCAAAAAATGGCGGATTTTTTCTACAGTTTATTTAAATCCTCATAACAGTCTTATAGGATAAATGGAGTCTTTCATATTTTAAAAGCAGAAAATTGAGTCTCAGAATGATGCCTTATGTTGGATTTCCTGCAAACAGACTCTGCAGGAGAGTTTTGCAAGCAGGATATTTATTGGGAACTGCATTTGGGAACCATACCTATACGGAAAAGTTGGAAGCAGGATTAGGCAATAAAAGGTGAACCAAGATGAAGTTACAACAGAGGCCTCAAGGGAATCTACAGGGAACTCTAGAATGTTCTTAGATTGAGACAGGGAGTTAAAATACATTCAAATAATTATGCAAGTAGAATTATTAATTTCTGATTATGAATATTCAGGTAGGAAATATATTTACTAATTTATTTACGTATTCACACATTGATTCATTCATTCTTCCATTTACAAACACTTAGAGAGCCCTTACTATATGCTGGAAACTATGCTAGGTGCTATATCAACTCTGAATAATAATTAAGTGTACTTTTTGCTCTTTGAAGGCCTTGGAGTCCAGCCTTGTGAATGTCTAAGTAAATGAGGTCTCTAAAAAGGATTTTTTAAAAACACCTACTTTAAAATTTGTATCAAATTAAAACAAGAAAAACCCTAATCTGCAAACAAACAAATTTTCCTCAAGGCTACAGGAAATCCTTGAGAGACAAGAAGACACTTTTATAAAGCAACCAAGTGTTCCCTCCCCCCTTAAAAACCACCCTTCGTGGGTAGAAACTAATGAAAGAGTACATTTTGCTGTCTCATCTCCTCTGTTTGATGGATTTGGCTCTACACAGAGGCCAGAGTCTACTTGGATTGCTTCTGAATTTGCCCTTGCATCAACTGAACTCTCTAGACTACTCTTTCTGCCACAGGGAAAAAAAAATGTTCTTACTATGAATAATAACCTCTTACATGAAGTAACTCTAAAGAAAATAGACTGGAAAATAAAGACTGAGCTAAATAAAAATGTCATAATAGGTAAGAAGTCTTGCCAGTATTTTTCCGCTGGGATCCTTAACCTATTATCCATCAATATTTTGGGCTTACAGCAGACAATGTAATTAGCATGACACCACTTGCTGAGACCTCCATAGACATGAAAAACTATAGTTCTGGCTTCAGAGCATACGTGTCAGCAGTGCAATATGAACAAAGTATCTACAACTACAAATACTTACTAAAGACAAGCTAAGTTTTCCACCAGTTTGAGACAAATAAAATATACTAACAGCATGTTGACTTCTGAATCTTTTGTTCTATCTAAGATGAAACTTGGGAGTTTCTGTTACTACCTATAGTGGACTGCCTTGTACAATGAGATCATAAAGAATAAAAATAATTTAGTGTTCATAGAGGAAAGGAGAGCTGACATTTAAAAAATGTTAAACTAGGGTTGAATTAGGCTAATCTAATTTCTTAGAAGCATCCAAACCAACACGCTTCATTGCTAAAAGAGAGTAAAAGGAAAATCCTCTGGAAACTGAGAAGTATAACCCATTTATAAACTCATTCATTCATCTGACCATCCAGCAATATGTATTGACCACCTACTAGATCCCAGACATTATTGTAGGAAATGAGGATGAAGTGATAAATACAAGAAACACGGTCTAATTTTCATGAAACTTATATTCTGAGAGGGAAAAATTAGAAAACTATCAAGAGAAAAATGAATAATATAAATATAATATTGAAGACTGATAAGTGCTATGAAGAAATTAAAGCACAGTAACAATGAAGAGAATGATGGGATCCAAGATTTCAGATAGGGTGATAAATAGAGGCTTCTCAGAACTGGCATCATTTGAATAAGGAAGGAAGAGGAGAGGAGAGAAGGGGAGAAAGGAGGGGATGGACGGGGAGGGGAGGAGAGGAGAAAAGGGGAGAAAATGGGAGGGGATGAATGGGGAGGGGAGGGGAGGAAGAAAGGAAGGAAGGAAGAAAGGGGAGGAAGGAAGGAGGGAAGAAGAGAGGGTGAGAGTAAGAGAGGAAGGAAAAAAGAAAAGAGGAAGGAAGGAAAGGAAGGAAGGAAGGAAGGAAGAAAGGAAGGAAGGAAGGAAGGGAAGGAAGGAAGGAAGGAAGGAAGGAAGGAAGGAAGGAAGGAAGGAAGGAAGGGAGAGGGAGGAAGGGAGGGAGGAAGGGAGGGAGGGAAGGAGAAAAGGTGAGAAGGATGATAAAGAGACTTCTATGGGAATCTGTGGAGTGAGAAAGGGTACTCCAGGAAGAGGGAGCAGCCAATGTAAAGGCCTTGAGGTGGAGGAAAGTTTAGCATAAATGGAGAAATTCTGGCAAGCCCAGTCAAGATCTGTTTATGAAGCTGTGTGCCCTGGTGTATGACCTTCCAGGGGAAGGACTGCTTGTTCTTAGTTTGTCCAGACACTAGATGCAGCTTTGGAAGGTCCAAGAGCTTAGAGAGCAGGGTGGAGAATGGCAAGAGGTATGACTGGCAAAGCCAAATCATGATGTCATTGGAAAGGCAATGTACCTAAAGTTACATCCTTGTTTCTTATTCGGACGCTGCCACTCATGAGAAGGTGATCTGGGGCCAGTCCCTGCTCTACTTAGAGCCCCAGTCTCTTTTCTACAAACAAGGAAGCCGAACTGGATGCTCCCCAAGCCTCCTTTTCACCACACTCTTCATGATTCTATGAAGCCACTGTTTTAAGTGCAAGTATAATTTAAATCAAGAGCCTTAAAACTTTGGCCCTTGGAGAGGCCAGCGGGTAGTACTGTCATGTGATGTTTGGCTTTGTTGGTTTAGGCTAAAATAATTAAATCAATTATCTTTTACACAATAACCATCAATTAATTTTTGAATGAGATGAGTAAGCGAATTTGGAGACCAAACGTGATGGAGAAAGAAGATAAAAGGTGGGTGTAGACCTTTGCCATGGATAAAGAACACCTGGCCTCATTTGCACCCCATGGTGGCTGACTACATAGATTTTCTGGATTTTAAAGGTTAGTTTGTTGTTCTTAGGAACCAATTACAGATTGCCAGGAATTTTTTAATAAGGGAGATAATTGGATCAGATGTAGTTAAAGCATCCATTGAATGATGAACATGTCTACATTTTTTTAGAGCATTAAAGAAATATATGAATTTAATTTAATTATCCAGATTAGAGAGAAGGTAACCTCTTCACCCTACAAATGAGCAAGTAGAAGTTCAAAGTAGCTAAGGAAATAACTTAAAATTGTTGATTTCCAGCAAAGCGAGGACTAGAGTCCAGGCTTCCCGATTATACATTCTGTACTTTGAGATGGGTGTAATTGAATGATATTGTAAATATATTTATGTAATATTCACAGAGCTCTGGCTTCTTTTATACCACCCAGGTCTCTGTTAATCCAAATAGTCCCTTTGTGTGAATAGCAAAAAAATGAATAAGTAAAGCAGTGCCATGCCAGAGTGGTTGGCTTTGTCAGCTGACCTCAGATTGGACTGCAGCCCTTCTTTACCCAAACCTGGCAGCCCTAGTTATTACATTTGCTTTGTGCTTTGCAGTATACTGAATTACTGTATTTCATACTATTTTGGTGGCTCTCAGGAGCAATCTTGTGAGACATTCAAGGAAGAGAAAGGATTCCTGCCCCCTATTGGATTGATTAGGAAGTGAAGATTTAGAGATGATATGACTTTTCCATGCCTACAGTCCATCACTGGGGGAATGGATCTTGATCCCAGCGTTTCTGATGCCAAATACAATCACTTCTCTACCTTACTTCATGTAAGCCTACTAATTTATGTTTCTTAATTGTTACAGCTCTTGGACAACAGTGTGAGGTTTGGGGGAAGGTCTTAAAATGTGAGCTGCAAGGGAGTTCTGCTATGATCTATGGATTTCATATTTCTGAGGAATCTTTGTCCTTCATGAAGTTGAACCCAGTAAGTTGTTCCCAGACCCGAAGAACTTCTGCATGCAGGAACATAGGTTAGGCTAGGCTGAACACTCTTTCTTTTCTATTTGGGGCTTGGACCTGTCCAAGTGCAGACAAAATGATGTTACTTATGAAACACTAGCATGTAATTGAAAAGCAAAACCAATTATGTTAATTAATAGTTGCTCGGTTTTTGGAACACTATGAAAGGGTTTTAAAAGTTAGAAAAATTTCACCAAAATAAAGTATGATATTTAAGAAACAAAACTCCTCCACACTCTGTATTATTATGACACATAAATATGAGCTAATAATTTATTGTCACTTTTTAACTCTTTATGTTGGCATTATCAGAAGGATTAGAAAAATATTCCATAGAGTTGAGCTCCTGAGTGGAGGGCAGATAATCAGGACAAAGTATCTCAGCATTAAAAATGTGGGAGGAGACACTTGGGTTAAAACAGAGAATTGCTATGGACAGGTTTGACAGCTTATGTCAGCACAAAATCTTGTCTAATTTCTGTTGAATAATATTTGGGAATGTTTACATTCAAGAATGTGTAAACAAGCCTGTGGTTTACCTGCAAGTCTTGTGAAAATACATTGGCCTAACTTGAATGGCTCCAGTCCTGTCACTGACCATTCATTGCTCAGGGCATCTCTCCAGGTTTTGTGTCCTAAGACTTGCCTTGGTGTGCAAGAACACTCAGTGTGCTTTTACTTTTTTCCCTAGGATTGGCCCCTGGGAATGGATATTTAGGAAATCCCCATAGTTCCTGGGCCTACCTTCACTCCAAACCCAGCTTCCAGGTTTCTCTGAACTGTGTACCTTATGATCATAGGCCAGACATAGCCTCACATACCTAACTATGCCTCCAAGTGCCCTGTCCAGGCAAGGGCTATGGGACCTCTGCCGAAGACACTGTGGCCATTTTGGGGAACAGTCACTGAGACTCTTTTGAAAAAGAAAATGAGCTGGAGGACTGGGTGCAGTGGCTCATACTTATAATCTCAGCACTTTGGAAGGCTGAGGCAGGAGGATCCCTTGAACCCACGAGTTCAAGACCAACCTAGGCACTACAGTGAGAATTTGTCTAAAAATAAATAAATAAATAAAAGAAAGAAAAAGAAAAACAAAAGGATGAAAGAAAGAAAATAAACTAGAAAAACTCTAGGCTTCCCATTATCCTCAGCAAACTAATGCAGGAACAGAAAATAGAAAACCAAACACCGCATATTCTCACTTATCAGTGGGAGCTGAACAATGAGAACATGTGGACACAGGGAAAAGAACGACACACACTGGGGCCTGTCCAGGGAGGGCAGTTGGGGGAGAGCATTAATGCATGCTGGGCTTCCTACCTAGGTGATAGGTTGTTAGGTGCAGCAAACCACCATGGCACACGTATACCTATGTAACAAACCTGTACATCCTGCATATGGACCCCAGAACTTAAAAAATAATAATAAAATAAAGTTTTTTTTTTTTTAAAGAAAAACCCGTAGGTTCCTTTGGAGGCAAATCCAGATATTAAAAAGATAAAACATTTTAAGTAAAACTGTAAAAACAGTTGAAAGAACCTCTATTAGCTATACTCATTTTGAGCAAATATTATCTCTCTTCTATTAAAGCACTGAACATCACTCTTCTTATGACTAAGACTAGAGTTTAACTATCAGTGTGTAAATATATGACTGCATTTTCTCTGTGGACTTTGCCAGAAAAGAAATATACCTTCTTTACTCTTATGCAGATTGAAGGGACAACTAAAATCTGTGTGAACTCTCCAAATGAGTTGGACTGACATATTTGAACAAGACTCTAATTGCCTTTGAGCAATTAATGATAATATTTAAGAATGATGATAAATGCATCAAAGCACGTGGGAGATTGCTTTCTTTAAAACTGAACTTTTTAAGTCAATTTGCTTCATGTTGGTCACATACAAGCTTGCTATTGTAAAGGAAGGGTCTAAAGAAGGCATGCTACTTATCCTTACTATAGGCAATCACACTTGTGGTTCAAGTCTAATACATCCAAATGTGCATCCAAGCTACCTACTGCAGTCCATTGCCTTATACTTTCATAGCAAGCGCAATTCTGTAGAGCAATACTTGATTTTTTTAAATAATTGATCTGAAAATCTAAGTAAGTCCATTGCAGAACACTCTCTTTGGCTACTAGGCTCATGATGTTAATAACAGTCCATCAACCAGAATGAGATGCTCAATTGCGAAGCAACTACATTCCCAGGATCGAGTTTCATCATTTGGGAAGTAGATAGCCAGAGCATGTTGTATGGACAAAAAATTAGGTTATGTATTGATTCCTTTGACAGTGTGAATATTTCTGAAGAGAGTAAACATTGTCAGAATAATTTTGTAAAGCAAACACATACAGCATGCATGCATATTTAACCATAGAATAACGGCTGAGGGAACAGACCTGGACTCATATTACTTGGGGGCAAATCCTGATGCTGCTACTTCCAAACTACGTGATATTGAGCGAAGTATGCTGTGCATTCCTATTTTCTCTGTAAAATATAGACTGGAACTTGTCCCAGACTTGCTAGAGAGTAAAGGAGATTATATATATAAAGTTTCTAGGACATTTTCTGTCATTCAATAATATTTGCTATGAAAATTTTCTCTAACTTAGAAGAATGAAGACTGACATGCTGAAGTCATTGCGGAAAATGAACGAAAATGCTATCCTACTAAATAACACCCAAGCCTCTGATTTATAAAACACATGTTGGAGATAACTGAGACAAGAAAGAAAAAGTCCTGGTTTCACAATCAGAACGCCTGAATTTGAATTTTTCCTTGTGTAATCTTTAGGAAGTTGTTTATCCTCTCTCTATATTTTTATAAAAAGGCAATTATGATGCCTACCTCATACTGTCATAATAGGGACTAATGAAAGCGTGTGTGCAAATGAACTAACACTGTGCCTCCCAGGAATTAAGAAAGTGCTACATAAATATTAATGTCCTCACCCTCTTTTCCCTTCTTCAGACTCAAACGTCACAGTTTTTAATTTACCTAAATTGAAGACTTGAGCAATGAGATTTCTCGGTGAAGTTTTAGGTCAAGACATTTGTCCTACAACCGGTTCATGAGCCCCTATTTGAAGTGCTTACATTGGACATATTTTCATCACAAAATAGCTGCCAACTTCATGAGTGAAGGAAACCCTGTTTTAGAACCTGGTCCAGTTTCATGCTCACATGCATTTCATGTGTCTAACATGGCTCTTTGTTGATTGCAATGACACCGAATCTCACATTTCAGATTCATGGCCTTCAAAACAAGGGACTGAGAAATAGTTTGTGAATCTGAGTCATCTTCTCCAGACTCCAGACCTGTCTAGAAAAAACATCACCCCCTTTTTATTGGAAACAAATGAAGGTCTAAGTCATTACTGAGTGTGTTTCTCACCCACTGAATCCAGTCTCTCTCTTCCTCCTGATTCACACTGCTCTCAGGATGCTAACTGACAATTTCTATTCAAATTAAGTGGACCAGTCAGAGATTTTATTTTGCCCACTGTTTTGCTAGATTTTAATAAGGTAAAATGGTGACTAACGTGTTCCAGTTTCAGTCTGGGACAAGATAACCCTTTCCCAGAAAGCTGCTTCACTGTTTTCAAAGACAAAGTTGTGCTGTGCAGTTGAAAGATTGGTTCGGGATTTCCATTCTGGTCGGAAGTCTGGTAAATGTATGCTAATTTTCAAATACAGGGTTGACTTGGACTTCCCTAGTGTAAGGAGATTCTGTTTAGAAGTCAATGGAAAATCAATTCCTTGCTGTTTTAAAATTAATGCATTCAGTTATGTGAAAAGTGAAAGAGAGCCGGAAATCAGACTTCCTTTTAAACTTGAACTTATCAGGCCACAAGAGCTTTCTTAGCAAAATGTTTTTCTTTTCTATTGCATACAGCATAAAATAAATGTTCAGCCTTGTGGCCAGACCAGTATTAATGTTGTAATCAAATGTCATGATATTTCTATTCAATATTCAGAAAATGATTTGCATACACCAGGAAAACATTTGAACAGCTTTTCCAGCACTTCAGTTCCAAGATGTGTTTCCTCAAGAAATTCAACACAAAGGTCTGCCTTTCAGTCTACCTTACCAATCTAGCTTTACAATAAATATGAAAGGGTTTAAGGATGTGTACTGACTTACTTAAGCATTTCTACTACAGATACCTGCTACACAGACTTAGTAAATAGTGATATTCAGTCTTGGAGTGCGTGCTATTTGGTGCTTCACAAAGCCTGCCACAAGAGTCTTCATTATTATGAGAAGTGGCCTTTGTTTGTTTTTATTTTTATTCCTTCAATGCAGAAATTCAGATACAGATTCAGCTAGTGTTGGTAGGCTCTCACTGTGTGCCAAGAATTGTGATTGGCATCTCATCTATGTTATCTCATTTATCCTTGCAATAATTGTTGAAGCATGTCTTACTATATTCCTGAGCTTCTGAATTTGAAATGACTGACTTAGGCTCACTCAATTGTGAACGACTAGGGCAATTCCCTAGAAAAATGGCAGAGCCGGGATTTGCACTAAGTCATCCCAAGATAGAAAATAATTGTACTTTGCCAAATCTGTGTTCAGTAGAATGCAGCCCTATTGCAAAAAGAAACCAAAAACAAACAAAAAAAAAAACAAAAAAAAAAACAAAAACAAAAAAACCTCAAGTCCTGTGGTCAAAGAAATTTGGAAGGTATGGAATAAAAGTTAACTGGTTTCTTAAATGTGAGATTTTCTTAGAACCAAGAATGAGATTTCATATTAGTCAAGAAGAGCCTATGGTTGGATTATATCCCAAACATTTTGCCGGTGAAATCCTTTCTATGAGGAGCCACTCATAAGAGTCAGCATATGTTGGGAAATGCTGTCTGACATTTTCTGAGCTTGCCATTATGTGCTATTTCCTGAGCTTTTCATATCTCAAAGAGAGGCTGAGTTTGATTCATAACATAGTCCCACTGTTCAAGGCATTTAAGGTATAGCTGAGAAAACATGGCCTACACCCATGAAGCCATTAGAAGCCCACAGAGGGTAGATCATGCTGCATTTATTTCAAGGATTTCTGCTTATCTGAAAATATCAGTAGGATCCATTCCCTGAAAGCAGGAATTTAGAAATGATCTATGCAGTGAGCTTCAGAGTTCGTCTTCTAAGAATGTAGGTTCTAGGAGCCACAAAGGGACTTTTTATGTTTCATTTTGTGATTTTCTGCAGGAACTTTATAGGCATCAAAATTCTGGGAAATAATATATAGTCCTCATGAGGATCTTTTCTTTCCTCATTGTGTGTCTGAAGGAGAAGAAATTCTTTGTGAACTCATTCTGTCCCAAAACACCTGGGAAGGACTCAAGAAAATGAAGATTATAGAAGAAGCAGCTTGTAGGTATAAAATTTTGATAAAATTCATTGAAATGAAGCAAAATTTCTTGAATCTTAGATGTCCTGCCTTTCTATAAACAAATCCACTATTTGGGCTGGTTAATGTGGATTTACAGATATAATGGCAACTAGAAGTTATGGGTTTGGGGGTTGGCAATCTCCCCGTCCGTTAACCGTTGTTCATAGCAAATCAACAATGTGAAACAAAGAAGGTGAAGAATGACTAATTCCCTCACTTTAGGTTATTGTACTCACTCTCTGAAGATGTCACTGCAACTGCTCTTGTTTCCCATGTGTAAATGTGGCTAGAATTCTTGATATGCAACAGAAGTTTCTTCCACATCAAGGACATATTAAGTCTGTGTTCTATATAACATCTGCATGAGCAATGGGTAGTTCTTTTGTCATTGTGGCTGTTAGACTACAACTCCATTCACTGTCAACTCTTTGCAGCTGTTAGTTCACACTCTTAGCCGCTTCCTTTCCATCAATTACCTCACCACCTAGGCTGTACCACTTAGGATCACATCCCACTCTATTATAGAAAAGGTGGCTACCGTCTTTGTGAGCTGACTGCCAATTCAGCTTTTGTTGCTATCATATTTCAAGTTTGGGGATATATCAACACACATAACCGTATAAAAATTCCAAGATACGTATCTTAACATATGTAATATATCTTAGTATAAGTCAATACATACATAGTTACATGACCTCATTTATCCACCATTGTCAGTGAGTAGAGATGTTGATATAGAACACTCGACTTACTCTGGCCATACCATAACACTATGTATTTGACTTTTTGGCAAGAAACTTAACTTCTCCAGGAGGTTATTTTCTCATTTGGAAAATGAGGGTGATAATAATGACCTAGCTGTGTGATTATGACATTGTTCATTTAAAAACATTCTGCAAATTGTGACAAGAAACATATTTTTGATAACTTAATCATTAATTGATTGAGCAAAAATGTGTTATTAATGTATTATATGAAAACACTAGGCAAGGTCTAGGGTGGCAAAAGTAATAAAGTCTTATCTACCCAGAAGAATCTCCTATCTATAACAGAAGCAGATAATGCAGCTGTATTCATGATGACTTTTTTGTAGTATTTAATCACATTCTTCTTGAAACTCATTTCTTTTTATTCAGTTAAACCATACTCCAGATGTTCTTTCTCTCTTTCAATTTCTTCTCAATTGCTTTGGCCAGCTGAGTTCTCTACACAATTTCCAGTCTGTCTCAAGTCAGTCCTTGATCTAGTTCCTACAGTCTGTCTCAAATCTAGATCCTTTCCTACACAACCTTATCCACTGACTTTAAAGTTCTTCTCTGTGTCAAAACCTCTAAAATTTGTATTTCTAGCCCTAAGTGTGATTTCTTAAATTCAAAATTGTTTATAAAACTATCTGACTTTCAAACTAAGCATGCCCATACTAGAAACCTTGACCTGACTTTTAAATCTGTTGCTACGTTTGTTTTTTTTACCCCAGTAAATGTTACCTCCATTTACCCAGATTAACAGACCAAAAACCTGGCCTTCATTATTTGTACTTCCACAACATACCCTTTCAAAGTCCACCACAGATCTTCCTACCTGTAGTGCCATCATTCTATTGAAAGCCATCAGCATCACTCACCTGAATCATGGCAATAATTTTCTAATTGGTCTCCCAGAGTCATCTTTCTCAAACAAAAATGTATTTTTTTCTGAAAACCCTACAATAGCATGCCATTGTATTTTTCAGAACCAAAAAAATTTAAAAAGAAAGAAAAATAAAATCCTTAGCATGATGTACCAGGCTATGAAGTCCTGCTTCTCCCTTTCTTACCAGTCATGTCTGGGGTTACCCCCTTGCTGACATCCAATCACTTTATTCTTTTG
The DNA here is from genome assembly GCF_047675955.1 of Chlorocebus sabaeus. NCBI lineage: Eukaryota > Metazoa > Chordata > Mammalia > Primates > Cercopithecidae > Chlorocebus > Chlorocebus sabaeus. Next base: position 132,392,366 of record NC_132911.1, on the reverse strand, counting down.
GGTCTTCAGGCACGAGCACTCTCCTGCCTCAAGTTATTGCACTTTTTCCAAACTCTCTTGTTGCTGTCTCCCATCCACTGCACCTCCACTTAGCTAAGACTGACTCACACTTCCAGGTTTAGCTTAATGTCACTTCTGCATTTCGAAGAAAGCCTACCCTGACTTACCTATTTAAAGTAGACCCCCTGATATTTTTTCTCATGGGAACCTGTAATTTCCCTTCATGGAACTTAAATGATACTAATTATATATTTATGTTTATATGCTTACAGTTTGTCTTCCCACTTGAGAACATACCCCATGAGGAAAGATATTAGAACATTTATATTCCTAAATACCCAGCCCCCAGTATAGTGCCTGGTAAATAGCAGATATTTAGAAGATATTTATAGAATAAGTTAATGATGACCAATGTTTTTATTACCCAGATAATTGAAGCTTGACCCTTTAAATCACAGTTTTTAGCTACAATGTTTTGAATGATATTTTTATTAATCATTTACTTCAGTTCTTATATTGTTTTTTAAAAATTTTTGTGGGTACATAGTAGGTATATATATTTACGGAGTACATGAGACTTTTTATACAGGAATGCAATGTGAAATAAGCATATCATAAAGATTACTTTTTATATTGAAGGAATGAAACATAAAATCTTTTTTATAATTTAGATAAACAAGAAACAAAAGATAAAAATTTAATGCAGACAAGGCTTACATTTAAGGTCAAAAACGTACTGAAATAGCATAAGTTACAAAAACTTAGCTTTGTAACAGTTAATAAGAACATAACTCAGGAGTTTTAGTTTGACTATAAATTCAAAATGAGTCAACAGTGAACATGGCTGACACCCATAGACACAAGCTGTATTAGAAGAATTATAGATGCTAAAATAAGATAGGTGAAAGTTCAATTCTATTCTGGACCTAAAATGTCTATTTATTTCAGGTCACCAACATTGAAGAGGCATGTACAAATGTGGCACAGTATCAGAGGAAGAGGAGCCAATGCAGAGAGGTCATCTTATTGTTCTCATGACTTTTCTCAACTGCCTGATACAAGTATTCTGTAAGATTCTGAGCCCAGCTGACACCACGTGTCAATTGGATAATTGTAGCATCTTAGGCAAATATCTTCACTGTCATTGTCCCAATGATTATTATCAGTCATTAATTTCCTAAATCTATATAACTTTCTCAGACCTTTCGCTGAGCTTCAGATGCTCAAATGCCTGTTGAGTATCTCTGCCTGGTTATCTTACAGAGACCTCAAAAGCAGGACTTTTTCCCAATGCAACGTTCCATTTACAGCAGTGCTGTTCACCTACTAACAAATCAAAAACTGAAGAGATTTGTGTCTTAATCCATTTGTGCTGCTATAACAAAATATTACAAACTGGATAATTTATTCACAGTCGAAGTTTGTTTCTCACATTACTGGAGACTGGGAAGTTCAAAATCAAGATGCTGACAAGTTTCGTGTCTGGTAAAGGACAAATCTCTCCTCTAAGGTGTCACCTAGAATACTCTGTCCTCACCCGGCAGAAGGTGGAGGAGCAAAAAGAGGCCTAGTTAGTTCCATTCAACACTTTTAATAAGACTTCCCATGAAGTTGGAGCCCTAAATGCCCAATCACCTTCTAAAGGACCCATCTCTTACTACTGTTGCATGGGAAGTTAAATGCCAGCGTGAATTTTGGAGGGCACAAAAACATTGGAACAATAGCAAGATCTTAGCTGCTTCTTTCTCAGTCCCCAAACCTACAGAAGTAATTACTTATTTTTCACTTCCTTGGAGCGCACCTGTCTCTAATGCCACCTTCTCTTACCCAGCTATCACTTCCTAAGGTTTAGAAAAGCAGAGGATTAAGTTGTCTGGATTTTCTAGAAAATAACAGGTAATTAGAATGTGAATGGGGCTCTCTGGATTCTCCCATGGTTGTGTAGTACAGCTTACAACAATAAATTTAGTCATGTTCATTTTGTTTGCTCTATTACAGTTTCTATCAGACCAAGCTATTTCTTTTTTTTTTTTTTTTTTAATTTATTTATTATTATTAAACTTCAAGTTGTAGGGTACATGTGCACAACGTGCAGGTTTGCTACATATGTATCCTTGTGCCATGTTGGTGTGCTGCACCCATCAACTCGTCATTTACATCAGGTATAACTCCCAATGCAATCCCTCCCCCCTCCCCCCTCCCCATGATAGGCCCCGGTGTGTGATGTTCCCCTTCCCGAGTCCAAGTGATCTCATTGTTCAGTTCCCGCCTATGAGTGAGAACATGCGGTGTTTGGTTTTCTGTTCTTGTGATAGTTTGCTGAGAATGATGGTTTCCAGCTGCATCCACGTCCCTACAAAGGACACAAACTCATCCTTTTTTATGGCTGCATAGTATTCCATGGTGTATATGTGCCACATTTTCTTAATCCAATCTGTCACTGATGGACATTTGGGTTGATTCCAAGTCTTTGCTATTGTGAATAGTGCTGCAATAAACATACGTGTGCATGTGTCTTTATAGCAGCATAATTTATAATCCTTTGGGTATATACCTAGTAATGGGATGGCTGGGTCATATGGTACATCTAGTTCTAGATCCTTGAGGAATCGCCATACTGTTTTCCGTAATGGTTGAACTAGTTTACAATCCCACCAACAGTGTAAAAGTGTTCCTATTTCTCCACATCCTCTCCAGCACCTGTTGTTTCCTGACTTTTGAATGATCGCCATTCTAACTGGTGTGAGATGGTATCTCATTGTGGTTTTGATTTGCATTTCTCTGATGGCCAGTGATGATGAGCATTTTTTCATGTGTCTGTTGGCTGTATGAATGTCTTCTTTTGAGAAATGTCTGTTCATATCCTTTGCCCACTTTTTGATGGGGTTGTTTGTTTTTTTCTTGTAAATTTGTTTGAGTTCTTTGTAGGTTCTGGATATTAGCCCTTTGTCAGATGAGTAGATTGCAAAAATTTTCTCCCATTCTGTAGGTTTCCTGTTCACTCTGATGGTAGTTTCTTTTGCTGTGCAGAAGCTCTTTAGTTTAATGAGATCCCATTTGTCAATTTTGGCTTTTGCTGCCGTTGCTTTTGGTGTTTTAGACATGAAGTCTTTGCCCATGCCTATGTCCTGAATGGTACTACCTAGGTTTTCCTCTAGGATTTTTATGGTATTAGGTCTAACATTTAAGTCTCTAATCCATCTTGAATTAATTTTCGTATAAGGAGTAAGGAAAGGATCCAGTTTCAGCTTTCTACTTATGGCTAGCCAATTTTCCCAGCACCATTTATTAAATAGGGAATCCTTTCCCCATTTCTTGTTTCTCTCAGGTTTGTCAAAGATCAGATGGCTGTAGATGTGTGGTATTATTTCTGAGGACTCTGTTCTGTTCCATTGGTCTATATCTCTGTTTTGGTACCAGTACCATGCTGTTTTGGTTACTGTAGCCTTGTAGTATAGTTTGAAGTCAGGTAGCGTGATGCCTCCAGCTTTGTTCTTTTGACTTAGGATTGTCTTGGAGATGCGGGCTCTTTTTTGGTTCCATATGAACTTTAAAGCAGTTTTTTCCAATTCTGTGAAGAAGCTCATTGGTAGCTTGATGGGGATGGCATTGAATCTATAAATTACCTTGGGCAGTATGGCCATTTTCACGATATTGATTCTTCCTATCCATGAGCATGGTATGTTCTTCCATTTGTTTGTGTCCTCTTTGATTTCACTGAGCAGTGGTTTGTAGTTCTCCTTGAAGAGGTCCTTTACACCCCTTGTAGGTTGGATTCCTAGGTATTTTATTCTCTTTGAAGCAATTGTGAATGGAAGTTCATTCCTGATTTGGCTCTCTGTTTGACTGTCACTGGTGTATAAGAATGCTTGTGATTTTTGCACATTAATTTTGTATCCTGAGACTTTGCTGAAGTTGCTTATCAGCTTAAGGAGATTTTGGGCTGAGACAATGGGGTTTTCTAAATATACAATCATGTCGTCTGCAAACAGGGACAATTTGACTTCTTCTTTTCCTAACTGAATCCCCTTGATTTCTTTCTCTTGCCTGATTGCCCTAGCCAGAACTTCCAACACTATGTTGAGTAGGAGTGGTGAGAGAGGGCATCCCTGTCTTGTGCCAGTTTTCAAAGGGAATTTTTCCAGTTTTTGCCCATTCAGTATGATATTGGCTGTGGGTTTGTCATAAATAGCTCTTATTATTTTGAGGTACGTTCCATCAATACCGAATTTATTGAGCGTTTTTAGCATGAAGGGCTGTTGAATTTTGTCAAAAGCCTTTTCTGCATCTATTGAGATAATCATGTGGTTCTTGTCTTTGGTTCTGTTTATATGCTGGATTATGTTTATTGATTTGCGAATGTTGAACCAGCCTTGCATCCCAGGGATGAAGCCCACTTGATCATGGTGGATAAGCTTTTTGATGTGCTGCTGAATCCGGTTTGCCAGTATTTTATTGAGGATTTTTGCATCGATGTTCATCAGGGATATTGGTCTAAAATTCTCTTTTTTTGTTGTGTCTCTGCCAGGCTTTGGTATCAGGATGATGTTGGCCTCATCAAATGAGTTAGGGAGGATTCCCTCTTTTTCTATTGATTGGAATAGTTTCAGAAGGAATGGTACCAGCTCCTCCTTGTACCTCTGGTAGAATTCAGCTGTGAATCCATCTGGTCCTGGACTTTTTTTGGTTGGTAGGCTATTAATTATTGCCTCAATTTCAGAGCCTACTATTGGTCTATTCAGGGATTCAACTTCTTCCTGGTTTAGTCTTGGAAGAGTGTAAGTGTCCAGGAAATTATCCATTTCTTCTAGATTTTCCAGTTTATTTGCGTAGAGGTGTTTATAGTATTCTCTGATGGTAGTTTGTATTTCTGTGGGGTCGGTGGTGATATCCCCTTGATCATTTTTAATTGCGTCGATTTGATTCTTCTCTCTTTTCTTCTTTATTAGTCTTGCTAGTGGTCTGTCAATTTTGTTGATCTTTTCAAAAAACCAACTCCTGGATTCATTGATTTTTTGGAGGGTTTTTTGCGTCTCTATCTCCTTCAGTTCTGCTCTGATCTTAGTTATTTCTTGCCTTCTGCTAGCTTTCGAATGTGTTTGCTCTTGCTTCTCTAGTTCTTTTAATTGCGATGTTAGAGTGTCAATTTTAGATCTTTCCTGCTTTCTCTTGTGGGCATTTAGTGCTATAAATTTCCCTCTACACACTGCTTTAAATGTGTCCCAGAGATTCTGGTATGTTGTATCTTTGTTCTCATTGGTTTCAAAGAACATCTTTATTTCTGCCTTCATTTCGTTATGTACCCAGTAGTCATTCAGGAGCCGGTTGTTCAGTTTCCATGTAGTTGAGCGGTTTTGATTGAGTTTCTTAGTCCTGAGTTCTAATTTGATTGCACTGTGGTCTGAGAGACAGTTTGTTATAATTTCTGTTCTTGTACATTTGCTGAGGAGTGCTTTACTTCCAATTACGTGGTCAATTTTGGAGTAAGTACGATGTGGTGCTGAGAAGAATGTATATTCTGTTGATTTGGGGTGGAGAGTTCTATAGATGTCTATTAGGTCTGCTTGCTGCAGAGATGAGTTCAATTCCTGGATATCCTTGTTAACTTTCTGTCTCGTCGATCTGTCTAATGTTGACAGTGGAGTGTTGAAGTCTCCCATTATTATTGTATGGGAGTCTAAGTCTCTTTGTAAGTCTCTAAGGACTTGCTTTATGAATCTGGGTGCTCCTGTATTGGGTGCATATATATTTAGGATAGTTAGCTCTTCCTGTTGAATTGATCCCTTTACCATTATGTAATGGCCTTCTTTGTCTCTTTTGATCTTTGATGGTTTAAAGTCTGTTTTATCAGAGACTAGTATTGCAACCCCCGCTTTTTTTTGTTCTCCATTTGCTTGGTAAATCTTCCTCCATCCCTTTATTTTGAGCCTATGTATGTCTCTGCGTGTGAGATGGGTCTCCTGAATACAGCAGACTGATGGATCTTGACTCTTTATCCAGTTTGCCAGTCTGTGTCTTTTAATTGGAGCATTTAGTCCATTTACATTTAAGGTTAAGATTGTTATGTGTGAACTTGATCCTGCCATTATGATATTAACTGGTTATTTTGCTCGTTAGTTGATGCAGTTTCTTCCTAGCCTTGATGGTCTTTACATTTTGGCATGTTTTTGCAATGGCTGGTACCGGTTGTTCCTTTCCATGTTTAGTGCTTCCTTCAGGGTCTCTTGTAAGGCAGGCCTAGTGGTGACAAAATCTCTAAGCATTTGCTTATCTGTAAAGGATTTTATTTCTCCTTCACTTATGAAACTTAGTTTGGCTGGATATAAAATTCTGGGTTTAAAATTCTTTTCTTTAAGAAAGTTGAATATTGGCCCCCACTCTCTTCTGGCTTGAAGAGTTTCTGCCGAGAGATCTGCTGTTAGTCTGATGGGCTTCCCTTTGTGGGTAACCCGACCTTTCTCTCTGACTGCCCTTAAGATTTTTTCCTTCATTTCAACTTTGGTGAATCTGGCAATTATGTGTCTTGGAGTTGCTCTTCTCGAGGAGTATCTTTGTGGCGTTCTCTGTATTTCCTGGATTTGAATGTTGGCCTGCCCTACTAGGTTGGGGAAGTTCTCCTGGATGATATCCTGAAGAGTGTTTTCCAACTTGGTTCCATTTTCCCCGTCACTTTCAGGCACCCCAATCAGACGTAGATTTGGTCTTTTTACATAATCCCATACTTCTTGCAGGCTTTGTTCATTTCTTTTTCTTCTTTTTTCTGTTGGTTTCTCTTCTCGCTTCATTTCATTCATTTGATCCTCCATCGCTGACATTCTTTCTTCCAGTTGATCGAGTTGGTTACTGAAGCTTGTGCATTTGTCACGTATTTCTCGTGCCATGGTTTTCGTCTCTTTCATTTCGTTTGTGAGCTTCTCTGCATTAATTACTCTAGCCATCAATTCTTCCACTTTTTTTTCAAGATTTTTAGTTTCTTTGAGCTGGGTACGTAATTCCTCCTTTAGCTCTGAGAAATTTGATGGACTGAAGCCTTCTTCTCTCATGTCGTCAAAGTCATTCTCCGTCCAGCTTTGATCTGTTGCTGGCGATGAGCTGCGCTCCTTTGCCGGGGGAGATGCGCTCTTATTTTTTGAATTTCCAGCTTTTCTGTCCTGCTTTTTCCCCATCTTTGTGGTTTTATCTGCCTCTGGTCTTTGATGATGGTGATGTACTGATGGGGTTTTGGTGTAGGTGTCCTTCCTGTTTGATAGCTTTCCTTCTAACAGTCAGGATCCTCAGCTGTAGGTTGTAGCTGTAGGAGATTGCTTGAGGTCCACTCCAGACCCTGTTTGCCTGGGTATCAGCAGCAGAGGCTGCAGAAGATAGAATATTTCTGAACAGCAAGTGTACCTGTCTGATTCTTGCTTTGAAAGCTTCCTCTCAGGGGTGTACTCCACCCTGTGAGGTGTGCGGTGTCAGACTGCCCCTAGTGGGGGATGTCTCCCAGTTAGGCTACTCAGGGGTCAGGGACCCACTTGAGCAGGGAGTCTGTCCCTTCTCAGATCTCAACCTCCGTGTTGGGAGATCCACTGCTCTCTTCAAAGCTGTCAGACAGAGTCGTTTGCGTCTGCAGAGCTGCTGCGTTTGTTATTGTTTACTGTGCCCTGTCCCCAGAGGTGGAGTCTACAGAGACAGGCAGGTTTCCTTGAGCTGCTGTGAGCTCCACCCAGTTCGAGCTTCCCAGCAGCTTTGTTTACCTACTTAAGCCTCAGCAATGGCGGGCGCCCCTCCCCCAGCCTCGCTGCTGCCTTGCCGGTAGATCACAGACTGCTGTACTAGCAATGAGGGAGGCTCCATGGGTGTGGGACCCTCCCGGCCAGGTGTGGGATATGATCTCCTGGTGTGCCTGTTTGCTTAAAGCGCAGTTTTGGGGTGGGAGTTACCCGATTTTCCAGGTGTTGTGTGTCTCAGTTCCCCTGGCTAGGAAAAGGGATTCCCTTCCCCCTTGTGCTTTCCAGGTGAGGCAATGCCTCGCCCTGCTTCAGCTTTCACTGGTCGGGCTGCAGCAGCTGACCAGCACCAATCGTCTGGCACTCCCCAGTGAGATGAACCCAGTACCTCAGTTGAAAATGCAGAAATCACCGGTCTTCTGTGTCGCTCGCGCTGGGAGTTGGAGACTGGAGCTGTTCCTATTCGGCCATCTTGCTCCGCCCCCAGACCAAGCTATTTCATGCCATCATGCTTTTACTTGTGTTGTTTCCTTCTCCTGTAATACCCTCCTAACCCCACTAAATCTCTTTGTGTAGAAAGTTTCCACTCATCTTTTAGGATTCATCCAAATCACACATATAAATATTATCTTTGAATGTAAATTGTCTAAATGCTCCACTTAAAGTACACAGGGTTGCAAGTTGGATTAAAAAAATAAGATCCATCTCTGTTAGTCTGCCCTGCAGATATTGAGTTTTCCAAGCCTCACAATCACGTGTGCCAATTCCTCAAAATATTTCTATATACACACACACACACACACACATACATGTGTCTGTATATATAAGTGTATGGTGTGTAAGTATATCTTTTCATATAGCATATGTATCTTTATGTAATATTATTTTTATATAATATTTATATATGTATGATTTTTATATTTTTTGTAGAGATGGAATCTCCCTATATTTCCCAGGCTGGTCTTGAACTCCTGGGCTCAAGTGATCCTCCAGCCTTGGCCTCCAAAAGTGATGGGATTGCAGACATGAGCCACCTTCCCTGGCCTATAATAATGTTAGATTTTAGGAATAAGGCGAGGTTGTGTGCTCTTGCCACTCACTTTTGGTCCTGGGTAGCACAGTAAACCGTGAATTAGTGAATGAATAAATGAATGAATGATATTGGAATTTAATATTTAAAATTATGACAGCACATGTGATTTTCATATAGATTTTTATTTCAATTTACACATTTATTATCATTAATAAGAATTTCACAAGACTGATAATTAAAAATTAAATATCCACATAGCAATAAATAGAAAACAAATTTTAAAAATTACAATTTCATTAAAAAGTATGCAGAAATTAACCACAAGTAAGACCTTCATACAGAAAACTTGAATACTTAGTTTACAGGCATAAAAGCAAACCCTAGTAGAGTGACAAATGAGCCAAGTTTTTAGATTAGATACGATGTTCAAATATATTTTATTCTAATATAGATACATCAGTCTTCTCTATTAGAATGTCAGCAATGTTTTCAAGAATTTGACAGATTGATTAGAAGCCTCCTATGATCACCCTATTTAGAATTCAGACTTTTCTACCACACCATCTCAATCCCACATAGCCTTATCTATAATTTTTATAGCCCTTTTACCTTCAGGTATTATTTATAATATAATTTATTTCTTATTACTGTTTGTACCTATTCTTCCCCACACACATTAATTTGTAAGCTTCACAAGGATGGGAAGTTTGGTCTGTTTACTGCATGATGCAGCCAAGTACCTGCCGCATAGTAGGTGGTTGGCAATAATTGGTTGGATGATGTTTAAAACCAATGTAGCTGAGTATGGTGGCTCATGACTGTAATCCCAGCACTTTGGAAGGCTGAGGCAGGAGGATCACTTGAGCCTAGGAATTAAAGAACAGCCTGGGCAACACAGGAAGACCCTATCTCTACAAAAAAAAAAAAAAAATTAAAAATTAGCCAGGCATGGTGGCACACACCTGTGGTCCCAGCTACTTGGGAGACTGAGGCAGAAGGATCACTTGAGCCTAGGAGGTTGAGGCTGCAGTGAGTCATGATCACACCACTGGACTCCAGCCTGGCCAACAAAGCAAGACCCTGTTTCAAAATAAGATAACTGAAAAAAAAAAATAAGTGAAAATATGTATTAGCTTCCAACACAATTGGAAAATAATAGCAAAGTTACTGTTGAATAAAAATTAGAAAGATATCCTCCAGGCTTATGGTATTATACTAACTAGGATAGTGCAGTGTTTGGATAGGTAGAAATAAACTAGTGGAAGATGAAGGAGAAACTAAAACAGATTCAATTTATACATGTATGTGCACCCCTGATATATTGCAGAAATGCCATCAGAGAGTGTTGGGCAAAAGAAGAGTCTTTAAAATAAATGGAGCTGGAACAACAAATTAAAAAACAAACAAAGACTTATTCAAATCCATTGTCTCTAAGAATGTCTTCTCTAATTATCTGATCTGACTAACCTTTCTTCGTTTGTGACTGCCCAGCTCCCTGGGCATGTAGCTGTTGTGACATATGTGAAGCTGTGTTCTAATGGTTTGTCAAACCTGGTCAACTCCAAAATACCAAGCCTTTCCATTAACACAGAATTGAAATATAATGTTCTGGGGTAAATTCAAGGGCCTTGTTAATATTTCCAAAGATTTTGGGAAGGTAGGGAGGGGTGTTACATTTTGCTGGTCCCATCACAAGGAAATGTATCAAATTCGATGATAAAAATTTAAAATTTTTCAAAACTTATGCACACAAACACTCACAGACAAACACGGCACCACTTGCAGTTGAGAGAAATGTAAACACACATAAAGATGCAGTATTAAATCATAACTGAATAATATGAACACTAGCACCTACTATACTACTGTAATAATTTTACAGCTACCTCCTCTTGCTGTTCTGGTGAGCCTGTGTTGCAGGTATTTGTTCAAAACACCATGTGATGTTAATCGTCTCCTTATGAGCAGCTGTCTCCAGAAAATTGTGGATCAAAGTAAAAAAGTAATCTCCCATGGCTCTTAGGGATTTTTCATCATGATTAGTGCAATATCATAACTTTTGAATAATACTGTGGGTTCCATACAAAGTGCCACTAATGATACTGGAAGTGCTCCCAGGAAACAAAGTCATGACATTACAAGTAAAAGTCAAATTGTTTGATTTGGATCATAAATTGAGGTTCTACTGCTCAGGTTTCCCATTTCAGATAGATGATTCGTCTTATAAACAAATGAGATATACCTACAGTATTGACATACACTGTATGACACTATAAAGGTATTTTCTCTTCTGTATAATCTTCTTAATAGCATTGTTTTTTCTCTAGTGTGCTTCATCATAAGAATATAGTATATATACATGTAACATACAAAATATGTGTTAACAAACTGTGTTGTCAGTAAAGCTTCTGGTCAACAGTAGGCTATTAGTAGTTAAGCTTTTTGGGCAGTCAGAAGTTATACTCAGATTTTCAACTGTGCAGGGGTCAGCACCCCAACCCCTGTGTTGTTCAAGGACCAGCTGTAGCTTGAATCATACAGCATGCAGCCTTTTTAGATTGGCTTGTTTCACTTAGTAAATTACACATTTTTCTTGCTGTTTTTTCATAGGTTGAGAGCTCATTTCTTTTTAGTGCTGAGTAATATTCCATTGTTGGATATATCCCCAGTTTATTTAAATCATTTTAAAATCATGGTTTTTTCAACTTAACTTGGGTCAACTTTTTAATCTGGATTCATGACTTTTCACATAAGTAGAAAATACGTTTTCTCTTAAGACAAAGCAAACTCCACAGGCTGATTCTTGTCCTCAATGCCATGGTCTTATTCTCTCCTCTGCATTGTCTTATTCCTCCTTCTCCTGTCCCTTATTTCTTCCCATCTCCTTCCTTTCCTCCTCTTTCTTCTCCTCCCACTTCTTGTTGCAGGAGTTCTGTGATCTGTCTTTCTTGCTAGAATCCCAACTTTTGAAGTCAGGCATTATAACTTATGTATCTAGTGAGACCATAGCGCAACACACAGTGTCTTCATTAAACCTTCAGTTACTGAAACACAGAGGTTTTCCTTGGTTGGCATCCGGTTTCCCGAATGTGTCCTGGATAGAGCAATTACTTCATAAGTAGCCTCCTGGTACATATGCCTTCATACTTATTTGAGTGTATGTGTGTGTGTTTGTGTGTGTTACATGTAACAATATATATCCTTATTAGTGAAACTACCTGTATATTACTTCATGCAAGTATTGCAAAAACACTATGAGATATGTATCATTATTAGCTCCATTTTACAAATGAGAAAACTGAGACTCAGAAAGTTTGGGTATTTGATTAATTTTAAAATAATCATTAAATGGCACAGTCAAGAATTAAAGCAAGACAACTTGACTCTGAAGCCTGTGGTTTAACTATTACACTGTACAAATAAATGTGTGTACCAGTTTTATCACATAGAATGGTTGCTAAAATAAATTGGCAAACTCCAGTGTTTCTAAAGACATTACATGAAAGGTCTGTTAGCCCATATCTAATACAGAATAAGTTAATAAAAATCTATAATGGAAACTTAAAATCTCTAAGAAACTAATCAATGCTTTTAATCATTCTCTGACAAATATATTAGTGAATTAAACTCCATATGCATGCTCAGAAGAAAGAAGAAAATTGCTCAAAATGTCATTTTGTCATCTTTTTGCTTAGACACATGAAATCACTTTATTATGATTTACAATGGAGACTTGCAAAGATAAACACAAATCTTCCTTTTCCCATTTATTTACTGGCAAAGCAGCTATATTCTAGCCTTTTGCTGATTGGGTGGGCACAGTCAATGAGCCAGCTTCTGAAATCTGAATGGTAGTCAGCAAATTACAAGATAGGTTAGCAATTTAGGTAATGTACTTTGGAAATTATAGTATATAATACATGTAACATACAAAATATATGTTAACCAACTCTGTTATCAGTAAAGCTTAAGCTTTTTGAGATCAAAGACAAGAGAAGAGGAATAAAACCACCCACCCACACACACACACACACACACACAAGGCCGAATTCTTGATTTTGATAATGTATGCTACACTGTGGATTTTAAAAGTCTTGTTCAGAAAAATTATCTTGAAATTTCACTGGTGAAAAGTCAGCATAAGGAAGGGTGACAGATGACAGAGCTTTAGTGAAGTACACAAATGAAGAACAGAAATCATGCAGTTTGGGGGCCCAGCTCCTTCTCTGAAAAGTATGAATCTTTCAAAAAGGCATAGCTAGACCTTGAAGATCATCTACACCAACAACCCTCCTTTTTTTCCCAAGATGCAATATGGTACCCATTCAAGGGTTTTATATTGTGTGGAGGCAAAGCAACTTCATCTTGGATGCTAATCCACCATGTTGACTTCTGATCAACTCCAGTTCTGGGAATGTCTCTAAGATTTCTACTTTCACATACTTACTGTAAATCCAGCCCTTAAGTCAAAACAACTTTGATGTTATTATAAACGCATACTTATCATCAACTCTGCCCTTAAGCAAATTCCCTATGGTATATAAGCCCTGGGTGTGGGGGTAACTGGGTGGGGATCCAACATCTTATCCCTCGGCTTTTTGTTTGTAGGTCTTTATTTAGTGTTTCTTTCAAAGAAACTGGATGTGTCAGCCTCTTTCTTCAACCTCTCAGTCCCCTGGGCCTTGGGAAGAAGGTGTGCATATCCCTGCCTACTGCAAAACACACTAGAATCTCAGTTGTACCATGGTCTACCCTTGTACCTTGTGTAATGATTTTTGTGAACTTTAAGCCTCTGGCAGAATTAAGTGGGACATTCAGGAGATATGCACAAAACACCTTAGGTGATGCTATTTCCCTTCTTCATCACTATGGGTGAAAAAAACTAAGACTTCTGTGGTAAGCACTCAACAATGTTGCCTCTTTACTATCTAAAATGTATGTTTCCTTTCAGTCACAGCTCTGGTTTAAAGGAAGCATTTCCACGAAGGGTTATTGCTGTGATCTTCCTGGGCTTATCTTACCTTATCTCTCCAGCTAACATCTGTCCCCTTGATTCAGTGTTCAATACATTCCTTTCATCCTTTCCATTCCATTGAAATTTTTCTCTTCGACTTCACAAAACAAAACCACCACTCTCAAGCTTCAGATATTTTAAGGGTTTACAATAAAATCATAGCTTATATTTCTAGCATTATCTTCCATAAGCCTTCCTTTCACTTTCAACCCTCCAGTCATAGTAGCCTTTCCCCTACTAAAATATGTCAGATTCTCTCCAGCTCCAGGGCCTTTGCACATGCTATTTCTGCTGCCTGGGCTGTATTCATCCTCACTTAGTTAATTCCTATTCCCATCCTCAGTTAGTTAATCCATATTACCTTTCAGTTTTCAGTGGTCAAGTCTGCTTATTCTGTGTTCTCATGGGCACCATACACTCCTGTTTTGAAAACATGCCTCATGATCATCACTCTGTACTTTGATCAATGTCTGTCCCAATGGACAATGTGAGCTATAAGGGTGGGGATTCTCTGCTTCTGCTAATCATGGTAGGTACTAAAACTGTAGCTGATGTTTTAACTCACCAGTATCTGGGCAAAATGTAGCATTGCACTTCCCTGCACCCTCTAAGTTAGGAAAGGCCATGCAACTTGTTGTGGCCAATGGCAGGTAAGTAGTGATGAGGTATACCACTTCCTATAGCATGGTCAGTGCAGGAGTCACTGTGTTTATTTCAGTTTTCTACTGCCTATTGTAAATGCCCTAACATTACTCCAAAATCTGATCCCCATCAGCCCTATCGGAACACTATTTAAGAGCTCAGTTACTTCAGCTGTGGCAAAATAGTTATGGCCCAGGTAAACAGAAGAAGATAGACTGCACAGTAACAAATTTAGTTAACAGGAAGCAATCCCAAATCTACAGGCACAGAGAAGAATAAGAGAGAAACTTCACCCTAATGAAATTTAGACTTGAGTTTTAGAAGATTTTCCTGGAAAGACTAAGTAGAGTCAAGAGTTAAGGTAAAGTGAAGGCATGAAAAGCAGAATGGTGTGGAATTTAAAAGATGAAGAACTGTAAAAGTTTAATTTAATTACGTACGATCTCTCAAAGACAGATCCACTGCAATCACGAAGAAGAATCACCCTTTTCTACACAGGGCCATTTTTCCACGATGCTACATTGGCCATCACAGAGCACAGTAAATTCATGATGAGATAATGCTGGAAAACAAATGACAGTAAAATCTTTGAAATGTCCATCTGTGTCTGTGGGGAAACGAGCAGCAAACTTATGGAAAAGGAAGCCAGCTAAGGAGATAAGACTTCGACTTGAGAGGCTTTGTGATGATACAAAGACTCCTGGAAAGAGTAACGGGTAAGTCATTGCATCAGATTCAATATGTGTTGTGGGGCGTGTGGAAGGAAAGGTAAAATAGTAAAAAAAAATGATTGCAGCTGAAAAGGTTAACAGATTGTAAATAGAAGTTTTTTGTTTTATTTTTTAAGCTCTTTAGTGGAGCTTGAAAGTTAAATGTCATAGGCAATAAAATTAAAAAGCCAACAAAACCTTCAAATTCTGTAGGGATTGTGTGACCCAAAATGCAAATTATGCTCATGGTTTGCAGACAGCTTGAGTCCATCACAATGACCAGGTAAATGGATTTTAGAGGAGGAACAAAAATCCAAATAGGTACATTGTTAAGTATGGATCTTTCACAATTCAAGGATGCTGTATACATTACTCATCTCATTCCTCCCAAATCTTCACATGCACGAGGTTGTACATGATCTATCTAACCCTACCTTATTTGTATCAGCTAGTGCCACTAACCCACTGAGGCTTCATGATCCAGACACTGTAGCCTTGTTCAGTTCTTCAGATTCATGTTCCCTGCCTTAGAGTTGCACATGTGGTTTCCTCTGCTGAGAATGCTGCACTTCACCCATATCCCTCTAGATTAGTTGTTCTCCTCAGGGGACATTTGAAAATGTCTAGAGGCATTTTTGTTTGCCACAGTTGGGCAAACGTCCCACTGGTATCCAGTAAGTAAAGGCCAGGGATGTTGCTCTTTAAACATACTGCAGTGCACAGAACAAATCCCCACAATAAAGAATTATGCAGTCCCAAGTGTCAGTGCCAAGGCTG
The DNA here is from genome assembly GCF_047675955.1 of Chlorocebus sabaeus. Lineage (NCBI taxonomy): Eukaryota > Metazoa > Chordata > Mammalia > Primates > Cercopithecidae > Chlorocebus > Chlorocebus sabaeus. The sequence continues at coordinate 132,376,481 of NC_132911.1, read as the reverse complement.
AGGCACTCCTCTATATAACTCATAGTTACCTGTCTTTCAAGTTTCACTTCTCCTGGGATGCCTTCCTTGATCTTCATGATTAGATTAGGAAGTTCAAGTCACCTTACATTTCTACTTTGTAGCAATTATTGCAATTGAAATTAATTAATTTTCTGTTTAAGTATGTATGTAATCCAGTTAAAAGAACAGCTGGAAGGACATAAAGAAAGACATTGTAATCCCAAGAGTTTGGGAGGCCTAGGTGGGCGGATCACGAGGTCAAGAGATCCAGACCATCCTGGCCAACATGGTGAAATCCTGTCTCTACTACAAATACAAAAATTAGCTGGGTGTGGTGTTGCGCCTATAATCCCAGCTACTGGGGAGGCTGAGGAACAAGAATTGCTTGAGCCCCAGAGGTGGAGGTTGCAGTGAGCCGAGATCGCAGCACTGCACTCTAGCCTGGTGACAGAGCAAGATTCCATCTACTGGTAACTGAACAGGAAAATGATCAAATTCCAGGGAATAATGGAAACATTTTTATCATTTCCCTTAGTCGGTGCTGTCATCTTTCAGTGGATTCCCCAGTCCTACCTTCCTTTACTTTTCTCCTTAAGAGTCCAGATTCACTCAGAATGCCCTTTTCACTTACTCCCATTTCATTTTGAGGCTTCTTAAATCCAAGGTCCAAGACAGACATTTCAGTTTGTCCCTGGTCCTCCAGACATGACCCACAAACTCTTTTTAAAAATATTTTGCTAATAACAGTCAAAACTTATGGATTGTCGTTGATGTGTTTCCATGGCCCTCAAACTTCCTGTTTGAACAGGGATGAGAACAGAAATGAATGAAGTTCCAACAACAGTTCTTGCTGCCACATCCGCTGGGAAGAAATAGATAAGATAAATTAGGGAGAAAGAAGAGTTCCTATACCTGGAAGTCAACACACATGTTCAATCTTCACTCCCAAGTCCTAAATCGTACCTCACAATTTTCTTGCTTTCTCCCTTAACTCCAAATTACCATAGTACTGCTTTCTTATCTTATTCTATTTGGGCTCCTATACCAAAATATTATAGATTGGGTATTATAAAGAGAAATATATTCTTATAGTTCTGGAGACTGGGAGGTCCAAGATCAAGGTGCCAGCAGATGCACTGTCTGGTGAGGGCCCCAGTTCTTCTTTCATAGATAGCCATCGTTTTCCTGTTCTTTCACATGGTGGAAGGGGTGAGGGATCTTTTGGGGGTCTCCTTTCCAGGGCATTAGTCTCTTTTATGAGGGTATTTTCCTAAAGTCCCACACTAACTAATCACCTCCCAAAAGTCCCACATCCCAAAACTCTTATGCTGGGGATTTAGTTTTGACATATAAATTTTGGTGGAGACCCAAACCTTCAGGCTATAGCACTTATTCTGAGCCTTATCCTTTCTCATTGCTACATATTTTACTTAGATGAACTTTCTCTAGGCTCCACAGCACAATGTGTCCACTCTATCCCAGCACCTATCATAATATGCTGTAATTGATATTTCTGGTGTTCTTCCTATGAAATTGTGAGCTCCTGGAGTTGAGGAACCATGTTTTGACTATCTTTATGTACTTAACATATGAGCAAAATGGCCTTGTTTCTATTCTGAAAGGGCAAATATTTATTAGAGAAACTCACTCTATTTTAAAGCTGAAAGTAATAATCTTACTCATTTGTATTACAGTGAAACTCTGGTACATTTTGAGAAATTCTTTAGTTTTAAATCTCCAAAGACAATGATCTAACTATAGCACTAAAACCTATTTCATTCTTTGAATGGACATTCATAAAATTGGAAAAACAATTGGTTAAGAAAGATATGGAAAAACACTTAACCTCATGAGTAATCAAATAAATACAACTTTAAAACAATTAAATACAATTTTTAGGTTTTTTTTTTTAAATAAAATGAGACTATCTAGTGTTGGCAAGAGTGTAGTCACATAGCCATTCTTATTCATCTTCAAAGTGTAAATTGCTAAAAAGTCTTCTTAAAGGCAATTCAGCAGTAAGTACCAAGATAACTGAAATACAACTGATATCAACAATAGAAATGGGTTTGTTGTGATTTTCAAAAAGTAATTCCGAAGTATCGCAGCTCTTCCTCATTTCTTTCCTTTCCCACTCCCTCTTCACTTTCCCTTTACTCTCTTGTAGATGACATCACTAGAAACCAAGAAGATGGTAAGGCCTGGAGGTGGCAGAGCTGAAGAGTTCAGAGAAGGAAGCCTGATGAAGAAATACAATTCTAATGGTAAACCTAGGGAACCAGGAAATCAATTTAACTAAGCCAGCTTCAGTTATGGCTTCTGTACAATCCAGTATTGTAAACCCATTAAATAGAAAGTCATCATAAGAAACCATTGGAAATAGAGGTTAATTAAATACATAATTAGAATCTGGTTTCTCACAAAGTCCTGGGAGAGACTAAAACTAAAAATTTTTGACTTGCACAAAAAGTGGTCATTTGCTTTGCTTTGGGTATTCTAATACCCTCCAAATTTATCTTTTAAAATCCAACGTAAGATCATTTTTTAAAAATCATTTTTTATTATTTAATAATTGCTGGAGACAATTCAGAATCTTTCTTACGTTTTACACAGTCATTGCCAGCTACTCTTTATCTCTGTAGCTCTTGATTCAATTCAATTTGGCAGGCATTTATGGAGTGCCTACTGTGTACCAGGCACCATGCTAGGTACAGTATGTAAACATGAGTGTGACACCATCTCTGTTCTTACAGAGTACATGACCCCGCAGAAGAAACAGGCACAAATACAAATGTTGACAGAAAAATAAGATGTGTCACAATTGACTTAGATACCAACTCCCACAATGGCACAGAGGAGGAAGCGAGGCAGTGCTCCCTGGAATGACACAAACAAAAACAACAGTATCTGAGCTTGTTCTTGAAGGACTAGTAGTTTACCAAGCAAAATGGAAAACAGAAATTGAGTCCAGGTCTAGATATCAAGAAGCACAAAGAGACCCAGAAAAGACCATGGAGAATTCAAAGACCAACAACAGGCTTCAAAAGCCTTATGTGAATAGGGCATGCAGGGATTTGTTGGAGGCGAGGGTGGGTTTGAGAGCTGGAGATGAGATTAGTGAACACCATGCCTCTCTCTTGTATTAAAGAGGCCACAGGGAAGACAAAGCTCAGTTGTATTCAACAAAGTCCACTCAGGTAGCACCATGAAGGAACGGATGTAACAGAGACATGAGAGTAGTGGAATCGGTCAAGAGGGAATTTCAAAGGTCAAAGATGAAAGGATGGCCCGGCGCCGTGGCTCAGGCCTGTAATCCCAGCACTTTGGGAGGCCGAGGAGGGCGGATCACGAGGTCAGGAGATAGAGACCATCCTGGTCAACATGGTGAAGCCCCATCTCTACTAAAATACAAAAAATTAGCCAGGCATGGTGGTGTGCACCCATAGTCCCAGCTACTCCAGAGGTAGGGGAATCTCTTGAACCTGGGAGACAGAGATTGCAGTGAGCTGAGATCTCGCCACTGCACTCCAGCCTGGAGACAGAGCGACAGTCCGTCTCAAAGAAAGAAAGAAAGAAAGGAAGGAAGGAAGGAAGGAAGGAAGGAAGGAAGGAAGGAAGGAAGGGAAGAAAGGATGTGGGTCAAAAAGGAGTTTGGCATGAAACATCAACAGGAAGCTGCTTCTATAGCAAATCTTAGGATTTGCTCAGAGCATCTGAGGGTCTGGGTGGAGGGTCTTAGTTTCATTTCATACTTGATATGCATGGACCCTTCTCCTCTCACCCCCAGCACATATGAAGGGGGATGGACAGTGTTGGAACAAGATGGTCTTGGATTCAGAAATAAAAGGAGTCAGAAGCTGAAGACCTAAGGGTAACACAAGACGTCCAGGTTCTGAAAGCAGTGCAACTTGGAATTTTTGGAAAGTGAATTGACTTTCTGTAGCTGATTCTTTTTTATTTTAGGAAAATAAAGACTATTACTTTTTCTTTAAATGACAAAATTATATATATTTATTATGTACAGCATAATATTTTCAATATATATACATTTTGGAATAAATAAGTTGAGCTAATTGACATTACTTAGTTTTTATTTTTAGTGGTGAGAATGCTTAAACTCTATTCTGTTAGTATTTTTTTTAAATACATATGTTGTTACTAACAATAGTCATCATGTTATACAATAGACCTTTTGAATGTATACCTCCTCTCTAACTGAAAGTTTGTGTCCTTTGACCAACATCTTTCTCACATTCCCCCACCCACACTTCCCCAGTCCCCAGTAACCACCATTCTATGCAATTTCTATGAGTTTAACTTCTTTAGATTCTACATATAACTGACATTATGCAATATTTGTCTTTCTATGCTTGGCTTATTTCACTTAACAAATGTCCTCCAGTTCCATCCATGTTGTTGCAAATAGCAGGATTTCCTTCTTGTTTATGGTTGAAGAGTATTCCATTGTGTATATATACCACAATTTTAAAAATTTATTCATTCATTGATAGACACTTAAGTTGATTCCACATCTTGGCTACTATAATGCTGCAGTGAAAGTGCAGGCATCTCTTTGGACATACTGATTTCATTTCCTTTGTAATATACACCCAATAGTGGGGTTGCTGGATCATATGGTGGCCCTATTTTTAACTTTTCGAGGAATCCTGTGACTGATTCTAAGTTAGTAGGGTAAAATTAAGAACAGGTGTTTAATTTATGTTCCTGCAGAGATGTTTCTAGTAGTATGATTGTCACATGCAGCTGCTGGGGTCCGTGAAAGCACAGTTATAAGAGCTTGGGCATCAGCATCAGGCAATGAGAATCTGATTCCTGCTTCTTCCCTCACCAGCTGTGTCATCTCCAGCATGCTATCTAACCTGTGTGAACCTCGGTTTTCTCCTCTATAAAATGGAGACGTGCATTAATTAAGTGTTGTTGAAGGCACAAATGTATAGCATTCATGAAGGTCTTAGTCCTCTACTTGGCATATGGTATGCAATAAATATTGACTGGTTGATTTGGCCAATAAGTATTATAGTTCCTGATACTTGGAAAACTGATGTTTACCTTTTTAGTAGCTCTGATACCCATAGTTGATCCCCTGATCCCCTGGATCCACAGTGATCCAATGAGTGAAATCAGACAAAGATGTTTATCTCCACTTTTACAAATAAGGAGGCAGGCTTAGGGAGCTACACAGAAATTCCAAAAGTTGCACAGTGAATACAGAATAAAACTGAGAATAGATTCCAAGTATTTAGACTAAGTTTTAAGTGCCTTATAATGTATTGCCCATCCTTTGATATTTGTCTTCTTCCACAAATATTACTGAGTTTCTGTGATGAGCTAATCCCTGTGGTGAATAGAGTATTCTATGTCCTGAGAGTGGAGGCTTAAGTATCTCACAATCCTGCGCTTCAAATCTCACCCTCCTCCCATTTTATGATAAGAAATGTGTTGTATTCAACTCTCTCAGTGGAAACTAGTAGAGATCGTGGCACAAAGTAAGTGCTCGTTAAATAGTCAATGAGATTATTGATCAATGGATTATTCTAATACAATCTGTTCTGTGACAACTGTCTCTAGAATTGCAGGTACTGAGCAGAAGGAGGAAACTTTTCTCTGCAGTACCCCATAGGTGTGCAGTAATGCGTAGGCTTTGAAGACAAATAGACCAGTTTTAAATCCCAGCACTGTGTGACTTTGGGCAGCATGAAACTCAGTGAATTTTATCTGGAATAAACTTTATTTGAAGTTCATTCAGAACTTCAATGTCTTTATCTGGAAAATGCGGCCAATAACACTTGCCTGGCAAACTTGTTTTGAGAATTAAATGAGTTTGCCAGTTGAAAGTGCCTAGGTTAGTAAGCTGTCACGTAGGAAGTGCCAGATCAATGGTAGTGATTATTACTTGTGCAAGGTACAAGAGGTGGCATCAATTTGAGATTCACAAATATGCTAGGTGTATAGTGGGACCATCACCCTAACCTGAATTATGGCTGGAATATCCCATTGGGTTTAGCCACACTCTGAACACAGGATTCCTTCTCAGATTGAGAACCCCTTTGTGAGTGTTCTCTTCACCACTGTACATGGGGAGGTAGGGACAAGTGCTGGCCTTCCACCACTGCTTCCTCTCACCTGGGGGGGTGGCTGAGTCATGCTGACTTGCACCCAGTACAGCTTGTGCCTGTGTCATTACAGTGCAGAGGTCTGCAGGCGCCACCAAAGTGAGTTCTGGCTTTTTATCCTCCTTGTTACAAAGGCCAGAATCACACATACAACAGAAATGTAAACAAATTTTCCAAGCCTCTATTTGTTCTCAAATTGGTCAATGTTTCCTGTCCCACTGCCCCCGGATCCCCACCCTCCACTCTAAACCTCAAAGACTAAAAATGCAAATAAGTGAAATCTTCAGTAGTTATTGATTTGAAGAGAAACTTTGAGCTTGAAACCTTGAATTTTTTTTTTTTTTAGATTATTTGTAACACTTTAAGTAAAAACTTGGACAACAATTTAATTTCTGCATAGTTTTGAAAATGTTCATGGAATAATTGAACCCAGAAATATGAAGGATTAAAACCTAGAAATCCAATAAATAAAAAATGGAAACAATCTTAATGATAAATAAGAGGAAAATAATCAACTAAAATTGTGAAATTGTGACACACTTATATATTGTAATATTATCCCTAAAACAATGCTAGTTTTAGTGACATTAGAAAAATGTTTAAAATATAATGTGTTAAAACAAAGACAGAAAACTCTGCATACAGCAGGATTCCAATTATTAAATATGTTTAAAATGTACCAAGACTACTTCTCTATATGATTATAATGATTATTATTTTTACCTGTTCTTTATGCATATCCACCTTTATACAACAAATGCTTAAAATCACATATATTAAAAAATGTTTTAAAAATGTAATAGTATAACTAATTTTCAATTGTCTTTGCCCTTGAAAGGGAGTTCTAAGACCAATCACTTCAGTAAGAACTTAACTAGTAAACACTTGTCTCTCATGAAGTTCTAGTCATTCTCATTGACATGAACAAGTTAAAGACTGGGCAACAAATGTGTTCATGAAGAGTCAAGTGCTGTCTGAGTTGCCAAATTTCTGGAGAACAGTCTTGTATGGAATACAATGAAAATAAAATCCTGGATTGAGAGTTAGGAGATGAAAGTGTTAATACTAGCTGTGCCGCTAAATGGCTGTAGAGCTGGACTAGCTTACTTCCCCTCTTTGTTTTTGACTTGTTTCATTTGTAAAATGAGAAGAAATCATTCCTTCACTCATTCATTTATTCACTGCTTTAAGGAACGTTTCTCAAGGTTATCTTGTAGCTTGAGTACTGTTGTAGACACTGAGAACAGATCAGTGGAAAAAAACAAATGTAGCTCTTACCTTCAGAGAACTTATGGTCCAGTGGGGAAGACAAACCATGGATTACTAAGTAAATATGTGTAATAGTGTCAGGTGCTGTGAAGGAAAATGAAGCCAGGTAAGGAGAAAGAGAGCAGCCTGCAAGGTCCCTAAGGAGGTGATTTGTAAGTAGATAACTGAGTGAAACATAGAAGCAAATCTTGCTGCAATCCAGAAGGGAGGGTGTCCCAAGCAGAGGGAACAGACTATGCAATATATGGGAAATGGAAGTGTGGCTGGAGTCGACAGATTCAGGCAGAGAGTGAAGAAAATGAAAGTCAATTCTTTTCCCCTGCCGTTTAACCAAATAGAATCCATGGGAGAGCCTGTCAGCGGGCTCAGAATGCTCCTGGCGCACGTGAGCTCTAAAGTCCAAGGCCTTCACACAGGGAGTGCATTACAGGAACTTCATCAGTTCTGCCGTGATGCTTTGAAGGCCCGCTGTGCAACTATTAGCTGATCACATTTAACAAACAGTGACGCAGTCACCAGGCATGTTTGTGCCCAAGCAGGTGATGATTTTCTCTCCACTGACTCCAGTCAAGGACTTTTCGCTTCCAGGTTTCAGGCTCCAGGTGACGTTGGGCACAGAGGGTCAGGAGGAAAGTGAACAGGTCACGCATCGAGCAGGTGACATGATCGGTGCTCAGCTCACATTTCAAAGAGCCCACTTTTCCTCCTATGTGTCAAGCACACAGTTACTTTGAATGCTGCAGAGTAGGATGATTCATCAATTTCCAAACCCTTGAGAAAGGAATCATTGTTTAGATGTTTTGAATGTTTTCCTACCCCTTACAGAGGTAGCTACAGCTCAGGAAGATGAACTAAAATGAAGGTAAGAACAAAAAAAAAAGCAATTGGTCTCATCTATAATTATAAGCCTTATCATTTATTGTGCAGTAATAGTTGCATTTCCAAGCAGACATTATTAATTAGTGAAATAACGAGGCAATTTGCATTCATCCTGATTCAGAAGAATTCAAACTACTTCAATAGACCAAGCATAGGTAACTCAGCCTAATTACTTTTTGCTTTTTCGTTAGATGGGGAAACTGAGGCATAGAAATGGAATGGATCATGAAATGAAGTAAAGTAAAAGAAGTTTTAGTCAAAACTTCATAGAAATCAGATTTTCATCGAGAATGAAAGTGAATTGGGATTATTTGTAGAGATGTATTAGAGTAGGAGGTTAATCACTTTCTGATTAGGTTAACCTCTGAGTATCACCATCAGCTTTGACAGGTCATCTAAGCTCTCTGAGTCAGTTTCTCTTCCCATAAAATGGAGCTGTCAGTACTCATCTGACATGCATGATTGTTCTGCAGAATAAATGATAAACCTGTGTGCTTGCAAAACAAAAGTGGGTTGTCATGTGAATGGATAGCTATTGCCCAGAGCCCAGAAGAAACACCATTTCAGGAGCGGGGTGGGGAGGAGGCTCTGCATTAACCTAGAGTGTGTTGGGCTACATAGTTCTGGAAGAACTTCTATCCAGCAATCTGGGACCACACAACAGAAGGAAATTAAAATCAGCTTAAGAAAAGTGTGTGATGTCTAGTTGGGTTGCTAGTCTGAGGCATACGAAAGAATCCTGGCAGGTCTGTTTTCCACAAAAAAAAAAAAACAAAAAAAAAAACAAAAAACAAAAAAAAAAAGAAGGAAAGAAAGAAAAGAATACAGCCAGGATGGTTTGGAACCAAGTGGTTCCAACCATATATCCAACCATCCAATGATCCAATGAACTCATTCTGAAATGAGTTGATTTGTGAGAGCATTTGTAGGCCTGCTTTTACAGGATGGTAGGTTTGTGACACAGAGAAGCTCTCATGGCTAAAATGTTCAGCTCTGTGCAATTAGAACTGACAACATATATCTTAAAAAATGGCATTCACAAGTACTTCATGTACTTTAGGAAAACATGTATATTGGATAAATATAAATAGCACAGGTGGCCAGGAGTGTTTTCCCATGTTAGTTTCTTTATGTTTTGTTTTGTTTAAACAAGGGTCAACCAGTCTTCTGAGGTAAAAGAGAAGAAACAATAAATAATCAGAGACACAATCTCATGAAGGCTCTTTGTTTTTTAAACTCAAAGAAACAAGCTGAGAGAGGTTTAGTCACTTCACTCAGATTACAAAGTGTAGACAGTGTTAAATCAGAATCCTGAGTCAGGGATCTTCCCTTCCAAGCAAGGTGTTTTCTTTCTTCACCCAACATGGCTCTTCATGGATGCCCCTTCCTGAGTTGCAGCCAGCTCCTCGGAGGGTAGGATGACTGTCACTTCTGAGTCTTAAGATCAGGCCATGATGTGGTTTGGCTATGTCTCCACCCACATCTCATCTTGAATTGTAGCTTCCATAATTCCCACATGTTGTGGAAGGAAACTGGTGGGAGATAACTGAATCATAGGGGCGGTTTCACCCATACTGTTTTAGTGGTAGTGAAAAAGTCTCACAAGATCTGATGGTTTTATAGGGGAAAGCAAAGCCTTTTTCCTTGGTTCTCATTCTCTCTTGCCTGCTGCCATGTAAGACGTGCTTTTCGCCTTCCAGCATGATTGTGAGGCCTCCCCAGTCATGTGGAACTGTGAGTCCATTAAACCTCTTTTTCTTTATAAATCACCCAGTCTCAGGTATGTCTTTATTGGCAGTATGAGAAAAGATTAATGCAGGTCACTCAGAATTCTCACCCCAACAAGTATAAAATGAAAAGCAAAGTGGTTGAGCAAAAGCAATATGCTGTTTGGACTTGGGGATCTGGCTGTGATCTCAGATAAGTCAATGAACTTCACTGAGTGTCAATTTCCTCATCTGTTAAATATGGATAATGGAGGCTACCTTGCTGATTTGTCTGAGCATCGAATGTTAAAAGAAAATAAGTGAAATATGTTAATAAAGAGGAAAACAGCAAAGAAACATCCCTGTTCTTTCTCCTTCTGCTTCACTTTCTTCTCTTCAATGCTATTATTATCTTTTATCATTTTACCCTCGTTCAATGGCATGAAAATAGCTTCTCATTTCATCTAGATCTTCATCACATATATTTGATTTGATTTGATTTTCTTTATTGGGCTCTAGGAGCATGAACACAGTACAGACGGTCTTATATTGGCCTTATCTTTCTTCAAGCCACACTCATCTTTCTGAATAACTTGAATGAAGGCAGGAAGCAGGATGACAAGAGGCTCTGCATATTTCCCTATTTATCAATCGGTAGGACTAATGTAAGGATTATATGTTTTTCTCCACCATGGACTGTAATATTCTATTCTATTGCCTTGAATTACTTGTGATAAGGAGGGAGTGTTTGTTAAATATTATCTAGCTAATAGTACCCTTATTTGTATAGGGCACCTGTTATCCCAAGGTTTCACTTTACCCTACAAATATCTCATTATCTAAACGATACATCCCAGTGCCACCAATAACCAAATCTCCTCCACAACCTCAGTTTCCAAAAGAACTAAAAGTTCTAGAAAGAATTCTTTAGTTGTGTTTCTAGGCTGTTTTCCCGCCCCTTGGAAAATATTGTGTCACATGTTGAAAGGAGACTTTATTTTTCTGTTGAGACCCAGGAAGCAATAAGGTCTGAGGCACTGGCTTGGGAGACAGGAGGTCCATGCTTTGATGGTGATTGTGGTGGTTATTTTGATGGTAACATACTTGATCACTTACCACATGGCTTGCGATTCTTATGTTTTAATTGATTTAATTCTAACCAAAATACAGGTTAGGGTATTTTTGATATAGGTAACACAAGAACCAACTAAGAATGGTATAAATAAAAGAGAATATTATTATCTCACTTAAAACACTCGTGATGGTAGGATGCTTTCAGGATTGGTTCCACACCTTGGGATTCTCCCCTCTTCACCCTGTTGGATTTTGCCTTCAGATGATTTCTCTCAATGAACACAAGGTGGCTATTGTAGCTCCAGGCATCATAATAACATGCAAAATTTAAAAAGGGAAATGAATATCTGTTTTTGAGCCCCTTTTTAAGAACAAGGAAAATTTCCTAAAAGCCCACTAGAGAACTTTTCTCCATGTGTCATTGAACCTATGTCCATTATTAAGACATTCACAGGCAAGGGAGGAAAGCTGCTGCACTCGGCTTAAATTGGCCAGTGTATGCCCACAAGTGTGCGTGCACACAGACACACACACACACACCCCATTCCACAGATAGCACGCAGACTCTCATAAAGCAAAAGAATGCCAATTAACTCATCAAGATTAAGGTTCTATTAGCAGGCAAAAGCGGAAAGAACAACCATCAGCTAAGTAGCTATTGCTAGCCTGAGAAGCAGAGGTTCAGAGTAGTTATTAACTATATCAGTCAGGGTAAATTGACGACTGTGACAAAGGACTTTAAAATATTAGTGGACTAATAGAATGAAAATTTCTATCCTCCCATTCAGCTGGCAATAGTGAAAGAGAGGGAAAATTGTCCATGGAAAGTTCTGGGTCAGGCCTAAAAGTGCTGCGTATCACTCAGCTCACATCCCATTGGATATAACTCAGCCCCCCCGGCCACACAACTGCAAGGGAGAGAAAGAAAGGAGAGCACTCTCCCATGGTCGCAGAGCAGGTGGCCCAGCAGAGATGTCATGCCAAGTAGGTCTTATGCATGGGTGAAGCCACGTTGCCTGTCATCCTGATAGTCCTCCTACCTGTGTGGCACTTTTAGCTATCATTGAATTTAATTTTCCTATCAACACATTTCCTGCTGAAACCATCTATGATAATTCCTGCCCTTATCATGGTACCTAAATTGTCCTTTTAAAACTCACTCCAGATCTTGCCTGAGGTCTCAATTTCCTTGACCTCTTGGATATTAGATATTATTGGCTCCCTGTTCTAGAACCATCACCTTTCCTCAGTTCTCAGATATTAACTATTCCTGTCTTTCTGCCAGTCCATCCTTTCCCATTACAGTTTTTTTCTCCTTCTTTCTGATCCCAGTTCTTTTCCCTCTACCCATCTCCCTGTGGACAACTCTGCCCATGATGATGGCTCCATTCTGATCTTTGTATTCACGTCTGCAAAATGCACATTATTATTCTGAGCCTGTCACCTGACCATAGGCAGTAATTCAGATGCTAACATTATTACAATGACTACTGTTACCTATATTCATACTATCATTATTACTCCTACAAATGTCTTGGTACATATCAGATATTATGGTAAGTACTTTTCTCATTTTATCTTTTAAACCTCTCATAAATCCTAAGGATTTTTTCCGCACCCCTCACTTTTGTTTTAGAAAAGAAAGCTGAGGTTTATAGAGAAAAATAAAATGCTACTAGGTTGAAGAACAGGATTTCAAAACTAGACAGTCTGACTCCAAAACCAAAACTGTTAGCCCGTATGTGCAATTGCTTCTCAGACCTACAGGACTCTGCAAAAGATACTTGAGTTCCCTTCAAGTATCTCTGAGCTTGACCCAAAGCTAAGCACATAGTAAGTGTAGACAAGTGCTAAATATAAACTCATCACACCCAACAGCAAGTAGATCCTCTTCTGACAAAATCTACATCTCCTAAATTCTTCTTGTCACCATTTTTTCTCTAATTATGTTTATATTGTTTCATCCTTGTTGATACATGCTCTTAGAGACATGGACAATGGCATCAGCTACAATTTATCAAACACTTACCCTGTTCCAGATAATGCTCTTCACACTCTAACCCTATGAGATTAGTCTCATTATTATTCCCATTTTACAGATGGGAAACAAGCTTAAAGACTGAGTGGATGAGATGGGGTAATCACGTAGAAGTTCAACTCTACCATCCACATTCCTATCCTTTAAGTTCTATTGCCTGTGGCAATGCCACTAACTCCAGTACATTTGTTTCATAGAGTCTCTTGAGGCTGTGTTTGTTTCTTCTTAGTCCTGTTGCCAAGACCCAGAGTAAATTCTCAAGTATCTGATTACAGAAACAGCCTCCTTGCTAAGCTATAACTAGTCCCCTCACCCTTTTAAATTAATGTTAGTAGATACCATTATTTTAATTGACCCCATTATCTGTCTCCTGGTGTCTATTAATAGCATTTTCCAAAATCTTCACTCTGTATTAGTCAAAGGATTCCTTGTGTCTACATAGGACATATTTATCATTCTCTCCATTACTTAAGCTTAGTAAGGAGTATTGGGTGGGGCTTTCAAAGCACCCTGCACATCAGATTATGAGGAATCCAGGCATCATCTCCCAGGATTATTCTCTTTGTTTCCTCAATCACTTTCTACTTTGTTGGCTCTTAAGGGGCACCTAGTCAGTGTTTATGTGAAGTACTTGATCAGTAAAAAGAACACAGACTTTGCATTTATCCATTTATCCAACAACCGCCACCCATTAAATTGACCACCTGCTAAGTGCTAGGCTCTATCACATTACCTGGATGGATATCATTAGAATTAAATGAGGTAATAGTCAAGTCTTGGCTGGGCGCAATGGTTTGTACCTGTAATCCCAGCAGTTTGGGAGGCTGAGGGGGGAGGATGACTTGAGGTCAGGAGTTCGAGACCAGCCTGGTCAACATGGCAAAACCTTGTCTCTAATAAAAATACAAAAATTAGCCAGGTGTAGTGGGGCACACCTGTACTCCCAGCTATTCAGGAGGCTGAGGCATGAGAATCACTTGAACCCAGGAGGTGGAAGTTTCAGTGAGCCGACATCATGTCACTACACTCCAGCCTGGGCGACAGGGCAAGACTCTGTCTCAAAAGAAAAGAAAGAAAAGAAAAGAAAAGAAAAGAAAGGAAAGGAAAGGAAAGGAAAGGAAAGGAAAGGAAAGGGAAAAGAAAAAGAAGGGAGGGAGGGAGGGAGGGAAGGAAGGAAGGAAGGAGAAAGAAGGAAGGAAGGAAGAGAAAGAAAGAGAAAAAGAAAGAAAGAGAAAGAAAGAAAGAGAGAGAAAGAAAGAAAGAAAGAGAGAAAGAAAGAAAGAGAGAAAGAAAGAAAAAGAAAGAAAGAAAAAGAAAGAAAAGAAAGAAAGAGAGAGAAAGAGAAAAAAAGCCTTTAAAATAGTTCCAGGTACATAGTAAGTGAACTATACATATGTAAGTATGAATCCCCATTTCCTCTGGAATAAATGAATGTGTCAATGAATTCTCAAACTTACTGTTTCTTATTGTGTTGTTAAGCTGTGTCTCTTCTCCTGGTGCTTTGCACTGGTTAGTCCCCCAAACCTGCCACTTGGTGCATGGAATGATTGTGATATCCAGCCAGTTTTTCTCCAGTATGGATCCTACCAACTTTTGGTTTAGATTCTGGCTACCAGCCCTGCATTATTTTCACCTAACATCGATCCAACAAATATTTATCAAGTGCCTACGATACTCCTGGCACTGGGCTGGGCTCTGTAGATACAATGGTAAGCAAGATGCTTATGACCCCAAAAAGAAAGAAGCAGTAACAACTAGGTGTAAAAAAGAATATGCTTGTGAAGTCTAGGGTACAATGAAAGAACACACTCAAAGCAAAGCACAATCTATCCATAAAACAATATTTGTCTTTCCTATTTGCCTGAGGAAACCTTTCCTTTTCCTTACACCAGTTCAATCCTACACATTTTAGGATGCTACTGGGTATAGCTACAGAACACAACACAAAACAAAACCTAAAATGACTTCAGTAGCATAAGACAAAGTTCGTTTTTGTTTTTGTTTTTGTTTGGTTCATGTGATTGCATAGTCCAGGGATAATTGATTTTAGAAGCTTCATCTTATAACTCAAGGTAGGACCTAGAATTGCTTTCTCTCCATTTCTCAGCTCTAATTGTTCTGCATTTACTCCACTTTGGAAAGCTCCTTCTCTACTGGTCTCGAAATTATTGTTATTGTCTGCCAAGGATGCACGCTTCTGGTTCACAAACAGCAAGGAGGAGTGTATCAAATAAAAATCCTGGCTTTTGTCTAATTAGCACTCCCCACCCCCATAAGTACTGTAGCTACTGTATGGGTAGACAGAAGAATGTATGTTGAGTAGGTAATACTGAGCCACATGCCCCACCTCTAGACCCAGGGATGAGGTCAGCTTACCTAAATTATATGGTCTGCCTGAGAGAGGAGTCATGTATAGGAATCGTACATTTCTTCATATTTAAACTTATTGTAAAATTGCCATACAATTTGAATTTCAATCTTAACCCCCACTAACAGCAAATGAAGGTTGTCATTTCTCTACATTCTCATTAACACTTGGTATCTTTTGAACCATATTAATGCTAATACTTAAAGATGTGAAATGGAATCTTACTGTATGTGGGTTATTCTTGTCTCCTTTGTCATAAATTGCCAGTTTAAATAATTTGACTATTCTAAAATTAGGTTTTCCCCCATCATATTTATTTTACACACTTGTTTTATTTCTCTGTTGCTTTTTTTGCAAATAATTTTTATCAGTCTGTGTCTTTCTGCTTTGATGTTAATGCATTTATCATACAGATGCTTTGAATTTCAAGGTATCCAAAGTTATTAATCCTTTTCTTCATGATGTGGTCTTTTTGTGCCCTATCTAAAAACTTCTTTTCTTGCCAAAGACAGTAAAAATAATTTTCTATATATTTGCTTATAAGTTTTAAGGTTGTTTTGTTAGTCACCTCTAGTTTCTTCATTCACCTGGAATTTATTTTTGTGAATAAAGTAAAGACCTTATTTATTTGCTTATTTACTACAATTTGCATAGTCAATTTTTCTAATCCTATTTATTGGCAGGTCTATTCATTCCTGATGTTTTTTAATGTCCTAAGTCTTTGCTTCTAAATGAGTCTAATTCTGGGTTCTATATCTATTAACATTATTTTGTGCTTTCTAGCTTTCTTTCTTCTTTCACGCTATTTTTTTTTTTCCTCCTTCCCTGCCTTTTTTCACATTGGTCAGATTGTCTTTATTTCTTCCCCTTTCCTCATGCTCTACTGATCTACGTTCTGTTCTTTAGAGCCATTCTTAACATCATACTTAAGCTTGATTTAGCAATGTCAAAGTTCACAGCAGATATACCTATCCCCCAGGGCAAAATAATAATAATAATAATAATAATAACATTTTAGAACACTTTAACACCTATCATCCCCTTTTATCTTTCATGGTGTTGGTAACTAGTATTCTAGTTCCATCCTTTTTGTAACACTTTAGTAATCATTTTACTGTTTTCTACAGTAAGCCTTATTTAGATTTATCTATAGACTTCCCAATTTATTGGCACATAATTGCTACTTGAATTCTTCTTGTTCATCTTTTCAGCACTTTGCAAGCATTATTTCACTGGTTTCCAGTATCCATTGCTACTGTCAGTCTAATCATTGCTCTCTTTACTCTATGCTTACTTTACAATAATCTCTCTGTGTGTGGCATTCTGTATTTCTCCATGGTATGTCTAATTGAGGTTTGTGTTTGCTTTATCTTCCACAGAATTCAGTCTGTTTCTTTATTCTGAAGACTCATATATATCGTCAAGTTGAGGAACTTCTAAGGCATAATTTTTTAAATGTTACTTTTCCCCCACTCTCTCCACTCTCTCTCTCTCTCTGAAAACCTACTGGATACATATTGAACAAACTTATTCTGTTCTCAATATGGATTAGCTTTTCTTTCATCTTTTCTGTCTTTATTTTTGCTGAACCACGTTCGTTTAATCTCTTTAGGTCTATTTTGACTAATTCTTTATTCTTTTGTGTCTACATGTTGTGTAACCCTTCCATTGAGTTTCTCCCTGCTGCCACAGCTACATATTTTTCATCTTTAGAAATTCTCTTTTATTTTCTTTTTACAATATGCATCTTTTTTTTTTTTTTTTTGCTCACAGTACATTCTTTTTTCATTTTGGTTATAACCCTTTTTTATTTGTCTTTAATATATTTAAATAATCTTTACTTTATAGCCCCTCTCTGATTGTTCTATTATATTGAATTATTGAAGTACTATCGCCCCAGTGAGTTGTGTCTGCTGGCTTGTCTTCATGGAGCATCATTTCCTTAAATGGTTTATAATTTGTGATTTTGAGCTCATGTTCAGTAGAGATTGTTTCTTTCACCATTAGGATCACACAGGCTGAGAGAAACAGCTGGGAGGAAGGTGAGGGAACTGGTGACATGTAGCCTTGAGAACAGATTGGAAAGAGACATGGCAAACATTCACTCATGACCATACAGTGGAAGTAGACATTTTCTGTGATGCTCCCGAAATGCAAAACATATGCCATCAATTATTTAGCATTTTATATTTTCTTACATAATGATAGCCAGTTGTTTCATGGGTCTAAACTAGTTTTTATATCAGTAATTCTGTTTAGAACTTCTATACCTATGGGAACTGTAAATTTAGGCCCTTAACCTCAAGTGGTATAGCCTTGTGTTTTCATTTCTCTTGAGAGACATTTCTTTTCCATCCAGGGACCTGGGGAGAGAAAAATCTTTTGTTGTTTCTGTACATCAGTGTTTCGTTTTTCTAGTATCTTTCTAATGTAAGTGGAACTCCTTATAAGATCTTGTATCTGCAAGAATATGTTTCGCCTCTGCACTGTACTCAGGCTCTAGCTTTCATCTTTTTGATCCCATAGAGACATTTAAATCTCAGCTATCAATCATGAAAGCCTATGTCTGTGCCTAGTATTCATTAACAAGTTGCCACAATGCCAACTCAGATACTTCCCACTGTGACCAATTTAAATTTCTTCTAAATTTTGGGTATTTTGAAATGTACACTTCTTTAGAACTTGGCTTTGTTTCTTTAAAAATGCTTATTTTAACCACATTTATATGAATTTTGTGTGAGGCTATACTACTATACTTCATTTTTATGTTATTAAATGTTAAATCTGAAGGTGCATCTATCTATCTCTGTATCTTATCTATTTATCATCTACCCATCCACTTATCTATATCACTCAGGAGACTGTGAGTTCCTTATGGGCCTGAATTTTACCTTTTTTAAAAGTTAGTTAACAAACACAAATATTGCTAAGTTCTTACTCTCCCACAATTAGGAGTATTATTAAGCAATAAACATTCTGCATTCCAATTTTCTTATCTAAAAATGGTGATACTAATACCTACTTTTTAGAAGTGTTACACAAATGAAAGAACAAATTCATGAAAAAAATTGGCACAATGTCTAATATGTAGCCAAAAAAAACAATAAACAGAAATGGAAAGAAAAAACTTCAATACATGCTAATTTGTATTATTAGGAAATTTGTTAAATGGGTAGATGAATACATAAAAGGGTCTTAACAATTCACATACTAAGAGCTATGCATCCCAGATTCTACAAAGCAGATTTTTTTCTCAGTAGGGAGAAATGTGATTTCATTCTACAACCAAAGGCATGTCAGCCTCCCCTGGTATCCAAGCCCTAGAAAGCACTGAGGCCAAGTTGCCTGGCCTTGAGGTCCAGGTAGCATTCCCTGGCTTCCCTCCACCCCATTATTGAGCAACTACTCTTTGATACTTTCTTGCTTGTCTTGCACTTCTTGCAAGTGTGCTAGAGTTACAGAAATAATAACCTCCCACTCTCCTTTGGGAATATTGTCACCCCTGATGTAATTTGCCATGCTACTGATATGTAATCACAATGTCAACTTTTTCTTTTATTGGAAGAAAAGGAGTAATTTGGGTTAACAGGTCTCAGCGTAGAGAAATGAAGCTGAAGAGTAAAAGAATTTGAAGGAAGCAGCTCTTCTGGGGAGATCTAAAAACCCACTTCCCATTGCATATGCAAGGTGCTTAGGTTGCATTCTAGGTGTTACCTGCTCATCAAATGTTTCCACGCCGTGGCCTCATCCAGGTTAAATCTTTCAGTTTAAATCTTTAAAGTCGCCTCTTCTTAAAAGAGAGGGGAAAATAGAGTCGTATCTCATAAAAGGTGTCTCATTTGGGAAATGGAAATGAGGCTTCGTGACCAGGGGGTGGGGGCAGTCAGGGCTTGTAACAGGCCTGTGACTTTCTCCTTTGGGTTTTTCCCACAATGACCCCGGCAGCTACTCCATGTGACCTCTGGCTAAAGATGTGAGAAACAGCTGGGAGGAAGGTGAGGAAACTGGTGACATGTAGCCTTGAGAACAGATTGGAAAGAGACAGGACAAACACTCACTCACAACCGTACAGTGGAAGTAGACATTTTCTGTGATGCTCCCCAAATGCAAAACATATGCCATCAATTATTTAGCAAGCATTTACTGAACACTTTGTCTGAACGAGGCTCTGTGCCAGCAATGGAAATACTAGAGAAAATGTAATACGAAGTGAATATTATATGCCCAGTGTGCAAAGTGTTTTATTTTTACTCTGTCACTTAATTTTCACAATACTGCAAAGACAATATTGTCTCATATAGGTAAGAACTGTATTATGCTGCTTTCCGGTTGCTGGAAAACCAAGTTTTGCGCAGTGTGGAAGTTACCGTGATTTAATTGAAGACAGTTCAGCATTGTAGCTAGATAAGCATAGGTTTATTGCCCCCCTCTTCTACTTATTAGTTTTGTTACCATCGTCAACTTAGTTCCAATTCTTCTAGGCTCAATCGGCTCATGCATAAAATAGGGAAGATAATAACTATTTTGGAGGATACTCACAGGATTAAAATAAGATATATTAATACATAAGCATATTAAAGGTTAGCATTTATTGACCACTTTCTTTAAGTCAGACATGTGCTAAACCCATTATAAACATCTTATTTAATCCAGCACTTCTAAAGTACAAATAATTCTAATTTCTTTTAAAGAAACTAAGGTTCATAAAAATTAGTTTTTTGCCAAAAGCCGTAGTGCCATAGTTGGCATCCCAAGCTCATCTGCCGTATGCTACTGTGTCCTTACCACTGTCCTCCAAAGGACTAGAAAAGCCTGAAAAGTAGTGAAAATATTCACCATTTCTTGAGGTTTTGTACAAGTGGTTCTTGCATTGTAAAGGAAGTTAGATGAGGTAGTTTCAAAAGTCCCTTTCAACTCTGAATCATGTTTCTATAAAACAGATTTCCCAAACCACTAGGTTAGAAATAAGCATGTGTTGGCCAAATTTGTCTTGGTATGAGTTAAAAACCACAGAGTGCTGCATTGCTTATGACAGAGACATATAGGTACTAAGTCTTCATAAAGAAGATGTCTCTGCCCAATCTCCAGACCTGCTTCTCAGACCTTTGCATTTCCATTCCTGACCCATCACTAATCTCTGCCCACACTTGTAAGCACAGCCTCCTGGAAAGCTCCAGCATGCTTAACACACAGTGCCTAAGTTCTCAGCCAGGGGTCCACACTGGCCCTGGACACTGCCTCTTCCAAAACGCCACCCCTGAGTCACTAGGAATTTGGTCTCATTCACTGACCGTTGTTACTTCTTATCCATCCAGGCACCCCATGTCAGTCACCTCTCTGCCTGTATCATTAGAGTAGGAGGAGCTAACAATAGAGAATACATAGTTCTCCCAAGGCCAGTCACTACTCAAGAAATACATCCTAGGAAGATATGCTCACCACAAAATAACTTTGTTTCAAGCCACAGCCTTCCCTATAGAGTAGGCACCTGGAAGCCATGTCTATATTATAAGTGACCCACCTGATTTTCTTGCAGATTTAAGTTGGCTTCAAGAGAAACAAGGATCTTTAAACGTAAGCGAATGATGGGAAGAGGAAAACAGTCACTGCCTTCACATAGAGAACATTGGAAATGCTGTATCCAAAACTTTCATTTTACACTTGCAGAAACTGAGGGCCAGAAAAAGAAGAACATACTTGTCTAAGTGTGTCACCCCTATTTCCTACTTATTTTGTTTGTTTTTTTCTCTGCCCTACACACTGACACACATTCTTGCACATGCACTCAAAGATTCACATATACACAACTTGAAATTATACTGTCTAAAGAATCACTTGGCTAAGTAAGACTCAAGTATTAAAATGCGATTATTTTATGTCAGGTTAAACTGCCCATCAAATATATATTTTTAATTAGATGAACTTCCTCCTTACAGCACATTGCAGTTGGGAAAAAAGGAGAATTTTGAGCCTATTTGATTTTGGTTTGAATTGACATTGCTGTACTCATTCACTGTGACCTTGGGTGACTTATTTAATGTTGTTGGGTGTCATTTAGGACTGCTGAGAGGATTAAACAAGTTTCTATAGGTGAAAGTGCCTATCCTCTGGCTAACACATAGTAGAGTATGCAACAAATGTAAGTGTCTTTCCCTGAACAGAGTGAGGTTCAGGACTCTGAGGAAATAGGGTTTTGGTAAGTGCTGCGGTAAGGTGAGTTGAAGTAAACAGACAAGAGACCAACAAACCCTCAACAACAGAGCCATATTTGGGCTAACCACACCCGAATTCAAAGCAGCATACAAGTGAAACACACGAAAGGAACAAAAACATAGCTTGTTGACCTCCAGGTGATGGATATATTTCTAGAAATCCAAAGTAGAAGGCTCTCTAGGCTCCAAAATGTGGAAAGGTATCCATAGAGGGTATTAGACACAGGCTGCCACACGTATCTGACCCCTTCAGCTCTGCAACTACGGCTCTTGGAGATGCAGAAACCGCAGGACCTTCCTTAAGGCTGAAAAAGAGCAGGAGTCCCAATTGTCTTGTAGAACCTGGGAATCCAGGGGTCACTATTAGCCTTTGCCAGGGTGATCTGAGTTGGGATGAGCAATGATATTGAGTTCCAGTAAAACCCACAAAATGTTCTGAACTTGTGACTAAACCTGAGCTACATAAACAACCCCCGACATTCACCTCAAGAAGGTTCGCTGTGTGTGGTGTGGCCTAGTAATCTCTTTTCTCAAAAAAATGTAAAAAAGAAAGAAAGGAAGAAAAAAAAACAAGAGGTTCTACTTTGTAATTTTCAACATTCTTTCAACAATGAAATGTTCAGTCCCTATTTCATACCAGTCATTATGTTAGGAGCTCTGCCTAATAGGAACAGTATTAGCTGTGCTCTCTGAAGCCCGGGGCCTCTTCAGAACCGCTGTGGGGCTGTGGGTGCAGCTGAGCAGAGAGTGAGCCTGCCTGCTAATCCACTGAGTAAACCAGAACAGCTTCTCATTTATTGATTTTATCGTATCAGATTTCCTCATATTTTATTTTCAAAAAATATGAAAGGGTCCCACTTCCATTTTTTTAAGTACAGAAAGAATCTAGGGCAATGATATTAAGTTAAAAGAATGAAAGCTATAGCATTGAATGCTGAAGGAGAGGGGAAAAAGCCCGGCTGATATTTGCTATTTGTTTTGTGCTACACACTGTTTTCGATTCATCCTCACATGACCCTAGACGTGAGTACTATTATTAGCCCCATTTCAGAGAAGAGTGAACTGAGATCCAGGGAATTTGAGCAACCTTCTTCGTCAGACAGCCACTAAAGAACCTGGTAGATATTTAGTCCCAGGGGCATTGATGTCAGAGCAGGTGCTCTTATCTGCCACACAGTGCTGACGCTTTCCCTGCATCTCACTTTGTGTTTGTATTATCTAATGCAACCACTGGGGCCTTTGTCACTTCCCACCTCTATCCCTGGACTTCAGCCTCTGATCAAACATTACCCCTCAGAAAGGCCTTCCCTGGTAACCCTATCTAAACTAGCTCTTCTAGTCAGTCTGTTCTCCTTTACTTAGCTTCATTTTCCTTCTTAGTGCTAATACAAAACAGATAAATATCAGATATATATTTGTTTATGGTCTTCAGTCTATGTAGCCCTAGCATATTAGATTCTCGAAGTTGGGGCTTTGCAAGCTGCCAGGTCGTTGCACATCCCTGAGAGCCAGATGAGAACAAGGCCCGTGGAATTAAGTGTGGAAGGTGGTGCAAGAGTTGAAGAGGGAGGAAAAAAATCTGGGTTGAAAAAGACAACATGGCGTAGGGTGATAATCCTAAATGTGCATCAGGCAGCTAGAACGGGAATCATAGCTCTGCCACCCATCAGCTCATGAGACCATATGCAAGTTTTGCTTTCCTCATTTGTAATAGGGATAATGACCTCAGACTCACAGTGCCATTGTGAGGATTAAATGAGGTAGTATGCATCAATAAACAGTTCTTTATTGTCTACATAATGCATTTTTTCCCAGAATTTGTCCCGAAAACATAGCTAAGCACATAGTAAGCACTCAGTAAATCAACTGGATAATAGAATGCTTGGTCAGAGTTAATAATTAGAGAGACCATGTAGTATTATGAAAAAAAGCACATACAAAACTCTCAACGGATGCCCTGGGACCAAGTTGCCTCATCTCTTGGGTCTGTATTTCCCCCTGGGTTAAAGAAAGCAGTATGGTAAGATGACATACAAGTTGCCTTTCATCTCCGAGATCTGTAAAATTGAAAACAACATCCCATAGTTAATCTAGCTTCCCTTAGATTTCCAGTAGCAAATTAGCCCACACTGATGGTTGTCAGGAAGCTGAGATGATCTATTATGTTTGTTATTTGTTTTCTAAGTTCCAGTTCAAATAAAAATTCTTAGTACTACTCACATTAGAAAATAACGGTTGGTAGCTTGGCCAAAGGATACCGATATTTACAATGAACAATTAATTCTCTCTCTTATCTTGGTTTCTGAGGGTCGTTCTGGATTGGTGAGCCTCTTGACTGACTGAGTTGAAGGAATTCCATCACCCCTTGTACTTGCCTTCAGTGAATGGGAAGGAAATAAGATGTATCGAAGTTGTTTTGGAGACTTCTGTTCCAATTCTATATTGGAAAGTTGAGTGGTTTTGTTCCTCTCCTAGAGGGAAGGGTCATTGTTTCTTCTGACATGCTGATTTATTGGAAGAGGTCATTGCCAAGGATTTTCCTGGCTTAGAAAGGCTATGGTGACCAGATGTGAAAGTTCTGTGTTCTTTAACCATCATTTCCTTAGCCATCATTTCAAATAAATATTTTACCTTTGCCCTGTATTCAAAAATTGACATAGCCATAATAATACTCAAGTATTCAACAGATTATCAGTTTTGTGAATTAGTGCCCTATGGCCAGTAGACTATCGAATATATCTCATTCATAAAATACGGATTATCTGAACACTTATTATAAGCCTCACCTTTGGTGTTGCATACCAATACATGAATATGTGTAGCACTTTTCAGTTTTCAAACCATTTTCCCATGTACAATTTGATCCTTATGAAAGCTGCATGAAACTGGCATTATTACAACCCCATTTTTCACGTGAAGAGGCTGAATCTTAGAATGCCTTTAAGACTTCCCTAAAGACACAGATTAAAAGCTAGATTTGCTAATTTAAATCCTTGATTCAGAGATGAAGGAGAGCAAAGGAGTTTGGAAAAGAACCAAGGTAAATATCTCTACATAGAACAAAAAAAGAAACAATGCTGTTTGCAGCATCCCCCCAACTTTTTCCCCTCTGCAAGCACACAGAAAATCCCCAGGAAAGGAGAGTTGGCCATGGTAACAAGCAATCCAATAGCAAAAGTACCAGGGAGTAAAGCCTGAGTTGCTTTCTCACCCTGTGGAATCAAGAGGTAAGAAGGAGAGGTGACTAAGGGACTCTGAAGACACCTGCTGAGGATCAGCTGAACCTGGATATCAAGACTCAGCCGTGCCACCTGAGAACTGTGTGACTTTAGGAGAACCACTTCCTCTCTTAGTACCCCAGTTTACTCAGGGATAACTAAGAATATCTCCCTCATAAATTTATTATAAGAATCAAAATAGTAATTCATGTAGAATGGTGGGCAGAGCCCCTGGAACAAAACGGTAGCTACACTTACGTGTGATTGTGTACAAATCACTTCACCTCATTGGGTTTCATTCTACTTGTTTATAAAACTAAGGTGGTTGGACTAGATGAATTCTGTTGCTTTTTTCTTCGAGCTCAGCATATGATTTATGACTATAATCCATGGTATAGAGAAAGATAGGGTTGTGATGGATTGATAGAATGACATGTCACAGATATATGTTAAGATAAGGAACAGGCCCTTATGACTGAGTGGAAGGTGGCTGTGGTTATTTATTATATCTTGTTGATAATAAGGATAATAAAAGCCATCTTTTATTAAGCACCTGCTGAAATATATATTATCTCATTAATTCCTCATGAAAACCCTATTAAGCAGAAAATATTAGCTCATTTTATATATGTAGAGAAATCAAAGCTTAAGCAGGCTGACCAACTTGTTCAAGGTCATCTGTATCATCAATGGTAGATAAAACCTGGTTCTGTCTGACTCTGGCTGTCATGCTCTTTGGAGTATCCTGTGCTGGCTCTATTCATTAAAGTCACTATTTAATCTCTATCTGACCTTTGTTTTTCTTATTCCATGTCGACTTCGCTTTCTGTGTTCATCCTTCTACCTAATAACAATATAATGCATATTTTAAAAATGTACCCTCTGCCACATGGTGTGCTTTTGTAAGTATGTGATCTATTATTATCTACTTAAATCTATGTCTTTATTGCATAATTCAGCATTTTAATATTCACTTTGAAAAGTGTTTTGAGTCACTTCCATGCAAAGGTGCTGTATTAAATTACATTCATTATTCTTGCTAAATGTAGACAAGTCATGGTTCAGGTGAACTAGAAAGTAACTCCCATTATCCTCAGCACATTCCATCACATTCGTTATTCTATGTGACATTTATCAACACAGCATTTAGACATTTCAAAGAAAGAAAAAAAATCACTTTAAATTCCAAAGCATTTAATGAACACTGAGCCAAATTCCTCAGGTGAAAAAGTCACTTCCTTGCTACAAGTTCCACACGTTGCCTTAATGCTTCTGGAGCATAAGAAGAAGATGTAAAAGCCCATGCTAACTATTAAACT
The DNA here is from genome assembly GCF_047675955.1 of Chlorocebus sabaeus. Taxonomy (NCBI): domain Eukaryota; kingdom Metazoa; phylum Chordata; class Mammalia; order Primates; family Cercopithecidae; genus Chlorocebus; species Chlorocebus sabaeus. The sequence goes on along the minus strand of NC_132911.1, from coordinate 132,350,264 downwards.
CACCTACTGAGATTTATGTGTGAACTATTAAACTTACCTGCTGGGATTTATGTTGCATCATGCTTATAACTATGCTCACGTTATTCATAATATAAACAGCTCCTTGTGTATCAAGGACACAGAGGTTATGTTGACCTTCCTCCAAAGCTTCCCTTTGCCACCTTCACGTGTTATTCTTCCATTCTTGTCTCTTTGTCTTCTAAGGGATGTACCATATAGGCTATATTACCTTTCAGCCATACCCTTGGCTGGCATTTAGGCCAACCTCACTTCCTATTTTGAAGAAGAAATTGCTAACTTACTATCTACTCCAACTTTAGCCACTGTGGGTAGTGAGAGGAGAGTCAGCACCCATAATAAGGGTCTCCCAGAAGCACATCTAAGATGAGAATTCAGGTGCAAGTGACTTACGAAGGCACTGCTCCTGGGAGAATCTGGTAAAGGAATGGAAGATGCAGGGCAAGAGGGAGATCTTGGATGATGTCCTGAGAAAGGGAGCTTCATCTTTATAGTGCAAGGGATCTCTTGAGGGTAAGTTCCACCTCAGAGACCAGAGAGTGGGCAATTCCTACTCCTGTACCCTTCAGTCATTGGTCAAAGGCCACTGGGCATTGAAGGGAGGCTGTAAACTTCAAGGGACTGTCTGCAAGTAAGAGAAAAGTTGCTCCTTTCTGGACGGCTGTCATCCAGAAAGAAGACAAAGCCCAGAGAGGCTCATAGAAATGGTAAAAGGCATCCAAGGGAATAAGTGCAAGGCACCAACAGTAGCAACTAGCGGCAGCCACATGGATCAACCCTCTGAAGCCTAACATTGTAATTCCTTGACATTTGTGTGTGTTTTCTATGACTTCCAGAGCAAACAACCACAAACTTGGAGGCTTAAACAACAGAAGTTTATTGTCTCACAGTTCTGGAGGCCAGAAATTCAAAATCAAGGTGCCAGCAGGGTTGGTTCCTTCTGAGGATTGTGAGGGAAAGATTTGTTCCAGGCCTCCCTCCTTGTCTTACAGATGGCCACCTTCTCCCTGTGTCTGTTCACATCGTTTTCTTTTCATGCGTACCTGCCTGTGTCCAAATGTCTCATTTTTAGAGGGGTACAAATCATATTGGATAAGGGGCCTACCCTACTCCAGTGTGAACTCAATTTTATTCATTATATTTGCGATGACATATTTCCAAGAAGCATTGAAGTACTGGGGATTAGGACTTAAACATGTGATTTATGAAGGGACACAATTCAACCTATCACAATATTTTTTCATTAAGAAAACTTTTTTTTTTTTTTTTGTCTTTTGAGACGGAGTCTCGCTCTGTCGCCCAGGCTGGAGTGCAGTGGCCAGATCTTAGCTCACTGCAAGCTCCGCCTCCCAGGTTTACACCATTCTCCTGCCTCAGCCTCCCAAGTAGCTGGGACTACAGGCGCCTGCCACCTCGCCCGGCTAGTTTTTTTGTAATTTTTAGTAGAGACGGGGTTTCACCGTGTTAGCCAGGATGGTCTCGATCTCCTGACCTCGTGATCCGCCCGCCTTGGCCTCCCAAAGTGCTGGGATTACAGGCTTGAGCCACCACGCCCGGCCTAAGAAAACTTTATTATTATTATTATTATTATTATTATTATATAATAAAAATAAAAAAGAAAACTTCATTAAACCTCAGTTTAGTACCTGATATGGTTTGCCTGTGTCCCCACCCAAATCTCGTCTTGAATTGTAGTTCCCATAATCCCCACGTGTTGTGGGAGGGACCCAGCAGGAGGTCATTGAATCATGGGGATGGTTACCTCCATGATGTTCTCATGATAGTGAGAGAGTTCTCATGCAATCTGATAGTTCTATAAGGGTTTATTTTCTCCACTTCACTCTGCACTTCTCCTTGCTGCCACCATGTGAAGAAGGACGTGTTTGCTTCCCCTTCCGCCATGACTGCAAGTTTCCTGAGGCCTCCTCAGTCCTGTGGAACTACCAGTCAATTAAACCTCTTGCCTTTATAAATTACCCAGTCTCGGGTATTTCTTCTTAGCAGTGTGAGAATGGAACTAATACAGTACCCAACTTGTATGTTCACAGTCAATATTTTAGCTCCTGATACTGCTCTCTGGATTCATTAACTCTTTTCTCTCTATTTCTATTACATCTGTTTTTTTTTTTTTTTTTTTTTTAAATTTTTGGTCGTTCTTGAACATTTTAGTCTTATACTTTTTAGTCCTTGATGAACACAGCAAAAAAGACAATAACTATAAATTTAAGAGGTATGAGAAAATGTTCTGTCAATTGTAAACTCTTATATGAGTTTTTAATTGCCATTGATTAATATTTCTTTAAGAAATATATATTGAGCTCCTAGTCTTATATTTAGCACACATTCCCTGGTATTTCTGATTTTAGAAAGCTGTATAAATGAAGGATGGATTATAGAAAGGAGAGAGTAATTGTGAAGCCTCTGTAGTGATGAGAATTCAAAAGGATGGGAGTTTAGATTAGGGAACCACAGAAGAGATGAAGGAAATAAATAAACGCAAGACACAACCCCAAGGGTAATTGTATAGACTTGGCAACTCGTGTACTATTGACAGGAACATCAGGTACAGAAAAGGAAGGTCTTGATAGATATTTTTGTGTGTGCATCAAATGCGTGAATGTGTCACATAATGATGGGGATATGTCCTGAGAAATGCATCATTAGGTGATTCCAGTGTTGTGCACACATTACAGAGTGGACCTACACAAACCTAGGTGTATAGACTACTGCATACCTAGGTGATATGGTATACCCTTATGCTCCTAGGTTACAACCCTGCACAGCACTTTATTGTACTGAATGCAAGGGGTAATTATAATGCAATGATAAGAATTTGTGCATTTAAACATAGAAAATGTACAGTAAAAATATGGTGTAAAGGATAAAAAATGGTCTAAGGCACTTACCATGCATGGAGCCTGCAGGACTAGAAGTTACTCTGGGTGAGTCAGTGAATGAGTGGTGAGTGAATGTGAAGGCCTAGGATACTTATTACCGTATACTACTGTAGACTTTATAAACACTGTACATTTAGGCTACCCTAAATTTACTTTAAATGTTATTTCTTCAATAATAAATTAATCTTAACTTACTGTAACTTTTTACTTAATAAACTTTTAATGTTTTTAAACTTTTTGACTCTTTTGTAATAAACATTTACCTTAAATCATGGATTGTACAGCTGTACAAAAATATTTGCTTTCTTTATATCCTTATTTTATAAGCCTTTATTATATTTAATTTTTTTTACTTTTAAAATTTTTGATTAAAAATGAAAACACAAGCACACCCATTAGCCTAGGCTTACACAGAGTCAGGGTTATTCCTACCACTGTCTTCCACCTACACTTCTTGTCCTACCAGAATGCCTTCAGGGACAATAACACGCATGGAGCTGTCATCTCCTGGGATAACAGTGCTTTCTTCTGAAATACCTTCTGAAGAACCTGTCAGAGGTTGTTTTACAGTTAACTCTCTTTATAAGTAGAATGAGTGTACTCCAAAATAATGATAAAATATATAATATAATAAATTTATAAACCAGAAATTATTATGAAGTATTATGTACTGTACCTCATTAAACTTGCTATACTTTCATACAACTGGCAACACAGTAGGTTTCTTTACACCAGGATCACCACCACCACCACAAGTAATGTGTTGTGCAATGACTTAAGATGGCTAGGACATCACATCACGAGGCCATGGGAATTTCTTAGCTCTGTTCTAATCTTATGGGACCACAATCCTATATGTGGTCAGTTGTTGACCAAAACGTCATTATGAGGTACATGACTGTATTGTGGTGCATCCAAATAACACATACTGTTTGCTGCTACGGGTTCTTTATTAACTGCCAAATAGAAGGGGAACTCTTCAGCAAAATCCCTTTCTGGTCTTGCCCCTGCCTACTCTCCAGGCTTAAATTTCTCCCCACAACCTTGTTCATGCCTTGCCAAACTACTTGGAGCTGAGCTTCTTACCTTTGTTTCTTACTTTCCACCTGTGATCCTCTATTCCTGCATAGGTTTCTCGATGCACACTTGACGAATGGCCAAACCACTGTTTAAATAGGCAGGCCTAGTTGGATTCCCTGGAGGAGATTCAGCATCTCTTGCCTTAACCTATCTTTGCACCTTGTAAACTCTTCTATCATTGTTCTTTCCACAGTTCATTGCAATCCTTTCTTACATAAGTGTCTTCTTCATTAAATCAGAATCTCTTTGAAGACAATAACACATTAGATTTGTCTTTGTGTCCAGTTTTTAGCACGATGTATTAGCCTTGAATTGAGTCAACGAGTGTTTTAAAATGACTAAATGAATATAAACACAGACTAAATCAAATGCTGCATAATGCGTACTTAGGTAGGAAACTTACAATGTCCCTGGTCACCACTGTGGATGCCCATGGTCATCTCCATTGTATATTCAACCAGCTCTGAGAGATGTGGCTCCCAGGATAGAAAAGACTGGTTATTACTAATAGCAAGACAAACTGCCTGCCAGCTAAGGAGCTGCTTTTCACATGGCTGTGGCAGCTAAATTCAACAATTGTCCCATAAATTAGCTATTTTTTTCTAACCAACTTAAATATTTCTGTTCAAATTATGATATGGATATCTTGACTTCCCCCTAGTTTTCCATTTTTCAGAAAGACTTGAACACTGGTATCTGGATGCTTGTAATCAAGGAAGCAGAGTGTAGCAAAGAGAGTATTAATTTTAGAGACAGTAATCTGTTCATTGAAACCTGAGCAATACCTACCCATAGCATTTTGATGTTATGCAAGTTATTGAAAATTTCAGTTTCCCCATCTGTGAATTAGGGGTAATAATTACTGACTTCATAGCATCTTTAGTAATGATTAAAAATTATGCAACCAACAATATAGTACCTAGCTGTGTTTCTCAACAAGGGAAACATAGGGGGTGCATTCCCTTTGTGCAAGCCTGTTGCATACACTATAAAATATTAAGCATTTCAGGAAGCTGAGCTCAAAATGTCAGCATAGTGCCCCCAGTCATTGAGGCACTCAAGAATGCTCCCACACACATTGCAAATAAGCCTCATCATAATAAAAAATAATACTTTTCGAGTGCTACTACGTGCTAAGAAGTATTCTGAGAACTTTAATGGACGAATTTCATGTAATCCTCATAAAAATTCTACGAGGCACTGGAAGGTTAAATAGATTGCTAACTTATGTAACTGGAAAGTCAAGGAGCTGGACGCGTAGGCTTATGAGTTTGGCACCTGAGCAATACCGATGGAAGCATAGGAGGCACTCGGTCAACTTTCTTTTCCTTTCTTCCTCCCAGTGTGGTTTCATTGCCAATGCCTTTGGCTAAAAGCTACAAGTAGATCTTGTCCCCAAACATTTGTCTCAGGAGACCCCAGATAGGCAGACTTCATTGGTTTAAGTCCAATCTTGACAAGATGAAAGCCACCTTTTTCTTTTTCTAGAAGTGACGGATATATCAAAGCCAAATTTGTCTTGCTCTAACATGGCGTATTCCACTAAGGGTTTTCACTGGGGACAAATGTGGAAAATACTAGCCCAAATATTTTTCCTCTCACTTGATTCTCCTTTTCCTTCCTTTTCCTCAGGGCCTTGCTCTGCTTTGGGGAACACTCAGTTGATTTTTGTTACCATCGCATTTGGCTGGAGAAGCTTTCAGAGTAGAGCCAGAGTCATAAAACCTTGTAAATATATCAGAAATTTATATCCCAGCAGCTTACTAGCCCATCTGATATAATTCAGAAATCACCCAATCAACTGTAATATCTTTAGACAGCCATGCTCATTGCCACCTGCCCCCTGCAGGGAATAGGTGCTGCAAAGGTGTTCGAAGTAGTGAGAGTAAGGGATGGGTAGCCTCCCCTAAAAAGGGTGCTGGGTTGTGAAGAACCTTGCACTTCAGGAAAGAAAAAGCTTTCTCTGCTATCCACTCACTTCATGAATTCAGGCTCCTTCTTGTAACAAAAAAAAAAAAGCCTTCAGATAATTGTTTCTTAAGAGCTTCTGCTTTAAGATTTTGGTAAGTTCCAAAAGGTAGGCTTAAAGTCAATAAAGAGGCTATAAAGACAAGAGCTAAGAAGAGTATTGGAAACAAGAGATGAATGGTGTACAAGGAAAGCTCCATTCAAGGTAGCATGCATTGAGTGCCTGCCTGTGCCTCATGGTTGCCAGACATAGGGAGTCCAAAGGTGAGTGACCTCATCCTCCCCAAAAAGGTCAATGTGTAGTTAATTATTGGGTTAAATTCATAAGAAAAGTTATATTGTAGGGTTTTGTTTGTTTTTGTTTTTGTTTTTGTGTTTTTGGTCTGTGTTTGTCTAGACTCCAGAAGACTTGGGCTAAGAAGATAGTGTTGGAATAATTGAGGGGCTGGCAGGAGAATCAAGGTGCCTTAGAAGGGCCCCAAACATTCCCATATACTCCATTATGGTTCTATCCCTGTAACGATGAACTGTTCGGTGGATCCACTTGGGGTCTTGATGGTCTCCCAGATCAGGTTCGCATCCCAGCAGTTCTGCCTTTCAGTGTTGTGACCTTGAATGACTGCTTGCTCTCTCCCGACCTTAACTTCTTCCTCAGTAAGTGAAGATGATATTATCTAATTCCCAGGGCAAAGTAAATATTAAATGGGGTAATATGGGTTGGGCACAGTGGTTCGGGCCTGTATTCCCAACACTTTGGGAGACCAAGGTGGGAGGGTGACTTGAGGTCAGGAGTCCAAGAACAGCCTGGCCAACATGGTGAAACCTTGTCTCTACTAAAAATACAAAAATTAGCTGGGCGTGGTGGCACACACCTGTAGGCCCAGCTATTCAGGAGGCTGAGGCAGGAGAATTGCTTGAACCTGGGAGGCGGAGGCTGCAGTGAGCCTAGATTGCACCACTGCACTCCATCCTGGGCGACTTCTGGGTCCAGGGCTTCCTGGACACAGAAGGCAATGATCCTTAAAAGTCAGAAATGAATGGGCTTTAAAAATGTGAATGAGACTCCATCTAAAAATATATATGTGTGTGTGTGTATATATATGTATAAAATAAATGTATATACATACACACATATAAAGTACTTTGCATATAATTTGTATATAATTACTACTATTTTAAGGACTTTCAGAAATCATTTAATCTAAGTTTCTCAGAATACAGGTGCAGGAACTTGAGTACAGTCATTTGCCCATTGATGATGCAGAGGTGTGGTTATCTGCCCAATATTCTACTTATTCAAAGTTTATTCAACTAAAGTCCAATTTCCAAAGGAGTCAGACCCAGGCTGAAATGACATCATGAACCAACTTGTGCCACTGACTGTGCTAGTTCTTTTCACAGTTAACCTCTGAGGCTAAGGATTTTCATCTTCTTTTTCAAATAAAACTGAGTCTTAGGGGGGTGATGAAGGGCCTGCCTCTCCAAGGTCACACAAATAGGAAACAGTAGTGACAGAGCAGAACCTGTTCTTCCAGCCTCTGTGCCTGTGCCTGTTCAGTCACACTGTGTGGACACAAATGACCTTTTATTTATAAGTTTGATTATTTGTCTCCCCAAACAGACACATCCTCAATTTAAAAAGATAAACTGATTTTGTTCATTTGTGTAGGTGGATTTTTCAAAAGCCTTCAGGGAGGCTCTGGCTCATCCTAGACCCATATTTCTGTTCATTGCTCTTGTTGCAGTTTCAGGGTCGTGGAAACTAAATTTTATCCTATTGCATTAAAATGCCCAGAAAATAATTAGAAAAACGGTGGTTTTCTTTATTTGCTTAGCTTACACAGAGTTATCTTTGTTTTAGACAAGCCTCTTGGAAACATGAATGGCCATTGAGATTGCATTTATCTATGAGAAGGCAGATAGTTTTCTGAAGGAGGAAGCTGGATCCTCAAAACTTCTTCAGGGAGCAGAAAGCAGTAGAGGATAGTAGAGTCAACTTCCAACTCTGTGAATAGAGATCTAAGTTTTTAATATTTTGTCAAACCAGGAGGCTCTGGAAAGGTTTTAAAGCCCATGTAGGAGAAACTTGTATCTGTCAGCCAGGGCTTCCTGGACCCAGAAGTCAATGATGCTTAAAAGTCAGAAATGAATGGGCTTTAAAAACCATCCTTTTCTAGAATGTCTAGAATGGACACTCAGGTGCATCTTGTCTTTCCTAACAACAATGACAGGATAACTCACACTCAGTAAGGTGGGCACTTAGTTGCCAGAAATGGAAATGAACTCACTCATTCAATCAGCCCATGCATTATTAGGCCTATTGCAAGTTTCAGGCACCATGCATAGTTTTCCTCTTCTGAGTGACCATTTTCACCTTTGCACATATTTACAAAATGAAAGTCAATGGCTGCAAAGCTGAGCAAATTGTGTGACCATAGGCATGGCGGTTCCCCAATGTGGGTTCAGTTTTCTCATCTGCAGTATCATGAGGTTGGACTAGGTGACTTCAGACCTCTTCCTGCTCTGACATTTAAGGATATACAACACGGTAGCCAGGGGAGAATAAAAGCATGACCATAACATTAGGTGCTGTGGTCTAGGTCAATGACAAATACATGGCTTCCATCTATTCATCAGTTCCTCTTTTTCATACTCTGATGGCAGACATGTACCAAGTATCTCCTTGGTGTGTCTTAGGTATCAGAGAGCACCTGGGTTACTCAGCAAGACAGAGCCATATGCAGACATTAGCAATCTAGGGAGCTGCAGTATTCTAGAGCACTCAAAATGGCCAGGGGCTGAAAAGAATAGAGACCATCTTTGTCCAGATAAAATAAAATAAGCTGTTTAGTGAAGAAAGCTGCCAAGGAGATAATGAGCCTAGCAGAGAACTGGGATTGAGGCAAATCTCAGCTCTCTCACTTACTAAGAGTATATGAATGTGTTTCTTATCTCACTAAGCCTGTTTCCCCCACTACTCTATGAGGGTGGTGATAATATTACTTTAAAACAATCATATCTGCAGTGTTTGGGAGTACTCAATAAGGCAATCAATGACAAGATACTTGTTAGACTGTAAGGAAGTCTGAAAAACTTTTTTGTTTCATGTCCACTTCCCTTTTTTCCTGATCATTAGCACAAAATGCAATACTCACCAAGTGTATATACTTAGAAACCCTGAGTTGACATTCTTTCTTCCCAATTGTAATGCTCATCTCCAGCCCCAAATAGTGAAATTGCTGGGAGATTGTAAAATCTCCCTACTTTTTTAGGCATCCCTTTTACAACCTCCCAGGGTGTACGGGAGGATTAGATTTTATCTATGACCACCAATGAGCCTGCACATTTGGAAGGCTGAAGCTGATAGAGCAAATCCACAGCAATTGATTTTCCTCCCAACTTTAAATTCACAGTGCTCTATCTTCCCCACCCTTGTGCTCTATCTTTCCCACTTCTCTGCATCATCTTAAAAATACTTCCTCATGATCATTTAATACCTGTGGCAGAAAAGGACAACAGAGCTGAAATTAGCATAAGGTGTTCTCAAGAAATCAGGAAAGAAAGAGGAAAGAAAGAAAAAAGAAAAAGAGAAAGAAAGGGAAAGAAAAAAGAAAGGAAGGAAGGAAGGAAAGAAGGAAGGAGGGAGGGAGGGAAGGAAGGAAGGAAGGAAGGAAGGAAGGAAGGAAGGAAGGAAGGAAGGAAGGAAGGAAGGAAGGAAGGAAGGAAGGAAGGAGAGAAACCAGGAGTCAGAATTGGGGAACCAGGTTCAAGATTCAGTTCCAGCCACTGATGAGCTGTGTAAATTTGGCTAAGGTCCTTAGTGTCATTGAGCCTCAGTTTCTTCATCCAGTTTTTTAAGAATGCAGTGAGGATCAGATGAAAAGAGGTGATCAGTATAAAAATATTTTTAAAATGCTAAAACCCAATACAAATATTAGCTGCGTAGATAATTAATATTAACATTAATAATAAAATATATTAACACTAAGCTGTATCAAGCAAAAACACCAAAATAAATTTTCTTCATTCATTCCCTAGGACAAATCTATGGGATAATGTGGAAGACAGTGAGCATGCTTACTGATGCTCCCATTGTAGAAACAGAACACAGGGAAGTCTGGACCACACAGGCTCGTCCCACAATCTGATGATATAAAAGGAAGCAAGTCCCCTGTTTCAGTGCTTTTCCAACCTGTTGGGGCATTCATGTTTTGCAGATGGCATTGATCCTTGAACTTCTTAATACCTCCATGGGAACCAGAGAAGCATTTACATTGCTTATTTACTGGTTCATGGATAAACTGTAACTGAAAACAACTCAAGCTGAATCTCAGTTGCCATCATTTCCCCAGCACTGGGATGTCAGTTAGCCCTAAATTCTGAGCTAACCCAGATAGACATTTCTTCCCTCCTCTGCAATTCCTCTATGTACTTTATATAAACTTCTGTCATGATACCCACAAGATGTCACTGCATTTATTAATTACTTATTAATTCCATGATGTTAGACCCTGAGTCCCTCGAAGGCACAGGCCTATAATGCAAGTCTTTGACTCATAGTGAATCATTAATATTTACTATGTGAATATATAAATGAATGAATGGGTGAGGGGGTGGAGAAAACATAATGGGGGTGAAGATAATATGCATGACTTGGATCCTGGATAAATGGATGAATGTGTTCTGTCTGCTTAGGACACAGGGAAAAGAAGCACATGACATCTTCTGATGTAATTTGACTTTGGTGTCAGAGAAGAGAGTTAGGATGACTTCTACCTCCAAACTGACCCCTAAAGCCCCACCACACACCACTACCACCATGGTCCTTTGTTATTTTCTCTTCTCTTCCATGTTTGTTCAACCCAGTATTCTGACTGAACCAGGTTCTGACCTTTACCACTGAGATCCATCCCTGGGGTCCTCTCTAGATTTAGCTCCACAAAGGAAGTTGGTCTTGACTCTGGTTACGGTCTTCACCAATGAGCATCCTTTGTATCACATAACACAAAGATCAGAGAATCTGGAACTCTCTGGTGACTCTAACGCCAATCAGATGTTTCCCCAGGCAGTTTCTTTTCTTTTGTCCTATCTGCCACAATCTGTGGGGAGACGCCAGATTAGCTGCTTAACACTGAAGGTATTCTAGTACGTAGGTCAGCAAATCTTGACCCACAGGTCAAGTCTGGCCTACGTCTTGCATTTGTAAGTAATATGTTATTGGAACATAGCCTTGCTTCCTTGTTTGTGGGTTGTCCATGGCTGCTTTCACGGATAAACTGTAACTGAAAACAATTTAAGCTGAATCGACACTGCAGAGTTGAACAGTTGTAAGAGACTGTGTGGCCCACAAAGCCTAAAATATTTACTATCTGTCCCTCTCCAGAAAACGTTAACCAAAGTCTGCTTTAGCAGATCAATCCTCCTTTGTAAATCAGTGCAGATGTGTAAGTTATTTGGGTAACATGCTGTGATGACGTGCTTGGCTCTGGATTTGGTGTTGAATGGACCACCACATTTTTCATCACCCCCACTTCAAATCCTGACACCAACAAAAGAGAATGACTGTGTTGCACTGGCTAACTATCAAGTAGCAGTCAGACAATTCTTAATTCTGAAAGGACATTCATAAAAAGAAAAGAGGAAAAAATCAAGGGAGGGAAGGAAGGAAGGAAGGAAGGAAGGAAGGAAGGAAGGAAGGAAGGAAGGAAGGAAGGAAGGAAGGAAGGACGGGGAAAGGAAATGAGAATGAGAAGAGAATGCAATCAACACTCCTGACACTAAAATATCAATTCAGGGCTCATGAGACCAGCCTAGGAGAGTGACAAAAATATGGACAGACTTGGATTCTCTGCCCAGTTTTAATACTGCCTGAGTGGCTGTGTGCAAGTTCCATGCCCATGTCTCAGTTTCCTCACCTGTGGAATGGTTACAATGATATTTACATATAGACAGTATTTGAAGTGAATGTGTGTGAGGCAAAGAGGAGAGGTTATATATGCCTTGGATCCTGAGCAGAGGCCTTCCTAAGGTATTTTTTCCAGGGCAACCTGACTTCTTCAGGCCACACACTCACAAGGAGTTTTCACTATGGGCACTTTCTATTTTATGACATTTTGATGTCAGAATGACACCAGTCACTGCAAGTTAGATGCCAGTATGTGTTGTTACCAGCCTGAAAATGTGTGGATTAAGAGTGACAGTAAATCACTGCATGGCAGGCACAAATCACAGCTGGAGTACAGCAGAGGCTGGAAACCTAATTGAACTGAATGGCATTCACACAAAGGGAAATCTGGGAATCCTGCCAGCATCTTCCCAGAATAGTAATTTTTCATTTACATTCACCCCAATACCCCCTCTCCCTCAAGGCAGACCTTCTATATCATCATCTTAACTCCCTAACTTTTCCTCCCCTCCCATCCGTGTGGCAGAAACAACTGGATTCTTCCTGGGCCCAGGGATATTATTTGTAGGCACCTACAAATCAATGTGCTGAGCACTGTCCATCTACTTCACAGAGAGAGGCCAGAAGAATAGTCCTGGGTCAGGAACATGGAGAGTTTTACCTAAGCTGTCAGGGTGTCATCAGGCCCTTAGGGCCAAGGAAGAATAGAGAAGGTTTTTATGCAATATGGCCCTAGTGTTTCTAAGATAGATTGGTTGATCTAAGCTCAGTGATGAAATAATCCCTACAAGAGAGGAAAGGAGACTTATCCTCACTACCATTGATCTAGTACACAGTGATAACAACTGTGTTTCACAGTTTTCAGCATTTTAGACACAGAACATCATCCATTAGGATTAGAAAGTTTGCCTGAAGTTTAAAAGCCTAAAATACCATTTAAATTAAAAAGAAAATATAATTGAGACTTTGGACAATAATGAATTTAACCCATAGTTGACTGCTAAGCAACACATATAGTACCATGTTGTACAAGCCTAGATATTTGCCAACAATCCTAACGGTATGATCTTTGAATTAATTCGTTCTGCAAACACATTTTGAGTGTGTGGTATGAGTCTTAACGATAATAATAAAAAAATAACATTTGTGTGAAGTTTTAAGATTTATAGAGTAACTTATCTCATTGAGTCTCACAAAAATTCTTTGAAGGAGAATTATTTCAATTCTTATTTTACAGATTAAGAAAACAATTCTTCACGAGCAAGGTCATTTGTTCCAAGTTACATGTCTTGAAAGTGATAGACCTATGGGAAAAAAATGTATGCCTTTTGATCCCAAGTCCTTGAATTCATGCCTATCTTTTTCTCCTTGTCTTTACTAATTTTACTGGAATTGCATCTTAGTTCTAGATCTTCAGACTATTTTTTCTCACATTCTGATGGAAAATGGTACTTTGTTTATTGTTTTCTCAAGTCTAATTTACTTCCACAAAAATACTTCTAAGTTCAGACTTTCAGGGATTTGTCCCATAAAATTGTCTCAAGAGATTAACTCTTTAGATCGATGTCAGCTAACATTTTCTATGAATATTTTAGACTTTGTGGGCCATACAGTCTCTGTTGCAACTACTCAACACTGACACTGTATTGAAAAAACATCTATAGACAATACATAAACAAATGGGTATGGCCAGTTCCAATAAAACTTGATTTATAAAACCTGGCAATGGACCACATTCGGCCTGCAGGTTTGCCAATCCCTGCTTTAGATTCATATTTCTTTCCAGTAACCTTGCAAACTAGTAAATGTCCTCAAACTAGGATTTTTATTATCTGTCAAGTGTCCTAGGCATTTATGGGAAATGTTCAAGTTTTCCACCCTTTAGGTCAAAGAAAGCCCGTGTCAATTAGAGGAAATAAAAAGCCACACAAGCTGACAAGATAAGTGGCTACCAGCACACAAGCAGAACATGAGCTCAGTACATTCACAGCATAAAGTAGAAAAAGGACTTCATGAGTGCTTTTCTCTCTTAAGTAAGAAGTTTAGGGTGTAAGGAAGTAAAGCAAGGGAAAAAAATATCATTTTAAGTGCTTATTACAAGCCAAGCACTGTGCAAGATATTTTATACATATTTAATTCCCAGACCATGCCTATACAACTTTTATAGATGGAGAAACAGATCTTCAGATTACTGAGCATCTTGCCCAAGTTCATACAACTGGCAAGAGGTAAAACTAGAATTCAAACTCACTCTTGTCTAATTCCAAAATGAGCATTATTTTGAGTTTCTATGGGGTCCACCCAGGAATGAGCTAACATTCCTCACTGATATGAATGGTATTCTTATACATCCCCAGCCTTGAGCACAGAAAAGTTACTAAGGGCAAGGTTCTTAAAGATATCATCAGATTAATTAACATTTTGCTCAACTTCTACCATGAAAGGAAAGATAGAGATAAATATGTAAATTCCAGAATCATTTATTTAAAGCCATTGTCTCTTCTGCTGTTGACCAACTCAATTAAAAAGACTTTACAGTCGTTAATGGGGGAAAATACATCATTGACCCATGTGATTAATGAGTTAGTAAAACCAATGTCATGAAACTGTGAGTCAGCTCTGAACTATATCAGAAGGCAAAGCAGGTTCCAGGACAAGCAACACATTCCCCAAAGCTAATAAACAATAACGATGTATGGCTTTATAACTTTGAGTAGGATGCGGGGAAGATGTCAGTGGCATCCCTATTGCACAGTATCTCTATATCTTCTATAATCTGGAAAGCACAGAGTTCACAGGGCAGGAGATGGTAGACTCTTTTCTGAAGCAGCCGTTCTTTCTGATGATTTTTTTATAATTATATTTCTTTCTTATACTGGTGTGGGAACCTTGATATGAAAAAAATCATTTGTTGAAACAGTGCCTATTAATATGACACTGAATAAAAGACAATAAACCAAGCTCTTTGGGGCTTTAGTTCAAGACCTGGATAGAAACAAAATTTTTATTTATTATTATTTAGTTTGAACTGTTAGGGAGATTCTATTATTTAATATCGTATACCATTATTTCTCACACTGTATTGACTGGAGAGATGGCATCTTGAAAGAAGAAAATAGGTGACCCATTGCGGGGTGGGGAGGGTGTTATGAAGTGAGGGTGCAGAGTGACTTCAAGGGTTGAATATTCGAGGAAGTTGTATTAATTACATATTACTGTGTAACATATGGCTCCAAAGCTTAGCAACATAAGGCCACAAATGTTTATTGCCTCACAGATTCTGTGAGTCAGGGATCTAGTCTCGGCTTAGCAGCATGCCTCTGTCTTAGGGGCTCTCATGAGGCTCTCAGTCATGACTATAGTCATCTCAAAATCAACCGCGGCTGGAGAATTTGTTTTGAAGCTCACGCACATGGCTGTTGGCAGCCTCAGAATCTCCCTTTTAAAGTGTACTCATGTGGCTGCACATCTTGGATCCTCACCACTCAGGTTTCACTAGACGCTTCCTGAGTGTGTTCACAACATGGCAGTCAGTGATCTTAGAGCAAGAGAGAACCAAAGAGTATCCCAAACGAAAATGTAGATTATTATATAATCCAACGTCTAAAGTGACATCCCATTATTTCTGCCACATTCTATTCATTAGAAAGAAAATTATTCAGCCCAACCTCTACTCAGAGGGAGAGGAATGAGTACACAAGGCCATGAATAGCCAGAGGTAGGAGTCATTGAGGGCCATCTTAGAAACTGCCTACCACAGAAGTTCTGGGTTAAACAAAATTCAAAGATGTGTTGAGTATGAAACTTCTCAGAGTTTTTAGCATACAAATGTATTTTGAGTCTCTCTAAAAGAGCATTAGAGTAGGGAACACTGAACTTCTTAGAGAGTCAGATGGTAAATATTTTAAGCTGTGGATCTCAAGATATCTGTCCAAACTATTTGATCCTGCTGTTCTGAAAGCAGATCATCCATAAGCAAGTTGATATGGCTGTGTTCCCATAAAACTTCATTAACAAAAATACCACATTTTGCAGACCTCTAAATTAGAGGATTCAGCCTTAGCTGATAATATTTAACCACACTGACATTTTGTCATGCAATTCCTATCCTCCAAATAGAGTGAACGACTGCCACCCATGCATCTGCAATTTTGTCAGTAAAGGCAAAAATGTCAGCAACCATGAAATGCTTTAAGCACACTTGTGGAAATATTATTGTTTTTTCTTGCTTGTTTAGAATCATGGAGCATTTTAGGGTCTCTAGGATTCTTGATTATATAGATTATTGATTTCATGACTGTGGAATCCATGTCTGCAGCTACCACCATATTTGCCAAGTCTACCAGAGTTGGAGCCTTAATAGGCTCTTAATATTTTTGAAGGAATAGGTGGACGATTGAACGAATCCCAACATTCTATGTTTCTATTTCCTTCTTCTTTGTCATTATCTACATTGTACCTCCCCAAATGCCCACATTCCAAAAAATAAAGTGCTTTGACCTGTAGTTGACATCATCCCATGGAATCTACCTGCTTTTTTGCCCTCAGTCATGCCTGAGTCTGCAGGTCAGAATTATAGTAATGGCCCCAGATGAACTAAGCAGGGCACTGCTCACCCTTAGCCTTGGCTTTACCACCAGAAAACTTGAGAAAGGCAGGCTGGCAGGAAGAAAGGACCAGAAGAAAGAGATGAGAAAGGGATAAAACCAACATGTTTGACAAGACCTTAAGGTATCGTGACTGAGATAGAAACTTCATATACATTGTATTATTCAGTACAAAAAACACAACTTTGAAAGTGGTATTACTAATTACATTTTGCAAATGAAGAAAGAGTTTTAGAGAGGTTCCGTGACTTGCCCAAAGTGACAAATCAAATGTCCAAAAGAGAAACCTCCTCTACACCAACTCTAAAGCTCATTCTTTTATAGTCTGACCACACATCCCAGTTTGCCTTGGACAGTCTTATTATACACCTGTTGTTTTGAAACAGTTTTCAAAATCATCCTTTGTACTCTCTAAAGTGTCCCGTTTTAGATAATAAATTATCTCATCATCTGCCTATGATCTTTTGTTTCTCTGGCGGTAGCTCTGGCTTCTACCATGGAAACAACTACTACTTTTGGTTAGAGGCCATGGCTGGGAATTTTACCCCAGAGCCAGGGGCATTCCAGTGGGGAGAATAGCAATTGCCCAAAATAGTGTGTAGAACTCTTGCCAGGCCACTGGGTGTTATATTGTACATGTTGGGGGACAGAGGGCATGTAGCATGAATACCATCAAAAAGGAACACACAGGTGTGGGTAGACAGACACAGGCATGTGGCATTTATTTTTAAGCCATCTTCCAAAATATTTTGCTTTCATTTGCCTCGTGGAAAGAATTTCAAATGCAGTCGTTTTTCCACATGGATTTTTATAAAATAAAATTTTCTGCCTTTCTCTCTTAAAGTCCTCATTACTTCTTTTGTTTTGAGTTAATTCCATCTGCTTGCAAGTTCACATAACAGATTCCTCAGCTGGACTTGGCTTAAGGAGTCTACCCTTCCTTGGCACTTAGTGTGTACTTATTATTCAGTCTAACAATCTTAGCACGTTGTTAATAATTCTCTTCATATTGGTCACTTTCTATCTACATTTGTGATCCTCCTCTCTCCTCTAATCAAGATGCCTAACATTCTTAGGGTACTTTAGAGTTTGCGCAGAGCATCACATACATTATTGTGTTTGATCCTTACGACATCCCTGTATGATTGCTGAATTGATCCACATTTTAGAGATTTAAAAATCTGAGATTCAGAAACATTCAACAACTCAATCAAATCGTATAGTTCCTAAAAGTTGACAAAGCTGGAACAACTTGCAGAAAACGATCATGTCTGATTCATCTCTATATCTTGTAGAATGCCTTGCTTATAGCAGGTAAGCAAGATATTTATATGTGATGACTAACTGATTTAATGAGCAAGTATTTAACATTTAGCCTTCCTAATAAAATATAGTCTCTGTCCTAAGACAGTGTTCGAAATCATGTCACGTGAGAAATGATGGAAGAATATGTTTAGACTGGGGAGAAATACCTTAAAGAAGACAGTTGAGAAGAATTGAGAGTTCTCATGTGGAAGAACTATTGAATTTGGGTACTGCATCAATGGGGATTGTTGTATGGAGGTTACCAAGATTTCAAGTCATTATAGAAACACACATTCCAGCAGGTAGAATTTTCTAGATTTTAGAAGACTTTCATGAGGAAGAGAGATTCCTATCCCAAAGGATATTTCAAACAGGAGCTTGACACATTCTTGGCTTGAAGATGGTAGACAGGATTCAACACTGCATGTGGCAGTTGAAGTGACTGATTGTTATTGCATTCTCCTGGCTGTAGGTGTCTGCTACATTCTATTCAGATTCATTTTGATTTCTGAATTCTATTGAACTGTCTCCCTAATGTGCCCAAAAGCTGTTTGAGTTGACACGCTGCTGAGCATTCTGCAATACTGACACAAGTGTCCATGAATGCTACATCTTTGTTCTGTCTCCCAGCAACCATTCTTGTTTTCATGCCAAGGCATCCAAGCCTTAACCACACATATAGTAACAACAGGTGTAAACCATTTAAAGATGGCTGCATCATGCTACAAAGAAATGAGGTTGATGTCACTGTGACATGCTGCCCAAAGACTACTCACTACAAGGGGGCTTGGTCCCTTCCTCATGTCCAGAGTGAAGGGATCACACACTCTGCAAAACACTTTTCCAATATGAGGCCCATAGGGGAAAAGTTGACATTAACCCCCAGTGTATCTGTATTCAGGACACCTGAACACACAAACCAGCTCATTGATTATTAAATGAGTAGTGGGAAAAGATAGAGTTTATAGGTTTTTCACTTCCACTACATAGGAGGTAAGATATGAGTGACTCAAGAAACAAAGCGAGGTAAAATTGGTAAGACATTTAGAAATTTAGATAAAATTATTAATTTTATAGATGAGGGAACTGAAGCATAAACAGAATAATTGACTGGTTCAAGTCACACAGGGTAAGTGTTAGAACATGAACTCCTCATTCCTATGCTCTCCTGTCTCCCACTTGTCTATGTAAAAGTGGAAAGTACAAGGTACAGGAGTTTACCTAAGTCAGGGCCCAAGAACTGCACTGCTTATCATAGTGGCATGTACCCCAAACCACAGAACTTGGGAGGATTCTGCAATTTCCCAATATCACATATGCTCGTTTGTCTTTCCTAAATCAAATTTTCTTTCTCTGCAAAAGCAAGGCTTAACAGTGATCTCAGTAAACTCACATTTACTAAAAACCTATAGAAGGCATAAGGTTCAGTGACGAACAGGGCCACTGAAGCCAAAGTGCTGCGTCTACACCACGTACACAGGAGTGTTCCTTGCAGCAGCCTCTAAGGCTTGCTGAGCCTCAGTTTGTTCCTGAATGCTCACCATGTGCTAGACTGTGTTCTAAGCACTTTGTGTGTATTTTCTTATTAAAACCATGCCCATGCTCTGAGATAGTTCTGCAGTTTTCTAGCGTTTACATAATCAGAAACAGAAACACAAAAGTTAGGTAGTGTGCTGAAAATTGTGGTGGCTATCTCAGAATATGAATATTAAATCACTTAATCAAATCCCTAAACAGAGAGCAAGTTTTCAGTAAATATTACCTTCTCCTATTAACATTGCTTCTTCCTCTGCCACCAGCACCATCAAGACCACAGCTCTACCGCAGTATTTCTCATCCACTGCCAGGTGCTAGGGATATGAAAGGAATTATCCTCCTTACCCTCAGGAGTTCACATGCTACCAGAGAGGGAAAACAGTTCCCCCAGCGAGAATGACGGTGTGATGTATAATCTCAAAGTGAGTCTGTCTGCAGATTTTCTTAGAGGAATTGGGACCTGTGGTTCATTTACCCAGCCTGCTCATACTGCCCACCAAAGCCAACAACAGTGACAATCACATATCCTGCAGAAATAAGTGCTACCTGCTGTGTTTCTCAGAGTCATCAACTAAGAAGGACTGTTCCTCAACTAGAAGTAATGATGTTATCATTATTATTATTAGGATTCATTAGAAACATTCTAGAAGTTGATTATCTGCTAGGTCCTCTCTTTAGTCCTTTGGGGCTGCTAGAACAAAATACCATAAACTGTGTGACAATGGAAATTTATTTTTTTATAGCTCTGGAGACTGGAAGTCCAAGATCAAGTCACCAGCAGATTCCATTGCTATAGGAATGGACATGGTTTCTGGTCCAGACAGCTGTTTTCTCTCCATGCTCTCACGTAACAGAATGAGCAGGTAGCTCTCTGAGGCTTCTTTCATAAGTGCACTAATCCCATTCATGAGGGCTTCACCCTCATAACCTTATCACTTCACAAAAGCCCCAACACCAGTACCGTCACATTGGGGGTTCGATTTTGATGTGTAAATTTGATAAGGGCACAGAAATTTAGTCTATTGCAGTCCTCTTTAGGATTGGCTAATGTAATTGTTATGATTCTTTGAGGCAACTAGACTTGCCATGATTAAATAAATGGGAAAAAGTCCAACTTCACTATGCTAGCAGCAGATCCCAAATTTGAACCAAAATTTGTCTGTCTCTAAAACCAGCACACTTACCTCAAAAATAAATATTAAACGTTATTGCTAATGAATGCTAAAAATAAATTATATGCTATCCAGTAAATAATATTATCATATAATCAAATTAGTCATCAAATAATAATTGATATGGTTTGGCTGTGTCCCAACTCAAATGTCATCTTGAATTGTAGTTCCCATAATCCCCATGCATCATGGAAGGGACCTGGTGGGAGGTAATTTAATCGCAGGGGCAATTACTTCATGCTGTTCTTGTCATAGTGAGTGAGTTCTTACTAGATCTGATGGTTTTATAAGGGGCTGTTCCCCCTTTTGCTCAGCACTTCTCCTTGCAGCTGTCATGTGAAGAAGAATATGTTTGCTTCACCTTCCACCACGATTGTAAGTTTCCTGAGGCCTCCCAAGCCCTGAAGAACTGTGAGTCAATTAAATTTCTTTCCCTTATAAATCACCCAGTCTCAGGTATGTTTTTATTAGCAGCATGAGAATAGCTTAATACAATAATATTAATATGTCATAATATTGTATACTATAGAATATGATTAACCTATTTTTAAAAAGTAGTGTAAATTTACTATTAATACTAATATAAAGAAGTAAATTAATATAAATTTAGAGAAAATAACCTATGTAGATAAATTAAGCAAAAAAGTAGAGAGCAACTATAATAAATGAATACATTTATTTCAAAAGAAGATATATGCTGATTTAAGCATATTTATACACTGCACTTTTCTACAAAGGTGTACGTGAGACTTCCATTTGTGTATACTTCCAAGGAGTGGAACACAGGCATTAGGGGCAGGTAAGGAGGGATTTATTTTTTACCATATATGTGTCTGTTTAGTTTGAGAAATGAAGGCGTATTATTGTACAATAAAAATAAATGTGTATTTAAAAAATAGATACATTTTTAATAAATAGATTTCATTTCATTAACTAACAAATAAATACATTTTTGACCCAATCACCGTAACGACTAACAATACAGGAAAATGTGCCACAGCTCATTAAGATGCCCTTGGACATATAAAGGAATGGAAGTGAGGTTTACTGAACGCTCACAAGCTAGGCAGCTTTCGTCACCCACAGAAGTGGATGTGATGACTTGGATCTGATATATGAGGCCATTGAAAAACTGAAAGCTTAAGAAATACGCCCATGGACACACAGCTGGAAATTTAAAACTGAGCTTGAATCATAGATCCTTCTCATCCTGAAATGTGTACTCCTTCCACCTCCCTACCAGTGATAATTCCATAAGCACTTTGAAAACCACTTTTTCTTACTCTTGGCAATACCGTGTAAAGAAACAAGTTGTTGGTGAGGCTCTCCAGTGGCAAAGAATAAATGAAACATGGATGCACTGAAAAGGTATCGTTATTACCAACAATAAAAAGTTTAAAGTGTTTTAGGAGGCATTGAGGTGCTTGAAAGTCATCAGTATTATTCATTTTAATGAAAGATTCATTCCCTTGTGTTTCTGGGCAGGGAGCCCATATGAATAAGATCACAAGTGCTGCGGCTACTCTGAGGTCACTGTGAAAAAATAACAGACCTTGATGATAAAGGAACTAGTTAGTCATCAATTCCATCCCCTTTGCCAACAAAACAGACAATATTTAAAGAGTAGTAATCATTTGTATTTAACTCAGGCTCAATTCTTCTTTGGAAGCAGGCCTCCAAACACTCTGGCTGCTAATATTATGTGAATTCTTATAGTTTTTAGAGAAATGGAAGCCCCATAACTATTGTTTCATAATTTTAAAAAATGATTATCTACAAAGTAGAACCTATCTTTTTGCACATCACTCTAAGGGATCTGAATGAGAATATGGGTGAGAGAATTAGCTGGAAGTGGTAAGAATTCTGGTTCTTTCACATACAGTGTATGCCTAAGAAAAACCACAGATAGCTGGTTTGAATCCCGAGATTGCTAAGAATGTTGCCT
Organism: Chlorocebus sabaeus; assembly: GCF_047675955.1. Lineage (NCBI taxonomy): Eukaryota > Metazoa > Chordata > Mammalia > Primates > Cercopithecidae > Chlorocebus > Chlorocebus sabaeus. The sequence goes on along the minus strand of NC_132911.1, from coordinate 132,327,831 downwards.
GGAACTTAGGTCAAAGTTGCTTTCACTACTAAAGAAGCAAACAATCCTTGTGAAGGGCACACAAGACAAACATACAGATGAACAGACATAATTCCTTGTGCTTCCTAGTTATCCATGGAAACAGGCCTGAGATTGAGTGGTTGTGTGGGAGAAGGTGAGAAAGTTATAATGTCAGAGCACTAAGAAAGGCACGTTGGGGATTGCTAGTGTTTATAATGTTAAGTTGGAGGGAGGGCAGACCACCCTTCCAGCATGACTACCAACAAATAAGGTAAACCCTATGGTTCCAGAATTCACATATTTCCAATTGCTAAGTTTCTTTCTGCATCTTGGGGACTACAGCAGGCCTGTCCACAACCTACAACATCTAGGGCAAATTACTTACCCTCTCTGAAACTTAGTTCTTAATATGTAATAGTCTAATTGTAACACTTCTTTCACTGACTTTGTATGTAGTAAAATTAAATGAAATCACCTATATAAAGCAATCTAGCATCAAGTAGGTGTGAAAAATATCACTTTTATTTCCACTCTGGCTTCATTCTCACCATCCACACATATGCATATCCATACATCCTTACCTTTCAAGGTTCCAAGGTGCATATGACCAACCATGTCTCCAAGATTGTTTTGTTGAAGAAATGAAAATTAATTCAACCCTGAATACCTCTCACAAGACTCCTGCTGAGGCATGTAAGAGCCCCTACTTCAATTTTGTGCAACACTTCAAAACTCGTACATTTATATAGTGCTTTTTCACCTCCAAGCAACATTCACAGACGGGATCTTTCTTTTATCTTAGGACAGATGCAAAACAACTGTTATTACACCCATTTTATAAAGTCCAAAACTAAGACACCAAGAAGCAGAAACAGACTTGCCTCTGTCTTAAGGGACTTCTGAAGGATTCATCTCAGCTCTTTATATATTTCATCTAACCCATCAATTCCTGGATTTGAAATCCACCCAACCATTCAGGATGAATCATATTATGTCGGGCTTTCTTCTTATTGATATGACAACAGATGGTTTTGTCACTTATACTTTACAATAAAATAATTGATCAATATTTACATAATTAACAGCAAACTTAAGAGAGAAAATACGAGGAAGGACTAAAATTGTATTCTAACGTTTACACATGAAAAGACTTTGTCCCAGAGAGATTAAGTATTCCAGGTATTAACTGATAAGTTAAGATCAGATTTTACAACTCAGCACTCTTTCCATGGGAATACATTTCCCTGGGGAGTTGGTTGTGTGTTTCCAGCAACAGGTGCTCATTGCCTCAGGAGGTTTGCCTGGTTCTCGTAATTTTTCTTAGTGTAAACCAAAACCTACCCCTGTACCAATGAAAACTTTAGACCATTAATTAACTTTGAACTTCTTTGCAAATATCTAGAGACAGAACCATTTTGGATGAAAGTATTCTGTTATGGGTCTGATATAATAGAATGCATGCTAATTAAGATTATTTGGGGACGTTCCCTGTTAAAGCTTGTACCTGCTTTGACGATCATCTAGGGATATTATACCTACTAAACGACTGGATTTGGAACTGGAACAAAGGATTTACAACTTCCAATCCAGGACATATTCTGTATACAACCAGTTGGTAAACTGCTTCTCAAAGAATCACAGGGTTCATGTGCATTCATTAATTCCAGCCAAAAAAAAAAAATATTGTCCATAATGGGACACTTTTAAGAATCAAAAGAGTAATAATAATCAGAACAATAGGTGTGTGCTCAGACAGTCCAATTTACCAGGACTGGTAAATGAGGTATATAATCAACCAGACAATGCTTCTATTTTTGCGGAGTGTCCTAGAAGGTGGGGAAAGGCAGGCAATGCATAAGTAAAAAAGCAAAGTTATGAGAAGAATCTTATAAAATAATATGATGATGTGACGAGCAGTGGCTGAAGGAGGAAAGGCTGCTTTGGAAAGAGTAATACATTAGTAGGGAGGCTTCCTTCACTGAAGAAATAATATGTGAGTGGAGAACTGAAAATTAAGAAAGTTGTCAGTTGGAGAAAGCAATGAATGCAAAGGCCTTTGGGTGGGAGAAAGGGTTTGCTATGGTGAGGATTCAGAGAGGAGACCATTAGGGAAGATGTGAAAGGTGAAGTAGACAAGAGCCAACACAGGTAGGGAGGTAGAGACAATAGGAAAAAATTTTCTGGGCGTGTGTTGGAAGTTTCACGGTATTTGACTCAATGATCGATTACATATGTACCATTTTTTAAAACTATAATAACATGCACACTCACACATGTTACTTAAATTTTAAAATCTCGGAGACCATCTAGTGTGTTATATTGGGTTAAATTAACCAGTTTTTGAGCAGAACTTAGAATAAAGCTTCTCTCCCTATCTCTGTACATATGGTTAAAATTCATGGAAATATATTATTATTTAGAAAGTTTTTCAGTTGGCATTATTTCTTCTTGGAATTCAGGCCTATACACATCTGCTTGCATGAAACTGCATAAATGAGTGTATATACCACTAATACACACATATACTGCACTTAAATGCCAGGAAAGGCTGCATATGCTCAGTGCATACTTTCATCACAGTGTGGTGTAGGTGGCCCAATAAAAAGTACATGCGTTACCTGGAACACCAGAGTATCATATTTTTATTTTAGTGCTTGTTTTTGGATCTTCTCGCTGTTGTATTCATAAAAAGAAATATGGTCCATAGCTAGATATTATTAGTGATTCAAGTTCGAATAAAAACGACCCAATGTTCTTGAAGCTCTTAGTCAGTTTAACAAAAGAATGCATAGAGATTGCAAGGAAAGTCCTTACCTAACTGTAACTTTCACAATCTATGCTCCCATGTGAGTAGACACTTACTTGATACTGCAAATTCAAAACAAGAAAAAAAACACCCACAATCAAATTGAGAGCTGACTAATATGAAATAATTATCTCAGATCTGCAACTCCACATATTTATTCCATCAAAACCGCTTCAAGGATCTTTTTATTTATTTATAGTAAAATAAGTGTAATAAATTAGAACTTCTAAAATAGGGTCATGCCAATGGCTTTAGTGGGTTTAATCAATGGGTTTCCACATAAGATTTTGTCTGAGAAAAGAGTTCATTGCTAAATATATTTAAATAAAAGGGAGATGCACCTCCTTTTCCCTTACCATTTGTTGTATCTAGTGGGGAAATTTCATCTTGTTCAGCCTCAGTTGGCTTATTACCAAATGGGTTTAATAATAGTTTACTATCTCAAGGACAGGGAATCGCACCAAATAAATGTTGACACTCCTATTTGAAAGTCAACAATTCTTAATCCAATCTGTCACTGATGGACATTTGGGTTGATTCCAAGTCTTTGCTATTGTGAATAGTGCTGCAATAAACATACGTGTGCATGTGTCTTTATAGCAGCATAATTTATAATCCTTTGGGTATATACCCAGTAATGGGATGGCTGGGTCATATGGTACATCTAGTTCTAGATCCTTGAGGAATCGCCATAATGGATGCAGCTGGAAACCATCATTCTCAGCAAACTATCACAAGAACAGAAAACCAAACACCGCATGTTCTCACTCATAGGCGGGAACTGAACAATGAGATCACTTGGACTCGGGAAGGGGAACATCACACACCGGGGCCTATCATGGGGAGGGGGGAGGGGGGAGGGATTGCATTGGGAGTTATACCTGATGTACATGACGAGTTGATGGGTGCAGCACACCAACATGGCACAAGTATACATATGTAGCAAACCTGCACGTTGTGCACATGTACCCTACAACTTGAAGTTTAATAATAATAAATAAATTAAAAAAAAAAAAAAGAAAGTCAACAATTCTACATTCACATGGTACTGAAAACGGGACCCTCTAGGACTTAGGGTGTGGTAGTTGAGTTGCAGTGATTAGAACTATGTCATCGTGTGAGACCCACATAAATAAAACACATGCAAGCCAGAGAGTCCTTCCAGAAAAATGTAGCTGTCAATATCAAGAGACAAGTAAGTGCTGTGCTTCTGAGCTTCATTGAAAGAGTCACATTCAATCCACCCCTTCCTTCAAAACTGACTTTATTACTGTGGCTTCAAGTTCCACAGAAGAAAAACCACAAAGTATGTGCAAACTAGATGAACAGTCTGTGCTGATGAGAGAAAAAAATAGAAGACCATTGAGGTATAGGGCAAGCTAGACAAAATATCTTCTGTGCATCTCCTGGAACCATCCATAAGAACTAGGTGCTAGAATCCAGACCTTTGATTGGCAGCCTTCAGCTAGGTGGGAGGGTGACAGGGTCCCTCCAGGCCTGGAGATGAAGCAGGGGCCTGGTTTGGATTTAGGAGTCCGTAAAGGAACAGGGAAATTTTGTAATACAGTTTCTGGAGCCCAGGAAAAGAATGCAGAGAAAGGGGAGAGATTTATCCCCTTCTCTTACATTTGTCCTGCATGGTGAACAGAAAGGTGACTACATATTTGCCTGGAAAACATTAATAATTCATCAAACCGGTGGGGTTTTTTAAGAACCCAACATTGATTAAATTTCAGACAAGTCATTTAACCCCCTGTGCCTCGGTTTCTCCCATTTGTAATAAAGGGGTATAAAAATGTTAATAATATGATATCTGAGATATATATGCACACATACACTGCATTCAGTTAAATGCCAGGAAAGGCTCAATGTGCTCATTCAGTGAACACATTCACACTGGGACCTTCTAGAACTTAGGGTGTAAAGTGAGCACATTCAATGTGTTTGAAAAGTAGATCCTTGGAACTCAAGATTAATAAGTCTATGACTTTTGAGAATTCCTGAAATTTTGACTACTACTCTCATGTAATTTATTTCACAACATGCAGTGAAGTATAAATGAAAAATTAAAGTCCATGATGTGTAGATACTTGGCAAGTGTTATGACATATCCAAAGTTGATAAATAAACTTCTGGGAGGAACCCAGATTTATTATATTTACAAGTGAGTGGTTCTCAGATTTTCAGATCCTGTGAATGAGTAAAAAGTTTTGTTTGCTTTTTAACTAAAAGACTTTTATAAGGTTTTCAGGATTTTATTTTAGCTAAATAAAATCATTAAAACCCCCACAACCTCTGTCTGCCTCATTTCATGAAGGAAGATCTTCTTAATTAAAAAAAAGTAATTGAAAAGACATAATCTCAGGATAAAAGACAGTTTGGTCCAAGGAAGAATAGTTGGTAAAACTAACACAAATATATGAAAACACAGAAAAATCCAACAAGCATTGACAGATGATAATATTAAGGAGCACAAAATTTTTTATACCTGTCTGAAAAGTTTTATACTTGTTTGAAAAACTTTTTATACTTGTTTGAAATGTCTCTATAAACATTAGCACAGGAAGTAGAATTAGAATGTACAACTTGATCTGACATGCCATTGTTGCAAATCTAGTTTCATGTGAAGGGAATGAGAACAATGCCCTGGATGCTATTTGTCCAATTAAGTTACAAATTTCAGCTCAGCTTCAGACTCATGATATGGGTCTTGGTCATGAACGACACCAGCATTTGAAATCATTGTGATCTCAGTGATGCTCCCAGCTCACAAGCCCCATGATTCAAGCTGGACCCACTACAAAATTAGAAAATAAGCCCTTATGAGATGTTACTACTAATCCAGTGTTTCACAATGAGATGGTAAAGCCATACAGAGGTTAAATAAGTCATTCAAATTCACACCATCCTAACTGGTACTAAGTGGTATTTAATTCAAAACCGTGGTGCCTGGGTTCCTAACTAACGTAATCAATACAACATAATAATAGTTAACATTTTTGATCATTTATTATGTACAAGGCATTATGTGAAATATTTTACATTCATTATGTTAGTAGATTCTCCCAAAAATCCACAAAACAGGTTTCATCATTATTCCCATTTTATAAGAGAATAAAAAGAGGCCCAGTAGTTAAATCTCTTGCCTGAGACCCAACAAGAATGTGAAAAGGCAGCCTAATTCCAGCCCTGCCCTCTTAAACCCTTATATATGTCCCTGTATCTCAGGTGTTTAATTTCAATGTTAACAAGAACTTCAGTTTCTGGGAAGGTAGAAGCAACACGCATTGCTCCTATTAAAATGACTAGAAAAAAAATAAAAATAATAGATTACAAAAAGGTCACAATTTAAAAAAGACATTGGCAAACTGGAGAGACAAAGAAGACTGGATGACCTAGAACTATAGAAAAGAGCCCTCTAAGGCAAATTGGGATTCTATCATTTTCTTCTCTGAGGGAATTTGCCAATTCTGGATACAAGCTAAAGCTTGGGCTTGTGGGGATTTGGGGATTGGCCTAGGACAAGAGTCTCCAGTGAGGTGTGTGGGGCTGGAAGGAGAAAGCCATAGAGGTTTGGCAGCCATAGGGACTAGTAGAACATAATGGAACTTAGAAGAACCCCAAGGAGGCATGGAAGCATAAAATCCTGAGAAGTCAGGGCAAAATCTCCTGCATTCCTGAAATATTTGGCAGATGAAATCCCTACAGGGAAAAAAAAAAAAAAAAAAATCCTGCAACAAGCATTCAATAGGCTTACTTCTTAAGACATTTGCCTTATTTTGATGCTGCTTGGGGTAGGAGCTTAAAGAGAGAAATTCAAACCTCTGAGAGATAGGTATATTTCCTCCAAAAGATATTGGAGGTAAAATAGAATAATAAAAATGTACTCCATCAATCCAGAAGACGGCAAGAAAAGAGGAATAAACAACAAACAAATAGGGCAAATAGAAAATAAATATCAAGACATAAATGTAAGCCCAATTTTATTTGTAATTATATTAAATATAAATTGACTACTCATTCCAATTCAATGAAACTGTCAACCAAAATTTGAAAAAGAAAAAAATAGATTCAATGATATGCTGTTTATGAAACACACTAAAAATTTAGAAGATGCTGGAAGTTGGAAATAAAAAGACAGGAAAAGCCATGTTGCATGTATAACCAAAAAGTCGATGTGATCATAGTAGTTTCAAATAGACACAGAGTTAACTTTAAGGCAAAAAGTATTGTCCGAGTTTTTTTTTAAGGAAAATCATTTTATGATGATACAAATTTCAGTTTAACAAGATGACACAATAATTCTAAATTGATGGACACCTAATACCATAGCTTCGACATATGCAAAGATAACAGCAGTAGATAGGCACTAGAGAGCAAAAGAGGTCATAACACTGTAATATTTGCAGAAATAGACCTGTCTGGCTCCTGAGCCCATCCTTCTCATACCATGCCAATACTGTGCCTACTTCTCACCCTCAGCCTCTCAGAGGCTGTTATTATTGGCTATGTCAGTGGCAACTGTGGTCATGTGGGCCATTGCACAGTTCTTCTTAAGATGCTGTGAAATGTGCAATTGGAGAGTGGAAGCTGCCCCAAGCAAAAGACCAGGCACACTGTGTCCTTCAGGATTTATCTCTTTTACTTAGATCAATAGTACTTGGCTTACCACTCTTTTGTGGTTGTGGCAATAACCAATAACAGCTCGTATTTACTTTGCAAAAGGATAAGTTTTCTGTGAGCCTAACTTTCGGCACAGTTTGATTAGCATGTGCACAAATATCACACTTTCCATCCTTGGGCAAGCAGCTGATTAATAATCTTGCCTATAACAGTTTATGGTTTTGTGTTGACCGTTTTTGTTTTCTGTGAACTTTACTCCTTTTAAAAGGTTCTTAATCGTGCCTAGAGATTTGCTATCTCCCTTCAATTTAAGGGTAATTTAGAACAGAGGCAGTGTCAAGGCCAATCCTCAGCAAGATTATGAGGAAGGCAGTTTCTCATTGGCCATGGAGTGGAGGGAAGCAGTTTACCCTGTTGGAGATATCCCCTTCCCCTCCACATCTCCTTAGATGATTACAAATCTCCCTGTATCTGTCCTGACATCCACCGAAACCAGCACTCTATGCCTTTAATTCTTACTTATATGTAGGTGTTTGTGACTAAAGACAGTCAAGAATGTATCCTCTTAAAAACAGTTGATTCCTAATAAATGGAAAACACAAACTAAAGAATGAAGCTTGCATAAAGCAGGTTTCAATAAAGCATGTCCTTGAAGCTGACAGCAAAGTCACACAACCGGGAAGTGCTGGAGTGATTTGAAGTCATAAAGCTAGGTCTTTGCACACCTGAAGGACGTCCCAAGGCAGATCTCTGCCTCTTGTTTTCAGTGTTCTGTCACTTTTCCAGTCTATACTCTCATCCTTGGATTTTTCATTCTGCCATTTATCCATTTGTTTAACTGATTATATTGTGTATCTACCCTGTGCCAAGCACTATGCTGGGATGTGGGTGAATCTTTGAAAAAGAGCATCTCAGCCCTCCAGCTTACCACCTAGAGGGCAGAAAAATGTAACTAAATAGTCCACCCCAATACATGATATTCATAGAGGGCAAAGAGAGTATTGAGAAAGTACCCATCATAGACTGTTTGAGGAAGGCTTCAAGGAAAAGATTACATCTGAAAGAGAAATAAAGGAGGGTGATTTCGCCAGAGGAAAGGGGTGTGGGTAGCAGGACATATCAGGCCCTAAGGACTTCATGGGTAAAAAAAAGAACAAAGCAAAATACTTGCCTTTTTTTTTTTTTTTTTTTTTTGAGAAAAGTATGAGCCACTTGGAGCAGCTTGAGAGAGAATGGCAAAAATGAAAGTGAGGTGGTAGCAGAGGTACTAGACCATTACTATCCTCATCCTCTTCATCAACATCATCCTCAAAGAAACTAACATAATTGGAAGCTTACTGTGCACCAACCACTGTTCTAAACAGTTTTCGAATTTCAAATCATGTATTGCAAATCTCTAGACACAATTAAGAACATTTTAAAGGAGCCAGTTTCACACACTGTGTAATATGTTATATGCCCCTGAATAATGCTTAAAGTTTGTCCCGTAAAAACAAAATTAATCACACCCATTAGGACGGCTACTATCAAAAAATCCAGAAAATACCAAGCGTTGGCAAGGATTTGGAAACATCAGATTTTGTGCACTGTTGGTGGGAATGTAAAATGGCACAGCCACTGTGGAAAACAGCATGGCAATTTCTAAAAAAAAATTAAAAATAAAATTACCAAATGATCCAGCAATTTGTTCTGGGTATATACCCAAGATATTTTAAACACACCTGTGTTCGTAGAAGCATTATTCACAATAGCCCAAAGGTGAAAGCAACCCAAGCCCCTGTCAATGGATAAATGGATAACCAAAATGTGCTATACATACAATGGAATATTATTTTGTGTTAGAAAGAAAGTAAATGCTTACATATGCCACAACATGGATGAACCTAGGAGACATTACTCGGGATGAAACAAGCCAGACACAAAAAGACAGATACTATATGATTCCATTTATATGAAGTGCTTTGCTTGGAGTAGTCAAATTCATACAGACAGAAAGTAGAATTGTGGTTGTCAGGAGTTGAGGGGAAGAATGAGGTGTTTTTATGGAAATTGGGTATAGAATTTTTACTTTATAAGATGAAAAAATTGTGGAGCTGGATGGTGATGACTGTTGAACAATATTATGAATGTATTTAATGTCACCAAACTGTACACTTAAAAAAGGTTCCTAGGGTCAATTTTGATATATGTATTTTACTTCAATAAAGAAGTAGAAAAAAGAATAAAAATGAATTTAATGGAATAAAAAAAGCCAGCTTTTTATTTTAATGAATCACACTGGTATCTACAGGAAGAATTGATTTAAAGAAGGAGAACCTGAAAACTGGGAAGCCAGCCTAAAGGCAGCTAAAATAGTTGATGCAAAAGAGTAATAATTCCATAGTTAGGGCATATGAGAATAGAGAGGAAGGAGGAGATTTAGGAAATATTTATGAAATAAAATTTTGGATCTGATTATTGGATTTTGGAAGGTAACGGGAAGAAGATAAGAACAACTGGATTGACTCTCAGGCTAGTAGCTTGGCAGTCCAGGTTAGCGGTATTACTGCTAATTGAAAAAGAAAATACCAGAGGGTAGGTTGCTGTGTTCTGATTTAGATGACTTAAGTTTGAGTGACTGAGGACATCCAGATGAAGATGTACCACCGGTCATGCAATCTAGAAGTTGACAAGAAAGTGACCCACCTACAGGTCATCACTGATGCTATAAGCCCAGTGAAATATCGTGAAACACCAATAATAAAAGAGTGGAGAGGGAAATGGGAGGCCAAAAAGGAGAAGGCCTATGGCACACATGGAGAACAGAATAAAAAATGACAGTGACTGAAATGCAGAAAAACGGTCTGGTGGGTTGAGGATGAAAACATACCTGTTTGATTTGACAAAATAAAAAAAGAAAATCATTGGGCATTTTACAGAGAGCAGCACCAAGAAACAAAGGAGGGGCAAATGTCAGATTGCAGTCAGTAGTTAATGAATGAATTAGAGGGGAAGTCAAGAGTGAATGGGATGCAGGTAAGAGACTGGAAAGTGAGCAAGAGCACAGTGTCAAGTGTTCTATTTGGATGGTGGCTGAGCCTTGAGAAAGGAAAATGGTAGAGTAGAAGGAAGCAACCGGAAGGAAAAGTTGGAAATCCAAGAAAGGGAATCATCTACAAAGCAGCTTCCCAGAGCTGAAGGTAGGAGGGTTAAGGTCAAGGCACATATGGAAGAATTAGCCATGAACGTGAGGAGGGAAATCGCACATTCTAAGGCTGAAAGAAAAGGAAGAAAGAATAGAAGCAGATAAGAATAGATACGTAGGTCGTCAAGGAAGACCACTGAAAATATTTATTTCTGCTGGTCTCCAAAGTAAGGTGATCAGCTGAGAAGAGTTTGAGAAGGTGGCTGCAGGGAGTGGTAAAGGTTTGAAGAAGTCATGAAGGAACGAGAAACAGCTGGCAAAGGACTGATGGGAAGTGAGAAGGCTCAACAGGGTTTGGGTTGGTGCTGAGTTTCCCAGGTTTAGAAGCTGAGACAATGCACTGCAAATCGGTTTCAAGGCTGGTACCTTGGTGGGTGGGAAGGCAGAGGAGTAGAACGTTTTCGGCTCCTCTTTTTTCCATCCATACTCTCCCAAGGTGTCCACTACTTTGATTTAGCTGAGTAGTTTAATAAGATAGAAGACAGCTACAATTTGGTCACATGGAGTACTGGGAATACAGTACGTGATTATGAAACTGCCTGACAATCCTAGGATTCAAAGGCTGACTCCTCCACGTATTATTAACCACCTGATCCTGGGGCAAGGTAGGTAATCACTTTGAACATCTGTTTAATCATTTGTAAAAGAATTATAAGCTTTACATAAGCTTGTATCTATATAGCCCCTGGTTCATCAAAGGCGTGAGAAAATTCCAGTTTCTCTTTCCTTTATCAACGCCTCACAAGAGAATATTCTTTGTCAGACTGGACCCAGAGGAATACAAACCTGAGGAATTTCTTTCTTATTGTTGAATTTCCATTGCAGCAGAACAATTCACTTGCAAAAATAAAGACTTATCCTGGGCCAACTTGATTGAGCCCTGGAGAGTTGGGGTAATTCTTTCATAAAGTAATCCTTACCCCAAACTTCCGTTTTTTTTTTCAGGGACTTAATTCAGTATGAATGAGTGTCTGCATAACTTAACACCACCATACAATATACCATTATAGCCACTCTTCGTTTTCCAAGGAGGCACAAATTGAATTAAGTTCATGTAATAATATCACCAATCCAAACCTCTGGCTTAAACAGGGAGCTTGACATTCTTAGAGATTATTTTACTCACATTTTTAATAAACCAGAGCTTCAAATATTGAAGGGTAGGTAAGCCACTCTGAAGCAAAACTTTAAACAAAAATAAGTCCTCATGTTAATTACATAATAAAAATCTTCTGTACTCACCTTCAGCATCCATCATTTCCCTGTGTCAGCCATTGGTAGCGTGAAGGAGGACATGACTAATATTTTCATGAATAAACCAAACTGTTTCTTGCGATTAGTGCCACTGAAAGTATCCCAAGTTTTTTCTCTCCTGCTGTTTATATTGGGACAAATCATCTTGTGGATTCCCCTCAGCTGTGTGATCTATCCCCATGTGAGTCACATCTATTTCTTCAAATGCTCTGAGTGCTGTGTTGACCAAGGAAAAGAACAAAATCCATTTGGTATTCTTCTTTTTCCTGCCCTTCTTGTCACTGCTACCTGCTACGGTCATGGATACTCTGTTCTCATTTGCTTTTTGGTGCCTGGCTTGAGTTCCTGATACCACTAGGTGCTCAGAAAAAAAAGTCTTTATTGAATTGAAATCCTGACCTGGTTCAGCAGGGAGGAAGGGGAAAACAAAAGAGGTTTTCACTGTTGCAGAGGGACAGTTGCAGAGGGACAATACTACCCATTGTTAAGAGGAAGTAAACGGTGTTAATCAGGGTGCCAAGAGTCAAGGAAGAATTAAGTGAGATAATTGAAAATATATAAAAACAATATATATCAAAGGGCCTTTAAACTCTCCATTTCCATACAAATATTGGCAGTCTTTGTAAAGGTGGAATTATGTATGGGATAAGGGTGGCACTCGGTAGCCTAAAGAAAGCACCTAGGATGTAGCAGTTTCTATGCTGAACATTGAGGATGTGTCAGTGTATCAAACAGTCTCAGCTGTTTGGTGGACTATAATTTAGCATTGTCCTTATGTCATCTTTCCGTTGCTCTCTGATCCTGGACTTTACTATGACATCAGTCTGGAGAGGTGGGGACAGTGCCCATCCTAGAGCTGGAGGCTTGGCACAATGAAGAGGTCAGTGTCTTTTGCTTTTGTCCCATTTGTGAATCCTTATGCTTGTTGATCTGTCCCAGGATTGTGCCTAGTGGATTTACTGTCATCCATGCAGAAACAACTCAGAGCATTTTTTCCAACCTGTTGCAGTGATATAGAATAATAAATGGGGGCAACTAGGAAAGGGAGAAGAGGACCTAGGAAGAGGAGAGAGGGCATATGAAGCAGAGCTGTGGAGAAGGGAGCCGTGGTGCTAATTAGAGCAGACGAGCCTTGTGCATGGTAACTAGAAGAGCCCTGAAGGCTTGTCTCATCAAATCCCTCCATCGATGAGATTGGTAAATAAAGGTTCGAGACAGGAAGTAACTCACCCAGAGCCTCACATCACACTCACCAAATGGCCAATTTCTTTTTACCTGACCATTAAATGGTGATACTTCTTTTGATATTTTTCACCTTAAGTGGAGCTCCAACCATCCTGTATAACACAGTGGTTAAGAACAAGGGTGTTAGTGCCAGGCTGTCTGAGTTCAAATCCCAGTTCTGCTTCTTAGTACCTGAGTGATCTTAGGGAAACACTTAACCTATTTGCATCTCAGTTTCTTCATCGCAGAAAAGAGATTGTCTCTGTGCTTTTAGAACAAAATGTGTTAAAACATATAAGACCATAGAACAGTGTGCCTAGAATGCAATATGTGCTATGTAAGAGTTTGCTATCTACATATGGGTAGATGTGTGTAATTGTTGTCAAGTCATCCCTCAAATATTACTCAAATTAAGCAAGCAAATTTAATAAACAGTTTATTTCCTCCTCATTTATGACTCAACTGTTCTCTTTTATCTGTTCTAAATGTTCATTCTGTTAAAGTGGTGTTTTTATTAAATACACTTCAGGAAGTGGGCTGGGTTTATATATACAAATCCATTCAACAAATAGATTTTTATCAAGGTTGGAGGAATGCCATCCCCCAGAACATGTCTGCATTAACACCTACTTAGGACGGTATTAACAACTCAAAAAGTTTCTCCCCAAAGAAGTGCTGAGTCAAGACAGGGAATGCCAATGAAGTTAGGATGGAAGCTGGGCTTCCGAGCTCTCTAGAAAGCAATATGCATTCTTACTGTAGTCACGTGTTTTCCTCTTGCAGAACAAGTTGAGTTTCACTTCAGCTTCATTGAAAGATGGAGAGAATCAACAGAAATCTCTAAATCAAGTGAAGTATCTCTTTTTATTTTCAGCCATTCAAGTTGAGGGCAATGTATTCTCTCTCTTCCCTGCTGGAGGCACAAAATGGCCCCCACTGCTGCTTGAGGGGAAAGAGGGAGTAAAAGGAAGGAAGGCCCCAGGTCCTGCATAGGTGCACCTTAAGTGGAGCTCTAACCATCTTGTATAACACAGTGGTTAAGAATAAGGGTGTTAGCACCAGACTGAGTTCAAATCCCTCCTCTCCATCAGGTGTCCCTGAGAGCTCCCTTCCTTCAGGTGTCCCTGAGAGCTGCTTTCTCTTGCACTCCCAGGGTGACACTTGGCTGGGAAATTCAGTTACCATGATAATGGAGGGAGTGTTCCAGATTGAGAAAGGTCAAGTGGTAATAATAAGAACTGACATGTATTGACTACTGACTCTGCCAGGCAGTGTTCTCAGTCATTCATGTACATAAATTCATGTCACCTTTACAACAACCCTCTGAGGGGCTACTATAAGTATTCCCATTTTGCAGAAGAAGAAATTGAGAGCCAGAATGTTAAGAAAATGAGTTCAAAGCCACACTGCTAGGAAAAGGTAGAGCTAGAATTCAAACCCAGACCAATGGACTCTGGAGTCCATCTTATAAATTAGTTGATCCTCAAAGTGTGACACAAGGACTGGTGCTGTCCCCATGACCTGTTAGCAATGTGTAATGGGATAATATAGAAGCTTAGAATAAGCAGTAGAAAATTTTATAGCAATTTGCAATTATCCTGGCATCCAAGACTGTGACCACTAGATTCATCTCAGTGAACATGGTGTAGGGCCATTCTAGTGTGTGAAACTCACATGATGAGGTACACGGGGTGTAGGCCACATGTTAACCATGCACAGTAGGATGACATTGTCCATGAGCAATTGGAAATTTTAAAACGAGTCCTTCAGCAGAGATGGTTTGATGAGCACTGCTTTAAAACATCATGCTATACAGCCTGCAAAAACTCAGCCCTTGCCATGGATGCAATGAACCAGTTAGGCATAAATGCATGTAGTGAAAGGAGCATTGAATCGGGAATCAGAAGGTAAATGATGGGTATGATCAATAATGAGATGATATGGCATGTTAGAAGTTAATAAGTGCCATGGAAAAAACTTACAGAGAAGGGCAGGGAAAACAAATCAGGAGACAAGGAGGGGCGTGTAGTGTTCAGCAGGGAGGTCATTAGGACAGTGTGTGATCATTTCCCCTAGGCAGATAAGCCTCTTGGTAAATGTTTAATTTTGCCTTGACTTCTCCCTGCCTTTCCCTATCATACGTCCTGGCTCTCCTATTTTCTTTCCAAATCAAAGCATAATAGGCAATTCATTCGGTGCTGACCAGGAAAGCCCAGTCCATCCTAATAAGTGCTCCAAAGCTAAATTATGGGTTTGGAACACATGATCTCCAAGATCTCTTCCAGTTCTGAAACCCTGTGACTCTGGCTAAAAGAGCTATGATATGTTACTCTCAAGGGACTAAACTTTTATGTCAGAGAGGTTATTTTGATGTGATTCATTCATTCATCCATTCATTTGCTTAATGTACACTTATTGATCACCTTTTATGAGTCAGGCACCGCCTTACACACTGATGTTGCGGAGACACGTACGGTACAGACTTTGCCTTTGAGAATTTCAGAGTTCAGCAAGAGAGCCAGACACTTAAACAAAAATGACACCGCCTCTTAAGTGCTACAATAGATGTCTGTACAGAGTGTTGTGAGAATACAGAGGAGGGAGCATTTATTCCTCTGGGTAGCGGGAAAGTGATCATCAAGGCAAGATTGAGAGGTTGTAACATGTACCCCAGGTTTTGAAGGATGAAGAGTTGACCTTCTTGACTAGGGAGGAGAAAAGCCAGTTCAGGCAGGGAAGTAGATGTGAAAACATCACAATGGGTGACATATTTAGGTAATAGATTAGTAGCTTAGTCTACTTGAAAGGTAGTATGCAAATACAGATCCTGACTGGTGAGAAAGTGACAGGGCCAGATATGAGACAAGGCTAAAAATATTTGTTTTTGTTTTTTGTGGTTGTGTTGTGAATATGTTTTTTCCCCAGGATGTGATTTAGGACACACACACACACACACACAGGTGTGCACAAAGTCACCATTGTCCCTCTTCATTCTCCAGGTCCTCATTTATTACAAGGTGTAGGACCCCTTGATCATTAAACTGTAACCTCCATTAGTAGTTCACCATTAGCCTCCCAGAGCATAGTTGACTGCTGGCAACATATAAGCACTCGAGTTTTGTGAATTAATAAATGGATCAATCAATAAATGAATTAATCAATTACCACTAATATTTATATCTCTGTTACTTCTATAATCTTTTATTTTTCTGTTTACAGTTTTGAATGAACCATTTGTCTGCATCCCCCTGACAAAGGAATATTTGTGGGTTGATCATATCTAAGAATATACTTACATTTTTTGTTTTAAATAGGCCTGCAGATGTCAGATCATTCAGGAGTCATTGGTGGGGGACCAGAGTAGAAAATAAAGGAGGAAAAAAAAAAGAAAAACAGAGAAAATCTTGACTTTCAAATTGTTTTTGGTGATGGAGGACCAGCTGTCTGTTATTCCTTATTTTTTCCCCACGTCCATATCTATGGATTAGAATTGAATATATTTTTCTAAGACATCACTTCTGCAGTGATCACATTTGGATTTTATCTCTGTCATACTCACAAAAATAGAAATGGGCTCTAGAGTAAGGCAATCTCCTTCTTGGCATGAACGGCTTATAGTAAGTTTCAAAAAGTGCTCAATTTTCAAAAGCACGTTCTAGATGCTCCTCACTCCCAGAAATGACTTCATCCTCTTAGATGGCAATTTTTGTAGTACTCTTTTTATGAAATTTTTTTAACATAAAGAAGGTAGAACAAGTACTCCAGTGAACCTTCATGTATCAGTCACTCAGCTTCAAAGATAATCAACATTTTGCCAGCATCACCTCCTACATATTAGCACTTCTCCTCAATTTCGTTTGCCTGTTTCTTTGCTTGCTGGATTTCCTTAAAGCAAATCCCAGATCTCATGTCATTTCATATGTAAATGCTTGGTATGAATTTCTGAGTGATAATGTCATGTTTTCTTTGCATAGCTTCCCCAGCACCATGACAGTAATGCACCTAACAGAATTAACAGCAAACTCTTAATTTTGTCTTATATACAGTTCATATTCAAACGTTCCTGATTATCTAGAAGACATCTTTTACAGTTGGTTTATGCATATCAAAACTAAGCAAGATCCACCCATTGTATTTTAACATAGCAATTTTAGGCTGTTTATTTGAAATATTTACTTTTTCCCCCCTTATCTAAAAGCTAAGAGGCTGAAATATGCAAGGAAAGGGGAAATAAAAGCTGCCAAAGCACAGCCTGCTGCAACAGCACCATTTTTTAATAAAGATTTTCACTCAATGCCTGCTGGTGGCAATCCATAATATGCAAATAGGAAATGGAGTCAATATGTCTTAAGCACAAGACTTCACATTCTTCCTTCTAGGAATACAAATCAAGGGAGACACACTCAGGTGAATACTCTAAAGGGGATCACTATGATCATCTCTTTTACTCTGGATTCATTTCTATTTTCCTTGATAACTATTATAAAAATAATGCCATCTTATATTCTCATATAGTGCTTTAGTGTTTACATGGTATTCCCATATCGAATCAATTTACTATAATATATAACCAATAGTTCACTATGAAAAATACTTCATCTCATGGTATTCTTCAACTGAGCCAGTGAAGGAAGACAGAGCAAATATAATCTTCCCTTTTCTACAGATGTGGGAAAAGGCTCAGGAACAAGCAACTAAGGCCTCACAGCAAGTTGGTGGGGCGGAACATTTGATTCCAGTTCAAGCGATATCAAGAACAAAAACCTTTCGATCAAATATACTGTGTCTTAATTTAGTGTAGAAAAGCTCAGGACCAACCTCCTGCAAAACACACTTCAGCCAGCTGCTGGATGGTGAAATGTTATTTATTTCCTTTAGGACATCATCCAACTTTGGTATCACTCTATGTACCCATTACTGAACAAAGCCTTGTCCCCATATACCCTTTCCAGGGTCAACGTGCCAGGTGCCTTCCCCAATCCCAAATTACCATTGAAAGCACTGTAATGGCTTAATTTTTTAGCAATTTATCCCACAAATCCAAAGGGGAAATTTGTACAAATTAGGTTAAAGCACTCATGGTAGAGATATCTAATGCTTATTCATATTCAGTTTTGTTCCATTTGTGTGAACATGGAAGAATTATACTTTCCCATTCCCCTTATAGTTGGGCAAGGCCATGTGACTATCCTTCTCAATGATTCTGGAGAGAAGTATTAGATGTTCTTCCTATCACCCCAATTAAAATCTAACATAAGACCCTCCAGCATGTTCTTCCTCTGCATCAGTGAGTGTGAAAGTGACTTTGTATTAAAATGACAGCAGCAAAAATCAAAGTACCCTGGGATCATGAAGTACAAAGGATTGTAACTCTAGGGTCACCTTGGACCTGCAGTATATGACAGGTGAGCAGAAAATAAGCTTTTGGTTAAATCACTAAAATGTATGCTTTTCTTATCACTGCAGTCTAATTTAACCTATCTTCATTAGTACAGTACTCATTCTTCAAGGCACTTTACTTGTTATCGGCTGAAAAAGTGTCATTAAAGACCGTACCGTTCAACAATGACTATGAGACATAGAGTGGCCCCTAGAGTTGAGTAGTACATAGTGGCGAATCATAAGCAACAACCCTATCAGCAATTTTACTAAGTGACATCTTCAGAAAATATTCACTTATTTACCCATTTAACAATAATTAATTGAGCACTTACTATGCACCAGGCATAGCTTCGGGCTGAAGTTACAGTTGAGTATAAGGCAGTTATGATCTTTGACCTCATGAACTTTAAACTCTATGCAGATGAAAAGATAATTAGAAATACAATTTAAATATGTGGTTTAAAGATCTTGCTTTGGGATCATATAACAAGAGAACTTAATCAATTTATCCCAAAGATACAGAAATCTTCCATCGAAGGAAGACCTACTTGAGTTGGGATCTAAAGTTTAGTGAAGAGAAGATTGAACTCAGAAAGGATGGAGAATCCAGCCAGAAAGAGAGCACAGCATGTGGGAAAGTTCAGTTTAGTTTATGCAGAGGGAGAAAAGAACCAGGGTATCTGGAGTGTAGGAGGTAGACTGAAGGCAAAAACCCATGAGGGTGTTAAGAGATGAGTTTTGAAAGGAATAAGGGAGTGAGACTGTGCAGAGAGCAATGCAGATCAGTTAAAAATGTGGGTTTTACCATAAAGACAATGGGAAGCCAATGAAGTGCTTTAATTTTCATAATGATATGAAATGTTAACCTTGCTGCCATAGATAATAAAATGGAGACACCAAAAGAGGAAGCAAGAACCATTTGAAAAGTCATAGTAGTAATCCAGATGAAATAGAAATGGTGGCCGGGCGTGGTGGCTCACACCTGTAACCCCAGCACTTTGGTGAGGCCAAGATGGATGGATCATCAGGGATTGGGAGTTGGAGACCAGCCTGACCAACATGGAGAAACCCCATCTCTACTAAAAAGACAAAATTAGCCAGGCATGATGGGGCATGCCTGTAATCTCAGCTACTCGGGAGGTTGAGGCAGGAGAATTGCTTGAACCTGGGAGACAGAGGTTGTGGTGAGCTGAGATCATGCCACTTGTACTCCAGCCTGGGTAACAAGAGAGAAACTCCATCTCAAAAAAAAAAAAAAAAAAAGAAAAGAAAGAAAAGAAAAAGAAATAGTAAATTAAGTTAGAAATGAAGAGAAGTAAACTTATTTGAGAAACATTTAGGAGATAGAGATAGGGTGATGAATACTCCCTGTATGCCTGGGACAGGGGGATTGTCAGTGCTAAAACTTGGATAATTCTGGGCAAACCAGGAAGAGTTTGTCAGCCTACATAGACACAAGTGAGTTGATGGTTGGCTAGGCATAAGGATTGAGGAAGAGGATGGAGTCAACTTGGATATTGAATGAATGGTGGTGCCATTTACTGAGATAAAAGACTTGGGATAAAAAGCAGCTATGAGAGAAAAGAGATGATTTAAAATGAGTTTGAGATATATAACCATGTGGAAATGTCAAATAGTTTAAAACACGGGTAATTCTGATGTACTATTATTAATTATAGATAACATTTGAATACCCTCTTTGTGCAAGGAACTGTTATAGCCTCCTGGCATATTATATGAACTAAATATTTGTGTCCCCTCAAAATTGCTATGCGGAAATCCTAACTCCCAATGTGATGGTATGATAAGATAGAGGCTTTGGGAGGTAATTACGTCATGAGGGTGGAGCCACCAAAAACAGGATTAGTGCCCTTATAAAAAGGCACCAAAGAGCTCACATATTCTATCTCTACTCTCCACCATGTGAGGATGCAAAGAGAGGATGGCCATCTGCAAAACAGCAAGTAAGCTCTTTCCAGGTGCCAGAACTGCTGGTCTTTCATCTTAGATTTCTCAGCCCCCCAGAACTGTGAGAAATAAATTTCTAGTGTTTAAATCACCCAGTCTATGGTAGCCTGTTAGAGGAGCCCAAACTAATACAACATAGTTCGACTTCATTATTCCTTTCAGTAGCCAAGAGTGTGAAATTACATTTCACAACAGAGACAAATAAGTTACTCGAGTTAAACACTGTTTGAAAATGATAGAGCTGGAAGTGAAACATAAATTAACCTGGATTTAAATGTAACCATTCCTGTTTTCTAGTTATGTGGCCCCAAGGTCAAGACTCAGGGAATTTGGCCAACTGAAGCAGAGCAGATCCAGGCCAGGTAACACCTTCAGCCTCGTTCACTCCCATTTTGTCCTTGCTGTGCTGCCCTGGGCTACAGTTTTCCCAAACACACCAAGCACAGTCTTCTTCATTGACTTCATGTTAGTATCCTTCACCTTGAATACTTTCCTCCCACTTATCTGTACAATTGCTCCCTAAGATCAGTGGGTCTCTGCTTACCTGTTACCTCCTCAAAGGGGGTCTCCCTTAACTTACTTGTTTATTTTGTGTATATAATTTATACATTTATTTTTGTCTCCATTGTGTAGACTTAAAGTTCCTTGAGATCATAAAGTTTCTGTGTCTTGTTTATTTCTGTATTTCTAACACCTTACCTAAAATAATCTGGCACATAGTAGCTACTCGATATATTTTTGTTAAATTGAATAAATATTCACATGTAGGTAGAACTGGGGCCCCAAGGAACTAGTCTCTGAAGACACAAGGATTCCGATGCAGGGGAAAAAAAGGGGAGCTAGGTACCTACAACCAAAATATAAATTAGATCTTAATCTCAGTCAAGGCGGAGGCCCAGTTACTGGGACTGAAGACAAAAGTAAGGGTGAGGCAAGAGAAAGTTGCTTCTGTATCCCCAGAAGGACTAATCTGGGGCTTTTAAAAACCCCTTGAATAGCGATAACATTGGTGCAAAAGCCTGAGACTGAGCAGAGCTTTTGGATGAAAGACAAGAGTCTTCATTAGTGCTAAGAAGCCTGGCAGAAACAGGACACTTTCAGTCCATTACGAGACAGAATGTGAAACATGAAAAACATCTTTAACTTTCTTCAAATGCGGGCATCTATGACTCAATCTTGTAGTATTTCGTTTATTTGGTAAATAAGATATAAACATTTTACTGGAAGATCCCAGTAGAACAGTGTGTAAAAATAACAGAAAAAGCACTCAGCTCCTTTAATTGTGCATCTTAATGTGGCATAAGGACATTTGTCACTCCAATGCACTTCCCTTGGTGCCCACCCCAGTTGTTTCAGGAAGTCCGGTCAATCTTATGGGAAATCAAGCAGTGGTAAGATTCTATAGTCGTCCTAGTCTAGACTCCAATATTGATCACAGAACAGACAAATTGGAAGAATGAGGTAGAGTGGGCTTCTTGCGTCTTCGACATAAGTGCAAATACTCTGTGGAGAATGACCTTTAACAGATGCAAATCTGTTTTACAAAGCATCACATCTGTGACTGTTTTCAGAGTGTGCGCTAATGGTCAGCTAGATGCCCCCTTCTCAGCTTCCTCTGATTCACTTAGGAAAACTCCTGAGAGCCCGCTAAAGGGTTTTATATGTTTCTCATTGATGTTTGCTTTTCAAATGTTCGTCAAGGTCAGGCATTTGTGTTACTCTTATTAAATTTTCAAGGATTTGAGAAGTGAAAATGGTCTCCAATAAATGAGAAAAATAGAGACTTCTAAAGACTGTATGTGTATCCCTTTTGCTGATGAGAAAAGAGAGAAATGAAAAAGCAGAAGGCTAATATGTGATAAAGTCAAGGCCTGTATCTATTCCTAGAAAATTTGTGATGAAATGGGTGCTTAGTGTACCATTAGCAGAAAGGTTCCTAGGGTCTTTACTACTGATACACAGTATTTCTTGGTAATTCCTACTCCCAGGAAAAGCAGTTCATTTTTTTCAGGCTCTTCTGTTGAGATTGCAGCTTAGGAATAGTTAATGTCTATCTTACAACGAGGTTAGAGTCTGTGTTAGTTTCCTATTGTTGCTCTAACAAATCGCCACAAATCTAGTGACTTAAAACAACACAAATTTGTTATCTTAGAGTTCTGAGGATCAGAAGTTTAACCCACAAATATTTGTACTATTTCCTTTATTTGGTAAATAAGATATTAACATTTTGTTGGAAGATCTCAGTACAATAGCCTGTAAAAATAACAGGAAGCACTGAGCTCTGTTGTTAATTGTGCATCTTAATGTGGCATAAGGACATTTATCACTCTGTTGCACTTCCCTCAGTGCCCACTCTACAGGTTTCAGGAGTCCCAGATGGGCTAAAATCAAGCTGTCAGGAGGGCGGCGCTGGTTCCTTCCTGGAAGCTGTAGGGAAGAATCAATTTCCTCGCCTTTTCAAGCTGCAAGAGGTCGCCACATTCCTCCCTCTTAGTGGCCTTCCTCCACTTTCAAGCCAGAAATGCTGGATTTACCACATATTAGCCTTCTGTTTTTAAGTTGCTCTGTTTTCTCATCAGCGAAAGGAGAATAATAATCATGTTCTTTGCAGCATCTTTACATTCCAATACAAGGAAAGAAACAATGTATTCTTCTTCTTTTTTTGTTTTGTTTTGTTTTGTTTTGTTTTAATATCCTGACTACCCTTATTGACGTAATTTGTGTTTATCAGCTCATTAAAATCTATGTTTCAAATTCCTTGGATTTTTCCCAAGTTCCAGATTGGTAAAAGTATTTTTGCATACACATTTGATTCTTACATTAGATGCTTAATATCTATAAACTTGAAATTTGTTTTGCACGAGTTTATGACTTTTCTACTTTTCAAGGCCAAAGTCACATATTAAAATGCAAACTATTCAAAAGTAAATAGTTGTCAAGAATGTGGTTTCTGAGATAGATCTTACAGACAATTCAGACTATATTATGATTTCTTTGTTTGAAAACAGAAAGTAGTGTATTATACTGAATTCTGGTATAAGGTGCACAGGAAACATTACATACAATCCTTTATTTTCATAAGGTAAACACCAAAGTATTTCACACATATATTATAACCATATCTGGTTTAAAAATCACAAAATGACTACACATAAATATGGAATACTAAGAAAAGTCTAACATATGAGGGAAAAACATGTCTTATACATTGTAATATAATTGTTTACAATCTAGCATAAAGGAATATGCAGTTTTTAAAAAAATGCAGTCCATATATAATTATAGAAAAAAATTTGTCAAGCCACCTAATACAACCAATTTCACAGATACCACTCATTTAATATTATGTCCAAAACTTTCCATGTGAGTATCTACATATTAGTTAGAATAATGACCACAAGGATCTCCAAACTACAAAACATTAGCAAGTAAATGTAAATCACACGTTTCTCTTTGAAAGAATGAAGCTTGGCTATGAGTTAAAGGCAACAACTATGAACTAACACTTTTTAAAATGGCTTAAATTGGCCAATCTAGACCAATGCACATTTTCCCAGCTATACATGCAAACTATATTGTTTGGTAAAAATGACTCTATTACTTAAAAAAGCAGAAAGATCCAAAACAACCAGAGCTCAGCCACGCTGGCAAAACCACAGAGACACTGAAGCCAAGCAACTCCCAAGAAGATAAGGATTAAGATTAAAAATAAAATCTGGAGATTTAATCCCACATCAACATTCTGAATTTATGTTT
Organism: Chlorocebus sabaeus; assembly: GCF_047675955.1. Classification (NCBI taxonomy): domain Eukaryota; kingdom Metazoa; phylum Chordata; class Mammalia; order Primates; family Cercopithecidae; genus Chlorocebus; species Chlorocebus sabaeus. The sequence continues at coordinate 132,303,634 of NC_132911.1, read as the reverse complement.
ATTGTTAATAATTTATATTATTCTTTTCTTTGGGTGAAAAAAATGTTTTAAAAAGAACCAGTATGTTGGAATAAGCAATGTAACTTTGATCATTCTGCCATATGACTACTAAAAAGGCTGCTGTTCTTTTAGCCCTACCACTTGGGAAGATAGAAAGCTCTCCACACACACGGCCCAGAGAAGGTTGATTTCACAAGTCAGTGTGAGTTACACTGTTCTCATGCAATGGAGCTACTAAAATACATACATTTGTTCTTACGAAAAATTACAAAACTAACAAATCTATTTTTCTCCAGAATTATAAAAGATAGAATCTATGAATCAGTAATCTAATGTGATCAGAGAAAGACAGCAAACTGAAATCAAAAAGCACAGGCTGTCCATAATATAGTCCCCAGTCTACTTCCTGCACTCCTAATACTTTCTACCTGTCCTGAGGATGGAGCGTGTCAACACCTTAGAAAACCATCATGGTCTTTAAAACTGGGTAACGAATCACCCCTGTGGTTAGGGCAAATGTAACTTCGCGTATTGCTTACACACAGGAAAAAACCTGCTTCATTTTCCAGGATATTCTTTTAAGGATTACTTGACAGAGGTTCTTTTAAAGATATCAGAGAGTGTCCAGAAAATAAATAAATAAATAAATAAATAAATAAATAAATAAATAAAAAACAAAAACAACAAAAAAAGACAAAAACAAGCAAACAAACAAAAAAACTCTTTGGAATTCTCCCGGAATTCCAGAAAGATTCTCTGGCAGTTCTTTTCTCCAGCCCATCAAAAGTTTTCCCTTGAAAAATTACAATTGGCAACTTACATAAGATTTAATTAACTTACTTAAAATAAGGGAGGGCTTCTCAATAATGTTTCCCCATTAGAAAACTGAAACGTTCAGGGATACTCAGTGCCAGTAATTAAGTGGCACATACCATACAAATTCAAAATTGGACACAGACATGTCACACCCAGAAAAGATTTTATACATTTATAAGCTTGTGCTTTCACACTTTATAAGCAACGCAGGTTACTTTCCACTTCGGTTTTCATTTTTAGTGAGTAACATGCATGTTATATGAGGGATGGTCATCAAATAGTCTCTCTTATGCACACTTTACTGTTTCATCAGAGCTGAAAAAGAAACACCCTTCTCTTTTTCTCTATGAAGGGCGTCTCCACTTTGAAAAACAATCTTCTATGCATGTAAGTCTTGTTGAATTATGTAAAGAAATCATACAACTGAATAAAATTTTAGAGGTCCATCAGGAACTAGAAGAAGAAAACCATGATGTTGATGAGTCCAGCAGTTCCCTTCCCTACAACGTCTGCTTCCAGGTGACTCTTCAACAGCACATAGGCAGCACAAACTTCAGACTCAGTAATCTGCTCTTCCTCATTTCCCCCTTTCAAACAGGAGACTCATTTTTCTCTGTAATAAAGCAAATGATATATCAGGGGATTGGACAGAGAGAGGCTCAGGACCTTGTGGCATAGGAAGTTCACGGGGTGGGGGGCGGGTCTGGCTTTGAGAAACAATGTATTCTTTTTTCACCTGGGTTAATGGGCAGTTCCTCAAATCTTGTCCTTGTGCTGCTCCTGCCTGCATGTCCTCCTGCCTACTGTCGTCTCTGCATGCTGTGCCTTTTCTGTTTGCCTTCTGCTTTTTACTTTTTCCCCTTATCTTGGAAGACTCTTCTGACATCTTAGTCAGATTTAAATGGCCTTTGTTAGTATTTCCATGTCACTAAAATCCAAGGTAACAATTGCTGTAAAATAGTTGGGCTTATTTCTGTTTGCTCTGATGTATTTAATATTAGAAGAAAAATCTATAAATGAATATAAATAGCTGTAAAAGAGTAAAAATAAAAATTCAGTGGCTTAGCACATAGGCATATTTCTTACTCACCACATGATCCTATGAAGATCTGTGGCTCTCCTGGGTAGCTCTCGTCTAAAAAATGATACAGTGATCTCATCTCCTTTCAGCTTGTGATGCCTCCATTTTCAATATGTGGCCTTCACCATGACCACTGGAGGGGGAACAGAATGAGAGATTAGGCAAGGGATTGCATGATCAGGCCCTAAAATGGTGCACACCACTTCTATCCAGATTACATTGTTCAGGAAGCAGTCACATGACCTCAGTTGAACTGCAAGACAGGATGGGAGATACTGTCTTCCTGTGTGTCCAGGAAGTGAAAACAGGATAGGTGAATATCTAACTAGTCTCTGCCAAAGCTGACTTGAAAAAAAAAAAAAAAGAAAAAAGGATTTCATATTTCTTTTCTTTGTTTTCCATCTTCAAATAAGTTTTCATTTACAGATCATGTTAATTACTGACTAGTTACCACATGCAATCCACAAAGCACTAATTTAGTTAATTTGATGAAAAATTGTGTCCTGCTGAGTCCTCATCTGAGTCTCCTGTCTCTTTAGGAAATGGCCAAATATTGCAAAGATTCTTTACAAATTCCACATTTGCTAGCTACTTTTAATCCGATTCAATGTTTAAATGCCTCTTAAAGTTATGCCATAATTAGCTTGGGATTTGTAAGTGCAACACGGCTTTTTCCCATCTAAGATAGAATTCATAATATAAAATTGGAAGGGAACTGCCTCCTAGTATATGAGCAAACTGCAGCACTGCATCACATTTTAGACAAATACCCAAGGGTAGAAAAGGTTCTCTTGTTGAAAAGAGGAAAATTGGCACTTCCTATTTTGGAAAAAATAATCAGGGATTCCATGCTGAGTCCAGTGTGAAAATGCTGCTACAGAATTACTTCACTTCTCATTTTTGCTGACATGTGGGGGTACAAAGAGACTCCTTTTCACTTTGCTAAGAAGAAATTAAGAGGTTAGGGAGGGAGAATGCAAAGAACAACCAGTGACAAATTGTATAGCTCAGTAGCCAAAGAGTCAAGGATTAGTGATGTTGACAGCTAGACAACACAGGACAATGACACTCATTAGGCACTTTCTGTGTCCAGGGACTAGTCTATGGCTGCAGAGATTTAAAATTGTATGCAGTTCCTAAAATTCTAGGGTCTTATGTATTAACACTCAGAAATCCAGCAAGTTATTTATGCCAAGTAATCTGTTTTCCTTTCAACTGGAAGCTTTAAGAATGTATGTGCTATTCGCCACCCTACGCCGACCTCTCTCATTGTTATTCTCCCATAACAATGGCAGATACTTTGGATGATGGCTGCCCCCATTCGCCTGCAACTCTGAGTGAGAACAACAGAGGAGTCTCTAGCCCATCCACCATAAAGCTGCGTGTAAGCCAGGAAAAGGAAAAAAAAAACGACAACTAGTAGTCTTAAACCACTGAGATTTCAGGATGTTTTTGTTACCATAGCAAACAGTAACCTATTCTGGCTACATATTTACCCTGGAGAAAAGCGATTTTACGTTAACTGGTAATCAGTAACACTTAAGGTTTAGTAGGCAGCACCTGCGTAAGATCTCCTTGATTAGCAAATAGTAAAAGCCAAATTACTGCGGCTCATATAAAAGAGGGAGGGTTGCCGGGTGCAGTGGCTCATGTCCATAATCCCAGCAATTTGGGAGGCTGAGGTGGGTGGGTCACCTGAAGTCAGGAGTTCAAGACCAGCCTGGTTAACATGATGAAAACTTGTCTCTACTAATAACACAAAAATCAGCCGAATGTGGTGGTAGGCATCTGTAATCCCAGCTACTCTGGAGGCTGAGGCAGGAGAATCGCTTGAACCCGGGAGGCAGAGGTTGCAGTGAGCAGAGATTGTGCCACTGCACTCTAGCCTGGTGACCAAGTGAGACTCTGTCTCAAAATAAATAAACAAATTTAATAAATTAATTTAAAAATGGAGAGGGTTCACACACCTGGACCTCGATGCTAAAATGAGGCCCCTGAGAATCATATTGTTTCCTTTATTTTTTATAGCTTCATCCCACTATAGTGGTTTCATTCTCAAACACACTTTTCTAAGGTGGGCACAAGATGACTTTATGCTTATATAAAACCAGCTTAGCAAACTTCAGTGGAAAAAGAAAACCTCTTTCCTGATAGATTCAGAAAAAATCTCAGGTGTTGCCCTTACTGCCATTTGGGATCATGTACTTATCTCTATAACACGGGTGACCAAGGGCTGCAGTTTTCTTACTCTCCAACTCTGGGTCATGTCCTCACCCAGGGAATCAGGATTGGGATTGTCTCTACTCAAACTGCACAGGCAGAGAGTAGGGAAAACACAAAGGAAAACTGAAATGCCAGTGTCAGGAGGATGAATAGATGCTTGGGAAACAATAAACATGATTGCCAAGATACCTAAAGCCTAAATGAGAGCATGGAACGCTGTTTTGTCTAAGTGTCTTTCAACTTCAATTGTCTATATCCCTGCTTTTCATTGCTTCAAAATGTATTCTAGTTTTTCATTTATGTTTACAAACATGGCAATTAGTTAATCTTTGTGAGTAAATGTTCTTAATAATATAGTTTAGGTTTGTGGTATAATGAAGTGGAAAAGCATTCCATTATCTGTTTTCTATTATTATTCTCTTCATTGTAGGCATCTTTCCACACCCAATGGCATTATATCCTAACTCAAGCAAAGCAATTGGGGGGATGTAAAGTCTATTATAAGCACTGGCTTCATGAACTCAAAGCTGCAAAGTGACCACAAACCACAGAGGAACATTAAACTTGGTCCCTTCTTTCTATTCAGGGGTATGGTGAGAACACGATGTGTGTAAACTCTTTAAACTCTACTGAGAAAAGGTGCTATATAAATCTAAGTGATTATTCATACCGTTATCCAACACAAATTGAACCTCCATCCCTTTGAGACTGTTTCATTGCTAATATCACTGACAGCCGTTGATAAAGTTGACATTTGGTTTTAATGGCATCAGCTAATAAGCTGTCAGAAGGTTTCACAATCTTATCAAGTCATATGTTACATTACAAATATTAAGAATTACTGTTGGAATTAACATAATCTGCTTTGGACACTCCACTGAATTAATCGGATAGGATATGTCAAGTTTTGTTCTCTTCTCTTTTCACCTTAGGGAGACTTACATATTCGTTGGATACGAGGGTGGAGGTTTATAGAGTCTTGTATGTATTTGTGTGTGTTTGTGTGTGCTTTTCAGGTATGTACTTCTGATGAAGAACAGTCTGTTTTAGAATAACTAGTGTTTTTGGCTTGATGCTTTGAACTCTTAAAAATACACACAAATTCGCAGCACCTGGTTCTGCTTAAGTCCCATTATAGCTTTCAGTTTTTGAGACCACTCCAACCGTTATCATGAAAAGGCTAGTATTTAAAGGAAGCTGAAAATGAAATTGCAATAATTGCTTCTATAGTGAGCACCTCCTCTGGATTAGTGCTGTTCATCATTATTAATTTCATCCTCAATACAACCCTTTAAGACAATTTGATCAATTTAAACTCTTATACTTGCCAGTGAAAGAAAACTCAGTTCTGCCAGGCTGGAACCAGAAAGGGGATTTATTAACTTGCACTCAGGTCCAGTGTAGAATTCAGGGGCCTCAGACATGGCTCAGTCAAGGGCTCAAAGGATACCCTCAGAACTTGTTTTTCAAGCTGCATCTTTTAGATAGGCTCAATTTTTAGGGTCATGATGGTGACTTTCATTAGTTCAAACTCATGAAATGCAGCACCTGCTCCAGCAGTGGATATAATCTATTTCTTTCTTTAGCTAAGAAAAGATACACCATAATTAGATTGTTTTGGTTCTGATTGGCCTGACTTAGGTCATTAGCTCTTTCCTATAGTGCCATCTGCAATGCAATTTACCTACTCTGTAAGCCATCCATGAAGCTGGCTCAAATATTCCCAGCTTTAAGCCAATCAGCAAAGCCTGAAGTATAGAATGTGCTGATTTCTACTGATTAGATAAAACTTGGCATTTGTCACTGTTGCACCTGGAGGGAAAGGATAGACAACTTCATTTAAAGTACAAGAGCCGAGAGGGTGAGGTGGTACCATCAGAACAAAATTGTGATATGATTGTCATAGGGTGGAATGAGGGAAAGGATGGATGCAGGTCAGAATATCAATACATATCCATTACGGATTGGCATCATCGTTGTTTTATCCATGAGGAAAAAGAGGCTCAAAGAAGTCAAGTGGCTTGTGTGCTGTCATATATCCAATGAGCAGCAGAGCCGCAATTTGAAACAAAGCACCTCTGATTCAAAGCTAATGTTCACTGTTTTCAGGGACACAGCACAGAAGCAGCATGCAGCATATCTAATTGCACCTGAGAAAGGCAGGTCCCAGGTGCTCAGTTTCCTTGTGATAGAGTTTTTTTAGCTCTCTCTAACAGTATCTGCAATTCAGTGTAACTACTCTGTAAGCCGTCCATGAAGCTGGCTCAAATATTCCCCCTTAACAGCTCACAATGTCAGTCTGAACAGAGGAGGAGGTCTCCATGTTTGTGAATTCAATTTAATTGATTAAATTTCTTAACAGTTGCTGGGCACGGTGGCTCACGCCTGTAATCCCAGTATTTTGGGAGGTCGAGGCAGGCTGATCACTTGAAGTCAGGAGTTCAAGACCAGCCTGGCCAACGTGGTGAAACCCCATCTCTACTAAAAATACAAACATTAGCCAGGCTTGGTGGCAGGAACCTGTAATCTCGGCTACTGCAGAGACTGAGACACAAGAATCACTTGAACCTGGGAGGCAAAGGTTGCTGTGAGCCGAGATCCCATCCCGCCACTGCACTCCAGCTTGGATGACAGAGTGAGACTCTGTCTCAAAAAAACAAACAAACAAAAACAAAAACACTTACAAATTTACTACTGTCCTGAAATATCAGGGCCTTCAGACATACTATAAGAGTGACACCTTGCTGTTTCCCTTTGTTAGCTCATCTTCCACTTGCCCTCACAACATTGAATGCCCCGTCTGGGCCTCTTGTCTCTTGGGTCCTGCTTCCTAGATGTTCTCATGTCCTGGGTTCTGTATGTTCTATGTGTCAGTAACCCCAGCTGTGTGTCTCCGGCCCTGCTTTTTCCAGTATCTGCATCCACCTTCCAGTGTGTCACCTCCTCTTAGGTCTTAACAAGTGTTCCTATTTAACATGGCTAAAACAAAATTCTGAATTTCCATTCTCATTCTCTTCCCCCGGTCTACTGCTTCCTTAGTCTTTCAGTGAGTTTATTCTGGATTCCTCTCTTCTGCATGTCCCACATCTGAAAATTCAGCAAATCCTGTTGACACATTTTTACCTCCAAATCATGGCCTGAGAGTATCCTCTTCTCTTCTGCTTCACTACCAGTATCAGTCCAAGCCTCCAGTATCTTCTCCTTTATCCCTACAACAGTGCTTTAGTAGGTTTTTCTGTTCTCCCTCCTCCCCTCTACAGTCCAGAAAGCCAGAGTAATGCATTCAAACTGCGCATCAGATCACTGCATTCCCTGCTCTAAACCTACCTTTGGCTTCCCATCACCCTTGGATGGGCTAAAAATCCTATATGATCTACCCCAAATACTTTTTGAACTTCTATTTTATAACTGTTCTCCTAGCTCGCTATGCTTTAGCTTTCTCAGTTTTCTCTCACATCCTAGAATTCCTGCTTTAGAGCCTCCACACTATGGGAAATTTTCTTGCCCTTGATTTTCTCATAGCTGATTCCTTCAGACCTGCAGATCTCAGCTGAGATGTAAACCTTACAGAAGAGTTCCTCCTGGCTTCCCAAATTAACAAAATCACCCATCAGTCTTTATCACATCACCTGCTTTCATTCTCTGTATAATACTTATCACTACCTATTATTTTTCTTGTTCATTTATTTGTTGGTTTATTTTTTGGCTCCCACCAGGATATAAATTCTGTGTAATGAGAGACTTTAGATTATTTACAGCTGCATTGCCCCAGCCTCCTTGTCAAGCACTGAGTGAATTAATAAATGGAAAAATAAATAATAATATGGAAAAAATTAAATGGAAAAATAAATAAATGAGTGAATGAATGATGATAAATTATGGCTTTTATTTTAAGGCTGGGCCCCCCACGTGGTAACCTTTCCACAAATGATTGAAATATATGTGAGATTACTAACCCTGTGAGGTTAGTAAGCTCATGGAGAGATCACTCAAGGTTTCCTGTGGTTAAGACCTGTACTTCTGTCTGGAGTAAGAGAATTGCACGGTGTTAAAGAAAAAGCTTGGACAGTTGGATAGGCCTAGGCCAGAATTCCCTTTTTGCACCTATAGACGATGTGCCCCTGTGTTAAGTTGCTCAACCTCTTTTTTTTTTTTTTGAGACGGAGTCTTGCTCCGTCGCCCAGGCTGGAGTGCAGTGGCCGGATCTCAGCTCACTGCAAGCTCTGCCTCCCAGTTTTAAGCCATTCTCCTACCTCAGCTTCCCGAGTAGCTGGGACTACAGGCACCTGCCACCTCGCCCGGCTAGTTTTTTTTTGTATTTTTTAGTAGAGACGGGGTTTCACCGTGTTAGCCAGGATGGTCTCGATCTCCTGACCTCGTGATCCACCCGTCTCGGCCTCCCAAAGTGCTGGGATTACAGGCGTGAGCCACCGCGCCTGGCCTGCTCAACCTCTTTGACTTGCTGTTTTCTCAACCTGTAAGATGGCTATAATCATAATTCCTCTCACCAAGTTATGTGAGCTTCAATAAAACTAAACACCTGGTAACTGGGAGGTACCCAGTAAGTGTTACTTTCACTTCTCTTGCTTTGTAACTTCATTGATCATTGATAATCATAATTCACATAGTTCTTGCTAAGAATATTATAGGTACCAGACCCTACAGATGTTGGGGGTAGGAGATCACATCGATTTAAAAAAAAAAGAAGAAAAGAAAAAACTATTGACCCTGTGCAGCTACCTTCCATTTGCCCTTCTGCATTCACTCTGCCTCCTTCCCTGGATTATCCCTGATCTGTGACTTATGTGTAGATCTGTATGGACTTTATCAATGGGTATTTTGTGTTTGGGATTCTGGTTGGGTTTGACCAATGAGGAGCATGAGGAGGAGAAGGAAGAGATTGTGGTCAATGCATTTATTTCCTTGGCTCCATCTCTTCAGGGTCAAGAGGTCTAAATGCATCCTTCAACTGAGTCATAATCCTCTCCTGCCTTCAGTTTCTATAACTATTCCTTTTCTCTCATCAGACCCAGGAATTCTAAAGGCTCCCTTTTCAGTAATTATTCCTTAGAGTTTCCACATACCCTGCTAACACATTTGAAAACAGATATTTAAACTTTCCTCAGAGTATCCAATTTGAGGGTGTTATCTGTTTTCTTCCAAGATCCTGTCTGATACAGTCCCTGTCCTTCAGGAGTTCACATTCTGAGAATTCATCAGATCAGGGGTCATTGATATTAAATGAACCAAAGCAGCAGTTCTTTGCCACCATTGCAGTGACCTCATGGTGCATCAGTTCAGCAAAATATACTGACCTTATTTATTGCCTATCTTCTACAAGAAGCCATGAAAAACATCTGTGTGTTTATTAAATAACGGACAGAATTGATAAGTGGTATATGTGAAACATTTTATTTTTTGGATCAGTGGTTTTCAATGGATCAAGTCTCCTGAGGAGCTTTTAAGAAATATTTGTGTCAGGCCATGCCTGGGCCAACTTAACAGGAGTCTCAGGGGATGGGAGGCCAGACATCTGTACATTCCAAAGCAACCCAGGTATTTCAAATGTGAAACTAGGCTAAAACAAATGGTTTTATATACACCTGGAGAGTTGGGCTGCCACTATTACATAAAATGCCTCCATGATCATCTGCGTTCTCACACTGAAATTATTCCAGACTCATCTCTCTACCTACCTCCAAATTCCTCTCTCATCTTGGTCACTATTTCCTTTGATTCTGTACTAGGAACCATTCCTCTAATAGTTCCAATTGACTTATCCACCAAAAGCATGAACTGTTTGTCTTATAACTTGTCTGTTACCTCCCTTGATTGTATTCAACAGTGGCCTGTCGGCTTCAGCCTTCCCCTGCAAGGACAAGAAACGCACTGCCATGGCACCTGCTCAGAACACCCAGTCCATATCCTGCCAAGTCCAGCAATGCCTGGGAATCTCCATCTTTCTGGAATGGGAGACTAGACAGGTGGGGGGATACACTGCACCACTCTAGAAAAACATTATTGTCAGAAATAGATCTCAATAGAGGTACATTTTTTCACATCTCTCGCCATATTGGGAATGTTCAAATTGGCTTCATAATCATTATCATCAAGGAATATTATAATTATCTCTCTTTAAACAGATTAAGAGACCTTGGTAATGAACTTATCCAAATCTCTTCATGCACATGGATTTGTACTAGAACTGTCCCTACCCTTGGAAGCTAATATATGGGATAGTTCTTTGCAAAATATAGAGTCTTCTCCACATGCATGCAATTGTCGTTAGTGTTTCTATGGTTATAACGTCAAGCCAAAACTTTAAAAATGCTACAAGCAAATGCATTTAAAAGCATTTAAGATAGACTAAAATAAACAAAAATAAATCAAATGTATTTAAACCATTTAACAATACTGGTCAGAAATAGAATAATACCTAATAATTATACCAGGCTAATAAAAACCTTGCAGAACACAATATTATGATTCTGTGTAGATTTAAGTCTGAACATTCAAAATTACGTTTTAACCAAATGTCTGAACCATACTTTCTGGTAAAGAGGTTAGGGAAATAGAACAAGGGGTCAGTGGGGTGGTTTGTGAAGAGGGAATGGCGGGTATTGCATGTTGGAAGCAATAACCGTGGTCCTACTATTTGACTAATACCAAGATGACATAGCTATCATTTACTGTCTAAGTGGCAAACCCATTTTGATGAACTTCTAGTCAGCCAAACCAGCCAAGATCTATTCTGCTGTTGACTCCACTGTATCATTGTGGATTTGTAGACAAAGCCTGTCTCCAGGTGAAAGAGAGAAGGATGAATATTCTGCTTGTATGACCTTCAATCTAAAGAAATAATTTGATGTGATTAGAACACATGGTCCTTTCTAAATACTGATATACTGGGGATCTTCATATATAATCATTCATGCATTCATTCAGCAAACGTTGCTCAAGCAGCTAGGAAGCCCTGGGCACCATGCTAAGTATTGGTGCTATGGAGAGCTGCAAGGCATAGACATCACTGTTATAGCACTCATGGGCTAATGTCAGAGAAACCAACATGATTTTTAAATTAACAATATATGGCAAGTGTTATGATAGACATATGAACCTGGAAATGGGGACATAGAGGAAGAAAGGATTTGATTGAATGGGAAATAACCAGATTTGGCTTACCTAACATTCCTTCTCAATGTGTCCTTGCTTCTAGTCTAAATTGACTGTTTGTACTAAATCCCTTGCTTACTCCAACTTTCCAAACAGCACCTGTTTCCAAACCAGTCTTGCTGGACTCTAAATTCCTGCTAAGATTCTGCCCACCCCCACCTTTTTTTTTCTGTCTGGATCTCACTGTATTGCCCAGGTGGGAATTCAGTGGCAAAATAATGGCTTACTGCAACCTCGAACCCCTGGCTTCCAAGAATCCTTCCACCTTGGCCTCCCCAAGTGCTGGTATTACAAGTGTGAGCTACAATTCCTGGCCAATTCTGACTCTTGTTACCTTCTCAGACTCCGTGAGGCAATGTGACGGCTTGAGCCTGACAGTGCTGGGTTTGGCTCTTGTTTGTGTCAAGTCACTGCCTATATAGCCTCGTCCCGAAAGACTAAACCTCCCTAGGTCTCCATGCCCTCAGGTAACTAGAAACATTCAGAGTGTGGTTAACGTTGGAGAAATATTTGAAAGGTAAGTGGCACAGTGCCTGGTATATACAATGGACTTCCAGGGAATAAAACCCTTTACTATTATTTTCACTGTCATTATTATTCTCAAATTTTCAAATCTTGCAACATATTTGGGTTTGTGGGTATGTGGTCTGGGTCCTACTTCAGCATCTTTGACTTATCTCTTTGTGGTTTTGAAAAAGTAAATATGGAAAATAATTAAAAGTGAAAAGTTAAGTAAAGATTCCCCTTTCCAGAAAGTGAGACTTAATTCCTACTCTGCACTCTCCACCCCCACATTTTGGGCTGAACTTAGTAACCCACTTCTGAATAATAGAGTATAGAAAGGGGGGAAAATGATAACTTTTCAGTAGAGAAATGTGGCAAACACCACCTTAAGCAAATGCTCATGGTTGACATCACAGTGATAATCATGTTGATATCATGTACCTTGATATGACGTGATGAAAATAGCATTTCACAACTATGTTATTCTTTCCAAGTCTCATTAACCCAGTAATCATGAGAAAAAGCTGTCTAACAAAAAATCGAGGGACTTTGTACAAAATACCCGGTCAGTAGTCCTTAAAATTGTTACGGTCATGAAAAACAAGGAAAGAAACCAAAGGAAAGAAAGAAGACATGGCAACTAAATACAATGTGGCACCCTGGGTTAGATGGAACCTGAAAGAGAAAAAATAAATTTCTGAGAAAAAAAAAGCCTGAAGTTTAATTCGTAGTAGTTTTCCAGTGTTGACAAATATGCTATGGTAACGTAAAATATCATTAAATTTGGGTGAGAAGTATATAGAGCTCTATTATCTCAGCAACGCTTCTGTAAATTTACAATTAATCCAAAGTAACACTTTTTTTAAGTGAAAACTGTGATCTTTCAGTGGAATTCCCTCTTCAAAACGTCTTTATCAGAACTTGACGATTCTGCCTATGAACCGGTCACTGCTCACTCAGCTCCAGACAGAAATGTTTCTACCACTCGCCTACTTCTCTAAAACATAGTCATAAGCAAACCTATGTTAAAAGCCTACTATTTTGTTTTCTCTTCAGAGGAAATAAATGTTTTTTTTTATCAATCAATGTTTTCCTTTGAGTTAAATAAATTAATGGTTTTTGAACATCTTCTAAATGAGTGAGTCGGTAATTGGGGAAATATATTCAAAGCCTGATCTGATTGTCCATGGCTCAAAATTCTTAATATAGGTGTTATTTTTTTTTTCATGAACAAAACACTTTGCAGATACCTAAACAACTGTGTAAAGGATTGGTTAGTATCTTTATCCCCATTTCAGACCAGGCATGGTGGCGCACGTCTGTAATTCCAGTACTTTGGAAGACTGAGGCGGGTGGATCACCTGAGGTCAGGAGTTTGCGACAAGCCTGACTAACATAGTGAAAACCCGTCTCTACTAAATACAAATTAAATATATATATATATATGGCTGGATGTGGTGGTGCATGCCTGTAATCCGAGCTACTTAGGAGGCTGAGAAAGGAGAATCACTTGTACCTGGGAAGGGGAGGTTGCAGTGAGCCAAGATCGCACCATCACACGCCAGTCTGGGCAACAAGAGTTAAATTCCATCTCAAAAAAAAAAAAAAAAAAAAAAAAAAGTATCTTTATCCCCATTTCAATGAGAAAACCAGGTCAGGGAAGGTGTGCGCCACCTGTACCGAACCCAGGTGACAAAATCAGAAGATTTTCTTCAAAGATTTGTGTCCCAATCCCAGTTCTTACTACACTCCTCAATGATATTATCTGGATATAAGGACTTTGATGAGTCCATTAAAGATGGACATTTCCAGGGTCTTACAAAAATGAGTCATTACACATTTATGAATTGTCTCAAACGTTTAGTCAAATAAAAAAGATAATAAGTCAGGTGCATTGGCTCACGCCTGCAATCCCAGCACTTTGGGAGGCAGAGGCAGGCAAATCATGAGGTCAGGAGTTTGAGAGCAGCCTGGCCAATATGATGAAGCCTTGTCTCTACTAAAAATACAAAAATTAGCTGGGCGTGGTGATGTGAGCTTCTAGTCCCAGCTACTCAGAAGGCTGAGGCAGAAGAATTGTTTGAACCTGGGAGGTTACAGTGAGCTGAGATCGTGCCACTTCTCTCCAGCCTGGGCGACAGAGCGAGACTCAATCTCAAAATAATAATAATAGTAATAATAAAAAGGAAGTGAAGATGTAGAAGAAACTCGTCACTCTAATTCGTTTTGTCTGTGCATGTCTGTGTGTGCATATCTCTTTTCTTTGCTACAGTTTGTTTTGCATGTGCTGTGCATGCCTATCTTCTATGTTAGAATGTGAGATCCTTAAGGGCGGGAACTAAGTCTCTTCCCCTTATTGTTCTCAGGACTTAGAACGGGTTCCTGAAACACAACAAATGCCCAATACATGAAGGGATGTTTATTGTTATCTGGAGCCTAATTTTTTTTAAGTTCTCTTTATTACAGTATTTCTGTATCTAGATGCAGAGACACAGTCACAGGTGCAAGAGGCTTATGGGTAGAAGGCAAGCATGGGGGAGATAAAAGGAGGAAGGAGCAAGGATTGGCAGGGAGGGAAACAGAGGAGCCCCACTGTCACTGCCCCCTATTTGGGCAGCAATGACCAGGTTCTAATTCTCCAGAAGAGTGTGGTCTCACTCAAATGCTGTGGCCAATCCCAAGGGTGCTTCAGCTAGAAAATATCATCTGACTTCACTTTTTACACCTGATCAGCAAGTTATTTCCTGAAGATGTATCTGAGTTGTGCACCTCAATGCTCACCTCCAATTCTCTAGCACTTGCTTTAATGCCATCCTCTCTCTAGTGATGACTGAGTTGGCATATGGATTGATATACTTCACAATTATTGGAAATTGTGACTCCAAATTGATCTCTAACTTCTAACGTTAAGCAACCTTACCTACTCCACATTTTACAAAAACTGAAATTAGTGAAAATGCTGTCAGAAAAAGACTATGACTATAAATTATTACTATTTTATATGCACACACACAAAATTACTCCAGTTTTCCCAATGAGCTATTGGTTTGAGATCTGTGTTAGCAATTATTAAAGCATTTATTATGTGAATCATTTACACCTTATCATATCGTAATATGACGAGGGAGATGAGGCAACAAGGTTCTGTAGTGAAAAAAAAAAGTCAGACAAAGCTGAATTTGTATCTCAGAGCAACCATTAACAGGTGATGTGTCTCAGGCAAATTAGCATATTTGAGCCTCAGTTTCCTCACCTGCAAAAGAGAGAGAATAATCATCTAACTTGCAGGTTGTACGTAAAGTACGACAATCTACATGACATATTAAACAAACGTGTTGATTCCCAGTGACCCCTGGTTGTGCCTGATGGTCCTGCAGCTGTTCTCTACCTAACAATGCTCAAAAGAAAGACATCACTGTCAAGCTCTGAGTTTCAAAATAGAGTATTGTTTGCTTATGTCTACAGGGAGATAACAGCCTTGACATCAGGCTGATTTGAGAAAGAGAAAAGGACTTATCAGAACTTACACAGCTGATTTTCTTTTTTTTTCTTTTTTTTTCTTCTCATTTCTTTCTTTCTCTCTGTTATCTGTTTACCATATTAAGAACTAGAACTTGAAGGACTGACTGTAGAGAAAATTATAGGGTGAGGAAGAATAAAGGCTGAGACACAAGGGAAGCCAAACCCTACAAGGAAAAGCAAAAGCTTCTCTGTGATTACAGAAAGTAGCTTCAGAAGATTTTGAGCAGATGAGAGTATATGCCTTGTGGATCACTAAAAAGTGAACTGGCACAGCCCACCCATGCTAGGACTTGGGTAGGGTAACAGAATCACAGGATTGTGACCAGGTATCCAAAAACACAAGACTCAGGGATGGTGATGTCTCTTGGTGGTTACAACCTCCAAAATCTGGCGTGAGCCCTTATGGATGCCTCACCTTGTCTACCCCTTTCTAAATAGTCCCTTTATTAGACCCTACTTAAATTACCCTCATGCCTATGCACCATCTGGTTTCTTCTGGGAACACTGACTTTACAGATGTTAACATTATAATATTATAAAATCACACCTACATAGGAAGATAACAGAAACCAGCTGCTTTTACTTGACCACTAGAAAACAAAGAGATTAGACTCCTTTTGGAAAATAGAAATCCACGCTAGAATACCCTAGTTTTTTGATAGTCAATGTCTGACAAATATGCCAGAAAGTTATAATAAAAAAGGTTGTAAATTATTTATTGATCCATAATAATTATACATATTTGTACATATTATACACCGTTTGTACATACAAAGTACAGGTGATATTTTGATACATGCATACAATATGTAATAATCAAATCAGAGTGTTCAGAATATGCATAACCTCAAACATTTGTCATTTCTTTCTGTTGGAAACATTTCAAGCCTTCAAGCAATTTTAAAATATAAAATGTGTTGCTTTTAGCTATCATCACCCTACTGTGCTACTGAAAATGAGAATGTATTTCTTTTATCTAACTGAATGTTTATACTCATTAACTAACCTCTCTTCAATTTCCCTTACCTACACACCCCAGCCTCTCATACCTATCATTCTATCAATACTTTCTACCTCCATGATATCAACGTCTATACCTCCCACATAGGAGTAAGAACATGCAATATTTGTTTTTCTATGCCTGTCTAATTTTACTTAATACAATGACCTCTAGTTCCATGCATGTTGCCATAAATGACAGGATTTTGTCCTTTTTGTGGCAGAATAGTATTTCATTATGTATACAGTCCACATTTTGTTTGATAGACACACATATCCACGCAAAGAAGATTGCATTCATTTTTCCAGCTAAAATTTTAAAAATAATAACAATATCTTCTAAAAATTATCAAACAATTTCTCTTTCTGTTTCCTTCCCCAGTAATTCAATGTATTGGTGATAAGATGGGGTTGATCAAGGCAGGAGCCTGTGGGTGGAAGGAGCAGAGGGATCTAGCCCTGTGTAAGAGTTGGAGGCTGAACTCAGAAAGAGGGTGTCCACGTGCCAGGAGAGTACAGCGCCAAGGGTTATAGCCTAAGCAAGATGCTGGAAGGCATCCTAGGGGAATAAAAACAGCTGCTATAGAGTGTCAGAGCCAGAGTGGCATCTGGAAGACCTTTGTGTGGGAGTGTCATCCCGCAGGGTTATTGGAGCTTCAGCAGGATAAGGAGAACATGCACACAGGGCTATCTTGTATGGGGTATTAGAGCCCAAGAAAGATGAAAAGACATTTATGTAGAGGGTATCCCAGCATGGTATAAGAACCTGAGAAGTTAAGGAAAGTTTCTATATGGGGAGAAGGGAGCAGCCTGATGCAGGGTACCAGAGCCTGGGCACAGTGGAGAAGGCATCCGTGTAGAGGATGGAAAACCCAGCAGCAACAGCAGCAGCAACCCACCCTGGAGTGCTGGAGCCCAGGTGAGGAGAGGAGGGCATCTGTGCAGTGGGAAAGGGGCAGCAATGGTGGCGGGCAAGTGTGTCAGAGCCTGGGTGGGTTGAGGAGGGTGTCCATGAGTGATCATGGGGTTGGCAGCGATAGTTTGAGATCAGTGGTATGAGAGGCCCAGGGGAGAATATGACAACCCATGCGGGGTGAGCCAGTGGTCTTTGCAAATGTGAGCAGAGCTGTGAAAAGGGACTGGTCACATACAGGAGGAATGCTCAAATAAGTAAATATATTGAGGATCATGGGAGTCAGGATTCTAGAAATTGGAAAACAAAGATAGATACAGAAAGAAAAAGAGAAAACCAGAATGAACCCTGTGGTACTCGGGTGGAATTGAAGGAATTTGTGTACTCTTGGGATTTTCAATATATAGACAGATAAATACACCTATTAAGATGGAAACGTGCGCATATGCATAACTGATGTATATAAAACTGCGTATGTTCCCTAGCTCTGCAGTCAGAGACGACCTGGGAGCAGGAACCCTCCAATAGCAATGAGCACAGATAGCATCCATATCCTGGCTTCAAAATACTGTTTTCAAATAAATAAAAATATATATATTTTTTATATAAATATATATATCTTTACAGAAATATATATATATATCTCTCTTTAGAGAAATGGCTGACCCCAAGGCTGGGACAGGGAAAGTACAAAATGACCCTGGAGCATCTATCTTGGCCTGAATATAAAGAAGTCATCAAAGACAGATGGGGACACATCAAGCTAGCTTGAAGGGGCTCCCATTGCTCAAACACAGACACTTAATGCATCAGAAAATGCAAAAAGTAATGGATTGTGACTTACTGAGTAAAATGAGAATCCAAGTGTTTGTATTGACATAAATATATCAATGAATAAATTGAAAGGCCAATGAATAATGGAATATTTACATAGTTTCATACATAGTACATTTTTCAACACACTCATTAACCACAAAGGGAAACGAACAATTTTACAGTGGTGAAGCCTGTCAGAACCCACTTAATCAAGTGATCAAAGTTAACATCACCAGGAATAGGACAAGTAGAAATCACACGTATTAGAAAGCATACAATGAGGAGGACAGAGCGTCACTTCAATGATATCCCTGCCAAAGGTGCATACCATGAAAATAATTTTTTAAAGTAGACGTTTCACAAAATAACCGGCCTGTAATCTTCAACAAATGTCAAGGTCTTGAAAGTCAAACACTGAGGAATTTTTCCAGACTGAAAGAAACTAAAGAGACATAGTATCTAAACACAAGATTAAAATGCATCATTTTGGTAGGAAGGACATTATTACAATACTTAAAGAAATTTAAATGGGGTCTGAGGATTAGATGATAGTAATGCTAACTTCTGATCTTGATAGTTGTTTTGTGATTACACAGGAGAATGTTTTTGTTCACAGAAAATGAACACTGAATTATTTGAGGATGATAGGACATCATCATGTTAGTAAATTACTCTCAAATGGTTTAAGTCTGATATTAAAATCACCTTGAAAAAGTTATTGAATGTTTTTTTCACATTCTAACACTAAGTATTCTAGTCCACAGTCATTTTAAACATGAAACTTTGTGCTTAATGAGTATCTCACCTTTTGTAGCTCTTTCAGCAAAGAGAACTCAAACCTATTCCTAGCAAGATAATCGGGACCAAATAATTTATAGGGTAACAGTTGGCAACATGACAATCCTAGTGAGGTTTCTTTCTCTTTTTTTTAGCTAACTGCTTCCACTTAGAAATGAAACTTTAAATATTCTACTCTGACCTTTTTGCCTGGGAGAAGAGTTTAATTACCTGCCCAGTTTACATAAATTATGTCGCCTGTTTGTCTAAAATTGAATCCTGGGCAGAGATCAATATGGCCTCAGAAAAGCCAGAGCAAATGACTTATCTCAAATGCCATCAAAGGTCACCAAAACCTTTCCTGCTTGGATGGGGACACATTCTGTTCGACAACCTGGATCACGTCACGGGCCTGCTTCGTGCTGCCTTGGGTGCCAACCACAAGAACATGATTGATCATCGGTTAGAGGGCATTGGATACAAACTCCCTCAGGAGTCAGCTGTGTGAAATTAATTGAATGCCATGATGAGTCTGATTCATCATTCTCCAAAAAGGAAGGGGGAAAATGGCACAGAACACACCCAGAGCTTGATGCATGAAGCCTCGTGGAGGTAAACTGCAATTTATGCTCAGGATTCTGATGGTCACAGACCATGCATGTTTTATTTGGTTGCCGTTTCACAAAATTATTCAGGGAGAAAAAAATGTAACTCTGAATCTTTCTTTCATTCCTTTATCCTTCCTTTCAGAAGAAAAGATACTTGGTAAGGGCCAACTATGTGTCTGGCTCTGTTCAAACAACCCATTATAAAATATTTCATGGTAGAGGTATAAGATATAAAGAGATTTCAGACAAAGATACAGTTTGTTTTTACCTGGGACATTCAGATAAACTTTCATAAAGGGCATAACATTTGATTTTTAACCTGAAGAAGGTGTACGATTGCAATAAATATTTGAAAAATGAAGGTAAATAATAATGACAGTAATGTCACGGAAACTGTTCAAATGTGAAGCCTAGCAATTACTTCAATATGACTGGAGCAGTACGAAGTCATATTGGAAAGAGAGGACAGCTCACACGTGCTGAAGTCAGGCTCTTAAAGAACACATAATTTTAGCATAAAGGGAGAAAAGTCAGCTAATAAGAAACAGAAACATGTAGAAAAGCTGGAGTTTCATTAGCTTAAAGAGGAAGGTGATGATCCATTAAGAAAAAGAAATTAACAAGATCAAAAGGAAGAGAGAGGTCAAAGAGAGTGGAACTGAGCTCTAATAATCACTAAAACTGAACATCACTAATAATGTGATTCTGATCTTTACAAGAGCCATTCCCACCTAGGACAGCATGGAGCACATCAGACCTCAAGGGAAAGGAAGAGTCCCTGTACTGAAAGTCCGTGCAGGAGGTATGGGTTGATCTTTGTCACAATTTGGTGATGAATAGAGATAAGTTTGAGGTAAAGAAAGCAACGACAAAAAGAAAGAAGGAAAAGGAGAGAGACAAGGAATGACTGATTGCGAAGAAAAAGCATGACATTGTGGTAGACAGAAGGACTGAATGCAACATAGAAAGAAGGATTGGTGCTATAAGAAAAACTGCAGATAATTTTTATGTCAAGTTATGTTGGAAAGTGAGGGAAGGTGGAATTGACAGTACAGGTATAAAGGTATCTCTTCCGGCAGAAGAAGGAAGAATAAGATAAGAAATTTTAAGATAGGTGTGATGATGACTAAATGAGAGAGGAAAAATGAAAGAGGGTAAGATAAATTGACTTATGATTTTACATAAGCAGTATTGAGAGCTGAGATAAATGTGCAAGAAGTAAATGAGGTTTAAGTAAGGGGAAGGACTTGAGAAATATAGAATTAGTTGGGAATAGCAACTGTTAGGAGAGTTTCAAACAAATGCAGAAAAGTGTGGTAATCAACAAAACCTATAGTAGGGTAGGATAGGTGGTACAAACTACTGTAAACCACTGAAACAAATAGAACTCAAGATTCAATGGCTTAAAGAATAAAGATGTTTACTTCGTTTTCATTGGGATGCAGAAGCTATGTTTGCAGTGGTTCTTCTCCACTCAATCACTTAAAGACTGGTTCGTGACAGCTCTGTCTTGCATAACATGTGACTTCCAAGTTTGCTCTGAGTGTCACTGTCCCGGTGGAAAAGACCTTAGAAGATTGTGCGTGGGAGGTTTTATGCTCCAGACATGAAGGTGGCACACATCATTTCTGCTCTGATTCCATTAGATGGAACTCACTTCTACAGCTCACACTGATAAGCGTGAACTGTGAGCAGTCTCTGTGAAAAGATCTGCACCTCTATTCTAGGGGATAAGGACCAGCACTAATACGTCAGATTCCTTATGGCCTAGAAAGTTCTTCCCTGAAGACAGAAGCAAAGACAGACAGTATTAAATTATTCAGGATAATAAGCTTCAAAGTGTGAAGGACATGAAGGGCTACATGCTTACTGGAGCTCTCCTTGGTACTAAGCACTATCGCTGCCTGAAACCATTCCAATAAGAGTCCCATAAAAAAGGTTAAGGAGTCTCGTGGCATACACACCTGCAAATGCGATATACAAAATAATTTTGCTGCTCATACATGAATTACCTTGGACACTCTGAGGGCCACCCACTTGATGATAATGATTAAATCAAGGAGTAAAAGGAGTCTTGGACTGAGAGGTAGATAATCTGGAATACAGTCCAGGTTTTGTCGCTAATTTGCTGATAATAGGGCCAACTCGCTTCTTTCCTCTGAGTCTCAATTTTTCCTCTTTCAAATGCTAATTTTGGTCTCAGTGGCTTTGTTGGCTTTCCTAGTTCAAAACTAAACACGTAGTGAGGCCTCTTCGAGATGACCATGTTTTCTTGCCTCTTCAGTTTCATGAAACGGGAGCCCCAAGTGAATGTTCAGAGGTAAGGCATTCTTAAACACTGATGTTTGGAATTCACGTTATTACTCCTTCCCGGAAGGAAATTTGATATGGACTTCAAGAGGCTGAAGTAATTTCATGCTGAAAGAAATATGATGAATCTAGGTGTCTGCAGAGAAGTGTACATAATGATATATAATAGAGAAAATTAGCAGCAGTAAAAATGTCTGAATTTAATAGGAATATTGAATACAATGAATATATGCAGTTACTATAAATAGGGTTTTTAAAGTTTACTTAACATAATGGCTACTGAGGATCATTAAAATGTTTGGTTAATTATTAGGATGATGGAAATATGCTTGTGGTTTCCCTCTCTACAAATTTCAGCTCCTCTCAACATTCTCTTTTATTTCAACTAGTTCCTATCACCCACATAAAATCTGTGTGTTCTCCTTATCTTGTGTCTTGTTTGTCTCTCCAAACTGGCATGCATGATCTGTGAGAATTATAACATGTTTTGCCTCTTTCATTCTCTGCTTAGCCTCCATTTCCTAGAAAAGTATTTGTGGATAATAGGTTTTTAATAAATACATGTTAAATTAGTAATTTAATATCAAGTGAACAATTGCACAGAATTATATGCATAGCATAACTATTCTAATTGTATACAGCTAAATATGTGTGTATATCTGGGTCTGAATATGTCTTGGATACTTATTGTAAATTTATTTCGTCTTGAAATACAAAAGTACAAAAGAGATATAAAATAGCCACTCATCAGCCGGGTGTGGTGGCTCACATCTGTAATCCCAGCATTTTGGGAGGCCGAGGTGGGCAGATCATGAGGTCAAGAGATCGAGACCTTCCTGGCCAATATGGTGAAATCCTGTCTCTACTAAAAATACAAAAATTAGTCAGGCATGGTGGTGTGTGCCTGTAGTCCTGAGTACTCAGGAGGCTAAGACAGGAGAATTGCTTGAAGCCAGGAGGCAGAGGTTCCAGTGAGCCGAGATGGCACCACTGCACTCCAGTCTGGTGACAGCCAGACTCAGTCTCAAGAAAAAAGAAAGAAAACACTCATTTTTTTAAAAGATTTTGGTAATTTCATTTGATTTTAATTTCAGTATTTTTGTCAGTGAGATTTAATTGTGTGTGTGTGCATGTGAGAGTGTGTGTGTGAGTGTATGTGTGTGATAATGTTAGGTTGACAATTCCTGGTCTCTTCTTTCTATTGTGCGGCAGTCTTAAATACTTCCACTTTTCTTTGCATTGCTTCTTCTATGGTCTAAGCTTCCAGCATTATTACTCACTTGAACTGCCACAAAGCCTTTAAACAAGTCTCCCTATAGTCACTCCCAGTCCTACAATCTATCTTTCATATAGCTTCTACAATTTAAAATTGATCCTGTCATTCTCGCATTAAAAACCCTCAGTGGCTTTCCATCAGACTCAGAGTAGAATCCCAGCTTCTTACTTACCATGGCCTGAAGTCTCTGGCCATCTTCCCCAGCCTCATCTTTTGCCAAGTCCTCCCACATTCACCTCACTTTATTACTTTTTCTCTTCTCCTAAATTAAAAAAAAAAAAAAAAAGAATGAAAGAAACATGGACTTCTCTCAAACCTGTGTACTGTGCTTACCTCTGCCTGAAATGCTCATTTCAGACAAGTGCTTGGATCCAGGTCCTTGGATCATTTCAGTCTGGCTGCTTGTCATTCTCCAGGCTCAGCCTCAGTTCCTAGAGAGACCTCTGGGACCGCTCAAGCACTCCAATTCCATCTGAGCCACTTTCCTCATACTACCGGGCTGCATTGATGTTAAAACATTTATCTTTGTCAGAAATTATCTTACCCATCAGTGTACGCATTCATTGTATGTATCCGTGTCTTTCCCTAGAAAATACACTTTTTACTTTCCAGCAGGAAAGTTGTCTTTTTTCTTTTCTGTATTCTCAAGACCTAGCACAGTTCTACATATATGGAGTCACTTGAAAACTACTTGTTCAATGAATTAATTAATGATTCTGACCTTGAGTCAAATCTACTCCAAGGTGTAGTGTTCCTTCTTCTCTATTCTTAGCATCTTCCATTCTGCCTCTTACCAATAAAGTTAGTTTTGCTCCTTGACGTTACTTTCAAACAATTCTGAAGCAAGGTTCAGACTTCAAAGGATAAAGGTTTGGATAAAGATATGTGCAAAGGACACTTTAGGATGAGAATCTATTGGAGCAAAGGGACAGGAAAAGGTAGATAGTTGATGTTGTGTGTTGAAATATACAGTAAAGTCTACAGTGATCATATTAATCAAGACTGTGTTAATATGGAGCAGGCACCCAGTCTACTGTTTATGTTTTTTTAAAGGGAGGGGGTGGAGATTTATTAGTTCATGTTACAAGAAAGTCCAAGTGTATACTGGCTTTCGGCACTGGTAGATCCAAGTGCTCAAAGAATGTTATCGGAAATGTGTTTTCAAGGCTGGGCATGGTGGCTCACACCTGTAATCCCAGCACTTTGGGAGACCTAGGCGGGAGGATCATTTGTGGCTAGGAGTTCAAGACTAGCCAGAGCAACATAGCAAGACACTATCTCTACCAAAACTCAAAATAAAACATTATTTGGGCGTGGCAGTGTGCGCCTGTAGTCCCAGCTGCTCGGGAGGCTGTAGTGAGAGGATGACTTAAGCTCAAGAGTTTGAGGCTGCAGTGAACAGTGATTGTGCCACTTCACTCCAGTTTGGGTGACAGAGTGAGACCCTGTCTCAAAAACAAAATAAAACAAAATAGAATAAATAAAATAAAATAAAGAAATGTGTTTCCATAATCTTTTATACCTATTGTTTCTTTGTTCGCATTTTTATGCAAATTAATCTCAAGTAGAAAATGACTACCAACAATTTCAGCTTAAATCCTAATAGCTTAGCAATGTCAATAAATAGATATCACATCTTTCCCAATAGCTACATCCAAAATTTCAGAAAGTGTCTCCTAGCTAACAAATCCCTGTAGAACTTATAGGTTAAAGTAGTGATAATTTATCATTGCGCACGAGTCTGTAGGCGGGGTTTGGTTCTGTTAGTCTCAGCTGGGTTCATCCATGCATCTGCAGTCAGCCGTGGGACAATTGGAGGCTGCACTGATCTTTTCCGGATTCTTGGCGTCTTTGAGCAATGACAGACTGGCTGTTGTACATTAGCTTCAGCTACAGCAATTCAATTCTTCTCCATGTGTTTCTCATATTCTAGCAGCTCGACCCATACTTTTCTCACGGCATTGGCATGGTTCTAATAGAGATGGTGGAAATTCACAAGACAACTTTAGGTCTAGACTTAGAATTAGCACATTATTTTTTCTCCATTCTATTGGCCTAACTCAGTCGTGAGGCCGATCCATATTTAAAGGACTGGGATGAACTTAAAGGGAAGAGCTGAAAAGTCACACTGAAAAGGGCATGAATACAAGGTAGGTGGAAAATTGGAATCATTTTTACAATCAATCTCATACTGGATTTGGGGCAAAGGTCCATCATTTAATCAGTTACTGTGAGCTAAGTGTGGACAGAAAGCTTAGGAGTAATGGTTTTTGAAAGAGAAGTAAAGTACTATTCCCATATGAAAGGGTGATGAGAAAGCAAAACCAGAAATTTTCTACTACATGGTTGTATAAGCAAGGAATCAGTTTATTATAGTCATTTAGAGTCTAAGGTTTTGATTCAGACTACTTTCTAGGTATGTTAAATGCATTACTTAATGTGTCCAGTTTTCTTATCTGTAGTAAAGAAAATTTTTTGAGTATTAAATGAAGCAATACAAGTAAAGTGCTTATAGAGAGACTAACACATGGTAAGTCTTCACTAAGTCTTAATTTTTTTGTATTATTCTTTGGCAATTGGTAAGCCTTTGAAAAAGTATGAAGAAAAAAAGAGACATGTCAGGAATGTCATTTAAAGAAAATAAGCTTGGTTTTGTTTATAATGATGGAGTAAGAATCCCCCCTTTTATCTCTACTATTCCTGCCTTACTGATTTCAGTTTCCAGTATCATATTAGAGTCCCAGGGGAAAATATTTTTCCATAAAGAAATTAAGGTAAATTTTAGCTTAAGGAAATAGAAACTATAAATATAGGCCAGTGGAAAGGGCACAAACCTATGTCAGCATGGTTCCAGGGTAGTACTGGAGTCCATCATCAATTATTAAACAAGGTCAATATTTGTGGCACAGAAAAGCATTTTAGCATATATTATTTATGCAGATGGTTGTAATAGGTACTCCATGCTTCAACAGGGAGCTTCAAGAGTGGAATACTGTTAACAAGAAAACTAGTTGGCACAGAAAATAGCATATATTCTTTTCTGAGAAAGTGTCTCTCTCTCTCTCTCTGTCTTTCTCACATATTACTATTTTATTTCTCTACAAGGAAATAAATACTTTTTATTATATCTGTGATTACTCTGTTTCTCCATACCTGATATTACACTGGATGCTATAGGGAAGATGACGAAAGGTCTAAGAAAAAGAAATACTGTTCCTGGCCTTCAAGAAGCCGACAATCTGGCTGGATAAATATAATTTCAAGGATGAGGCAGGGAGGTAAATGGTCTAGATTAATACATGTCATAACGTGGGACCGAGACAGATGTTCAGCATGAAGTTCAGAAGGCAGGTGATCAATGTGAGCTATCAAATATGATGGGAATAACATACAGTGTCATATTTCCCCCAAAATTTGAAACATGATTTCCTGGGGTGAGGAGAGGACGTCAGAGGTTGCATTAGAAGATCCGAGGTTGAATGAGAGTTGACAAGTTTGAGAAGAAAACAGCTTAGAGGTGATAGTGAGTCAGTCACCTGCATTTGGAGAGGCAAGATGCTGTTGGAGGAGATTCACTTGCGTTAGAAGAGGCAGAAAGAGCTGAGTATTCAAGATATGACCCTCTCATTCCTCCATCTATGAGGAAATGTGACAGCCAAACTGAGGCCATTAAACTTGATCTTATAAGCATTATGGAGCTGCAGCAGATCAATGTCACCCTTTTACTGACTCAGCAAATAGTAATAACATTTTACTGAATACCTACTGTGTGCCAGTCCTGTGCTAGAAGCAATGGCACCACTGAGATGGACAGACTGCAGATTTCCTTCTTAGTAACTTTTGTGAGCATAAGACGCACGCATATACATACACACATGTGCGTGCACACATACCTCTACTACCATCACTAAAGTGAGAACTGCATTAAGAGGGGTAAAAATGGCTACTCCAAAGCCTGATAGCTTTAAACAGCAGAAAATAGCACATATGAGTGAATGCCAAGTTTTAAAATTTTTACTGGAGTGAACTCAATTCACCTCTCTGACTGCAACAAGCAGTTGTTGATTTCTAGGTTCAATTAGAAAACTCTGGTTTTTTGTTCATGTCATGTCAGGCCTATGAGCCAAGTAAGAACGTTTATCCTCTGCTCTGGAAGTGGTTCCAGCTCCACTTACCTGATATCCAGGACTCTCCCTAGTATCTTGTTACCCACTCAGCTCTGAAAGCCTAACACGGATGGTATTCAGGGAAAAGGACATTTCTAGCTGTTTGGAAACAGAGCAAAGTTTCTTACCCACCCAGAGTGCTGGCTTTGTGCTAACAGATGAGGGGCACGTGGAACAACGAAGCAGACAGCACCTTTTCTAATCCCATTCACTGGGGCTCTGTGCTCCTCCCTGAGAGAGATAATGACATGAAGAACCTGGAGTTATAGCCAGCAGATCTCCAGAAGAAAACCATCAGACAGTAATCACGGCTAGGCAGCTGCTCTCACTACCCCCACCTTAAATAATGAATGTTAGCGGGGATTAAGGACTTCCAATGTGCCTAAACTAAGCTTTTAACTTACAAAATATTTTTTAATCCTTGTAGAAACTCTGTGAAGTAGGTATCATTATTATCTCTATCTTACAGATGAGATTAATCAGAAGTTAAATAATATACTCAAAGTCACTTATCTAGTGACTGCTGGGAGCTAGGATGTAAATGAACATGTATGGAAGTTTAATCTTGAGAAACAGTGCATGGTTTTCTGAACTTACCCCAACATAGGGTTCATAATAAGATGCCTTTTGCCGTAGAACCAGGAGAATATGTCACCTCTAAGGATTGTCTTGTACTGTAGCAAATGCTCAATTAATGTTTGTTGAATAAATACATACAATTTGTGTCAAGTGTTTCATATATCCAGGTAGGTTTATATTGATCTATCAAAATCCATGTACCAATGTGCAAATATGTCATAGGTAGATTCTAAAAAGGTACATATAGGTAAATATCTGTTTATTCTATCCCCTATTAAATGATAAGCTCCGTAAGAATTACACTATGTGTAGTTACTGCTGCATTACAGCTCATCATAAAGTGCTCAGCTCATAATTAGGCTCTCGCTACATATTGGTTGAATTACAACATAAATATCTATCTATACTAATCAAGGACTATGCATCCAACTATTTAACGTATACACAAGACTACATATATACATATCAGAATATATGGTGACTTTCTTCCAAGTGTTTTCAGTCATTTCTCAATGGGCTAAGCCTTTCCATAAGATAAATCCTTAGACTTATCTACATTCAAAAGTGAAGAAGGCACAGGCAACAAGATATAAAGAGCTATAATCCAATGACTCTGGAAAAAATTTAATTCAATTTCTGAGTTCTTGTTGTATCAGCTTGTTGATGGATGGTATAAGGGAAACACAAAAGTAGAAGACAGTTCCTGCCTCTTAGGCCCTCAGTGTGTTTGGGGGTGATGAATCCCGCCCATGAAACAAGCAGAGGGTGATATAGTGCAAAGTAGGATCATGTCACTGTTGTCCATGAGAAGAACAATCATTGTGGTAGTTAATTGACAACCAAAAAGTATAGAAAACCTACAGAGTTTTCCATAGATATCCATCAAATGACCAGATAGATTTGTTCCGAACGTTTCACATTTTAGTATAATTTAAAACAAGTGAAAAGAAGAGACAAGGGATAGAATTCAGAATGCACCAGGGTTTAGAAACATGTACTTTGGATGCCTCATTTTACCCTATACATCTTTCTGTTGAATTTTATCAATCCTCAGTATCCACATCTGTAAAATAGAGATTGCAATATTAGCAACTACATATGGTGACCATGAAATCTAAATAAGACACCATGCATGACATGGTTAACATGGTGCCTGCCAGAGAATAACTGCTCCATAAATGTTAGAGCTATTACCTTCTATTATTAATATAATTTGGGATGTCAAGAGTCAGAATGTAGGTCTGGAAGAGATGTGACATCATCAAATCTAACTCTGTAGGTTCCAGAGGTAATGAGTTTCTTTTTACCATTTTATTTCTGAGAAGAGGTGGAAATTCAGCAAAGCTAAGCAGGATGTTTTTATTTGTGTTTATCTGCTGAGATACATCTATTGATTTCCTCCAGAGCAGGGCTGCAGTAGAGGGCCTTTGTAAGACCAACTTAAATCAGCACGTTTCCCCATTTTCATTGGGGATTGAAGCCAAGGTCACTCTGTATAGAGATGAGCTTTCAGCAGAAACGGCAATTACATTATGCTCAATGGTTTCATCGAAAAACTCTTCCAGATAATGACAAGAGTAAAATATGCCCATGTTCCTCCTTTGTCCCTTTATTAATAAATTAGAGTATACGGAAACTCAATAAAAGTGACAGAGAAGGCTCACAAGCATC
This sequence comes from Chlorocebus sabaeus, assembly GCF_047675955.1. Lineage (NCBI taxonomy): Eukaryota > Metazoa > Chordata > Mammalia > Primates > Cercopithecidae > Chlorocebus > Chlorocebus sabaeus. The sequence goes on along the minus strand of NC_132911.1, from coordinate 132,274,200 downwards.
ATTGGATCATCCTTACCAGGGGCAGCTTGCATCTCACAAAGCTACTTTTCCACTAAAAGGCCTTACCCAATGCAGAAAGCCACCATGGACTGAGATTGTTCTATGTATAATTGCAGTTGCTCACTGGACAGGTGATAAAGTCCTATGAATGCAAACTGAGCCCTGTTGCTGTAGAGTTTCATTGGTTTTGCTCTGGTCTTGGCTCAGTCCCTTCTTGGTCCATGCTTTTGACCAAATTCAAGCTCTCATTGTCTCTTACATAGACTTTTGAGAGAGTCTCGTAGCTGGCTCTCCTGCCCTTCTTCTCTCTCTGTCACCAACCAATTCTCCCCAGAAATGATCAACGTATCTTTCTCAAACACAGACCTGCAAATTCCCTACTCTTGTAAAGACATTTGCTGGCTCCCCATTTGACATCTTAGTTCTAATTGCTTCTGCTGCTATTACGGATGTTGTCATTAATTATTATTATTAATAATAATTACCATTATCATGATTATTATTTCTATATAAAGCCCAACTTCCTTGGAATAGATTTCAAAATTTTCAAAATCAGTTCAACATTCTCAGCTTTGTAATAATCAAGACTGGCCTTTATTGAAAGTTAACATGCCCCAGGTAATGTGCCCAGTGGTTTACTTTCATTAAGTTATTTTATGCTCACAACAATCCCGAAAGGTAGTCATCGTGCCCTTTTAACAAATGAGGGCACTGAGGCAAGGAAAAGTAAGGTATCTTTCTTTCGGCCACATAATCAGTAAATATTCAATAAGAATTGAAACCTGAATTTGTGTCACTCCCAAGCCCACATTGTTAATCACCATTCTCTCAGCTGCATCTCCTATCACCTACCCCTCACTCCCTTCTCACCCACACCTGACTGCTGGCCCCTCTAAGGCAAATCAGTTCCACCCACCAACTCTCTTCGGCCTTTGCACATACTTTTGCTACTCCATGGAACACTGTATCGCCCTCCAACTCATTGCAGCAAATGAACCACTTTCAATGTCACTGAAGCGAATGCTGGAAGTGCCCCGTCCAATTCCTACTTATAGTGCTGGTGAACTGACTTATCAGTTGCTACAGATATTGACTGAGAATCACTCATATATGCTTCCTTCTCCAAAGAGCTTTCAAGAGTCACCTCCCCCGGAGATGTGTAGGAGATGACACATACTCCCACCTTCCCATGGCAAGTGACTGACTGATGAGGAGGAATGACAGCTCAGGCCTCTTGCCTCTGGGTGAAGCAATCTTTGTGGTACAATTTGAAAGCACATCTTTGCATAGCTGCTTCCCCTGCCCTATCCTGCTTCCCTCACTATCAGGCTCCTCTAAGAGTACACCCTAAATAAATTCCCATCTCAGGCTCTGCTGCTTGTAAACTGACCTAAGACCGGCACAACCTCTGATACGCCATTCCTGACTAACCCAGGAGCACCTACCATCTTCTGGAGGGATAGTCTATAAGCAATGACCATCCCTCATAGAGGGGTGTTCATAGACCATCCCTTCACTGTGGCAGTTGACACAAAATTCTTATATTATTGTAATGAAAGTCTCTTTCCTCCTCTAGATTATCACTCTTTTTGAGATGGAGTTTCACTCTTGTTGCCCAGGCTGGAGTGCAATGGCATGATCTCGGCTCACTGCAACCTCTGCCTCCCAGGTTCAAGCAATTCTCCTGCCTCAGTCTCCCGAGTAGTGGGATTACAAGCACCCGCCACCACGCCCGGCTAAATTTTTGTATGTTTAGTAGAGATGGGGTTTCACTATCAGCTAGGCTGATCTCGAACTCCTGACCTCAGGCAACCCATCTGCCTCAGCCTCCCAAAGTGCTGGGATTACAGGCACGAGCCACCATGCCCGGACCAGATTATCACTTCTTTTAAGACAAGAATTGAGTCCTTTGAAGCTCTGTACCTCTCCAGATCACACAGTGGCAGCATTTAGGTGGTACCCCATACCTCTCAGCTCAGTTTGAACCCTCCTGTCCTGCTCATCAGACTGGAAACTTGCTGTCCTAAGAACCTCGCTGCTGTTCTGCTGGCCCCTCCTCACAGCCCTGCTCCCCCACCACCCAGGCTCACATCATCACACTACATTTAGTTCTTCTCTTCCCATCAGGGCCAGCTTTGCCTCTGCTTTCTCACCCAGACTCCCAACCCTCTGCTTCCTTCTCTTTCTACATCAGTTAATCATTCTTTCTCTTCCCCTTACTTCATAGCCATGCAGGACCTATGGTTGTAAGAGCCAGCAAGATAAGACACTTGGCCAAGTGCAAATGCATGACCTTATTAATTTATGCATGTGAAACTTAGGGAGGGAGAAGTATTCCATTAAGTGGCATCTATCTCCCCAGTTCCATTAATTAGTTAATAAAAGAGTTAAAGAGAATTTCAGGGGGATAGACTGGCTTCTGTGATAGAATATCAGCTAAGTGAGATATTAATAAAAAGACAACATGTGACTCTATCAGACTCCTCAGTGCGGTGAAGGAGGCTGAAACTGACAATGTAAATCTTCTCTCATTTGTCTGATGTGTGGATTCAGTGTTGTTTTTATCTGGGTTAGTTTCTGCCATGATGAAATAAGCTTTAAAGACACAAGCCTGATAGCTAGAAAGAAATAATTTATTGTGAAGCAGGTGCTATACATTGCCTCATGTAATAGCTCAGCCAGAGGCTAAGTATTTTGTAAGCCTGTTTGCTATACAGGATACTAATGCTCAGAGAGGGTGATACGTTTTCCTGGGGTCACACAGGTAACAAGTATCCAAGCTGGACTTTAATCCTAGTTGATCTGACCTAAAAGTCTACTCTCTTCTCACTGCACCATATTTTATTAGGACATGCTGTAAGTCAGTCAAGACAGGGTGTGAAGAGGGAAGTGACAATTGAAGGCAGACAGAGAAGATCAGGAAAGTTCCTTTCACATTAAATAAGTTCATGGAATGAATGGGGGAGAACACGGAGAAGGTGGGCTAAATTCCTACAATTAGAGAAAGTTTTTCAGCCAACTGAGTATTCTATTTATATGGGTTGATACCACAGTAGATGTGAGGCCAGGTAAGCATTCAGCATTAGTTAGTGTGAGGGAAGATTGATCAGGAGTATTGTTTGACCAAAGCAAAGGAAGGACAGGGTCGAAGGGTGGTGCATTTCTGGACAGGTGAATTTAGTCCAATGATCAAGAAAGAGGTAGTACAATTTATCACTAAAATTCCAGGCATGAACTGGGAGAAGGCAAGTTCTCCATAGAAAGAAAAGACTTCCGTTTGAGAAACCAAGACATTACAACACAGGGTCTCTTGAATAAGGGAACAGGCATAGATCCAATTACTATGACTCTTGAGGCAGGGAAGAAAAAAGACATGAAGTGAGAACCAGATGAATAGGTATAAATAATATGTAAACTGTAACAGCTTTGATTGACAGGCAAAGCAGGGCAATCCCTTCTCCCACAGCACCCCACCCACAGTGACTTTCTTCCTGCCACAGGACCTTCAAACATGCTGCTGTCTGCAGAGGACATCTTCATCCACTTCCTCACTGGGATGAGTTCCAAACACCATTTAGCACTCTGCTCATTTTACCCTCAGAGACACCTTCCCCAACTGACCGATCTACCCTCACCGTATGTTAAATCAAGTTTAGGTCTTCCTGACACGTGCATTTACAGTTCTTTTTCTTTTAATATGTGGCAGTTACTGCTCAATTAATTAATTAATTAATTAAGCTATGTAGTTATTTAGTTGATGTCTGTCTCTCTCATGAAGGAGTTCCCTGTGTGACAGGAAGGATAGCATCCTTATTCAGCACCACATCTTTGGTGTAATGCATACTATTTAAAATATAGTGAGCATCATATTTACAAAAAGTTATAAATGTAGAAAAGAAGTATTTCTGGGTGCAGGGAAGGAAGGAAAGAAAGAGAGGAGAAAAGTTGACTGGCTTCATCAGATCATATTGCAATAACTTGCTTAGAAGTCTTTCCAGTTGAACTTTAAGCACTTTGGTTCAGGGAAGGTTTCTTATTCGTATTTACAGCTCTAGAACCCACAGCAGCTCGCAAGTAGTAATTAATAAATAGCTACTGGAAGGATAAATGTTGAGCTTGGACTTCATAGAATTTCACTCCTTTCTCCATTCTCAAGAAAACGACTTGTCTCAGATCCTGAAGTGGGTCCCCAAGTGAAGTCAATGACTCCAACTCAGGCAAGTAGGTGACCATTCTCATCAAGCAGGTCCAAGCATTAGAATCAAAATGCAAAGGGAACTAACTTGATGGTATTGGTTTCTTTAACTTGGTTCTTTTTATATACTTGTGATGAAGGACCAGTATTTTGTTGGTTTGTTTATTTGCTGTGTTTTTGTTTTTAAATTTTCAGATAGTTACAGATATAGCATGGTTCCACTTCATGTAAGTAGTTTAGGTATCATGGCAACATCAATATGCTCTAAGAGTTTCTAAATGCTTACTTTCGATTTCTGTGCTCTTCTCATCAGCATCAGTCTACAGAACGTACTTTGAGCAGCGTGGTTCTAATGTATTGCCTTCTATTGCTCAAACGGGCTTCAATGGTTAATAGGTTTTACGTTTACATGACATATCTGAAAGAAACATATTAAATTTTTCCAAGACACAAGTTGGAAACCTGCCAACAGATGAATGGTGTTTTTAGTCTGACTCCTCAGGCCCAGAGGTAAGACTGAGCAGGCAAAAGTAGCCCAGCAGAGGAGCAAGTCTCTGATTGTTTCCCTATAAAATATGTCTTTGCATTAAAAGCATAATATAAATTGTCTGTTCATTACTAGCATATATAAATTATACATCATAATTTAGAGAAAGATTTATAGAAAAGTGAACAGGCTGGTAATTTTTCTCTATAGTAATCTTCAATTATCATAAATCATAGCTTAATCTAGCTCTGATTCATACATTCTCTCATTCATTCTTGATATGATCCAGGCTTTGTGTGGTAAACAACTTATAATTTTCTATGAAGAGGACCTACCCCTCTATCTATGCCAGCCTAGTCTAGTCCCCTGAACCATGTTTTAGATTGTAGAGCTCCTCTATTGCACAAATTTTAATATACATCTTAATTTGACTTATACGCAACCCATCAGATAGAATCTTTCCTGCAATTCAATTTAGCCCCACTTATTTTATGAAGTAAAATCTTTCTATCTTGTTTGCAAATTTTTACTTACTTCCTGCTCCATTGACAGAGATAATTTTAGTAATAACATTGGGTTATGCAATGTTCTTTGGGATCCAGCAGAAAAAAAAAAATGCAAATAGAGGATAGCCTTGCTCCAACTGAAAAAAAAAAAATGCCTTGGCATTGAGTTTTTATATCACTGCAATTGTCTAGCCATCCCTGCTTTATTGAACAATATCTCATTATCACTCAGAGTACTCTTTGTTGAACCAAGATCCAGCAGCTTTTACGGCCTGTTTTGATCCCCTAGAACCAATTGATTTTCTCGTAGTGGAAATAATCCTTTTTTTGTTTCTCTTAAATGTTTAAAAATGCATTTCAGCAAAGTGAACGATGTACAGATTTTATGCAATGTGGATTATTTCTTTCACACTGGTTTCTCATTGTGTTTCATGGGTGGGTTCACGGCAGGAGACTGCTGTAAGCTAGAAAATGAATTTTTGAGTAAGACAAAATAATAGAACTTAGAGCCGGAGGCTAGAGATGGGAAGATGCATCAGTGTCCAAGTCCATTTTAGCCAACAAGATTTAGCTGAGATATTGGGGAAAGAAAAAGGAAACTAAGTGAACATTTTATGAAAACTCTTTCTAAAGAAATTCTTTATCTCACTCACCTCCACCACAGTGACCCCATGAGTCCCTTTTTGTTTCCAATTCAGTCAAGCCTTCTTTTTCATACCTGCAGAGACAGTGTGGTTTCCTGAGGCGTTTGAAGCAGTAGAAAGCCACTTTGAGTTGTTTGCAAAACATTTTGAAACTTCCAAGTATAGACTGATCACAAGGGTATCTCTAACTTTTAACTTGAGACTGAGTCAAGACTTTATAAAATTGTTGAAACTCCAATGCTAATCGTATGATCTATTCAGTTTTCATTTAAAATGAGTGCTTTAATGATCAAAATATTCACACTTGAGATCTCATATTATTTATCAGAGGAGAGTGGCATGGACACTGAAAGAGTGGAACATGATGTTCAAACCTCATACAAGGCACTATGCAAGGTTGTTATAAAATATCATCTCCATCAAGTTGTCATCATCAACTTGTGAGCAATTTTTATAACCTCCATGTTATGGTGAGAAAAATGAGATGTAAAGAGATTAAGCACCTTGGTCACAAAGTACACCTGGTGTGCTCTCTGAGCTCAGGGTTGGACACCTGCCTTCTCTCTCTAGGGAGCTCATCCAGTCCTTGGATTTACATACAGTTTATACATGGCTCACTCTAAAATGCATCTTCTCCCTGAGTTTCTCTCTTGAGTGTCGCCCTAAAACATATAGCCTACAGTTCAGCTTTTCCATTAGAATGTTCTCAAACATAACATCACCACACCAAAACGATGGGTTTTGCCCCCACTCACCCAAACTCATTCCCCATCAAATCTTCCTCTTCTCAGTAAACAGCACCACAACCACCATCCTTCACAAGTCAAACACTGGGGATCATTCTGGCCTCCCCTCCTCAATATCATCATCTAACCCCTTAATGGATTCTATTCATCCACCTAGAAAAAAGGTCCAAATATGGCTATATTTCATCACCCATTCTACTAGAAAACTTCATTGAAGCCACTCTCATTTCTTGACTGGCTTCTGTCTTTTCCTCTATTGGCTATAGCTAATAAGTTCCTTATAGGGGTTTTGTCAGGATTACATTGAAGTATGGCATATGCCTTTCTCAAATTAGCAGCTCAATAGTTTTAATTATACAAAATTTTATTTTTTAGAAATAAGACAATATCCATGTATTGATTCAGCTGATATTTTAAACACTTACTTTTATATGGATCATACAGAACCACAGCTAGGGTTACTGTGGCAAATGAGGCTGACTGGCCTAGGCCAGATATTTGAAAGATGCCATTGGCAGTTGGTATATTGAGAAGGAAGAAGCACATAGTCAAAATATAATTTTTGTATTATAATACAATTTCATATTTGTAAACTTAGCCATAAAACTGAGCTATTGACCCTCCAGCCCTGTTTCTTGATATCTCTACTTGCTGTTGCTGCTGACTCCCAATCCCATTTATTACAGCTTCCTTTGATGTTCACTTTAACCTTGGCTTTCACAACTTTGGCATTATTGATGTGTTTTGGAACTGATCATTATTTGTTATGTGTGTGTTGGGGTGGGAGGTGACCTAGCTGCCTGCTCAGTGTATTATAAGATATTTAGCAGTATCCCTGGTCTCTTCCCCCTAGCTGCCACTAGTACCTCCTCTTCCCCCACAAATCAAACAGTGAAATATGTCTGCAGACATTGCCAAATTGTCCCTGAGGGGCCAAATAGTCTCAGTTGAGAATCACCACAGTGATATTTAAACTATCCAAGCACAGGGGAAGTTTGCATTGGGCTTGGGTGTTGTGCACTGAGGTGTAAACCTCACTGAGAAATAGCCTTGACTTGCAGATTACTTGTATCCAAGAGCCCAATTCTTTCTTTGCATTCTCAGTAGAATGCTTTCACTGGGCCAATTGTTATTGTATTTGAAAACGAGCTCAAATCCCCACACAACCTGGTCAGCCTCATCTTGCCCCCTCTCCTTACTCTCCAGGTAAAATGATCTGCTTTTGGCTCTTGGGCAGTCCTAAACTTCTCTCTTTGCCCAGGATATCACCCACCCTACCCTTCTCACCTTGCCCTGTCTGCACCTCCTTTCTTGGTGATCTAACTCTCTTGTCCCCATTTCTTCTGCCAGACAACATTATAATTCCCCGTTTTAAGATCTCCCAGCACTCAGCACTTCTATTTTATAGCAGTTCTTATCATTGGAATTAATGCCATGAAGAATATTTGCATAAATCTTAGTTACTCTGCTCAGTTTTCAACCTTGCTATGTGCAGGAACCATGTCTGATCTAGCCTGTGCACTATCCCTGACATGACACCAGTGACTTGGCATGAAAGCAAACGCTCAGTAAATGCTAAATAGTTGAAAAAATTAATTTTGTGAATAGAAAAACTTAAGTAAAAACAAATACTTTTATAGGAAGTAAATAACTTGTTATTATATATACTTCTTACCCCATGTCTTTTAAGAGAAGCCCTGTATGTCAAATAGAGATCTGAACATCTGCAAAGCTGGCAATTGCCAATCTTCCTTCTCTCAGCTCCTCTTTTTTGCTCTCTAAATTGAATTGATGAGAAAAGATCAGAGACAGGAACACATCTGTCAGTCCCGGGAACATCACAGCCTAGTGCAGGTGTTAGAAGTTTCTGGAAATAAAATTCACAATACATTCATTTCGAAGTTTCATTATTTTAGTTTTCTCTGAATTGTAGTATATAAAAAGACCTCCTTATTCCGGTATATTATTTACACTTGATGTTTTCCAAGAGTTCTATAATACTTGGATAATATGATGAAGGAAAATTCTTCTAAGGAAGTTTTTGTGAAGTTTTTGTTTCAAAACAGAACTTGCAAACTGGAAGTCTCAATGCTATTTCCAGCCAACGGGGTGTTTTGTTGGTGTTTAACCAGATTTAAACTGCTCATGGAGACTATTAAGTCAGTTGTCAACATTAAAAATTAGGGGTTTCCATATGAAGGTCTAGATATCCAGCTTTTCATGGAACATCAGAAGATCCAACAATACTGGAACTACTTTCTTTTAGCTAACATTTGGCTGGACTAGAGAGCAACTGCTGCCATTTATCACAGCTGGCATACCAGTTCTCCCTTCCAAGTCATTGCCTCTGCATATGTTACCACCTGGCTCTTATGGGTTGTAGCTTTGCAACCCTCATTTTCTGCCTTATCTAATTCTTATCTCTTTGAGGAATATATGTTGCTAATACTTATCTCTCATATCAAAAACCATGTAAATCTGAATTCATGTTGGGTATGTTATTACAAATCTCAGGGATGTAAGCTATTTATTTTTGATGAGTAATTTGGTTCAATCTCCCAACGTTTAGAACTATGAAATCCACTGTGGTAGCCACTAGCCATATACAGCTATTTACATTTAAATTAGTTAAAGTGAATTACTAGTACATAAAATTAAAAATTCATGTTTTAGGGGCCACAGTAACCACATTTCAAATGAATGGCTACCTTCACTACAGGCTGACATATTGAAGAGCTAAGACAGAAAATAATGTCTTTCTCACAGAAAGTTCTATTGAACAGTGCTGTTCTAGAATGTCTGACAAATGGAGAAAGTAGAAGAAAGAAGGGCACACAGAGTTTTGGAGACTTTATTCATTGTTATGAGTTTTATTGTATTCCTTGCTCAAAGTTCATACATGAAATTCCTAACACCCAGTGTCTCAGAATGTGACCTCATTGGGTGATAAGGTCTTTATAGTGGTAATCGAGTTAGTGTTACCATTAGAGTGCGCCCTACAATATGACCGTTGTCCTTATAAAAAGGAGAAATTTGAACACAGAAACATGGATAGAGAGAAGACAACAGAAAGAGGCACAGGGAGAAGACAGTCATCTACAAGCTAAGGAGGGAGACCCAGAAGAGATCCTTCCCTCACAGCCTGCAGAAGGAACCAGACCTGCTGACACCCTGATTTTGGACATCTTGTTTCTAGAACCCATGAGATAACAAATGTCTTTTGTTTATTTTCTCACAGAAAGTGGTAAAGCCTCTCAGTTTGTAGTACTTTACCACTTTGCCAAGTCAGCCTTCGCAAACTAATACAGTTATTGTTCATTCATTTGTTGAATAAAATAGTGGCTATCAAATACTTACTCTGTACTAAGAATAGCAGTGGGCATTTTTTTTTTTTTTTTTTTTTTTTTTTTGAGACGGAGTTTCATTCTTCTTGCCCAGGCTGGAGTGCAGTGGTGCGATCTTGGCTCATGGCAACCTCTGCCTCCCCGGTTCAAGAGATTCTCCAGCCTCAGCCTCCCGTGTAGCTGGGATTACAGACATGTGCCACCATGCCCACTTAATTTTGTATTTTTTGTAGAGACAGTGTTTCTCCATGTTGGTCAGGCTGGTCTCAAACTCCTAACCTCAGGTGATCCTCCCACTTCAGCCTCCCAAAGTGCTAGGATTACAGGGATAAGCCACCGTGCCCGGCCGCAGCAGTGGGCATTTTTAAGGAATACCCAGGTAAGTTGATTTTTCCTCCAAGAAACTTATCGTCTAATTTGAGTAATTAAAAATGTATTAAATGGACTGGGCATAGTGGCTCACTCTTATAATCCCAGCACTTTAGGAAGCCGAACTAAAAATATAAAAATTAGACGGGCCTGTTGGCAGGTGCCTGTAATCCCAGCTACTAGGGAGTCTGAAGCAAGAGAATCACTGGAACCGAAGAGGCAGAGATTGCAGTGAGCCGAGATCGCGCCATCGCACTCCAGCCGGGGGGACAAGAGCGAAACTTCATCTCAAAAAAAAAAAAAGTATTAAATGTATTTTAATAAGTAAAAGTGAAGTAAAAAAGTGATAATTTATTTGTGAAAGGCCTTCTTGTTTCTTGAAATTACTAGAGGAATTAAAGGGATGCCAGATATTCCAAACCCTCCTACAAGGTTTCATTACAATGAAGGCTCAATATCAAGCCTCTAAAAGTAAAAGGGCACAATTGATTATTTCTTTTAGTGGGTAAAGCAAGAAATACTAGTACCTTTTCCTTTGTACCCCAATTTCCCACCTTGGTCACAAGCCAGGGGACCCTCATTGTCCTGACATTCTCCTGCATGGAGGATGTAACTGGTGACAAATTTGACATTAGTGACTTCCCACAGTTCACAGCCTGGCTGCTAGTGGGTTCCTACTACCAGTGTTTATTATTGGAAAGACCCAAAAAAAAATCAAGTGGAGTCTTCAGAGATCATTAAATCAGGAAAATGAGCACTGCAGAAGCTGGTTATGACAAATGCCAAACCTCAGATTCCCCTGCAGCCCCCAAACCTTCTTATCAGAAGCTATAGACTGATCCTCACTAGTCTCATTTCTCCACGACTATTTTATCAAAATCAGGGGCTTATTTCTCATTAGCTCACTTACTTCCAAGACCAACTCTTTAGGGTTAGGAGCATAATCATCATTGGTTCAATTGCTTGTTTCATTTAGAAAGACGATGCACTTTATTAACAGAGTATGAAAGTTCATAGTTTGATGCTCATTTACTTTTTCCCTCCAATTCTCATACATAATCACAAATAACACTGTCACTTGCTTAATTAAAGTCCTTGTATCCTGCTCAGTCTCTCATTGTGGGCAGGGACCATGTCTGAAATGGTCTATGTATATCTCTTGCACAAAGCCCATAGAGCAGGTACTCAATAAATACTAAACGGTAGAAATAATTAATTTTATGAACCAAAAAATTTTAATGCAGAAAGCTTTTTATGATTAATAAATTAGTTTTATAGACTACAAAAGGACTGTGCTATTTAAGGGGATGGAAAAGTTGCTTCTAAAATGTTCTCTAAAAGCTCTGCAGAGGAGATGGTAAGTGAGCAGAATCTTTAAGGATTACAAAACTTTATATAAGTGGAATTGGAAGGGGGCAGTGATACAGAACAGTGTAAGCAAAGTCTGGAAGGCAAGAACGTATGAAAGAGAGTTATAGTAAAGAAAGTTGAAATAGTAAATTGTAGATCGAATTAGGAAAGACTTTCTAATTTTTTTCCAGTGAGTAATGAGGAGGTATTGAAAGATTTTGAGAAAGGGATTGATATATTAAAAGCTGGTTTTTAAGGGAATAAATTTGGCACTAATGCTTGAGACTGAGGTAGAGAAAGTTGGAAACAGAGAGAATGAATATGAGAGTGGAGTGTTCTTATGCTTTTATGTTTATATATTATTTTTTAAACAGATGTTATAACTACTGTGTTGTATTGATATACTCATCTTTTAGATTAGAGAAAGCTAACTCTCATGGTATAAGTATGATGTTTTTATACTTCATTTTAAAAATTTCCCTTCTGTTTTGTATTTGTAGAAGTCTTTGAAAATTTCTGTCCTGTCTTGAGGTACAAAGGTTTTTTCACTTTTCCAGCAAGAGTGGTGGTGGTGGAAATGTCAATCAAAAACAGGAGGAAAGTGGGTCCTCTTGGTCTAGTTTGGTGGTTCTCAACCTTAACTACACATTAAAATTATGTGGAGATGTTTTTAAAAACCTCTGATGCTCCGGGACACATCCTGGATCAATTAAATTAGAACCTTTGGGAGTAGAAGCAAGGCATGAGTGTTTTCCAGAGTTAGTCCAGTAATTCCAATAGCAATCAAGGTTGAGAATCACCAGTCTAAATTCCCCCTTCTCCTCCTCACCTGAAAAGTCTCCATCAAGAGAAGAATTTTGAAGACCTGATTTTGCTATATAGAGTCATGTTACTTTTATGGCTAAAAGTACACTACCTACATGAGAGAAAAAAAAAATGAGGTCCTGAAATAGGATAACAGTAGAAGGAAGGAGAGAAAATGGCAGGAGTCATATTGTAGAAAGAGAATCAACAAAAAATAGTTCAATGCAGAAGTGAAGAAAGAAAAGGGTTGATTCAAAGTTATCAATGTGCACTAGAGCCTGCATCACTGGCTTCAGCAGGGAGCTGTTAACAAAATAGGGAGCAGGATGGGGAACAGGTTTTGTAGAAAAAAGATGAGCTCAGCATTGAACAAATTGAGTTAGGGATGTCGGCAGGACATTAGGTGGAGACGTCACATAAGAATTAGATCTATATGGATGAAGCTGTGGAAAGAGGTCATGCTGGGGAAATAGATTTGGAAATAAGCCTCATGAAGATTAGTGGAAAACATGGCATGGAATAAGCTACTAAGGAGAAGACTCTAGAAAGAGAAGAGAAAGAAACTAAGGATGAGGTCTGCTCACACCTTAATAACCTCAACCACAAAAGAACATCACTTCTTCTTCATTTCTTAACATCTTGTGCTCTGTCAGGGTTTTTCTCATGTCACACTGATGTAATAATATGTTTACATCTCTGTCTCCCAACTTCATGTTTGCCAATGGCAAGGCCATGAGCCATTAGTCCTTATATTCACCAGCATGGAATCAGTGCACAACACTGAGGTGGTCAGTGTCAATGAATGTATATACAAGTGAGTTAATAGAAATCGTGCATTCCCAGGACAAGAGTCCTAGCCACATGGCATGGGCAACATCCTCATGCTAACCTGGCCTGTCACTGCCACACCCCACATTCTATGCTACCAGCGTCTGCTTCAACCTCCCAGGGGTCATTGCAACGAATAACATTAAATCAGGAATTTATCCAACACTCCTTGGGTACTTGTTACTATGCTGGGCAAAATGGATAATTAAAAAAAAAAAAAATTAAGACCTGGTCTCTGCCTTCAGGGTACTTATGATCAAACAGAGGAGAGAAGTTACCTCCTGTGTGATGCCTTCCTTGACTGCCAGGCAAATCGAGTCACTCTTGCTTTACCTCCTTAAGACTTTGCACACGTTAATACAGTATCACTTAACACATTTTCCTCTGATCCTCTGATACATTCCTCTCTTTCATCACAGATGAAATGCTCCTCAAGAGACATAATTTTATTATTCATTTTTACACCATAATGTCTAATACGCCTATGCTATACTACCTTTTGTTCTTCAAAATATTGCTCTTTCTTCTGTTTCAGAGTGTTTGTATATGCTATTCCCTCTATTTATACTTTTTTATTATTTTTTAACTTTTATTTTAAGTTCAGGGACACGTATGTAGGTTTGTTATATAGGTAACCTTATGTCATGCGGGTTTGTTTTACAAATTATTTTGTCACTCAGGTATTAGGTCTAATATCCACTAGTTATTTTTTCTGAGAGTCTCTCTCATCCCAGCCTCCATCCTCCAGTAGGTCTCAGTATCTCTTCTTCTCCTCTGTGTGTCCACATGTTCCCATTATTTAGTTTCCACTTTTAAGTGAGAACATGCACTATTTGGTTTTTTGTTCTTGTGTTAGTTTGCTAAGATAACAGCCTCCAGTTCCATCCATGTTTTTTTTTAGGAAAAAAAAAAAAACCATGATTTCATTATCTTTTATGGCTGCGTAGTAGCCCATGATGTATATGCACCAAATTTTGTTTACCCAGTTTACCGCTGATAGGCATTTAGGTTGATTCCATTCCTTTGCTATTGTGAATAGTGCTGCAGTGAACATAGGCATGCATATGTCTTTATGACAGAATGATTTATATTCATTTGGGTATATATCCAGTAATGGGATTGCTGGGTAGAATGGTATTTCTGTTTTTAAGTCTTTGAAGAATTGCCACACTGTTTTCCACAAAAGTTGAACTAATTTACACTGTCACCAACAGTGTATACATATTTCTTTTTCTTCACAACATCTCCAGCACCTGTTATTTTTTGACTTCTTAGTAATAGCCATTCTGACTGGTGTAAAATGATATCTCATTATGGTTTTGATTTGCATGTCTCTAATGATCAATGATGTTGAGCGTTTTTTTATTTGCTTGTTGGCCGCACGTATGTCTTCTTTTGAAAAGTGTCTGTTTATATCTTTCGTCCCCTTTTTAATGGTGGTGTTTGTTTTTTTCTTATAAATTTATTTAAATTATTTATAGGTTCTTTGGTAATTTTTTGTCAGATGCATAGTTTGTAAACTTTTTCTCCCATTACATAGGTTGTCTGTTTTCTCTGTTGATAGTTTCTTTTGCTGTGAAGAAGCTCTTTCATTTAATTAGGTCTCGTTTGTCAATTTTTGGTTTGGTTGCAATTGCTTTTTAAGTCTTTCTCATGAAATCTTTGCCCATGCCTATGTCCACAGTGATATTGCTTAGGTGGTCTTCCAGGGTTTTTATACTTTTGGGTTTTACATTTAAGTCTTTAATCCATCTTGAGTTGATTTTTGTATGTGGTGTAATGAAGGGGTCCAGTTTCAATGTTTTGCATATGGCTAGCTAATTATCCCAGCACTGTTTATTGAATAGGAAGTCCTTTTCCCATTGCTTGTTTTTGTCAGCTTTGTTGAATATCAGATGGTGTAGGTGTGCAGTTTTATTTCTGGGCTCTCTATACTGTTCCATTAATGTATGTGTCTGTTTTTGTACCAGTACCATGCTGTTTTGGTTACTGTCACCCTGTAGTATAGTTTGAAGTCAGGTAGTGTGATGCCTTCAGCTTTGTTCTTTTTGCTTAGGATTGCTTAGGCTATTCGGGCTTCTTTTTGGTTCCATATAGATTTTAAAATCGTTTTTGTTCTAGTTCTGTGAAGAATGTCATTGTTAGTTTGATAGGAATAGCAGTGAATCTAAAAATTCCTTTGGGCAGTATGGCTATTTTAACAATATTGATTATTTCTATCCATGAGAATGAAATGTTTTCCCATTTGTTTGTGTCATCTCTGATTTCTCTGAGCAGTGATTTGTAGTTCTCATTATAGAGATCTTTAACCTTTCTAGTTAGCTGCATTCCTAGGTGTTTTATTCTTTTCGTGGCAATCGTGAATGGGATTACATTCCTGATATGGCTCTCAGCTTGACTGTGGTGGGTGTATAGGAATGCTGGTGTTTTTTGTACATTGGTTTTGTATTCTAAAATGTTAATACTCAATTTCATCTGGCAATGAACCTATTTTATCTCAAATATTTTGGCTTAAGTGTCATGTCCTCCAAGAAGCTTTCTCAGACTTCAGGTCTGGGTTAACTGACCCTCCAAAAAAACCTATGGCACATTATTCTTGCCTATGAAATACCATATTATAATTGTCTGCATGTTTATAAAGCCTCCTCATCCATGTGTATTGGATCACTAACTTCTTTAAAATGATGATTATGTCTCAGTTTACATTGTGTCCATAGAACCTAATGAAATATCTAGAATATATTGAACTCCCAATAGAAATTGAACAAAAAAATTGAAAGAACAAACAAACAAATAAACAACATAGATTAGTCAACATGGTGCTAGATAAGCTGAACGCACAGATATGCAAAAATTGAAAGATATAACCAGAGAGGAATATGTGATCATGTGAATGTGTGTGATAGCTTTACCATGGGCTATAGATCATGAGTACAACAGAGTATGGAAATAAGGCTGGTCAATAACAAACAGTTACAACCAGCTACACATGGCATTCCAACTGTCCTCCATAGTTTTTACTAATAATTTAATTCATTCTACATACTTTTAAATTTATTTTTATTTTTATTTTTTTAGAGACAGAATCTCCTACTGTCACACAGACTGACAGTAGTGGAGTGTAGTGACATGATCCCAACTCACTGCAGGCTCAAACTGCTGACCTCAAATTATCCTGCCAACTTAGCTGCACAATTAGGTAGGACTATAAGCATTTACCACTTTGTTTTCACCACTGCACATGGCTATTTTTTGTTTGTTTGTTTGTAGAGACTGGGTCTCACTATGTTGCCCAGGCTGGTCTCAAAGCCCTGGCCTCAAGGATCCTCCTGCACCTGCCTCCTAAAGTGCTGGGATTACAGGTGTGAGCTACCACAGACAACCATTTTATATACTTTTGGTAAATTTTATCATAATGATAATTAACAATATTATTCTTTTTTCAGACATCATTTAATGAATCTAATAATCAAACTCTTGAGAGATCAATAAGCAGTTATCTATATGTTAACTACATGTTAACAAAATTTTGGAAATTACAACCAGATTCTTTTTTTCTTTTTTTTTTTTTTTTAAGATGGAGTGTCACTCTGTTGCCCAGGCTCAGGCTGGAATGCAATGCTACAGTCTCGGTTCACTGCAACTTCCGCCTCCTGGCTTTAAGCAATTCTCCTGCCTCAGAATCCCAAGTAGCTGGGATTATAGGTACCTGCCACCACGCCTGGTTAATTTTTGTATTTTTAGTAGAGATGGGGTTTCACCATGTTAGCCAGGCTGATCTTGAACTTCTGACCTCAAGTGATCCACCTGCCTCAGCCTCCCGAAGTGCTGGGATTACAGGCATGAGCCACCACGTTTGGCCTACAGATTCTTAAAAAAGTAATGAATCTAGAAAGTGCATACAATTCTTATAAATGCTTTTATTGATTGTGTTAAGTTAAAAATATGTTTTTAATAATACGTGCTATGGCAATTCTATGTTTAATTTTAAAATAGTAAATACATCCTCAAAAATGTGTATAATTTTGTCTAATAATCATCTACTTGCACCTATCATTGTCAAACTATATGAATCAATAATCATAGTATTAATGTGTCAACTAGAGACTTGTTCTTTGATTTGAGATCATCTGGAAAACACAGTAGGTTAAACTTGACTAACTACTCTTAGCTGTGAGATAGAGTGATAGATAGATAGGTTGGTAGATAGATAGAGGATGGATAAAGAAAGATGTACATAAATACAAATTATTAACCGCCTCTTATGGGTGAGATAGTGTGTTATGTGTTTCACACATATGTAAGCTACTTCACTCTCCACCACCATGTTACAAGGTAATATTATTCACCTGCCATTAATTAGAATACTAGGCTCAGAAAGGTTAATTAATTTATTAAAGATGCTAAACAAGTAGTCAGCTGAACCATGCTTGAAACCAAAATAATCTGACTCCAGAACTTTGAAACTTTCTATGTCACATTGCTTTGCTGTCTATCAAGACCAGAACAAATTATTGTTGGTATCCATCTCCATTCCTTTACCCTGAACCCTGCTGTTCTTATCAAACAAGTGATAGAGCTACAGACCCACCCAGATCCTGAAACCTCCAATCTAGCTTCCACATTAATGTTTAACCAACTGAACCAAACAGCCTCTGATGGGTTGATGACTGCTATCTCAAATGACCGCTATCTCAAATGACCGTGTAAGGGCTTCCATATTCAAATAAGAACTGTCCTTAGAGACAGATGACTACTGATCCACTCTAGTCATCAAAAAGGTGAATTAAAGTGATTGTTGAATCCGCTTGACAGAGATTCCACTTTTTAGTAGTATGTTGGATTCTCTTACTTAGGGTTTAAAAAACCTAACAGAAGGATTGGTTGAAAAAAATCATAACACCACCATCCCTACCATCCCCACCACCACATAAACACACACACACACATACACAGAGAGAGAGAGAGAGAGAGAGAGTTAATTCTATAATGTTTATACATATCTCTATCTATGTATAAGCATATATGTATATGTAAAGTTATATAATGTTATATAAAAAATGAAACCAAACTATTTACATGAGCTCAGTTATACAACTGAATTTTGTATGCAGTAAAGACAAAACCTTTTGGGTTCTTTGGTAGCTTCACAGTCTACCATAAATTTAGTGCTAAATAACCAGTTTTTACATAAGCAAATGAAATCCAAATATAGTATTAGCTCTCTCACTCCCTCCTCACTTGGCATTACTGAAATTTTCAGTCAACATTTATTGAGGTAGCTTCTCTTTTAATTGCTGCTGTGGATCCTCCTCCTGTTGTTGCCTGGTTCTGTCCTCTGCCTTCTCCATCCACACTAGTCTCAGCTCATATGTCTATACAAATCTAGGACCACTTTCTTCTATGAGAGCTTACTACAAAGAGCTCTCAGGCTGCCCCTCTGCAGTCAGCCAGCACTCAGTTATTCAGCTCAAAGTCATCTGCCTTGAACTCAACTGTCTTTGTTTTTATTATCCCAGCTCTTGCTATTTTTAATTACTAATAGCATTGACTTGAACTCCTATGAATGCCCAGGGCAATAGCCCTCCCTCTTTGGGCCAACAAACTCTGCTAATACTTTTCTGTGTCACGTTTACTGCTAAGTTTCTGGGAGTGTCCATGAACATCATATGTGTAGTAAAAAACAACTGGATTTATTAGAGTTGCAAGTTTTGGTATAGATTCAAAACTCTCCCATTTACTAGTTGTAGAATCTTAATCAAATTATTTCACTTATCTATTTTACAGTAATCTCTTCTTTAGCAGAGAATTGTTGGTGGATTAAGGAGGATAGGACCTATGGAGTGCACCAAATTAGAACCTTACAAAAATTATACTCAGTAAATGTTATATTTTTTGTTTCAACCTACAAAATGAAGTCTTTCTCACTGCTGAAAGAGATTTTGTCAATCTCCATGGCTTTAGGCAAAAAAGAAACAACACTATATTCAATACGATTTAGTCTATTCTTCTTTACTGAGTTCTTCTCCCTACGGTCCTCACATGGGTGCCATAAACATCGCCTCAGCCGCAACAATTGAAATTTAGAACTACTGGTTCCCTTGCTAAGGCTTCTTTTTTAACTGTTACTTGCTTCCAAGTTGCTTAAAATCACACATAGAATACTTCAGTTTTGGGTTACAGTGAGAAACGTCTTCAGTTAATGACACCCACAACGAAAAGATCTTTTATATGACACTGAAATTGACAAGATTTACTTCCTTCTGAGTCTAACTAGAGTGAGACAAGGGATGCCTGTTCGGCATAACAAGACTGACGGGCTTCCTCTGTGTGGTAACGATCTGAAAACATTCCTAAAGGATGGATAGAAATGCAAGGCAGTGACGGGCAGGTGAGGAATGGAGCCAGCATGCTCCATGAATAATGGATCACTGGGTCACAGCTGGCTAAGGGTGTCAGTTCCACTCTTGTGGTAAAATCGCTGATAGTAACCTTCTTTTCCCGCCCCCCCTCAAGAACTAAATTAACCGAGCAAAGAGAAATGCCAGCGGGTGTGAGATTTACCATTTGCCACTGAAATATCTTTCTGCTGAGGAGCCTTGTCATTTTTTCTTTTCTTTTCTTTTCTTTTTTTTTTTTTTTTGTTTGTTTTGTTTTGTTTTGTTTTTCTTTTGAGATGGAGTCTCGCTCTGTCGCCCAGGCTGGGGTGCAGTGGTGCAGTCTCGGCTCACTGCAAGCTCCGCCTCCCGGTTCACGCCATTCTCCTGCCTCAGCCTCCCGAGTAGCTGGGGCTACAGTAGCCCGTCACCACGCCCGGGTAATTGTTTTGTATTTTTAGTAGAGACGGGGTTTCACCGTGTTAGCCAGGATGGTCTCGATCTAGTCCTGACCTCGTGATCTGCCCGCCTCGGCCTCCCAAAGTACTGGGATGACAGGCGTGAGCCACCGCGCCCGGCCTGAGCCTTGTCATTTTATTGGAGAAGAAAAAAAAAAAAACAAAAAAACGGGAAGTTGTTTTAGATATACAGTAGCACTCTGCTGGCGTGAAATACTGGACATATAGGAGGCCCACTGGAAAAAGGAGCATAGGCTTTGAACAGAAGAGCTGAGTTGGGATTCAAGTTTTGCCACATTCTTGCTTCATAGTGGTGGTACAATTACCTTAGCTTCACCGAGCCTCAGTTTTTATCGTCAATAAAGTGGAGATGATCATGGATTTTGAAGAGTCGTTATAAGCACTAAATGGAAACATTTTTATTTCCATGGGCATATTTGTCATTTTAGAAAATGTTAGCGCCTTCCTTTTGTCCTGTACTTACGTATTCAGGAGAACGAAGACAGATGGACCACATTCTGGCAAGTGTTTTCATGCCCCAAAGCTTGTATATTAAGCAGGTATTAAACATAGACTCTCTCTGGCTCAATGCCTTCACCTGTAAACTAGGGAACCAATAATAATCTCTCTTGTTCCTGCTTCGAGGTAAATTTAAGGCTCAAATCCGATAATGATTGTGAACACTCTGAAAAGAGGTAAACAGCTTCTTGTACTCTTATTTTCTGTCTTCCTTTGGTCCTTTGGTAGTTATTGAGAAAGACCACACAGTTCCAAATCACCATGGCTCATATTCATCTCCTTTTTCTGTGTTCCCCAATATCTTGGAATTTCTCAGCCCCAAAATTACCTAACATAAACCTTTAAAAGGGTAGAAGTTCAAGTGTAATTAATAATTCTGACTTCCATGATGTTGAGTTCTAAATCTGACCTTACTAGGTTAGACTGGGAAGTAGATAAGAAAGCATTCATCCAAAGACTATCTAAATGATATTGGAGAGTATTTTAATGTCTGTTTCCTCAACATACCTGTGGAAAAGGCTTATTATCCCCATTTCACAGATGAATAAAGCAAGGTTCAGAAAGTTTTATTGACTTTCCCAAAGTGACAAAGTTATTAAATCATAGCTCTAAGATTTGATACTTATAAATTTGTGTGTTTATTAAAAATCCTCAATTTTTATCTCCAAAGTACCCTGCTCTTATTCAAGTAGGAGAGAAGAAATGGTAAGAAAATCCAAGGGAAGCTTTTCTGTGGTAAAACAAAGATGAACGCTGCATGCTAGAAGAAGTTGATGGCAGAACTTGAAATGTAGACACAGCCAGGGAAGGCATGGAATTACTTCTGTGGTGGAGGGCGTGTATCAGGATGTGTAATCAACCAGAGGCAAAGCCCACCACTTTTCTAGCCATGGTTTCATTGCTATGTGTTCTGCTTTTCTTTTTCTTTATTTAAAAAAAAAAAGAAACATTCAACTTTTATTTTAGATTCAGGGGATACATTTGCAGGTTTGTTATGTGGGTATATAGTGTGATGCTGAGGTTTAGGGTATGAATGATCCTATCACCTAGGGAGTGAGCATAGTACCCTATAGTTAGTTTTTCAAACTGTGTCTCCCTCTTTCCCTCCTTCTTTTGGTAGTCTCCAGTGTCTGCCATTGCCATCTTTATGTTCATGAGTACCTAACGTTTAACTCATACTTAGAAGTGAGAACATGCTCTATGTTAGGCAGTTTTGTGTTGCTATAAAGGAATACCACAGACTAGGTAATTTACAAAGAAAAGACATTTATTTTTGCTCATGGTTCTGCCCATGATTTTGTTCATGGTTCTGCTCATGGTTTTTCTCATGGTTCTGCTGTCTAGGAAGCATGGCACCAGCATCTGCTTCTGGTGGGGGCCTTAGGAAGCTTACAGTCATGGCGGAAGGCAAAGGGGGCCTAGGCATATCACATGGCAGGAGGAGCAAGAGGTGGAGGGGGTGTACCTCTTTTAAAACAACCACACTAGTAAGAACTTATTAATTACCATGAGGAGGGAAATATCTCATTTGTGAGGAATCCAGCTCTATGACCCAAATGCCTCCCACCATGTCACACCTCCAACACTGAGGATCAGATTTTTACATGAGACTTGAAGGGGAAAAATACACAAACCACATCTTGTGGTACCTGGTTTTCTGTTCCTGGGCTAATCCACTTCAAATGATGGCTACCAGCTGCATCCATTTTGCTGTAAAGTATGATTCCATTCTTTTTTATGTCTTCACAGTATTCCATGGTGTATATATGCTACATTTACTTTATCCAGTCCACACCTGATGGGCCCCAAAGTTGATTCCATGTCCTCGCTATTGTAAACAGTGCTGTGATGAACACACAGTGCATGTGGTTTTTGTTTTGTTTTGTTTTGGTAGAACAATTTATTTTCTTTTGGATACATACCTAGTAATGGGATTGCTAGGTTAAATGGCAGTTCTGTTTTAAGTTCTATAAAAAATCTCCAAACTGCTCTCCACAGTGGCTGAAATAGTTTACATTCTCACTAACAATGCATAAGCATTCCCTTTTCTCTACAGCCTCAGTCGATTTTTGACTTTTTAATAATAGCCATCCTGACTACTGGGAGATAATATCTCATTATGATTTGATTTTCATTTCTTTGATGATTAGCGACGTGGAACATATTTTCATTTCTTTGTTGCTCACTTGTATGTTTCTTTGAGAGATGTCTGTTCATGCCTTTTGCCCATTTTTAATGGGGTTGTATGTTTTTTGCTTGTTGAATTTTTTAAGTTCCTTATAGATTCTGATATTAAACTTTTGTCTGATATGTAGGTTGAGAATATTTTTCCCCATACTGTAAGTTGTCTGTTTACTATGTTGATCATTTATTTTACTATGCAAAACTCTTCAGTTTAATTAGGCCACATTTGTCAATTTTTGTTTCTGTCGCAATTGTTTTTCAGAATTTAGTCATAAATTTTTTCCCAATGCTAATGTCCTGAATAGTATTTCCTAGGTATTTTTCTAGGATTTTTAATGTTTGAGGTCTTACATTTAAATCTTTAATCTATCTTGAGTTCATTTTTGTATATGGTGAAAGGTAAGGGTTCAGTTTCATTCTTCTGCATTTGACTAGCGAGTTATCCCAGCACCATTGATTGAATAGGGAGTCCTTTCCCCATTGCTTATTTTCGTTGACTTTGTCAAAGATCAGATGGCTATAGGTGTATGACTTTATTTTTTGGTTATCTATTCCATTCCATTGGTCTTTGTGTCTGTTTTTGTACCAGTACCATGCTGTGTTGCTTACTGTAGCCTTATAGCATAGTGTAAAGTTGGGTAAAATGATGCCTCTGGCTTTGTTCTTTTTGCTTAGTGCTGTCCCTAGGTTTTTGGCTCAAGAATCCCCAACATCAATTTCCATGCTGTCTTGGACCCTCTCTAATGCTTCTGGGAAGGTCAATGCTTTCAGTGCTCCTTGCAGACCTGGCCGCTTGCATTGGCTCACTCCAGAGCTACTGCTGCTCAGACAATGTTGTGCTCATTCTTCTCTTGTAAGGAAATACTTTTTGCTCCCATGGTTTTCTTTTCAAAGAAGATCCCACAACAGGATTGCTCAGACTTTGAGAGTGATTTGAAATTTCTTCCCATATCCAAGAACCTTTCCAACCTGGTTGTTTAAATAGTATAGTCACTGCACTGAAACAGCACCAAGACTCCCACTCCCTCTAATGTTTGCATTGAGCTGCTAAATTCATTTTGCTAGTTTTGCTCTTTAAGCACTAAAGGATTTTTTTCTGAGTGATCAACAGTTTATCATTGAAATTTGGCTTCCATTGTATACCCAGTTACCTGCTCTTTATTTCGCTCTCTGACTGAAGCCCAATACATCCATAGATAGAATTATATTTCAGAATGCCCCTAGCCCATACACAAATGTATTCTTAGGATAGTCACCTGAGGCCACTCACCCAACAGAACTGTAGCTTATCTTCATTTACAAACAACTGCAAATTGAAGTGTTGCCTATTTTAAGGCAAGAAACAGTTTGAAATTAAAATAATTTATAATTTAGCTCAAGGTTTACACCTCCCGTGTGTTTTCCCTCATAACAAAAATTCTCACTAATCCTTTGCTTACTAACTTCTGAAGTTATTCAAATTTAACAAACGTTTAACAAGTACTAATTTTGTGTCAATACTTGTATTAGGAACTTTTCTATATCTATTTTCCAATGGAACTTTCAGAATAACTTCATGTAGCCGATATTATTATCAACAGATACAGTTAAAGATGCTAATGTTCTAGAGGTGAAGAAGCTTGCCCAAAGTCTTTTAAAGAGTAAAAATTTCTGTCTCCGTGATTCCAACTCAGTAACCTTCAAGAACCCTGTATTAGCTTACATTTAGTGAATGTATCTTAACATTTTTTAAATACAAATATTTGGTTTTTCATTTTTCTCTTTTTTAGTTATGAGATCTTTCTTATCAAGACATCATAAATTACCTGAGGACATCTGTTACTTCTGTTTGGTCATGTATTGGTGCAAAACAAATTATCCCCAATGCATTATACCTTAAAATAATAACCATTTTATTACATATCCCAGTATTTTGGAGCAGCAATGCAGGCAGGAGTCAACTGGGCAATTCTTCTCATTGGGATGTTGACTACGATACTTCACCAGTGGTATTCAGTTGTTGGATGGACTGCTGTGGAGAGTCCAGCAGGTTTATTCACATGGCTGGTGACTTGGCTGGGATGGCTGGAAGGCTGCAGTCAGCTGGGACTGTCAATGAGTTCACTGACAATTGAATTCTCCAGCATGGGGGTCTCAGGAAGTCAGATGTCAGACATGCTAGCTTGAGATTCCCAAAGAAGGTGTTCCAAAAGGCAGAAGGTGGAAACTGCTAGTTTTATAAGCTAGCGTGGCATCACTTCTGTCATACTGTTGTTGTTATCGTTGTTGTTGTTCAAAGCAATTGCAGAGCCTGTCTAGGTTCAAGGACAGATAACAGAGACCCCACCTCTTAATGGGTAGAGTGCCAAGGAAATTATAGTCATTCTTAATGCACCATAGCTTCTTCCAGATTTTTGAAATATATACTCAGTACTTGTAAGTGGGAAAGAGATTCTAATTATATTTTAATAGCCACCCTTTTTAGTGCCTCCAGATGGCCAAGCTTACTCCAAAGCAGATTTTCTCAACATTAGCATTGTTGACGTTTGGGTTCAGGTAATTCTTTGTTGTGAGGAGTTGTCCTGTGCATTTTAGGATATTTAGCAGCAACCCTGGCCTCTATTTGCTACATGCCATAGCATGTCTTAGTTGTGACAATAAAAAATGCTAGTAATTGGCAAATGTCCCCTAGAGGACAAAACCACCCCTAGTTGAGAACCCTTGCTCTATGTTAAGAACTAAACACAGGGATACATTATAGTATCACCTATAATCCTTAGAGGGTTATAAGACAGGTACCATAATTATTTCCATTTCATACAAGAGTAAACTGAGTCTCAGAAAGTTAAGTGGCTTAGCCGTGGTTACTCAGAAGGAAAAACCCAGCTCCATCTGAATGCAAAGCCTGGGCTCTTTCTACCATGCCCTTCACTTCTATTTTATACTTCAAACTATCCAGAATCCAGATGGATATTAAGGGATATAAATAAACAGTTCTCTAAAGTCAGAGGCAAAACTCCAGTCACACACCTGCAGCACTACCACAGAGCCCCCAACTGATTCAGCAAGGGGACCTGGCTGAATTCTAGAGCTGCTTTCGGCCATCTCTAGCACAAAAAGCATTGATCCACTCAAAATTAGCAAGCACTTCTGTTCCTTGTCCTGCTGTTTGCTTACAGAGGGAATTCAAGCCTAATTTGGATATGTGCCTGACTCTGGGCCTCGTGCCAGCACTCGGCGCGGGGAGCACTGGCATACACACTCTCACCTGGTGTGCAGTCTATTTTGGGACTCGGCCTCAGTTGCTGCTGCTGCAGGTGACCTGACAGATGCAGGGTGCCCTGCATTTGCCCTGGATTAAAAATGCCACCATTTCTGGTGCAAACTTGTCCAACCATCTTTTCAGTCTTCTCACTCAGAGCATTCATTCACCCTCACAAGTGCATACTTATCATTATGGTTCCTGCCTCCCTCCTCCACTCCTACCTATCTGACTACCATTCCTACCCATGCCATGCCCCTCTGGAACATGCCATCTTTTCGAGGGAAGACAAATATGTGGCTGGCAATTAGGAAACAAAAGGTCTAATAAAGCTGGGGATACAAGGAAAGGAGTAGTCAATTCTACTTGGCTGTCTGGTTGGGGAAACTTCATGGAGCAGGTAAACATCTAGCAGTTCTCCAAGAATAACCAGAGTGAAGAGGAGATTTCAGTCAGGAAAATGAATCTCATATAAAAGATCGAATATTCTCTAAGTGTCCTGGTGTCCTGTGGGTACCCAAAGACAACGAGAAGACAAGAAGTGAAATTCAAAGAGGAAAGACCAGTGACAGGAGAATGGGGAACTACATGATTCCTTGACCCTAAAGAGAATAGCGGGGCTTAAGGAAAGGAAGGAAATGCTGGATTTTTACTTTCTAAAGATTGCTCTATCACCTGTGAGATGTATGGTTTCGAGAAGGGCAAAGCTGTATGCAGGGGACTGGTGGAAACCAGTTAGAAGTTTGTTTAAATAATTTGTAGCTTAATCATTCAACAGATATTTATTGCATCCCTAAATGGCTTCCAGATTCTCGGCTAGATAGCCCACATAAAGCAGTGAGTGAGCCTGACGTAGGCCCAACACATTTAGATCTCCTGTTCTTCACCTTATTGATAAAGCCTTCCCCGACCATCTAAGCACTTCTTCCATAATGTCCTGCTTCCCTCTGGCACTGAAATTATCACCTTGAATTTGGTTTGTGCCTTGGAACATCTGCCTCTTTAGTGGATTGACAGTGACAGGGACAGGGCTATACGTAGGCCTTCTTTGTTACCCTATTCACTGGTGAAAAAGTAAAACAGCTTCCAGCCTGATGGAAGGATGTTTCAGAAAGGATGACAGATATAAAGCAAGAAGTAGAATGAATCACATAATTTGCATGACGGGTTTTAAGGAGGAAGAATGTAGTGGCCAATGAAAGCATTCAAGAGCCCAACACAGTCTGAGGTGGCAGTCAGGGGCTGGGGAGAGTTTCTTTTTTCTGTTAGATAATTTAGTCCCCCAACTATCTTGTGAGTTAAGCAATCATAGTCGTCAATTTACAGATGCAGAAACAAAGGCTTAAGGGAGGGGGGGTCAAAACTCTTGCTTGAGGTAAAGTCATCCAGTTCAAAAATGAATAGTAGCAGCAAGATGAGAAGGCAGGAAGGCAGATCACAAATGAGACTTCCTCACTCTGCCTAGTCACACCAGTTGTTTGCCATTACCTGGAGGACTCAGGTTTCAGCCTAGAGTCTAAATCTTCTCTCTCCCTTTCTCTCTACAGGTTGAACTGGTCTGTTGAACTTTGTGGATGGAGCCAGCCAACAGGATGACATTGTGGCAGAGAAAGAAACTTGCAGCTTCTTGCATCAGAAAATCAGAGAGCGCCTCTCTGGCAAGAAGCTGCAGACACAAAAGAAGCTTGCGTTGAAGGTGACTCAGCTCTGGCTTTTTAGCAATGCCCTAACATTGGCTATTTTAAAAGAGGCAAAGTAGCTTCAGTGAGACCTCAAACCAATTGCCCACAAAGAAGCTGCTGGTCACAAATGCTGGCTCTTTCACAGACAAAACGGCAGAGTGCATTGATAGGGGCTGCTGGTCCAGGGGCATCTTTATATCATGACCAACTATGGCATTTGTCTCTGTCACCTGAAAAATGGCCCTGGGAGCAGGCATGTGACTGACTCATTCTGCAAGTCCTCCAGACAGCTAAATGAAGATGGCTTCTAGCTGAGAAGAAAGGGAGGGGTTCATACACATGTAAAGATGTCTTCCCCACTTGCCTCTGATGGAAACTCAAGGGCCAGGTGGAAATGGCATGGATCTGGGAGTCAGCTGATGAATTTGGAAGCTCAGCCCAGCTAATCAGCAATGTGGTCCAGAACCTGTCTGCACCTCAGTGTCTAGTACATGGAGGAAGGGAGAAGAAGATGAAACTAATTGACATTGGGCCTCTTATACGAACCAGGCACTTTGCTGTTCTCACCCAGTCTTATCCTGGTATGTTCACCCCTCACAAGGTGTCTGTAAGACTTGACCAAATAATATAGGTTAAGTACTTAGCACCGAAAACCTATGAGCTATATATGATTGTAGCTATTGCAAGTATCATCCCATTATAGAGATGAAAAACCTGAGGCTAAAAAGCCACATAGCAGGGACTCTAATCCAGTTGACTAGTTCCAAAGCCCCTATTCCCAACCACATAAAAATATTGCTTCCCCCTCTCTTCCTTCTTTCCCAGAGGTGGGCTGAAATCCATTAAAAAAAAAAATGAGTACAAGAGAAAAAAAAAGAATGTATTCAAATGATTCTTGAACAAATAATTTAATAATAATTAAAATCACTAAGAAAGTATTAATAACTTAAGATAATGTGTTAATAATTAAAAAGCATTCCATAAATATTTATCAGGAGATATTTATGTGGTAGTTATTGTGCTGCTATGGGAGATAAAAAAGGAATTAGATATGGATTCTGCCTGTGCACAGTTTATAGTCTAGTAAATACATACAGAAATCATTCTAGTAATAGTAGGAGTAACAAAGAATAATAATTCACTAATCTATATGGATGTGTACTGTATTCCAGACACAATCTTCAGTATCTCATTTGCATTGTCTCTTTAGCATTTACGATTCTCTGTGATAAGAATTATTACTCCAGTGTTACAAAAGAGAGACCGGAGCTCAGAGAGGTTATATAATTTTGCCAAAATTATACAACTTAGATGTGGGACAGAATCAAAAAGCAAACCCAGGTGTGTCTGATCCAAATTCACCCTCGTAACCATTGGGCAGCACTTCCTCACTCTCCTTAGCCAGCCTCTCTACTTGCAATTCCAAAAACACACCAGTTTGCCTAAATGGCTTTCGTAAAAAGCAAGATTTCACCAGTCCGTGCTAACAGGTAATGATACCAAATAAAATCCTGGAAACTCCTTTTTGACCTTCCAGTTTACTATTTCGGTACAGACCCACTTTATTCTACCACCTCTGGTCCTCTGTGAAGAAAATGCAAATCCTGCAGCAGCGACTTCCCATTCACACTGCGGTTCTCACAGAACTTTGCACTTGCAGGGCACTCAGGCCCACTCTGGGGCAGCAGACTCAATCCTGACTTGCTAAAAGCATATGCACCATCCTATCACTTTAAGCCGCCCTTAATCAAACAGTAATGACAGTTTGATTCTTCTGCGAAAGGCATATTTGAAAGTCATTAATGAAGAGTAAAATAAAAAAGGCATGTCTTTTTTGTCCCTTTCTTCCAAGTTGCTTGAAGATACCTAAGCATGGGTTTAAAGTCATGTGAAGGATATAATTAGGGACAATATCGAGGGCAAGAAATTAATTGTAGTTAAGTGGAGTCTTCTCCTTCAGAAGCACACCAAGGAGACGACTTTCAACCGAGGCATCACTCTCTCACTGAGTGTTGGCAGCTGGAGGAATACACTTTTTCCCTAGATTCAAGGTATTAGGGGAGGTTGACACACTCTCCACTTTGCATCATCCAAATGCTGTGAGATCTGCCTGCAGCTGTCTGCCAATATCCCTCTCCCTCCTTCAGCTGGTTCACACTGCACACCACACAAAACACTCCCTTCATTATTCAACACATGGAAAAGCTGTAACCCACATTCTCCATCAGCAAACCACTCAGTATTCAAAGCCCAGATCAAAAATCGTTGTACTGGTGAAACCTCCCTTGACCACCTAAGCACTTCTGCCTGTGTTTGGGTTGTGCCTTGAAACACCTGTCTCCTTAGTGGCTTGGCAGAAACAGGGAGAGGGTTTTACCTAGACCTTCTTCCTCATCGTATGCACATTGAAAAAGTAAAACAGCTTCCATTCTAATAGGGGAAACAGTCAATGAGCCAGAAATCAAACAAATAAACAAGCTAAATATTAGGGATTGTGGTAACTCCTAGGAAGGAAAATAAATAAGTGCTATAGTAAAGGACATAGGTCAAAGCCAATCAGCATGGATAGGTGGTCAGAAATGGGTCTTGGAGGAGGTAGAATTTAAGCAGAGACCTAAAGGAAAAGAAAGATCCAGGCCCACAGTGAACTGGGCCGAGAACATTCAGGTAGTAGGAATAGAAAGTGCAAAAGTCCTGCTTTGGCAAGAACTTGATGTGTGCAAAGAATTAAGAGGAGGCTCATATGATGGAAAATGGTAAGAAACAGGGAGCCTGGAAAGAGACAAGGTAAGTACAGAATAGACACAAGGCCAGGCCAGGCAGGGCTTTGACGGCTGAGATAGGTAGAGTTTTGATGGTTGTAAGTGCAGTGAGAAGCTATTGAAAGGTTTTTCTTGGGCAGGTGACTTTTGATTTATGTATTTTAAAAAGACATTTTGACCTCTATGTGGAAAGAAAACTGGATTAAAGGGTTAAGAGGAATAAGAAGAAGTGGGGGGACTGTTAAGCGGCTGTTGTCCCATTACCAGCCACAGTGTCTGATATAGAAGAGGTGCTCAATAAAAGTGTTTGAAAAAAGTGAATGAAAGGGTTAGACCACCCTGGGCTTACAGAAAAATTGTAGCCAGCTAGTGCTGTCCCTGGCTGGTTCTGATGATGTCTCTCTCTCATCCTTAGCATCCCCAGCACTTGAATTATTCTGAAAGAAAAATTTTTTAGGTACATTCTGAAAATTTGTCACCCATTTCAGGCCCAGGCTTGCAAAAATTACCATGTTCTCTTGGTGGCATTTTTATCATTTGACATCATTTCTTGCCACTGTTCTTCATTCTTGTGAACAGAGAACAGCCTCCTCTTTCTGATTAAAAAAAAAAAAAAAAAAAGGAGGAGGAGGAGAAGAGGAGGAGGAGAGGAGGAGGAAGAGGAGAAAGCAAGTTCTGCTCCAGCCAGATGTAGAAGAGATGGTGAAGAGAAGTGAGAAACAATTCTAATGGAGACTTTTATCCCCTTTCCAGGAAGCTGGCTGAGGGCCATACTTGCAGTTTTGACTTTAAACCTGCAAAACCTCAGCTTCCCCAGGGGAGCCAGGAGGGCAGGCTCTTGGCACATGGAGTTCCTGAGTAGCACAAGTATCTGCTTTTCCTCAGCAACCTCCTGCTTTATTAGTTAAGCCTCTCTGAAGCCCGGATGGGCACAATTCATGCCAATTTTAGGGTGAAAGCGATTTGGCAAGTTATATTCCCAGGGTGCTCTGGAAAAGAGACAAGGGGTTGCTGAACACAAGCCATACTAGATGCTTCCCTAAACCAACAGGAATCACTGCTCTTTGACAGTGGGGTCTGCTAACAAATGGACAATTCTTCAAATGAAAGAGACAATCAGGGAACTTACAAGGTGCTGAGTATCCCGTATGGATATAATTCTAACAGAGCATTTTCTCCAATATTCTGTAGTACCCGTAAGAACCATTAAAAGAACTTAGAAGTAATTCTTGAAGAGACATACTTTAAAAAATGAGGAAAAAAATGAATTTTCAGTTTAGGAGGGAACTTAATGATTGAGTAGTCCCATTTCTTATGAGGAAACTGACATGCGAGACACAGGGTCATTTCCCAAATTTGCCAAGCTACTGAAGGACAGAGCAGAAAGATGCCCCAGGACTCTGCTCTGTCCAGCCTCTTTTGGATATTATATACTATTGCTTAGAAGAAACTATAAGGTAGTAATTAGTGAATATTTGAGTGGAAAAATACTTAGCATCATATAGGCCTGAGATAGGATCTTTGTTGACACTCATTAGGTCTATAAACTTTTATCTGTGTCCTCACAGGAAATAAATTGAAACAAAAACTTCTACCTCATAGATGTAAATGAGATAATGATTATAAAGTCTATGCACAGAAATTGTGTTCTTATGTGTTTACCAAATATTTTACTTCCTCTTGGATATTGAGGACAACTAAGTTTTCTAGCCCTTTTGCACCTTAGTGGGGCCATATAAGGGGTCTGGACAATGGAATGTTGGTACAAGTGAGGTGCCCACTCCCAGGAGTTTCATATGCACGCTCATATTTCTGTTCTCTTTCTACAGTGATTGCACATTGAAGATGGCAGAATTGCAAAATGGCAAGAGGCTCGATCCTTGAATCACCATTTGGAGAAGAGTTAACTGACCAACAAGATCTGCACTGAATTCTACGGTGAGAAGAAAATGTTTAGGGGGTTGCTTATTTTAGCAGCTACTGCTACGTACTCTGACTAATATGATAATGATCATAAATGACATGATTTTGCCTACTTCAGAATCCACACTGCTACAGATTCTTTTTTTTTTTTTTTTTTTTTTTTTGAGACAGAGTCTTGCTCTGTCACCAGGCTGGAGTGAAGTGGCACGATCTTGGCTCACTACAACCTCTGCCTTTGGAGTTCAAGTGACTCCCCTGCCTCAGCCTCCTGAGTAGCTGGGACTACAGGTGCCCACCACTATGCCTGGCTAATTTTTTGTATTTTTTAGTAGAGACAAGTTTTCACCATGTTGGCCAGGTTGGTCTTAATCTCCTGACCTCGTGATCCACCCACCTAGGCCTCCCAAAGTGTCAGGATTACAGGCGTGAGCCACTGCACCCAGCCACCTGCTACAGATTTTTATAAATCAGACTTTCTTTCCACAGTTCTGAACATTGACAGCCAACATCAATTCTGATGAGAGACAACCCTGATGAGATTCTGAAGTGTGTGGCTTTTGAATCATTAAAGGATTCAATTGTTTTTCACATAATCTGGCTGTAAGTATATATTTATTATGTTTTACTTCTTCAGAAATCAGCAAGTGTGAATTCTCATTTTTCCACATTCATTTGTTAAGAAATGACTAAGCCCCATTGTTCCAGCAACATATGTTGCTACATGCTACCCTCACAATAGCCCCATAAGATTGTGAGATCACTAGTATTTCAACCATGACCACCCTCACCTCGAGTTTCTTACACATAACATTCTTTCTGCCAAGAATACTGTTTTCCCAGACATCTCCATGGCTCACACCCTAGATTTGTTCAATCACTTGCAACTCTGTCTAAAACAATGTCCTTCTGCCATCCACATCACTGACTTCCATTATTTCCATCTCATTTGCACATATTTTGCTGTTGATTCCTAGCACTGTTTGTTCCTAGCACACCAGAGCCAATCCCTGCAGGAAATGGTCCTCCTTCACCGATGCCAGTGTGGGTCCTCATTGCTCCCAGGATGGGGAAGATACGTGCCAGATCTTTATTGGTCAACAAACCAGCAGAAACTGAAAACTTCTTGAACACATGTATCCATCTAAAGACTTCTCTCTCTCTCTCTTTTTTTTTTTTTTTTTAATTTCAGAACTCCTGGTCGGTGTATTAAACCCATTCTCCACCCTTTTCCAATTTCTGAATCAATCTACTACTGATCCCTTTGTTCACAGAATGACAGGATGTGAGATAGTCTTTGTTTTGCCATAGCATTTTATTGGCACCAGCTCTTATTCTTGAATTTGTGTGTTTCAACCTGCCTTTTTCTTTTTTACAGGGTTCAATCAATTCCTTTCCCCATCAGTTTAAATGCATCAAGAAAAACAGATTCAAGGCTAAATAAATTTGTCAAGTAATGTATTCATGTATATTCTCCATCCAGACCAGTGATGCAGGACAAAATATCTGAGGAGGACTTTTAAGAGCTAGCTCTGTAGACATAACGTTGATATTCTAAAGATAGACACTGTTTTCAATGGCAGCATTGATCTGGCTTCAAGTAGCCTCATAAGCAAAAACTATTCATTTTACAAACATTTGTTGAGCAACTTCTAGAGTCACTGAAAATATCCAGTGAAAGAAAACTACAAAAATGATTATTTTTATTTTTATTTTTTTGCCACAGTGAGCCAGTATAGGAGGACAGTATGATGGACCCAGCATGGAACTGAGACTAGTTTGATGGAACTGAGGTTAGTTTGATGGCACGTGTAACACACCTTGTTAAAAATTTTCCAAAACAATGGGGCATCTTGACAGTGGTTTAAATTTTTTATTGAGCAGCCAACAAGCAAAAGTGTGGGTGGGGTTGTCCGGAGCCAGTGTATTTGGATGTAAATGTAAGTTTGAATAGGTTTTAGCCACAGCCTACTGGGCAAGAAAACATTTAGGTGAAAGCGTAAAAACAGTAATTTTCTGTTATATGCAAGGATAGTACTTAGTGCCTGGGAAGTAGAAAAAGTAAATAAAGAAAAAGCCCTAGGATTTTATATTTATTCAACCATAAGCAAATATTATTTGATATCTAATATGTTCCATATACTGTTCTGTTCAAACTCTGCATCCAGAAACTTCAGTATTGGACATTATCAATAAGAATATATTCATAGAGTAACAACCAAAAATATGTCTATTTCTCTAGTTTTAAATTAGTTTTCAAAATGATGGCACTTCTTGTTATGCCAAAAAGCAGTCCTGCGATGTCACAGAAGTAAAGAGTAAAGAGAATGAAATAAAATTTCATTCAAGAAACCTGAAGACAGATCATAGAACACCATACTCTGTTGTCCAAAGACAACACAAAAAATAACATCTGACCCTCAAAGTTATTATTTTGAGAGTAGAAAAGGTTGAAGTTTACATAAACAGCATAGTATGTTGAAGTTATATAAACAGCATAAGCAAAGGTATAGATCACTCAAAATGAAAAAAAAAGATGCCCTCCAAGTCAAATATAAGTCAGTACTCTCTAAAATTTCATTATGCATTTTTAGACCACCCTTCAGAGATCTTACTCCATTTTTTACAACAGCTACATGTTAAAAGGTTAAGATGACCTCTGCTAAAACTAAGAGTTATTATTTTTTTCCTTTTTCTTTTCTTTTCTTTTTTTTTGGGACAGAGTCTCCCTCTGTCACCCAGGCTGGATGGAGTGCAGTGGCATGATCTCAGGTCACTGCAAGCTCCGCCTCCTGGGTTCATGCCATTCTCCTGCCTCAGCCTCCTGAGTAGCTGGGACTACAGGTGCCCATCACCATGCCTAGCTAATTTTTTGTATTTTTTTCTTTTTTAGTAGAGACTGGGTTTCACCGTTTTGGCCAGGATGGTCTCGATCTCCTGACCTCGTGATCCGCCTGCCTTGGCCTCCCAACGTGCTGAGATTACAGGCGTGAACCACTACGCCCAGCCAAAACTAAGGGTTGTTGCCAAGGATGTTAGTGAAGGATGTTGGCACTGACATTGAAACTGGTGTCCCTCTTGAATAATGACACTACAACTGTGTGATCATTCTTCTAGGGAAGTTAACAGCACATGCGGTTTGTTAAGAACGATGATTAAGGATTTCTTGAATGTGCCTATAAAGAAAAGCAGGCACTTGGTCCCACAGAAGTCATTGTTTTGGAGCAGGTGGGTTGACTGATCAGGTAGGTTTCATATAAAATGCAAATTCACATTTTGTGGAAACTGGAAGTTCATTCATCTAAATCATTTCTGCTAGTCTATGATGGCTTCGGAAAATTGCCAGGGTAAGGTTTTTATTTGATCTTTCAACATTATTGGAGGTCATATAAACAGGATTATATGAAGTCTTTCACTGTCAATTAATGTAATTCTAAATCAACATTCTGTCAACAGTGAGCAGATTTTACAGAGTAAGGAGGAAGAAAGAGGAGCTCGTTCTTCCCTCAAATGAATTGCCCTGGCTTTTAGTTAATTCTTAAACAAAAAAGAGAGGGAGGGAGAGGGTCAAGGAGAAAAAGAAGAGAGGAAGAAACGAGAGAAGAGGGAGGAAGAGAAGAAGGGAGAGGGAAAAGAGGGAAAGAAGAAGGAAAGAGAGTAACCTAATTTATTTTAAGGTGTTTTGAGAAAGTAATCTATTCCTTATTGTATCTTAAGAAACAAAATCCTAAAGTTATTGAAAGGTTAAAGACAATTCATTTTCTGTGAAAATTGAATGCCTAAATGGTATTCTAATTTTATAATCTAAAATGTAACCCCTTTTGAACCTAACATTCAGGAAACTTATTTTTAGCCAATAGAGATAGCACTGGGCACTAATTTATTTTTTTATGGAAATGGAAAACAGACCAAATTTCCTGCATTTGCAGAATATCAGCCCTACTATTAAGTGTAATTTGTTTGACTTACATTTGCCTTCAAGGATTTCAGAACACTTCTGGGACAATGCTTTCCATAAGTCTTTACAAATATAAGGAAGAACTCCCTTTATTTGAAAATCTTTACTGGATTAAATTTTCATCTTCTTCTTAACAACTCCACAGGGAACCTCCCAGGGATGGATAAGAGAAGTTTCAGTGTCAAGTCAGTTACCTCACTTATCTCCACAATTTCCTTGAAAAAAAAAAAAAAAAAGCTATATTTTAAGCTAATCAAAATTGGAAAGAGTCAATAGATGAAATAAAATAATACAATGAATAGGTGCTTTTCTGATCTAGCAATCTATGAGCTACAGAACTGGCTGTTTTCAGGTCATGTGTTTTGAACTCCAGAATAGATTCAACCTCTACAGTTTGACTTATTGAAGTGGAATCTCAGGTCAGCCTCTTAGCCTTTGTGTGACATCTATGTCTTCATTCATAAAACAGGGAAAATTATATTCTCTGTCTCAGAGTTGTGACGAGAATTAACCCACAAAATGTACAGGAAATGATTAGCAGTGTCTGACATGCTGTCATCATCATTGATGTCACATTCCTCTATCACAATAGTTCCAAAATTAATTCTATGTCCAATATTATCTCCTTTAATTCCATTCTCAAAATTTTAGTAAGAATGAATTTCCCAGAATATAAACTCAATCATATCACTCTCATTCTTAAAATCATGTAATACTGTTTTATTTTCCAGAGAATAATGTCCATGATCCCTAATGTGTCAGTCCACATCTTTCAAAACCAAGCCCTTGCCCACTCCCATTACCACCTCCCATCCCCCAACCATTTCCTGTCCCTGTTCAGAACTTCTGACCACACAAGCCATTTGATGATCCTGAATGCATCCTTCCACTTACTTGCACTCCTCTGCCTATACTTCCCTCTGCCTAAAACATTCCTTCCATTCTTACCCTCAAAAGTTTGGATCAAAACTGTTTTTTCTTTTTTTTTAATCAAGAAACCATGGTCTCACCAATGCGCAGAGGGAAAGAAAAGTAATCGGCTCCAGTGATGTTCAAAGAGGAGCAGGTGCCGTTTCACCTACCAAAGAGAGGATCCATTTTGAATTCATCAGTCCTGCTGCTTTGTCCATTCCCACTGTGGCCTATTGGCTTGCACTCTGGTTTTTTTTTTTTTTTTTTTTTTTTTTTTTTTTTTTTTTTTTTTGAGAAGGAGTCTGACTCCGTCACCCAGGCTGGAATGCAATGATGCTATCTTGGCTCACTGCAACCTCCATCTCCCGAGCTCAAGCGATTCTCCTGTCTCAGCCTCCTGAGTAGCTGGGATTACAGGCACCCACCACCACGCTCGGCTACTTTTTTGTATTTTTAGTAGAGATGGGGTTTCACCATGATGGCCGGGCTGGTCTGGTCTCAAACTCCTGACCTTGTGATCCGCATGCTTTGGCCTCCCAATGTGCTGGGAGAGTCACCGCGCCCGGCCATGCTTGCACTCTTAATGCAATCATAATCCAAACATTCCCAAAGTCAGCCTGTTCAGCCTACAATACATCTTAAAATACATCTGCTGCACAGATTGAAAGAACACTTAAAGATATTGGGAAGTGATAAACATGTGATTTTGCTTAAGTAGTTATGTGGCTACAATTAAAATTGAAGATAATTTCTGCTAGTGCCCTGCTAAACTGTACTTGTACACATAGATGATAAAACAGAGATTTCTCAACTAGCTTTGGTAAATGGGGAGACATGAAACAGATAGCTGAAATGTACTGACAATTTGTTTGGGGATACTATTGATGAAGATATTTACGGAATCCATGAATACCTACATCCCGCCAAGGCCCACCTACCTTTTTTTAAATGAAGTCTCTAAGAAAGATAAATGTATGTGCAAAAGAAAGGGGCAAATAAGAAACGAAATGCCACTTTATTATAATTAGGTGGCTTTTTGCTCGAGACTCCAATGGTAAGCTCTTTGGTTACTTTGGATGGAGACATGGCTTAAAACACATAGCATGGAAAGGCACAAGGAGATTTACCTACCCTTCAAGTCCAGATGCAAAGCTGTAGTTGCCTCAGTGGTTCCATATAAAAAGAGACTTGAGAGACTAACACACTAGAGCATGCATTTGAGAAGAATAGAGCAAGATTAACACCTGGGGCTCCTCCTAGGTAGAACCATTACCTCATCCAGCTTACTGTTTCAGCCTGCAAAAGTAAGATGAAGAAAGAGGTGGCTATGTAGGCAGACCTGTAATACACACAGTTGTCCTGCCCACTGGTATATGTAGTCTGGACAGTCTTAGAACCCGACTTTCCCTAGATCCTCCAACTCACTTTTACATACGACCTTCTTCTGGTCTACATTGTGGCCTTCAAACTATGGATCAAGTCTGTTTCAGACTCCTTACTCAGTTTCTTCATATTTCAATTGGTGTATTAGGCAAGATAGATCTGTGGTTCTTTGTATCTCTGATGTAATGTTATGTTATCATAAATAAACATTGCTTTCTATAAAGCAAGGGCATTAGTAAGATCCATCAGTACCTCTCCCAGTAACAAAACAAAATTTATTTAGATGTGAATTGTATTTTCATATTCTTCACATTTCTCTCTCTAGGCAACTCCTTCATAAGAGACTCAATGAAAGAGGGTAGTTGATTCAGCAAACATTTATCCCTACTCCTGGAGTGAAAGCCCCAAATACTCTTACTTCAGAAAGCTCAAAATATTAAAAAGTTAGGAAATTTGCCCAATATGCTTTCTAGAGGATTCTAATAAGGATCAAAACCGTCAAAAACAAGAAACAAGCATTTCTTATATGAACATAATAAAATAATCAGTATTTTATACTTCTCTTCAAAGAAATCACAGTTTAAAAACATCAAAAATCATTTTCAAAGCCAGTAAGTTCCATATTTAGTTAAACTAAGAGGCAGCTTAATTCATAAATATATAAAAAGGCTGCAAAAACTGAGTTTGGTAGATGGCAAATGTGAGGAGAGATGGGAGGAAGTGACAAGAAGGTCTAGCATGTCAAATATCAGAAAGCATCAGCAAAGATACACTTCCTAAGTGTGAGGTTCATGATCTAAAGTGCAAAAGCTATCACCCTTCTTTGTTACAAGTAAGAGAACCAAGTGAGCAAGTTTGGTGGAGAAGCAGAGAAGGCTCAACTCACAAAGAATCACACAGATCATCTAAATTTACTGAGATTGTGCTAACAACAGACAATAATTCAAAATATATATAAAGCAATTGTGGTTATTAAAGAAGACCACACACAAAAATGTTGTATCTTAGAAAATATATAACAGAAAGAGGTTAAAAATAAGCTAAAATAGCTAAGCAATGGTGTAGAAGAAAGAAGCAAAGCCATGTTATGCACAAAGGTAAAATAGAAGGAAAAGAAAAGGAATAGATATTGCAGAGAATACAGTAAGAGTCATGAAGGATAAAAATAAGAAAAGCAAAAAGGAAGTGAGGGGACAGAAGAAAAAGAGGACAGAAAAAACAAAAAGAGAGACAGAGGGAAGGGAGAGAGATATCAAGGATGGAAAGCAGGCAGGCACCCAGGCAAAATAAAGAAAGAAACAGACTGAGAGATGAAGACAGAACGAAACAAATTTAAAAAGAGTAGGAAAAAAAAAACCCCTAACAGTAGAAAGCAGGTAAAGGAGAGCCAACATATGTATAATGCTTGTATATGCATAAAGAAATTTTAATCAGAGTCAGAAGATTCAAAGGAAGACTTTTCACTATATATAGCATTTTATACTAACATGAATTATTGCATGTGATTTTTTAAGCAGGAAGAAGAGAACAAGCTAGATGGAGGTGCGATAGGAGGGAAGAAAAATAACAGTCTTGGTTCAATAATTTATGTATTCGTTTGTATTACCACACACTTAATGAATGCCTATTATATGCCAAGCACTGTTCTGGTTACTGAGTGTGCAATAATTAAGAAAAAAAAAAAAACAATAATCTCTGCCCTTGCGAACTTTCATTCTAAGGAAGGGTGATGAACAGCAAACAAAAATATACTACATATCAAATGATAATGTTAAAGAACTATCTAGAGAAAAATAAAGCACCATAGGGGAGATAGAGCATGCCAAGGAAAAGAGGGGTTGTTACCTTGGCTAGGGTAGTCAGAGAAGAGCTCTCAGACACTTGGGCAGAGACCTTGAAGAAGTGAAGGAGGAAGACATAAATATTCCAGTCAGAAGAAATGGTAAGCATTAAAAACACTAAGGCAGAAATGTCTTGGCTTTTTAGAAACTCAATGAAGTATAGAATGGCTGCAGTACAGGAAGCTAGAAATGAGTGGGAGGAAGTACCAACAGAAAAAAAAAATGGGAACCAGATTAAATATGGCTTTGAATATCATTTTTAAAACTTTGTCTTTGAATGATATGGGAAGACATTGGAGAGTTTTAAGCAGAGAAGTGGTATGAAATAATTTCTGTTTTGTTTCACAAGTATCACTCTGGGTACTGTGCTAAGTTAGTTACTACTTAAAGATAAGGTCAAAAGAGCAAAACACTCTTTTCTTTAAGATAACCATTGATATTTGGGGCTTGCCATATTCCTGAAAAGTTATGCAGAGTTAGAATTTATAGGAGAAGCCCCCTCCAAAATAATAACAAAAACAAAAACAAAACACATTTCCCTTCACTTTCTCCTTCCCCTGTGTTGTCAGTATAAAAAAAAAAAAAGAATCAGATAGAGATTGTCTTTGGGAATATAATGATCATGAGGAAGGTGTATGCTACCTTTCCTCGAAGTCAATAGAGAAAGATTTCATAGGCATTATAGAAAAGATTAGGAGAGAAACTTTCAAGAGGTTTTCCTTCTCATATTTGTTATCTACACGTAGACTTCTAAACCTGCCCCTCTGCTATCAGAAAATGAGAATGGAAGATTTGGAAGAGATGGCATAGTGTGGATCTGCCTGAAAAACATGCATAAGACCACTTTGCCTCCAAATTCAATTTCAAAATCTGTGGAAGTTACATCCCAAGAATGCCTGCAGACTCAAGGGTTATCCATGGGAGGTAAAAGAGATTGGAGGTTTATGGTGGTGTTGAGATCACCCAGGGACCTCTAAAGCACAGGAGATGGGGTAGCCACACAGAAGAGAAAGTATTGGAGGCAGTTTCTTAATACCAACTTTCTGTAGTCTCCAGGACATGACACCAAATCTCACAAGAGTGACAATAAGCTAGGACAGAAGTTTTGGAAAGCCAACTGCACACAATAACAATAAACAGAAAACATTTGTGTTTTCTGTCTCCATCTATTGCTCAAATAGTCAAACCTGGAGAAAACTACTTTTCCTCTCTACACCAACATGCATGCTATTTGCATAACATAGTGATTACAATGATTTGGTATTGTGCATAGAACACTGTTTTTAAAACTTAAATTCTACATGTAACATACAAAATGGAGAAAAAATGAAGAGGTAAGAAACTGGCTAAAATTTAGAAGTCTGTGATTCAATTAAATGCACGTATTTTAGATACCAAGAAAGAGAGGGAAGGACTATGACCTTCACAAGGTTACACAGTTAGTAGTAATGCTAAGTATAGGACACAGAGCTCCCTTCTCTCAGTTCATTGCAGGATCTTGCAAAGCTGTTCAGAGAAGCAGACAGCAGACTAATCATGTGACGTGAGAATGCAGACATATTTATGCTCACAGCTCCTTGTACCATCTCCAAAAATAAATGGTTGCACATAGAGAAAACACAAGCCATGAACCAGAGCTCTGATGCACTCACTCTATGCTGTTATGACAATAATTTATAATGCTATAGCAATTACAGTAGAATTATAGCACGCCCAGCACCTAATAGAGCTGTGTGCATACTCTTGAGAAAGACGGATGTGCTAGCATCTTGAGCTGCAGAAATGAGATTAAATGGCCCCCATCCCTGATCCTGCCATTGATTTTTGTAGCCTTCCCATTAACATGATACTCCACACTCCATCCCTGTATCATTCCTCAGAGGTGAAAACATAGTTTTAGAGTGTAAATAATTAGACCCTCAAAATCCAAGGTGACAAATCTTCCACGCCTCCAATTGCCATGAATCAGAAGACATAAATCAAAGCCTCTTTTAAGGATGTGTTCCTGAGGAGGAAGACATGTTTACAGAATGAACCTGTGTTGTTTCTTTCCCTTTCTTCCTTTTGTCTTCTGTGCATACTTGGCTTTGAATGTGAACTGGTTAGGATAGGGTGGCTATATTAAATCAGGACATTTTTGTTAGAAGGGAAGGTTGCTCTCACAGTAGGACAGCAAGGCCAACCAGAGATAGACCCTAGCAAACAAGGGCATACATTAATCCTGGTTGGGGGTTATAAGGCTTTACATCAAGAGTGTTGGTGTATACTCTGCCTT
This sequence comes from Chlorocebus sabaeus, assembly GCF_047675955.1. Taxonomy (NCBI): domain Eukaryota; kingdom Metazoa; phylum Chordata; class Mammalia; order Primates; family Cercopithecidae; genus Chlorocebus; species Chlorocebus sabaeus. The sequence goes on along the minus strand of NC_132911.1, from coordinate 132,231,415 downwards.
GTCATGAAATACTTTTCTGTGGGTTGCTCAATATTGCTAATGAGATCATGCAATAAAAGGTAATAAATGTAATACTTACAGTGTCTATCTTTTATCGAGTGCCTACTTTGTAGTACTGAATGTGTAGGGTAATGATTAACAGCATTGGATTGCTTATCACAGTTCGATAGGGCTATCAACTACCGTGTCTCAGTTTTTGATAAATATAAAGCACTGGTACAGACTAAGCACTCAAATAGATGAGCTATTGTTATTCTGTACATAGTCCTTTATATACATAAAATTATCTAATCCTTTCAGGATTTGAGGCAGATATCATTCGCCCAATTCTTTAGATGAGAAAACCGAGGCTCAGCAAAAACATGCTCCCTTTCCAAGGTCACAAAACTAGTAGAAGTTGAAAATTCAAGCGTTGTCTAACCTAGACTTATGTACTTATTAATTTATCCATTTATCCATTTGACACCCTTTAGATTTCTTTACATATGTATTTATTTGTTTGCTGCTTGCTTGTACAAGCTTTTCTCATTCCAGAAAGATTTACAGTAGTTTATAAAAATACACGCATTTTTAAAGGTATGTTAAGAAATTAAAAATAAAGGAAACATGAATAGGAAAAAATAAGATGTGCCCAAACATGAAGTCAGTATTGAAAATATGAACAGGCGACGGGGCGGAGCAAGATGGCCGAATAGGAACAGCTCCAGTCTCCAACTCCCAGCGCGAGCGACACAGAAGACCGGCGATTTCTGCATTTTCAACTGAGGTACTGGGTTCATCTCACTGGGGAGTGCCAGACGATCGGTGCTGGTCAGCTGCTGCAGCCCGACCAGCGAGAGCTGAAGCTGGGCGAGGCATTGCCTCACCTGGAAAGCGCAAGGGGGAAGGGAATCCCTTTTCCTAGCCAGGCGAACTGAGACACACAACACCTGGAAAATCCGGTAACTCCCACCCCAATACTGCGCTTTAAGCAGACAGGCACACCAGGAGATCATATCCCACACCTGGTCGGGAGTGTCCCACACCCACGGAGCCTCCCTCATTGCTAGCACAGCAGTCTGTGATCTACCGGCAAGGCAGCAGCGAGGCTGGGGGAGGGGCGCCCGCCATTGCTGAGGCTTAAGTAGGTAAACAAAGCTGCTGGGAAGCTCGAACTGGGTGGAGCTCACAGCAGCTCAAGAAAACCTGCTTGTCTCTGTAGACTCCACCTCTGGGGACAGGGCACAGTAAATAATAACAAACGCAGCAGCTCTGCAGATGCAAACGACTCTGTCTGACAGCTTTGAAGAGAGCAGTGGATCTCCCAACACGGAGGTTGAGATCTGAGAAGGGACAGACTCCCTGCTCAAGTGGGTCCCTGACCCCTGAGTAGCCTAACTGGGAGACATCCCCCACTAGGGGCAGTCTGACACCCCACACCTCACAGGGTGGAGTACACCCCTGAGAGGAAGATTCCAAAGCAAGAATCAGACAGGTACACTCGCTGTTCAGAAATATTCTATCTTCTGCAGCCTCTGCTGCTGATACCCAGGCAAACAGGGTCTGGAGTGGACCTCAAGCAATCTCCTACAGCTACAACCTACAGCTGAGGATCCTGACTGTTAGAAGGAAAGCTATCAAACAGGAAGGACACCTACACCAAAACCCCATCAGTACATCACCATCATCAAAGACCAGAGGCAGATAAAACCACAAAGATGGGGAAAAAGCAGGGCAGAAAAGCTGGAAATTCAAAAAATAAGAGCGCATCTCCCCCGGCAAAGGAGCGCAGCTCATCGCCAGCAACGGATCAAAGCTGGACGGAGAATGACTTCGACGAGATGAGAGAAGAAGGCTTCAGTCCATCAAATTTCTCAGAGCTAAAGGAGGAATTACGTACCCAGCGCAAAGAAACTAAAAATCTTGAAAAAAAAGTGGAAGAATTGATGGCTAGAGTAATTAATGCAGAGAAGCTCACAAACGAAATGAAAGAGACGAAAACCATGGCACGAGAAATACGTGACAAATGCACAAGCTTCAGTAACCGTCTCGATCAACTGGAAGAAAGAATGTCAGCGATGGAGGATCAAATGAATGAAATGAAGCGAGAAGAGAAACCAAAAGAAAAAAGAAGAAAAAGAAATGAACAAAGCCTGCAAGAAGTATGGGATTATGTAAAAAGACCAAATCTACGTCTGATTGGGGTGCCTGAAAGTGAGGGGGAAAATGGAACCAAGTTGGAAAACACTCTTCAGGATATCATCCAGGAGAACTTCCCCAACCTAGTAGGGCAGGCCAACATTCAAATCCAGGAAATACACAGAACGCCACAAAGATACTCCTCGAGAAGAGCAACTCCAAGACACATAATTGCCAGATTCACCAAAGTTGAAATGAAGGAAAAAATCTTAAGGGCAGCCAGAGAGAAAGGTCGGGTTACCCACAAAGGGAAGCCCATCAGACTAACAGCAGATCTCTCGGCAGAAACTCTTCAAGCCAGAAGAGAGTGGGGGCCAATATTCAACATTCTTAAAGAAAAGAATTTTAAACCCAGAATTTTATATCCAGCCAAACTAAGTTTCATAAGTGAAGGAGAAATAAAATCCTTTACAGATAAGCAAATGCTAAGAGATTTTGTCACCACTAGGCCTGCCTTACAAGAGACCCTAAAGGAAGCACTAAACATGGAAAGGAACAACCGGCACCAGCCATTGCAAAAACATGCCAAAATGTAAAGACCATCAAGGCTAGGAAGAAACTGCATCAACTAACGAGCAAAATAACCAGTTAATATCATAATGGCAGGATCAAGTTCACACATAACAATCTTAACCTTAAATGTAAATGGACTAAATGCTCCAATTAAAAGACACAGACTGGCAAACTGGATAAAGAGTCAAGACCCATCAGTCTGCTGTATTCAGGAGACCCATCTCACACGCAGAGACATACATAGGCTTAAAATAAAGGGATGGAGGAAGATTTACCAAGCAAATGGAGAACACAAAAAAGCGGGGGTTGCAATACTAGTCTCTGATAAAACAGACTTTAAACCATCAAAGATCAAAAGAGACAAAGAAGGCCATTACATAATGGTAAAGGGATCAATTCAACAGGAAGAGCTAACTATCCTAAATATATATGCACCCAATACAGGAGCACCCAGATTCATAAAGCAAGTCCTTAGAGACTTACAAAGAGACTTAGACTCCCATACAATAATAATGGGAGACTTCAACACTCCACTGTCAACATTAGACAGATCAACGAGACAGAAAGTTAACAAGGATATCCAGGAATTGAATTCATCTCTGCAGCAAGCAGACCTAATAGACATCTATAGAACTCTCCACCCCAAATCAACAGAATATACATTCTTCTCAGCACCACATCGTACTTACTCCAAAATTGACCACGTAATTGGAAGTAAAGCACTCCTCAGCAAATGTACAAGAACAGAAATTATAACAAACTGTCTCTCAGACCACAGTGCAATCAAATTAGAACTCAGGACTAAGAAACTCAATCAAAACCGCTCAACTACATGGAAACTGAACAACCTGCTCCTGAATGACTACTGGGTACATAACGAAATGAAGGCAGAAATAAAGTTGTTCTTTGAAACCAATGAGAACAAAGATACAACATACCAGAATCTCTGGGACACATTTAAAGCAGTGTGTAGAGGGAAATTTATAGCACTAAATGCCCACAAGAGAAAGCAGGAAAGATCTAAAATTGACACTCTAACATCGCAATTAAAAGAACTAGAGAAGCAAGAGCAAACACATTCGAAAGCTAGCAGAAGGCAAGAAATAACTAAGATCAGAGCAGAACTGAAGGAGATAGAGACACAAAAAACCCTCCAAAAAATCAATGAATCTAGGAGTTGGTTTTTTGAAAAGATCAACAAAATTGACAGACCGCTAGCAAGACTAATAAAGAAGAAAAGAGAGAAGAATCAAATTGACGCAATTAAAAATGATAAAGGGGATATCACCACCGACCCCACAGAAATACAAACTACCATCAGAGAATACTATAAACACCTCTACGCAAATAAACTGGAAAATCTAGAAGAAATGGATAATTTCCTGGACACTTACACTCTTCCAAGACTAAACCAGGAAGAAGTTGAATCCCTGAATAGACCAATAGTAGGCTCTGAAATTGAGGCAATAATTAATAGCCTACCAACCATAAAAAGTCCAGGACCAGATGGATTCATAGCTGAATTCTACCAGAGGTACAAGGAGGAGCTGGTACCATTCCTTCTGAAACTATTCCAATCAATAGAAAAAGAGGGAATCCTCCCTAACTCATTTTATGAGGCCAACATCATCCTGATACCAAAGCCTGGCAGAGACACAACAAAAAAAGAGAATTTTAGACCAATATCCCTGATGAACATCGATGCAAAAATCCTCAATAAAATACTGGCAAACCGGATTCAGCAGCACATCAAAAAGCTTATCCACCATGATCAAGTGGGCTTCATCCCTGGGATGCAAGGCTGGTTCAACATTCGCAAATCAATAAACATAATCCAGCATATAAACAGAACCAAAGACAAGAACCACATGATTATCTCAATAGATGCAGAAAAGGCTTTTGACAAAATTCAACAGCCCTTCATGCTAAAAACGCTCAATAAATTTGGTATTGATGGAACGTACCTCAAAATAATAAGAGCTATTTATGACAAACCCACAGCCAATATCATACTGAATGGGCAAAAACTGGAAAAATTCCCTTTGAAAACTGGCACAAGACAGGGATGCCCTCTCTCACCACTCCTATTCAACATAGTGTTGGAAGTTCTGGCTAGGGCAATCAGGCAAGAGAAAGAAATCAAGGGGATTCAGTTAGGAAAAGAAGAAGTCAAATTGTCCCTGTTTGCAGACGACATGATTGTATATTTAGAAAACCCCATTGTCTCAGCCCAAAATCTGCTTAAGCTGATCAGCAACTTCAGCAAAGTCTCAGGATACAAAATTAATGTGCAAAAATCACAAGCATTCTTATACACCAGTGACAGTCAAACAGAGAGCCAAATCAGGAATGAACTTCCATTCACAATTGCTTCCAAGAGAATAAAATACCTAGGAATCCAACTTACAAGGGATGTAAAGGACCTCTTCAAGGAGAACTACAAACCACTGCTCAGTGAAATCAAAGAGGACACAAACAAATGGAAGAACATACCATGCTCATGGATAGGAAGAATCAATATCGTGAAAATGGCCATACTGCCCAAGGTAATTTATAGATTCAATGCCATCCCCATCAAGCTACCAATGAGCTTCTTCACAGAATTGGAAAAAACTGCTTTAAAGTTCATATGGAACCAAAAAAGAGCCCGCATCTCCAAGACAATCCTAAGTCAAAAGAACAAAGCTGGAGGCATCACGCTACCTAACTTCAAACTATACTACAAGGCTACAGTAACCAAAACAGCATGGTACTGGTACCAAAACAGAGATATAGACCAATGGAACAGAACAGAGTCCTCAGAAATCATACCACACATCTACAGCCATCTGATCTTTGACAAACCTGAGAGAAACAAGAAATGGGGAAAGGATTCCCTATTTAATAAATGGTGCTGGGAAAACTGGCTAGCCATAAGTAGAAAGCTGAAACTGGATCCTTTCCTTACTCCTTATACGAAAATTAATTCAAGATGGATTAGAGACTTAAATGTTAGACCTAATACCATAAAAATCCTAGAGGAAAACCTAGGTAGTACCATTCAGGACATAGGCATGGGCAAAGACTTCATGTCTAAAACACCAAAAGCAACGGCAGCAAAAGCCAAAATTGACAAATGGGATCTCATCAAACTAAAGAGCTTCTGCACAGCAAAAGAAACTACCATCAGAGTGAGCAGGCAACCTACAGAATGGGAGAAAATTTTTGCAATCTACTCATCTGACAAAGGGCTAATATCCAGAACCTACAAAGAACTCAAACAAATTTACAAGAAAAAAACAAACAACCCCATCCAAAAGTGGGCAAAGGATATGAACAGACATTTCTCAAAAGAAGACATTCATACAGCCAACAGACACATGAAAAAATGCTCATCATCACTGGCCATCAGAGAAATGCAAATCAAAACCACAATGAGATACCATCTCACACCAGTTAGAATGGCGATCATTCAAAAGTCAGGAAACAACAGGTGCTGGAGAGGATATGGAGAAATAGGAACACTTTTACACTGTTGGTGGGATTGTCAACTAGTTCAACCATTATGGAAAACAGTATGGCGATTCCTCAAGGATCTAGAACTAGATGTACCATATGACCCAGCCATCCCATTACTGGGTATATACCCAAAGGATTATAAATTATGCTGCTATAAGGACACATGCACACGTATGTTTATTGCAGCACTATTCACAATAGCAAAGACTTGGAATCAACCCAAATGTCCATCAGTGACAGATTGGATTAAGAAAATGTGGCACATATACACCATGGAATACTATGCAGCCATAAAAAAGGATGAGTTTGTGTCCTTTGTAGGGACATGGATGCAGCTGGAAACCATCATTCTTAGCAAACTATCACAAGAACAGAAAACCAAACACCGCATGTTCTCACTCGTAGGTGGGAACTGAACAATGAGATCACTTGGACTCGGGAAGGGGAACATCACACACCGGGGCCTATCATGGGGAGGGGGGAGGGGGGAGGGATTGCATTGGGAGTTATACCTGATGTAAATGACGAGTTGATGGGTGCAGCACACCAACATGGCACAAGTATACATATGTAGCAAACCTGCACGTTGTGCACATGTACCCTACAACTTGAAGTTTAATAATAATAAATAAACTAAAAAAAAAAAAAAAAAAAAAAAAAAAAAAAAAAAGAAAATATGAACAGGCATTAATTGAGCACATTCACTGTAGCTGACATCATGTAGGAAGTGGGAATTTAGAAGCAAACTGACAAGGTTTTGTCTCTTCATAAATTTGGATTCCAATGGAGAAGACAAATATACAAAGAAATAATTATAGAGTACTAGGCAAAACTGGAGAGAATGTATAAGACCCAACTGGAGCACGTGAAGAGGAAACTTCATCATGTCTGAATAATGCTCATTCCAATCTGGTGTTTTCAGTTTATCTCTTTGTCTTCTGTCTTCCTCTTCTGGCATGTAAGCATCAGGAGATCTGCTATCTTGTTTCCAGCAGTATATCCTGTATCTAGAACACTGATGGCCACATTACTAGTGCTCAGTGAGTGAATGAATGAATGAGGCTTAAAGAGTATGGTTTAAGAAGTTTGAAAAATGCGGAACCACTCCAATATCTGCCCTGGACTCAGGAGGTGACTAGCACAGGCAGTGACATCGAATGAACATTAAAACTAGGCTGGCAAGGCACAGTGGCTCATACCTTTAATCCCAGCACTTTGGGAGGCCAAGACAGGCGAATCACCTGAAGTCAGGAGTTTGAGACCAGCCTGGCCAACATGGTGAAACCCCATCTAAACTAAAACTACAAAAATTAGCTGGGGGCGGTGGCGGGCGTTTGTAATCCCAGCTACTAGGGAGGTTGAGGCAGAAGAATCACTGGAACCTGGGAGGCAGAGGTTGCAGTAAGCAGAGATTGAGCCACTGCACTCCAGCGTGTGCAACTGAGCGAGACTCTGTCAAAAAAGAAAAAAAAAAAAAAACAAACAAACAACAACAAAAAAAACTTGACTAAGAGTCAAAAACAGTGCACTGAGAGTAGATTAGCAAGTAAATATCAACCCACAAGCAAGAGCGGGGATGGTAATAGCTAAGGCAAAAGTAATTCTTCTAGAAAAAACAGCATGCTAAACAGGAGTGATTTGATCTTGACACACCTGGTAATAAGAAATCAAGGTGTTTGAATTCAACTCCCTCTGGCTCCAGGTCTGGACTCTTTCCACGACATGACAATATACAGATGAAATAGAACAGGAGAGCTGAGACAATACTGGAGAAAGAAATAACAAGAGGTTTAGGGGATAAATGAAGGACAAAAGAAGGTGGAGAGTCAGAATATACAAATACTTATCGATTCACTTTAAAAAAAAAACAGATTTCAGCAACAGAGAAAAATTGCTGTGCATTAATCAATGCATCATTAAAATGCATTGCAACAGTGTGATGACCTTAGCTTTTTAAACATTTACTAGTTTTAACTCCTTTTATTCACATTTTTTAAATATAAAAATCTTGCTATGGGTTTGAGAAATTGGTTTGAGAATCAGAATAGAATTCTTGGCGAATCTCTAGCAATTCTATATTCTAAACCTAGTTCCTTCAGTTGTGAAAGAAAGCCTTCAGTTGTAAAAGAAAGCAGAGGCAGTAACTTCCCCTCTTGGGGCTTCAGTTTCTCCTCGTGTCAAGTGAAGAATTTGAAATCAGTTATTCCTAAGTTTCTCTCCAGCTATGTCCATATTTCCAGGACTCTAGACAAACACAGGAGGCCTTGTTCTGGTCCCATCTCTGTGTCTTATTTTTGGTTCCACTCTCTTTTCTCTGTCCCTTGTTTCCTACTCTTACAAGTAGGAATAAAATGGTGAATATTTCCATAAAGCTTTCATGTTTGGGGACACCTGTTTATATGAACTTGCTTTAAGGCAATGCCATTATCTGCCCTCTCTTTCAGAACCTTTGTAGATCAAATGAGGTCATGAATATGTAAGTACTCTGGTAACTACTAATTGCAGTAATATAAAATAATAAAATGTCTTCTGTGCTATTACTATTTTTACTTAGACGTGGTAGTCTGTTTTCAAGAGAAGCAGAAAGTCTGTCAATTTTCAAGTCACTTTATAATGAACTTTGCAGTTGATTAAGAATACAATAAGGTAAAATTAAACTATGTGAAATAAAATAAAATAATAAAAGAGAAGATTTGGTCTACTAATATGGTGGAGAAGACAGAATATGGACCCAGACAACAAAAAGCAATGTAGTAAATAAGGACACCTAGAATAAAGGAAGAGTGGGTGGGGACCCTCAGTTTCCTCATCTGTAATAGGGTAGTGCAAACTGGGAGGAATGGGAGTGGGCAGGTGGCCAACTCAAAAGCCTACAGTGGGACCAGACCCATCTTAACCTGATGTTAGGAAATGGGGCTGGGTCAGCCGGGGGCTGGGATGGGAGTGGGGACTACCTGGGCAGCTGTGCTGCATGTACACTTTGTACAAGAGGCAGCTCTACCGAGCTCCAGCTGATGTTTGCCCTGTATGATTTATTCGGAACAGAGGCCAATTCTAGTAAAAGATGCCAGAAATCTGTATTATGATGTAAAAATCTCTTGATTTTAATTGTTGGTAACTGAATTTAAAAAACAAATCAAAACAAAACAAAACAAAAACCTCTTGCCAGGAAAAAAAAAAAAATGAGAGAGAGAAAAAAAAGAAATTAAGCCTAGTCTAAATATTTGATGGTTTTTCATTTTGGATTGGATAATCTCTAACTTCTCTTTCTGCTCTAACATTCTAAAATGCCATAAGGTACAAATTGGTATGAGAATACTGTCTGAAAACAGACCCGTTGGTCCTGGGTGGTACTAATTGATCATAATTACAGCAATAATATTAACATCTTATACATATGTAACAAATAACTACTTGCAAACTACTTTGGTGCCCATCTTATCTACAATTCTAGTAATCCATGTGCTAAGCCAGATATTAGAGAAACTAAAATCTAACAGAGGTTAAAAGAATGGCTTAAGATCCTATGGCAGGCTTATAGCAAAACTAGGACTGAAAGATGATGTCTCAAATGTTATGGATGAGTATTTTCCTTACCAGAGTGACAAAGATATAATGGGGACCATTTTTCCTGCTGACATCTTTACATCCTCTGAACAAGGGGCACATTGGGATGAAGAGTGGTGTGTGAGAGCCATTTCTTGCTAATTGACACATTGGCAGGAAGTAGGCAACAGAACTTCCCTCCAGGTGTTTCTCCCTTGGGGCTTCCAGATTTAGAAAGAAGACCTGGGTAGGGGATTCAGTGACAAGCCAGATCCTCCCAAGGCCCTGGGAAGGCCAGAGGCAGAATTTCAGTCATGGTGCTGGGCTGGGTATCCGTCCCTTAGCTACTGAATAGTGGGAAGTCCCAGGATTTTGAAGGAGAGGTTGGAACAGACGATGGTGACATGGGCCTGTGCAAAGCTTAGGCCAGCAGCCATTTACCAAACAGCATGAGCATCTTTCAGAACTTCAGCAGCCAGTGAGGCTGTAGCAGAGCCTCTAGCCCTGGCTCTCAAGCGCAACACATTTTTGAGTGAAAAAGTTCAAGGGGCTTAGTGTTGTAAGACTTCCCAGAAGAATCCCATTTGGTGGGATTTGTTTATTGCAAGGAATCTTTGGGGTTGACAAGGTGCAGACTTCTCTCAAGGCATCAACAGGGACACCTAAAGGAAAACATCTATGAGTTCCACGTCTGGCAAAAGTCTATGAGTAGGGTGAGCACTTGATCATCTGGTTTGTGTTGGGTGGTTGCAACTTGACCTGGATTTTTCTTTCAGTCTTAAGAATGTCATCATTAGAACAATAAATTAGGTCATTAAATTAACAGTAAGTGTTGCCTGACCAATGGAGAAATGTGGGAGAGAAACCGGGAATAAGAGATGAGGAAAGAGTGAACCTCAGCTGATACCATCATGAGTCAACACGATCATGTGGGCCCAAACAGCACAGATTAAAGTAGACATAGACTAAAGAGAGAAAGACTACGAAAAAAGCTGTTGGACTCATTATTTGGTAAAATTCCTGAACAAGATTTCTGTAGAAGTTGAAACTTAGGAGCAAACAACAACAGTAATAGCAGCTATCATTTAACTAGTGCCCACTAAGTTCCAGGCACTTTGCTAAGAGGCTAGATGTTAATCAGATTTCATCCTTACAGCAGCAGTCTGAGGCCAGAGTAGCCCCAAGTTAACAATGAGAAACTCTGGAACCCGGCGAGGTTTAATGATGAATAAGAACACATGCAATGAATAAAGCATTAAAAGAGTTCTGCCACACACTAGCTGGGAACACTTCTAACAAAAAGTTGTGGAGCTGAAGGAAGGAAAGCAAGAAATGATTGTCCTTTCACTCCCAGGGCAGTAAGACTTTCCCTTCATCAACATATATTCAGTTCCTCCCATGAGTCCAGAAGGTGCAGGATTCTCCAAGGATTACCACTGAAATATAAGAAATATTTTCTTCACTAGCCATGGAAACTGTGTTCTATGGTTGGAGAGGAGAAATGATGTCAGAAGCACCCTAACATAGTAAAAAGCACATAGTCTTGAGTTGGATGCTCTGAGACTGATGCCAGCTTTGCCTAGTGCCTGTCACATGCAGGGGCTATTAGTCACTTAGCTATTCAGACCCTCAGTTTCCTCATGTGTAAGCTGGAGCTGGAAATAAGGTCAAGTGCATGAGACTGTGAAAATCAAATATGATAATGTAAAATTATCCTGTGCACTGTAAAGGGATTTTCTAAAATAAGCTCTCCTTCCTGTATGAAATATTTAGAGGAAATTAAGCAAGAGATGTAAGTGCAGCACGTGTCCAAGGAAAACTAACTTCCAAGAATCCTTAAAGTCTCTAGATCGGTTTATAGTCTCTCAATGCCTAGGGATGCCATCTACCGCTGTGTGTGGACTCTTTCTCGTTCTCTTTTTTAATTGAGAAACTGCATTTTGCTATCCCCTGTAGCTGTTTCATAGGTCATTGCTCTTTAGTGCTGGATGCCATTTCTGCTCTTCTGTTTCCTTTTTATTCAACCATGTAATAATTTTTCCATAGCTGGTGAGCTCACTCTGAAAAGGGGACCAGCAAGTTGCAAATCTCTGGGTACTGGGTGGAAGTCACTTGCCTTGATTTAAACCCTCAATAATGTTTTTAATACTTAGGATTAACCAGTTCCATAAATATGTCAAATATAATGGCATCCTTTCTGCATGAGCAGTGACATCCAATAAATTATGGAATTTGTGGATTGTGTGCAATTCTATACAAAGTATGAAAGACAGAAACAATTAATTGTTTGGTTGTGTGAGTGCCTACAGTCATATACATATGTGTGTTTTAATAGTCTTGTCCTGAGAAAATATTGCATTGCGTATAGGCACACATCTCTCCTGTCACCTTAGAAACAATCACACCAGCTGATATAAAGTACTACTTCTCATAGCTTTTGTCTTCATAATAACATTTTTGAAATAATTTATGGGTTATTGTTATTTTAATTCACCAGCAATTTCATTATGATAATAAACCCTGAGGGTCTCCTTGTTTAGTTCTGCAAAATTCTTTTCTACCTCAGCTCCCTTCCTTCTTAAGCTGAAGACATTTGTACACGTAAATGTCAAAAAGATTGGGAAAAAAGGAAGGGAAAGGTTGTGATAGAAGAAGAAATAAGGTCTTTTCATAAAGAGGATAGGGAAGAAGGAAACAGTGGGTATACCACCCTCCATGGACTTTATGCAAATCAACCACCCAGAGCTGCTTATTCTTCTTAAAAGCAATTGCAAATTTCATAGAACAGCCATCTCCTGCCGTGCACTGAACTAAAAACTTAGCAAGTTTTATTCTCAATAATACAAGGAAATGAAGCAATTTGCTCAAGATCATATGTCCAGTCATCAAAAGGACTGGTCAGTGCCTGGGTGAGTAATTCTGTTTAATACTATAAGTTCTTATTAGACACTCCACTTGTCCACAGATTTGATTTAAATCCCATGAGATAAAGGAAGGATTTTGATTTGCATGCATCTTACACTTTATCTTATCTCTATGTTGATTTAGACCTTGATGATGATGCATATTACTTATTGTATACTCTCACATCTCAACAATCCAAACACCTTACCATGTTCCACAGTGACCTGCTTAATCTGACCCCTGGCACATCTCAAATCACAGTCTCTGTCTGTAGCAGATTAAAAAAATGGACACATACTTTGCAATACCACCCATCAAGAGACTAAGTAACTTTCCTCATCCTTTGAATCTAGTGGGCTCTTGTGACTACCTATAGAATTGGTGGAAGTGATGCTGTGCCTTCTGTAACAAGACACCTGCGCTCAAGGAGGCTTTTAGCTTCTGCCCTTGCCTCCCTGAATAGTGTCTCCATGTGAAGGTCAAGCTAAACTACTGGAGACATGGCTCCACCAAGAACCAGTAGCAGCTGCCCAGGCAAAGCCATCTTAGACCATCCAACCCTAGTCAAGACAGCAGAATGACTGCAGCTCTGAGAGTTGTGTTTTAAGCTGCTAAGTTTTCAGTGGTTTATTAGGCAGCAATACACAACTGAAATACCCTTTCACCCTCCCAACTTTAAGCTCCAGCCTTTCCGATCTTCTCTGAAGACTTGGAACATGCCATTGAATTTTCCACCCTGAGACTTTGCATATGTTATTCCTTATGCATAAAATGTCAAATGGTTTAACTCCCTTTTATCATTTAGGCCACCCTAGCTTAAAATTCACGTGCAGAGAGAATTCTTTACTGAGCACCCATGTACCCCAGGTTTCTTATTCTTCGTATCAGCCCTTTATTATTTTTTCATTGCACATATCACAAAGAGCAATTAATTAATTTGTTTGTTTGTTATTCCATATTTTCCCCCTATCCAGATGTAAGCTCCATAAGAATGGTTGGAAGCAATGTTTATTCTGTTTTCCACTTCACCTTACGAGAGTGCCAGGAAGAGGGTCTCATCCATATCTCTTTGGATCCTTTTATCATTTTCCTGCATACTTTCACTGAGAGTGCTCGCATATCCATCAGCCAGCACTTGCTTCTCTTTTCTGAGGGCTTCCCAGGCTGCTGAAGTCCAACTTGGATTGCCTGCATGAAAACACAGAGAGCTAAAGGCTGGGAATTTGCATAGCCTTAGCCATTTGCCAAGGAATGGGGTGATAACTGTAAACACTCCAGCTCCCTTGTTCCCTAGTCAGGAAAACACTAATGTGTGATCTCCCTGTCTGCAGTGCTCACCTGCAGGACCTTCCTTGCTGGTTTTCTTCATGGCGTTTATAATAAGTGCATTGTACCTTTGATTGCCTTTCTTCCTTGCCCTGTCCTACTTCTCCAGTTCTCTGGAGGTTTTTCCAGGAACACTTCTTAGTAAACACCACTCTCACACAAATCCTTGTGTCAGAATCGACTTCTGGGGAAGGTACTCTAAGACAATGTGCTTGTGAAATAAATTTATTAAAGCAGTCCTTGATTTCCACACCATTGCTTTTCACACTGACACCCTTAAACCAATTTCACAATCAGAGCTCAGACACACTGCATCAACACCACATTTTGCAGTCAAGTTTGTGTAATTATTGCAATGTTTTATTGCAATTTGTCCCAGTGTTTTATAAAGATGAGTGGGAAATGGTAACAAATGAAAGCGCTGACACTAACAGTAAGCCAACTGAGACAAAGATAAATACCACTTGTGTGCTTAAAGTGAGGAATTATTGGCAGTATTGGAAGGTTCCATGGACTGAAGCTGGCCATTTGGAAAATAAAGAACAAATACCAAATTAAGGCACACATAAGGAAATTAGTGAAACAGATCATCAGGGACTGTATTAGAAGATGAGGTTTACTGAAGAGTCTGAAGAAGTCTTTAAAAGTAGGGAAATTATAAAAGTTGGCACCAAAAACACTTCCAGACTTCCAAAGGCAGAGAAGTTTACAGAACCAGAGAGCCATTCTCAGGAATGGGCTTGCCTTGTGCTCCCTTGTTGAGAGAAGAAATAGTCTTGTGCTCAAGACTCACCCAGCAGATATTTCAAGAAATCTTGTAAAATTTTATCAAAGTCACCCCCACAGTCGCATGCTGAATTATCTACTCAGTCTCTTGCAAAATCACTACCAGTCAGTCATCCTCCTGCATTTAAAAATAAATTTCTTCTGTTTTCTAATGTCACTTTAAATAAGCTAGAAAAAGAAATAGGTTCTTTGGGCAAGAAATTACACAAGAAAATGAATTCTACTTGCATTTAAAGTTTAAGCCAATTTTTAATGTTTTAAATAATCATTTTTTGCATCATTTAAACATTTAGGAACACTTTTGGATTCCTTGGAACATAATACTCCCATATCACATGCAAGGTTTTGGGTGCTTTCAGTTTTGTTCATTTAGCTTTTAGTTTCTTTCTTTAGGAATTGATGTGTTATGCATGGCAGAAGAAACATCCGTAGTCTGAGAGAGTAAGATACAAATCACAGCTCTGCCCCTAATTATGCAACCTCTTGGTAGCTTATTTTTCCAAACCTCAGTTTATTTATCTGTAATAATCCTTCCCCTGTAGTCTGTGGTGAAGAATAAGTGAGGGAACTGAGATAAAGCATATAGGGCAGAGCTGGCATTCAGTGAATCTTAATTCTCTTTTCTGGGCTCTCTATCACAAAACAGTTGGGTTAAAAGTTTTGTCTAAGAATTGGACTGCCTTGGCTTGAGGACAAAGTCTGAACTCCTCAGCCTGACACACAGAGCCTTACGTGATTTGATCTCCTTGTATCTCTCCTAGCTCAACCAACTCCTGTCCTTCACCACACGGCTTACCCTGTTCTCTCTGTTGCCAGGCTGGAATGCAGTGGTGCAATCTCGGCTCACTGCAACCTCTCCCTCCCAAGTTCAAGCGATTCTCCCTGCCTCAGCCTCTTGAGTAGCTGGGACTATAGGCCCGTGCCACCACGCCCAGCTAATTTTTGTATTTTTAGTAGAGACGGGGTTTCACCATGTTGGCCAGGATGGTCTCAGTCTCGATCTCGTGATCTGCCTGCCTGGGCCTCCCAAAGTGCTGGGATTGCAGGCGTGAGCCACCACACCCAGCTATGGCTTACCCTGCTCTAAAGGAGCATAAGGAGCTGCTCACTTCTCCTCTGGACCCCATCCAGATGAGACATCCACCTAGACTCCTGGAGTCCCCACGTCCTTCAGGCTTGGCAAAGTATTTGTCCTGTGCAAGTGCTCACACACCTGGGCCTCCCTTAACACAACACTTGTCATAATTTTGTAAACCTCTTTAATGCCCATCTCCTTTTTTAGATTATAATCTCCTCAAATAGGAATATTCCACTACCTTATTCTGATATACATCAGTCACCGCTCTAAGCTCTTTCCATGTGGACCTCATTTTACTATTCTTATAACTCTATGAGATACGTATTATCATTAGCCCCATTTTACAGGTGGGAACAACAAAAGAAAAAGAAAAGTTAAATGATTCTGCCGCGATCAAATATCTAGCAAGCAACAGAGCAGGCTCTATTATCTCCATACTAGAACCCCATGTCTTGCTCCAGTGTGGGATGAGATGCCTGCAGATAGTCAATAAAGGCAGAGTGAACAAGTTATTCCATCCCAGGGAAGAAAATGAGATCTGAGCAGGGATATAAATAGGTTGAGACAAAAACACACACTGCCAAGGTTTATTAAGAAAAAGGCAAAGAGCTAGCAAATAAAACCTAGAGTTTAGGAGAACCTCCTGCCTCCAGTGTCATCAGTTGATTCTGAAGCAATGGGGCATGCACCTGAATCCATTGTCTAGCTAGGTAACCTGCCCCTTGCAAATCCTCACTCACTTCATCTATTAAAGAAGAGTAATGAATGAACTCTGAAGCCCTCCCAAGATGAAATGTTTATGTTCTGTGATTCTAACAGAGGAATCTGACTTTAGGGACTTCCATTTGCTGTCTCTCTCTGCCTATCAATGGTCACCTTCTCATCATTTCTGTCTCAACAAAAATGTCAATACAGAATAGTGGTTAATATCATCAACTCTGAAATCCCAGTGTTGCTAACTTTGAAGCAGTGTGATCTTAGATGCACTATTTAACCTCTCAGTACACCACTTCTGCGTATCTGTCTGTGCTACTGGAGAGAGGGCTAACATATTGCTTAAATGCCTAGTGCCTAGAGTCCCATATCTTGTAGTCGTGGCCATGGGAGGAAAATGGAAATTGTTTCCAGATTTATTTTTATTTTTATTTTTTCAGAGATGGAGTCTTGCTCTGTCACACACGCTGGAGTGTAGTGGCGTGATCTCGACTCACTGCAACCTCTGCCTCTTGGGTTCAAGCAATTCTCTTGCCTCCGCCACCCAAGTAGCTGGGATTACAGGCACCTGCCACCGCGCCCAGCTAATTTTTGTTTTTTTATTAGAGACAGGTTTTCACCATGTTGCCCAGGCTGGTCTCGAACTCCTGACATCGTGATCTGCCTGCCTCAGCCTCTTGAAGTGCTGAGATTACAGGCGTGAGCCACCACACCCGGCCTGTTTCCAGATTTTTACCAAGTTATTGCACATTATTATTTAAAACCATCTAGTCCCCAAAATAAAAACCAATACTAAATATAGTTAGATATAAGTAAAAATAGAGATAGAGACAGAGCTAAAGGAACTCAGAGGTAATTTTCTCAACACTATCTCCAACCTGTGAGTCAAAGATTGAGTGAAACAGCTACCATCGGAGTAGATGACTGATCATCCTTACAGTGTTATGTTCAAGTCTAATTTGGATTAATGCATGAGACAAACATAATGTGTATACAAACTGTGGTTGAAAAATGCTGGCTAGATACAGAGGTCAAGTCCACGTAGTACCAAAAAAAAAAAAAAAAAAAAAAAAAAAAACCTGGCAAAAATCAAAACGTTCTGTTCCAGTTAATTAAAGGACAAATGCAGGGAAATATTACAAGTAAGATTTTCTAAGTAAGATTTAATTTCCCTTTAATTTTCTTTCTTGCTATTTTACATTATACGGAGCCTGGCCCAATTTGCATACCCAAAGACTTTCAAACATAAAATTCACACTTTAGCCTGTTCTTCACCAAGTCAGTTGATTTAGATCTCTCTTCAGCTTTTCAAGAAAATGAAAATGGGTAAGAAGATGAAAAGGAGGAGAAAGAGGAGGAGAGAAAAAGATTAAAAAAAGAGGGAAAGTGGAAGAAAGAGAAGAAAATTAACCTCTGAATTAAAACTTATAGTTTTAATGATAGACAAAATATCAGAATCTTTTGTCCTCAAAATGAATAAAGCCAGAAAAACATTTCCTTAGATATGACAAACTTTACACATCTCCCAACATACACAAATACATAAATATTTACCTGTCAAGGTATGATATATGTGGTATTACATTAAGATATACAGAGTATTTTCTAGATAAAAGCTACAAAGGAGTATCAAAGTAATACACAAGCTGAGTTTCCCTTATCCAAAATGCTTAGGACTATAAGTGTTTGGGATTTGAGGTGTTTTGTTGTTGTTGTTGTTGTTGTTGTCGTCGTCGTATTTTGGAATATTTGCACTATTCTTATATTAGTTCAGCATCCCTAATCCAAAAATCCTAAATTTGAAATGCTCCAGTGAGCATTTCCTTTGAGTGTCATGTCAACGCTCAAAAAGTTTCAGATTTTGGAGTGCTTCAGATTTCATAGCTTTGGATTTGGGCTGCTTGGCCTGTACTATGATTATTAATACTCTCTTTCTCTCTCTCTCTCTGTGTGTGTGTGTGTGTGTGTGTGTGTGTGTGTGTGTGTGTAAGTTGATAGACAAATGGAACCTTAAATTTGGTGGAGCAAATAAAAACCTACCATCTCTTAATTTTCAGAGACTTTTAGAAGCATGGAATATGTCATCTTGAGGTCAAAGTAATCATTTTAATATTAGGAACTTGAAGCCCAGGGAGAAAAACTCTGCCTTCAGAGGGGCAGAGATAGCTGGATCTTCACCAAGAGTTTCTATTTTACTTTGTCCTATAGAGTTGCTGCTGAGAAGTGGCTGTCCATTTCCCAATCTCCCTACATTCAGGTGAGGACATGTGATCACTCTTATCAATGGACTTCTAGGGCAACCACAGGCATCCACCCCAGGCATCTCAGTTGCCTGAACCATCTTGGATTAAAAAGTAACTGTGCTCCCTCCAATCTCCCTTCCCCAACTTTCTGACTGAATACAGAGAATCCGGAAGTTCTTCAAGATGGCAATGCCACAAGATGGAAAAATCTTGTGTCCCTGAATTATCAGGTAGAAAAATGTCCACACTTAACCAAGAATGACTATATTGAACTTTCTTTGTGAGCCAGAAATAAACTTTGTGATAACCTACTGAAAAAGTGAGGATTTTGCTTACTTCTGTGGCTAGTGTCCTACTAAGTAGCACAGATCCCTAGATCCAAGACTACAGACCAGATGTCCTGATCGCCCTTCTAGTATTTATTTTGTCATTCAGATACATTTGTAGAGTCCATACATTCTTGTGTTTCTGGATGCAGTCCAGATTCCATTACTGGCTGTATCTTTTACCTCCTTATCCCAAGAACCTAGCACAATGCAACACACACAGTAGATACTCAATCAACATTGATCGAGTGAAAGGCCATCAGTTATCTCAACTGTAAAAAGGGAATTATAACTTTTTAAATACTTGAAATTAAGGTAATGGATTGTAAGATTTTGCGAGTTCTTAATGCTCCGAAATCTGTAAAATCTCTAGTTCAATAAGTCCTCTATAGTCTTCTGCTTTGATGTGTTTTCAGTTTATCCTTGGCTCTGATATTGTAAAATTTCAATTGTGTGATTTTTTTTCTAATATTTATCTATGTTTGGTGTTGCATGAACTATCTGGTTTTGGTTTGAATTGAGGGAAAACACGGCTCTCTATAATTTACCAATGCAAGTCAGAGAAGCTAATATTTATCAAGGAATTGATAAGAAAAAGCTAAGTAAATTGTGTGATTAAGTCCAGGCATTCTGTTTAGCATATTATGTATGTCTGCTCATTTTAACAATGACCCTGTTATTTTTATTTCATAGATAAGAAAACATATTTAGAAAGATTAAGTAACTTTTCCAATGCCAACTACTTACAAAATGGTGGAGTTTGGATAGGAATAGAGATGCCTCTGATTTAGAAGTCTCTGATTAGGGTTTCTAATTCTCCAGGTTCGGCCACCCAGTTGCATGCAACAGAGAAAGACTTTTGCTAACCTATACAAAAAGGAAATGTATTAGGATTGAAGATGAATGTAAGAGAACAAACCTACAAACACAGTTAAAATGGAACAAGGATCAAAGCAGTTACTGGAATTCAAGGACAGTCTCTTCTTCAGAGGGCATTTGGAATGGGGACACATCAGCTTCATCTGTTTTCAGGGTTTGTGTTACTCCATTCAAGAGATGTATTCAACGGCAAAAGACTCTGGCCTCATTCAAGTCACCTACCCACCCCTTGGCAAGGAGAGAGTGGGACACCATGAGTGGCAATCCCACCAAAACTCTAGTCAATAGAGTGAGGCAGTCCCCAAAGTAAAACAAGGGTTCATTGCTAGAAATAGGGGGAATGGAATTGAAAAGGCTAAAAAAGAGATGTCCACTACAGCAGGATGCAAGAGGAACATACGACCTGTCCTGCAGCTACCAAAAGCTACAGGGCCAACAAAATGCCAAAAGATATATTTCTATTTCCTCCCTGAACTCAGCCAAACTCTGGTTCAAATCCCTCCCATATTTAAGAGGGTAGGTTCTGCCTTGACTCTAGACTAGAATCTTGTTATTTACTGACTTAGTCTATTCTCATTCTGCTAATAAAGACATACCCAAGACTGGTAATTTATAAAGGAAAGAGGTTTAATGGACTCACAGTTCCACATTGCGGGGGGGGGGGGGCCTCACGATCACGGTGGAAGACAAAGGAAAAGCAAAAGGACATGTTACATGCAGCAGGCAAGAGAGCTTGTGCAGGGGAACTTCCCTTTATAAAACCATCAGATCTCATGACACTTATTCACTATCATAAGAACAGCAGACCAACGATTTAAGTACCTCCCACTAGATCCCTCCCATGGCACGTGGGAATTATTACAATTACAGGTGAGATTTGAGTGGGGACACAGACCCAAACTATATAACTCAGGTACTAGCTTTGTCTGGGCAAACTAAGCCTTTAAAAGTCTCAGTTTTTCACCAGTGCAAAGGGCTAGTATCTATCCTTTATATACCTAGTTTGTAGGGTTGCTGTGAGAGTTCAATTCAATAAGGCAAAGAGCTTGCTGCATAGCATCTAAGGCATCCAAAGAATTCAATAAATATTATCTATTACTACTATTATTAAATTACCAGGGTGCAATTCTTGTCCTTCTCCCAAACACAGAACATTTGTGGGCAAAAGTAATGGTTTTCAAAGGTCAGCCCATGATCAAGTACTCAACAATCTGCAACAAAATGAGAAAAAAAATGAGTGAAATTATTTTTATGAAGCTAAATATATTCACTTTTTAAAATGTTAAGATCTTTATAAATCCATAGCGATAAAGTAATTGGGAATTTTAAAAATGTATTTATGCATTTTTAATTACCAAATTTAAAGGTCTTCAACTGTATGTCTGTCCATAAATTGTTTTCATAATTTTACTAACCATGGATCTTGAGATCTGAGAACACCTTGCTCACGTCACTGTATCAGCATCCTTTCCAGATGCTTCCCCCATGGTGTCCCTTGTATTGGAGGAGTTCTTAGTCCCCGTCCCCTTGTTCTCTATCCCCAACTTCATTTTTCTGTGAAGTATTATTTCTCTGTGAAATTACACATTTTTTTATTTATGTATTTATTGCCTGTCTTCCCTTTTAGAATGTAAATTCCAGCAACTATTATTAAAATCTGTATCTTCAACTCTTACCATAGTCCCTGATGCGTTAATATGTTCGTCCAAAAAAAACAAAGATTTTAGAATATACGAATGAATGAATAATGCAGAATTCTGTAGCTGAAAAACCCTGCTTTTTAGAACCAGATACAGCTCATGTAAAACCCAGCTCTGCCATCCTTCTCATCTGCAATATGTCCATAAGGGTTATTGTGAGGGTTAAATGAGGAAATGAAAGCCAATTCCTGTATATGATAATCTCCCCTCAATTGCTATGTCTCTGGCCCTGGCTTGACTTTAGTATTGTTCCAAAATATTTTTTTCAAATGTAATGTCCTATTCCTTCTGCAGAGGAGAAAAAAATAATACCTTTCCCTCGGCCATCACAAGAGTCATAGCTGAGACCCTTATAACAAAAGACAGATTAATTTTTAATAAGCATAGAAAATTTACTTATCAAAGTTTCACTTGACACAGGAGCCTTCAAAATGGAGACACAAAGACTCAGGGAAAATGCATTTTTATGCTTAGGTTCCATGAAGAATAGACAGCCATGTAGAAGTATGATTGGACAAAAATGTTATGATCTAATGATAATAAATGAAGAGAAACTCAACAAAGCCTTCCTGTTTAAAAAATTCTTGGTCTCTCTTGAGCAGCATTCCTTCCCCCCAGGTATGGGGCAGAATCCTTTGGAATGAGGGTCTTATGACATACTTTCAGACAAGGTAGATCAGAGAAGTCCTTTATGACCACGCTTCACATAGAAAGGCTGGGGAAGGTCAGAGTGACCTTCTTACTCATAAGTCTTTCTCAACTGCCAAGGTGCCAGGAGGTATCATGCTCTGAGCCCCAACACCTCAAAATCATATCCCCCAGGGAACACATTCTACACTTCTCTCACACCCTGCTGCTTCAACAAGCACAGCCTGGATTAGAGATGGTGCCTCATTAGCACAGGTGCAGACTGCACCCATCCACCAGTCACAGGCACCAAGAAGGACATAGTCTCCCTGGCAGAGACCCTGCCTGTCTTGTTTCCTGCTGAGCCCCAGGGCCGATTGCAATGGCTGGCACACTGCAACTTCCCCCCATCACTCGCCGAACAAATGAATCCGAGTGGCTGGGGATGATAAGAGCAGGCAAGACCTGAAAACAAGAACACAAATTGGTAGATCCTAAAAAGCATGTGGGAGTTGGGCAGCTAAAGAGATAAGGGGATCTCTGGGAGAAGGAAAGTGACAGAAGTAACACAGAAAACACAAAGGAAGGTCTTCCTATTCTGCAACGATCCAGGCTTGTGGGGAGAACCGAGAAGTGGGAGATGGTTCTCAATTTCCTGGGTGGTTGTTTCTTTAAAGGAAAAATCAAATGAAATGTTATCATTCTCATTTGGAGAGTTTTCTGTTTTCATAGAAAGCTGCACAAACTTGCTCTGAAGCTCTATTTGCTTCTCCTGAGAGGGCAGAACCTTCACCTTCCCAGTCCTGCTGTAGGAATGTTTGACTGTTTTCCTCTCCTATATACTTTCCATTCAGGTCCCAGGACAGACATGTAGCATGATGTGATGGAAAAAGACATGGTATTTCAGGCAAGAGATTCATTTTGGCCTTCCTGTGACTTCTTTTCCTTATCTGCAAAGTGGGCATAACAAAAAAAGCCCTATATAGGGGGGCCCTTCAGAGGGATAAAAGTTACTATGTGCTCTGTACATACTGCGGAGTAGAGTAACTGTGCCTGGAACACAGACAGCCCTCAATAAGGGTGGAAACTGGGTTTATGAGTCTAGGCACAGTTGTATTCTGGGAAACCTTTCTTCGTCTTTCTGTCTTCACTTTCCACATCTGAAAAAGAAAAGATGGTGATGAACCAGACCCAGCTCTAGAACTCTTTGAGCCACTGGGATATATATACGTTCCGGGGGTTGATTGAGAAAAATAAATCCTTTTCTTGATTTTTCTGATCAATCATCCCTTAGGATGTTCCCAACAGTCAAAGCTCCAGGATTACTGAAGAGAGATTATTGTCTCAGTAACTTTTAAAGTTGGAAAAAAGAAGGAAAATTGGAAAGACAGAGGGACAGAAGAAAGGAGGAAGAGAAGAAAGAAAGAAAGAAAGAAAGAAAGAAAGAAAGAAAGAAAGAAAGAAAGAAAGAAAGAAAGAAAGAAAGAAAGAAAAGGAAAGAAAGAAAGAAAGAAAGAAAGAAAGAAAGAAAGAAAGAAAGAAAGAAAGAAAGAAAGAAAGAAAGAAAGAAAGAAAGAAGGAAAGAAAGAAAGAAGAAACGAAAGGAGACGCCAGCTCTACCCAGCTGGTCCTATGAAGGTGATTTGTACCCTTTGACCACACCTGGAAATCCACCCTGGGGAAATAGATAATAGATACATGAGAGAGACAGAGAGTCAGAGATTTTTAAAAGGTTTTAGATTCAAAAATGTTCATGCCCTCCTTAAAAGAGTAGAGAAGAAAAAATACCCCAAAGATCCAACAGTTATGCTCAGATAGGTAAAATTGTGGCATAACTCCTCTACAGAATTGTCAATAGCAATTTCCAAAATCTTTAATATGTTTTATAACTTTATCATTTGTTTATAAATTTTCTAACTGCATATATAAATATATAATGATAAATATACCCTAATTTTTATATATTAAATACGTATTATGATAAATATATCACTGTCTGTCTATCTACCTATCTATTTATCTATCAATAATTCACCAGAAACCGGTTTAGGCCATTAAGCATGGTGGTCACTCAAGTCAAGAGTTTAGCTTAGCCTTAGCTGTGCTCAGATTTATTCTTTCCTTTCTCTTTTAAACATTACATGAGAGCCATGTTAGAGACATCAACATTTCTAGCAGTGGAGGAGAGGAGAATGACTCTTTACTGCCTGGAGATTCTAGCCCCATTCATCATCCAGAACAGACACACTCACATCACTGAGAGACAGAGAGGAGTCCTGCAGAGCAAGCAACAAATGGCCAACTAATCAACTGTCTTGAAGATGACCACTCAGACTAGAGACAAATTGATCCAGCTAGCTTTATGCAACTACTTGCCTAGATTTCCCCTCAACTAAGAGTGTTTGGTTTGGCTCAGATGCCCTGCTGCTTTAGAGAGCGATTGACTTGCTCTTTGCTTCACTCTCTGATGCACAGATCCAGTTGCTGTGGGTTTCCTTTAGACTTGTGACTTAATGCAAATGAAGGCAGAGGTTGAGAAGTTGTTGAGGATTAAAAATTTGACCCAATTTTTTAATGGTACAACTAGCTTTTAATTTAACATTAGAAAAAAACAAAGGAAGGAAAGAAAAAAGCTGTATCATCAATCCGTGCAGATGTCAGTTACTGTTTGGTTAACGCTGGCTTTTTATTGCACCTAAAACTCTTAAGATATATTTTGAAATTATTTACCCTCCTTTGTAATTCGAGTTAGCAAGACCAGCCTTTCTTAACACGAGAGTGTTCTTTAAATATCTGTCACCATTTGGAAGGCTTCCTTCCTTGTGAAGCCTATAATTATAACTTTTACTGTATTATACTGCTAAGTTTATTTTAGATGAAAAAGTTTTTGGCTCTTTGGCCATAGTCACTGAAAATAGGCTGTCAGAATGAATGAGACTACCAGGATGAAAGAGGAAAGGCTGGGCACATCTCCTCTTCTTATGATTTCAAGTTCAGTGTGAACACAGATCTTCAGTGCAAGGAGAAAGCTTTCCACTTACAAGTAATCAGTTGTCATGGGTTGAATGTGGCCTGCCAGAAAGATGTATCCAGGTCCTAACTCTGGAAACTGAATGTGACCTTATCTGGAAAAGGGATTTTGCAGATGTAATTAGTAAAGAGTTTTAGGATGAGATCATTCTGAATTATCTCGGTGGGTCCTAAGTCCAGTGACAAGTATCTTTATAAGAGACACCTAGACAAGAGACATAGTCAGAAGGCCATGTCAAGACAGGGGCAGAGACTGGAGTGAACCAACCACAAGTCAAGGAATGCCCACGGCCTCCAGAAGCTAGAAGAGCAGAGGTTGAGTGTCCCCATGTGAACCTTCCAAGGAAGCATGGCCCTGATAATGCCTTGATTTAGACTCTGGATTCCAGAACTATGAGACAATAGATTTCTATTGCTTTAAGCCACTCTGGGTTTTGGTAATCTGCTACAGCAGCCCTGGGAAAGTAATGCAACAGCTGTGTAATCTTGGGTGCATTACTTCCTCTCCCTGGGCCACTTAATCCCCATTTGCTAGATAAGAGTGATAACACCGGGAGGCCGAGATGGGCAGATCACGAGGTCAGGAGATTCAGATCATCCTGGCTAACACAGTGAAACCCTGTCTCTACTAAAAAAAATACAAAAAAACTAGCCAGGCGAGGTGGCGGGTGCCTGTAGTCCCAGCTACTTGGGAGGCTGAGGCAGGAGAATGGCGTAAACCCGGGAGGCGGAGCTTGCAGTGAGCTGAGATCTGGCCACTGCACTCCAGCCTGGGCGACAGAGCGAGACTCTGTCTCAACAACAACAAAAAAAAGAGTGATAACACCTACCTGCTGGATTGTAAAGAGGATTAAACTTAATATAATATAAGAAACCCAGTGCTTAGTTGGTGTTCAATAAACAGTAGTTGAAATTATGTTGTTGGTGGTGGTGTTTTTAATACTATCATGTTCATCAAAATTAAAATGAAGCAATAATTAGAGACCCAAGAAGGCTTGGAGACTCCATTTTTTTTTCACAAGATATGTTATAAAAGGCTGAACTGTTTTATTCTCCCTGTGATGGGCAAAGTTTAAAATCTTAAAAGTTTTCATTCAGGGAATTTTTAAATGACCTCCATCTATACTGAGATACATGCTAAATGCTAAATTCAGTAAATATTAAACTAAAGAAAGCAGTCAAGGAAACAGGTATAATTAAACTGGTGTTAGAGTCTATTAATCCCCTTTACAGGAACAAAACAATGGGCTTTCCATGAAAGAAACCCAACTTGAACCACTGTCTAAAAAAATCTGGTGAGAATGGAGTCTAATGTGGTTAGCTAGTCATCTTTCTCATCTCAAAAAAACTCTAGTCTGGTTAAGATCAATGGATTCCCAATTTCAGGAAGAAATCCAATCTCCCTTTCTTGCTTGCATGTTCTCTCAAGGCATTCCTTCATCCTTTTATTCCAGTTATTAGCATCTATTTTCACTTCCCTCATTTCCACCACAGCCATCCTAGTCCAGTTTCCCAAAAACTCTCTCGTGAATGATGGTTGCCATCTCCTAGCAGACCCTATTATTCTCATGTGTGCAACTCTGTAGACATGCAGCAGCCAGAGTGAACAAACTTTTGGAAACATAATCACTCCATGCCAGCTCAAAGCTCCCCAGTGGCTTCCCATAACACTTGGAACAAACTCCAAGTGTCTCACCCCAGACTCTAAAGCCAATATTATCAGTATCCACTCTCTGCCTCTCCCTCTGGGCAGTCACACGGTTTTCTTTCCGCTCCCCAAATTCTTGTATCTCATTCCCTCCTTTGGGACTTTCCTGCAGTTAGTGTCCCCCCGGCAAGGCAATTTCTTCCCTTTACTATGGCTAGCTTCCTCAGAAAGGCTATCTTTGACCATCAATCTCTTGCAATCGCATCACTCTGTTTAATTTTCTTCTTAGCATTTATCGCCATCCAAATCACTGTTCATTCATTTGTTCATTTGGTTTCTGTCTGCCTCCCAATGTAGAATATGAACTTCTTGAGAGCAGGGACTCTGCCCACCTTGTTCACTGCTGTGTCCTTGCTGCTTTGAAGAGCGCCTGGCTCACATAAAGATATAAAGTGATCCAAAATGTTTATTGAACATTCAAGCAGTAGCAGCAAACAGCAAGAAGGAGCTCAGAAGTGATCTGTCAGGAGAAATACCAAAGCTTTTTCCATCATACCAACCTTTTCTAAATTTCCATGATCACATGCACATACCACATCCACATATTATATACCACAACATACCACCAAACCACATATACCATACTATGATGCATACAGCATTCTTCTCTAAATCCACTCAGATTTTCTCCAAATACATTCATTTTAAAATTTGTATCTCATGAGTTTTATGTGATGGCTATATTTTTCTACCTACTTTTTTGAAAAAGCTTTATTTTTAATTTAGCTTTATTGAAAGTACATATATTTATGGTATACACATAATGTTTTAAAATATATATACACTGTGGAATGGCTAAATCAATCTAGATACAACATGCATGACCTCACATACTTAAAATTTTTTGCAGTCCCTTAATACATTTTAAATATACAACGCATTGTTATTAGTTATAGTCACCATGTCATACATGAGATCTACTGTAAAATTGATTTATTGAGATATAATTCACATCCCGTATATTCAGTTCACCCACTTAAAATGTGCAATTGAATGAGTTTTATTTGTTCACAGATATGTACAACCATTACTACAGTAATTTGGGAACATTTTAATCACTACTCATTTACTTTTTTTTTGAGAAAGAGTCTCGCTCTATTGCCCAGGCTGAAGTGCAGTGTTGCAATCTCGGCTCACTGCAAACTCCGCCCACCAGGTTCAAGCAATTCTCCTGCCTCAGCCTCCCGAGTAGCTGGGACTACAGGCACATGCTACCATGCCTGTCTAATTTTTTGTATTTTTAGTAGAGATGGAGTTTCTCCATGCTGGCCAGGCAGGTCTCGATCTCCTGACCTCATGATCCACCTGCCTCAGCCTCCCGTAGTGCTGGGATTACAGGCGTGAGCCACTACGCCCAACCTCGTTGAATTTTAAAAGTGCTCATCTACATTCTCTCTGTGGGCAGCTTGCCAACCAGCAGCATAAAAAGTACCTTCCTTTTGGAAAGACTGCTTGACACCCAGTATCTGGGGTAAAGAACAAGGTAGGGGTGGTTAGGTTTCCCATGATGTGTCAGGCCTATGGTTAGGGAAGACAGGAATGAGTTAGAAAGGGTAAGGGCCTATGAAGAAACACTATAGGACTCTGTGGTTTGTGGAGAAGCCTGGGGTCAGGAAAGAAGCCAAGAGCAAAGTCTTTGGTTTGAGGTATTCAGGGTACAGATCATGGTAGGAAAAAAAAGAGAAAGAGAGAGAGAGAAGAGTCGAGATTGGGACTCAAGGCTGAGAGGTGAACTTTTCTTAGGGGTAGAGGGAAGACACTTGTAGCAAGAGGGAGCAGAGTACTTACAATAGATCAGACCAGTCTCCCTGCTCATTCACATTCTGTCTGGTTGGCCCTTAGGAGTTAAGGTCCATTCAGTCCTTTGAGTGCATTTTTTCACCCCTCACCCTGCAGAAAGTGGCTGCTCAGTGACATTGCTGCATTCTTAGGAAACCAAAACCCAGACCTTAGCTGCCTCCTTCACCATTCCTGGTGCCACCCCATGAAGGTCTAGCAAAACCTGTAGAAAGGAGCCTAAAAGCTCCATTCAGACTATGAAAACTTCACAAGACAAATATAGTATACCCAGCCTTTAGATGTTAAATATTGATAGGAATGGCATGATTTCTGCATTGGCATCATTTGGACAAAAGCATGCTTGCTGAGAGATCAAGCCCTCTTTGCGTTATAGGAAGCAACGTGATAAACATCAGATAAATATAGTGTTGGCACATGGAGCTTTCATTTCTACTCTTCTGACACCAGACACTCTGTTGCCATGGAAATTATTCCATCACTGCACAAACACAGCCTTCCTTCCAGAGGTGCAGAAGCACCAAACATGCCTGCATTTGAGAGGTCAAATTTGGCCAAATGTTGTCCTTCTACCCCATATAGAGCATGCCTCTCACATGCCTCACATTGAGTTTTCTGGCCTCATGATCAAGGATTTTGTCACATCAAGGAAGCCTTTTAAAAAGAGTACCTACTCCTTTGCTGATGAAAGCAAATCCCTCTGTCTTGTGTCCTCCCAGCCATCAAAGGAAAGTGTGGTGCCTCATTTGCTTCAAAGAACTCAGCACCTGCTAAGGATCTGCCTATCCTGCCTCTGAGTCTTGGGGAACAAGCTCTTGAGATGTTTCAGAGCCGTTTATCTATTAAGAAAGCATCTGGTTCTATCCTAAAAATATTTATTTGACATACATTGAGCAAAACGGCTGGTTCTCAGGCATCTTTTAAGGTTTTCTAGAACACACAAAAAATGAACTCAGCTCATCACTTGCTTCAATGTGTTCAGTAATACATTTTTTTAAACCACGTTACCAGTCAACAAAGTATTATCTCTAGGCTTTCTGATTAGATCTCATAAGACTCCAGAGGTAGGTAATGCTGCTTTTTGTACCACTTACTCAGTGAGCCTCAGAAACATCAAACCAATATCTCGTGATTCCAAAGTCCTTGCTTAGAGCACATCACACATCCTCAGAGAACCACACTGTCTGACAGAATAGGATCAATGACAGAGGAGAACAAAACAAGATGTCTTTGGGGATGTATTATAAATGAGGAAAAATAAATTGCATGTTTTAGGAAAATCATGGGGGAGGCAGTATTTGATGAATGGGAGGTTTGAAAGTAGAAATCAGGAGATAGATTCCTAGCCAGAGGGAACAATTACAGGTTTCTCCAAGTTTGACTTCTCTGATACAGAGTAAGGGAGAAGTTTTCCTAAAGACTTGCCCACATTTGGTCCATGCATGCTTTAAATTCATATTGTGAGGATTAAATGAGTTAATTCAATAAAGACCTTGGTACTATGCCTAATGCAAAATTAGTGGTGAAACTGTTATCTACAGGATTGATCTTTGATTCCATCAAATGAAGATATTAATGATCATTGAATTTCTTCCCATCCTCGTTAACATTTATGTCTTAAGAGGGAAAAACTGTATTTAGGAAAGAAATAAGTGGCCATAAATCTGTTTTGACCTCAATTTTATGTGTGTGTGTGTGTTTTTTTAACTTACTGACTGGAGAATGAACTTCATAGTGTCAAGACAGTAAACTGGTTCAAATAAGCTTACATAATTGATATAGAAGGTAGGTGTCTACTAACATATACCATCCCCACTCACAAACCCGGATCTAAGGGCAAATCATTTTTAGCCATCACAAAGCTCATGCATGTCAATATCTTTAATTCATGTCAAGAAACCATATTGAGTGCTTCAATATCTACATTATTGCCTTACTCCAGAACAACTCATACTTATGGAATTCTTAGGACTTGACACACCTTCAAGATGAAAATTCTTTTCTGGTTTGCCAAGGTGAGGGAAGGGCCTTGTGCTTTATAAATAAGATGCATGTGTCACACCAATTTGCTTTTACATATCACTGCCTTTTTGGAATGCAAAGAGAATAGAAGAACAAAAATCATTAAGACACACACACATAGACACACACATACACACATACACACACACACTTAAAACTAACCCAGTTTACATTGTACAACCAAAGCTGCAGGACAGAGAATCACAAGCAACATAGACATCTATGCTTGAAGAAGTCACTTGCCTCCTGACACCAGGATATCTCTGTCCTCGAAGGTATAGAGAACATCTTCTCAATGGCTGCAGTCTGAGAAAAGGTTACACTTCAGAGGCTATTGATTTGCTACAATTTATAGAGTTCTCCAGAACCTTGCCAGTAGGATTTAGTAGGTTAATCCCCTTGGGGCATCAAAACAAAGTCTTCTTGATATGGTTTCCTGTTGGATACAGCAGACCAGATGTATCATTGCCACAAGACTGCTCAAGAAAGTCCTGACAACGTCCACTAGCAAAAGCTGACAATGAAGGAGAAGAAACGTCAATTAGAAAACTACACTACTCTGTGGTCGGTGTGGCAAAAAGCCTCTCTCATCTCCAGATCTCTTCGGAGATCACTGGGATAGGAGATTCTGCCTTCATAATGGAGGCATTGACTCTTTGAGAACAACCTAACTCATGTTCAGAAATAGTATAGTGTGATAGTTAAGCCCTCAGGCTCTGAGACCAGGTTGCCTGGATACAAATGCTGGGTTTGTAATTTAATCACGGGGGGACTCTGGGCAAATCTCTTAGCCTTTCTGTGCTTTATTTTCCTCATTTATAGAAAAAGGTTATTATGAAGATTAATGAGTGACTTCAATAAAACACTCTTTACTAAACAAAATGTGTTAAATATGTTATCTATTATTATTTAAGCTCTGTTTGAGAAGGCAGGGAACAATGTAATATTTTCTAAGATATTTACATTAAAAAGTATCTAAAAGTTTTTGTTCAATTTGTTTTATATCAAGGAGTAAGCACCACTTACATAGAAAACTAGTTGCTTAACTAAACATAAAAAACAATAATTAGTGCATGTTAATATGTGCCAGGGACTGTTCTAAACCTGGGTATACAGCAGAGAAAAGAAACAAACAAGAAGATGAACATTTCTACTTTCGTGGAGCTTACAAATTTGGGGGGAAACACGCAATAAACAAGATAAATAGGAAATATGGATGGCAAATTAGAGAGTATTAAGGTCTAGAGAGAAAAAGAGATACAGGGAATGGGTGTAGGAAATCTCTTGCATATAACCATTTAATCAGTCAACTCTACTGAACACCTATGGAGACAGCCAGGATTGTGCTGGTCTTCTATATGTATAATATATACCCTGATTAGGTGAAATAAATGAGGTGTCATTGGAAGTGTATACAGCTCCTGTTAGTAAGATGGGAACAACAGTGAGTTATGCTGGAAAAGTCAAGCTACAGCCAGCCATCTTTGGCTTGTCATACCTGTAACTTTTGTAGACCTACGTTCTATTTTCAGATGACTGTGCTGTTTTGATATGACCTGTTATCCTTTCTCTGCAACTAGACAGGAACCCTCCTATTCCTGAGCATAGCACAGGGTAATGTGTATTCTGTGTGAGATCAGCCTCCAGTGGTCCATTATCCTTGTTTTTGCATCTTTTGAGTTCTATTGTCCACTGTTGGGTGGCCCAAGTTATCCTGCAATTGCTGAATTATCCATGGAACTCTATCCCAGAAGCTAGGATGGAGGCTGGGAATTATGGGTCGAGGGATAGAGTCAGGGATATTGACAGTCACAGGCTCTAATTAAAAGAAAAAGATGATTTAAAAATGAGTATAAGGCAGCAAAGATGAAAGATGAAAAACCTCTGATGATCTGAGGTCAGTTATTTGTTAAGAAAACATTAACTGAGTACCTGGCATTTCGCAGGGGCACTGGGAACTCAACAGCAGAAAGACAGAGATGTTTTCTATATTTCCAGATCTTTCAGACTAAAATAAACTGTGCACATGCTGTCACAACAATATTTAACATTTGAATAGGTTTAACAGTTTAAAAAGCCCTCACTTGATCTTCAAATAGCCCCATGAAAGTAAATGCTATTATCCCCGTTTTAAATGAGGACACTCAGATCCAAAGACTAAATAAGGAAGTCAGAAGGTAAGGAGGCCATTTAAGTCATCATTATAATGGGAAATTGACAGCTCAAGTTATTTTTATAGTAAAAGGATTGACCTCTCTGCTCCTCTGGAGCTAAGGAAATATCATACTTTTAGAAACCAGGCAAAAGCAGGGATAAATTTAGCCCATATATAACTTGTCCAGTACAAAAACAAAAAGTTCTCCATGCAGGTTGATAGAGAGGTCAGGGATTGTGTGGACAGAAGAACATCCACACAATTTCCCCAAAGGCAAATTTCTATGGGGGAGCAGTAAAGGACTCTACCTTCCAATCACCAGGATTGAAATCACTCTCCAGGAGGCAAGGTCTAGTGGCAACAGGTGGCATCAATTTCATCCCATGTTGATGAGAGGAGGTGGGAGGAAGTGAAGGGGAAAGCATGAAATCCTCCATGCAAGGCCTGGGACAGCACTCTCTCATGGCCTCTAACAGCTCTTTGCAGGCGGTACTATCAACAAGTTAGGTATTGGTACACGCACACAGATGAGAAGCAGAGTTCAGGGAGATGACGATAATTCCCATAACATTCTTGTTGGCACTGGGCAGGTCAGATGTCAAATGGCAGTGTCTTGGACTTTGTGAGTTTCTGTTACCTACCAGCTCTGGGCTCTGAAAGGATGTATACAGGGTGGCCACTACCCTCACAGAGGATGTTTCCAACCGTCTCCTGGAAGAAAGGTAGACCGTGGTTCAGGAAATGCTTGGAGAGTTTGACCACAAGTAATAGTTCAGAGGAGGGAGAAGCCACCTGGATCATCTCGCAGGTGCTGAGACCCTTCTCAAAAGTTCCTCAGTCTTGTAGAAGCTCAGGAATAATCCAAGCAGATCAGTAGAATGCTTTTAATGGAACAAAATACCATCAAAGAAACAAGCTTCCTCTCCTAGTACCATCCATCAACTGTTTCCATGTGATGATGACAGAGGGTGTGAATCTCCAAAGCATTCACTTTTGAGTCGGAAGACAGAAGCGTTCAGGGAAGTGGCATTTGACCTTGTCTATAGCTCTGATTTCATTTCATGAATATTTTATCTACTCCAGTATTAGTCATTAAGTGGTAACAAATGTCTCTATCTTCTTTGTCCTCACTGTGTCTCTTTGCCTCTCAAGCTCTTCTCTTGTCTTCCTTCTTTCCCTCTCTCTTCTCTGTCCATTCTTTATGTCTCCGGTTTTCTTTCTGTGTTTTTCCTCTGTCACTCTTCCCTTTTCTTTCTCTGCCTTTCATACTTTGCTGCTCACTCATCATCTTATCTCGCTGACTCTCTGTTTGCTCTCTCTCTCCCCATACCTGCCACATATACACTCCACTCATCTTTCTCTCCCCTGTCCCATTACTGGACCCCTTTCTTTGGAATCAGAAAGGTAACTAAATCTACAGATTTCTTAGCCACATATCGCATATGACAATGCCCATTATAGAAAATGTGAGGGGCTGGAGGATGCACCAATCCCAGAAAGCCAGGAGCCAGAAAAGGCAACCTAGAAGTTTACAAGTATAACAGGGTTCAAATCTGAAGGCTCCAACATGCTCCTGTCATTAACAACCCAGCAGGCAGCCCATGCAGGAATTCAGCACAGACATGCAGTTCATTTAACAGGACATAACTCTCTCTAGTGCCACAATTTCACCAGGGACGGAAGTGCCCTTGAGCTCTCTGTTCTCTTTACTAAGTAAGAGAGCACCTTTTCCACAGCATATCATGTCAATGTGTTTACGAAATTGATAAAATCAGAAGGTCAGAAAGCAGGAAGAGGAGATAGAGAAGTTGAGAGTTTATGGCTTTCCTCCAACAAAGCAAGCAAGAAGGGAAAATTATTGGTGCCTTTCTTGCAAAATCCACACGACTTGCCTCCAAGTCTTCCCCCAAATTTCCCATCGAATACCCAAATGTCCTCCTTGCCCAAGCCAAACCTCTGTGTTCAAATAATATTAAATAACCAGGTAAATTTTCTCTTCTATTTCACCAAAATAAGTCATATATGGTATATAATTTTCAAAAATGTTAACAAGTACTACTTTTAAGTGGGAAGATTAGAAATTCTTTTTTTATGTTTTCCCCTCTATTTTTATAAGTATATATTATTATTGTAATAAAAAGATACAAATTTAAAAATTAGCAAATATCCAGTAAATCCATTGTGTCTGATCCAGTTCATTCCCCAGAATCTCCAGTGATGACACATCGCATTAATTTCTGCCTGCTCAGAATCACCAAGACTTTTTATTGACCT
Organism: Chlorocebus sabaeus; assembly: GCF_047675955.1. Classification (NCBI taxonomy): domain Eukaryota; kingdom Metazoa; phylum Chordata; class Mammalia; order Primates; family Cercopithecidae; genus Chlorocebus; species Chlorocebus sabaeus. The sequence continues at coordinate 132,196,111 of NC_132911.1, read as the reverse complement.
TGCAGCACTCATCATAGCCTTTAATTAGATAATTTTATACAGACTTTCTTATCTAAACTTCATAGTATTTCTTTAAACTAAGGCAAAGGTACACCCAGAGAAACCAGTGATTTGCCTATGTTCATATATTTAGTGCCAGGCTCATCTCTTCCAGACTCTTCCAGATTCTTCTAATTGCTGCACAGTTGATAACAGTGATCATGGGATTTTTCTTAACAGTCTCTTTAGTCTTCAAGGTGGATTCCCTAGTCTCTGGTGTCAGGGAGTGGATCTGGATTTGTCTGAACATATTCACTATATAGAGTGTACTCTCTTCTTATTGAACCCACACAAAGAGAATTCCTCTCTCCAAGCTCATGCTCCAGGTCTCTGGCTGATCTTCTTTATCCCAGACAAGCTGCAGGTCAAGAACTTCTGCAGGAAGATTCTGATGAGATTGTAACTCTTTCTCATTCCTACTACTTTCCTCTTTATTTATTTATTGTCGTTGTTGTTGGGGGGTGGATAGTGCTTTGATTTTCCTAAGAAAATTGGCAGTCTTAGAAGAACAGGGCTGGTGTCAAGACTCAGGAGCACTCTTCCTCTTATAGCATAGAGCAAAGCAGGCAGTGCAGGCTTTTGAAGGAACCAGACCCTTTCTACCCTGAGCCCATCAGCCTGACAATGAAAGAAATGCCACCGCAAGTTGGGTCATGATCAATCTATTCAGCCTAGTGTTCAGTCTTCAACCAGACATTCCTACTACCAAAAATGAACTTTTGGGTCTCAATGAAACTTATTTAGAAAAAAAAAATTGCCTCCATACTTAGCCTTGGCTTCCACTTAGAATTCTCCCAACTCAAAATATCATTTAAATTAAGAGTTTGGGAGAAGAGAATCAGAAACATCATCTCTACTCTACCTGGCCAGCAACTCATCTCATTTTCATCTGACTTCTCTTTTCCCTAAGACTTAACAGAAAGAAAGTCAGTAGGGAAAGAGATTATATTTTATGAGTTATGATAACAGACCATGATATGGAATTAAATTGATGCCTGTCGATTGCATCAGTTGGGAGCAATTCTGTGTTTCATAAATGAAACGTTTGGGTTCAACAGAAGGTTGTCACAGTGCCAAATCTCAATGGAGGGGAGAATAATGATAATACCGAACATTGTCTCAATGGAAACTTAAATAGCCTCTTTCTTCCCATTCTATAGATGGGAAAATGAGGTACAGAAACTTAGTATACTTAAGGTCATCCAAAAAGCAATCATTGCAGTTGGTATTAGAACTTGGCAGTGTGTCTTCAGGGCAAAGGTTATTTTCTACCTCCACTATATTGCCTGGGGTATGATCAGGCATCACCCTCTTTGTACCACTTTGTGCCCTTGTGTGTAGGCTACATGTATGTGAATCAGGGAGAGATATTGTACAGTCACTTAAAAAATATGTCAATGTCTCTTTGTCTTCCTCTACACTAACACTGTTCAATAGAACTATGTGAGCTGCATATGTATCATTAATTTTTTATGATTTATCTTATGTAACCCAGCATATTTAAAGTATTGTCATTTTGACATAAAATCAACACAAAGTTATTGTTGAGATATTTTAAACTGTTCTGCTCGTTTCAAGTCTCATAGTGTGTCCGGAGTTGGTTCCTTCCAGTGGGTTCGTGGTCTCACTGACTTCAAGAATGAAGCCATGGACCTTTGCAGTAAATGTCACCACTCTTAAAGGTGGTATGGACCCAAAGAGTGAGCAGCAGCAAGATTTATTGTGAAGAACAAAAGAACAAACCTTCCACAGTGTGGAAGGGCACCCCAGCGGGTTGCCACTGCTGCCTGGGGTGGCCAGCTTTTATTCCCTCATTTGTCCCCCCCGCCCATGTCCTGCTAATTGGTCCATTTTACAGAGTGCTGATTGGTGCATTTTTACAGAGCACTGATTGGCGCATTTTACAAACCTCTTGTAAGACGGAAAAGTTCTTCAAGTCCCCACCCGACCCAGAAGTCCAGCTGACTTCACCTCTCAATCCGCCCTCTAGACAGAACACCCCAACTGCTGTGGGGAATTGGGTGGTGACCACTCTAGCTACTTCCTGCTGGTTAGGGGCAAAGAAGGGGCCCTGCAGTTGTAGTGTCCGCCAGAGGGGAACTCTCTAGGCCAGTCAAAGGACCAGTGGGTCAATCCAGGGTCCTTTGTAGAAGTTGTTAGTTGAGCACATTTGGGGTTCCATTTGTAAGGCCATCAGTAGCTTGATGGCTTGATCCTGCAGGAAACAAATTTTACAAGGAGGTTAAAAATACAAGACCTGGGGCAACCCTTCTGGGTACCCTTCCACCTCTTGAAAGCTTTACTTTTGCTTTTGTTTTACTTCCGCTTTCACTTTATTAAATCTTGCCACCGCACACTCTTTGGGTCCGTGCGTTTCTCTAATCGAGCTGTAATACTCACCGCTGCAATTCATGACTTCATTCCTTGAAGCCCGTGAGACCACCAGCGCTTCAATCGAGAAAAGACCTTCAATCGGGAGAAGACCTCTTGTTTCATTTCTGGGGGCCCACCTGGGATTTCTCCAAAGCAGTGAGTAACATTGGACCCCTTTCACTTGCTATTCTGTTCTATCTTCTCACTAGAAATTGAAGGAAAACACCAGGCACTTGTCGGCCATTTAAAAGCAATGAGCATGGCCACCGGACTTAAGACATGGGTGTGAGGCTTTCTGGGAAAGGACTCTCTAACAACCTCTGGCCCTCCAGGCTGGGAGCATTGGTTTGCCTGGAACCAGTTCCACCTTTCTCTACTTTTCCTGGGAAAAGCCAAGGGCTGGCTAGAGATGGAAAACTGTCGCCCGAACTCCCCACACTGACCCAGTCGAGATCATGGCACAGTGAGAAGCCTCTAGTCTGCAGCCGCCCATGCATGCTTTCCCTGCCTTTTCTGACCCATGCCTCCTGGGTCCTGATGTCCTCAGGGAAGACTTTCTTGAGGCCCTATCTTCTAGGATCTTTCCTACCCCTGAGTCTAAGAATCTTTTGGCTAGGAGCCTAAGTTAAGTGGAGTGACAATCCAAAGACCCTTGCCTATGGTGCCCCCAGGTTTATTCTTATGCAAATAGGTATCAGTATACTTATATGAAACCTGTCCCTCATAACCTGTCCCCTAGGCACTATCTGGGACATCAAAAGGCATGTGAGTGGCTGTCAGAAGGCCTAGAACATTTTTCTTTTTGTGTCCCTAAACTGACTCCAGATTGTAGAGATCACTTTAATTGCCACCTTTCCTGTCTGGGATCAGCTATTAGAACTGCAGAACTTCTCCACTCAAAGCAGTCAGACATAGGGGCCAAAAACAATATAATAGACAGTAGGTCCCCCTATTCAAGTCCAAAGGTCAATGAATATCCTTAGGAGGGCAAATAGGGAACAGAAAATTCCGGTACAAAAAGCACTGTTCCAACCCTGGTCCTCCAATTTGCCACTGCCTACCCTAAAACTGTTGTGCTTCAGTGCCATTTTCAAGGAATTTATCTTGCTGGGACAGCTCCAAGCCCAGAAATATGCTAACTGGTGTCTTGTCTCTAAACTCAAAATACACCCCGAATCTAAGACCCACTCGCAGATGCAAAGGAAACTGTGGGCACGCTGGTAAGGAGCCACTGAAATCCAGCAGCCCTGGCCCCCTTTTTTCTGGCTAAAAAAAAGGGCAGGAAAAGAGTGCAGGCAAAACTGCTACGTTGGTAAGTGCAATTAAATCCGATAAGCAGGGTTCCGTGGGTGATTGTGCACCCTGGAAAGAAAAGGATGCTAGAACCATAGGGGATGCCCTAGGACTAGTGCTCAGTAGGGGAAGACTAGAGGTGCAGGCACTCCTATGTTCTCCCTTCAGATGGGAGATGTTCCCTCAAAAGTGAAGCCATTCCTGAGGTGTATTCTGGATAATTGGGACCAATTTGATTTACATCTTATGGGGATCCTTAAAGCCTACCCCCACACCCACGTGTCCCCACAGCTCCCCCTCCCACTAGTAAGGACTCTCCTTTGGCCCTAACAGCCCAAAAGGAACCAGACAAAGCGATTGTCAAGAAACCAAAAGGCGCCAATGACCCTCAATTGTGCCCCCTCCAAGCTGGAGGAGGAGGAGACTTTGGCCCAGCACGAGTACATGTCCCCTTTTCCCTCTCAGACTTAAAACAGATCAAACTGGACGTAGGAAAACTGTCAAATAATCCTGATGGATACATAGACCTCTTACAGGGATTAGGACAATCTTTTGATTTAGCATGGAGAGATATTATGTTGTTAGGTCAAACATTAACTCCCAACAACAACAACAAAAAGGCTGCCTTAGCTACGGCCCAGGAGTTTGGGGATCTCTGGTACCTAAGCCAGGTAAAAGATAAAATGATATCAGAAAAAAGGGAACAATTCCCCACAGGCCAACAGGCGGTTCCCGGTGTAGATCCCCATTGGGACCTTGATTCAGAGCATGGAGACTGGAGTTGCAGGCATTTACTGACTTGTATACTAGAGGGATTAAGATAGACCAGAAAAAAAGCCAGTGAATTACTCAATGATGTCCACCATAACATAGGAAAAGGAAGAAAACCTTACGGCATGTTTAGAGAGGCTAAGGGAGGCATTAAGAAAGCATACCTCCTTGTCACCTGACTCTATTGAAGGCCAACTAATTTTAAAGGATAAGTTTATCACTCAGTCAGCTGCAGACATTAGAAAAAAACTTCAAATGTCTGCCCTGGGCCCTAAGCAAAATTTGGAAACTCTATTGAATTTGGCAACTTCGGTGTTTTATAATAGGGATCAGGAGGGGCAGGCTGAATGAGACAGATGAGACAAGAAAAAGGTTGCCACCTTAGTCATGGCCCTCAGGCAGATGAACTTTGGTGGCGCTGAAAGAAAGAAAGGCTGGGCAAGCAACCTGCCTAACAGGGCTTGTTCTCAGTGTGGCTTACAGGGGCATTTCAAAAAGGACTGCCCAAACAACAATAAGCTGTCCCCTCGTCCATGTCCCTTGTGCCAGGGGGATCACTAGAAGGCACACTGCCCCTGAGGGTGAAGGTCCTCTGGGCCAGAGGCCACTAACCAGATGGTCCAACAACAGGACTAAGAGTGTCCGGGGCAGGTGCCAGACCATGCCATCACCCTCACAGAGCCCTGGGTAAGCTTAACCATCGAGGGCCAGGAAACCAAATTCCTCTTGGACACTGGCGTGGCCTTCTCAGTTTTACTCGTATGTCCTGGACAACTGTCCTCCAGGTCTGTCACCATCAAAGGGGTCCTAGGACAGCCAGTAACTAGGTATTTCTCCCACCCCCTAAGTTGTGACTGGGGAACTTTATTTTTCTCACAAGCCTTTCTTATCATGCCTGAGAGCCCTACCTACTCCTTTACTAGGGAGGAACATATTAACTAAAGCAGGGGCCATTATATACTTGAATATAGGAGAAGGATTACCAGTTTGCTGCCCTCTACTTGAGGAGGGAGTTAATCCTGACATCTGGGCAGAGGAAGGACAATATGCACGAGCAAAAACTGCTTGTCCAGTTCAAGTTAAATTAAAGAATCCTACCTTAGGAAGACTAAGGTGCAGGTGCCTGTCTAGTTGGTGGTGAGGCAGAGGTTGAAGTTCCACATAAGAAGAATATGCCTTGGCTGGGTAGACAAAACTGGTTGTGTATGTTAAAAAGGTGTGTGAGTGTCTTGTTTTCATTTTCCCGTACTAAGTTATATCCCTGATCAAGTTGGCTGTTTCCTGATCAAGTAGAAGGTCACTTGTGAGCAAAGGTCGTCCATACAGCATTTCATATGAACTGAGCCCCATTTCGTTAGGAGAATTTCGGATTCTCAACAAGGCCATGGGCAAGAGAGTAGGCCATGGGAGATGAGTTTCATTGTTAGTTTCCTTAAGTACCTCGAGTGTTTCATTTGCCTTCTCGACCTTCCCTGAGGATTGTGACCTCCAGGTGCAGTGAAGGTGATATTGTATCCCCAGTGCCCTAGAAATTCCCTGAGTTATTGTGGTTTTAAAAGCTGGACCATTGTCCCTTTGTAAACTTTGGGAAAGTCCAAATCTAGGAATTATTTCATGAATTTGGACTTTAATAACTTACCAAGCCTTCTCTGTCTTGCAGGGGAAGGTTTCTATCCAATCTGTAAAGATATCAACACAGGCCAATAAGTATTGAAATCCCTTTGACTTAGGCATATGGGTGGAGTCTAACTGCCAGTCCTCTCCAGGATAGTGATCTATTCTGTGTTCCCCCAGTGGGGCCTTATGATGGACCAAGGGATTATTCTTTTGGCACACCTCACAGGCTTTGACTACTTGTCAGATGGTCCAGAGGAGATTTGGCCCTAAACAGGGATTTAGCCATTTGATGAGTATTCTCAAAACACATATGAAAAGTTTGGTGGAGGGTCTTAAGTATTTTCCACTGTCTAGCTTCAGGTGTGAGTACCTTTCCCTCTTCTGTTGTTAACCACCCCGAGGGGAGAAAACTATACCCTGGTGAAAGTCCTCATTCTGTTTCAGTCGGGGAATACTGGGGCTTAATCTCTTGGAGAGGGTTATTACATACCAAAGGTTCTTCCATAGGTATTTCTAAGGGGAGTTTCCACCTGGCAGCAATTTTGGCCTCAGTGTCTGCCCAATGGTTTTCTTCTGCTTTTTCTCCTTCACTGTTTTGATGGCTTTGGCAGTGTAAGACTGCCGCATCCTTGGGTTTTGCACTGCATGCAATAACTCCATGATTTCCTTATGGTATTTAATGGGGGTTTCCCCAGAGGTTAGGAACTCCCTTTCTTTCCATATTGCAGCATGGGCATATAGGATTAGATAAGCATACTTGCTATCTGTATACACATTTATTCTTTTTCCCTTTCCCAGTTCTAAGACTCGGGTAAGCACCACTAGTGCTTACTAGCTAGACTGCTAGTTGGGTACTGGTCCCTGGGGGAAGAGGCTTACTTTCAAGTACTGTTACAAAGTGCCGATTGGTCCATTTTATGGAGCGCTGATTGATCCATTTTACAAACCTCTAGGTAGCCACAGAGTGCTGATTGGTGTGTCTTTACAGAGCACTGATTGGTGCATTTTACAAGCCTCTTGTAAGACAAAAAATTTCTTCAAGTGCCCACCCAACCCAGAAGTCCAGTTGGCTTTACCTCTCAATAGCACATGGCACTATGAACTAGCCACATTGCAACAGCTACCTGTTGGATGGTGCGGCATTCAACTGAAAGTTCTACATCCTGGAAAGCTTTGGAAAACATCAATACCTAGGCCCCTTCAAAAGCCTATTAAATAAGAAATTCTGGAACCAGAGCCAGGCCCTGGTGTTTGTTTGCTGAAATACCAGGATGCCTCTAAGATTTAGCCAGACAGTAAACTCTTAGAGAAAAATCTCTTTTTCTTATTCCCCATGTATATGGATTACTTTGCATAGAACCTATACATTAGTAGGCATTCAAAATATATTTCATGAACAAATTAGTGGGTTTGGATTTGCATTTAGATGTTCTGAGTTTTAGTTCTGACTCTGCTTTGATGTGTGGTGATGACTTTATGCCAATAATGGCTCTTTGAGCCTAATCTTTCTCATTAACAGCAACAATCCCTCCATTCACTGCTCCCTTAGCCCCTTCTGTCTCTGAAATTAATAACTCCCACATATGTGCCGAGTACCTACTATACCCAAGCACAGCCCAGCAGTGCATGCCCCTTTCATCAGGTCTTCACCTCCATCTGAAGTCCATGGCCTGGAATCCACAATTACAGGGAACCCTCCTGCATTGCACTTGCTGGACACATGTAATCACCATGTTGGTGGCATCTCTACAGCCACAGAAAATTTAAATTGCATCTTTTGAGTCTTAATATGATGCTTCTGGGCCATTTCACATGCAGCTCCTGAGATAAAGGTATCTACTTGGCATGCACAGCAGTTACACTAATAACAGGGGGATGGTGACATGCCACTGTTTATAGCATAAGAGCAGATGCATCTCTCTGAGCTTCAGGTTCTGCTTTCAGAGAGGAAGGGAAAGATGCCTTTCTCTGTGTGTGTCATTTGCGTCTGTGGTTCTGTGGAAACATGAGAAAAGGTATTGTGAGCCTTAGATTAAGTCCAGGTACCCTGAAATATTAGGGAATTAGTTTGTTAATGTATCAAAGGACAGGAAGGAAAGCAAGAGAGGGAAGGGATGCTATAATGAGAATTAGGGGTAAATACAAACTCTGAGCAGAGCATCAGACTTACGATGTACACTCCATCAGTGTCAGCATATGCAGCAGCACCAGCAGTACCAGTGACTGCACCAGCACCACCAGCACTAGCACAGGTAGCACCAGCGCCAGCACCAGCAGCATTAGCACCTGCACAAGCAGCACCAGTGCCTGCACCAGCACCAGCACCAGCGACTGCACTAGCAGCACCAGCACCTGCACCAGAACCAGCACCTTCACCAGCACCAGTAGCACAAGCAACACCAGCACCAGCAGCACCAGTAACTGCATCAGGAGCATTAGCACCAGTACCTGCGCTGCCAGCAGCATCAGCACCACCAGCACCTGTATCACAAACAGCACTAGTAGCAGCAGCACCAGCACCTGCACCAGCAGCAGCAGGACCAGTACCACAAACAGGACCAGCAGCACCTGCGCCAGCACCACTGGCACCAGCATTGCCAGCAGCAACAGTACCAGCAGCATCAGCAGCAGAACCTACACCAGCAGCAGCAGCACCAGCATCAGCACCACAAGCAGCACCAGCGCAAACACCAGCACCAGTACCACCAGCAGCACCAGCACCAGCACCATAGTCTGCACCGGCAGCACCAACACTAACACTAATAGCACCAGCAGCAGTAGCAGCACCATCAGCAGTGGCCACAGCATCAGCACTAGCAAAACAAGAATCACAGGCAGTGCCAGCACCAGCACCAACAGCACCAGCAGCATCAGCGCCACCAGCACCTGCATCTCTAGCAGCACCAGCACCAACAGCACCAGCAGCATCAGCGCCACCAGCACCTGCATCTCTAGCAGCACCAGCACCAACAGCACCAGCACCTGCACCAGCAGCACCAACACCAGCAACACTGGCACCAGAAGCTGCACCGCCCTGCATTCCTGGTTCTCAGCATAGCCCTTAGGGCTTTTCCTGTGCCCCCTGCACACTGGAGTAACAGTAGTTCCTTTAGTGGACTATCATCTCTCAAAGTTCCTTGTATTTGCACATGCTCTTTCCATGTTCTTCACTTGCTAAATTATGCCCATTCTTTAAAGTTTACTTGGATACTACCTCCTCCAGAAAGTGTTTTTTGGACACTTCAGCAAGCCTAAGTAGGATTAGAGATTTTGCTTTTGTGTTCATCCAGTATCCGGGCTCACTCTTATTGCAACTATCATCATAGAGTGCAAATCCCAAGTACTTCCTTCCCAACAGATTGTCATCTCACTAAGAGTAGGAATAGTATCTTTTGTCTCTGCATGCCAAACACACTGGGTGGAACATGGCTTTTAATGTGAAGATTGAAGAAGCAAAGGAGGAAGGAGAGGAAGAAACATTTACTGAATGAGGTGAATGAATAAGTTACAGACTAAAGTATGTCTCCCCCAAATCTGTATGTTGAAGCTTTAACTCCCAGTGTCACTGTATTTAGAGATAGGGACTTTAAGGAAGTAATTAAGGGTAAATGAGGGCATAAAGGTAGAGCCTTAATTCACTAAAACTAATGTCCTTTTAAGAAGAGAAAGAGATGCATGCACAAAAGAAAGGTGTATGGGGAGACTGCAAGGAGGAGGCCATCTACGAGCCAGGAAGAGAGGCCTTTGGAGAAACGAATCCTACTGACACCATGATCTTGAACTTCCAGCCCCCAGAACTATGAGAAGATAAATTTTGCCACCCAGTCTGTGTTGTTTTGTCATGGCAGCCCAAGCAGACTGATAAAGTGAGTAATAGAAGTCTTTATCCTCAAGGTATAGACAAGAGAAAAGATGAAAGAAGAAAGAGGGGTGTGTGGAAGCTGTGATGCTAGGACAGTAACCTGCTCAGATGTCCCCTCAACAGAGAACCTGCTTAGAGGAATGAAGGAAGTCCACAGACAGCCTCCAGCTGCTGAGCCTTCAGGATCTACCATGGTGCTCAGGAGACTCAGGCAGCTCCCATCTAATGACTAAGCACTGTGAGGACACTAGAGCCAGGCCAATTTCACCCAATGCAAGACTCCTTTAGCAGCCCGTCTTTGCTCCTGGCTTCCCCAACTGACTGCTCTACCAGTGCTGGTGTGGGTCTGAGGCTCTTCACCCCTCTTCCCCTTTCCCTCTCTGCCCTCATAGTTGTCACCCCCACATCACATTCTGAGCCTCTCCACCTGCTCTGTCTCCATTTCTCCTTATTCTACATGGGCATTTCCCCCAACAAATCTCTCACCCATTTAATTCTGTCCTGGCTTTCTGGGGTACCCAACCTGACAAAGGCTTGGGGAGGGACATTCCTTGAGTGCTATTTGCTTTAGAATCATATCCTAATTATATTACTGTATCTAGAAACCTGGAGAGGAAATTTTAGTTTCATGATACAGAGGAGGAAATGAACATGATGGAGAAGAGGGACTTGCCCTGAAATCACACAGCCAGTGATGGAAGAGCTGAATCCCAACTCCAAAAGTGAGGTGGTGTATTGTACCTTCCTCCCATTCCCTTTGTTCCCCCCAAGCCCTGCCCCTGCCTGACACTGTGAGCAGCTCCTTTGAATGCTGGGATGTTCATGGCAAGTTTCCAAGGGGATGTCTCCAAGTGGCTTCCACAACACCAGGTTGCACCCCAGGGGAACATGATGTCAAAGTCATATCCTGGAACCTGAAATATGATCTTCTTTGGGGAAAATGAGAAGCCTTGTTATAATTACCTGACAGATTCTTCTTGCCCACTGCACAGATAAAATTGATTCACCGAGATAGTGGAATTGCAGTAAAAAAAAAGCATTTAGGCCAGGAGCAGTGGTTCACACCTGTAATCCTAACACTTTGGGAGGCCAAGGTGGAAGGATCACTTGAGTCCAGGAACTGGAGACCAGCCTGGATAATATAGTAAGATCACATCTCTACCAGAAAATTTAAAAATTAGCCAAGCATAGTGGTGTGTGCCTGTAGTCTCAGCTAACTGGGAGGCTGAGGTAGGAGGATAATTTGAGCCTGGGAGGCAGAGGTTGCAGTGAGCCAAGATGCTGCTGCTGCACTCCAGCCTGGGCAGTAGAGTGAGACCCAGCTTCAAAGAAAGAAAGGAAGAAAGAGAGAGGGAGTGAGAGGGAAGGAAGGAGGGAAGGAAGGAAGGAAGGAAGGAAGGAAGGAAGGAAGGAAGGAAGGAAGGAAGGAAGGAAGGAAGGAAAGAAGGAAGAGAGGGACGGAGGGAGGGAGGGAGGGAGGGAGGGAGGGAGGGAATGGATGCTGCTGGTTGGATGAGGATGAAATCATAGGGGTGTGGAAGGCAGTCCTTATGTGCTGGGTCAGCCTCCAGGAGTGGGTCACAGGATTGGTTGAGTCATTAGTCCTGATGAAGTCAAGTGATCACCAGAAATGTAAAAGCCTGAAAAAACATGTCAAAAGATCAATCGTAGTTTCTACAATAATGATGTTATCTATAGAAGTAATTGAGGAATTTACAAATCTTGTGACCTCCAGAACAATGGCTGGTTATTATTTAACTATGCCTACATCTTGGCAGAATTCAGGCCCCTCTCATAATCCTAATCTTGTGGCCTTTCATTAGTTTTACCAAGGTTGTTTTGGTCCCTGAATGAGGAGAGTGCAGTTTGAGGAAGGAGTGTTATCATCCTTACTTTAAAGTTAAACTATAAATACCTCCTAACTTTGTCTAGCCCAGGAATGAACAAGGACTGCTTACAGGGTAGAAGCAATATGCAGTGAGCTATGTCAGATTTCTCTTACTGTCATGATTTTGCAAAGGCAGTTTCATAGATAAGAAAAACAAAAATCAGAAGGTATACGATGTGGAAGAGAAAAGTGTTCTGAAAGTGGGCCCCCAACAGGCTAGCCATTACCCAAGAATGCATTGCTTCATAACTCCACTGCTAGGAACTCCACTCACAGTCTTATCTTGCAGAAATAATACAGCATTTTCACTAGTTATTCTGTTACTCATGCACATAGCCTCATTGAGAAAGAGGCAGGATAAGAGGGCCTTTCACAGACAATACAGAGGGTTAAAGAGCGGGTTCAAGTGAACCCAGCATGTGCCTCAGAGCCACCCAGGAACTTTTGTCAAAATTCATACACCTAGCCTACAGCCCTCAGCTGCCAGCCTGTGTCTGATCCTGTCATCTCTGGAGAAGCCTATCCAGAGCTCACTACAGTTAAGAACCACTGATTTTGGACTTTATCAAATAGCTGCTGGCCTAAGCTAGTTAAGTTCAGGTCAACAAACATTTACTGAGCACCTATTATGTAGCATCATGCCAGTTGCCAGCAATACAATTTAAATAAGACATGGTCTCTTACCTTGGAGAGCTTACAATTTCTAAAGCAAGACAGGCAAATAAACAAGCAATCCAAAGGTGCAACAAGTATTTAACAGAGTAAGGACAAGATGCTCTGGGAGAACCTAATGCAGGCTCAGGAAATAGGAAGAAGGAAAGGTTCCTCTTTCCCAGACAGGCAGGGAAAAGAGACTGTAAGGGGGTCCCAAACACAGGAGATTCTTGAGCAAAGGTCTAGAACAACATGGCTTCTCTTGCGTATATATTACAGCAGCAGTTCTAGAGCATATGGGAAATAATAGGGCATTACACTAGATAGGACTGAGAGGTAGATCAAGGGTAAAACATGAAGCGTGTAATATGCCAGTCTAAGAACCCAGAAACTTCTTAGTCACCCTTGGCTCCTTCACCTGCCCTGACACTCACTTCCAGCTCTTTGTTCTTAATTCTCAGTGCTCTGGCTTGAGCAAAAGCCCATTCATCTCTCTCGGGACTCTCCAGGTCTCACTATGTCCTCACTAGGTTCCACCTCTTATCTCTACCTCCCCTCCAATCCATGGCTCTTGTTGCTGCCAGAGACACTGCTCCAAAATAAACCAGTAATGATAACAGTAATAGGAGCTGCTGATAAATATTAAGCATTGCCATGCATTATGTTAAACTGGCTGATTTATTTAATTCTTAAAAATCCTATTAATCTCATTTCACCGATGAAAAAAGAAGGACATAGATGGGTTTCTCACCTTGCTTAAGGAAGGCCATGTGACTTGTGAAAGATGGAACTCCACTCTCTCGGAGCCTTAATTTCTCAGAGAGATGAAGTGATTATTTCAATTATTATTTCAGAAGCCTATCCTAATGAGGCTAAAGAAACATGGCCCTGATTGGGCGGAGCAAGATGGCCGAATAGGAACAGCTCCAGTCTCCAACTCCCAGCGCGAGCGACACAGAAGACCGGTGATTTCTGCATTTTCAACTGAGGTACTGGGTTCATCTCACTAGGGAGTGCCGGACAATCAGTGCTGGTCAGCTGCTGCTGCAGCCCAACCAGCGAGAGCTGAAGCAGGGCAAGGCATCGCCTCACCTGGGAAGCGCAAGGGGAAAGGGAATCCGTTTTCCTAGCCAGGGGAACTGAGACACACAACACCTGGAAAATCGGGTAACACCAACCCCAATACTGCGCTTTAAGCAAACAGGCACACACCAGGAGATTATATCCCACACCTGGCCGGGAGGGTCCCACGCCCACGGAGCCTCCCTCATTGCTAGCACAGCAGTCTGCGATCTAACGCAAGGCAGCAGCGAGGCTGGGGGAGGGGGGCCCGCCATTGCTGAGGCTTAAGTAGGTAAACAAAGCCGCTGGGAAGCTGGAACTGGGTGGAGCTCACAGCAGCTCAAGGAAACCTGCCTGTCTCTGTAGACTCCACCTCTGGGGACAGGGCACAGTAAACAACAACAAAAGCGGCAAAAACCTCTGCAGACGCAAACGACTCTGTCTGACAGCTTTGAAGAGAGCAGTGGATCTCCCAACACGGAGGTTGAGATCTGAGAAGGGACAGACTGCCTGCTCAAGTGGGTCCCTGATCCCTGAGTAGCCTAACTGGGAGACATTCCCCACTAGGGGCAGTCTGACACCCCACACCTCACAGGGTGGAGTACACCCCTGAGAGGAAGCCTCCAAAGCAAGAATCAGACAGGTACACTCGCTGTTCAGCGATATTCTATCTTCTGCAGCCTCTGCTGCTGACACCCAGGCAAACATGGTCTGGAGTGGACCTCAAGCAATCTCCAACAGACCTACAGCTGAGGGTCCTGACTGTTAGAAGGAAAACTATCAAACAGGAAGGACACCTACACCAAAACCCCATCAGTACGTCACCATCATCATCAAAGACCAGAGGCAGATCAAACCACAAAGATGGGGAAAAAGCAGGGCAGAAAAGCTGGAAATTCCAAAAATAAGAGCGCATCTCCCCCGGCAAAGGAGCGCAGATCATCGCCAGCAACAGATCAAAGCTTGATGGAGAATGACTTTGACGAGATGAGAGAAGAAAGCTTCAGTCCATCAAACTTCTCAGAGATAAAGGAGGAATTACGTACCCAGCGCAAAGAAACTAAAAATCTTGAAAAAAAAGTGGAAGAATTGATGGCTAGAGTAATTAATGCAGAGAAGGTCATAAATGAAATGAAAGAGATGAAAACCATGACATGAGAAATACATGACAAATGCACAAGCTTCAGTAACAGACTCGATCAACTGGAAGAAAGAGTATCAGCGATTGAGGATCAAATGAACAAAATGAAGCGAGAAGAGAAACCAAAAGAAAAAAGAAGAAAAAGAAATGAACAAAGCCTGCAAGAAGTATGGGATTATGTAAAAAGACCAAATCTACGTCTGATTGGGGTGCCTGAAAGTGAGGGGGAAAATGGAACCAAATTGGAAAACACTCTTCAGGATATCATCCAGGAGAACTTCCCCAACCTAGTAGGGCAGGCCAACATTCAAATCCAGGAAATACAGAGAACGCCACAAGGATACTCCTCAAGAAGAGCAACTCCAAGACACATAATTGCCAGATTCACCAAAGTTGAAATGAAGGAAAAAATCTTAACGGCAGCCAGAGAGAAAGGTCCGGTTAACCACAAAGGGAAGCCCATCAGACTAACAGCAGATCTCTCGGCAGAAACTCTACAAGCCAGAAGAGAGTGGGGGCCAATATTCAACATTCTTAAAGAAAAGAATTTTAAACCCAGAATTTCATATCCAGCCAAACTAAGTTTCATAAGTGAAGGAGAAATAAAATCCTTTACAGATAAGCAAATGCTTAGAGATTTTGTCACCACTAGGCCTGCCTTACAAGAGACCCTGAAGGAAGCACTAAACATGGAAAGGAACAACTGGTACCAGCCATTGCAAAAACATGCCAAAATGTAAAGACCATTTAGGCTAGGAAGAAACTGCATCAACCAACGAGCAAAATAACCAGTTAATATCATAATGGCAGGATCAAGTTCACACATAACAATCTTAACCTTAAATGTAAATGGACTAAATGCTCCAATTAAAAGACACAGACTGGCAAACTGGGTAAAGAGTCAAGACCCATCAGTCTGCTGTATTCAGGAGACCCATCTCACACGCAGGGACATACATAGGCTCAAAATAAAGGGATGGAGGAAGATTTACCAAGCAAATGGAGAACAAAAAAAGCAGGGGTTGCAATACTAGTCTCTGATAAAACAGACTTTAAACCATCAAAGATCAAAAGAGACAAAGAAGGCCATTACATAATGGTAAAGGGATCAATTCAACAGGAAGAGCTAACTATCCTAAAGATATATGCACCCAATACAGAAGCAGCCAGATTCATAAAGCAAGTCCTTAGAGACTTACAAAGAGACTTAGACTCCCATACAATAATAATGGGAGACTTCAACACTCCACTGTCAACATTAGACAGATCAACGAGACAGAAAGTTAACAAGGATATCCAGGAATTGAACTCATCTCTGCAGCAAGCAGACCTAATAGACATCTATAGAACTCCCCACCCTAAATCAACAGAATATACATTCTTCTCAGCACCACATTGCACTTATTCCAAAATTGACCACATAATTGGAAGTAAAGCACTCCTCAGCAAATGTACAAGAACAGAAATTATAACAAACTGTCTCTCAGACCACAGTGCAATCAAACTAGAACTCAGGACTAAGAAACTCAATCAAAACCGCTCAACTACATGGAAACTGAACAACCTGTTCCTGAATGACTACTGGGTACATAACGAAATGAAGGCAGAAATAAAGATGGTCTTTGAAACCAATGAGAACACAGATACAACATACCAGAATCTCTGGGACACATTTAAAGCAGTGTGTAGAGGGAAATTTATAGCACTAAATGCCCACAAGAGAAAGCAGGAAAGATCTAAAATTGACACTCTAACATCACAATTAAAAGAACTAGAGAAGCAAGAGCAAAGGCATTCAAAAGCTAGCAGAAGGCAAGAAATAACTAAGATCAGAGCAGAACTGAAGGAGATAGAGACACAAAAAACCCTCCAAAAAATCAATGAATCCCGGAGTTGGTTTTTTGAAAAGTTCAACAAAATTGACAGACCACTAGCAAGACTAATAAAGAAGAAAAGAGAGAAGAATCAAATCGACGCAATTAAAAATGACAAAGGGGATATCACCACCGACCCCACAGAAATACAAACTACCATCAGAGAATACTATAAACACCTCTACGCAAATAAACTGGAAAATCTAGAAGAAACGGATAATTTCCTGGACACTTACACTCTTCCAAGACTAAACCAGGAAGAAGTTGAATCCCTGAATAGACCAATAGTAGGCTCTGAAATTGAGGCAATAATTAATAGCCTACCAACCAAAAAAAGTCCAGGACCAGATGGATTCACAGCTGAATTCTACCAGAGGTACAAGGAGGAGCTGGTACCATTCCTTCTGAAACTATTCCAATCAATAGAAAAAGAGGGAATCCTCCCTAACTCATTTTATGAGGCCAACATCATCCTGATACCAAAGCCTGGCAGAGACACAACAAAAAAAGGGAATTTTAGACCAATATCCCTGATGAACATCGATGCAAAAATCCTCAATAAAATACTGGCAAACCGGATTCAGCAGCACATCAAAAAGCTTATCCACCATGATCAAGTGGGCTTCATCCCTGGGATGCAAGGCTGGTTCAACATTCGCAAATCAAGAAACATAATCCAGCATATAAACAGAACCAAAGACAAGATCCACATGATTATCTCAATAGATGCAGAAAAGGCTTTTGACAAAATTCAACAGCCCTTCATGCTAAAAACACTCAATAAATTCGGTATTGATGGAACGTACCTCAAAATCATAAGAGCTATTTATGACAAACCCACAGCCAATATTATACTGAATGGGCAAAAACTGGAAAAATTCCCTTTGAAAACTGGCACAAGACAAGGATGCCCTCTCTCACCACTCCTATTCAACATAGTGTTGGAAGTTCTGGCTAGGGCAATCAGGCAAGAGAAAGAAATCAAGGGGATTCAGTTAGGAAAAGAAGAAGTCAAATTGTCCCTCTTTGCAGGTGATTGTATATTTAGAAAACCCCATTGTCTCAGCCCAAAATCTCCTTAAGCTGATAAGCAACTTCAGCAAAGTCTCAGGATACAAAATTAATGTGCAAAAATCACAAGCATTCTTATACACCAGTAACAGACAAACAGAGAGCCAAATCATGAATGAACTTCCATTCACAATTGCTTCAAATAAAATAAAATACCTAAGAATCCAACTTACAAGGGATGTAAAGGACCTCTTCAAGGAGAACTACAAACCACTGCTCAGTGAAATCAAAGAGGACACAAACAAATGGAAGAACATACCATGCTCATGGATAGGAAGAATCAATATCGTGAAAATGGCCATACTGCCCAAGGTTATTTATAGATTCAATGCCATCCCCATCAAGCTACCAATGAGTTTCTTCACAGAATTGGAAAAAACTGCTTTAAAGTTCATATGGAACCAAAAAAGAGCCCACATCTCCAAGACAATCCTAAGTCAAAAGAACAAAGCTGGAGGCATCACACTACCTGACTTCAAACTATACTACAAGGCTACAGTAACCAAAACAGCATGGTACTGGTACCAAAACAGAGATATAGACCAATGGAACAGAACAGAGTCCTCAGAAATAATTCCACACATTTACAGCCATCTGATCTTTGACAAACCTGAGAGAAACAGGAAATGGGGAAAGGATTCCCTATTTAATAAATGGTGCTGGGAAAATTGGCTAGCTATAAGTAGAAAGCTGAAACTGGATCCTTTCCTTACTCCTTATAAGAAAATTAATTCAAGATGGATTAGAGACTTAAATGTTAGACCTAATACCATAAAAACCCTAGAGGAAAACCTAGGTAGTACCATTCAGGACATAGGCATGGGCAAAGACTTCATGTCTAAAACACCAAAAGCAACGGCAGCAAAAGCCAACATTGACAAATGGGATCTCATTAAACTAAAGAGCTTCTGCACAGCAAAAGAAACTACCATCAGAGTGAACAGGAAACCTACAGAATGGGAGAAAATTTTTGCAATCTACTCATCTGACAAAGGGCTAATATCCAGAACCTACAAAGAACTCAAACAAATTTACAAGAAAAAAAACAAACAACCCCATCAAAAAGTGGGCAAAGGATATGAACAGACATTTCTCAAAAGAAGACATTCATACAGCCAACAGACACATGAAAAATGCTCATCATCACTGGCCATCAGGGAAATGCAAATCAAAACCACAATGAGATACCATCTCACACCAGTTAGAATGGCAATCATTCAAAAGTCAGGAAACAACAAGTGCTGGAGAGGATGTGGAGAAATAGGAACACTTTTACACTGTTGGTGGGATTGTAAACTAGTTCAACCATTATGGAAAACAGTATGGTGATTCCTCAAGGATCTAGAACTAGATGTACCATATGACCCAGGCATCCCATTACTGGATATATACCCAAAGGATTATAAATCATGCTGCTATAAAGACACATGCACACGTATGTTTATTGCGGCACTATTCACAATAGCAAAGACCTGGAATCAACCCAAATGTCAATCAGTGACAGACTGGATTAAGAAAATATGGCACATATACACCATGGAATACTATGCAGCCATAAAAAAGGATGAGTTTGTGTCCTTTGTAGGGACATGGATGCAGCTGGAAACCATCATTCTTAGCAAACTATCACAAGAACAGAAAACCAAACACCGCATGTTCTCAATCATAGGTGGGAACTGAACAGTGAGATCACTTGGACTCGGGAAGGGGAACATCACACACCGGGGCCTATCATGGGGAGGGGGGAGTGGGGAGGGATTGCATTGGGAGTTATACCTGATGTAAATGACGAGTTGATGGGTGCTGACGAGTTGATGGGTGCAGCACACCAACATGGCACAAGTATACATATGTAACAAACCTGCACGTTATGCACATGTACCCTAGAACTTAAAGTATAATAATAATAAAAAAATAAAAAAATAAAATAAAAAAATAAATGTATTTTATAATAAAAAAAAGGAAACATGGCCCCAAAATATGACTGTAGGAGATCAAAATATGATACCCCAAAATATGCCTCTTTGGTGTAATAATTATTTTGAACTGGTTATTTTGAAAAACTATAGACACAGGAGTAGCTCTGAAAGATTACTCTTTTTAAAGAGAAATTTACATCTATAATGGTATTCTCCATTTGTAAGAGCATCTCCCTTTCTGCACTAGGAAAAGAAGGACAGCTCTTAAACAACAGAGAAGGCAGCTCTTAAATCTTCATAACAAAACTCTACCTTTGCTTTTCAGTGCTTTTCCTGGCCACCTCCTCTTAATCAAACTTTTTTCCACATGCTTATTTCTTAGTTTCTGAAAATGATGGTATTTAAGTCTGAAGTTTAAGCCCTTTCTTTGAGATCTACTCTAAAGATTTACTCCTAATTTGTTCCAATCCACACCCCCACCTGCCTCCCACAGTGAGTACCAAAATTCATGAATCCTCAGGTCCCACATTGTAAAATGGTGTTGTCTTTGCATATAACTTACACACATTCTCCCACATTCTTTAAATCATCTCTAGATTACTTACAATACCTAATACAATTTTAATGCTATGTAAATTATTGTAGTTTTTCCATTTGTGTTATGTTTTATTGTGTGTTGTTTTTCACTGTTTTTGTTTTTTTAATATTTTTGATCCATGGGTGGTTGATGCAGAAACCATGGGTATGGAGGACCAACTGTATTCCTGAGCTATACATGTTGATAAATTTGTTTTTCTCTTGTTAATCTGTGTTTTGTCACAGAGAATCTCAGTTAAAAAAACACACACACACACACACAAAAAACAGAAAATTATTTTTCCTCCCCTACACTTCCCTGCCTCAGATCATCCAGTGACTTCCTATTTTCTACAAAGGATGAAGTCTAAGCTCCTCAGGATGGCATTCAAGGCTTGCATACAACCTCATTTCTCCTCCCCACTAGCCTCAGCTCTGCCCAGGCAGCTCTAACACAGCCCAGACTCCAGCACACTGCACAGCACGCAGTGCCCCAGTAGCTCCTGAATGTTCACACCTCCTGTCCTTGTCCTATTCATCTCTCCCCTCCACCAACCCTTCCTCTATTAATGTCCCTGCCATGTAAAATTCTCCAGAACTTAAATTTGAAAATCTTTCCTCTAGGAAGTCTTTCTAAACTCTCCCAGAACAACTTGATTGCTCCTTCCGCAGTGCCCCCACAGCAGTTTTTTATATTATGTAGTAAGGGACGCATCCACACTACTCCAAGCGGGTGTAAAAGTGCCTGCCTTCCACCTACAACTCCCCTTTGAGAAAAGTACTTTCTTTAACCTCTTTCCTGATATCCAGCACCAGGTCTGGAACTAATCATGCTTGTTTAGTTATTAGATTAATGAATTGTCTTTAATACAACATCTTTAAAAACCGTGAGGTTAGATACTGTAAGCTGTTAACCCGGGATCTTTTCACATGATCAAAGTCCTGGTACAATGAGCTAGTATGACAAAGAAAGTAACTTCGGGCTTTCCCTAAACCAAAATGTTTCTTGGATACTGGGTGCGCATTGATCATCATAATTTTAAATGGTAGAGTATCTCTTTTGCAACAGGTCATTGACTTTTTATTAGGTAAAGATTCTTGAGCTCTCACGATGTGATTTGTATTGTGTCAAATACTAAGGGTTAAGCAAGGGAGTTATCCTGTCTGCAAGAAGCTCTATGGATAGTAGGAAAGATACACACTCTACTATAATACTGTTCAATAAATGCCATGACCAGGGTGAGCCCAGGGCACATGGAATAAAAAGATTCAATCCTTCCTGCGAAACAAAGCAAGGCCTTGCAGAAGTAGCATCTGAGCCTGAATTCTAAAAGGAGTTTTTGAGACCAAGAGGAACATTCAAAGCAGAGGGAGAAATGCACGATGAGTTAGCATGCCATGACAAAGTAGGATTAAAGGAACTCCACGTTATTTGGTGGAAGTTGGTCCCCTTTTAGGTTCTTCTGTGTCTGAAACCACTTCTGTGTTTTGAAATTTCCCTTCTTTTTAAACCTTAATCAGAAACCAAACCTACCTCCCACTATATATGCTAAAAATGTATACATCCTTATTTTTCCATATTCTTGTAACTGAGCTATGGAATGTGATCTATGCTCACTCAATCAGTTGCATCTACTAAAGATTTTGAACTTAGTGCAAACAACTCAAGAGATAAGATGTTGGAATACCTTGTTCTGATGGTAGAAGTAGTAGCAGTGAGAATAATTTTCCAGGTCACTGATTATCTTCAGATGGTTTCAGTGGTAACCACAGGGTGTCCTGTGGTCTCTAGTGTGGTGGTAGGTACAGCCTATGTAGAGCGGGTGTAAAATCTTCCAGTGGCTTCCTACTTCCAGTCATGTATATCCAAGAGTAGCTGGGTATCTTTACTGGAATAGTATATGGGGTAATTTATTCTGTGGTTTTGTCTCATCACTTCCCTTTTTTGCAATTTTTTTCCCAAGCCTAATTCCCCTACCTTCTAGGAGATTCTGAGAGCTACTCACTGTCTCCCAAGGCTGAATGTCCCAGAAGTAGACCTTGAAACAAGGATTCAGGAAATGATACTGGAAAGAAACCATAAAGGAGTGGAGAAGTGAGAAATAAAAATAAATAAATAAATAAATAAATAAAAATTTAAAAAGAGCTAGAAATCCCATATAGTGCATATGATTAAACAGATTACTGCTGGAGGAACCTAGAGCTCAATCCTTCTGATTCAATCTTCAGAGTTGTCCCATCTGAGGAATGAGGAAACTGGGGTATTTATTGTATAATTTCCATCCATCATGGTTGACGACTTTCCTCAAGCATGAGCTCCCTGGAACTTTCAGTTTGCCTATGAAAGTGTCAAGAAAAATTCGCAGGGAGAGTCATAAATGCTCCCAACAGAATGCTCTCAACTTCTGTTGAAATAGTGAGTGCCAAGGGTATATGGAGAGACACACTCAGGAGCTGCTACACTATTGCTTCAGTATATTATTTTTGCTTAAATTAGGTCTCATTAGTTTCTATTTGTTGCAACCAAGAATGGTGATAGAACTCAAATATGAGAAGGAGCAGAAAGTAATGCAATGAAAGCTAAAATCTAGAGCTTATCACTGGAGTGATGAGGAGCCCTTGAAAGGTTTTAAGTAAGGAAAATAAGTCCAATTTATATTTTAGAATACTACTATAGATGGGGTTAATATTAAGCTGTTGACACCACTAACGAAGTTGTTTTATAATCCAAATGTAAGATAATTAACCATTTACCCCCCAAACCTCATTATTGTGTCCAAAAGTGGGTTTGCTTTGTAGTCTCAGCTACATAGACATCAAATATTATCAGAGTAGAGTCTCATAAATTACAGCATTTAAAATATTTAATAACAGCATAAAATATATCTGCTAATATGACTGCAATTAAAGAAAATGTTTTATGAAGTCGATTTACTAAAGTTTATTTGTGGATTTGTGGATTAGTAGAGCAGTCCTGTATATGAAAACTTTGCATTTTCAGGAAGTTTTTTGTGTCCCTCCCTCCCTTCCTTCCTTCCTTCCTTCCTTCCTTCCTTCCTTCCTTCCTTCCTTCCTTCCTTCCTTCCTTCCTTCTTTCCTTCCTTCTTTCCTTCTTCAGATGTTTATAAGCACACCTGTACAAATGCTCTGACTCTGTGTCATGGGTCTCCGTCAGAGCTAGAAGGGTATTGTCTTAGTCTATTTGCGCTGGAATAACAAAAATATCAGAGACTGGGTAATATATCAGGAACAGAAATTTATTTTCTCACTGGTGTGGAGGCTGTGAAGCCCAAGATCACGGCACCAGCAGGTTTGGTAGTCCTGTAGGGGCTGCTTTCTGCTTCCAAGATGGCGCCTTGCTGCTGTGTCCTCCAGAGGGGAGACGTACTGCGTCTTCGTATGGTAGGAAGCTCTTGAAGCCTCTTTTATAATGGCCTTACTCCTATTCACAAAGGGAGAAGGCTGTCATGACCTAATCGCCTCTTAACAGTCCCACTTTTTAATATCATCATACTGGCCATTAAGTTTCAATACTTGAATTTTGGAGGAGACACATTCAAATTATAGCAGGGCTTTATTTTATAGATGAGAAAAACTGAGACCCAGAAAGAAACACACAGAGATAGCAGCATGTTTCTTTTTCCCTTCTCACTAAATCTCTTCTACACTTTTCTCCCTGTTTTCCACCCACTGGTACTTTAACTCTTCTCTTTAAAGTTGAACAGGAGAAACAAACCCTAAAGAAAATTTGAAGGAGGAAAAATGTGTCATCAGCATTTGTTAATCTGCTGTGCTCATGCCTTCCCCGGACAGGTGCCTATACAAGGACCCCAGATGCAGAATAGGTGCTCTCCCCACTTCTTTCCTTCCCACATTCCATCTCTGCATCTGGGACAGCCTTTTCAGAAGTGGAAGGGGCCTCAGGAGTTATTCGGTTCAACTGTTTTGAAATGTCACACAAAACCATGGAATTAGAATATCACCATTTTGCACCTTCTGTGAATTGATGAATCATGGTTTCCATCGAGTATTCCTGCCAAAAAAATAGAACCTGGCTCCAAGAAAAAAGAACATGCTAAATGATGTTATGAGGATGCAGTCTGCAACACCCAGACTGTTGGAGTCGGAAACTCCAGAACAAGCAACCCAGTATCTTCAACAACACTAATGCATGAAAATAAACAAATGAAAAAAGCAACTGAAGGATGACACAAAATGAAAAACAAATGAATAAAAAAAAATTTCAAGGGAATAAAAGAGAAGAATGGAAAATCTATAGATTTAGAGAGATAAACATCAACAAATTGACATGTATGGAACTTATTTGAAACTTGATTCAAACAAAATGCAAAAAATAAAAAATGCAATAAAAAATTGAACATTGCATATTTTATGGTATTAAGTAATTGTTTTAGAACTCTTGAGTTGTAATGATTACATTGTGGTTATGCTTTTAAAAGCAAAATAGAGTCCTTATGTTTTAAAGATGCATATTGAAATATTTATGGATTAAATAGTATAACCTGTGGAAATTTGCTTCAAAAGATTCATGGAGGTGGGGAATGAGTGGGGTTATACATGAAACAATGTTGGGCAATAATTAATAATTGTTGAAGCTGCAAACTCACTATACAATTCTTTTTTTTGGACATTTCTAAATTTTGTGTAATAAGTTTAAAAATAATACTAGTTTCTTCGTGTGTTTTGTTCCTCTACCTTGACCTCTCCCACTCTTTGTGGTACTATCCACCCCTACCTCCCACAACTCCTAGAGTGTTTTAACACTAACCATGACCAGTTGCTTGCCTTTGCTTCTGCTCTTCGCCACCTCTGGGTGCCATTTCCTCTCTCTTCCACCTATTCACACTTTAAGACCCAGTGTAAAAATATTATCTATTAAATCTGCTTGTTATCTCTATCCTGCGGAAGAGGTGATTAATCTTCCCCTGAGCATTCAAAGTTATATATATATATATATCTCCACAGTAGTATCTACTCCTGTATATTAGGTTAGTAGAAAGTAGAGCTGAGATCTCTAAAGGAGTATGAGTTCTTCACTCACTCATTGTATCATTAAGCCATTATTTTTTGAGCACCTACTATGTGCCAGGTGCCATGTGTCTGTGAATGAGATGGAAATGAATGGACTTGGTCTCTGCACTCAGGAGATTGCCACCTACTTGCTGAAACAATCCATTTTAAAACAACTTTGATCAAGCCAAGTTATACCAGATTGCA